>NC_072439.2:47025000-49425000 GCF_028878055.3 Symphalangus syndactylus | reverse complement strand
GTATTTGTAACTTTATGGTTCTACTATAGCCTTAAAAGAGGAGAATTTTTTAAGGCTGTAGTAAGAACTATAAAATTACAAATACTATAATAATATCAACTTCATAGGAATGATCACATTTTAGGAATTTCTTGAGAAATACCTAATGTAGATGACAGATTGATTGGTGCAGCAAACCACCATGGCACGTGTATACCAATGTAACAAACCTGCACGTTCTGTACATGTATCCCAGAACTTAAAGTACAATAATTTTTAAAAAGTCTCCTGTTATTGTGTACTTCTTGATATTAGGAGCTGGCTCACTTTTTTCAAATACATGTTCATCATAGCACTATTTTGATGTTGCTTAGCCAACTCTGAGGCTACCATTAAAAAGAACAGTGAGGTGGCTGGGTGCGGTGGCTCAGGCCTGTAATCCTAGCACTTTGGGAGGCCAAGGTGAGAGGATTGCCTGAGCTTAAGAGATCAAGACCAGCCTGGGCAACATGGTGAAACCCCGTCTCTACTAAAATACAAAAAATTAGCCGGCCGTGGCAGCGTGCACCTGTAGTCCCAGCTACTCAGGAGGCTGGGTAAGAGAACTGCTTGAATCTGGAAGGCAGAGGTTGCAGTGAGCTGAGATTGTGCCATTGCACTCCAGCCTGGGCAACAGAGAGTCAGAGTAGAGTGAGAAACATAATAATTTTGTGCCTCTCTATTTTTAACTATGTTTTTGAGATGTCAAAAGTATTAGAAACAAACTTCTAATTGTTTAAATTATGATATATTAATGATCAGAAAGCACTTGTTGAAATAGTTTGTCTTTGTGAAATTTATTTTTGCTATTCTCTATATTGCTACCAAATTTGTTCATGCAGATATTAATAAATAAGATTCAATTGAAATAAAGCATCTCAGTGACAGCTCTCAAATCTATTTGCATTCTACCCTACATCAAATGAACTGTCTCTCTAAAGTACAAACCTAATTGAATTTCTACCTTATTTCAGAATCTTTACTACATACACATCTCCTAAGTCTTGGCTACTCAAATTGAGGTTTAGGGGGCCAGTGGCATGTGTAGAAGCCTATTAGAAAGGTTGAATTTCAGGCCTCACCCTGGAAATAAATCAATCAAAATATATGTTTAAATAAGTTGTCCAAGTGAATCATATGCACACAAGTTTCAGAAACTCTGACCAACAGAATAGTAAAAGGCCAAGCTCTTCATTATCTGCATCCCATCTATATCATCCAGCCTTATTTTTACCTCATATTCAATGTGTTGTCCTAGTCATGCTAGCTCATACAGAGTTTCTGAAGCAAACAAACATTTTCTTTTATTTGCACATCCTATTAGCTCTATCTTTTCTTCCTTACCACACGTTCAATTGTTAATTCACCTGCTGAACTTCTCAATTCAGCTTATTCTCCTCCTTTTTAAGATAAGAGTATCTCTGACTCCTCAGGTAAAGTTACCATTTTTTTCTTGTTTGCAAGGCTCTATTTGAAAAGTTATCAAATGATATTGTAAGGAATATTTGCATTCCTATTTTTCTTTAGTCTGTGGGTTCCTTGAGAGCAAGAATTACATCTTGTTAAATCTCACATTCCTGGCTGGGCATGGTGGCTCACACCTGTAATCCCAGCACTCCGGGAGGCTGAGGCAGACAAATCACGAGGTCAGGATGGCCAACATGGTGAACGTGGTGAAAGCCCTTCTCTACTAAAAATACAAAAATTAACTGGGTGTGGTGGTGCGTGCTTGTAATCCCAGCTACTTGGGTGGCTGAGGCAGGAAAATTGCTTGAACCCAGGAGGCAATGTTGCAATGAGCCAAGATCGTGCCACTGCACTCCAGCCTGGTGACAGAGTGAGACTCTGTCTCAAAAATAATAATAATAATAATAATCCCACATTCTTATCTAACAATATTTTGAACATCAAGAAATGAGTCCTCAAGTACTTTATGAGTGCTGGACAAAAGGCCTAGATGAGACCATTTCTGAAGGAAGACTGTCACAGAATGTTCCTTTTACACCTTTAAATGCACTTTGGAGGGAGGTTCCAAGATGGCCAAATAGAAACAGCTTCAGTCTGCAGCTCCCAGCGTGAGCGATGCAGAAGACGGGTGATTTCTGCATTCCAACTGAGGTACCGGGTTCATCTCACTGGGACTTGTCAGACAGTGGGTGCAGCCCACGGAGCAGGGCGGGGCATCATCTCACCTGGGAAGCACAAGGGGTCAGGGAATTCCCTTTCCTAGCAAAGGGAAGCAGTGACAGATGGTACCTGGAAAGTCAGGACACTCCCACCCTAATACTGCACTTTTCCAATGGTCTTAGCAAACAGCACACCAGGAGATTATATCCCGCGCCTGGCTCAGAGGGTCCCACAACCACGTTGCCTTGCTCACTGCTAAAACAGCAGTCTGAGATCAAACTGCAAGATGGCAGCGAGGCTGGGGGAGGGGTGTCCACCATTGCTGAGGCTTGAGTAGGTAAACAAAGCAGTCAGGAAGCTCGAACTGGGTGGAGCCCACCACAACTCAAAGAGGCTGGCCTGTCTCTGTAGACTCCACCTGTGGGGGCAGGGCATAGCTGAACAAAAGGCAGCAGAAACTTCTGCAGACTTAAATTTCCCAGTCTGACAGCTTTGAGGAGAGTAGTGGTTCTCCCAACAAGGAGTTTGAGATCTCGGAACAGACAGACTGCCTCCTCAAGTGGGCCCCTGATCCCTGAGTAGCCTAACTGGGAGACACCTCCCAGTAGAGGCCAACTGACAACTTATACAGCCGGGTGCCCCTCTGATTCGAAGCTTCCAGAGGAAGGATCAGGCAGCAACATTTGCCGTTCTGCAATATTTGCTGTTCTGCAGCCTCCACTGGTGATACCCAGGAAAACAGGGTCTGCAGTGGACCTCCAGCAAACTCTAACAGACCTGCAGCTGAGGGTTCTGATTGTTAGAAGGAAAACTAACAAACAGAATAGACATCCATACCAAAACCCCATCTGTACGTCACCATCATCAAAGACCAAAGGTAGATAAAACCACAAAGATGGGGAGAAACCTGAGCAGAAAAGCTGAAAATTCTAAAAATCAGAGTGCCTCTTCTCCTCCAAAGGAATGCAGCTCCTCGCCAGCAGTGAAACAAAGCTTGCTGGAGAATGACTTTGACTAGTTGAGAGAAAAAGGCTTCAGACAATCGGTAATAACAAACTTCTCCGAGCTACAGGAGGAAGTTCAAACCCATTGCAAAGAACCTAAAAACCTTGAAAAAGGATTAGAAGAATGGCTAACTAGAATAACCAATGTACAGAAGTCCTTAAATGACCTGATGGAGCTGAAAACCATGGCACGAGAACTATATGACACATGCGCAAGCTTCAGTAGCCGATTTGATCAACTGGAAAAAAGGTTATCAGTGATGGAAGATCAAATGAATGAAATGAAGCGAGAAGAGAAGTTTAGAGAAAAAAGAATAAAAAGAAATGAACAAATCCTCCAAGAAATACGGGACTATGTGAAAAGACCAAATGAACATCTGATTGGTGTACTTGAAAGTGATGGGGAGAATGCAACCAAGTTGGAAAAACTCTTCACAGTACTATCCAGAACTTCCCCAATCTAGCAAAGCAGGCCAACATTCAAATTCAGGAAATACAGAGAATACCACAAAGATATTCCTCAAGAAGAGCAACTCCAAGACACATAATTGTCAGATTCACCAAAACTGAAATGAAGGAAAAAATGTTAAGGACAAACAGAGAGAAAGGTTGGGTTACCCACAAAGGGAAGCCCATCAGACTAACAGCAGATCTCTCAGCAGAAACTCTACAAGCCAGAAGAGAGTGGGGGCCAATATTCAACATTCTTAAAGAAAAGAATTTTCAACCCAGAATTTCATATCCTGCCAAACTAAGCTTCATAAGTGAAGGAGAAATAAAATCCTTTACAGACAAGCAAATGCTGAGAGATTTTGTCACCACCAGGCCTGTCTTACAAGAACTCCTGAAGGAAGCACTAAACATGGAAAGGAACAACTGGTACCAGCCACTGCAAAAACATGCCAAATTGTAAAGACCATCAAGGCTAGGAAGAAACTGCATCAACTAACTAGCAAAATAACCAGCTAACATCATAATGACAGGGTCAAATTCACACTTAACAATATTAACCTTAAATGTAAATGGGCTAAATGCTCCGATTAAAAAACACAGACTGGCAAATTGGATAAAGAGTCAAGACCCATCAGTGTGCTGTATTCAGGAGATCCATCTCACGTACAGAGACACACATACACTCAAAATAAAGGGATGGAGGAAGATCTACCAAGCATATGGGAAACAAAAAAAAGCAGGTCTTGCAATCCTAGTCTCTGATAAAACAGACTTTAAACCAACAGAGATCAAAAGAGACAAAGAAGGCCATTACATAATGGTAAAGGGATCAATTCAACAAGAAGAGCTAACTACCCTAAATATACATGCACCCAATACAGGAGCACCCAGATTCATAAAGCAAGTCCTTAGAGACCTACAAAGAGACTTAGACTCCCACACAATAATAACGGGAGACTTTAACACCCCACTGTCAATATTAGACAGATCAACGAGATACAAAGTTAACAAGGATATCCAGGAATTGAACTCAGCTCTGCACCAAGCAGACCTAATAGACATCTACAGAACTCTCCACCCCAAATCAACAGAATGTACATTCTTCTCAGCGCCACATCACACTTATTCCAAAATTGACCACATAGTTGGAAGTAAAGCTCTCCTCAGCAAATGTAAAAGAAAAGAAATTATAACAAACTGTCTTTCAGACCACAGTGCAATCAAACTAGAACCCAGGGGTAAGAAACTCACTCAAAACCTCTCAACTACATGGAAACTGAACAACCTGCTCCTGAATGACTACTGGGGACATAACGAAACAAAGGCACAAATAAAGATGTTCTTTGAAACCAATGAGAACAAAGACACAACATACCAGATTCTCTGGGACACATTTAAAGCAGTGTGTAGAAGGAAATTTATAGCACTAAATGCCCACAACAGAAAGCAGGAAAGATCTAAAATTGACACCCTAACTTCACAATTAAAAGAACTAGAGAAGCAAGAGCAAACACATTCAAAAGCTAGCAGAAGGCAAGAAATAACTGAGATCACAGCAGAACTGAAGGAGACAGAGACACCAAAAACCTTTCAAAAAAATCAATGAATCCAGGAGCTGGTTTTTTGAAAAGATCAACAACATTGATAGACCACTAGCATGACTAAGAAAGAAGAAAAGAGAGAAGAATCAAATAGATGCAATAAAAAATGATAAAGGGGATATCACCACTGATCCCACAGAAATACAATCTACCATCAGAGAATACTATGAACACCTCTGCACAAATAAACTAGAAAATCTAGAAGAAATGGATAAGCTCCTGGACACATACACCCTCCCAAGACTAAACCAGGAAGAAGTTGAATCCCTGAATAGACCAATAATAGGTTCTGAAATTGAGGCAATAATCAATAGCTTACCAACCAAAAAGAGTCCAGGACCAGATGGAGTCATGGCCAAATTCTATCAGAGGTACAATGAGGAGCTGGTACCATTCCTTCTGAAAATATTCCAATCAACAGAAAAAGAGGGAATCCTCCCTAATTCATTTTATGAGGCCAACATCATCTAGATACCAAAGCCTGGCAGAGACACAACAAAAACAGAATTTTAGACCAATATCCCTGATGAACATCAATGCAAAAATCCTCAATAAAATACTGGCAAACTCAATCCAGCAGCACATCCAAAAGCTTATCCACCACGATCAAGTTGGCTTCATCCCTGGGATGCAAGGCTGGTTCAAAATAGGCAAATCAATAAACGTAATCCATCATATAAACAGACCAAAGTCAAACACCACATGATTATCTCAATAGATGCAGAAAAGTCCTCTGACAAAATTCAACAGCCCTTCATGCTAAAACCTCTCAATAAATTAAGTATTGATGGGACATATCTCAAAATAATAAGAGCTATTTATGACAAACCCACAACCAATATCATACTGAATGGGCAAAAACTGGAAGCATTCCCTCTGAAAACTGGCACAAGACAGGGATGCCCTCTCTCACCACTCCTATTCAACATAGTGCTGGAAGTTCTGGCCAGGGCAATTAGGCAGGAGAAAGAAATAAAAGGTATTCAATTAGGAAAAGAGGAAGTCAAATTGTTCCTGTTTGCAGATGACATGATTGTATATTTAGAAAACCCCATCATTTCAACCTCAAATCTCCTTAAGCTGATAAGCAACTTCAGCAAAGTCTGAGCATACAAAACCAATGTGCAAAAATCACAAGCATTCCTATACACCATAACAGACAAACAGAGAGCCAAATCATGAGTGAACTCCCATTCACAATTGCTTCAAAGAGAATAAAATACCTAGGAATCCAACTAACAAGGGATGTGAAGGAGCTCTTCCAGGAGAACTACAAACCACTGCTCAATGAAATAAAAGAGGACACAAACAAATGGAAGAACATTCCATGCTCATGGATAGGAAGAATCGATATTGTGAAAATAGCCATACTGCCCAGGGTAATTTATAGATTCAATGTCATTCCCATCCAGCTACCAATGACTTTCTTCACAGAATTGGAAAAAACTACTTTAAAGTTCATATGGAACCAAAAAGAGGCTGCATTGCCAAGACAACCCTAAGCCAAAAGAACAAAGTTGGAGGCATCACGCTACCTGATTCAAACTATACTACAAGGCTACAGTAACCAAAACAGCATGGTACTGGTACCAAAAAGAAATGTAGATCAATGGAACAGAATAGAGCCCTTGGAAATAATACCACACATCAACAACCATCTGATCTTTGACAAACCTGACAAAAACAAGAAATGGCGAAAGGATTCCCTATTTAATAAATGGTGCTGGGAAAACTGGCTAGCCATATGTAGAAAGCTGAAACTGGATCCCTTCCTTACACCTTATACAAAAATTAATTCAAGATGGAATAAAGACTTAAATGTTAGACCAAAAACCATAAAAACCCTAGAAGAAAACCTAGGCAATACCATTTAGGACATAGGCATGGACAAGGACTTCACGACTAAAACACCAAAAGCAATGGCAACAAAAGCCAAAATTGACAAATGGGGTCTAATTAAACTAAGGAGCTTCTGCACAGCAAAAGAAACTACCATCAGAATGAACAGGCAACCTACAGAATGGGAGAAAATTTTTACAATCTACTCATCTGACAAGGGCAAATATCCAGAATCTACAAAGAACTTAAACAAATTTGCAAGAAAAAATCAACCCCATCAACATGTGGGCGAAGGCTATGAACAGATACTTCTGAAAAGAGACATTTATGCAGCCAACAGACACATCTAAGAATGCTCATCATCACTGGCCATCAGAGAAATGCAAACCAAAATCACAGTGAGATACCATCTCACACCAGTTAGAATGGTGATCATTAAAAAGTCAGGAAACAACAGGTGCTGGAGAGAATGCGGAGAAATAGGAATGCTTTTACACTCTTGGTGGGAGTGTAAATTAGTTCAACCATTGTGGAAGACAGTGTGGTGATTCCTCAGGGATCTAGAACTAGAAATACCATTTGACCCAGCCATCCCATTACTGGGTATATACCCAAAGGAATATAAATCATGCTGCTATAAAGACACATGCACACGCATGCTTAATGAGGCACTATTCACAATAGCAAAGACTCGGAACCAACCCAAATGTCCATCGATGATAGACTGGATTAAGAAAATATGGCACATATACACCATGGAGTACTATGCAGCCATAAAAAAGGATGAGTTCATGTCTTTGTAGGGACATGGATGAAGCTGGAAACCATCATTCTCGGCAAACTATCACAAGGACAGAAAACCAAACACTGCATGTTCTCATTCATAGGTGGGAACTGAACAATGAGAACTCTTGGACACAGGAAGGGGAACATCACACACTGGGGCCTGTCGTGGGGTGGGGGGAGGGGAGAGGTATAGCATTAGGAGATATACCTAATATAAATGACGAGTTAATGTGTGCAGCACACCAACATGGCACATGTATACATACGTAACAAACTTGCACATTGTGCACATGTACCCTAGAACTTAAAGTATAATAATAATTTTTTAAAAATCACAACAAAAAATTTAAAAAGCACTTACATAGAAATTGTAGAATCAGAAGTGAATTGGAACATAAATCGAATCATTCTCTTTCAAAAAAGATGATCCATGTTAACCTATGTATATGTTTGTTCACAATAATCAATAAATGATTTCTAAATAATATGATTTATTTTCCAATGCAGCCCTCACTGACTTGTATGAGTTACATAAGGCATTTAGCCCAGTGTTGGTTTAAAGTGATCAATAATAGATATATTCTTTATTTAGCCGTCTCTTTAGCTTAAATCTCTCATGCGGCAATTAAACTCCCATTGTCTTTGTTCAATGCTTAAGTAAAATGGTAAAAATCTAAAATTAATTTCCAAACTTTATCTTAGTTAAAAGGTAACAGAGTACCCAACAAATTAAAAACTTACTGACTTTTTTTATTTCCTATGCCAAACCACTTTGGATTGTTTCAAGGCAGAGGTTTTTGTTGTTGTTGTTGTTTTGTTTTGAAGAACATAGATAACTTTTATAGTACAATATTAAGTACTATAGAAGAGGCACACGTACTACACACATACTAAAGTTCTTACTCTGTAAGCCAGTTTACTTGATGTAGCAGCAGCTACATCTACCATTCACTAGGTATCTCTTCTTTTTGTCAGTCACCAGAACAAGTGGATTACCTGCATTAGACTACTACAATCAAATCAGCCTCACAAGACAAGGGGCAACACATCCATTTTGTGGACTGAGAAAAGAAGACTGACAAAAGTAATAGAGTATGATATTTACTCATACTCTATTACCAATCAATTTTGCTCTTACAAATATATCTGTCCCAGAGAATCTTTCATCCAGGTCTATAAGCTTCATAATACATAGTACTAGCATATGATCTACCACGGTTCCTGCATGATCCTATGCATCTTTGGGAGTATGCCAAGAATTAAAGGCCCTGGGCACTCTGAACTTGGCCATTATTTAGGATTGAGCTTACAGTGAGAAACTCTGAAGGATGAGGTAATATCTTGGTATGAGACAAAGAGCAGGCTTGCTTATTATTTGCTATACTTGAAATTCCTCAACTGTGATGTGAACCCACTATATATGAGCATCCATCTAGGCTCCTCTGTCTTGCCATCATGAAACTTAGGGCATGAGACCCAAGAGCCTCATATCTTTTGCCAGAATCCATAAACAGGGCAATTTATTGGCTTCTACGTAAAATAAAATTAAATCTCATACCTGACCCTCAACTGCAAAGGAAGCTGGAAAATGTAGTTTTTATTTTGGGCACATATATGCCCAGCTGAAATTTCTATTAGTTTGAAAAAAGCTACTTGCCATAATTATCAATATCATCATCATTTAATTTAAGTTATATATGTGGTTGCTGATTCTACACTCCAAGCAATGCAATTAGGGCATTAGATACTGCTAAATTCCACAAAAATAAAAGTAGAAAATTAAAAGCTACTGATAGATTGTGTGAAAGATGTATACATTGCACAGACTGTCACTGAGGTATTAATCATTTATTTGTATGAACTTGCTACTGATTTGAAAAGAAACTGCTTAGTGTTCAACGACATGTAATTCAGTTCAGGAAAAGTGAATTTATGAGTTTTACCAAATAAGAAACTGTTGACATGGGAAAATGGGTGTTAGTGGCTTGAAGCAAAATCAGAGATAATAGTAGAGGACACTTTTAAGAAAGGCCATATCACAAATGATCTCCACGGCACAAAGAACAATATTGTGCGAATTAACATGGACATCAACAATTCTGAACCAAATAGTGATTCACTAATCTGAATTCAGATGTAAAGAAGCTTTAATAATATCTTAACTAATTTATTGCTCTTTTATTTTTCTGTTTATAAGTGCCCAAATGATACGTGGTATCTTTAAAACTATGCTGGGCGCGGTGGCTCACACTTGTAATCCCAGCACTTTGGGAGGCCGAGGCAGGTGGATCACGAGGTCAGGAGATCGAGACCACGGTGAAACCCTGTCTCTACTAAAAATACAAAAAATTAGCCACGCGTGGTGGCGGGCGCCTGCAGTCCCAGCTACTCGGAGAGGCTGAGGCAGGAGAATGCCGTGAACCCGGGAGGCAGAGCTTGCAGTGAGCCGAGATCGCGCCACTGCACTCCAGCCTGGGTGACAGAGCGAGACTCCGTCTCAAAATAAATAAATAAATAAAAATAAAATAAAACTACGTTCCTTCTTGTGATTCCATCCTGTGCGGCTGTTTTCTGGAGCAGTAGTCTTTTACCTCTGTCTGCCTTCTCTCCCACCTATGTGTGTGCCACCACCCATTGAAGATTCGATGGACATAGACATGAGTCCCTTGAGACCCTAAACTATCTTTTCAATTCTGAACTAAAGGCCAACAAAGATGATCACTTTGATGTGGATAATGACGAAAGTGAGCGCCAGATATCCTTAAGAATGGTGAGTTTAGGGGCTCGTGCAAAGGATGAATTACACATTGTTGAGGCAGAGGTGATGAATTATGAAGGCAGTCCAATTAAAGTAGCACCAGTGACTTTGAAAATGTCTGTATAGCCAACGGTTTCCTTTGGGGCTTTGAAATAACACCACCTGTGGTCTTAGAGTTGAAGCATGGTTCAGAGCCAGTGCATACTAGTAGACAGCACTTTGTAGCTGGGGAGAAAGACACACAGTCAGAAGATGAAAAAGAGGAGGATGTGAAACTCTTAGGCATGTCTGGAAGGCAATCGGCCCCTGGAGGTGGTAGCAAGGTTACACAGGATAAAGTAAAACTTACTGCTGATGAAAATGATGATGATTTTGATGATGAGGAAACTGAAGAAAAAGCTCCAGTGAAGAAATCTACATGAGATGTGCCAGCCAAAGGTGCAAAAAAATCAAAGCAGAATAGAAAAGATTCGAAACTGTCAACACCAAGATCAAAAGGTCAAGAATCCTTCAAAAAACAGGAAAAAAAAAAAAAAAACTCCTAAAACGCCCAAAGGACTTACAAATCTACAAAAGATATGAAGACAAAAATGCATGCAAGTATAGAGAAAGATGGTTCTCTTTCCAAACTGGAAGTCAAGTTCATTAATTATGTGAAGAATTGCTTTTGGATGACTGACTAGTAGGCTATTCAAGATCTCTGGCAGTGGAGGAAGTCGCTTTAAGAATATAATTTAAACAGTTTGGCAAAATTTTTCATCTTATTTCATTTCTTTAACAGTTGATATCTGGCTGTCCTTTATATTCCCCTACTGTGTTTGATACATGTTCTTCAGATTCCATTGCCAAGAATATGTTGTCCAAAATGCCTGTTTAGTTTTGTAAAGATGGAACTTTGCCCTTTGCTCGGTTTCAAATATGTATAGAATGTTATAACAGGACATAGTAGTAGTGGCAGTCAAACACGGATATTGTGGGGAGACAAAAATATACATGTGAAATAAACTTAATATTTTAATTAAAAAAATATGAGTAGATCTAAGAGCTCTTTATACAAATATAAAATAAAATATACAAGGACTAATAAATCATTGAGTCATAGTTTAATTGTAATAAACATAAAATAACGTTTTTGTCTTACAATGGATGACATATTAGGCTTAACAAAATAAGGTAAATTCTCAACTATGAATATGAATATTGTGTTTGACTTTGGAGTCCCATCCATAAAAAGAAAGCTGACAATCTTCCACTCTTACTTCATTCTTCTATACCCTTTCCATGGTACTGGCAAGCTCTGACCAGGCAGACTAGGACAAAATCCCTTGAAATAGCAGATTAATAATACAGAAGAAACATGGATTCCTAGATGATTCCATAGGGCAAAGCCACCAGCCTATTTCAGGTACCCTTCTAAGTCTAGACTGTTACACATGCGGAAAACAAACTTCTATTGTATCAAGTCTGGTATTTCTATTGTATTAAGTTGGTCCATTTGAAATTTATATTTCTATTGAATTAAGTAAATTTGTATTTCTCATGATTTACTTATCATAGAAATGCTAAGGAAAGGTACTATTATTATTCCCATTTTTAGAGATAAGAAAATGGACACTAATAGGGGTTAGGTAATTGCTCAAAGTCAAACGTTAGTGGAGAAAATGAGATTTTTTTTCACCCGTATAGGCTGATCCCAGAACTACCTTCATCATGGTGCTATTATTGTTTCCAGTGAACACACAGCCACGTGAAGCATGTTATACAAGTGCAAAGTATAGATATGGTGCATTTATGCATCAGTAACTCTCTACAGCAATACAATTATCTTATATCCAAAAAACACACAAGTCATTATAATTTTTACCATTTGTAAGCATAATATTAGGTATTTAATCTTAAGAAATAGCTCAAAATACCTCCACTAATGTGATATTATCTATTATTGACAAAACCTGAAAAAATAGTATCTACAGTAGAAAAGTGGTTGAAGAAAATACAAGCTCACTGAAATGTTTTGAAGCAAACAAAGGTATAATGATAAACATTATACCAGCCTTTCAAATGTTTACAATATAACACTATGTGAAAAACTCAGGCTGCAAAGAAAAATGAAAAGAAATGAAAACATAAAATATCTTTGTTCTCAGCTTCTTTGAGGCCAAACACATAAAGTCAAGGTACATTCTGCATCAAAATTATAATACATTAATGAAATTTGCCTTTCCATCGACTTGTTTCCCTCCCTTCTTTCCATTTGTATCTTCTGCCATTCACATAATCAGTCCCTTCTTTTATAACCAAGCCCTTACAAGATTTTTATTTGGTTAACAAATATGGAAAGTCCTTGCTACACTCAAGGCATTATGCTAGACATTTCCTCAGGAGATAAGGATGACATCATAATTGGGTGTAACTATTACATATTTATTGTGTTACCAGCATTGCTCTTCATGATATACGCATAAAGCTAAGACCAGATGTGAAGTATTACACTTGCTGGTGAGGCGAGCAGGAAATTAAAGGCCAAACCCTCAGCAACCACAATATCTTGGACTTGTCACTTCCTTCATTGCCTACTGGTAACTTCATTTGAGGGTGATCCAATACAGAAAAAGACGAAATAGAAAGGAATGTATTAAAAGTCATTTGTAGCTCAGGCCACACTCCTTGCCCTGCCAAGACATCTGCTTGGAAGGAGACCACAGAGGAGTCATTCTGAAGGACATTTAAGAAATACATTTAATGTAACTCACTGAATTTCATTTTTTTTTTTGAGAACTATAGATTCCCATGTAATCTATAAGTGTCCTACCCCAAACCAACACTGTAGTGTAAGACTAAAGCAAGTACTGGAATAAGTCAAATTTTGAAGGCTCCTGTGTCTCACTTTGCAGATTCACGCCTTTGTAGTGCCTTGATCCACCTGAGCTGTGACTGTATAATTGCAGCAGAACCAGGGTCTCTAGGAAGAGAGCCTCTTTCTAGTACTACAGATTGTCTCCAAAGCTTGCTACAACTCGGAGAGGTGGGTAGTATTTTCTCCATTATACATGAGGTAATTAAGTTTCATAGGTCATCCAACAAACATGAGATAATACTAACTTTGTTCTTTCAGTCTTGAAAGCCCACGTTCTTTTCAGTGTACTGTGTGATTTTATAGCAGGAAGCAGTAAGGAACACTTACATCTACAGGTTCAGGCTGTAGATTTTAGTAGAAGAGGAAGAGTTCTTCTGACAGTGTCATTGAGGAGGACAGCAAGGACCACTGTAGGAAGAATATTTATGAGAAAAGATACCAATGTCAGAAACAGCAAAGTGCCCAGTTTGACTGAACTAATTTCTGTGTGCTAGAGAGAGAAGCTGAAAAGTTATACTGGAAATATATAAGACTCTAGAAACTGGAACCATGGTTAACATTTTGGCCTTATACTTCCTCTGTTGAAATTTAGGTGGGACTTAGCTAATTAATAATCCATGGGCTACTTGTACTCTGAATCTTGAATATTTTATCTTATTCCTTACCACCATTAACTTCCTTTCTGTGTGCAGGTCAATCAACTTTTTCCATTATATTTTGAAAATTAATTACAGCATAATAATAAGTTATGAGCAAATTTCCCAAATGTTAGTCATCAGCGGCAAGACAGTTAATATAAATGTATGAAAGGTACAGAGGCAACTAACAAAGAGTGGTAGAGACTAAGCAAACTAGACAATACCTTTTCCATCTAAGGCATTCAAATTCAAACTTTTGGTAAATGTGGTAGTTGCCATGTAATAAGAGTATATTATACATTATTTTAACTGTTTCAAACATATTAATTCATTTAATCCTCACAACAGCCCTATGAAGAAAATGACAAGCATTCTCATTTTACAGGTTAAAAAAAATGGGGATACAGAGAAGTTAATTAACTTATTCAAGGCCACTCAGTGGTAGAGCCAAAATTTGACCCAGAACTTCTGGCTTCAGTCAAATTTTGAAGGCTCCTGTGTCTCATAAGCACCTTAGTGTATGCCTGGATCTCATAGAGTGCTATTCATGCTAAATGTTTTTCTTCTTACAACCATAAGAAATTTAGAAGCAAATGTTGGTAAAATCTGTATTTCAGGCAATTTTATCACCAAAAGCTACAATCTGTTCGTCAAATACTTATTGTGCACCTGTATTTTCAAAGTACTGGGTACCACCCATACAGCCTTCCTGACTAAAGCCAGGAACACAAACCCATATGCTTGCACCTATCTATGGCTGTCCTTTGACTAATCTACTGGGTGTCACTCAATACTATTCAGCCAAAAACGAAACAGAATCACACGTTCCACTGAATCAAATTACCAGTCAACAAAACAGAAATTTCATTTATTAGCTAGTACTGTAAGATAAATAATTGGTTGTTGGCAGGAAATAAGAAAACAGTCTTATAGAAATGATTTCTGTTACATATCAATACATAAAAGTTACCGCCACTCTTTCCCTGGTTACCCAGTCAAATTAGTCTAGACTCTGGAGCAGTGTTTTTTTCAAGGCGATCCGTTTTATATTCACCTGGAGTAATTAGTTGAAATGTAAACTTATTTACAACCCTATCAGAAAATTTTGCAATGGGATTTAGGGATTTGAAGGTACAACAAGCTTTTAATATTTTTCATACTTTCTGAAGTTTGAGAATCACTAGTAAGGGAAAACATGAGAAAGGAGACTTAAATGACTTCCCAGAAAATGTTGAGGTCTATAAAAAAGTAATTCATACTAAAGGATAAATTCGCTATTTCTAAAATTAGACATTGTAGGTTCAAATGTGCTCTGAATGTAGATCATTATATTTTTTAATACAAAAGTGGCATTATTCAAAATTACAGTAAATAATTTAGCCCTTTAATATTTTGCATTTATATTTAAATTTCTAGAGAAATATATCAGAATTATCTTATTTGGCAAATTACAACAATAAAACTGAAGTGTTGGCCAGGCACAGTGGCTTACGCTTGTAGTCCCCAGCACTCTGAGAGGCTGAAGCGGGTGGATCACTTGAGGTCAGGAGTTCAAGACCAGCCTGGCCAACATGGTGAAACACCATCTCTACTAAAAATACAAAAAAATTAGCCGGGCGTGGTGGTATGTGCCTGTAATCTCAGTTATTTGGGAGGCTGAGGCAGGAGAATCACTTAAACCCAGAAGGCAGAAGTTTCAGTGAGCCAAGATCACACCACTGCACTCCAGCCTGAGCAACAGAGCGAGACTCCATCTCAAAAAACAAACAAACAAAAAACACAAAATGCTTTAGGCAACATAGCTTATTTTTCTCTTAAAATAATAGGTCCAGAAATAGGCAGTTGCAGGTAATGGCCCAGCTGCTCAACTCTGCAGACATCGGGTAAATTGAGTTCCCTGTTTTTTTGTTCTTCCATCTTCCATTCTGTTCTTACCACACCACTTTGTTGCTTCATGGTCACAAAATGACAGCTTTTTCTCCAGCAAAGCATTTAAAGCAGAAAATGAGAAAACGGAGACAGGCAATGTCATAGGTCCAAACACCCTCCCAGCAGATGTCTAGTTAAGTTGCATTCATCTGAGCAGTATCTCAAGATCACGCCATAAGAGGCTGAAAAATCGAGAAACAGGATGGCCATGACTGCTTTAGACCAGGAGTTAGCAAATTACATCCCATGGGCAAAATGCTGCCTGTTCTCTGTTTTTTGTAAATAAAGTTTTATTTGAACACAGCCACACACATCTTTGTAAAAAATTTTTTATCTATGAGTTTTTTCATGCTAAATCAGCAAAATTGAGTAACTGCATGATAGACCTCCTGGCCCACAAAACCTAAAATATTTACTATCTTATCTATTATAGAAAGTTTTGTGACCATAGTTTAGACCAATAATGATCCATCACATGCAGCTGTGTACATCACTGCACTAGGGGTTCTGGTGGCAGAAATAAATATTGGGTAGGCAAAAAAAATCTCAGTGTCTGCCACACTGTGTGTTTTGGAGAATATTCTTTGTTTATTGCCCCATCTCTAAAAAAATGAGGTGCTCCTCTCAAAGTTTTATCTATCTCAAAGTCGATATTAGGATTCCCTGTGAAAATAAATACAAAATATTTACCACAGTGCCTACCATATAACAAAGGTTCAATAATGTTAGCTATTAGTAAAATTATTTATATAAAAACCCTGCTACTTTAGCCTTTCATTTTCCTGAACGGACACCTGAACTGCTTTGGCCTTTAAAAATTATTGAAAGTCAGTTTCATTTTAAAAATTATAATTACAGGTATCATACTTGTCTAATAGTTTTTCTATTGGTAGATTTTGGTAATGTGCACTTGAAAGCACCTTCTAGATACATATGGACATAGCAACTGATTAAATGTTCTAGCACCAACAAACTGGCATAAATATATTTATTGAATATTATCTACCATCAAATACAAAAAGATAAAATCATTTTAATTTGTTATATATAAAATACAATGATTTGTGTTTTACTGGAAATTTTCTTTAAAGAAAATTGGTATCTTTATGAGGCTTCTTCCTGGCATGCCACTGTTTCCAACAGGGTTCCTATCAGGCCCTGTATAAATATTTTCGTAAGCCACACTTAGCCTTTAAGAGTTGTCTGGAAAGCCTTCTTTGCAAAAAGTTATTTAGGTTCATGAGACCAAAAAGGCTGTTATATAATTTCTTCTATGTGCATATATTCTTCCTGCATAGTCAATGAGAAAAATTAGCTTAAATGTTGTTTTCTTTATAAAATAAATGAAAAATGTATTACTAATAGAACTCTGATTTTTTTAATATTAAAGCATAATAACAGAAGGTTGAACTCTTCTACTGTATGATCTTTTTCAATGTACAACACTAATTTTCTGTATTAAAAAGACATGGAGATCTACTTTCACAATATAATTTGAAACACAGAGGAAAATGTTGCATGCTGAGTGATAAAATTGAATTTTATTTTTGACTCTTGAAAGAGACCTATCCATTTCATTTAGGTCTTCCATATTTTTAACTTAAAAAAATAGAAATCTACAAAAATATTTTGGTAAAAATCTCTGGAACTCTGCAGGAATCCAGGGAGTCAAGTGAAATTACTTCCTTGCATTAGATGAATAACTCATTGACTGGCCCTATCCTCATTTAGCTCCAATGAAATAATAATGAGGAAACTTGTATAAAAGTGATTTTTTAAAAACCCACCACAATCTCTCATGCATATTTTAGAATTATTCACCAAAATCCAGAGGTATTGAATATAAAAGATGAGAAACAGTTGCCTAGTGCCTTCAGGCTTGCAGCTCAGTATTTAGAGATCACTGTCTTTCTGCTGCAAGCAAATAGTCTATTACAGAACAGGTAGCCGTGAGAAGGTAACTTCATCAGTAAAAAACTAGCCTAAGTCGAAATTTTGGCAAAACAAAAACAAAACAAAACAAAAAAAACAATAAGCACTGCCAGATAGGATCAGAAACACTATTATTTGGAACATAATTCATTACACAGTTACAATAATTACTTTTTTGGAGTATTAATCCCATCCCCAATCAAAGGAAAGCCTTAGGAATTCAGGCATGCAGCATGAAACTTTAAAATGAACCAAGATGTTCTTTGCATTGAGACATTCTGTACCCTCTGTTTCTAAGATTACCCAAGAGCTAGCTTTCACCACAATGCTACTCTAAGCAGTTTGCATCTCTTTGGTGCTGACCATCCACCACTAGGTCGACAACACCAAGTGCTTCATTGTGAGCCTTTTATATTTTTAATAAGCACCTATATATGTAAGCACTGTAATACCTGTATATAAGCACTTTGGTAAATACTTATATATTAAGCTATCACCATCATTCTTGAATCTTTTCTCCATAAGCTTAATGCACCCTTCCCAGGGCTTCCCGTGTCTTTCTGCTTTCTCAAGACCTCCTCAGTGATAGGCAATCTACATCTTCTCATTCTGAGAAATTCCCCGAGCAGCACTTTATTCCATCTTGTTTATGTTTGATTCCAATCAACACCCTGCAAAGGTATTTCCTGAACTACATCCAACTATATATTTTTAATTCATTGACAAATCATTAATTTGTGCCTCCCACAGCAAAGCAATCAGCCTTCATATGTTATTCCTCCCAGTGGCATTTTAAGTATGGTCAAGTTCATAACCCAAATAATAAGTCTCTGGTGGTGAAATGTCAGATACTGATAAAGGTAAATGAGCAAGATACACTGTTCTGGGGACAAGAGAGTCTTCTTAACGTCTCATTAAGTTCTCAGCCAGAGCTGTATAATTTAGCTGTACTTAAAACCGGACATTTTTTGAAAAGTTTCATTGATCTTTTATTTACATACCATTAAATTTATCCATTTTAAGTGTGCAATCCAATGATACTTAGTCAATGTACAGAGTTCTACAACCATCATCACAATCTAATATTAAAAGTAACATTATTCACAATAGGGAAAAATGGGAACAAGTCAAATGTGAATGGATAAAACAAGAAAACAACCAAAACCTGGCCTTTTAAGTGAGATTACTGCAAATTTCATTGACAGCTTAAATAGATATGATACATTTATTTACCTATATATTTGGAGGGAAAAAATTAAACAATTTGAAATTCTCCTAATTCAGAGTGGAAAGTTTGTACTGTAAGAAAAAGCCAAAGTTCATTATTTTGAATGTCACTGAAAAATAGCAGAAGATAATTTTATCATTGACATTTCTACTAGTTCCCTTTGCATAATGAATATATTGTTATATTATGTAAATATCATGGTTTGTTCTTTCAGTGAGCATTAGTCCAGTTACCCAGAGTAAGGCAAGAAAATTGTCCTCCAAAGTGATGTCATAATGGTTCTAAAAATACAGAACCATTTGATGTAGTCATCCAACTATTTCTAGGCAGAATTCTATTTATGCTTTGTAAACTTAAATGATTCATAATTGGCAAATAACAAGGTGATGGAAATAAGTGTAGCATTGAGAAACAGTCATATGTGTCTCACAGAATCAAATTCTAATAAATTACTATAATTTGAGTGCTAATATTCCTACTCCAGGAAAATCTTGTCCACCAAAATCTGACCAAATTTTGGCTAAGCAGAAAGCTTTTGTTGAATGCAATGTGGACCTTTCCTTTGAAAAGAAACAAAGATTACAAAGACTAAAATTATTATCTATGTACTCCACTTCTCCCATATCCAAAAATATGTGTTGGATAGCTTATATTAAATAGAAAAATAACATGCTGGAAAACACTTTCACCTAACATGGAATGGCTTACACCTCTGCTATCTCTGGATTGAAAACCAGATTAGTAAAAAACTGAGTTTAATGTCATTTATATTCTTCATTTCTGATTTTAAATCTTCTCAAAACTATTTGTACATCAAATGTAATTTTATTGCATTTTTCTAGAATAACCAAAAGAAAGTCTACGCTAGTCAGAGAATAACTTTACTCGTATCCATTTTAAATCATAATACCTGGTTTCTCTCTCTAAGAAATTTGTTTAATTAAATATTTTATTATGGATACTCATTCAGATTTTCAAAAATGGTCCTGCCCCTAGATAATGACAAATGGTTGCTTTCAGTAGGACTTACTTTACTACAGCTGTGGTTTAAGAATAACTGTTTCTGTATTTTGATGATATACTCTATCTTCACATGGGTATACCAAAAGCAAAAATATTAACACTGTAGATATATGAGGAAATAAAAAACATAAGGCTCCTCTCAGAATTTAATGCCTGATAGCTAATCAATTCATTTTGTCATTTGTATCAAGAATTTCCAACAAATTTGTAACAATTCACCAATCAGATTTGAAAACTAATCTGGCTAATCTCAGTCCCCAGTCTCTTCCGGGACCATAATTTTATAAAAGTCACAGAGTAAAAAGACCAGTGAGGTTCCTCGAAATCCCACCTTTTCTGCATCATCCATTTCTAGAGAAGTTTGTAGATGCACCAAGATGGTACACTACAGGCATAATTCCCCTTAACATTTCCCCAGTAACTGACTACACAGATTTGTCTGACAGTCAACACTCCTGCCCTTGACCCCCTCTCTGACAGGTATCCTGGTATATAAATTTTTACTATTGAAAATTATCCCTGTTTAATTTATCAAAGAACATGAGGAATAACAGCAAATGTTGACCTAGACTAATTCACACCCAACAAGCAAATTACAATCAGACTGTGTCTGCCATTGAAAGAGTGGTAGTCCTTATCTGGAATGCTTTTAAATCACATTATTATATTTTTTAAACATCACAAGATTTATTTAATCAATTATTTCCTTGGGGTCTGTCAAAATAATATTTACCTCACTTTGGAGGCAAGTAGAAGAGAACACTTTACCTTTAAGACTTTCAAATAGTGGCCGGGCGCGGTGGCTCACGCTTGTAATCCCAGCACTTTGGGAGGCCGAGGCGGGTGGATCACGAGGTCCGGAGATCGAGACCACGGTGAAACCCCGTCTCTACTAAAAATACAAAAAAATTAGCCGGGCGTGATGGCGGGCGCCTGTAGTCCCAGCTACTCAGAGAGGCTGAAGCAGGAGAATGGCGGGAACCCGGGAGGCGGAGCTTGCAGTGAGCCGAGATTGCGCCACTGCACTCCAGCCTGGGCGACAGAGCGAGACTCTGTCTCAAAAAAAAAAAAAAAAAAAGACTTTCGAATCGTATCCTACAAAATGCTGCGATATCTTCAAAACCCTTTCAAAGTACAGCTGTCTTGAATTAGCCCAATAATTGATAGTAGTAACATACCATAAGAAGAGAAACAATGTGTTACAATAAATGTTCATTGAATGCTATTCCTGTCTCTACATTCCTACTGTATTCTGCTAACACTGATGCTACTATTTTACTTTTGGTGGCACCTGTTAGCTAATGTAAGGGGCGGTCTCTATGTTATATCATCCCCCTGTGCTGATGCTTTCATTCAGCTTCAAAGTACGCTATGTTCCTTCTTTAGAGAATAGTGACTCAAAAATTTTTCCTACATTGTCACTTATTGAAAATATTTTGGCAGCCAGGCATGGTGGCTGATGCGTGTAATTCCAGAACTTTGGGAGGCTGAGGCAGAAAGATTGCTTGAGGCCAGGAGTTGGAGTTTGCAGTGAGCTATGATCATGCCACTGCACTCCAGCCCAGGCAACAGAGCAAGGCTCTGTCTCTAAAAAAATAAAAAATAATTTGGTAAATATCAAAAATTCACATTACAAAGTATAGGCTAATAGAACTATAGAATTTTGACCATAACATTCTATAACAAATATATATTACGTATATAGAATCAATAGTATTTCAGGAGATTGTTTTCAATGTTCTTTGTGATTTTATATCAATTTCTCTTCTCACACTAAAAATTATTTTCATAGGAAGATATTGCCTTTCCTGTTCAGATTCCTTGTCATTCAGGCCATTCCTTAAATTACATTTCTCATAGCAGTGTGAGGTTTTCTGAACGACTTTGTGCCCAGTAGTAAACATGCCTTTTATATACTCATTATTCTTTGGAATATTTATTGAACATTGTTTATGCATAAGAAACTGTGCTGAATGTTGGACAAGACACAAAAATAAACAAAACATTCTCCCTGCCACGAAGAAACCTAAAATGTCTTATGGAAAATGAAACAGTGACCAAATACATTCCAGACAAGGCGATTTGTGATAAATGTCATGTGTGTGGGACAAACCAGAGTCAAAGGAGTTCAGAGGATTACTATCCCTGGTTTTGGAAGAGAATAACAAGTCATATTTTTATTTGTAAATTCCTATAGGGACGAGATTTATGTTCAAGATTAGCACAATAATTTAATCAATTAGGCAATGGTAATATAAATGGAAAAAAACCTGAAGGTTCTCTTCCTAGCACTAATTATGAAGGATTTTCAACAAAAAATGTAGGAAATGCAGATGTGTACTCAATTTTCAGTCTTCCAGGATCAGAGGTTGTATAACTTCCATTTATACTTAATCCTAGTGTATAAGAAAATGTATAACTATGAGGTCTTCACAATATGTGTTTCGGCTGAATTCAGTTGCTAGAATGTAAAGCTACAACAGAATCTCTGCAAAAGTGAAAAACAACTGAGCAGCACCCTGAACAGCCTTCTCTTCTGTGGCTACACTGCCCTTACTCCCAATTTATCCCAAGAAATCGTATTCTGTATTTATTTAATACTGATGTCATCTTCCCTAAACCACTTTCTTAAATGCCCTTATATCTCTCCTAAAATCCAATGGCTGAATATAGCATATTAAAATTCTAATAAGAGCCTCTGAGCCCACTATAAATATAAGAATCGTTATAAAACTATATTACTTGCTATTTTTTAAAACTGCACTTGCATTTCAACTCCTAAGAATGTTTCCTACAAAAAATCTTCATATATGGACAAAAATATGGCATTTTTATATTATTTTTAAATGTATAGTTTTTTAAAACAAGTGTTTAACATTAAAAATAGTTACATTATTGTGTTGTATGCATGTTAAAAAGAATGAGATCAATCTATGTACTGACATGGGAAGATCTCCAAGACATAGACAAATATGCATCTTTTACAGAACTATGTGTTTGTGTACATATGCACAGAAAAGGCCTGTAGGACACTTACCAATCTGTTATCACATTGCTTTTCTGTGGGGAGGAGATTAGGATTGAGACAGATGGTAAAACATGACTTATTTTTACTTTAATATTTGTGTATTGTTTGACAATTTTACAAAAAGCATATATTCATTGTGTCATATATTATAAACAAACTTAAAATATTTAATTTGGAAGAAGTCTTTTAATTTGCAAACTAAGTTTCAGTCTACTGTTGGCAGACTAAGACCATTTATATCCTCAACACCTTAAAATAGAATTGGTGAGAAAATATTTAAAATAATTCATAAAAAGCTTGAAAGAATTTTAAAGCAAATTTTCCGTCTTGTCACTTGAAAATTTTCGAATTCTCTGTTTCTAAGGGAAAATTTTCAATATCAATTGAATTCAGAAATGTACAGTAGTGATTAATGTGGGCTCAGGTTAACGGAAAAAATCTGTATACATTTTAAAAAGGTAAGTATATGCTGGAAAGTCACTTCTTAAAACAGTTAACCAACTCTTCTAAATATACAAAACTTCTTTTTCAAAACTGGGCTCTTGAGAATCCAGGACATTAGTGTTGGAAGAAGGATGTGAAGAGGGGAAGGAGAAATAGTACGAAAGGTATGACTGAAATTTGGGAGAGGGGGATGAAAACTTCCTGGTAGTCAGTCTAGGTCCAATCCTCATTGCATATTAATTGACTTAAGCTGTTGAGTTAATAGAGGTAGAGAGGAGCAGATATAATTTTTAATAAAGGAAAAAGTCCTGACTGTAGAGATGCTGGTGGCATGAACACAGCCTTCTTTTTTGTTTGTAGTTTAAGAGTAGCAGCGTTGGCCTCAAACCAAGAAAGGTAAGTAATGACTGCCTCATCACAGTAAGTACAGGGCAAAACAAAAGATGAGGCAGGTTTTTAATGAGATCATTGAGAGTTAACAAGTCCTTTCGCCTATCACAGAGAAAATCCTGGAGAACCACCATAAAGAGTAGTGACATGAGCTGGCTCTAGCTTTGAGTATATCTGCCATCCCAGGTGGGATTCAAAAGAAAAAAAAGTTAATGGTGTCTGGGTTTCTTATTTCTCCATCTCGTATTTTCTTACAATCAACCACTCATTATTAAGTAGTTATTTAATTAATGATTTTTATATCAAAAAGAGCAAGCATGGCCTTTTTATCAGTCCATTTCTGCGTTTTCTCCATCTGTTTGAGGAAGAACTAAATTACAAAGATATGCACCATAACATAGCACCACCATTATGTTGGAGTCATTGTCTTAACCTCCAGGCAAAGCATTTAGAGAAAAAAAACAAAACTATCAAGATCAGCCAGCCTTGAAGATCCATACACTTATTCTTTCACGTGACTACCATATGGCTGCTATGGCACCACCATCCACTCTTGGTCTTAGTAACTTCCAGCAGTGAAGTAGTAAGCTCAGCATCCGATCAGGGTCATTTCCCCCTTTTGTTTGGTACCTTTGCAACCAGCACACACCTTGACACCATTCATTAGCTTTGCTGTTAACATACATGCACATACACAGACACAGACACAGACACACACACACACACAGTTTTTCTCTCAGAGAGAGGGAGAAGAGAGAGCAAGAAAAAATAATTGTGACCAAGTCTTTGAGAAAATTAAGATTAGCCTTTAAAACCTGAGAATCCCCAAACCAGCTTGTCTGGCTAATTCAGTAAAATTTTTATCAACGTTATGTATGCCACATGGTGAGGGAGAAAAGGCTGTGCACAGTTCTTGTTATTTTATCGCTTTTTGAAATGGAAATTGTACATAAGATCTATCACAGATACTCAAAGCTGCCTGATATGATGTGTTAGGGAAGAGTGAGCTCGTGCAAATTTCTTACTATTTTATCACTATTTCACGTGGAAATCATACCCAAGTTTTATTACCAATAGCCAAAACTATTTAATAAAAAATAAAGGAAGAGGATTTAGACATGAATGTATTGTGTTAATTTGTCTTTTCTTTAAGGTGGGTAGAAGCAAGTAGATTCTTACAACAATCAAGCAATCTCTAAGCAAAGAGGTCGGGTACCGATACTACCAAATAAAACAAGTCCCTTTTTGGTACTAGGGAAGAAGGTAGTTATGATATGGGTGTTGCTACTCCGGAAAGCAAGTTATCTGTTGTGAATCATTATTGGTGCAGAACTGGGAACAATCTCGTAAACTAAAATTTTACAGTTTAGGGTTATGTGTCAACAAGCACACAAATGAAATTCAACAAATATTTTATAGCCACCCAAGCTTTTTTATTTTTGAATTTTTTGAATTTTTTCCAATTTCTTGAGACACTTCCCATTAAAAAATAGCCCGCATGGCCAGGTGTGGTGGCTCATGCCTGTAACCCCAGCACTTTGAGAGGCTGAGGCAGGCAGATCACGAAGTCAAGAGATCGAGACCATCCTGGCCAACCTGATGAAACCCCATGTCTACTAAAAATACAAAAATTAGCTGGGTGTGGTGGCACGTGCCTGAAATCCCAGCTACTCGGGAGGCTGAGGCAGGAAAATCACTTGAACCCGGGAGGTGGAGGTTGCAGTGAGCCAAGATCACGCCATTGCACTGCACTCCAGCCTGGCAATAGAGCGAGACTCTGTTAAAAAAAAAAAAAAAAAAAAAAAAAAAAATCCCTCATTTCAAGTTGCAGGCATTGCCTTCCCCCAAGAAGCCTTCTGTGTCTCCAACAAGTCCAGTTTGAATCTCCATTGAGTAAAACATTACTGTATTTTTTAAAGGTTGGAAGAGAGAAGAGCCAAACCAAACACTTCTCTCAACCTCTCCTCAGTGACCTTCAGTTTTAAAACCACGATCTTAAACCATGTGAATCTAGAATTCACAAAGTAAAGACATGAAAAGAAAAAGGGTTTTGAAGCTACTTCCACACTAGTGCAGTGAGCCTGTTATCTAGCAAAAACTTCCATAGAGCTCAACCTATTTCACAAAAGTAGCAGTTTGCAGAAAATGATTTGGGGAAAAATACTCTTAACCCTTCTACCCCTGCAGAAGCAGACTCCAAAATGCTTAAGAACTGATACTGTGAAACATACTATTATATAGTTACACAGAAAACTCCATGACATGCTTTTGCCTCATACAGGATTTAGGCGAGACCTTAGAATGAGCAAATTACTAGGTGTTTGTGTGTGTGTATTTTTAAACCAATATAGAAAGATATAACTTTTTAAATCATCTGCATCAAAAATAAAATTTCACCATCTGTTTTTCATTCATTTACACTCAATTAATTAAAAAAAATTAAAGCAAAGAGGATGGAAGTCTTTGAAAATAAACATGTAAGACTATTTTTGCAGCCTAGCGGAAGAGGGCTAAAGTGTCTCAATCAGCAGGCATGAGCTGCCCTAACATAGTTTTGTGGGTTTTTTTCTCTTCAAAACAACACAGCCCATTATGTTTTCATATACATTTTTTAAATAGCCAACTCATTTTAAAAGTAGGCAATTGCCATATTTTAACTTTCAATCTAAGTTGGCAGATGACATTTTATGTACCCCTATGTAGGCACTTGCATTCAGAAAACAGAAAAACTTCTGTAGGCAAATTTGAACATTCAGTGGGTAAAAGTAACCTTTAATGAATAAACATTGGATATCTGCGTAGCATCAGAAAAAAGTATTCTGACTCCTACATAGTATAAAGTAGAAAAATTAATATGACACTTGGAAAACATGCATTTTGTAAAATATACTTTCTATCTCTTAGAGCCCATGTGATGTTGCAGTTGCTATAGTAACTGTATGTTTGTTCAGCAGGAAAATACGTAGGTACAGAATGCTTACATTTATTCACAAATTCTCAGTACATCTGTGAATAGAAGTGATTTTATTTGCCAAATAGAAGTGATAAAAAAAAATTCTCAGTGGATAAGCAATTCTTGTCCCTTAATATTAAAACTACAATAATATAATTCTATCAAGCATTCTTTCAAAGAAATAACATTGTTGTTCATAAACTTCAATATCTCATAAACAAAAATGGCTGATCTAGAAAGAATTTTTAACTTCTCATTATTTGTTCATTTGCATGGAATATAATATGCTAAAATGATTAATTACAATTGTGAACCATTAAATTCATATGCATATTTTTAAATTTCAGTTTTAAATATAGGCTGGTTCTACTCTCTCCTATAACAGGTCTTATAAAACCTTGTCAATGGCACATATGTTGAATAAATACCTCAATATACTACATTTGCCAACAAAGTTGTAAAATGAACTTTGTGAATGTCATGATCCTTAATGCTGTTGTGGCATAAAGGGAGAGCATTCCTTGCGTCCATTTGGCTATGATCGTGAGCGTACTTTGTTTCCCCAAGAGAAGAAAGAAGAGTAGTAAACCATTTTTGCAGAATGCCATTCTCCTACAACAGTTTTATGAAAGAAACATCT
Organism: Symphalangus syndactylus; assembly: GCF_028878055.3. Lineage (NCBI taxonomy): Eukaryota > Metazoa > Chordata > Mammalia > Primates > Hylobatidae > Symphalangus > Symphalangus syndactylus. The sequence continues at coordinate 49,397,352 of NC_072439.2, read as the reverse complement.
GTGACGAGAATCTCTAATGCTTTTCTGAAAGCCACAGCTGACAGTAAAAGTGCATTGCTAAAAGTGGCAAATCAATCCCATTCCGCCCTTCTGAGAGCATGACACTTAATTTGCTATGTAGCACATGTATTTTCCTCACATGTGCTGAGAGACTGTGACATTGATGTGGTGGCTTTCATCCAAGCCTCAGCTGAATAAACACTTGGGCCATACAGTGGGCAAACTGGCATCCTAAAAAACGTCTTCTGTCCCGGGCAAGTTAACTTCACCTCAGGGAAGCATTTTTCTAAGTTTTAGTTTGCAATTTGAGTGCATAAATGGAATCTCTGAACACTGTTTGGAAAACCTTAAATCATTTCACACACAAAGAGCACATTCTATATTTTTAAGCAAGTTTTCTCAATGTAATGCAATTTTTATGTGACTACCTGAAAACATATGCAAATACAACAGATAAAAATGAATAATAGTATATAGTATTTCTAATCAAATTATTCCATTGCATAATCTGTTATTTTAAAAAGTATAAAAAAGCACATTAGATATGTTTGAAATGGGTAACTTTTTTAATTAAACAATTTATTGACATAAAGTACATACCAAAACACTCAGAAACCTATTTATATACCTTGGCAAATTTTGTAAACTGAGTGAATACACTTGTAATCAAGTACCACAACATTATTAGCACACAGAATCCTTCATTACACCTTTCTAAAACATATACAATTGCTTTTAAATTTGACATAAAATCTTTAACAAATGAGAAAACTTCATTTAAGTAATATCAAGCAAATAAAGTTCTGGTGAAGAGTATGAATACATAAAGGTCCCTGTAGTTAATGAGACTATCTCTTTTTGTGTGTCTTCTGCGCATCTGCAAGCAATTATTTTTTATTTTTCAACAATCAGGGAAATCACCATTACTTTTACCCCCAAATCACCCCAGGGTTTTTTTTTCTTAACTCCATTGACGTTTTATAAAAATATAGAGGTAGAAAAAATCCAGATGTGCATATCATCTCTGCCATGAGTTGTTTTAATTACTCCTATTTTTCTTCCTTCTTACTAAAGAACTTCAATGTAAATCCCTCTATTTTTTCAAATTTAAATTATACTTAACAGGGGAGAATACATATACTATGTTTTTCTCTGTCTCTCAGATTTCTCCTTCATATGATCATTCCCAGAGCAAAATAAAATTGTTTTTAAAAACCTAAAATTAAAGTACAGTAAATGTGTTCTGTGTTGCTCCTTGACCCCCCAGAGTATGCTTAGATGTTCTGTCTATGACGCCAAGTACCAGGGTATGTCCCCTAGCCACCTGAAGCAGTCCAATCTCCATTAGTCCCACTCATAATTCCTGAAACTGACAGGAATTTAAGCAGTCCAGCCAATACCTTCAGGTATGTTTCAAATACTCACCACAAGAGCTCAGTGTGTTCAGAACTAAATATGTCCAGACTTGATTAACTTGGAATCTCAAACCTCAAGGTCATCTCTGGCAATATCCTTCTGGCAACCCTTACATTCAAATGACAGCAAGTTTTACCAAATATACCTCCAAAACTCTTTTTTAAATCTGTTGCCTACTGTCCTTTCCCACTCCACTGAAGTCCTTACTCTTTCCTGCCATTTCATCTTTACACATGCCATTTCATCTTTCTAGAAGAACTTTACCCTCTTTTGCCTTGTAAATGCCTTCTCAGCCTTCAAAACCCATCTTGAAATGGCTCCTCCTCCAACTGCCATCTCTGACCCAGTCCATACCCTGGAGTAAAATCCCCTTTTGATGTGTCATAGCATGTGTCATTCTGTATCTGTGTGCTCAACTGGAACAGGAACACACTGGGCTGGAACAAGGTTTTTCATCTTTATATTTTCAATATCTAATATATCACCTGGGATATCACATATGCTAAACAAACAATGAAAGAATAAAACAAAATTAAATATTCTTTGCCTAAAAGGCATAAAACATCCAGAAGATAACTTTGAACCAATTGCAATTTGCCTGGGTCTACCTCCCTTATCTCAAAATGGATTGAATGTAATGCTGGTATAAAAAGTCATTGTGAAAGTGAGCCCCAGTCTTGCCAGCAGCACCCAAGAAACACCATGAGTGCAGAGTCATCAGGAGCTGGGAGCTATGTGGGACAGGTCACGGAAGATGAGGTAATAACTAAAGGACAACCAAAGCTTAGAATAAGTCTGCTGCTCAGAAGACCCAGTGCAGTGTGCTCTTTCAAAAGGTGAAAGGGGACCAGGCGCAGTAGCTCATGCCTGTGTTCCCAGCAGTTTGGAAGGCTGAGGTGGGAGAATGGCTTGAGCCCAGGAGTTTGAGACCAGCCTGGGCAACGTGGTAAAACTCCCATCTCTAAAAAATTAAAAAATAAACCGGACCTAGTGGGCCGTACCTGTAGTCTCAGCTACACAAGGGTGAGGTGGGAGGATCTCTTGAGCCTGGGATGTGGAGGATGCAGTGAACTGTGACTGTGCCACTGCACTCCAGCCTGGGAGACAGAGTAAGACCTTGCCTCAAAACAAAACAAAACAAAACAAAACAAAACAAACAAACAAAAAAGTGAAAGGGTTTACTGCATTGTAGGAATGATGAACTCATAGCAGTTTTTTAAATGAGAATATTATTTTAAAAAGGAAAGAAATGAATGGGTTGGATTAAATCGTGTCTTATATTTAATATATTACTGTCATTAAAAAAAAAAAAGATCTTAGAAAATACTTATCCCTCACACATGCCTTGCTGTTTGTTTTATCGTTGTCCTGGAGTGGTTTATTTTGATAAGTGTATCGTAAGTGCCCCTAAACATAAATGTGGATCATGCATTTCTAGTGAAATTTTAAGTTACTGTTGCAAATGTGTGCCTTAGAATGTCCTGTATTAAAGTGGTATATCTAAAGGTACATATTTGACAAGATATTATAATTGTATTTGAAAGATCTAGTACAAATACATTTGAAAAATGTTTGTCACCCATACAAGAAGAAGAAAAACTTCAGAGATAGACAGTCAGACAATTTTTTGAAATTAGAATCTGGAGCTCTTGTTCACCTATTATATTTGAAAGTTAGCGAAGACAATAGGCTTCTTACCCAAACCACTAGCCCTGATCAGTAACAAGATCAAGTTTCCAGGCATTTCACATTTAATATTGGTTGTGAAAAAGCTCTTCCTGCTCCATCCACAGACTCTAAATTTTGGAATCCTAGAATTCCAGTTTGAAGAGTACATTTTTCCCCAAAAGAGAAGAGTGAGGGAAGAGCAAAGATACAGAATACACAAAGAACTTCATCTGGATAACATTTTTCCCATAAATGGGCCTCTGTTTTCTGATCCTCAGGGTGAAGGGTATTGATTTGATATAAATTTTTTAAAAGTAGGCCTGGCACAGTGGCACACCTGTAATCCTAGAGCTTTGGGAGGTCCAGTTGGGAGGACCACTTGAGCCCAAGAGTTCAAGATCCACCAGGACAACATAATGAAACCCCCATCTCTATAAAAAATAAAGCATAAGCCAGGTGTGATGGCACACATCTGTAGTCCCAACTGTCTGGGAGGCTGAGCTGGGAGTGTCACTATATCCAAGTAGGTGGAGGCTGCAGGAAGCCGTGATTGTGTGATTGTGCCACTGCACTCCCGTCTGGGTGACAGAACAAGAATCTGCCTCAGAAAAAGAAAAAAAAATATCTGAAGTGTGGAACAAAGAAGATAAGCAATAAATAGCATAATAAGTAAAATATATTCTTTGTGTGATAGTAATAACTGTTAAAAAAAATTAAGGATGGAAGGGGAACATGAAATTGATAAGGGTTGAAAATGCAGATAGAGTGGCTGATGACTTTTCAGAAGATACCTGAAGGACAGGAATAGATAATTTCAGTAAAGGTGGATGAAATAACTCAGGCCAAGCTTCTTGCTGGGGACAACTAAAAAAAAGGAGGAATAGAATTTTTTGAAATGCCCTTAAAAGTATCAATAAAAGAATGAGGAAATACCAGGCCAAAATATAGAAGACCCCAAAAACCTAGAGAAGTAAGTAAAAAAAAATGATAGTTCTCTCTTCAGGAAAACTCTAAAATCTGAGGCCAAGGAATATTTCTATGAATAACTAAAATGATTGTAGAAAGATATTACAAGTAGCTTAATGTCAATAAATTTGAGAATGCCAATGAAATGAACTTATTCAGAAATTAAGTAATTATGAAAATTTGGGAAGAAGCCAATTTATTTAAGATATGAAATCTGTGATCACTGATTTTCCCACCAAGCAAAACTCAGATCTATACAGCTTCATTGACAAATTATATCATACACTCAAGGCAGTAATTCAAACTATAAAACTTCTCCAGAGAATAGAAAAACACTTATACACCTCAATTCATTTTATGAGACCAGCTAACCTTGATAAGGACAGGACATGAAAGAAAAAGTAAAGGCTAATCTCACTTATATACATAATTGGCAAAAAAAATCTAAATAAAATATTAACAATCTGAATCTACAATTATATAAAAATGACAATTCGGGTGGAGCCAAGATGGCCGAATAGGAACAGCTCCGGTCTCCAGCTCCCAGCCCCAGCGACACAGAAGACGGGTGATTTCTGCATTTCTGCTTGAGGTACCGGTTTCATCTCACTAAGGAGTGCCTAACAGTGGGTTCAGGACAGTCGGTGAAGCGCACTGTGCGCCAGCCGAAGCAGGGCGAGGCATTGCCTCACTCGGGAAGCGCAAGGGGTCAGGGAGTTCCCTTTCCTAGTCAAAGAAAGGGGAAACAGACGGCACCTGGAATATCGGGTCAGTCCCGTCCTAATACTGCGCTTTTCCAACGGGCCTGGAAAACGGCACACTAGGAGATTGTGTCCCGCACCTGGCTCGGAGGGTCCTATGCCCACAGAGTCTTGCTGATTGCTAGCACAGCAGTCTGAGATCACGCTGCAAGGCGGCAGCGAGGCTGGGGGAGGGGCGCCCCCCATTGCCCAGGCTTGCTTAGGTAAACAAAGCAGCCAGGAAGCTCGAACTGGGTGGAGCCCACCACAGCTCAAGGAGGCCTGCATGCCTCTGTAGGCTCCACCTCTGGGGGCAGGGCACAGACAAACAAAAACTCAGCGAGAACCTCCACAGCCTTAAATGTCCCTGTCTGACTGACAGCTTTGAAGAGAGTAGTGGTTCTCCCAGCACGCAGCTGGAGATCTGAGAACGGACAGACTGCCTCCTAAAGTGGGTCCCTCACCCCTGAGCAGCCTAACTGGGAGGCACCCCCCCAGTAGGGACAGACTGACACCTCATTCAACCGGGTACTCCTCTGAGACAAAACTTTCAGAGGAACTATCAGACAGCTGAATTTGTGGTCTCACGAAAATCCGCTGTTCTGCAGCCACCGCTGCTGACACCCAGCCAAACAGGATCTGGAGTGGACCTCTAGTAAACTCCAACAGACCTGCAGCTGAGGGTCTTGTCTGGTAGAAGGAAAATTAACAAACAGAAAGGACATCCACACCAAAAACCCATCTGTACATCACCGTCATCGAAGACAAAAAGTAGACAAAACCACAAAGATGGGGAAAAAACAGACCAAAAAAACTGGAAACTCTAAAAAACAGAGCACCTCTCCTCCTCCAAAGGAACGCAGTTCCTCACCAGCAACGGAACAAAGCTGGATGGAGGATGACTTTGATGAGTTGAGAGAAGAAGGCTTCAGACGATCAAACTACTCTGAGCTACGAGAGGAAATTCAAAACAATAGCAAAGAAGTTAAAAACTTTGAAAAAAAATTAGAAGAATGGATAACTAGAATAACCAATGGAGAGAAGGGCTTAAAGGAGATGATGGAGCTGAAAGCCAAGTTTCGAGAACTACGCGAAGAATGCAGAAGCCTCAGTAGCAGATGCGATCAACTGGAAGAAAGGGTATCGCTGATAGAAGATGAAATGAATGAAATGAAGAGAGAAGGGAAGTTTAGAGAAAAAAGAATAAAAAGAAATGAACAAAGCCTCCAAGAAATTTGGGACTATGTGAAAGGACCAAACCTACGTCTGATTGGTGTACCTGAAAATGATGGGGAGAATGGAACCAAGTTGGAAAACACTCTGCAAGATATTATCCAGGAGAACTTCCCCAATTTGGCAAGACAGGCCAGCATTCAGATTCAGGAAATACAGAGAACGCCACAAAGATACTCCTTGAGAAGGGCAACTCCAAGACACATAATTGTCAGATTCACCAAAGTTGAAATGAAGGAAAAAATGTTAAGGGCAGCCAGAGAGAAAGGTTGGGTTACCTACAAAGGGAAGCCCATCAGACTAACAGCTGATCTCTCAGCAGAAACTCTACAAGCCAGAAGAGAATGGGGGCCAATATTCAACATTCTTAAAGAAAAGAATTTTCAACCCAGAATTTCCTATCCCGCCAAACTAAGCTTCATAAGTGAAGGAGAAATAAAATACTTTACAGACAAGCAAATGCTGAGTGATTTTGTCACCACCAGGCCTGCCCTAAAAGAGCTCCTGAAGGAAGCACTAAACATGGAAAGGAACAACCGGTACCAGCCCCTGCAAAAACATGCCAAATTGTAAAGACCATCGAGGCTAGGAAGAAACTATAGCAACTAACGAGCAAAATAACCAACTAACATCATAATGACAGGATCAGATTCACACATAACAATATTCACGTTAAATGTAAATGGGCTAAATGCTCCAATCAAAAGACACAGACTGGCAAACTGGATAAGGAGTCAGGACCCATCAGTGTGCTGTATTCAGGAAACCCATCTCACGTGCAGAGACACACATAGACTCAAAATAAAGGGATGGAGGAAGATCTATCAAGCAACTGGAAAACAAAAAAAGGCAGGGGTTGCAATCCTAGTCTCTGATAAAATAGACTTTAAACCAACAAAGATCAAAAGAGACAAAGAAGGCCATTACATAATGGTAAAGGGATCAATTCAACAAGAAGAGCTAACTATCCTAAATATATATGCACCCAACACAGGAGCACCCAGATTCATAAAGCAAGTCCTCAGTGACCTACAAAGGGACTTAAACTCCCACACAATAATAATGGGAGATTTTAACACCCCACTGTCAGCATTAGACAGATCAACGAGACAGAAAGTTAACAAGGATATCCAGGAATTGAACTCAGCTCTACATAAAGTGGACCTAATAGACATCTACAGAACTCTCCACCCCAAATCAACAGAATATACATTTTTTTCAGCACCACACCACACCTATTCCAAAATTGACCACATAGTTGGAAGTAAAGCTCTTCTCAGCAAATGTAAAAGAACAGAGATTATAACAAACTGTCTCTCAGACCACAGTGCAATCAAACTAGAACTCAGGATTAAGAAACTCAGTCAAAACCACTCAACTACATGGAAACTGAACAACCTGCTCCTGAATGACTATTGGGTACATAATGAAATGAAGGCAGAAATAAAGATGTTCTTTGAAACCAACGAGAACAAAGACACAACATACCAGAATCTCTGGGACACGTTCAAAGCAGTGTGTAGAGGGAAATTTATAGCACTAAATGCCCACAAGAGAAAGCAGGAAAGATCCAAAATTGACACCCTAACATCACAATTAAAAGAACTAGAAAAGCAAGAGCAAACACATTCAAAAGCTAGCAGAAGGCTAGAAATAACTAAAATCAGAGCAGAACTGAAGGAAATAGAGACACAAAAAACCCTTCAAAAAATTAATGAATCCAGGAGCTGGTTTTTTGAAAAGATCAACAAAATTGATAGACCGCTAGCAAGACTAATAAAGAAGAAAAGAGAGAAGAATCAAATAGATGCAATAAAAAACGAAAAAGGGGATATCACCACTGATCCCACAGAAATACAATCTACCATCAGAGAATACTACAAACACCTCTATGCAAATAAACTGGAAAATCTAGAAGAAATGGATAAATTCCTCAACAAATACACCCTCCCAAGACTAAACCAGGAAGAAGTTGAATCTCTGAATAGACCAATAACAGGTTCTGAAATTGTGGCAATAATCAATAGCTTACCAACCAAAAAGAGTCCAGGACCTGATGGATTCACAGCTGAATTCTACCAGACGTACAAGGAGGAATTTGTACCATTCCTTCTGAAACTATTCCAATCGATAGAAAAAGAGGGAATCCTCCCTAACACATTTTACGAAGCCAGCATCGTCCTGATACCAAAACCTGGCAGAGACATAACCAAAAAAGAGAATTTCAGACCAATATCCTTGATGAACATTCATGCAAAAATCCTCAATAAAATACTGGCAAACCGAATCCAGCAGCACATCAAAAAGCTTATCCACCATGATCAAGTGGGCTTCATCCCTGGGATGCAAGGCTGGTTCAACATACGCAAATCAATAAATGTAATCCAGCATATAAACAGAATCAAAGACAAAAAACACATGATTATCTCAATAGATGCAGAAAAGGCCTTTGACAAAATTCAACAACGCTTCATGCTAAAAACTCTCAATAAATTAGGTATTGATGGGACGTATCTCAAAATAATAAGAGCTATCTACAACAAACCCACAGCCAATATCATACTGAATGGGCAAAAACTGGAAGCATTCCCTCTGAAAACTGGCACAAGACAGGGATGCCCTCTCTCACCACTACTATTCAACATAGTGCTGGAAGTTCTGGCCAGAGCAATCAGGCAGGAGAAGGAAATAAAGGGTATTCAATTAGGAAAAGAGGAAGTCAAATTGTCCCTGTTTGCAGATGACATGACTGTATATCTAGAAAACCCCATTGTCTCAGCCCAAAATCTCCTTAAGCTGATTAGCAACTTCAGCAAAGTCTCAGGATACAAAATCAATGTACAAAAGTCACAAGCATTCTTGTACACCAATCACAGACAAACAGAGAGCCAAATCATGAGTGAACTTCCATTCACAATTGCTTCAAAGAGAATAAAATACCTAGGAATCCAACTTACAAGGGACGTGAAGGACCTCTTCAAGGAGAACTACAAACCACTGCTCAATGAAATAAAAGAGGATACAAACAAATGGAAGAACATTCCATGCTCATGGGTTGGAAGAATCAATATCGTGAAAATGGCCATACTGCCCAAGGTAATTTATAGATTCAATGCCATCCCCATCAAGCTACCAATGACTTTCTTCACAGAATTGGAAAAAACTACTTTAAAGTTCATATGGAACCAAAAAAGAGCCCGCATAGCCAAGTCAATCCTAAGCCAAAAGAACAAAGCTGGAGGCATCATGCTACCTGACTTTAAACTATACTACAAGGCTACAGTAACCAAAACAGCATGGTACTGGTACCACAACAGAGACATAGATCAATGGAACAGAACAGAGCCCTCAGAAATGATGCCACATAGCTACAACTATCTGATCTTTGACAAACCTGACAAAAACAAGAAATGGGGAAAGGATTCCCTATTTAATAAATGGTGCTGGGAAAACTGGCTAGCCATATGTAGAAAGCTGCAACTGGATCCCTTCCTTACACCTTATACAAAAATTAATTCAAGATGGATTAAAGACTTATATGTTAGACCTAAAACCATTAAAATCCTACAAGAAAACCTAGGCAATACCGTTCAGGACATAGGTGTGGGCAAGGACTTCATGTCTAAAACACCAAAAGCAATGGCAACAAAAGCCAAAATCGACAAATGGGATCTCATTAAACTAAAGAGCTTCTGCACAGCAAAAGAAACTATCATCAGAGTGAACAGGCAACCTACACAATGGGAGAAAATTTTTGCAACCTACTCATCTGACAAAGGGCTAATATCCAGAATCTACAATGAACTCAAACAAATTTACAAGAAAAAAACAAACAACCCCATCAAAAAGTGGGCAGAGGACATGAACAGACACTTCTCAAAAGAAGACATTTATGCAGCCAAAAAACACATGAAGAAATGCTCATCATCACTGGCCATCAGAGAAATGCAAATCAAAACCACAGTGAGATACCATCTCACACCAGTTAGAATGGCCATCATTAAAAAATCTGGAAACAACAGGTGCTGGAGAGGATGTGGAGAAATAGGAACACTTTTACACTGTTGGTGGGACTGTAAACTAGTTCAACCACTGCGGAAGTCAGTGTGGCGATTCCTCAGGGATCAAGAACTAGAAATACCATTTGACCCAGCCATCCCATTACTGGGTATATACCCAAAGGACTATAAATCATGCTGCTATAAAGACACATGCACACGTATGTTTATTGCGGCACTATTCACAATAGCAAAGAGTTGGAACCAACCCAAATGTCCAACAACGATAGACTGGATTAAGAAAATGTGGCACATATACACCATGGAATACTATGCAGCCATAAAAAATGATGAGTTCATGTCCTTTGTAGGGACATGGATGAAACTGGAAAACATCATTCCCAGTAAACTATCGCAAGGACAAAAAACCAAACACCGCATGTTCTCACTCATAGGTGGGAATTGAACAATGAGAACTCATGGACACAGGAAGGGGAACATCACGCTCCGGGGACTGTTGTGGGGTGGAGGGAGGGGGGAGGGACAGCATTAGGAGATACACCTAATGCTAAATGACGAGTTAATGGGTGCAGGAAATCAACATGGCACATGGATACATATGTAACAAACCTGCACATTGTGCACATGTACCCTAAAAACCTAAAGTATAAAAAAAAAAAAAAAGACAATTCATCATGACCAAATAGGTTTTATATCAAGAATGCACAACTGATTTAACATTAGATATTCAATGTAATTTATCACATAAACAGAGTAAAGAATAAAATCGTGCAATCATTTTAATAGATACAGAAAATGCCTTGGTAAAATTCACCGTTTGTGGTTTAAAAAAAAATTTTTTTTAGGCTAAAATAGAAGAGACCTTCAAAACACTAGTGGAGGGGGAGTATCTAAAAAAACCTACAGCAAACATCATAATAAGTAGTAAAACAATGCAAATTTTCTTTAAGGTTAGAAGTAGAAGAAAGACATTCTCCATTCTCACTTATATTCAATATTTTAATTATATCATAATCAGTGCAGTAAGAGAAGACAAATAAATAATTGGCATAAGAATTGAGAGAAACAAACAAGATTATCATTATTCTCAGCTAACATGATTATATTTTATATTTCAGAGACAGGGTTTTGTTCTGTTGCTCAGGCTTGAATGCAGTGGTGCAATCATAACCCACTGCAGCCTGGAACTGCTGTGCTCAAAGGATTCTCCTGTCTCAGGCTCCCAGGGAGCTACGAATGTAGGAGCACAGCACCTGCACAGCTAATTTTTATTTTTTATGGAAACTCATTTTATAGTTTATTTTTATAGAAACAGTTCTATTTTTAGTTCTTATTTTTTACGTAGGAAATCCAACAAAGTCTGTACATAGGCTACTAAAATTAGTAAGAGATTTAAGAAATTTGCCAAACAAAAGAGTAATAAATAGATATAATGCTTTTTATATGCTAGCCACAAACAGAAAATGGAATTTTAAGAGAAAATGGACATGTATCTATTGTTGATAGGCCATTTATATACATTATTAACTCAATGTTGAAAACTATGTTAATTCTTCACATGTGGTTTTACAGATTCAATACAAGCCCAGTTAAATAACAAGGAGTTATGTGTAATGTGACAAGCTAATTCTAAAATTTATATAGAAATGCGGCCAGGAGTGGTGGCTCACGCCTATAATCCCAGCACTTTTGGAGGCTGAGGCGGGCGGATCACTTGAGGTCAGGAGTTCCAGATCATCCTGGCCAACATAGTGAAACCCCGTCTCTACTAAAAACACAAAAATTAGCCAGGCCTAGTGACAGGCACCTGTAATCCTAGCTACTCAAGAGGCTGAGGCGGAGAATCACTTGAACCCGAGAGGCGGAGCTTGCAGTGAGCCGAGAACCCACCACTGCACTTCAGCCTGGGTGATAGAGCCAGACTCGGTCTCAAAATAATAAGTAATACAATAAAATAAAATATAATAAAATAAAATAAAAAATAAAATAGTATATGGAAATGCAAAAGACCATGCACAGCCAACACGCTTTTTTTTGTGCACGTGCTTTATTTTATTTGTATAAATTTAACGGGTACAAGTGCAATTTTGTTACTGGATATATTGCCTAGTGGTAAAGTCAGCTTTCAGTGTATCCATCACCCAAATAATGTACATTGTACTCATTAAGTATTTTCTTATCATCCTCCCTATTTCCATTCTCCATTCCCACTCTTTTGAGTCTCCGTGTCTAGCATTCCATATTCTGTGTCCATGTGTACACATTATTTAGCTCCCACTTATAAGTGAGAACACACGGTATTTCTGTTTCTGAGATGTTTCACGTAAGATAATGGTCTTCAGTGCCACCAATGTTGCTGCAAAATACATGAATTTTTATGGCTGAATAATATTTCATGGTGTATATTTACAACTTTTTTTATCCAATCATTGAGTGATGGATACTTAGGTTGATTCCGTATCTTTGCTATTGTGAAGAGTGCTGTGATAAACATATGGATGCAGGTATCTTTTTAATGTAAGGATATTTTGGGGGGATGGGGTAGATACCCAGTAGTGGGGTTGCTAGATCAAATGGTAGTTCTATTCTTTGTTCTTTAAGAAATCTCAACATCATTTTCCATAGAGGTTGTACTAATTTACATTCCTACCAACAGTGGAAAAGCATTCCCATTTCTCTGAATCTGCTCCAACATGTGTTATTTTTTCTCTTTTTAGTAATAGCGATTTTGACTGGTGTAACAAGACATTTTGTTGTGCTTTTAATTTGCATTTTTCATATGCTTGTTGGCCATTCATATGTCTTCTTTTAAAAAATATCCATTCATGTCCTTTGAGCACTTTAGTCTACTGTTGGATGCATAGTTTGCAAATATTTTCCTCCATTCTGCATATTGTCTGTTAAGTATGCTGATTGGGATTTTTGTTTTGTTTTGTTTGTTTGTTTGTTTGCTCTGAAGAAGCTTTTTAGCTTAAGTCCCATTTGTCTATTTTTTTTTTTTTTGGCTTATGCTTTTGAGGTCTTAGTCATGAATTATTTGCCTAGACTAGTGTCCAGAAGAATTTTCCCTATGTTTTCTTTCAGTATTTTATAGTTTCAGGACTTACATTTTAGTTTGTAATCCATGTTAGTTGATTTTTGTATGTGGTGGGAGATAGGGGTCTAATTTCCTTCTTCTCCAGATGGCAATCCAATTTTTCCAAAACTATTTATTGAAAATGGTGTCCTTTCTCCAGTGTGTTTTTGTTGACATCATAAAAGAGCAGTTGGCTATAAGTATGTGGCTTCATTTCCGGGTTCCCTTTTCTGTTCTGTTGATCTGTGTGTCTATTTTTACACCAGCACCATGCTGTTTTGGTTATTGTAGCCTTGTTGTATAATTTAAAGTCAGATAATGTGACACCTCTGCCTTTGTTCTTTTTGCTTAAGATTACTTTGGCAGTTCAGGCTCTTTCTTGGTTCCATATTAATTTCAGAATTTCTTTTCTAATTCTGTGAAAAAGGACATTGGTATTTTGATAGGGATTGCATTAAATATGTAGATTGCTTTGGGCAGTATGGTCATTTTAATATTAATTCTTCTGATCTATGAGTGTTAGATGAGTTTCTATTTGTGTCATCTACAATTTCATCAGTGTTTCATAGTTTTTCTTACAGCAATTTTTCACCATTTTGGCTAAATATATTTGAAGATTTTTTTTCTTTTTAGCTATTGTTAATGGCACTGCCTTCCTAATTTGGTTCTCAGCTTGATCATTATTGATGTGCAGAAAGACTACTTGTTTTTGTGTGTTGATTTTGTATTCTGGAAACTTTGCTGAATTCATTTGTCAAATCTGTGGAAGCATTAGCATTTTCTATATACAACATCTCAGCAAATGAGGATAATTTGACTTCCTCTTTTCCAATTTGGATGGTTTTTTGCTTTGTTTCTTTCTCTTGCCTTATTTCTTTGGCTAGGACTCCCAGTACTATGTTGAAAAGGAGTGGTGAAAGTGAACATCCTTGTCTTCTTCCAGTTTTTAGAGGGAAAGTTTTCAACTTTTCCCCACTCAGTATGATGTCGGCTGTGGGTTTTTCATAGATGGCCTTTATTATTTTGAGGTATATTCCTTCTATGCTTAGTTGGTTGAGGGTTTTTATAATAGAGGGATGCTGAATTTTAATAAATGCTTTTCCTGCATCTATTAGGATAATCAAATGGGTTTTAGCCTTAATTCTGTTTTTTGTAATGTATCACATTTATTGATTTGAAAATGGTGAACCATCCTTGCATCCCTGGTGTAAAACCCACATGGTGTATTTTCTTTTTGATGTGCTGTTTGATTTGGTTTGCAAGTATTTTGTTGAGGATTTTTGCATCTATGTTCATCAGAAATATTAGTCTGTAGTTTTCTTTTTTGTGGTGTCCTTGTCTGGTTCTGGTATCCGGTAAAATTGCCCTTGTAGATGGAGTTAGGAAGAATTTCCTGTTCGTTAATTTTTTAGAACAGAAAGGTTGGTATTAGTTTTTCTTTGTATATCAGGTAGAATTTAGCTGTGAATGCATCTGGTCTTAGGCTTTTTTTATCATTGGGAGAGTTTTTATTAGTAATTTAATCTCGCTACTTGTTATTGCACTGTTCAGGATTTGTTTCTCTTCCTGGTTCAATCATGGAAGGTTTTATGTATCCATACATTGATCAATTTCCTCTAGGTTTCCTAGGTGTTGTGCATAGAGATGCTCATAGTAGTCTCTGATGTTCTTTTGTGTTCTATAGTATCAGTTGTAATGTATTTTTTTATTTCTAAATTTTTTAAATTTGGATCTTCTTTCCTCTTTTCTTGGTTAGTTTAGCTAGCAATTTATCAATTTTGTTTATCTTTTCAAAAAACCAACATTTTGTTTCAGTGATTCTTTGTATTTTTTGCCTCAATTTTATTTAGTTCTGCTCTAATCACTGTTATTTATTTTTTTCTGCTAACTTGGGATTTGGTTTGTTCTTGTTTTTCTAGTTTCTTGAGATGTGATGTTAGGTTGTTAATTTGTAATCTTTCCACTTTTTTGATGTAGCCATTTAATGCTTTAAAATTACCTTTTAGCACTGATTTTGTTGTATCTCAGAGGTTTGAGTATGTTGTGTTTGCATTTTCATTCGTTTAAAAAAATTTTAATTTCTGTCTTAATGTTATCATCGACCCAAAAATTGTTCAAGAGCATGACGTCTAATTTCTATGTATTTGCATGTTTTCCAAAAGTCCTCTTGGTACTGATTTCTAGTTTGATTATACCTAGTACGAAAAGATACTTGGTACGATTTTGATTTTTTAAACCGTATTAAGCCTCGTTTTATGGCTTAACATATGGTCTGTCTTGGAGAATGTTCTATGTGTGGATGAGAAGAATATATAATATGAAGTTGTTGGAAAGAATGTTCTGTGTCTGGTTGGGTCAATTTGATCCAAAGTTAAATTTAAGCCCAATGTTTCTTTGTTGGTTTTATGTCTCAATATTATGTCTAGTGCTGTGAGTGGGGTGTTAAAGCCTCCCAGTATTCGTTTATTGCTGTCTATCCCTTTGTTTGGGTCTAGTAATATTTGTCTTATGTATTTGGGTGTTCCAGTTTGGAGTATAAATATATTTAGGATTGCTATGTCCTCTTAATGAATTGATTTTTTTATCATTAGACAATGACCTTATCTTTTTGCTGTCTTTGATTTAAAGTCTTTTATCTGCTATAAGTATAGCTACTCTTACATGCTTTTGATTTCCATTTGCAAGGAATATCTTTTTCTGCCTTTTTATTTTCAGTCCGTGGGTGTTTTCCAGGTCTGGTGAGTTTCTTATAAGCAGAATAAAGTTGGACGATACTTCTTAAATTTATTCTGCCATTCCATTTCTTTTAAGTAGAGCATTTACTGCATTTATGTTCAAGGTTAATGTTGATATGTGAGGATTTGTTCCTGTCTATTGTTAATTATTATCTGATTGTTTCATAAATTCTTTGTTTCTTTCTTTTCCTGTTTGTTGTTTGGGTCTGGTGGAATTCTGTTATGTTCCCATTTGATTCCTTTCACTTTCTATTTTGTGTTTTATAAGACCTGTGAGATTTATACTTTTATGGGTTTTTATGTTGGCTAATATTGACCTTTCACTTCCATGTTTAAGACTGTTTTAAGCATTTCTTGTAGGACAAGTCTATTAGTGATAAATTCTGTCATCATTTGCTTACCTAGGAAAGACTTTATGTCTCCTTCATTTATGGAGGTTTTTCTAGCTTAACTGAGACACAAAGAAGAAGAACAAGATGGAAGCACTTGCTCAAACAACTCTCAATTTAATGAGTGTATAATCATCACAAATTAGATAAATATACCAATAGAAGAGAACAGAATTCCTGTGACAGAGACAGTATGCAGAGCAGTAGAAAAAGAATTGTCTTTAATAAGTTATATTATGAAAATTTGATATCTATATGTAACAAAAAGAATTTGATTCCAACATTACATTATACACAAAATAAAAATCAACTTAGGTTGCAGATATTTTTATTCTTCTACTTCACGGTCATAAAAATATTCCTTTTTAATTATCTCCTGGAAACTTTATGGTTCCCCTTTTCTAGCTATAGAACTGTCTTCAACCTTCTGTGCTGCTATAACAAAATATTTTAGACTGGGTAATGTATAAATAATAGACATTTATTTCTCATAGTTTTGGATGGTGAGAAGTCCAAGATCAAAGTGCCAGCAAATGTGTTGTCTGGTAAGGGTTAACTCTCTGCTTCTAAGATGGAGCCTTGTTTCTGCATCTTTCAGAGGGCTCAGACACTGTGTCCTTGTATGATGATAGTATAAAATGGCAAGAGGACCCAGCTAGTTTATAAGAGCACTAATACCATTCATGAGGACAGGAACCTTGCCACCTAATCATCTCTCAAAGGCCCCACTTTCTATTATCATCATCGTGGTGATTAAATTTCAATGTAGGGATTTTGGACAGACACATACATTCAAACCATAGCAAATGCCAATATACAAATAGTGAAAGGTATCTTCTTGACCTTAGGATAGGGAAAGATTTTTTAAAAACACACTCACCCATGTGTGTACACGAACTAACCCAAAATAAAAATAAACAAAAAGTAAATTTGATAAATTATAATTTATTAAAATAAATAAATCCTGTTTTCAAAAACATTTTTAAGAGAGTAAAGTGAAGAAAACATTTGCAACAAATGCAAATGCAAAAGACTTGCATGGATAATATATAAATAATTGTAAACCAAAGGAAGAAAACAGAAAATGAGATAGAAAGATGGGCAAAATACTTCAATGTTGCATTTCATAAAATAATTTATACAATTGGCCCATAAACAAAAGAAAAGCTGCTCAATTTAATCTGAAATCAGTGAAATGTTAATTAAAATTATAGTGAAACATGTCACACACCCACCAGATAAAAACAATCGAAAGCCCAAGCATATCAAATGTTGGCAAAGATGTGGAACAACAGGAACTGTCATGTGTACCTGGTAAGAGTGTATTTGACACAAACCCTTGGATTTAAAGTCTTTTATCTGCTATAAGTATAGCTACTTATATAGTGTGGCACTATGAAGTCAAGTGAAAGAACCCCTTTCTATATATTGTAACACAGCTATTCCAGTTCTAGTGTTCACTCTGAAGAAATGTATGTAAACAGAGTAATTCAAGTCCATTAACAGTAGCATGAATAAACAAATTTTGGTATATTCATGCAATTGGACACTATAGAACAATGAAAAGTAACAAGTTAAATTTATTCACAGCACATCTTATGTAATGCTAGATAAAAATGTAAAACACAAAGAATACTTACATCATGACTCCATTTACATAGAGTTTGAAAACAGGAGAAAAGCTAGAATATATTAAGATTCACATATAAATCTTGAATCTTTCAGAAAGAGGGTTTAGAATGGTGATTACAATAGACATCAAAATAACGGTTACTTCTAGTGCAGAGTATGATCAAGAAAAGAACACCAAAGAAGCTTTGGATGCCTAAAATTTAAATTTTGTACGTTAGTGGTGGTTACATTAATGCATCTTTTTAATTTATTCCTTCATTTGTTATGTACTTTCAGTATATGTTGTACTTTACAGTTATGCAGACCTATATGGGAAAAGCATTCTAGACAAAATCTTCCTTACTAACCTGCCTTCTAGGACTTAGAAAAGGTCTTATTCACTGCAATTGTCCTGCATTATCTGAACTATTCATCTCCTCCATTTTATTCAATCATCACCACTTCCATAGTTGTCTTTTCTTAGGGAAAACTATTTATCTATCACTGTCCATCTATCTATCTATCTATCCATCTATCTATCTATCCATCTATCTATCTTTCTATCTACCTTCCACCCTCTTATTGAATATCACCTTTTAGATGATCTCCAAAAGCAAAAATTCAAAACAATTCAATCACTTCTCCCTAAACCTACCTTTATATGCTCTTGGTTAATAAAGAACCTGATCTAAGCAGAGCCAATCAGATTCTTTCCCTGGGATATTTATGAATTAGGACTAAGACAGGAAGATTAGATCTTTTAGATGGGTGGGTGTCAAGGGTGGTAAAATTTAGATATGCTCAGTAACTATGTATCCTGTCTTAGAGGAAGCCAGTCTGCAGGACAAGAGAGCTAAGCTAACATAAAGAGAAAAGAAGGCAGGGCACTGTGGTTCACACCTGTAATCCCAGAACTTTGGGAGGTCAAGGCGGGCAGATCACCTGAGGTCAAGTGTTCCAGACTGGCCTGGCCAACATGGTGAAACCCCGTCTCTACTAAATACAAAAATTAGCCGGGCATGGTGGTGCACACCTGTAGCCCCAGCTATTTGGAAAGCTGAGGCAGGAGAATCGCTTGAACCCAGCAAGCAGAGGTTGCAGTGAGCTGAGATTGCCCCCCTGCACTCCAGACTGGATGACAGAGTGAGACTCCGTCTCAAAAAAAAAGAGAGAGAAAAGAAGCCATAACAGATAGCAAAATAGAATCCTACAACAGTCAAGTCCTATAGTCTAGCTGTCTGTAAGATCCAGCTTCTTCCTTTCCCTTTACAGAGATCTTTGAGTGATCTTTCTACTCAAGCTAATTTAACTTGCATTTTTAAATAACAAATAAAACTCTACTTAGAGGATCTAGTTAACCTGGTCTAATGTACACTCTTTAAGGTATATGGCAATGACCAAGAGATATCTGCATTGACAATAAATTACTATAATGTACCTATATAACAATGATTGTTTTATAATTTATACACAGTTCTGATACATCCACCAAATTAACATTGAATGTTTTAGATTGAAAAACTACATATAATGCTTGGACCTATTCAATTAAGTACGTAATATTTAAAATACATGTTTCAGTTTGATTACAGGACCTAAATAATGTTAATTCACTTAAGATAATCTATCTAAAAATTTCCTAAGGTTGTTTGCCTTTATATTAATTTCAACCATTTTATCAAAAGCAGGAAATAGAGGTTTCCTTTCTTAGTACATATATTTTAATGAGTAAATAAAATATATACATCACTGCAACATTTTAAAAGTTCAATAAAGCAAAATATGAATAGTAAATATGAACAAAGTAAAATATGAATAGTAGTAGGTCAGATTTAAAAAGAAATTAAAAAAATAACATCTCTTTAAGAAATAAAAAATAGACTTCAGAATGCATTCCCATTCACATCACATCATCTTATGCAGATCTATATGCTATCTAGTATTTACTTAAAATGAACAATCTCCATGGCAACCAGTGGATCAAATTACACATGAGCTGAGTGTGAAGTGTGGATGTTTGTATTTCTTACACTAAAATTGATTATATAATAACTACAATCAATAATGGAATTTTATTGTTTTATCCTAAATATATGTGGAATGATAGAGTATTAAACATGCATTTTCCAGACTACAGTTGATAATGTCAATGTTATTTTTTCATATATTTCTTTTCCTCTTCTAGCCTGACACTTTAGTTTGGTAATTTTAAAATGAAGATTAACAAAAATAAAGCCAATGAGATTTTCTTCAGTTGGGTGTGTGAGGCAGAATAATGGCTCCAAAAGAAGCCCACACACTACTCTCTGGAACCTGTAAAGATGTTTTATCTTACCTGGCCAAAGAGACCTTGCAGATGTGACAAAGTCTGTACATCTTAATGTACAGACATTAAGATAGAGAAATTATCCCAGATTATTTGGGTGGGCACAATGGAATTACAATCGTGTGTTTCTCAGCAATTGGAGTACATGCTGACAAATGTGTCATTACACAATTTCATCATTGTGCTAACATCACAGCATGTACTTACACAAACTTAGATGGCATAGCCCACTACACAACTAGGCCATTTGGTAAAGCCTATTGCTCCTAGGTTACAAATCTGAACAGCATGTTGCTGTACTGAATTCTGTAGGCAGTTGTAACACAGTGGTAAGTATTTGTGTATCTAAACATATCTCAACATAGAAAAGGTGCAGTAAAAGTATGGTATTATAATCTTATGGGACCACTGGCATATATATGTGGTCTGTCATTGACTGTAATGTTATGTGGCAATAACTGTACATGAGTCCTTAAAAGCAGAAATCCTTTCCCAGCTGAGGTCAGAAGGAGAGATGATGATAGAAGTCTCTAAGATGCTACATTGCTGGATTTGAAGGTGGAGGAAGGGGACACAAGCAAAGGAATTCAAGTGGCCTTTAGAAGCCAGATGATATAAGAAAATTGATTCTCCCTTAGATTCTCCATAAAGAAACAAAGTCCTACTAGCACCTTGATTTTAGCCCAGTGAGTCTTGTGTCAGACTTCTGATCAACAGAACTGAAATATAACAAAGTAGTATTGGTTAAGTCACTGAGTTTGTGGTACATTGTACAAATCTGTTCTTACATTGCTATGAAGAACTACCTGAGACAGGATAATTTATAAAAAATAGAGGTTTAATTGACTCACAGTTCCACAGGCTATACAGGAAGCATGACTGGGAGGCTTCAGGAGACTCAGAATCATGGTGGAAGGTGACAGGGAAGCAAGCACCTCTTACATGGCCAGAGAAGGAGGAAGAGGAGAGAGAAGCGGGGTCTACACACTTTTAAACAACCAGGATCTCATGAGAACTCATTCACGATCACAAGAACAGCAGGAGGAATGTCTGCCCCCATGATCCAATCACCTCCTACCAGGCCCCTCCTCCAACACTGGGGATCACAATTCTACATGAGATTTGGATGAAGACACTGAGCCAAACCATATCATAGGTTTTATAGCAGCAATAGGAAACATATAACCTAGGTATGACATTGGTGTGACTTCATAAAGAATGACAGGAACCAATTAAAGGAAAGGAAAAGAAGAGCCCCACACTGCCTCAGCCCTATTGCAAAAAACGTAACTTGACATATCTGAGTAAAGCACACAACCCTTCAAAGCAGTGGTGGGCCCAGCCAAAGTATTAGCAAGTTACCATCAGCACTCAAGACTCTAGGAGTACTCCAAGAGATTCCTGAGACTTTATGTCCCCTGCCAAACTCTGTTAATACCACATTAGTCTTCCTTCAACTCATAAGCTACACTGAATTATAATTCAGTGTGAAAACAAGCCCAAGCATGCATATATTTCTCAAAGAGCCTACTCAGTCAAACAGAACAGTTATTTTTCCTAAGATGGTTTGTGGGTGTATATATATATTTACATATATTTTTAATAACAGAAAAAACTTTTCCTCGAAATAACAATTTTTTTTTTTCTTTTCTGAAGGATCTTTCTTCTCGACTAGCTGTTAGGAAAGGGAAAGGAGGAAAGATTAAACAGTTTCACATCATTATTACGTTTAAGTATAAAACGGCTTTTAAGTAAAGACATTTTATTTTCTAAAATTAAGCAGAAAATGGGTGTTTAACAGATTTTATGAATAATATCTGACAGAACTCTCTGCTTTCTCAGAACATTATAAGCAAAATTTGCATTCTGGAACGTCACTTTAAAAAGAAGAAAACAGGTGCCAGTATAACAAACCATGCTCTAAAAACTGATGAAATTGAATCTTTTAAACAAATAATAACATATTTATTGATCCAAAGTTTTTTACATTTACAACAAAGGAAATCCTAATTGGTTTTCTTTATTGATTTTTAACACTTTGTAGCTACATACTAACTTAACTCAACAATTTTCAACATGTAGACCCATAAGCGTCCCTGAGATCCTTTCAATAGGTCCATGAGGTCCTCTCGTTTCAATAACATTTCTATGTGAGGCAAGATTTTCTTCATATACTTCAGTCTAAACAAAATGTCCCAAAAGATTGAATGTAGAAGCAGATATGTTAACTAGTTCTTCAGTTTTGACAGACATTAAAAAAATTACAAAAATGTAAAATGATGCCACTCTTCTCATTCATTATTTTAACCTTAGAAATATAGTTACTTTCTTAAAGATGGTATTTATTTCAGTATTTAGTAGTTTATTAATTTTATTTTTAAGTGGATTAACACATATGTACGTTTCAAACTTTTCAGTGTTGATTTCTAATATCTATTGATATGATCCACGTACATGAAAAAACTGAAGTCCTCAAAATTTTGAAGAGTTCAAAGGGTTCCTGAGCACAAGAAGCTTGAAAACCACTGTTTAACCTCAGTAGTCCTCCTAAATCTCTGAGGAGATGTGGAACGAGGTCAAAGGTCAGGGGAGGTGGCCATGAGTGCTGAATAACGTTTATTCTATGATACATCAGCATGTAAAGGTGTGCAAGATGATCCATTGTATGGTAAGATGAAAATAATAAAATTTCAGTAATGTATATTTTATATCATCCTTTATTTAATTTCTATATTAATGTAGTTTTATAACATACATAATAAATTTAGAAATAAGAGTTAAACGTATTGAAGGAAGTCAAAAATATTTTACTCCTAGGTCTCATAATTTTGAAACTTGGAGACTACTGATTTTAGAAACTAGATTGCTTTGTCTACAGTGGATAAAGTGCTGACCAAAAAGCTTTTGAAAAGCTTTTTTAGTGTGAGGACTCTGATATTACACACACACACACACACACACACCCCAGACAAACATAAACTATTTAATGAAGCAAACAAAAATCCAAACAGATATCTATCAAAGAAGAGAGATTTTGTATAAAATGTCAAATGTGTTGCTCTCCATTTTATATTATTGTAGGAAATGTCCCATGTGGAAGGGCCATTTCTTCGTGACGACTTCCTGATAACCAGAGTTCCATCAGCTAACTTTCCTTATTTTCCATATTAGCCTGGGATAATTCAATGTTATATCTACTTACTCCATTTTGGGAAAAGTGAGACTGTTAGTTTTTACTGTATTAACATACAAATTTCAAAGGAAATTGAGAAGTAATTTCTAAACAGGTAACGTCTTTCACAGAAATTGAAGTAAATGCTTATAAGTTTTAACAATGGCATATTTACTTCTTCTTTACTTTTATAATCTGGCCTTAATCTATATTATCTTTGTACCTCCCAGTACCCCACAGCACACATCCTCTGATCCCATCTAGTTCTCTATGCTTATATACTTAATACCCTTTAAACATTTATAGACTTTGGCCGTTCTCTCAAGAAATTAGAAACTGGTATGAAGAAAAAACATTGTCACAAGTAACAAGTATGAAAAGAAGATAATGATAAAGGTCCCAAGACACATGCAAAGAATGCACTTGTGATCGAGACTGACAGTTACCCACACAATATTAATGCTTCTCTTCCTTTTAATACCAGACCCCAGTTGTATGATAGCCTGCAAAGTTCTCAACCATCTTTGTAGCTAGGTATGGCTTTGTTATTTGCTATCAAGTTCACTTGCTGCTGATGTCGCCATGTGATGCTCTGGTTAAGGAAATAAAAGCCAAAGCTGTTGGGCTGAATTCCTTGGAAAGCTCTTTATAGAAGCACATCCCTTTTGTTCTTTCCTTCCTATCTCCTGCTGTCTGAAGCTTGAACAAGGTGGTTAGAGCATCAGCAAACCACCTTGGATAGTGAAATAATCTAAAATGAAATCCAGGAAGCAGCAGAAAAATAAAAGGGGCCTAAGTCCTTTATGATTGTGGAGTCCATATACATATCTTAGAATATTAGGAAGGGGAGGCAAGGAGAAGCAATTCTGTCATAAAAAGTTGAACCTGATCCTAAACAATATGATACTCTTGGAATTTTTTTTAAAAAGAGGAAAAAAAGGAATACTTCCATTAGGTGTTTTTAGTAGCATTTGAGCTAAACCTAGAAGATAAAACAGGATTTTATCATCTGGTCATACTACAGAAATTCATTAAGGAGAAGATTCCAAAAAGGAAATTATATACACAGTATATGAAATTTATTGGAAAAGAGCATGGCCACTTCTTCCTGAGCCTCTGCACACACCCACTCAATTAAAAGATTATGAACCTTCATATATAAATCTCCCCTATCTAAGGCCTGGTTCAAATCCAGCTTTGGAGTCTGCCCACTTTAGTATGCTTGCTAGTAACTACTGCAGGACAAAAGGCCCACTCACTCATAGGCAATCCTACATCATTTGTTATTCCAAGATTTTTATGTCTTGTCTCACAATATAGATGATGGGCTTTCTGATGTCAGAGAGTGATCTTTAAATTCCTAATTATGTTTATAGTTTTTACACATCTTACAAACTTAATCATAAAAAATGTGTAATTTTTAATTCTCTCCCAAGTGTCTTTAGAGTGGTCTGGCCTGATTTGCTGAGCATTTAGGTAGAAAATGTATAAATATATAAATGTCAATTCTATAGTATCTGATAGCTTACAAAGGGTTTTATGTCCATCACTTTACATAGTTTAAAACAAGTTTGTGAATTAGACATCACTCATGCAATTTTTATGCAATAAAATATGAGCTAGGCTTAAGGCTCACTAGGGGAGTAGCACTAAGCCTCTAAATTATTACAATACCATGGAGAAGTACTAATATAGAAGCCAGGATAAGGCTCCAGAAGGCTTAACTGACTGAGAACATTGAGCAGCTTTCTGATGGGGAGGGCCTAAGAGCTCCAAAGAGCGAGTGATAAGTGAATGGAGTTGTAAAGAAAAAAAAGTATCTGAAAGTCAGAAAGAAAGGGCATTGCAGACAGACCAAACAGCATGTGTACAGCACATAGACCTAAGACAGCATGGCCCATTTGAGGAATAACAAATAATTTGGTGTAACTGAAGGAGTTATACCAAACTCTGGAGTTAGCTAGAGGCCAGAAAACAAAAGACATTGTACACTAGCTACAGCATTTCTCTTTTACCTCGCAAGCAAAGAAGAGTGCTTAAAAAGAATTTTAAGCAAGAGACCTCAGATTTACAATCTGGAAAGATAATTCTAAATGCAGTGTCACAAATTATCAAGAAAAAATTATATGCGGTGTCACAAATTATCAAGAAAAAAATTATAAGAATGTATAAGATACATAGCAGAGCAAAGTAGTGCTGAGTTTCCAACCACAGAGACACATAATTCTGAACCTGTTTTGTATTTTTAAAAATGCACTTAGGTGTTAGCAATACAATTAAATACAGAAACATAAATAAAATTTTTCAGGATTTTGAAACAACTGTCTTCTTGCCCCTCAGAAAAGAAAGAAGAGACTACAATTCACAAAATGCCAGGATCTGTTGACAAGTCACATATATTTCCTAATTTTTATTTTTGTTACTATTGTCCTATTTATTTGTCCTTATGCTCCTCCATTAAAATTGAGAGTTAACTGTTTACTATTTACACATTGACCAAAAAAGTTTATATTTTTCTTTCTCAATTGCTCTTTTCTTATTTCTTCCATAAAGAATGTAAAAATTGCACTTGTATCCATTTTAAATGCCATGAGCAATATTTTAGGCAGAAGCAATATTAATCAAATGTGAAAAAGTATTTCACTATTTTTTAATCCAGAAGAATTTTAATGTATTTTATTACCTTCACTCATAAAAACAGCTAAATATACCGTGAGAATTTACTCAGGACTGGATAAAATGAATTAACTGTCTAAATAAGACAGAAGACAAGGTAGAGATTAGGTATTTCCTTTGCCAACAACTGTTTCTAAGCTAACATGCTAATGTACTTTTTGGAAAAATGCCAAAGATGATACTATAGATCTTTGTTTTTTCTTTCTCTCTGCTCATATGTTTCTAAAAATATTATACTATGAATATATAGACTAAGTCTCTTTTTCCCTCATAAGAAAAGGGATAGATCAGTCATACAGTGTGACACTGTAGGTATGTTAGGAACCTGAGGATGAATTTCAGCTCTACTCTTAGCTGGTTGTGACCTTGGGCAAGATGCTGTACCACAAAAGGCCTGTTTCTTCAACAGCAAAATGAGAATAATAGTAAATACCACACAGGATTATATTAAGGATGAAAGAATATATTGTGTTTACCAGTGCCTGGCATAGAGTACGTGTTCAATACATAGAACTTTACTGTTATTAATATTTCTATTAATATGTTTAGAAATTATTTGCCTGGTGGGGTATGAGGCCATCCCTGTTAGGGTGAAATTTCTGTCAATTAATTATTTCATTTGTCAAAATTATTTTTTAAGGAGGTGCGATGTCATAGTAGTTAAGATATCTGCTTTTCTAAAATCTCATCCCTGGCTTTTATACAGATTTGTAACTTTAAGCTTCAAATTTAGTTTAAGGTGGCCTTAGATTGCAACTACCCACAGATGTATAAGCAAATTGTCTCACAAAAAGAGATGTCTAGACTTTAAACTTTGGGTAATATCCAAAAATGATTTTTCAAGGGCAATGAAAATCAAAGATAAGCAAACATGAGAAAAGAAAAAGAAAAAATTATGAATAAAAAAGACTACTGCATGTATTGACATTATCACAGATTACAAAATGGCTATGTTACTGTGAAGAAACAGATACAAGCTCAAAAATACCAGGAGCATATGGAAAGCTAGAAAAAGTGACATAAATTTAAAAAACAATCAAATATAGTTTGAAGAAATAAAAATTACAATAAAATATAATGAAATAAAACGAATCAAATACAAAATATTATAAAATTCAATACAATAAAGTATACAAAATAAAATTAAAAAATTCTCAGTGGACATATTTGGCAGCAAACCAGGCATAGTATTAAAGTAGCAAAAAATAGTAAACTGGAAGGCCAATCTGAAGAAAATATCCACAGTGCTACAAATTGAGATAAAAACCATGGTAAACATAGAAGAGAAGGTAAGAGACAAGAAGGGTGTAGGAAAAAGTCCCAGGAGGATGTGACAGTGTTTCTAATATTTTACATATCTAATCACAAGGCCTCAAAAAAAAGGCAAATATTGACAGTACCAAAAAGGGGGGCAAATTTATAGTTAGAGTGGAAGGTTGTAGCATATCTCTCTTGGTTGGCAAAATAAATAGAAAAAAATAAGTAAGGTACAGAAGATTTAAAAATATGATTAACAAACTTGATGTATGGACATTACACTGCAATTGCAGAATGATATTTTTTCAAACACACATGGGACACTTAGAAAATTTACTGTATATTGTGCCATAAAGTACATGTCAACAAATATCAAGGGATTGAAATCACGCAGAAAATAGGAAAGGGGCACAAGGAAGCTTCTGGAGTTTAAGCATTATTTTGTAGCTTACTCTAGATGGTAGTAACATGAAATTTTTATGATAATTTGTTGTTATATAGCTACATTTTATGCACATTTTTGTATATAATTTGTGTTTCACAATATTTTTAGAATAAATATGAACCACACAACTAAGCCCTCTGATTACAACGATTTAATGTAAAAAGTCAAACCTAGAAAATTTCCCATATCTTCAGAACTTACATAACATATTTTTAAATATCAAGTGGGTGAAAGAAATATTATAAAAGTAATTACAAAATATTTTGAATGGTATAATAACACATGCTATAAAGCAAAATATATATAATAAATTTAAAGAAGCATGTAAAATAATATTAGCATGAAATGCATGTATTAGAAAAGAGAAATGTTGTAAGTATACTAAGCGCCTATCTAAAGTAGTTAGAAAAATAATCACAAAATAAAGCCAAAGAAACGTGGAGTAAGAAAATGGAGACAAATGCAGAGATTAATAAAATGTTCAAGACTGTAAAATAGAGAAGACCAACAGAGCCAAGGTTGTGTGTTCAAAATGACAAATCCTGTGGTAAGATTGATCAAGGATACAGAAAGTGATGGAAACAGGAAGCGAGGGAAAGAGAATTTGGGGGATGAACAGGAAAAATCACTGCAGATGCTGCAGACATAAAACAGACAAAAAGAGATATTACAAATAAATTTATATATAAATTCCTAGAAGAGTATGTCTCTAACAAAATTTGACTCAAAAAGAAGTGGAAAACCCAAATAAACCTTTAAAAAATTGAATCAGGTGTTAAAAAATTCTCCTGTGAGGAAAACTACAGGCCCAGATAGCTTTATGAATGTTTACCAAGCAATCGATATAGAAAAATTCTATATTGCTTTGGAGTGAATTTTGCACACACACACACACACACACCCAGCAACACCACTACTACAAATTCCTCTGTTGAAGCCCTAGCCCCAAGTGTGATGGTATTTGGAGATTGGATCTTTGAGAAGTACAGTATTAGGCTTAGATGAGATCATGAAAGTAGGGTCCTCATGGTGGTATTATATACTAAAGATTATGATGAGTTTGCTCACCAGAGTCTGTGCTCCCTCTCTTACTGCCTTGCTCTTATGCTTGTGCCTACTCTCTCTCTACCCCGCCCCCGCCCCTGTTCTCTCCGCATATGTGAGGACACAGAGAGAAAGTGGCTCCCATCTGCCAGTTTGGAAGAGAGCCTTCACCAGAACCCAACAATACGGGCACCCTAATTTAGGATTTCCCGCTTTGAGAATTCCAAGAAAATAAATTTCTGTTGCTTAAACCACCCAGTCTATGGTATTTTGTTACAGAAGCTAAAACAGTTGAAGACAAATTTATATACATTCTTTCAGAAAATAAACATGTTATACTTCTCAAGTCATTTTAAAATAAACTTGATACTAAATATGAAAGACAGCATGTGGACGGAAAATTAAAAGCTAGTTTCACAGTCTCACTCAGAATATAAAAGTTTGAAAAAGTTAACAAATCATATATAAAGAACATAATATATTATGACCACCTTGATTTTATCTCAAAACTAAATGTAGGCTTAACATTTCAAAAAATCAATTAATGTAATTCACTGCAA
This sequence comes from Symphalangus syndactylus, assembly GCF_028878055.3. NCBI lineage: Eukaryota > Metazoa > Chordata > Mammalia > Primates > Hylobatidae > Symphalangus > Symphalangus syndactylus. The sequence continues at coordinate 49,368,019 of NC_072439.2, read as the reverse complement.
CATCAACAGAAAAAAGGAAATAAACATAATATCAACTTACTGTAAATAGAGAAAGCACTGATAAAATTTAAAATTCATTGATGATAAACATTTGCACCATGCTGGAAACAGAAATGAGCTTTCTTAACCTGACGAGGGTTATCTTACAAAAAACATCTATAGCAAACATTGTATTAAATGGTAAAACTTTGAAAGCTTTCCCTTTGAAATGAGGAAAAAGGTAAAAATACCTATGGTCAAAACATCTATTAAATAATAGAAAACAGTGAAGAAATGAGGAAATCAGTTTAATAATTCCTATGTTACTATAATTATATAAACGTTTTAGGGTGCATAGGAAAATATTTCAGTATCCTTATAAAGGTAAGACATAGTTCAAAATGCAATTTTAGGAGCTGGATACACTATTTACAGAAAAATATTTAGTTTTCTTTTGCCATTCAAGCTGAAGTAAAATCTGAAAAGTATGTGCTGAATCTCTGAAAGAACCAAATATAAATATTTATTGATACAAATAGTTGCTGAGTACTACACTCTATGAGGCTGCTAGATTCTAGGAATACAGACAGGCAAAGAATAGACTCTGTCCTTGAGAACTTTACAGTCTATTGGACAAAACAGGCAAGTAAAATAATAACAATAATAATACTAAATTTTGAAAGAAGGGAGTTATTGGATCATTGATAATAAGTCAAGGGGTCGTGGAGGGAAAATATGCCTATTAAGGACCTGTTTCTTAAAGATCTATCTCTTTAATTTTGACAGATTAAATATGAGAGATAGAGATAGGAAATTTCCCATACTCTTATCATGTGAAGATATTATTTTATCCATGAAACATTCAAGATCTCATTAACTGTAAGGCAATTCTATTTTATATATAAGAAAACCTAAGCTCAGAGAATTTATTATGCTATGAAGCACAAGTCAAAAGCTAATAAATGCTTAACAAGAGTTAAGTGCAAGTCTAACACCGAAGTTTATGCACATATGCACATTCATGTAAATGAAACGGCATAGCTAGCAGCTCAAAAATTTTTATCCTACTAAGGCTAGATGACAATTGGCAGAAAGTTGTATATGTACATATATACATGTATGTATATATATGAGATAATGTAATAATTATTAACAATAATAATTTCACAAGCAAGAACACTTGAGGAAAAATTACATGAGGGAATATTTACAATGAAAACATATATGCAACTTCCATTTCTGTTAGTGGCAGCGTAATTTAGACATACTTTTCCACTGAAGATAACTAAAAAAAAAAATCAGATGAAATATTTTTATTTCATATATTTTCTTTTAAAGTTTTAAATATAAGAAGCAACGACCATTCCAAGATTCAGAGATGTTAGTATGGCCCTTGGATTCTCTTCACCCTATATTTGCCAAACCTGAAGAGGTAGGTAGTAAATTGAGCAGTTCTTTTTGTGAACACTCAGGACTACAGACAAAAGTTAAAATCCAGAACTAATGAAGGATGATGTATTAGGACTTTTTTTTGTATTGCTGTAAAGAAATATCCGAGACTGGATAACTTATAAAGAAAGAGGTTTAATTAGCTCATGGTTCTGCAGGGTGTACAGGAAGCGTGATGCTGGCATCTGCTTCTCGTGAGGCCTCAGGACACTTACGATTATGGTGGAAGGTGAAGAGGGAGCAGGCACATCACATGGCAAGAGCAGAGGCAGAGAGAGAGTGGAGAGATGTCACACACTTTTAAACAACCAGGTCTCACAAGAACTCACTCACCATCATGAGGACAGTACCAAGCTATTCATGAGCGACCCACGCTCATGATCCAAACTTCTCCCACAAGGCCCCACCTACAAAATTGGGAATTACATTTCAACATGAGATTTGGAAGGGACAAATATCCTAACCATATCATCAGTATACTCGGATAAACTAATGCCCACTAAGCTTCTACTGAAGAGTTGCATTCTAGGAGTTACTTTGCACCTGAAGTGAGCCACTTTTGCAATTAACTGATGCCTGGCTCCAAGTCATTTCTGCATCTCAGAATATATGAAGCTCTGAATTTGGGTTGAGATGGTCATGGATTGCCAGCATTCCCATGTGCCAGGAAAAAGTAAAGAAAATCCTTTTTAAAAGAACATATCAACCACAAACTTTTGCCACAAATAGTTTTTCAAATGCAGTGACCAACATAAAATAGAAGATTGCAAGACACGGGTAAAGACATAAAACTGATATAACTACAACTCTTGTCATTTCTAAAACCGGAAGGCTCAATGGAAAAAAAAGACCACAAAAGTAAATCATAAGTTTTACTGGTAATTGGATTTATACTGAAAAATTTAATTATTATTGGCAAAAAAAAATGCACAAAGCATATTATCCCAGTCCTCCAGACAGAATACCTAATAGCTTTAAATAGTAAGCATAATAATGTAAGTTTCTTGGTTATATATCACCACTAAAGAGTCCTGAAATATGTTATTATCATTATATTTCTATCATAAAACAGTCTCTGTCTCCAAGTAAAATAATGTTTCAGTTAAAAATGTACAGTTTTCCAAATGAAGTATGAAGATTTCCCTTACATCCCAAAGAAACTACAAAGAAATCAAAGTTTACATAAGCATTCCATATATGGATGTAATCAGTGGATACATGATAAAAGTTTTAGAGAACTCTATTCTTCCACTCACTTTATGAGATAAAATAGATACTTAGCATGGAATTTCTTTGTGATGAAGATTTTGTGATTAATATTATATCCAACTTTTGCTAAATAATAATGGAAACTTATTTTGTCTTTTATTATAAGTAACTTCACTTATCTTTGATCTATAGAAATAGCATATTGAAGCCAATATAATATGAAGTGAAATCATTCATAAGTTTCCATGGTACACTATTTTTTAAACAAAAAGAAAAAGCAAGAGGAAAATCCTGGATAGTTTATTTTCTAAGTGACTAAGAAATAAAAGCTACCCATTAGTCAGACAAGAGAATGACCCAAAGAATTTCATCTTCTGTTAATTCAGGTTAATTAACCTTGTGTTATTTCAGCTCATTCAAATTACATGTCAATTAATCAACTGAGTTTTTACAAATCATTGATTTCTTTTGCTAGTTAACTAACAAATGCCAGTCTGAAGAATCACTGATTTATAGAGTCCTTAAGTCCTTAAATTTCTATATCATTCCAACCACATTACAATTAACTTTCTTTTTTATTTTTATTATTATTTTTAAGATGCAGTCTCACTCTGTCACCAGGCTGGAGTGCAATGGTGTGATCTCAGCTCACTGCAACCTCTGCTTCCCGGGTTCAAGCGATTCTCTTGCCTCTGCCTCCCACGTAGTTGGGATTACCATCGCATGCCACCATGCCCGGATGATTTTTGTATTACTAGTGGAGACGGGATTTCGCCATGTTGGCCAAGCTGGTCTCGAACTCCTGACTTCAAGTGATCCACCCTCCTTGGCCTCCCAAAGTGCTGGGATTATAGGTGAGCCACCACGACCAGCCAACGATTAACTTTCTTTCAACTCAAAGATCTCTTATTTATAAACACCTGTTGTTTCAATCCCAGTATCAAAGCCTCTATGTTGTCCTATTTTCATTCAAAGCACGTTGTCAATCTTTTCATCAAGGACACACTATAAATGGTAAACCTATTTAGAAGGAAGTGACTATGGTATAAATGGAAAAAGGTACATTATCAAAACAGAAATAATTAGTAAAAACTCTTAGTGAAAAAAATTTGGAGAAGTTTTGTCAACAAAACATGAGAAATTTTTTATACAGCCCAGAAATACCAAAGCATAAATTACTCAATATTGTTATTACTTCATGAGTAACTATTTACCTAAAATTGATTATTTTCATGCTGAAGTAGAATTTCTCTCCAAAGAAGTTGACATAAAACAAGATAATATTTAAATTTACAGAATACTAAGTGTTTTTATTTTTCCCGAAAAATTATATGGTACTTATTTTGCCTAGCAAAGTTAGGGACAGAATTCAAGACATTTTTTATTACTTTTTCATCTTTTAGATTTGGGGGTGAATGTGTGAGTTTGTTACCCGGGTATATTGTGTGATGCTGAGGTTTGGGATACAAATGATCCTGTCACTCAGGTACTGGGAATAGAACCCAACAGTTTTTCAACCCTTGCCTCCCTCCCTCCTTTCCCCTCACAGTAGTCCCCAGTGTCTATTATTGCCCTCTTTGTGTTCATGAGTACCCGATGTTTAGCCCCTATTTACAGGTGAGAACATACAGTATTTGGTTTTATGTTACTGTGTCAATTTGCTTAGGATAATGGCCTCTAGCGGCATTCATGTTGCTGCTTTAAAAGACATGATTTTCACAATACTTTCATTTATCTATTTATTTATTTATTTAGAGACGGAGTTTCACTCTTGTCTCACAGGCTAGAGTGCAATGGCGGGATCTCGGCTCTCTGCAACCTCTGCCTCCTGGATTCAAATGATTCTCCTGCCTCAGCCTCCCAAGTAACTGGGATTACAGGTGCTCACCACTATGCCTGGCTAATTTTTTCATATTTTTTAGTAGAGATGGAATTTCACCATGTTGGTCAGGCTGGTCTCGAACTCCTGACCTCAGGTGATTTACCCGCCTTGGCCTCCCAAATTGCTGGGATTACAGGCGTGAGCCACCACACCTGGCATTCACAATACTTTCATAATTTGCATTATAGAAGTGAATTCCATTCATGTTGAATGATACTGTTGTGTTGCATTGTAGGTTTCATTTATTCATAATGTAAAATTCTTTAAGAATGTTTTTTAAATTATCATTCTACTTTCTACTGTTTTATGCATTCCAGTTTTTTTCTACAAAATAATGTGTTTAATCTTGAAGCCTGTAGAACTATGATAGCTGAAAGATTCTGAGCTCAAAACTAGAGAAATCCACTACAACTTCCATTTGCCGCAAGTTGTAAATACATTGTTGGAATTTGTTACTAGCACCTCTGTTATTAAAACCAGACTTTTATCAGGACCAACTGGTGGAAAACCAGCTCTATTTCTAACTTTATTAGCACATTCTAGCTTCCTTCAGAAGCAGAAATTTAACACATTAACAACCTAAAATATTTACCATTTTGCTTATCAAAAATAAATTCCCAAGAGTTAACAAATTTGAAAATGAAATATAGGACTTTGCTTTGGATAGGACTTTCACTGGGGACATTGCAGCAATTAAAAGAATAATGTATCAATGTTATTTTAGGAAATAGTATACAACAGTAAAATAAATTTTTCAGAACTAAAGCAAAACAAAGAAAAAACATGGTTGTAGTCTTACTTCTGTAAAATATTACCTATGTTTAAATGGTTACCTGAACAAATATCAAAGCAGCAATCTTTGCAATTCAGTTTGACTTTTGTATAATTATGGGGGAGATTTATTTTTTTAAACCCTACAGAAGTTACACAAATAAAATAGCATGCCTAATCAACATTCCCATGGAAATAAGGATTGAGTACAGCAAATGATCAACAGTACCTTAATTATGGTGAAATTTCCTTTTCTTTAATAATGAAAACAAAGCATGTATTGTTACATTTAAGAAGAGTTTGTTTTACAATATTAAAATAGATAGAGGTTTTCAGAGTTTTTGTACATATACTCATTGTACAAAATTCAAAAAAAGAGTATGGCAAAAAATATTAACATTAAACATTACTTGTAATTCTGCTACCAAGGAAGATTTACTCAACATGTTGGGAAACATAATTCCTAACATCTTGCATTACATACATATGTAATTTTTAATGGGTTTAATCTAAATGCTATATTTTAATCAACATAGTTCATTCAAAAACATTTCATAGCAAACTTTTCTTGTCAATAAATATAAAAATACAATATTTTTCATAATCGGAGTTTTCTATTATATGAATATACCATAATTTATTTGACTAATTCACAGATATTTTGGTTGACTGGTATTATGATGTTGCTATTCCAGTATTTAAGTCATCTTTGAACACATTTCCAGTGATTTCCTGAGAATAAATTTTAACAATTAAATTTGCTGTATCAGAGTGTGTATGAAAGTTAAATTTTGACATACAGTATCAAAAATATTGTACCAATTTATATAATCATAGCAGCTCAGGAGAATACACACTTACCTTTGCTAATTACCATATTTTTAAAATATCATGTTAATTTTTACTAAACTAAACTAACAACATATTTTTTACTAATTCGTGCTTTTGTAGAAAGGCTGAATATCTTCTCATATTGTGTGTGTACACATATATATATAATATATATATATATATATACATAAAATACAGCCCATCTGCATTCTTCTTATGAAATTTTAAAATAAATTTTTGATGCATGTTTTACCAAGGCAATTTTGAAATCTAGTAAAAAAAAATTTCTACATAAGTGGTACACAAATCTGACCTAAGTAGAAACACATAAACCTGTGCAACTGAAACTTGTGGCTAGGCCATCGTTATATCCCATTGCCCTATAACTCTGTTTTACATCAGTTACTTATAAATTAGCTTGTTTCATTCATATTCACCACCTAACTTGACAGGCAATTTTTATGGAGAAGAAATGAATGACTGTATTTTCAACTTTTAAAATTATTTTACAATTGAAGGCATCCCCCTCAGTATTTCTAAAGAAGTTTTGACTACATTTTTTTCTCTTAGATGCCATATACCTGTCTCTTGTGTATGATTACCACTCCATGAGTAACACTAATGACCAAATTGACACAGCATCCTCAAAGACAGAGTGACATCTTTTCATTCATCTCAATCTGGAGTCAAAAACATCAGGAATAGATATATTATTTCCATGTCATTTAAGTGATCTGTAGCACTGCTAAACCTCACCCATCAATGTGTACCTCTAGGGACTGCTAGTGAACCTGCCTGTTTCCTCCACATTACAGATGTTCTTTCTGGCTTCAAGCCCTGAAATACCCACTGTACCAGCCACACTCCAGACAAGGTTCTAATATTTCCTAGATGTCTCTTGCTTAACTAAGACCTAGCATTTTTACACCTCTTAGAGGGTAGCAACTATTCATGGTTTAGATTTTTGAACTACTAACTTGATGTGTTTTCATTTCAACCATTTAAAAATAATTCCACCTTGTCTGAGGAAGGAAACAAAACTAGAGCCTCCTCATGGGGCCAGAGCACTGCACGATTTCTGTTATTAGGCTCCTCCTCACACCAGACAGAAGAAACAACAAGGCTTCTTCTCCAGGCTTCCAAAAATATTGCTTCTGGAAAGCTCTGAAAACATAAGAATTCACAGAGGAAAATCCCATTCGCCCACCATTGTTGTTTGAGTCGTTACCTTAAAGCTCTAGCAGGAGTCCAGGAGGGGTGTAGGGGTGGCCTTAATCACCTCCTGGGGCTTCTTTGTTATAGAAAAAAGAACCTGTGGAATAGTCTTCTCCCTTTCCAAAATCCCATTTCAACTGAAATATGTCAGTTTTTGCAGGCATCTCTTTCTGAAGCAAATACCTATTCCAACATTTACCTCCCATTCACATCTCGCATGAAAAAAGAGATAAAAAGAGTCACTACATAGTATATATATTTTTTAAAAACTCGGTATTTAAAACACACTTTCTACTCTCTATGCTTCCCCCCTCACCTTTTCTCTATTTCTTTATATTGAGGTAAATATTTTTCAGAGCCAAATTAATTTTACTTTTAACCTGGAAAGTTTCAGTCTAATTAAAGAAGGTATATATTAAACATTTATTCTGCTTTTTTTCACTTCCAGAGAACGAAAATTTTACATTTCAAAAAGTACATTGGATAATAAAATTCTGAATAACTAATTTCTGTTAAAACAGAAATAAACTTAAAAAATTTGATTATTTAACTGAAATATAAAACTCCATTAACTTGGATGCACCATTAAATTGTCTGGCTGCTTCATGGGAAATGATACCCTAGAGAAGAAGAATAGTTTTCTTTATAGTATGAAGAAAAGCCTGATTTCTGAGTTCTTATTCCCAAGAACATGAATGTTCACTTTGACTTCCTGGAATGCTTTACTGTGTCTGTTTATTCATGTGGCTTGGTTTAATTGCTAATTCAGTGTTGTTTCTGAAGTACTTAAAATTCAGTAATGAAGACTCAGATAATGAAGTATTATGTAGACTAATTAATGAATATATAATGCCACATAAAGTTTTCGCAAATGCCAACTGTTATGATCATACATGTCAGACTTAATTTTGTCTCTGATTCCACTGAGCTGGGTACCTAATTCTAAATTCACTGCTTCATTTAGTATGGCAGAGGCCCTTAGTTCTTCCCTAGCTCCTCAGTATGAGAATCTTCTATTTAGAAGAAAATCAGAGACATCACCTGGATTTTCAATAACAAAAACCATATATTCAACTTAAATGATAAGCCAGGCACAATGGCTCATGCCTGTAATCCTAGCATTTTGGGAAGCCAAGGCAGGCAGATCATTTGAAGTCAGGAGTTGGAGACCAGCCCGGCCATGATGGTGAAACCCTGTCTCTACTAAAAATACAAAAATTAGCCAGGTGCGGTGGCATGTACCTGTAGTCGCAGCTACACGGGAGGCTGTGGCAGACAATTGCTTGTACCTGGGAGGCAGAGGTTTCAGTGAGCTGAGGTGGCACTACTGCAGTCCAGCTTGGGTGACAGAGTGAGACTCCATCTCAATAAATAAATACACAAATAAAAATTAATTAATTAAATGATAGTTCTGCCATTTACTAGCTGTCTGATCTTGCCTAACACTTTTGAAACTCAGTGTGATGAGTTTTAAAATGAAGATAATAATATCCATCAACTCAACAAATATTGCTGAGTATACATAATGTTTCAACCTCTGCTCTGGCACTGAGGATACAACATAGGCCCTGCCTCAAGGAACCAACAGGAAGGTACAGTGTGTTAAGTGCCATGATGAAGACAAGAACCAGTTACTATGGAAGCATATAAAAGGATTAACTCCTAGCATTCTGGAGAGGGAGAGCAACTGACACATTGCCTAACACATTGTAGATACTGAGAAGTATTAGTCAACCCCCCTTTTTGTTTACAAACAAATGGCATGTTTATTCCACATTAGAATAATTATTTTTCTAATAAATATTTATTAGATAAATAAATATTTATTTAGATGGCATGTTTATTCCACATTAGAAAATGAGGAATGTTAGCAACACTGTGCGATGTGGGATGAACAAATATGATTTCTTTTTTTTAAACTTTTAGGTTTGTGGGTACATGTGAACATTTGCTACACAGGTAAACACATATCAAGGGGATTCATTGTGCAGATTATTTCATCACCCAGGTATTGAGCCCAGAACCCAACAGTTATCTTTTCTGCTCCTCTCCCTCTTCCCACCCTCTCATCCCAAGTAGACCCCCTGTTGTTTCCTTTTTGTGTTCATAAAGTTCCTATCATTTTGCTCCCACATGTAAGTGAGAACATGCAGTATTTGGTTTTCTGTTCCTGCATTAGCTTGCTAAGGATAATAGCCTCCAGTTTCATCCATGTTCCCACAAATTACATGACAGAATGACATGGTATGATTCTTTTTTATGATTAAATAGTATTCTGTGGTTGATAGAGAGGCCAACAGTCAAATTCAGGAAATACAACGAACTCCTACAAGATACTATACAAGACGATCATCCCCAAAACACATGTCATCAGATTGTCCAAGGTTGAAATGAAAACAGGAAGGCTAAAGGCAGCTAGAAAGGTCATGTAACCTACAAAGGGAATCCCATAAGGCTAACAGCATACCTCTCAGCTGAAACCTTACAAGCCAGAAGAGATTGAGGGCCTATATTCAACATTTTTAAAGAAAAAAATCTTCAACCATAATTCCATATCCAGCCAAACTAAGCTAAGTGAAGGAGAAATAAGATCCTTTTCAGATAAGCAAATGTTGAGGGAATTCATTACCACCAGACCTGCCTGACAAGAGATCTTGTAAGAATCACTAAATATAGAAAGGAAAGACCAACATCAGCTAATACAAAAACACACATGGATCAGGGTCACTGTAAAGCAACAACACAAACAAGCCAATGTAATAGCCAGCTGACAGCACAATGACAGGATAAAATCTGTGCATATAAATACTTGAACGTAAACAGGCTAAATGCTCCACTTAAAAGGCACGAAGTGGCAAGCTGAAAAAAAAAGCAAGACCTAACGATATGCTGTCTTCAAGACACCAATCTCACACATATGACACTCATAGACTCAAAGAGATGAAGGAAAATCTACCAAGCAAATGGGAAACAGAAAAAAGCAGAATTTGCAATTCTAATTTCAAGCAAAACAGATTTCATAATAACAAAAATCAAAAAAGACAAAGATGGCATTACATAATGGTAAAGTCTTCAATTCAACAAGAAGAACTACCTATCCTAAATATATATGCACCCAACATAGGAGCACCCAGATTCATAATGCAAGTTCTTAGAGACCTACAAAGAGACATAGGCTCCTACATAATAATAGTGGGAGACTTCAACCCTCCACTGACAGTGTTAGACAGAACATTGAGGTAGAAAATTAACAAAGATATTCAGGACCTAAACTCAACATTGAGCCAAATGAATCTGATAGACCTTAACAAAACTCTCCACCAAAAAACAACAGAATATATATTCTTATCATTGCCACATGGCATATACTCTGAAATTGACCACATAATTGGACATAAAGCAATCCTCAACAAATGTAAAAGAACCAAAATCATACCAAGCACAATTTTGGACCAAGTGCAATAAAAATAGAAGTCAAGACAATAGAAATGGCTGAAAACCATGCAATTACATGACAATTAAACAACACACTCCTGAGTGATTTCTGGGTACATAGTAAAATTAAATAAAAAATCAAGAAATTCTTTGAAAATGAGAACAAAGATACAACGTACCAGAATCTCTGGGACACAGCTAAGGCAGTGTTAAGAGGAAAACTCATAGCATGAAATGTCCACATCAAAAAGTTAGGAAGATCTCAAATTAATAACCTAACTTCACAACTGAAAGAATTAAAGAAGCAAGAACAGATCAGCCCCAAAGCTAGCAGAAGATGAGAAATAACAAAAATTAGAGCTGAACTGAAGGAAATCAAGACATGAAAAACCATTTAAAAGATCCATGAATTCAGAAGTTGGTGTTTTATATATAAAAAAAGGATAGGCCGCTAGCTAGACTTATAGAAGAGAAAAGAGGGAAGAGCCAAATAAACACAATTAGAAATGATGAAGGGAATGTTACTACTGACACCACAGAGATAAAAACAACCATCAGAAACTACTATGAACACCTCTATGCACACAAACTAGAAAACCTAGAAAAGGAATAAATTCCTGGACACATACACCCTCCCAAGACTGAGTCGGGAATAAATCGATTCCCTGAATAGACCAATAATGAGCTCCAAAATCGAATCATTAATAAATAGCTACCAACAAAAAGAAGCCTGGGACCTAATGGATTCACAGCCAAATCTACCAGATGTACAAAGAAGAAATGATACTATTCCTACTGAAACTATTCCAAAAAATTGAGAAGGGGGGTCTCCTTCCAAACTCACTCTATGAGGCCAGCATCATCTTGGTACCAAAACCTGGCAGAGACACAACAAAAAAAGAAAACTCCAGGCCATATATCTTTGATGAACATCAATGCAAAAATCGTCAACAAAATACTTGCAAACTGAATCCAGAAGCATATCATAAAGCTAATCCACCATGATCAAGTAGGCTTCCCCCTGGGATGCAAGGTTGGTTCAGCATATGCAAATCAATAAATGTAATTCATCACATAAACAGAACTAAACACAAATTCTACATGATTATCTCAATAGACTCAGAAAAGGCTTGCAATAAAGTGCAATATCCCTTCATGTTAAAAATTCTCAATACCCCTTCATGTTAAAAACTTTTCTACCTCAATGTTCTGTCTCTAAGAACTTGCATTACGAATCTGGGTGCTCCTGTGTTGGGTGCATATATATTTAGGATAGGTAGTTCTTCTTGTTGAATTGAAGACTAGGTATTGAACACTAGGTATTGAAGGATCATACCTCAAAATAGTAAGAGCCATCTATGAAAAACCCACAGCCAACATTATACTGAATGGGCAAAAGCTGGAAACATTTCCCTTGAAAACCAGCACAAGACAAGAATGTCCTCTCTCACCACTTCTATTCAACACAGTTTTGGAAGTCCTAGCCAGAGCAATCAGTGCAGACTTCAGTCTGGGGTCAAAGGCCCAAGAGCCCCTGGCAAATCACTGGTGTTAAGTCCAAGAGTCCAAAAGCTGAAGAACTTGGAGTTTGATGTTTGAGGGCAGGAAGCATCCAGCATGGGAGAAAGATGGAGGCCTGAAGACTCAGAAAGTAAAATCCTTTCAACTTCTTCCTGCTTCATTCTAGCCTCTCTGGCAGCTGATTAGATGGTGCCCACCCAGACTGAGGGTGGGTCTGCCTCTCTCAGTCCACTGACTCAAATGTTAATCTCCTTTGGCAACACCCTCACAGACACACTCAGGAACAATACTTTGCATCCTTTAATCCAATCAAGTTGACACTCAATATTAACCATTACACTGCCCAAAACAATTTACAGATTCAATGCTATGCCTATCAAATTACCAACAACATTTTTCACAGAGCTAGAAAAACGTATTTTAAAATTTATATGGAACCAAAAAGGGCCCAAAGAGCCAAGGCAATCCTAAGCAAAAAGAACAAACCTGGAGGCATCACGCTACCCAATTTAAGACCCCTCACCTTTTTCTTTTTTTACATATATAGCATTGCCCAGAAAAAATGACACTACATATCATATATTGATTGTGAACAGATGATTATAAAGTGTGTTTGGCTTGTTTTATGCATATTTTAGAGAAACCTTTTACACCTCATTCATTTGATATGAGAGAAACAATTTTCAAACTGTTTAATCTGGATACCTCTCAAGAGTAGGACCAGAGAAGAGTTTAACTTAATACTTTATATACTTCACTACAATTGCCCTTTTTTAAAACAACAAATATGTCACTATTATGCTTTTGTGAATTGTGGTATTCTATTTTTAATGGTAATTCTATTTTTAATATTTTGATTAATCTTCATACTGTTTTTCATAGCAGCGCCACCATTTTACGTTTCCACCAATAGTGCACAAATATTGTAACTTCACAGCCTCACCAACACTTCCTATTTTCTGGCTTTCACTTTTGTTTTTGTTCTTTATAGTAACAAATGAGTGTGAACTGATATCTCATTGTAGTTTTTTTTTTTAACCATTGTTTGAGGTTCAGGGGTACATGTGCAGGTTTGTTATATAGGTAAATTGTGTGTTGTGGGGGTTTGATGTGCAGATTATTTCATCACCCAGGTAATAAGCATAGTACCCTATAGGTAGATTTTTAGTTTTCACCCTCCTCTCAATCTCCACCCTCAAGTAGTACCTAGTGTCTATTGTTCCCTTCTTTGTGTCCGTGTGTACACAATGTTTAGCTTTCACTTATAAGTGAGATCATCCATTTGGTATTTGATTTCCTATTCCTGCATTAGTTAGCTTAGGATAATGGCCTCCAGCTCCATCCATGTTACTGCAAAGGGCGTTATCTCATTGCACTTTGATTTGCATTTTCCTAATGATTAGGAATGTTGATCATCTTTTCTTATGCTTATTGGCCATTTGCACATCTTTTTTGGAAATGTGTCCAGTCAAGCCCTTAGCCCATTTTTTAATCATGTTATTTTATTTGTTTGTTTGCATGTTTTGAGTTGAGTGCTTTAAATATTCTGGATATTAAACCTTTACAAGATTTATGATTTGCAAATATTTTCTCCCATTATGTAGATTGCCATTTCACTTGCTGATTGTGTCCCTTGAAGTAAAGTTTTTAATTTTTATGTAACCCAATTTACCTAGTTTTACTTTTGTTGCCTGTGCTTTTGGTATTATATCCAATAAATTATTGCCAAATCATCATTATACTTTTTAAATCAATAAGAAAAAAAGAAGCAAGCTACAATGTCAGATAATATTTTCATAATCAATGAGATAAGTTTGTTGATACGCAAGAGACTTTTGAATCACATATCTAAAAGCCAGCTCTGCCTCTGCCACACTTCCATAAAATCTCCTGTTGAAGCAATATATGAAGAGGGCAGATGCAAGCTTAACTTTGTGATCTTTTGGGGGCAAACACCTGATACAGAAAGTAAAGACACTAAAGCAATAAAATTTTTGACAGTATTTTGGTACTCCAGACGAAGACCTCTGCCTGGAGAAAAAAGACTCGGGAACCACATTATTCAACAAACAGGACAAAACAGTCTCTTGGCAGATGAATTCAAATTCTGACTTTCTGAATTGAGGTCTGTCACTGACTTTCTGAATTGAGTTTTTAAGAGATACAGATCTAGCTACTGCATATATGCTTCACTAAGGCATGAATATAAAACAAAAAAAGGAGTCCCCAAAATTGGTGACCTTTGTGTGACTTTCTTGAACATCAGAAGCCATGTAAAGAACTCCAAATTTTAGTGGGGGCCAACAAGAAAGTCATGACTAATCAGAGGGGTGGCAGAGCTCTTATTATGAATAAGGCAGTAAAACTAGGTTTAACCACCAGAAAATAATTTTCTTACCATCTACTACTAAACATTAAAATGTGCATATGTGCGGCTCAACTAAGTTTAAAGAAAGTTGGATCAATAGAATCTTATCTGAATTACTATTGAGAAGCATATAGACATCATCACAAATAACCTCCTAGATTTTGTACCTTTGATCTACACATGGAAACTGGATATTTGAAAGACCACACTAAGGTTTATTTAGCACCACTGATAGACTAAAAAGCACTTAAGACATCCAATACTGTTTTTCTTCCTAGAAAGAAAGAATCTAAATTATCTAAGACTAATCTTATCAAAAGACCATGGTATCTATTAATCAACTATCAGTATGCAATCATTTAAATACTACTTGGTAATTATCAATATGCTTTACTTTCAGATGGTTTTGCTTAATAAAAGTATAGTTATATACTAGTTATTTCAGTCATTCAATTATAGCATAAAGCATATTAATTCATCAAACAACTTCTTGTTATATGGTCGGCGTTCTTCTAGATCCCTTATTGGTAACTTTCAAGAGTTGTTTTTCTTTCAAATGCTGATAATATGTCAATATCTCAAGAGCAACTACATCCTTCTGGAGTGCTCTTTTAGTACTCAAGAAAGGCTCAAGATGTAGACATTTTATTTTCTGTTATAAATGTTAGTCAACTCAAATAAATATTTTTAGTAGTAACTTTAGAAAAGAGGACTATACAGTTTATAATTACAACAGGTTGGAAATCCTCAATAGATAATTTATTATAAGCCTAGGTGTTATTGAATATGAAAATTCAATAATCCACCACTAATTGTCCACCAAATGAATTGTAATATCTAAAAAGGCAAGAAGTTTGTACTTTATAAAGTCAAACAATTTACATATGAGAGGTGACTTTAAAAGAATAAGATTGATTTTGACAGATATGCCAGAATATATGTATTCATGTGCATTTGTTCCCTAAAATCTGAGGTCTAAGGAGGGTTACTTAATAAAACTCAGTTGCATTGACTTGGAGATATTTTATTTCCAGATCTCTTCCTCATTTCACCAGATCAGGCCAACAAATGATTTCTGACATTTCTAAAAATTGAATCCAGACTCAAAGTACAAAATTGCATCAATAGTCATTCATATACATGTCAGAGGTTCTGAAGGAATTTCAAAGCAGAATTGTAAAACTGTCTAGAGTCAGTTGGTAGTATATCCAATGTGTTAAGCATCATGTCAGTTGCTCAATAAGCCATATTTAATTTAACTCTCCTCACAATGCTATGAGTTCAACTTTCAGTGTGCTTCCATAGTAACTGGTTCTTGTCCTTATCATGGCACTTAACACACTGTACCTTCCTTTAGGTTTCTTTAGGCAGAGCCTATGTTGTATCCACTGTTGTATCCACAGTGCCAGAGCAGGGGTTGGAACATGACATATACTCAGCAAAATTTGTTGAGTCAATGGATATTATTATCTTCATTATAAAACTCATGACACTGAGTTTCAAAAGCATTAGGCGAGATCAGACAGCTAGTAAATGGCAGAGCCATTGTTTAATTTAAATATATGCTTTTTATTATTGAAAATCCAAGTGGCATCTGATTTTCTGCTAAATAGAAAATACTTATACTGTGAAGCTAGGGAAGAATTGAGGGTTACTGCCATACTAAATGAAGTAGTGAACATACAATTAACTATTAGATATTATGATTCACTCAATAATTAAAACTCCAATTGGGGAGCAACTGGAACTCTGCTGTATTGCTATGGGAATAACAAATGGTACACTCACTTTGGAAAAGAGTTTGGCAACTTCTTATAAAGTTAAGTGTATGCTTACCTCACAACCTAGCAATCTCACTCCTAAGTATTTACCAAAGTGAAATGAAAATTTATGTTTACATAAAAACCCATACATGAATGTTAATAATAACTGTATTCAAAATCATCAAAAGCTGGAAACAACTCAAATATCCCTCAACTGATGGATGTATAAACCATGCTATATTTCTATAAAAGAATACTTCCCAAGAATGAAAAGGAATAAACTGCTAATACATACAACAATGTGGATGAATCTCAAAGGCATTACACATTGTGAAAGAAGTCAAAATCAAACAGTTATATACATATCATATAACTGTATTTATATGACATTATGGAAAAGACAGTATAATGGGAACAGACACCAGAAAAGAAGTTGCCAGGAGCTGGAGTTGGGGAAAAGGTTGACGACAATTCGGCATGAGAAAACATGGGTGGGGTGGGGGAGTGGTGAGGAAACAATATCTGATTGTGATGATGGTTACATGACCATATACTTTTATTAATGCCCACAGAAATTTACACTAACAAAAGCCAATTTTGCTGTAGTCTTTAGTTTTAAAAATTTAAATAAAGCAAAAAATAATAAAAGTAATAGGCATATGCTTTCCATAAGATCCAGCAATTCTACTCTTTGGTTTTGCCCAAAATATATAAAAATATATGTCTCAAAACAGTATTATAAGAATATTCATAGAAGTTTTATCCAAAATAGCAAAAACTACAAACAACCTAGGTGTCCATCAAAAGGAGAATATAAACAAAGTGGTATAGTCACACAACGAATACCATCAGAAAAAATAATAAACTAAACTACCCATACAGGAATCAATATGAATAAATCTCACAGATATCATGCTGAGAGGAAGAATCAGGATACAAAAAAAAATCCATATATATGAATGGAATTCCTCTAGGTAATTAGTCTATGATCCCACTTATATAAAGTTCTAGAACAAGCACAATTAAACCACAGTTAAGAAGATCAGAAAAGTTGTTGCCTTGGCAGGTAAGAGAGGACAGGCTGATAAGGTGTATGTGGGAACTTTCTGGAGTGTTGAAAATATTCTTGATTTGATAGAGTTATGCATTCCCTAGGTATATGCACTTGTCCAAACTCTACATTGTACATTTCAAGTGTGTATATTTTATTATAAGTAAATTTTACCTCAAAAAATCTCTAAATAAATTTTTTTTACATAACAAAATTAAGCAATGAAGAGAATTCATTTTCTACGTCAATAGCATTCTCTTATTAGCACAAATATGTAATCTTAGCACAAAATGTAGCTATAGTAAATTCTGTTTACATAATGACGGTGGAAGTTTTATTTATTGGGCTTTCAACTTTTAGGATGAGCTTATGGTCAAAGCACAGAATATTAACTCATAATTACAGAGAGTAAATGTGAACAGCTTTGGCAAAACAGAATGTAAATGTTAATAAACGTTAAAAGCAAAAGCAAATGTTGACAGCTTTGACTAAGAGAATGTGAAAGATAAAATTAAGGAGGAATAATGGACTTAAAAACAAAAGAGAAGGGTTACTGGTGTTATTTTACATACAGGGTATTTGAGATACCAACGTTGATGGAATAATTAATAACTGGAGCTATCAATATATTATCTTAGGTCTAAAACGTATCCAATAGGAGAATTAAAAATAAAATATTCGATAAAATTGGATCAGGGAGAGAATGAAGATAGGATTAGTGTCAGCTAATTCTTATCTCTCATATAAAAATTGATATTGTCCTAATAAATTGAGAAATTTGAAGTATCTGCATATCATCTGGTGTTAATGGAGTTAAACGAGAGAGGGACTTAAACAGAAGCAATTTAAAGTTTGCCTCTAGGGACTGAGACCAAAGGAAGGAAAGTATGGGAGAGAGAACATATTGTGTGTGTGTGTGTGTGTGTGTGTGTGTGTGTGTTCTTTACTATTTGGTGCTTTCACTGGGCCAACATATTACTTTAACAGTTAAAATCAAGAAAATTTAATATGTTTCTCAAATGTTATATTAAACTTAATAATATTTTTTCCAAATGGAATCTCATTAGTAAACCAGATCTGAGGATATATTTTTAAATGATAAATAAAATTACCCACATTAAGTTATCAGCCATATTTGAGATGTCAATTGGAAACTATCATTATTTATGAGTGTCTCTGGGTACTTAGACTTGTACTAAGCACCATACAGTAGAATGATTATAGCGTCAGAGGCAATCCCTTCAAGGAGCTCACTTTCTGGAAAACATTTTAGGCAAATTTTTGCTGAGCATCATTCTCAACCAAGGTGATTGATGTCAAGGAAGGACAAACTTCCTCTTAGCCTGGAAGGATGAGTGAAGTAAGTTTCTTTCTCCATCAAAACAAGCCAAGACCGGGAGAGAAGGAAAATGGGTTCCAGGTGAGAATGCTCTTAGGGAGTTTTATATGACACAAAGGAAAGCAGAACACATTCATTTTCCTCTCCTCCCAGCTGTTCTAATGGCATATAGTGCTGCTGTCCTACCCATATACATCTGCTTGCAGACTGGCATCTGCAGATGATTGCCTCCAGGTGTTTACCTGAAAGAAAATCCTGAAAGTCAGTGCGAGCTGGAAGCCTCACCTCCAGGAGCAGATGCTAGCCTGCAGAAACCTGCAGACCTCTGCAGATATATTTTTAAAAATAAAGTTGAAATCAAGATTCTAAAAACAAAGGAGGCATAAATTAAGAACTTACTTACAGAACATTTTATGTTTACACCCTTTGAACATTTTTAAATAAAGCCTCTGTGTAGGCACGAACAAAGCTGTGGGTTCTATTCCTTCTCAAAGAAGAAACAGCCTGCTAGATATTTTCTATGTACTATGACAACTGGTTTAGATGCTGAAAACATAGAGATCCCCAAAGGACAAATTCATTTAGGATAAAGCAACTAAGAAAAACTGAAAGACTGAATGATGATAGAAATCCATTACAACATATTTTTCATTAAGGACTTCCTCCTTTAGTTTAAAAGTTACTGTCCAAAAAACAGAAGTAAATATCAAAATGTCATACTTACAAACACCTGAGTCAGCTTACTTCTTGAAAAAACGTTTCTCCAGAGAACACTCCTGAAATGGGCTGGATTAAGCCGGAGAGAATAAAGCTGAATAGATGATTAAGTTTTCTGTTAAATAGACATTTTTGCCATTTATTTGTGCATCCTGGTTATCCTCATGAGAGTTCTCTTGTACTGTTTTTCTATTCTGTCACAAGTTCTAGTAGAGTTAATTATTCAAAAATCACAGTGGTAGTCAAATTTTGTTGCAGAAGGTTAATTTTATATATATGTATACTCATGGCCAAACACATTTTTAGGAATAATAACAAGCTATCACAAAGTAATAAGAATATGTTTCTTTTATATGCTTCTTGTCTAAGAGACTTTTTTTTGAGATGGAGTCTCGCTCTGTCACCCAGACTCCCAGACTGGAGTGCAGTGGCACGATTGTGGCTCACTGCAACCTCTGCCTCCCAGGTTCAAGCGATACTCATGCCTCAGCCTCCCAAGTAGCTGGGATTACAGGCACCCACCATCGCGCCGGGCTAATTTTTATATTTTTAGTAGAGACAAGGTTTCACCATGTTGACTAAGCTAGTCTCAAACTCCTGACCTCACGTGATCCACCTGCCTTGGCTTCCCAAAGTGCTGGGATTACAGGCGTGAGCCACCACACCTGGCTTCCTAATAAACTTTAGATCTTTTTGACATTTAGTTCCAGATATGATTTATTCTTTTATTTATTTATTTATTATTTGTTGAGTACAAATTTGCTAGTAGCTGAGATCAAGAAAGGAAATTCTAAATAAAACAGATGCCAATCCTTACCTGTAGACTCTTAGGATCTAAGTAGTGATGACAAAACATGTATAAAATGCATACTGTAATTTGGAGTATAAATAAGAGAAATTCTGATGAAGTGTAAAGGGATAAAGACTGCAGATTTTACTTCCAGCTAAAAGAAGCCGTAAGTTTCATGGAAAAGGTTGCATTTAAACTGGCTTCAAAAAGTAGGTAGGAATTGAAGAGGTAAATGTGACAGAAGGATAACATTGAAGGAAGGAGGAGAAAAAACTTAATAACATATGAGTCCCTTTTTTGGCAAAATATCTAAAATAAGCAAAAAGAGCACATTACAACTTTTATGGTAATTAACCACTGGCAAAGGAGAAACTGTCAACAATGTTCTCTGAAACTCTGACTTGTTTAAATAAAGATGTAGTAATGTACTTAAATGCAACATCAAAAGTCTTAGCCAACACAATAAGCCAAGAAAAAAAATAACCTGAATAGGAATTTGAAAAGAAAAAGGAAGCCATCATTCTTCACTCATGTTATGATTTTTATCATAAAAATCAAAAGTATCTAAATACCAGCATATAAAAATAAATAATATCCTTTATAACAGCAAAAACTAAAGCATAGGAGTAATAGGAGTTGTAGTAGTGCTAATAGCTCAAATATACTAAGTGCTATATTGTAGGCATTTGTTATCTCAATTACTCTTTACAACAACCCCATTGAATGACTGCTATTATTGTTCCCAACATAGAGTTAAATCAACTGAGACTCATCTACAAAGTGGTGGAGACAAAATTTGGACTCAGGCACTGGATCCAGAACCCAGACTTTTTTTATTGATACCTAATAATTGGACACGTTTATGGGGTACATGTGATATTTTGATACATTTGTACAATGGTAATAACGTAATCAGGGTAATTAGGATATCCATCATCACAAACATTTATTATTTCTTTGTGTTAGAAATATCTAAATCTCCTCTTGTAGCTATTTGGAAATATGCAATAAGTTATTGTTTATTACAGTCACGTCACTGTGCTACCAAACACTAGAATTTATTTCATCTTTCTAACTGTATTTTTGTACCCATTAACCAACCACTCTTCATCTCCTCCTCCTTATCCTTCCCAGCCTCTGGTAACCATCATTCTACATTTTACATCCATGGGATCAACGTTTTTAGCTCTCACATATGAGTGAGAACATGTGATATTTGTCTCTATGTGCCTGGCTTATTTCACTTAACATAATAACTTCTAGTTCCATCCATATTGCTGCAAATGACAGGATTTCCTTCTTTTAGTGGCTAAATAATAGCCCAGAATCTCTGTGTGTATGTGTATGTGCCTGTGAACACTTAGGTTTATTTTACAACTTAGCTATTGTGAATACTGCTGCAATAAGCGTGGGAGTGCATATATCTCTTTGACATACTAATTTTCTTTCTTTAGGATATATACCCTGCAGAGAGGTAGCTGGGTCATGTGGTAAATCTATTTTTAGTTTTTTTGAGGAACCTCCGTACTGTTCTCCATAGTGACTGTACTAATTTGCAGTGTACAAATACAGAACCCAGACTTCTTAAGACTTGTCTATTCGAGATCATGGAAAAAATGTCACTTTATCATGCATAACAATCCAGAAGAATCAATATGGTTGTTAGAAATAAAGTTAAGAATGAGGTCTTTATAGAGAAAATTAATAAATTTTAATGAAGGACATTAAAAAGTCTTTAAAACCTGGAGACATATACAGTGTTCAGGTTGGAAACACTTAATAGCATAAAGATGCCATTTTTCTCTATAATTTGTGTATGTTTTCAATGCAAGTCCAGTCAAAATATTAACAAGTTTTACCTTAATAGGCTCATTCAAAAATTCATATGAAAGAGCCAAGAGTGGCCAATACAAAAAGGTAGGACTTGTTCTAGCACATATTGAGGCATAATATAGTAATACAATAATTAAAATGATGTGGCATTTGTGCATAAATAATTTAATAAATCAATGAAACAGAACTGAGAGGCCATAAACAAACTCGTATGTATGTGAGAATTTTACATGTGACATTACAATGCAATGAATAGAGAACGTTATACTCAAGGGAAAAGACCAGGAAAGTTGGCTATCCTTATGGGACAAAATAAAATAAGATCTCTAACACACTCCATATACCAAAGTATATTCCAGATGAATTAAAGACTTAAATGAGAAAAGAAGAAAATATGGTGAAAATGTTTGTGACTTCATGGTATGCATAGGTTATTTTAATAAAACAATAATATCTCCTATCAGAGACAAATCTAAATTTATCTTCTTAAAAACTGAGTCCCCCACACCTCTGGTGTGAGCACCCACAGAAACATCACAGCCCCATTCCCACTATTACATTCCCCCAGCCAACACACATGCATCCTGCCATGCTGCTGCAGCTGCTGGCACGTGCAAGTAGGCATGGATCCCACTACCACCACCCCAAAAAAATGCTTTAGCCAGCACCACCCATCTGAATGTTGCGGCCAGCAGACCAGGAACATCTTGGCCCCTCCAGTGCGGCAGATTCCCAACCTCGAGAGGCCAGAAAACAAAGCTGAGAGACGAGTACCAGGCCTCCAGAGATACAGCATGCAGCCCGGAAATGCTGAGCTGATCCTTGCCTCTCCTAAAATCTTTCAGAAATGAAGTCAGTTGACAGAACTCACCTTATACCACACTCAAACCCCCAAAGGCATCAGAGAAAATGAAAGTACAAAAACCCAATTAAAGGATAGCAACTTCAAAGATTGAAGGACCTTCAGCCTACACAGAAGAGAAATAACCGACACAAGAACTGTGGCAACTCAAAAAACAAGAGTGTCTTTTCACCTTCAAACTACCACACTAGTTCCCCAGCAATAGTTCTTAACCAAGGTGGAACAGCTGAAGTGACAGAAATATAACTCAGAATATGGATAGGGATGAAGATCATCGACATTCAGGAGAAAGTTGAAACCCAATCCAAGGAACTTCAGAAACACAATAAAATGATACAGGAGATGAAAGATAAAGTGACCATTTTAAGAAAGAACCAAATTGATATGATAATAGAGCTAAAAAACTCACTTCAAGAATTTCATAACAAAATTGCAAGTATTAATGCAGAATCAACCAAGCTGAGGATAGAATCTCAGAGCCCAAAGACCAGTTCTCCGAAATAACTCAGTCAAACAAACATAAAGAAAAAAGAATAAAGGAGAATGAACAAAGTCTCCAAGAAATGTGGTATTATGTGAAGAGACCAAATTTAGGATTCACTGGCATTCCTGAAAGGAGAGAAAGCAATCTTGTAGGGAGAGAAAGCAACTGAAGGAGAGAAAGCAACTGAAGGAGAGAAAGCAACTGAAGGAGAGAAAGCAAGCAATTTGAAAAACATATTTGAGAATGTCATCCATGAAAATTTCCGCAAGCTCACTAGAGAGGTCAACATTTAAATTCAGGAAATGCAGAGAACCCCTGAAAGATACTATAAAAGATGACCATCCACAAGGCACATAGTCATCAGATACTCCAAAGTTGAAATAGAAGGAAAGATGTTAAAGGTAGCTAGAGAAAAGGGGAAGCTCACCTACAAAGAGAATCCCATCAGGCTCTACAATCTTTCAGCAGAAGCTCTACAATCCAAAAGACATTGGGGGCCTACATTCAGCATTCTTAAAGAAACGAAATGCCAGGCTGAGCATGGTGGCTCATGTCTACAATCCCAGCACTTCGGGAGGCTGAGGCAGGAAGATCACTTGGGGCCACAAGTTCAAGACTAACCTGGCCAACATAGTGAAACCCCGTCTCTACTGAAAATGCAAAACATTAGCTGCGCATGGTGGTGCACATCTGTAATCCCAGCTCTCAGGAAGCTGAGGCAGGAGAATTGCTTGAACCCAGGAGGTGGAGGTTACAGTGAGCCAAGATTGTGCCACTGCACTGTAGTGCCTGGGAAACAAAGCAAGACACTGTCTCAAAAGAAAAAAAGAAAAGAAAAGAAAGGCCAACCAAGAATTTCATATCCAACCAAATTAAGCTTCGTAAGTGAAGGAAAAATAAGACCCTTTTTAGACATGCAAATGGTAAGGGAATTTATTACCACCAGAGCTGCCTTATAAGAAGTCCTTAAGAAAGTGCTAAATATGGAAAGGAAAGAACATTACCAGCCACCACAAAGTCTCACATAAGTACACAGACCAATGACACCACATATCAACCACAGTATCTTGTCTGCATATTAACCAGCTAACAACACAATGACAGGCTCAAATCTGCATATGTCAATATTAATCTTGAATGCAAACAGGTTAAATGGCTCAATTAAAAGGCACAGAGTGGTAAATTGGATAAAGAAGCAAGACACTACTTTATCCTGTCTTTTAGAGACCCATCTTATATGCAATGATACCCATAGGCTCAAAATAAAGGGATGGAGAAAAACATACTAAGCAAACAGAAAAAAGCAGGAGTTGCTATTCTAATTTCAGACAAAATAGACTTTAAACAAACAATGATTTTTAAAAAAGGACAAAGGAGGGCATTACATAATGATAAAAGATGCAATACAACAAGAAAACCCAACTACCCTAAATATTTATGCACCCAACACAGAAGAACTCAGATTCATATAGCAAGTCCTTAGAGATCTATGAAAGAAACTTAGATAATCACACAATAATAGTGGGAAACTTCAACACTTCACTGACAGTATTAGATCATTAAGGCAGGAAATAAGAAAGATATTCAAGACCAGAACTCAATACTTGACCAAATAGATCTAACAAACATTCTTAAAAATCTCCACCACAAAACGACAGAATAGACATTCTCATTTGCATATAACACATACTCTAAAATTGACCACACAATTGAACATAAAACAATCCTCAGCAAATTAAAAAAAAAAAAACATACCAAACACACTCTGAGACGACAGTGCAATAAAAAAAGAAATCAATACTACAAATATCACTCAAAACCATACAATTACAAGGAAATCAAACAACCTGCTCCTGATTAACTTTAGGATAAACAATAGAATTAGAGCAGAAATCAAGAAATTCTTTCAAACTAATGAGAACAAAGATATAACATATTAGAATCTCTGGGACACAGCTAAAGGAGTAATAAGAAGTAAGTTTATAGTGCTAAATGTCCACATCAAAAAGTTAGAAAGATCTCAAATTAACAACCTAACATCACAGGTAGAGGAACTAGAACAAGCTTGCCCAACCCACAGGCTGCAGGCTGCATGCAGCCTAGGATGGCTTTGAATGCAGCCCAACACAAATTCCTAAACTTTCTTAAAACATTCTGAGATTTTTTTGAAAAAATTTTTTTAGCTCATCAGCTACTGTTAGTGTTAATGTATTTTATGTGTGGCCCAAGACAATTCTTCTTCCAGTATGGCCCAGGGAAGCCAAAAGATTGGATATCCCCGAGCTAGAGAAACAAGAGCAAACCAATCCCAAAGCTAACAGAAAACAAAAAATAACCAAAATCAGAGCTGAAATGAAGGAAATTGAAATGTTAAAAACCATAAAAAAGATAGATGAAATGAGGAGTTTTGTTTTGAAAGAATAAACAAGATTGATAGACTGCTAGCTAGACTAATAAAAAAGAGAAGATCTAAATAAACACAATCAGAAATGACAAAGGAGACATTACCACCGACTGCACAGAAATACACACACAAAAACCAGAGACTACTACAAACACCTCTGTGCACACAAACTAGAAAACCTAGAAGAAATGGATAAATTCCTGGAAACATGCAGCCTCCCAAGATTGCACCAGGAAGAAATTAAATCCCTAAACAGAACAATAATGTGTTCCAAAATTGAATCAGTAATAAAAAGACTACCAACCAGATAAAGCCCAGGACCAGAGAAATTCAGTCAAACTCTACCGGTTGTATAAAGAAGAGTTGGTACCATTCCTACTGAAACTATTCCAAAACATAGAGGAGGAGGGCCTCCTCCCTAAGTCATCCTATGAGGTCAGCATCATCCTGATACCACAACCTGACAGAGACACAACAAAAAAATAAAACTTCAGGCCAATATCCTTGATAAACATTGATGCAAAAATGCTCAACAAAATACTATCAAACCGAATCCAGCAGCATATAAAAAAGTTAATCCACCACAATCAAAGAGGCTTTATCCCTGGGAGGCAAGGTTGGTTCAACACATGCAAATAAATAAATGTGTTTCACCACATCAACAGATCTAAAAATAAAAACTATATGCTCATCTCAGTAAATGCGGAAGATACTTTCAATAAAAGTAAACATCCCCTCATGTTAAAAACTCTCAACTAGGCATCAAAGGAACATACCTCAAGATAATTAGAGCCTTTTATGACAAATCAACAGCCAACATCATACTGAATGGGCAAAGCTGGAAGCATTGCCCTTGAGAACTGCAACAAGACAAGGATGCCCACTGTCACCACTTGTATTCAAAATGGTACTGAAAGTCCTACCCAGAGTAATCAGACAAGAGAAAGAAATAGAGGGCATTCAAATAGGAAGAGAGGGAGACAAACTATCCCTCTTC
Organism: Symphalangus syndactylus; assembly: GCF_028878055.3. Taxonomy (NCBI): domain Eukaryota; kingdom Metazoa; phylum Chordata; class Mammalia; order Primates; family Hylobatidae; genus Symphalangus; species Symphalangus syndactylus. The sequence goes on along the minus strand of NC_072439.2, from coordinate 49,341,119 downwards.
GCATACATATTGTTGATTTATTGACATATTGATTCTATACATAGAAAATCCCATGGTCTCTACCCAAAAGCTCCTACATTGATAAACAACTTCAGTAAAGTTTCAGGATACAAAATCAATGCACAAAAATCAGTAGCATTTCTATACATCAATGTCTAAACTGAAAGCTAAATCAAGAATGCAATCCCATTCTTAATAGCCACAAGAAGAATAAAATACCTAGGAATACAGCTAACTACAAAGGTAAAACATGTCTACAATGATAATTACAAAACACTGCTCAAAGAAATCAGAGATGACACAAATAAATGGAAAAATATTCAATGCTCTTTGATAGGAAGAATGAATATTGTTAAAATGGCCATACTACCCAAAGTAATTTATAAATGAAATGCTATTTTTATCAAACTACAAATGACATTCTTTGCAGAATTGGAAAAAAAAGTTTAAATTCATTTGGAATCAAAAAAGAGCCTGAATAGCCAAGGCAATCCTAAGCAAAAACAATAAAGCTGGAGGCATCACATTACCTGGCTTCAAACTATGCTACAAGGCTACAGTAACCAAAACAGCATAGTACTGGTACAAAAACAGACATATAGACCAATGAAAAGGAATAGGGAACCCAAAAATAGTGCTGCACATTTACATCTTGAAAAGGGAATGCTCATACACTGCTGGTGGGAATGTAAATGAGTTTAGCCATTGTTGAAAGCAGTTAGGTGATTTCTCAAAGAATTTAAAACAGAATTATCATTTGACCTAGTAATCCCATTATTGGGTATGTACCCAAAGGAATATAAATTGTTCTATCATAAAGACACATGCACCTGTACGTTCATTGCAGCACTGTTCACAATAGCAAGGACATAGAATCATCCTAAATGCCCACCAATGATAAACTAGGTAAAGAAAATGTGGTACATATACACCCTAGAATACTACTCAGTCATAAAAAAGAATGAGATGATGTCCTTTGCAGGAACATGGATGAAGCTGGAGGCCATTAACTTAATTGAATTAACATAGGGACAGAAAATCAAAGACCACATGTTCTTACTTGCACGTGGGAGGTAAACATTGACTGTACACGGACACCAAGAAGGGAACAACAGACTTGGGTCTACTTGAGAGTCGGGGGTGAGAGGAAGATGAGGATCAAAAAACTGTCTATCAGGTACTATGCTTATTACCTTAGAGATGAAATAATCTGTACACCAAATCCTCATGACATGCAATTTGCCTGTATAACAAATCCTCATGTTTCCTTGAACCTAAAAGCTAAAAAAAAAAATTAAAGTGCCTGTACAATAAAGGCATTATGGATATTTACAGACAAATATCGGAAGTGATTATTGGCAATGCATATAATGCATTGTCTTGTTTTGGGTATTTTTTTGTACAGAATTGGACAAAGGATATGAATAGGCAATTAACAATAAAACATACAAACAAACAAACCTCACAGGGAAAATAAATCTTTATTAGTTTGCTCACTCTCACTAGAAATCAGGGAAATGCAAACGTAAGGAAAATTAATACTGAGATACTATTGTATATACTTTAAATTCACCAAATGTGGAAGGACACAAAAAGTCAATGCCTTATTTTATTTTATTTTATTTTTTGAGACAAGGTCTTACTTTGTTGTCCAGGCTGAAGTGCAGTGGCATTATTATGACTCACTGCAGCCTGAACCTATCTGGGCTCAGGTGATCTTCCCACCTGAGCCTCCCAAGTAGCTAGGACTACAGGAGTGCACCACCATGCCCAGCTAATTTTTGTATTTTTTAGTACAGACAATGTTTCACGGTGTTGCCCAGGCTGGTCGCAAACTCCTGAGCTCAAGCAATCTGCCTGTCCTGGGCTTCCAAAGTTTTGGGATTACAGGTGTGAGCCACGGTGCCCGGCCATTGGACTGTTTGTGTCTAATGCCATTTATGTACATTTTTAAGCATGGAAAACAATACATTCTTTTGTTTATAGATTACATCCTAAAATGTAAAAAAAAAAGAAAGAAAGAAAGAAGGAAGTAAACACACCAATATCAGAACAGTGATTGCCTTTGGAGAGGAAGAGAGGTGAAGAGGATGAAAATAAAGGTTAAAAAAAAAAAAAGGAATTTTAACTATTTTTAAAATGATGTATAGCAAATATGGCCAAATGTCAACATCTGTTATCTATGTGTTTGCTACATACATATTTGTTATTTTATTTACATACTGCTCTGTATCTTTGAAAAACTTTTAAATTTTATTTAAAGTTCGCTGATGAATATCCAAAACTACTATATTTCCACAGATTTTTCTTGTCTTCTGATTATTAAAATGAATGTTACTTATAGGTCTTTCAATCCAGGGACATAAATAATGAAATTCAATGCCTACCCTTAGGAGTTAATAATGAAATTCAATGCCTACCCTTAGAACTTTATAATGTGGCTGGAGAGCTATATATGTTAAAAAAAATCAATTAGGCAGTGGGAAGTTCCTACAGGTAATAAAAACAGAAAGAAATTTAACTTAGCAGTTAGCTTCATGTTGATTACTTATATCTTTTCTCTACTTGCTTGTCTAAATTTCTTAAAGGAGTTGTATTTATCTATTATCTCTCTTCTCTCACTAACCCCATAATTTTCAATACTCTCTACTTTTTATTGCATCTATAGCAGGTCTACTACCATTGGCCATTAAAGATATCCACATTATTTTTCTGCACTCACATTTTTGTTTGACTGGGCCAAACCAGACTTACTAGGAGTAAGACAGATGATTTGCAAAATAGTGAGTCATCTCCATGTGTATGAGTAATAAGGGATTGCTTTTTATAATTTAACAGAAAGCTGCATTTTCCAACTATAATAATAAATGATAGCTACCATACTTCAAAGCACCCCTACAGTTATTCATTGATCATTCCTTTTTGGAGTAAGCTCAAAGTGAAGACAAATGTTTTTAAAGGCAACCGAATGTGCATTTATAGCACACATATAATTATAACTGGAGAGGAGAGAAATAAATTATTTGAAAGAATTTTTTAAATATTTTATTTTTCTAAGTAAGTATGAGTGGGCGTTTTGTAAAAATAAAGAACTCCTGAAAAATAGTTGGAAGAAAAAGAAAGATTAAAAAGACAGATGATGAAGTTCATCTAAGAATAGCAAACAATTTTGGATATAGATGTGACATTTGTTATAAAAGTTTAGGATCTGAATAAATGCACCTCTTGTATGGTGGCTCATAAAATTGTTTCTCAGAGAAACAAATTTATTTTTTGAAAACACGCTATTATGGAACAAGATACATAAAAGTGCATCTTGTTGCTGTTGTTCTTGACAATATCTTAATAACAAGTAGCTATCTCAATATAGATTAAATCCATTAGATTGAAATTTAAAGCATGTTTATTACAGAGTTTGGTTTTCAATTTAAAAACATTTGTGTACCCCATAAATATATATAGCTACTACGTACCCACAAAAATAAGAATAAAATAAAATGAAAACATATTCATATTTACAAACTATTCATCTGATAAGGGATTAATAACCAGAATATACAAGGAGCTCAAAGATCTCAATAGGAAAATATCTAATAATCCAATTTTAAAATGGGCAAAACATCCAAAGAGACATTTCTCAAAAGAAGACAAACTAATGGCCAAAAGATATATGAAAAAATGCTCAAATGATGATTAACCATCAGAGAAATGCAAATTGAAACTGCAATGAGTTATCATCACACCCCAGTTACAGTGCTTTGCATCAAAAAGACACGCAGTAGCAAATGCTGATAAGGATGTGGAGAAAGGGGAACCTTTGCATAGTGTTGATGAGAATGTAAATTAGTACAGCCACCATGGAGAACGATGTGGTGGTTCCTCAAAAATACTAAAATTAGAAATACCATAGGATTCAGCAATCCCACTGCTAGGTATATATCCAAAAGAAAGGAAATCAGTATATCAAAGAGATATCTGCACTCCCATGTTTATTGCAGCACTGTTCACAATAGCCAAGATTTGGAATCAACCTAAGTGTTCATCAATAGATGAATGGATAAAGAAAATGTGATACATGTACACAGTAGAGCACTATTCAGCCATAAAAAAGAATGAGATCCAGTCATATGCAACAACATGGATGGAACTGGAGGTCATTACGGTAAGTGAAATAAGCTAGCACAAAAAGACAAATTTCACATGCTTTCACTCGTTTGTGGGAGCTAAAAATTAAAACAATTGAACTCATGGCAATAGAGAGTAGAATGATGGTTGATACCTATCCCAGAGGCTAGGAAGTGTAGTTTGGAGGGAGGGATGGTTAATGGGTACAAAAACATAGTTAGATAGAATAAATATCATCTAGTATTTCATAGCACAACAGGGTGATTATAGTCAACAATAATCTATTGTATATTTTTAAATAACTGAAGGAGTGAAATTGGAATGTTCTTACATGAAGAAATGATAACTGTTTGAGGCAATGGATACCCCATTTACCCTGAAGTGGGTATTACACATTGCATGCTTGTATCAAAACTCACATGTATTCCATAAATATATTTACTATGTACCCATAAAAAATAGAAATTAAAAAAATTAAAACATATTAATGTTTCTAGAGTGCAAGAAAATATTTTTAAATATGTAAACAGCAGCATAGAATTCATACCTGGCTTTTGGTAAGAAATTACCATTACTAAAATTTTTCTATAACTGTATTTGTTGTGGTATAAAAGATATTTCAAAAACTAAGGTAGAAAGGTATTTAAAAATGAACTTAGAAGTTGATTCCTAATGTTTCAAATTCTCAAATTAAAAGAGAACTTCAAATATTGGAAAGAAAATATATAGTACACCAATATTCGCAAATATGTGAATATTATTACAACCCTTTATCCCATTTTATGTTGTACTGTGTTACAAAAACAACAAATGGGACTTTCTTATGCTGGAAAGACAAAGGTTTTTGTGACAAGTCCTCTCCCCAAGACTCTGGCGCAAGTCTCAGAGTACAGGGAAGGGGAGACAGGATAACCAGGCCTGAGAACCAAATGAGTAAAAAGTATATGCTGTCTTCAAAACTACACTTTGAAATCTCAACCAGCCACTGTCCTCAGATGGACCTCACACTCCCTTCCCATGATACGTTGTAATTCTTTAGAAAAAAAAAAAGTGAACTTGCCTTTCTGAAAGTTATAGCTGGCAAAATGCAATTGAATTTAATGGAATTTTTGCTATGTATTTGTAAAGGAGGTAAGATATTGTAGAGAGAAGTATAGAACTCAGGCTGGAGTAAAAGTGGATAAAACATTTGAATGTAAAACGTTAAAATCACTCATGTTTCTAAGATATGCAAAATTAAGGAATTGCATCAATTTCAGGGTTTTTTTCCTAGTGAAAACATATATAATTTCTATGAGTTTTCTATTGTGTTTTTCTTCCTATGTGTCTGTTTTCAAACCTGAAAAGACACTACTGGGCAAAATAGTTAAAAATCGGCATAATAAGTATGCTCATTAAATAAATATTTAAGGAAAAAAGGTAATAGAATTTTTACAAGGAAAAAGTGCCTACAATTTACATTCAGTGAGAAATTAAGTAGAATTTTGGACAAAAATTATATTATTAAGATTTTCATAAAGATGTTCTGTTTTCCCATCAAAACTTCTTTTGGGATTTTTATTGTTTAACTGGGTGATGATGGACTTTGATGTAATGCAGGGCTTCTTAACTGTGGCATTATTAAAACTTTTGCCTGTATAATTGTTTCTTGTCTTAGAATCTACTCTTTTTCATGATTCTTTTTTTGTCAAAAAAAAAATAAACACTAAAATCTCAGTAGCAAAAAATAGATGGAAAAGTTAATGCCTAATTATAGTGAATTCTTACAGTTTTATGTTGTCTCGGCATCCACTTTCACTGTAAGTTGGACTTTTGCATAACAGAAGCAGGGCTCAGCCACCCTTGACACAGTTTTCAATTCCATACCTCCTCCCAGTTTCTCACTGTGTTTCTCATTGTATCTGCCTTATACAATTTCCCCTTGGTGATTACCTTGCCTTGAAACAACTACATGCAGCCTACATGACTGGCCCCACTGATTCTCACACCCCGCATGGACTACGCAGATATGCCATAGAGACTACTTTTCAGTCGCGGCAGAACCTCCTGAAACTTGTACCTGCTTGTTTCAAACCTATCAATTAAAACTCCCTGTGGAAAACCCTGTTTGGATAATGCCCTGGACCCAATAAAGGTGTAGGCCCACAGGTTTCTCTGTCTCTCCACACACTCCCCAATCTCTCTCTCTCTCTCTCTCTCTCTCTCTCTCTCTCTCTCTCGTGTGTGTGTGTGTGTGTGTCTTCCAAGTGTGCTGTGTGCCCCCCAGGACCTGTAAGTAATGAAATCTAAATTTCCATCTTGTGTCTCTCCTAATCATTGAAGGTTCACTCTCCATTGTAAAGATTCGAAATTAAAACACTAGTGAGCTAGCATAAGAGTACAGCAAGGAAACAAGTGTGCTGTGCATTGTAGAATGTTTAGTAGCAACCCTGGCCTCTTCCCCCGATGCCAGTATCACCAACAGCGATGCCTCCACTCCACCCAGTATTGTGAAAATCAAAAATGTTTCCAAACATTGCCAAATGTCCATTAAGAGGAAAAATCACTGATGCAATGTTTCATCAAGAATATAGAGCCGGGCACAGTGGCTCACACCTGTAATCCCAGCACTGTGGGAGGTGAGATGGGCGGATCACCTGAGGCCGGGACTTTGAAACCAGTCTGACCAACATGGAGAAATCCCGTCTCTACTAAAAATACAAAATTAGCCGGGCGTGGTGGCACATGCCTGTAATCCCAGCTACTCAGGAGGCTGAGGCAGGAGAATCACTTGAACCCGGGAGGCGGAGGCTGCAGTGAGCCGAGATCTCATCATTGCACTTCAGCCTGGGCAACAACAGCGAAACTCCGTCTCAAAAAAAAAAAAAAAAAAGGATATAGAAGCAACAGATATTTGTTGTCTGCCCATCATGTACAAAGTTATGAGTTATGAGCTATCAAATTGTTAAAATACAGTGTTTGGTTTTAAGAAAGGTATAATGTAATTAGACATGCCAATTATACTTGTATGGATTGTCTAAAGAGTAGAAGATCATAAATACAAATATAAAACTACACATATGTCACATATATGACTACACATGTCACACATATGTATGTGTATATATATATGTATACATAAACATATATGAATGATTACTCAGTGAATTTCTAAGACAATCCCAGTTCTCCAAGTCCAAAGCTGAAAGGACTTGTAGGGGAAGACTTAGTAAATGGTATCATTTATGGAATAGTACAATGTTAGCTGCATCTTCAAGGTTGTGTTTAGAGAGAAAAGACTGAGTATGAAACATTTGGCCCACCTCTGCAGAGGCTTAGGTAATAAAATTCTGGAAAGTAAAATTTTAAAAAACAAGAAAACAAATGGGGAAGGAATTTTTCTCTTTCCATTTTTAAAAAGAATTTATTCGTAAGTGTATTTGAAAACTAAGAATATTTTTCCATTGACATTCATTCATCCTTCATATTTTAATCATACAATTTTTAAGGAGTCTGATATCATATTTTGTATTCTACAAATTTTAAGCTGTAAAGCTTTCAGTTTAGCAAAAAGCTGAAAATAAAGCTAACAAATCAGTGTTTTGAATAGTTATCAAAATAAAACATAGTATAAAGTCTCTGGTAGTTTGTTTTTTTATCCTTACATAGATAGAATTCATATTACACATTACACATACCAATTATTAATCTATTTGGGTTTTTTTTAATTTCTTTAACTTTCTGAACATTGTTGTTCTTATAATAATTAACAATAAACATCCTAAACAAAATTAATTATACTGCAAAAGAAAGATTCTTCATTATTCGGTCTTAATTGCTACTACTTATTGAGCCCTTATAGACTACGCACTATACTAAAGACTTTTCACCGGCAGCGCACGGTGGCTCACGCCTGTAATCCCAGCACTTTGGGAGGCTGAGGAGGACGGATCACGAGGTCAAGAAATTGAGACCAGCCTGGCAAGCATGGTGAATCCCCGTCTCTACTAAAAATACAAAAATTAGCCGAGTGCAGTGGCGGGCGCCTGTGTAGTCCCAGCTACTCGGTAGGCTGGAGCAGGAGAATTACTTGAACCAGGGAGGTGGAGGTCGTAGTGAGCTGAGATCTCACCACTGCACTCCAGCCTGGCGACAGAGCGAGACTCTGTCTCTAAATAAATAAATTAATTAAATTAATAAATAAATAAAAGTACTTTTTATCTTCTCCACCCTCAACTCATTCTGATAGACAACAAGTGCGAAAACATGAAATATTTGAATAAGGTAATCATAATGTGGAATTTTCACATGAAGAAAAATTACTTTAAAACATAATAACAATTCAATATCTGAGCTTCCTTGCTGACAGATAAATTTAGAAATAAGCGTTTAAGAAAAAAATTGAAACTTTAGAAAAAAATTATCTAATAAATGGTGTCATTATAATAAATTTTAATAGATTTATACTTTTTATTTTGCCTCCATCCTTTCTTACTTTATTTCATTTTCACTGTACCTCAAAATATACTACAAAGAATTTTTTTATTTGCAGATATACTAAAGCTGGCTTTGTTTTATCTGTAATTATTTAGTAACTCAAAATTAAAGTTTTTTAAAAAAGAAAAGAACTAAGACTAGTAACTTAAAATCTTTGTCTGTTTTAAATAACACACCAATGTGCATAAACCTAAACAACAGCTTTTTTGAGTTTAAATCTTTAAAAGTTGGATCACCTTTATCAAGTGAGGCAATGTCCATTATAGCCTATAAATACTGTCAACCTTCTTACTACCTGCTCAGCCTCTTAATTTTAATACGGCCACAATTGCAAAAGGGGGGCAAATTATGTCTTCTCTTGCTAAATGCAAAACATATACTAAAAAAGTTGGCACTACGCAATAATTTTCACCAATTTACATAGTACATTCACGGAGAGATTGAAACGTGTTGACAAGCGTTATCTAAGTCTTCTAAATTTAGACTTACAGATAGATGTTTATTTTGTATTTGAGTATATGCCTCCCTGTAAGCAGAGTAATAGTAAAATAACCTCAGAAGGACTAGTTCATATGTAACTTCATTCATTACATGTGAAATATTTGTTATATGGGAGGCGTGATAAAGAATACAAAGAAAAAATTAATATTTTTTGATATGCTGCATAATGACAAAGTGTATTGCACATGTTAGCATATGTCTTTCAGTAAATAATTTATCACCATTATCAATGGAATTTTTAACTTCATAATAAGTAACTATGAGTAACTATGTTTGTAATTGTATAATTACTACTCAGTGCTAATTATTTACTAATAAAATTTAAAAATAATTTTGTGTTGCCTAGCTGGTTTTCAATGCACAAAATAAGTACCCACACTAAGATTAAGAACACTTTGGGTATTTAATATTAAACACACTGACCCTCAATTACTATTTTCCTTTTAGAACCAGAAAGTACCAATGATTGGGCTAGACATGTATAAAATGTTTCATGTAAAATGCCGTCTTACTGTTGCATCTTTATTCAACATCAACTTCCAGATGGGAACTATTTTTCATGGTTCATAAAGCCAAATCCAGCTGCTACATTTGGACCTACATAAGGAATCCACATTTTATTGCCCTCACAATGCTTATAAAACAATTGCTGTTGTTTTCGTTAGCCGTGGTGCAACTCACTCTTCTCCGTGCAAATGAGATATCCAAAAAGAACTTCTAATGTCTTTATAGTTGATTACTTAGCAGTCCTATGCGTAATACGATCCTGATTTTACAACATTTTTTAGATATTTAAACTAGCTTAAACAAAAACAGTCTTCAAGGGTAACTATAGATTGAGTGAATTACCAAAAGTGTTCTTACAATTTCCTATTAAAACCCACAATGGTTATTAAATACTTCTGTAATCTTAGCTTTATTAAGAGACAGGAAGTGCACAGTTTCCTTTCGCTCCTCGTTCAGCTAATCTGGCTCTTTGATGGTCATGCGTTTGGAATAACCATGGGGTTTCCACTACAGCATAGTCTTCCCACAGCTAAATGGAATTAACCGTGTCAAGCCTCAAGAAAGAAAGAAAAGAAAAGAAAAAAAGAAAAGAAAAGAAAAGAAAAGAGCATCTCATTGTTAGAATAGAAATATATTTGGAACTTTGAGTGAATAGCAGTTATATTAAAATACAGCAATTTATGCTTAGGACATTTTCGGCCACCGATAAAAAAGAAACATCAATTTCAGAAAATGGGAATAACTCGGCTTTCAAAATTACCCATCGTTATTCTTTTTTGCTATCTATAGATGTCAAACGTTTGGTGTCTTCTCAATTATGTTTATAAACTTACTTTTTAGATTCTGAATTAACATCTGCTACTCTATTTTTGCCAAAAGGCCTAAATTCCTAGAAAAAAATAGATAGATAGATAGATGGAAAAGTTAGTACCTAGTGAGTTAATGTAAGAGTATGACAAGGAGGCAAGTTTACTATGAATTGGGAAGCACAGACTATAGTAAACCACCAGTTAATCCCTATCCTGCTGAGCGGTTGCCCTAGAGGTCTGATACAGCGCCAAAGCCTCTTACGCATACTGAGACAAAGCTTATTTCAAGCAGAATTCGGCTCCTAAAGCCACCATACTGCTCCCTGACAACCTCCAGTTGCACTGACTCCATATTTGTGTTTCCCGCTGTTTATATTTACTTGTTCCCAAAGCCACAATAGCTACAAAAACAAATACTTGTTATGCAATCCTTTGTATCAATACAGGTAAAGTGCTCTGCTCCCTTTTTCACTTGTACATAGTTTGTGCAAATAGGTTTTTAATATATTCCAAGATTAATTTGGTAATTATAAGCCAGTTTAGAAACACACTTTAAACAACAGGTCATATAGTCACCATTTCTATTCCAGAATAATTCTCAGTTTTTGACCCTTGAGCAAAGATGAGCAAATGTGTATTCAGAAAGAAATTCATTTGAATCGTCTACTTCTTTTGCTTTGTCAGGTCTCAATTGATACTCTGTTTGGATTTTTACAGCAATCGTTTCGACCTTTGGCAAGGGATTGTGCTTCTTTATCTGAATTAAATTTTTGAATCAAGCTTTTAAGATATTTTTTAAAAATTGGACAAAATAGAATAGAATAGGTGATTTCAGGAAGGTATTTTTATTTTAAGTCAGTTATGTTTGTTCTTCATAAAAATAGGATTATGCCTATTGTGGCTATATAAATACATAGCCTGTAGAAGTGTTTGTAGTTTCCCTGGTACAAGAATGTCACCTAAATCCTCTAATGTAATCTGACAGAAGTGACAGAGTAGCTTTTTATAAAACGAAAACAAATAAAGAAGATTAACTTAAATGTAATCATATGTAAAATTTAAAAATGGAGTTTAAGCTTTTTATTATTCAATACTATTATAAGCACTAAGAACACTGGGTGGTGAATGTATTTCATATTAAACTCTGTACACAAAAAAATCTTTGGAAAACAAGAAGGAAACAATATTCTGGCTATTCAACTAAGATATAGATTTCTTTAGGGCTCACATTTCTACCTATTCTGTAATTAGACTATTTTAAATTAGAAAATATGTATTTGGACATTTCTTAAACAGAAGATATTGTGTCAAAATGTTAACTTATTCCAAGTACATCATGGATTATGCTTTGACAGTCTAATTGGTTATCAGAATAAACAAGCTTTATCTTTTTATTTATTTTTTCCCCTTTATTTAAGGAGTTACTCAAATCTAGTAGAAGTTGATACAAATTTTAAATTTTTACCATGTTCCTTTCTAGAAGTTAATATTCAGTCCTGGAGACTAAAAATGGAAAAAAATTAAAATAACAATCTTGCAATTCACATTTTTACTCTTGATTGCACCAGTAAACAAGCAGCTTATTTTCAGACAATGTTTTCTAACCTATCAGAAACTGCCTCATTTCTAGTTTTGTAACAGTCTCAAATATTTTTAAAAAAAGAAACTATTGAGAGAGAGAGAGAAAGAGAGAGAGAGGTAAGTGTAAAATTTATAGCCCAACAGAATGTCAAAATATAAATAGATGGGGATTGTGTGACATCCCCTTCAATTTAGCTTACAGTTTTAATCAACATATTTGGCAACTACTTGTTTTATTTAAATAATTAGTGTTTGTTGATACCTGAAAGATTATACCAACCAGGAGAAATTCTAAATCACGGTTTTAATAATTTTCTTCTTAAACATTTTAAGGCAAAAGTGAAAGTTTTGCTAATATCCTTCTAAATAGAAATGACAATCAGAGCACAAGGATAAAAAAGTAAGTCAGCTAGGTCAGCTAATAGGAGATTAGAAAGTGATCCCATACATCTAGACTGAGACTCAGAAAAATGATTTTAAAAACCCCACTACACAATTGTTATTCTTCCTGAAATTACTTGCAGTTTTATTGTATAATCACATGAACATACATAATACAATGCCCTTGAATTTTCTATACTCATCTTTGAGTGCCAAAGGGAGGAAATATTATGGGAAAGGATTAGATCAATAATTCTCAATGCAGGGTGGTTTTGCCCCCATCAGGAGATATTCAGCAACGTCTGGAGAGCTTTTTGATTGTTAGAAGTTGGGGGTGAGGTATACTGGTGAGGGTACAGGCTAGGAATGAGGCTAAACACTACAGTGCACAGGACAGTCCTTCACAACAAAGAAATAACTGGTCCAAAATGACAGTAGCATCAATGTTGAAAAACAAAAACAAAAACAAAAAACAAAAACATAATTCTCAACTGAGATTTTCTTTTTCTATTGTTTCCCTACTTCCTGGGACATGATGAATAGAACACATGATAATAATTATCACTTATTACAGACTCAATTTTATTGATCTCTAAAACTCTGTCTCTAAAATTGTATTTCAAAGTTCCAAGATAGTTCTTGTGGAAATTGACTCATTTAGAGTATCTTCTCTTTGTCTTCATGCTTTAAATCCCAGATGCCCATTAAAAAAAGATGATTTCATGTCCTTTGCAGGGACATGGGTAAAGTTGGAAACCATCATTCTCAGCAAACTCACACAAGAACAGAAAACCAAACACTGCAAGTTCTCGCTCATAAGTGGAAGTTGAACAATGAGAACACATGGACACAAGGAGGGGAACATCACACACCAGGGCCTGTCAAAGGGTGGGAGGCAGGGGGAGGGATAGCATTAGGAGAAATATCTAATTTAGATGACAGGTTGATGAGTGCAGCAAATCACCATGGCACGTGTATATCTATGTAACAAACCTGCACATTCTGCACATGTACCCCAGAGCTTAAGTATAATAAAATTTAAAAAAAAAATCCCAGATGCCACTTTGGTCTAGTTCTCCATTATCCAGATCAGGTATTCTCAGAGGAAAACCCAACATTTTTCTGGACCTAACATATGGGATAACCACACTTTTAAAATGCTAGAAGGAAGAAAGAGAAAAGCCAGGAGCCACAATCTCTTATCATTAGAAATTGCATTGTAAGGTAGCTATACAAGAATGTCCCCAATGGAATTGATCAAACAAGGTGAATATGTGGTGGAAAATTCTAAACTCATATGCCATCTTAGAATTTGTATGAATTTTGTTTTCCCTAATTTAAAAAATGAAGACAAGAAAACATAATGAACTTCCAGCCCAGTACTTTCCAAAATATATTCCTAACAATAACGTCTTAAGAAAATGATTTGATGATCAAATATTAGAAAACATAGCAAACATATCGCCAACATCCTTAAAGATTCTCAATACACCTTGGTATAGTAAAGATTCTGAGAAATGCTGCAATGAAAGCCTCATTTTAGAGTTTTGATTAATCTTATGTTTCTCCAACTTGACCCAAGAAATACTTTATTGTGCTTGATTTTATTATCTTCATTGCAGCTGCTAACATCTGGGAAGTACTATATCAGAAAACCCAGTATTCTAATGTACAATAAAACCATTCTTTTTCATCCCATCTTAAAGAGTATATGAGCTTGCACATTTTACATATATCATGAAACACAATTTTTTTACTTAAGATAATAAAGAATGTCCCTGAATTCTCAGATTCCAACTAGCTAGTGCTACATGAACTAGTTATTGAAGATCTTAGGGAAATTAACTCCATCAGCTAATGCAGAATACTCTCCAATTAAAAACACTTCCAGTCAAAGTCAAATTCTCAAAAGCCATCACGTTTGTTTTCGTTTAAGACTGTCCAAGGAACACATAAATCTAAATGATCAAAATTACTTCGCGCAGTTAATAGTCCTGTAATTTAAATGATTTTATTATGCATACATGCAGAACTTATAAATCATACATTCAGAACTTATAATCATACATTCATAAACAATTATTCTCCTTTTCATTTTATTTTTAAAATTAATCTCATTTATCATTTTTTCAGTCTATAACAAATATGTCCATTTTATCTGCTCCTGAGTGAAAACAAGAGTTGGTGGATTAGTAGTAACAAAAAACACTAAAATGTATCAAGAATTGCCCCACCTGTTCTATCTAGCAGCTCCCACCCCACCACCCTGAACCAATGGAAATAACTGTGCCACCCTGAATGGCAGGCACAATTACTATTTCCATTCTTGAGTCAGGATTCAAGCCAATAACATGTTTTTATCAGGATTCAAGCCAATAACATGTTTTTATCAGGATTCAAGCCAATAACATGTTTTAACTGACATGAAAACTTTAAAGGAATAAGCATTTTACACATAGCAAATATTTAACAATTTTATTTTTATTTTTATTTTATTTTATTTTATTTTTTGCTTCTCACAGAAAAGTTGGTAAGGTAGGTATTACTCCTCTCATTATATATGTGAATAAATGGAAGAAGATAAGTAACTTGCCCAAAATCACCAAGCCAGAAGATGAATCCCAAAAGAACATTAATCCAGGGCTGTTTCTTTCTGCTAAACGATGCTATTGCATCCTTTCAGGGCTTCTGGGAAACTCTTCAGACTTGCTGACAGCACTTTTCTAGGACAGCTGAGAAGCATTCGTTAATCTCTGAGCTGCTTGTCCTTTGAGGTTTAGTTTGGCCAAGACATAGAAAAGACAGTTGAGAATAACAGTTATTTGCATGCCAGGAAATACTTAGCAAGTAAAAATGATTTCTACAAATAATGTATTTACTATGTAGAAAAGGGTCTTTCTGCTTTTCTAGCTCATTTTCCTGCATAAATTAATTTTGTTTTACCTTTGTTCAGTGTTCACTGCCACTTAGCAATGTGTCATTTCTATGAATTGCAGCAATAATACCATAATAATAATAAAGGAAAAGAAGAAGATGAGGAAATAGATATCATAAAAATGATAAATATTTTTCATTGAAAATTTATCTCAGATTTTATATTAAAACAGTATAGCGATAATTGCCTTTTTATTTGCTGGAAGTTGTATTTTTAATAATTTGCTTCCTACATCTGGCATAGAATTTACCAGAGAAAGTATGTGCAATAAAAAGAGATAGGTAAAATTTTTGTCTGTTTTTAACATTTTGTGTAAGCAGGGTTACAAAATGCCAAGTGAAATCTGAAATTTTATTTTTCTCATCTAATCTAATTTCTTACAGAAAATTATCCTAGGAAAATATAATATATATTGGCTTACTTCTTAAGCTGCCTCCTCCTTTAAGTAATATTTTTGTGCCCTTGAATATTTTATCTAATTATAAAACCAAGAAAATGAGATGTTTTTGCACAAAACTTAATAAAAATTGACTCAAGACACAACATTTTCCTGTCTCCATACACACTGGTGATGAATATTGTAAATTCTAGCACCCACATGTATTTTAAAATAATTTTCTTAACTTCTTACTCTTTTTTTTAGAGACAAGATCTCGCTCTGTCTTCTGGACTGGAGTGCAGTGGCATAATCACGGCTCACTGTAGCTGCAAACTCCTGGGCTAAACTGATCCTCTCTGGTAGCAAGGACTACAGGTGTGTGCAACAATACCCAGCTAATTTTTAAAATTTTTGTAAAGACAAAGTCTCTCTGTGTTGCCCTGGCTGGTCTTGAAATCCTGGCCTCAAGCAACCCTCCGCCTTCAGCCACCCAAAGTACCAGGATTACAGGTGTGAGCCACTATGCCCAGCCTCCTTAGGTATATTTATCACAACTGTTCTATAAATTATTTGTACAATTGATAACACAAGAAAATCCCTAGTAGTTACTCAATTGTGGCCAAATTATCTGCTGAGGCTTAGAATAACAGTATAATAGCAATAACAACAATACTAGCAGATAACATTTAGTTAATGTTTATTTTGCACTAGGCTGTGTTAATTTAATTTAATCTTCACGGTAATTCCATTGAATATAAGTATTATTATTATTATCATCATTATATTCTTATTACCATAAATGAGAAAATTGATGCCCTGATTGTGCAGCCAGCAGTGGTGGAATTAGGAATTGTACCCAAACAATCTCAACCTCAGAACTACAGCTTTTAACCAGTATGTTATACTACACCCAGGAAGGCCTTAACTTTGATATTTCCCTTATTTTTGTTTCTCTGCTTGTGCTGTCAGAGTAGATGGGTTTGCCAGGAAAGTTTTAGAACTCACCAGACCTGCTGGAAGAACTTCAGACTTAGCGATGCCTTGAGATTGTGCCATATCAAACCTAGCTCCTGAGAGTCATTCCAGTTTAAAGTCACATCCTAGAGCTTCCCAGGAGCTGTCATACAGAGGGAGGAAACCATCAGTCAGTCACCTGAACATCTGTAACACCAAAAGCCATTTCAAGAGGCAGAGCTTTGCCCCGTGCATTTTAGGCCCTCTCTTGGGAACATAAGGTCACCCCGCTGGTTCAGAAAGTTGAAAACAAGCTCTTAGTTAAGTGATGAATGTGGCATCATTGCACAAGATGTTCCCTGAGTAATGTTTTCCTGTTCTTGGACCTTAAAAGGAAATTAACTAAGAGAAAAGAAATAAATTCTGGGACTAAGGCTAGCCAGTGGTCTGTATATTTACTATATTCATGCAGAATAGCAAAAATTTCAGGTGAATTGAAGATATCCCAGATCCATAAACTGGAAACCTGTTTCAGTGACTGTAATAAGTGAGCATAAGAAAAAATGGAAGGGTAAAGAGGAGTGAGAATTGGGGGGAGGGAGGGAGGAAAGGATGGAAGGAAGGAAGGAAGGGAGGAAGGGAAGCAAGGAAGGAAGGAGGGAAGGAGGGAAGGAAGGAAGAAAGGAAGGAAGGAAGGAAGGAAGGAAGGAAGGAAGGAAGGAAGGAAGGAAAGAAGGGAGGGAAGGAGGGAGGGAGGGAGGGAGGGATGGAGGGAGGGAGGGAGGGAAGAAAGGAAATAGTTAATGGAAAATTTTAGAAAATTAAAATTCCATAATACCATTATGGGCTCAATTTGTATTTTGCTAATTCTCACATGAGTTGAAAATTTTGTCCAGTTCTGAAATACTCCTGGGAGGCATAGTATGTAAAGGTGACCAATGTGATATGGTACACTATCAGATAATATATATGACCTGATTTTTTGAGATATTTTAATGATTGATATGAATCTGTTTTAATGCATTTATAGAAGCTTTGTAAATCTAATTTAGACATATGTTAACTAAATTTTTACTTTTATATGTTCCCACTTTTAGAAAACTGTATTTTTCATTAAACTGAATAAATTTTTTGTGGGTGTAAATGTGTGTTTTCTATATTCAGTCTCTCTCTCATTATAAATTGTACTTGCTATTTATTTGTGCAGTGACTCACATTCAATACACAAGAAGGTGTATTGCATATTTCTGAAATACATGTATAATCACGTGTCACTTAACTACAGATATACATTCTAAAAAATGTGTCATTAGGCACTTTCCTCATTGTACAAACATAGTATAGAGTATACTCGTACAAATGTATCTGGTGTAGCCCACTACACACCTAGGCTATTTGGTACAGCCTATTGCTCCTAGGCGACAAACCCGTACAGCATGTTACTCTCCTGGATATCATAGGTAATCGCAACCCAAAGGTAAGTATCTGTGTATCTAAACATAGAAAAGGTACAGTAAAAATACAGCACTAAAATCTTATGGGACCACTGTCATACATACAGTCCATAGTTGACCAAAATGTAGCTATGAAGCACATGACTATGAGGGATTGTATGTTAAATTATATTTGTAAATAAAATAGAAGAGTGTATTACTTAATGAAATTCAATCCTTGTATATTTATAAAGTGAAAATGCCCCCTTTATGTGTCCTGTTACATAATAGATATAAAAAATCATTTGTCATTAATTAATATAGTATAAGTTCATCCTACATTATGTTTAACTGACAGAAAATAACTAGACATTGTCTAAGTTGAACACCCCCTCTGATATTTAAAATTACTGAATCTTCTCTTCACTTTCCATGAACAAAAAAGCAAGATGCCTATTATGACAGATATAGTTTGTAGATAAGGATTTTAATTTTTAAGAGAAAATATAGGTATTGTTTCAAGGAATTATTAATATATAATTTCACATTTTAAATCCTCAACAAATATTAAGTGTTACTTTTGAATGCTAATTATTGCTTTGAAAGTTAAATATCAAACATCTAAGAAAACTTACTAAATAATCTAGAACAATGAGAGGTAGTGGGAGAAAACAGGTGAAGGGCAGGCAGAAGCAAGTTCACAAGAGGCCTCCTAGATCACAGTTAGGGCTATGGAGCTTCAGTCTAAGTACAGGAAGGCCATTGAATGCTTTTTGATGCTTAAGTCACAATTATTGGGGTATAATGTACCTCATGTACATAATTTGGGGCCAAAGCTCCTCACAGTCTACAATACATATGTACAATTCTTGGAGTTAAAGGGAGGCACTTTATGAAAATGTGTTTATTTTCCTATTTATATTTCTAGGGGGATACAATGCATTCTATAGGATTGGAACTCTCTCTATACATATACGTATTTGTGTGTTTGCGTCTGTGTCAGAGAGTGTGTGTGTATGTGTGTGTGACAGGGACAGATACATACAAATATGTCACATCATATATGAATGTATTAAAATTCACTCTTTGCATGCAAAACTGATGATTATAGATAAATGCATAAGGATGTGCAACTGTCACAATCAAGAAATAGATCATCTACCTCACACCAAAAAGTTCTCTTGCATCCACCACCCCCTAGCAACTACTGGTCTGATTTTGTCCCTACAGTTTTTCCAAAATGTAATATAAATGGAATCATGTAGCTTTTTTGTCTTGCTTCTCTTACTTAGCATAATGCCTTTCAGAGTCACCGATGTTCTGGTATGTATCAGCTCATGATTGCTGAAAGAATTCTATTGTTCAAATTATTATGATTTGAACATTTGTATTATTTTCAGTTTGGGCAATTATAAATAAAGCCTTGAAAGCCTTTTAAAGAGGGAGAGACATAATTTGAGTTACACTATAAAAAAAATTTTGCCTCTTGTATGGAGAATGAATGTCAGGGCATTTAAAGTGGGAGGCTAGAGGCAGGGAAGTCAGCATGCAGTCCAAGTGACAGAAGATGGTAGCTGGTACAAGCAGAGATGTAGAGAAATCAATAGAATTAAAACAGTTTGTTTTAAAAGCAAAATGTAGAGCACCTGAAATAATAAATAAGTAGGAAAAATCACAGATGCCTAGAGCAACTAGATTATTGTTCGCCTCTTCACTGCCAGTTATCTCTCCCCATATCAATTCAGTATGAATACTCCATGGGTATCAGTTAGTGAAATTAAATTTGGGACATCAAAAATTTGAAAACATAGAGTTTTCTATGAAATCTACAATATATCATTTAGTCCCGTAAAAGCAAATCTTTCATGACAGACAGGCAACTTCTAGAGCCTTATAGAAAGTCTCTACAATACTATCTTCCAACAAAATACGATTTAATTTCCCTTCAGAGTTACACTTGGAACACTAAGATTAGATCGGATAATTTGGGGAATTGAAAGTCACGTCACATTCACATTTTGGTCTATATATGAATTTATCAAAAATATTAGAACTGTGAGAGACCTGCTTTCACTGGGTTACCTGAAGCAGCACATAGTTCTGTGAGAGATCACTTCAGGGGTGGCCTTAATTCCATAGAATGAACTAAGTGTTCCCCCAGAAAAAATAAGAGAAACAGAATAAGCACATGTTCATAAAGCTCCTTTCTTTAACTCTGAGAATTTTAGACTTGTACCATACAATATATAAGGAGCTTCTACTAAAAATCATCTTCTACTCTTAATTAATAGAAATTGTGGACTAAATTTTTTTTACTCTGTACTCAGTAAATTGCTGCGTAACTACTGAAGTTGACCCTATTACATAAATCATCACATTCTTGTTTTATCTAATATCTGAAATACAAAATCACATAATAGTAATATTTTGTATTCAAGTCACCTACGTTTATATCTAGACCATTTCTTCACTTTGAGCTGCAAGAATCAAATATGTATAAGAGCTATTTATTTGTTGTTTTCCCCTGTTATTGATGCTGTTTTATAAATTTGAAGAAAGTAAAATTCTTAGGGGCTCCTATGCTATGTATCGCCTTAGTGATGAAATTGCTTTGTTAAATTTTGTTGTTTTTTTTTAACAAGTATTTAGTTACATTGTATCATTGAGGCCACAGAGAGAACAAGAAATGGCCCTTGTCCTCCAAAGTTCCTTTTGTAGAGAGGAATAATAGTGAGTGCTACTCAGCTCAAAGCTAATAACATCAAATAACTATGCAAATACTTACACATACGACATGTATGCACGTACACCCATCCCAAACTTTAGCAAAATACACATCTCTGACCCTTCACACCCATTCTCCACTAAACAGTGAAAAGAATATCCCATTACCATATAACAACACACATATTAGATATATAAAGTAGCCATTTTATAAATTTTTAATTTGAAATTTATAGTATTTTTATTATATATAATAAACTTCATATAACTCAGCACACATAATATTATGACAAGGCCGGTGACCAGGCAGTTTTTTATTCTCTCTGAGTTTCAATTACACATTTATAAAGTGGGTCAATAAATGCCTATCTGATAGGATAGTTGTCAGGATTTGAAAGAACAATGTAAGTAGTGGCCAATAGCTAACACTGGAAAAGGCTGAAAAAATGGTAGATATTTCCAGCAGCAGCAGTAGTGTTGTCATTGCTAATCAACTTAGCTACAATGTTTTCTATGAGCAATAAGCACAAGTCAGCTAGCTGGTTTGCTGGAATTTGGTAAGCTCTGCCACTTAAAGACAATATTTTTCTCTCGGAACATCAACATATAAGTGAAAAATTCCCATGTAATTAGGTCAGAACATTGTAACTGAAATAAAGTAAAATCCCCACTATCACACACTTCTATCAAAATGAATTTGACTTGCTTGGAAACACAAAGATGTTAAAGGAGAAACACTGTCAAGGAGAAAAATCTAGAAAGAAATATATATTTGTATATAACTAATGGCAATGCAATGTGGGACGCACTACAACAGAAATATGTATGAATTATAATGAAAGAAGAAGAAGTAACAATTTTTGAAGACAGTGATTAAAAAGGACTCTGGAGGGCTTTATATCCAAACCTTTGTAATAGGCCATTTTATAATATTGGGCTGTTGTGTTGTCTATGTTATATTTGGCAAAACAATAATATCAACAGCCTTTTACATATATGCCCCTACATCTGTGCACAGACTTTTCAAGATGCTAGTTGCCTTCTATCTCCAATTACAAAGAGCATTTTTCTTTCATTTTATGCTAAACATTGTGTAAGGCATTGCAAATACAAACTCATATTAAGAAATAAACGTTATATAAATGCAGGTAGCATATGTGTTTATTGATACATGAAAACTTTCTCAGAGAAGCCCTTCTGTCTAAACTATCTAGTTGTACCTTTCCTCCATACTCTAGCTCACATTATGTTCTTCATAGAATATAACACTCACTGAAATTATATTGTTTCTTTTTCTTTCTTTCCTTCCTTCTTTCTTTCCTTCTTTCTTTCTTTGTCTTTCTTTCTTTCTGCCTTTCTTTCTTTTTCTTTCTTTGTCTTTCTGCTTTTCTTTCTTTCTTTCTTTATGTCTTTCTTTCTTTCCACTTTATTTTATTTTTTGTCTGTCTCTCCAGTTAAAATGTAAACGTCAGGAAGGCAGGAATTTCCCATGCTTCCCAGCTGTGCCCTCAGTGCTAAGAATTCTGCCTGGCACTCACTTGGTGCCCATGATTTTTGTATTAGGTGCATAAGTAATTAATGCATGAAGAAGTATATATAGTTATTAGTCTCCTATGCCCATATGCACCAGTTCCATTCTTAACAGCTACTAAAATTTAAAATTTACTGGATTTCCAGAAAGCTTGTGTATTTAATTGCCAAGGGCAAATGACTGAAAACATGCATAACCAAATGAGATGACAAGCTCTACTGACAAACATAAATGATTCTTGTCTTCAGCTGATCAGGATCCTTACGTGCATCTTTTCTGCCTGTAAAAATAGTTATCTCATTAAGTCCACAGCAAATATGACAATGGCTAATGAAACTTAAATACAGATATGAGGATATTTCTTCAGCTCTAACTCACAACTAAATATCTGAATTTACGTTTTATTTAGCAAGGGGAATAATCCAGCTTAACTGAAATTATGATCACATATTTATCCATATCTTAATTATACTGCAATAATATCAAAGCCTATAACATGAGCAGAATTTTCATCACATCTCTAGTTTAAAAACATTTTTTCTCAACCAACCCTCAGGAAAATATTCATGAGGTAAACCCGGCAATACAAAAATAATTATTTGGAAAACATTATATGAGGTGAGTTGTTGCTTCTCTACTGGATGCCAGTTTAAATTGAGCTAATTTGTTTTACCGGTAGCTTAAGAAAACCCCAGCACAGCAGCACAACAATTATATCCAGGTGCAAGGACTTAATTCAACAAATTCTAGGTGGATGCTTCCAGTCAGCACGGTGGGCCCCACTCTCAGCTGTGGCTAAGAACAGATGCCTTGAAAAGCCTCTGTAAACACGATCCAGTCAGTCCTTGAATAGAGATGTTGAAATATTTCCAAAACAAAATAATGAACATGATATTCTTACGACCACAATTCTAATATACAGATCAATGAGGAAAAAGACATAGTAGGAATTCTTTTACATTTGTGAGCAAAATAAGGAAAGTAATTTATTCCTTTGAATTTTTTAGTGTACCAGGTATATGTACATACTTTTTAAATTTTTCAGTTGTAAATATGGGCATTTCAATTGTAAATGCTCATATATATTTTAGGAGAATTTATAAAGATATGGATATAAATCAAAACTACTAACACAGTTATACATGTAGCAAATGGTTTTTGAAAAACTTCACTAATGCTCCAAACACGAAAAATATAAAACATCGGATTTTTAAAAATATGAGCCTCTAACTGATTAATCCACTTGCTTAAGTTCATGATGCACAGTTTAGTAGAAAACGTGACGGTGGAGTAAGTGCCCACAACCTCACTTTTATAAAGTCATACTTTTTAAAATTAAATAAATTTCAGGTTCTTGTTTTATTTGCTTCTTAAATAACTTTCCTTAAATGGTCTTGAGAAAAATGAAGAGAAACACTCCATTATTTCAGAGGTAGACACACATAAACATGTATTTTTCCAGCATACTTCTAGATAATATTTTTATAATCTGTTGTATTTTTCACTCACTACTGAGGAAGTTAGAACTGGAAACCATTTATAACTTAATATTATTGCAAACGGCTTTTTTAGTTGCTAAAATACATACTGATGTGCAGGCATATACTGAATTTGGACATAATTGAAATTTGCTACTTATTGGTATAGCAAAACTGGCTTCTAAGTATTCTCCATATACATCTCTATAACTTTCAGTTTGCCAGTGATGCTAAGTCTAAATATATTAAAGGATTACTGCTAAAATTTCAGATTGGGAATTACATCATAAGAGATAGTTATTTTGGCTACTTCTCATTTCTTGTACTCCAACCACGAATTTTCTATTAAAATCAATTTTTAAAAGCTTAAATTTTTCTTTTAAGCTTCTAATCATTTCTCCAGTAAACTCCAGGCGCAACACTCTATTTTATTAATAATAATCTGTAAGTATTAACAATACTAATTAGAAGTATGCCAGACAATTTGAATTAAACCAGTGGGTAGTGCTTATTCAGATGTGGTGTGAATAGTCTGGACATTTTGAAAAACATCCAAATGGGACACAAATAAAAAACTGTCAAAAATCTAAACCAAGTTCAGCCAGGCATACACGACCCATTCCCATGAACTGAAAGGAAAAATTAAAATCAGCCAGAAGTCTTGACATATCTTAAAGTTGGATAACAACTCTCGTCTTTTGCTAGTGGGTCCTAAAGAAGACAATGATAAACTTTAGTAGACAGACTAAAATCTCTAGGGCAGAAATTTTGGCTAATAATAATCTAGCAATTTGTATCCTCGTTAAGCCCAATTTCCTCATACATGAAAAAAAGGAATTTGGATGTGATATTCTGCTCATAACAGTGAGATCAGAATTCCAGTGTGATATCCATATCCAAATAATAAACCTTAACTCAAAGAATCAAGCTTTAATTGCTTCATTGTAAAACATTTATCTTATAAAAAGTCCATTTCTAATTTAAAGAAAAGAAGATATTCGAAACTTAAAACAATTTAAAACAACATAGCAACATGCAGTCCAAAATTTTTTTTAACATTTTTTTTTATTTTAACAAATCTTTATTGCAGTCTTATGTGTAATAAGTCAGGGTACAAAACTATGTAAAAATTGAATTCTGATCCCATAGAAACTCAAATTCTCATAAGAAACAAAACACCGTAATAAATGAAATCATTACATTTATTAACAATTTTACCTAATAATCATATTTATCTGAATTTTATTTTAAAATATTGTATATATTTAAGCTAGTTATCCAGGTTTAGATGCTAGGGTTAGTTTTCCCATTCAGTAAACAAAAACATAGAAGTCTATTCTATACCTTAATTATCTGATGAGGCCTAAAAATTACAGACAAGAAAATTTGACTCTACAAACTGAACTCTAAGTAATTAAAATTACCTAAAGTTCTTAATAAGATGTTTTCAAACAATGACTTAACCAGAAAAAAGAAAAATAATTCCCAGTCTCCTGTAATCCTTATTACAACACTTATTATGGAACATTAAAGCTATGAGTGACATTGGAGATAATCTAGTAGAAAGCTCCCATTTCTCAGGTCAGAAAACCAAGGCCCAGAACCAATGAGTCCAGCTAATAGTGACACAGATTTATGTCCCAGAACTCCTACATTCCAGTCCAAAGAATGCCAATAGTACATTATGTTAATTCTCAGCTAAAGTTTATCATTTTTTTTCCACGTGAAATATATGTGCTGAAGTTGCTGGTAGAATTTTTAAAAAGAGGAGTTTGAAGCTGCTCAACTTTACCAGTCAATTGTATCGTACAGAAACTTTGGGAACATCTATCATCACCCTCTACCCCAAGTTATAGTAGGCAGTGTTATAGGAAGATTATGATTTATTTTGATAAACTCATGAGATAAAGTTTGAGCAATAAAACGTATTAAAGTTGTTTAAAGTGGTAAGTATCCCAGCATTTCTTATGCACAGATAGATAACAAGAAGGAGTTGGGGGAAAAAAATCTTCTCTTAGAAAGGAAAAAAGAGGAAATACTGTTTTCTGGTCTAGAAAATTACTTCTTGAAATCACTGAAAAATTATGTTGTCGATCTTAAAGTAAAAGTGCTACAAATGCCTAAAAGCTGTACCTGAAAGTGAATATAAACTGTGTCCTATTTTGTCCACTTTTACTTTTGTATCCCATTGGGTAAAAACGTAAAAAATTGGAAAAATAAATTTTCTTGTAAATTAATATGAAAATGGTGGAAGTGATGATAAAGTTGTAGTATATCGTTTCTTTGTTGAGTTGTTAAAATGATTTTAGCATAGTTTAACAAAACAGTTTAATGTTAGCTTCAAATAACTTTATTTTTAATTTCAATTTTTTCTGATATTTCACAGTAGATAATTACGAGTGTAATCATTATTGGTCATTGGCCACTAATTTGTTTCAGCGTATGTACCTCAGTGGGCAGTAATTACTGCTCAGCCTTCAATAAGATATCATTAACAAAATGAGAAGACCAGACAAAATATGTTAATTACCATAAGTGCTCCATTGGCTCCTCCCTGGAATAAACAAGTCTAACAATTAAGATCACACTTACTTTTTGCCAGACTATATTATGCAGTGAAAAAAAAAAGAGGCAAATGCTACATAATTTGAAGAAAGGATGTTTTGGGGGATTAATACTATTTTCCTTTTAAATTCATATCAGCAACTATAATAACCCAAAGACTGACAGCAGCTCTTGCACCAAGCAGCAATCTCATAAAAGCTCATTGTTAATAGTGAAAGAAAAAATTAATTGACTACCGTACCCTATATAATTAAGATAAGAAATATCTCAAAATTATGGAAATGTTTTAATATTTTAAAACTATTTGTAGAGCAAGTTAAATGAATTTCCTATCAATCCATGTATAAATAGACTAGGGAATATTTTAAATGCCCCAATTAAGAAGTTACAGTATGCCAAACTCAGAACATAATTGGTTTGGGTAGCCAGTGTAGTTCTAAGCATTTCTTAGCTTGGTATTTACAGTATATTGCTGTCCTAAAAGCATAATCAAAATACCTGTCACTACAATACTCTCCAGCTTTTAATCTTTATTGCTGCCAGTTCATTCCTAAGAACTTTACTTTCTAAGCATATTAATTCTACCTAAGTACTTGTCTTCTACATATACATACACACATATATATATATATATACATTTCACATTGCTATTCATTCAGGCCTTCCCTGCAACTGGGTTTGCCATGCATCTCAGATACAAACCTTGCAGCTGTTCCTGCCTTTCTCTTATTGTTCTGAGCAAGGCACATCTCATTTTACCCTCATTCTTTTGCATTTTCAGGCCTTTTCACTTTCTCTTCCAACTGCTCCAGCTGTACCTTTTACAATCCAGCTGTTGGGAGTCTTTTACAGACACTTTCCCTCTTCCTGCAGAGGTCTTCCTGACCTCTGGCAACTCTGACAGCAGGTTGCTTCCAGGTTTTCTGGTTCTTTCTAACATTCTCTCAGGTTAATTTAATTCCTTCAAATCCACCTTGACCTAAGCAACTTCAAGTCTATTTGGGCTTCATTGTGATCACTTATAAACTAAAGGATTGGATATAAGCAACCATAACTTCTTGCACATTCTCATAATCATGAATATTCATATGGTATAATTTTTCTTAAATTTTAGGATGTGCATATTTTAATAATATTTGCAAAATAGTATTGTCTAGAATAGAAACATCAATAATAATTGATGTCAAAAGATAACAAGCTAAACGGACCACTATGTTTCGATATAGACCATATTTCACTGCTTTGCATAACACTTATTCAGAAACTTGAAGAGCTGCACGTATTCCTTTTCGGATTGTCAGAAGAGGCTTTATCAATGGTGATAGCTCAGAAACGTTCAAAACTAATTATCAAATTATTAAATACTTCGAAATACGACTATTACTAATGCAAATATAAAATAATCTCTGACCTCTGGTCTTCAAGAATCCTTCTTTGGTATTGTAAGTTCAATTCTCCTTTTTATGTTCCCAGGATACTCAGAACATCCCCAACACCGTTTATCATTTTGAGCCATAGTTTTCTGTTTGCTTGTCTATCTTCCTTAGTGGACTATGAAATCTTAAGGAAAGTGGGTTTTGTATCTCACACACAATGTCTGCTTGATGAATTCATTGAATAAATGGCCTTAGGTAAGTATATATTTTTGAAAACTCTTTGAAGTTAACCAGTAATTGTAGGACAAATTTAGACATTGAAAATTTTGTTTTAGATTCTTTAAAGGAAACATGAATTCATTTTTCATGTGATTTTTTTAGAAGCTGTTGTTTATAATTATCTTAACTTTTAGCATGAATATCCATTAGTGTTGAAAACGATTATGACTTTAGCTTGAACAAGGTCATTATAAGTAGAGACTAGAGTAGGTTTCTGAAAAGTTTCAGATTTCTGCAAATGTATTAATTTATTTGTTTATAGAAGTACATATAAAATAGAAGTGCCTACGTGCATACCTATAACTCATGTATCTAATTACAGATTTTATTTATTTCTATTTTATGGAAATAATTTTTCTGCAGGCACTACATCTCAGCAAGTCTCAAGGTCTTATTTTTCTCTAAAAATTGATATCTCTCATAATGGAAAAATAAATGAGAATAAAATTAATGAATTTTACAAAAATTCTTTCCATTTAAGGCATAAATATGGCAACAAATCTAAATCTGGGAAATCCATAATTTCACAAGAAAAGATAAACCTCAATATAATTTTAAACAATAGAAGGAAAAATATATTATCAGTGAAATACAATCAATCTATGTGGTTTTAAAGTATACCCAAACATTATGTTTCTTTTTTTTTGAGACTTTGTCTTGCTCTGTCGCCAGGCTGGAGTGCAGTGGCGCGATCTCGGCGCTCACTGCAACTTCTGCCTGCCAGGTTCAAGCGATTTTCCTGCCTCAACCTCCCAAGTAGCTGGGGCTACAGGCGCCTGCCACCATGCACGGCTAATTTTTGTCTTTTTAGTAGCTATGGGGTTTCACCATATTGGTCAGGATGGTCTCCATCTCTTGACCTTGTGATCTGCCTGCCCCGGCCTCCCAAAGTGCTGGGATTACAGGTGTGAGCCACCACGCCCGGCCTCAAATATTACGTTCCTAAAGGAACATATAATAATCAGTAGCTATTTGAAAATGATTATCAAAATGAAAAGCAAAAGTTAGAAAGTTCATATGATGCCTCCAATTTTACATCTCTTTAAAAGTATTCTTGATGTTTAAAATCGAACAAAATTTAACATTCTCTTTGGCTACTACTGGCCAGAGTAATTCGCAGCTTATAGTGACAACAGTGATCTTATTATATATCTTGTTTCTCCAAGAAATGCATGAAACCCAAGCTAATGCATGATTACGAGGTCATCTCTCACCATGTTCTTAAACCTAGTGTTTATTATTCTCCAGATTTTATGTTGCATTTACCTAATCTTATGATGTATTTACCTTTGCCTGGAAATCTTGTTGAAGTCATTTTCACAATAATTTTTAAGAATAAATTTAAATACCTTATTTTTCATTTGTATTTGTTATAAAGTACCCCTAATCTTTTATAATTTTAAGAAACACTCTAACCCCTCCTTATTTCCTTTTATAACCAGAGTAAAAACCAATGCATCACTTACCGAATTAGGAAAAAGCAGAAAACTGAAACTGTCTTTTAATGTTAAATATATGCAAGAGAATACCATTTTTTAATTATTATTATACTTTAAGCTCTGGGATACATGTGCAGAACGTGCAGGTTTTTTACATAGGTATACATGTGCCATGGTAGTTTGCTGCACCCATCAACCCATTATCTACATTAGGTATTTCTCCTAATGCTATCCTCTCCCCTAGCCTCCCACCCACTGACAGGGCCTGGTGTATAATGTTCGTCTCCCTGTGTCCACGTGTTCTCATTGTTCAACTCCCACTTATGAGTGAGAACATGCAGTGCTCAGTTTTCTGTTCTTGGGTTAATTTGCTGAGAATGATGGTTTCCAGTTTCATCCATGTCCCTCCAAAGGACATGAACTCATCCTTTTATATGGCTGCATAGTATTCCATGGTGTATATGGGCCACATTTTCTTTATCCAGTCTATCATTGATGGACATCTGGGTTGGTTCCAAGTCTTTCCTGTTGTGAACAGCACTGCAATAAACATACGTGTGCATGTCTCTTTAAAGTAGAATGATTTATAATCCTTTAGGTATATACCCAGTAATGGGATTGCTGGGTCAAATGAGAGAATATCATTTTCTAATGAAAACAATCTTAGTTACTTTTCTTGAATTCATAGCACAAACAACTCACTGAGTAGATGTTCAGTAAGTACTTGATGCTTAATGCTTTAATTCACACTAAAATAAAAAGGATACTAATCGTAACTTTCAGCTTCCACCCACAGATCCCATTAATAGAAAGAAAAATGCCTTTAAAACAACAAACAAACAAACAAACAAACAAAAAACCAGTACAACAGTACATATCCTACGACTTAGCAATTCCACTTTTGGAAAATTTTTAAGGAAGCAACGATGTTGGTATGTAAAGGTATGAGAAATCATCAGACTGTTGCATATATTCATGAAAACTGGTAATAACCAAAACGCTTAGCAAGAAACTGACTTAAGTTAAAATTGTGACACAATCAAATAACAATGATATAAATAAGAAGGAAAAACTGAGCTATATTGCTGAATAAATAAACAATGTTACAAAATATGTATAGTACACAAGCCTTTTTACCCACGTATTCCCTATACCAAATAAAATAATGTGAACATTAAACCTGTTTCCTCTCCAGGCTGGGCACATAGCCAAATTACATTTTCTAGTATAAAGGGCAATTATATTCACTATCTTGTGGTCTGAAACACATAAACATCTCACTTGTCATCCCTCTCTCTCTTCCTCCTGGCTGGAGGTCAATGGCAAAGAAACTCCAGTAAGAGGCGTTAATGGCACTGCACTGAATGACTGCATGGAGCAGAGTGTCACCACACTGCCCCACCTAAATGCCATCCCACCACTAGCAATCCCCTCCTGAGAGAGAAATAAGATTCTATCATGTTAATCCACTGATATTTTAG
This sequence comes from Symphalangus syndactylus, assembly GCF_028878055.3. Lineage (NCBI taxonomy): Eukaryota > Metazoa > Chordata > Mammalia > Primates > Hylobatidae > Symphalangus > Symphalangus syndactylus. The sequence continues at coordinate 49,310,165 of NC_072439.2, read as the reverse complement.
AGGAAATCTGTTTTAGTAGTTATGATATCCTAACATTATTCATAGAAAAGGGTAACTATATATATATATCTCAAAATATTAAAACAAATGGTAATTTTTTTGTACTGTATATTTTTCTGGCTTAAACATCTATTAATTTTGTGATAAAAATGTTTTAAGAAAGTCTGTTAGTAAAAACCTCACCATTTTTTTATGGCTGCATAGTATTCCATGGTGTATATGTGCCACATTTTCTTAATCCAGTCTATCGTTGTTGGACATTTGGGTTGGTTCCAACTCTTTGCTATTGTGAATAGTGCCGCAATAAACATACGTGTGCATGTGTCTTTATAGCAGCATGATTTATAGTCCTTTGGGTATATACCCAGTAATGGGATGGCTGGGTCAAATGGTATTTCTAGTTCTAGATCCCTGAGGAATCGCCACACTGACTTCCACAATGGTTGAACTAGTTTACAGTCCCACCAACAGTGTAAAAGTGTTCCTATTTCTCCACATCCTCTCCAGCACCTGTTGTTTCCTGATTTTTTAATGATGGCCATTCTAACTGGTGTGAGATGGTATCTCACTGTGGTTTTGATTTGCATTTCTCTGATGGCCAGTGATGATGAGCATTTCTTCATGTGTTTTTTGGCTGCATAAATGTCTTCTTTTGAGAAGTGTCTGTTCATGTCCTCTGCCCACTTTTTGATGGGGTTGTTTGTTTTTTTCTTGTAAATTTGTTTGAGTTCATTGTAGATTCTGGATATTAGCCCTTTGTCAGATGAGTAGGTTGCAAAAATTTTCTCCCATTGTGTAGGTTGCCTGTTCACTCTGATGATAGTTTCTTTTGCTGTGCAGAAGCTCTTTAGTTTAATGAGATCCCATTTGTCGATTTTGGCTTTTGTTGCCATTGCTTTTGGTGTTTTAGACATGAAGTCCTTGCCCACGCCTATGTCCTGAATGGTATTGCCTAGGTTTTCTTGTAGGATTTTAATGGTTTTAGGTCTAACATATAAGTCTTTAATCCATCTTGAATTAATTTTTGTATAAGGTGTAAGGAAGGGATCCAGTTGCAGCTTTCTACATATGGCTAGCCAGTTTTCCCAGCACCATTTATTAAATAGGGAATCCTTTCCCCATTTCTTGTTTTTGTCAGGTTTGTCAAAGATCAGATAGTTGTAGCTATGCGGCATCATTTCTGAGGGCTCTGTTCTGTTCCATTGATCTATGTCTCTGTTGTGGTACCAGTACCATGCTGTTTTGGTTACTGTAGCTTTGTAGTATAGTTTAAAGTCAGGTAGCGTGATGCCTCCAGCTTTGTTCTTTTGGCTTAGGATTGACTTGGCGATGCGGGCTCTTTTTTGGTTCCATATGAACTTTAAAGTAGTTTTTTCCAATTCTGTGAAGAAAGTCATTGGTAGCTTGATGGGGATGGCATTGAATCTATAAATTACCTTGGGCAGTATGGCCATTTTCACGATATTGATTCTTCCAACCCATGAGCATGGAATGTTCTTCCATTTGTTTGTATCCTCTTTTATTTCATTGAGCAGTGGTTTGTAGTTCTCCTTGAAGAGGTCCTTCACATCCCTGGTTTGTAGGGACATGGATGAAACTGGAAAACATCATTCTCAGTAAACTATCGCAAGGACAAAAAACCAAACACCGCATGTTCTCACTCATAGGTGGGAATTGAACAATGAGAACTCATGGACACAGGAAGGGGAACATCAGGCTCCGGGGACTGTTGTGGGGTGGGGGGAGGGGGGAGGGACAGCATTAGGAGATACACCTAATGCTAAATGACGAATTAATGGGTGCAGGAAATCAACATGGCACATGGATACATATGTAACAAACCTGCACATTGTGCACATGTACCCTAAAACCCTAAAGTATAATAAAAAAAAAAAAAAAAGAAAAAAAAAAAAAAAAGAAAAGAATAAAAGTGGAATCTGCAAAAAAAAAAAAAAAAAAAAAAAAAAAAACCTCACAAATGAGATTTTTGACCCCTAAAGATATTATTTTCCGAATATAGAAAAAATTAATAACTGTCTTTCATTAACATAATATGTTTATGCAATACAAGGGAAGTATAGCATTTCATTAATACTTCCTGAATTATGCAATGTTCTGGTTGATCGTATTCCTCAGAAAATAACTTAAGCGTAATATGTAATTAATTGCTTTATAGGGGCACTTTTGCGTTGATTAATATTCTTAACAAAAGCCATAAATTATCCTCTTAACTATTGCTAATATGGAGCAAAAGATCTACTGCAAGTCTATTTCTGCTCCTTAAATCCTGAACAAATTAAATACCATCTAGCACCATCTCTCCAACATCTCCACACTTGACTGGATCATCTTGACTAAACATGTCAGACCTGACAAATTCTTTAGCTCTTAGAAAGACTTTAACTCAGTTTTTAAGCCCTCTGACATACCAGTCAAAACTCTGTTAATGTGATTTACAGTTAAATTAAACATAAAAACATCATTAAAATAATGATAAAAGGTTAAGGCCTCAAGCTACAAATGCAGAAAAGAGAAGGCATGGCTGTGTTGGAAAGTTCACTGCAGCCTTGCACAGCCATCTCTGCCTGTTCTGGGTAGCTCAGAGGGTCTTCTGTCAGGGGCACCTCAGCTAGAGCCAAATATTACCCATTTGAGCATTTCAGAGCGTTTAAACTGTGCACAAAAGCATGCTAAAATGAATGACTGAGGTTTCATTAATAAGATTAGTGTCTTTATCAAGTTTAGTCAGCATGTAAAAAGGAAGCAGCATTTTGACTGATCTTTGCTTTGCCTTTGCATACAGATTTTACCCTTTACTCATCCTCACATCATTCTCACTTAACAGATGAGGACACTGAGGCTTAGTTCATCTCAGTATCACAAACCTGTAGGGAACAAAGGTGTGACCCTCCCACCTTCACCACCATAATCAATCTCAGGCAGCCCTTTTCACTGCTTTCATTCTCTTCCTTCCATAAAAGTTCTTTCCAGGGAAATAAATGACATGAATCTGAGCTCTTGCCTATGCCTCCCAGCATCAAACTTCTGCCTCACCACCTTCTCCCGTCCTGCCTCCCTTATCCACTCAAGTCCAGTCTGCAAATTTAAGTTGTCTATTTCTTTTTGAAGATTTTTCTATATTGCTAAGCTGCATTCTCATCACTCAAATGCTTTCATCCCAGTAGGACTGTCTGCAAGCCATAAAATTACTTTTGACCAGACTGTGAGCCCTCAGAGACAAAATATGTGCTATATCCAGTCTTGTTTTCCCAGAGCTTAACATAGTGCTTAGCTCATTAAAAGTTCTCAAAAATAAATACATGAATGGATAAATGAATGACAGAAGCCACAACATTTTTAAGAGGTACTGAATGAATTGAAATTCACAATTTCTGAATGATTTGTTGCAGTATGTCCCAACTTTTCTTCTTCTGTTAGAATAGTTTTTTCAATGTCTCCCTATCTACTAAGAACATCTTTCTCACCCTAGCTTTGCCTAGCCAGCAATTAAAGACTTTTCATTGAAGCTCACAATTATTGCAAAACTGGGAAACAAAACATTTTCTTTTATAAAATGGTCCAAGTTAATCTTTTTGAGAAATAGATGTACAACTTATTAACACAATTCAGTTATTCATTCTGTCCAAAATTATTTACCGAATATGCAGAAAAATGTGTTTTAATGATGCATTCAATCCGGTTTCTGTAGTCAAGCAAGTCAGAGACAAGTTAAATAGAAAGACAAAGAAAAATAAATTTTCATACAATCAAGAAGTGAAGGGTGCAAAGAAACTTGCTCAGTGGAGGTGAGAAGACCAAGGAAGGCTTCCTAGGGTAAGGGACTCTTTATCTGAGTCTTCATAATGAGTTGTTAAGCAGTCAAAAAGGGGTGAAAGATCTAGATACAGAAAAGGTGATGTACAAAGCCACAGAGATTAGAAAGAAAACAAAACAAAACAGGGTATGTGTGGAGAATAATGTGGCCTCTAGTGCTAATGAAACATAAGAATGTGAGAGCTGGAAGAATTAGAAGACTGGTAAGGGAGAAAAGGAGGCAGCAGCAAGGCATCACTGTACACCATTTTAGAGCTTAGTCTTTGACTTAAAGGAATTATTATGTGCACAAAAATCTGTTTTGACACAGATTTATATTTAAAACAACTATTCACTGCCTAGTCTACCAGGATTTTATGCCAAGCATTAAAATATTTTTCTTAAATAACCTTGGATGAGGATATGGATCCCATCATCGAGATCTTTTCTTACGTTTTTGTCTTTCTTTCTAGAGAGAAGAATTAAGGCACTTTTTGACTCCTTTTTGAAGGTAGTTATTATATGTAAGGAATTGTGTCCTCAATCCTGTTGATCCTGTTGGCATTTCTCTCACTCTCATTGTTACTGTTTCTCTTTTTCTCTTTCTCAACCATTTGTCTTAGATGTCGTTTTCACAAAGGACCTTAGTAACTATCTGTTTCTCCTGAAATAGTTTCCTAACTCAACAACATAGAATGATAGGTCACAATACAGTTCTCTACTTACTGTCTTTATGCATCAGGCCAGATTTTTTTTCAGTTGTCATGTTAGCATGCATAAAACACATCTGGGACTTCAGCCTGCCTTGCATCTTGAAAGAGTAGGGCATAAACCAAATTTTGGAATCCTCTGTTGATAATAATCCATCCAATATAGCACCTGGAGTGTTTTTTTTATTAGAGAGAGTAAGTGCTGTGCTAAGTGATGGTGATGCAGTTTGATGGAGCTGCCCCTGGAATGCAATAAAGAGCAGAGGACAAGCTCCTTGGAGTGTGTTCCTGAATTAAAAGCCAATGGTTTAAAAGTTCACTGGAGAACCCAGGCAGGGAGAGGAGCTTACTCCATGGCTGATGGCGACACCAAGCATATCATTAGTCTATTCTAGCTAGCTATTTACATCCAGGTGCAACACAAAGTATAAGGAAAAAAATTATGCAAAACTTTATATTACATTTGATCCTGGCTTAGAAAGCACATGCAAACCTAAGTATCCCTCCAGTAGTAAAAATGAAGTTTTACTGCTAACGTTCAAAATTTAAGACCCATGCAACTAGAAGCTGTATGCTTTATCCTTTTTAGTTTCCTTTTCTCCTTAGTTTACCCTTTGGGGAATACAGTACAAGATTCTGTCTTTCCTACTTGAAAACATATAGTATTATTAGTGGAAAGATCTTAAATACTTATTTTTATTACTTTATCTGCAATTACTATTAAAAATAAGTATTTAAATAGAGTCATTTTTACATGAAATTATTAGCCCTACTACTAACGTTTTTAGAGTAAGAGAAAACCCAAGATGATTTAGTATAAACAATCAAGGAAAATTGTTTGATTGCTATACTAAATCCTGGGCTCAGATGATTTAATTCAGTCATGCTTTACTTGTTAAGAAGTATTCAAATAGTCACCTCTTGTATAGTCAGTTTAGCAACTTAAGTCTGAAAATTAAACTTAAATATACATGTGGATTTAATTATTTCTTGCACCTTTGTGCAAGAGCTAATTTTATTAAAATGAGGATAAGTAATGATTGGTTGGTCTTGATATTGCTGAATAATTCAAATGGCTTTTTTACAAAAAGAATGAACATGTACATAGTCACTTATCACATAAAATGAAATTCTGTGTTTTCACATCACTTATTACATCAAATGCAATTCTATGTTTTCACAAATATATTGACATATTTCCCTATCATACTCAAGATCCTATTTGGAAAGGTTTTTTTTTTTTAATTGCATGCACTACTACTAACTGTTCAGTGGAAAGCATCAAAATAACTAAAATAAGTTTTTAAATGATAATATTATCAACTATTAGTATGAACTGTCATATATTCATGATAAAAGGAAATCCAAAGAGCGTATGTTTGCAAACATAAACAAATGGTTAGACACTTCCTTAAGGGCAAAAACCTCAACTAATAATTTTTTAAAATAATTAAATGCTTTAGGTAACTGTATCACCTACACAACACAATTCAAGTTCTCCTGATGCAGTCTGACATGACACAACTCCTAAAAGTGAATCCAAGCCAAATACTATTCTTGTATTATTTTTAGTCATGTTTTTAATTTGAACTTAGTGTCAATTTGTAAATTGCATTTAGTATTTTATCCTTTAGAAAAGTCAAAAGCTTTTTGAAAAATCACAAAAAGTCAGTCTTTTGTGGCTCACTTTCAGGTTTTTTTAAAAATATAGTTTATGTTTTTTATGAAAGTGGATTTTTTATGATTACAAAAGATTGAATAAAGAAAGCATATGCTCCTCACATAAACATTAGTATAGAATACATCATTAACATGTTTGTTATTTTCCTTGGTGTTGACTTCTGTGTGCTCAGAGTTAGGTAGCTCCAGGACCAGAATGTATGCTCCACATCTAAGAATCTTGTAGTGAGACTTCATCTTGGCTGCTGAAAAACATTAATGCAAAACAAGGAAGAGACCACAATCAAACTGGCTATCTCAAAATAGATAATTACTTCTCTCTTTAGATTTGGGCTGCATCAAATGTTTATAATCACTTGTTCAGCAAACTGGGTTTTCTCATATTTTTCATAGTTCAGGAGTCAAAACCATAAGGAATCTGTAATAATGGACTTTTCCAGAGCACAAAACTATCCATTTTCATGTCACAGGAAATGTTTACATGGGAGCAAAATGCTATAGCATCAAAATAAATCAGTAACATCTCAAAGTGCAGATTTCTATATGCTTCCTTGACATAAAGAAGAAAAATTCTATGTTGTATAATACACTTTAATTAAAAACAAAACTTTTACAAATCATGAAATTTCGCAAAGAGGACAAATGAACTGTTTTGCTATATCATAAACAAGAAACTATAATACAGATATTGTACATGTTATCTCTGAAAATATTCATTTATTTTAATCGATTAAAATAGCATTTCAGGCCAGATGATTCCTTGTTGGTTAATGGAGCTGTCCTTTGCATTGTGGTATGTTTTGGCAGATCACCTGTCTCCACCCACAAGATTTTAGCAGCAATCCCCCCAACACCTCAGACATAAAAATAAAAAATGTCTCCAGACACAACCAAATATCACCTGGAGGGAAATATTTACCCCAGTTAAGAACCACTGGGCTAAGACTATACTAGTGTAAGCAGCATCATGAAATTACAGATTAAATCTGGCCTTCATACAGAAAAGTTTATAGTCAAAGTTGTGAGAGTAATAATGAGGAAGAAGAGTAAAGAATAGAATTCATTTGTTAATCTAAGGGGTAGGAAAAAAAATTTGTTCCAGGAATCTTTACAGACTTTTTACATCCAAAACCTAATATGTACCTCACAGCAAATATTTGAAATATGACTTATTATCCCTGTTTTGCATATTTATGAGCTGTAAAACATTTAGAAGCTATAGTTGATGAAGCTTTGTAACTTTCAGCATTCAAAATCACTAGCAATAGTAAACAATGAATATGCCCAACAATGAGGTATGTTTAAGTAAATTATGGTATATCCATTAAATATGATTTAATGCAACCACTGGAAATTGTGATCATAAAGACTATCTAGCCTTATAGAGATACTCTTTTTGTTATAGCATCAAGTTACAAAAACAAGTCATAAAATTGTAAAATCAGTATACTAAATAATAATAATACATAGAAAAAAGCATTTTTAAAATACATCTAAATACTATATTTTTTCTTTTTTCTCTAATGATAATAAACTTATGAGAATATTTTAAAATATACATAAATTATTTAAACATAGCTTTCTATTTTTCTTTAAAATCTCCACACAAAGATGCCATAGTCAATCTCAATAAGTACAATAGACTTTACTTGTACTCTTCTCCTTCTTGTCTTGCAGCATTAAACTCCCTGAAGTTTTTCATAACCATGTGACTTGATTCAGCAAATGAAACGTGAGAAGTAACATGTCACTTCCAGGTAGCTCTATATAAAAGCCAATGATGATTTCCCACTATTACAATGGCAAACCTTGAAACCTCATGTAGAAATACAAGCATCATAAGCTGATAGAGACTCTGCCAGCCTAGGCCTCTGAGTGATTTGAGCAGACCCACCTCCCACCCACAACCCGCATCAGTATGTAAGGACACAAACCTATGTTGTCTTAAACTGGTGAGATTCAGAGGTTGTTACTGTAGCATAACCTAATCTATCCTGCTTAAGGCAGTAGCTAATTCTTGTGTTTTATTGTTATTGTGGTAAAATTTTTCCAAAAGCCCAACCAAAATCACATACCTATTTGCCTTGTCAAATATGTATAATTATAACATTTTATATTAGTTATATTCTTTAAGACATTTCAGAAAAACCCATACCAGAAATTCTAAGCAGCACAGGAAGGTTAAAGATCTAGTCAAATTAACAAAGTAATACATTCAAGAATCACAATCTTTTATTGATTTTCACTTTATTGATTTTCTTACTATCAATAAAGTCAAGTGAAACAAGACCTGGCCTCCTACATGAACTGATTGTGCATGCAATCGCTGTGACTAATATATTAATAGAATGAACACTTACAAGTCCATAGATCCTAGTAGGTTCTTGTCTTCCACTGATTACTAACACATAGCTAGGCATTGAGTTGTTTAGCAATAAAAATAAGACATAAGTAATGGTTAAAAGATATTGAAACAATTAAGTTTAAGGAAGCAAAAACTCTGTAAGAGAAATGGTGATCAGGTATTTTTCATATCAGTAAAGCACTAAGAATTTGAAGCTGGACCAAAATTAAAACCTATTAATTTTTATCCTGTTTTGGTGTAGCAAAGCAATTTTGTTGACATACTATGGTCACAATTAGGTTGTAGTCTGAACATAACTGACTTTTTATATAAATGAGAGCATATTCAAGATTATCCCTAAAATAATATCATAATCACTTGCATTCCCATCCGCTTTCTAAAATGGAGAAGAGGAAGGTGGGTTGGTCGGCCAAAAATGGCACATAGCCCATAGGCTGCAACATTAATGCAGTTGCCTATGCTTAGCTTGTTGTTCATGGAACAGCATTATGATCTGTGTTGTTGTGGATAAAAAACTGAACATAAGGATCTAATTAAACTAAACAACTTCTGCACAGCAAAAGAAACTATCATCTGAGCAAATAGACAACCTACAGAATGGGAGAAAATTTTTGCAATCTATCCATCTGACAATGGTCTAATATCCAGAGTCTACAAGGAACTTAAACAAATTTACAAGAAAAAGCACAAACAACCCCACTAAAAAGTGGGTGAAGGACATGAACGGAGACATTTATGCGGCCAAGAAACATAAAAAAACTCACCATCACTGATCATTAGAGAAACGCAAATCAAAACCACAATGAGATTCCATCTCACTCCAGTCAAAACAGCGATTATTAAAAAGCCAAGAAACAACAGATGCTGGTGAGGTTGCAGAGATAGGAGTGCTTTTACACTGTTGGTGGGAATGTAAATTAGTTCAACCATTGGGAAGACAGTGTGGTGATTTCTCAAAGATATGCAATCAAAACCAGCAATTTTTGACCAGATATACAATCAAAAATACCAGCAATTGACCCAGCAATCCCATTACTGGCTATATACCCAAAGGAATATAAATCATTCAATTATAAAAAAATACATGCGCCCAAGGATATGAACAAACATTTCTAAAAAGAAGACATTTATGCAGCCAACAGACACATGAAAAAATGCTGGTCATCACTGGCCATCAGAGAAATGCAAATCAAAACCACAATGAGATACCGTCTCACACCAGTTAGAATGGCGATCTTTAAAAAGTCAGGAAACAACAGGTGCTGGAGAGGATGTGGAAAAATAGGAACACTTTTACACTGTTGGTGGGACAGTAAACTAGTTCAACCATTGTGGAAGTCAGTGTGGCGATTCCTTAGGGATCTAGAACTAGAAATACCATTTGACCCAGCCATCCCATTACTGGGTATATACCCAAAGGACTATAAATCATGCTGCTATAAAGACACATGCACACGTATGTTTATTGTGGCACTACTCACAATAGCAAAGACTTGGAACCAACCCAAATGTCCAATAATGATAGACTGGATTAAGAAAATGTGGCACATATATACCATGGAATACTATGCAGCCATAAAAAAGGATGAGTTCATGTCCTTTGTAAGATCATGGATGAAGCTAGAAACCATCATTCTCAGCAAACTATCGCAAGGACAAAAAACCAAACACTGCATGTTCTCACTCATAGGTGGGAATTGAACAATGAGAACACTTGGACACAGGAAGGGGAACATCACACACCGGGTCCTGTTGTGGGGTGGGGGGTAGGGGTAGGGATAGCATTAGGAGATATACCTAATGTAAATGACGAGTTAATGGGTGCAGCACACCAACATGGCAGATGTATACGTATGTAACAAACCTGCATGTTGTGCACATGTACCCTAGAACTTAAAGTATAATAAATAGATATAATAAAAAAAGTATAAAAATAAAAAATAAACAGCATTGTTGAGATATAATTGATGTTCAATAAACTATACATACCTAATTGAAAAAAAAATACACGCACCCATATGTTCACTGTAGCACTATTCAAAATAGCAAAGACATGGAATCAGCCAGCCCAAATGCCCATCAACGATAGACTGGATAAAGAAAATGTGGTACATATACACCATGGAATACTATGTATCCATAAAACTGAATGAGATCATGTCCTTTGCAGGGACATGGATGGAGCTGGAATCTATTATCCTCAGCAAACTAACGCAGGAACAGAAAACCAAATACCTCAGGTTTTCACTTATAAGTGGGAGCTGATCAATGAGAACACATGGACACAGGGAGGGGAATAGCACACACTGGGGCCTGTTGGAAAGGGGTAGGGGTACAAGAGGCGGGAGAGCATCAGGAAAAATAGCTAATGCATCCTGGGCTTAATACCTAGGTAATGGTTTGATAGGTGAGCAAACCACCATGGCACACGTTTACCTATGTAAAAAACCCGCACATCCTGCACATGTACCCCAGAACTAAAAAAAAAAAAAAAAAAAAAAAAAAACTGAGCATAAAGAACATCAGAACACAAGGTGAATCGCATATTAGAATGAGTTGATAAGATATTCCTGTATAGTTTCAAGAATAAAAGCTTTAAGTTATCTTAGATGGTTTCAAAGTTTTGAAATGTCTCTGTCATAATAAAACATTCAAAAGATTCTTCACTTTCTTTAAGGTTTTTAATCTTTCTCTAAATTTACTCATATACTATGCCATTCTTTGTTGTTTTCTAGCATGTACACCAGAACATTCAGAGGCTATGTTTATGTTTATACTAATTCTTATAATACCCCCACAGTGCCCACCCAATACAGAGCCTGTGCTAAAAAAGCACTGGATGAGTTTAATTGCATTCTTTGTCTTCAACATGGTTATTCTCCCTAATGTCTTTATTTAGACTTCAGATTCTCTTGTATCAAAGGACACATTGTACAGCATATAATGTCTCTTCAGCGTAGTATAAGAAGACAAAAGTCAGAAGGAGGATTAAGTTCTGTTCTCTTCATAAAGGTACTTACTCATTTATTTACAGGAATTGAGATGGTTCAAATGAGTAACATGCAAAATACACTTAATAAATTAGAAAAACAACACCAAAAAGAGGATCTGAAATGAATATTGTAGGCAACAGCATTATATGACTCATATTACAAAATATCCAATTTATCTATGAGGTTCATAACAGCCACTGCAAAAAAGACATGTGTAAAGGGGCATAGTTCTCTTTAATTGAAAGTAGAAAGCTTATCAATTCCTCACAAAAATTTATGATACTTAGACTCCAAATTCTAAAGGAAATTCTCCTGTGAGATTTAATCCAAGAACTCTGAGAAAGAAATAGGCTGAATGTTGCTGCTTTTTGTGATTTTTTTTTCTTTCAGTAAAAGCTAAAGGCAGGGAGAGTAATTTCATCATGTGTAAGTTAATGTAGATGGATCTTATTGCCATTCTGTCCTCAAACTGGAATCCAGCAATAAAGCATAAGAATTAGCCACAAAATTTGATGGAGGACAGGCCCTTGGACTAATGGCCCTCAAAAATTACTTCTCACAGTCAGACTTTAGATAAGGGTAGCATATGGAAAGAATCACAGGGTTTGGAATAAAAGAGATCTGAATTTGGCTATGTTTGGTCAAACAGCTTATTTCACTTCCCTGAGCCTTAGTTTCTTGAGTAGAATTATGCAAGTAATGAATAGAGGCAGAACATAAAAATCATCTAACACATGCCATGCAAATGGCATTATCTGCTGCAGAAAAATAAGGACAGATTGGATAACAGGATAACACCTATTGTTGTTTGAAGAAACATCCACATCGCTTGCCTTCCAGATGAACAGGTAGAACTGCTACAATTTTAATGATACCTGAAGAGCCTATGCAAGATTCTCCTTCTATGAAAGCCCCACTTATCTCCTTATGGAAGAGAAGCAAAGCTGGTACTCTCCCCAGAAAACAACTGTGGTTCACCATCAGTAATTAGACAAGTATTCAATTGATATCTCAGATTTCCACATGATGGAATTAGTCTAACATTAACCTGGAAACTGTACAAAGCAGACTCTTCCAGTTTTTAGTTGCCACAGAAAAATCTCAGTAACACCTCCAAGGGATAATGACTGTGAGCCACTTACTTTTCCACTGGCATTCCAGAGATGGTTAGCTGTAAATACAAGCCCAGATTATTGTGCACATGATCTAGGTATACAGAGATATTTTAGTAGTCACTGTTCTAACTTTATGAGTGTATTCTTTTCAGGTGATATTTCACTTTTCCTAGTTAACGTTGTGTCAGTCTTCCTGATGGTAAATTCTAGGACCATTTGCATCATGGAGCCATCCAACCATGTCATCAGGAAGTAGATAGATAACTTTTCCACTACAGCTGAAGTTTAAAGTTAGTTCATATAAAAATGCCAGAACACCCACATATGGACTAAACAGAAGTAGAACAAAGGTGATCTCCATTTTCCATTACTAAATATTATTGTCTGATCTGTTAAGTTGTAGAATTACATCTCTTCCAGACATGAGAACTGTGAATCACAACAAATCAAGTGATATCACTGATTTCATACAAAACTATTTGCATAAAATGTTTCTTATAATCTACTCTCAATTCTATCATTTCTCTATTGATGCAGAATTTTCTCCCAAATGACCTCATAATCTTTCTTTTTAGTCCAACCAAACTCAATGTATTCGATAATACTATGTTTCAGAATAAACCTAACATCACAAGAAACACAGACAAACAAGACCAGATTTTTCACATATTCTTATTATTTTGTATTTATTTCTTTATGCTAATTTTCCTGTTTGGCTCTCTATGCATGTTTTAATCTGAAATGAATATCACTTCTAACAATCTCCCTTTAACAGGAACACCACCCCCACCTCCCTACTCCCCAGCTAAAGAAAACACTTAAGTGGGGTAAATGGTCCAAATATCCCAAGGGAAATCTTTTCTACTTTAATTCATGTAGAGAAAAAAATGTATATCATCTGCTGGTGGCTCCGCAGCCTGTGCACTATGTGTGGGTAAACCTAGTCTTGTTGCTGGTGGCAGAAATAATCATGCTTTGTATTTATGTAATATCTTCCTGCTATGAAGCTTACAGGATATTATGTGTCTTGCATCACTAATCTTCATAACATCCCTATAGTTATGGGAATAAATTGAAGTGAAGACTGTATTTTAACCTGAAAGATCATGAAATGGGAAAAACTGATAAAGATGCTGCACATAGCTGATCTTGTTAAGGTTGTATGGAAATGTCATGGGGCCAAACTCTCATTCCTCGTCACACTACATGCACCATTTTCCATAAGCGAATCTTTCTTTCAATCTAGAGGGAGAGCTATGACTGAAAGCTGAAAAGAAGATTCAGTGACTAAGCAGCAGAGTGGAACCTCAGGGCCTCTGCATTTTCTTTTTAATTCTGTTCCTAATTTGTGATGTGACCCTAAGAAACCTTTTGCCCTCTTTAAGCCTTAATTGTTTTACTTACAAAATAGTATTGTGCAAAGTATGTTGCTCTGCATCCTGGCCCTGGCTTCCAACACTCTATCTTTTGTACTGTCCCATAATTAATTTGTTCATCTATTCAACAAATATATATTGAGCACATTCTATGTTTAAGGCACTGGGCCAGACACTTGAGACTCTAAAAGAAATTAAGAGATTATCTCAAGCTTACAAAATAAGAGCAGGCATTCTTACAGGTATAAAAATAGCTACATTATAAACCAATATCTATTGTGTCATTGAACAATGCAAATGATGTACTAAATGAATTCTGAGACTTTGCTTCTGGCACACTGAGGTAGCAGAAAGAGCACTGAACAAGGAATAAAACCTTACTCATAGACCCAGCTCTGCCATTTACTAACTCTCTATAAAATAGATGAAATATAATTCACAAGGTTGTTGTAATAAAATAAAATATTATAGGGAAAAACACCTAATAGATATAAAGTTGTATTTTTAATTGTAACTGATGAGATCAGAGAATGCTTCAGGTAAATGATGTTCACAATGATCTGTGGGCGCTGAAGAATATTTCAATAGGTGGAGAACATTCTGCACAGACAGAATGGTAAGGTATAGAACAGGAAATATATTAAGAGACAACTAAGGATTCAAAGGATCAAAAGTCGCAATGAGAGGAACAAATACTCTCAGAAGCTGTAAGATGGTAGAAGAAGTGAAGGAGTCAAAAGAATGAAACCAAGGAGATTATGACGAGGGAAGTTGCTAGTTTAAGATACTCACATGTTCCAAATGTTGACATGATCTAAGGGATTATGGTGGTTAATCCATGGCCGAAATGAACTGAAGATACAACTTAGCCAAATTTAAGTGATCTAGAAAATTTAAGCCAATTTTTATATGAGTTAAGCACAGAGATAATGATGAGAGTGCAAAATAAAGAAGAAAATTCTGAACAATATGCAAAAATCATCAAAGAAATGAAAGACATGGATGAAAGTCAATAAATGGTAGAAATAAGGTAAATGAAAGACTAAGAAAAGTCTTGTAAAAATAATTGGAAGAAATAATAGAAAAGATTGAAACTATATAGGATTTCATAGTTTAATTACGGTGATTCCTTGTTTAGGATCTTCCAAAACAATATTATTCAGCAAATAGCCTCAATCAACCAATTAATCTGGAAACCTTAAGCTCAACATCCAAGTCACGTATACACACCATTCTCCATAGCTCAAACTAGAGACAGCACAGCTGGTAGCCACATTCATCTCCATGAGCGATGACTTCCCTGTCAGCACACCTTCCTGATTTCTCTTTTCTTTCTTCTCCTCCTGTAACACAAATTGACTCATATACACTTTGAAAAAGTCAAAAGTAACTCAAACTCAGGAAATATTTAGAGTTTCTGGCCCTCAAGGACAAAATTATGTGCTATTTGCTTGAACACTATCTACCATGGAATTGGGTGTATATGCCTAATTTTAAAATTAGTGTTCAATTATTTTATTCATGTTGCATGAACATATAATAGTAATGGGAAAATAATTTATAAAATCTGGGTAGATACTGAGTGGCAAGAATTACATCAAGTTCACTGTTATAAGTTCGAATTGATGGAAAACTAGTATAATCGATGACATCTTGCAATGAATAAAAACATTTAAAGTATGATTTAGAAGACACCACAGGATTAACTAATGAGCTAAGAAAGAGAGATACTTTCTTTCCGTTTGTTCCCCATTTTGTTTTTCACCTTTTGACCTAGTTTTTCTTTCTTCTCTTGATAACTAGTTTTCCTTTGATCAACAAGAGTGAATGTTCAAGAATCAGAATGCAAATTTTACTTCAAAGATCAGAACAATTTATTGATGGCCATTCTGATGAGTAATTCAGTATTAACTCATTCATTGAGCTACAGTATGTGGCTTTATATTTTTTCTATATACATTTTTCCTTATTAAAAAAGAAAAAGGAAAAAACTACTTAATATGCAGTCTAGCTATGAGTAGAACTCCTACAGACTGCCAAAATATAAGTACACGATAATCATTGTGTTCAATATATGTCATTTATAATAACCAGATTTCATATTTTAGGTTTTCATATGACCTAATTTCTAACCTAAGGCATTGTGTTATTCTCAAAAGCATTCTAACATATAATGATATATTTATGAATATAATTTACTTTTTTCACCATTTTGCTGAAACTCCAAACTGTTATGATTTTCTCATTATTTATATTAATTTCTCATGCTAAATTTTTTTATAGCCGGAGCTGAACTGATCAATGGTTCTTACATAGGCTAATGATTATTTGTAAACTTATTTAGGGATAAAATAGCTTCCTTAAAATAACACCAAGGAAACACATGTAATAGCTCCTTCATAATAAGTATATAATTTAATTCCTCCATGTCATATCATAGTTTAAAGCTTGTTTTCACATATTTTATTTCATTTGATCTTCACAACATCCTAATAGTGAGTTAGCAAATATTTCTATTATCCCTATTCTCAGATGAGGAAATTGAGGCTCAGTTAAATAAATTACATGCTCAAGATTATGCAGATAATAAGCAGCTTAGATTAGAATTCATGTCTTGGAAGGGCATCATACTACATGGCTATTTGATCCAAAATGAACACTAATAAAATAACTTTAATAATTTTTCCCTTTGCAAAAGCATTTAATTGCAATGCAATGTAAAATAAAAAGGAATAAGGGATATAAGATTAGGAAAAAGAAAAAATTATCATTTTTAGACAAAATGATTGCCTACGTGAAAAATGCAAGTGAATCTATACATAAGCCATTGAAAAAAATGAGTTATCAAAGAGACCAGGTAAGATAGTGTTATTGTACATAATAACATTTTAAAAATATAAAACATAAAATATATTCATAGCAAAAAACATACAAAATACCTAAAATTAGACTAACAAAAATATATAAGAAAATTATAAAAGTGTATTAAGCCATGAAAAGAAAACTGATAAATAATACTTTTTCTGACTTAGTAAGATTTTAATTACCGTTTTAGTTGGAAATCCTTGAAAGATAAATGTTCATGCTATTATAAGATACAATGACAATATTATATAATTGTCAGTCACCATATTATATAACTGTGAGTTTTATAGGAAACTCACAAGGAAAACTTTATTCTTTAGAATTTCTTTTTTTTTTTTTTTTTTTTTTTTTTTTTTGGCTCTTGTTGCCCAGAGAGCAATGGTGTGATCTCGGCTCACTGCAATCTCCACCTCCCAGGTTCAAGTGATCCTCCTGCCTCAGCCTCCCAGGTAGCTGAGATTACAGGCATGTGCCACCACGCCTGGCTAATTTTATATTTTTAGTAGAAACGGGTTTCTCCATGTTGGTCAGGATGGTCTTGAACTCTCGGTCTTCCAAATTGCTAGGATTGCAGACCTGAGCCATCACGCCCAGCCTATTCTTTAGATGTTTTTTACCCAGCATTACCCTACTCTGAATATTGACATCACACAAAAAGTAAGATTGTTTAATTTGTTAATATTATTTTTAAATAACAAGTAGATCAGAATGGCTAAAATTGAAAAGGCTGATCTTTTCACATGTAGAGAAGGATCCAGAAAAACTGGTAACCTCTCATGTATTACTGGTAGGAGTATAAAATTATACCACTGCATAAAACAGCTTGGTAATTTCTTAGAGAGTTAAATATACGCCTACAACATGATCCAGCTATTCCATTCCTAGGTGCTTACCCAAAAGAAAAGAAAGTTTATGTCCACACAGCAACTTATACGTGGATGTTCATAGCAGTTTTATTTATAATAGCCAAACACCAGAGATAATCTAAATGTCTATCAACCAAGTGAATGGATAAACAAATTGTGGTAAATACATAACAGTGGAATACTACTTCAACAATATAAAGGAATAAACTATTCATTCAATCAGTTTATCAGAATAAACGGATCCAAAACATAAAATGAATCTCAAATAATTATGCTGATAGTATCCAAACAAAAAAGAATACATACTATAAATTTCCATTTATATAAAATTCTAAAAAATACAAATTAATCTCATCTATAGCAGCAAACAACAGATCAGTGATTGCCTAAAGGGGAGAGAGGAAAGGGAAAAAGGTAAGAGGAAGGGACTGCTTAAGGGCATGAAAAACTGTTGGATGATAAGTATGCGGTGATCTCAAGTGAATACACATATGTCAAACTTAACAAATTATATACTTTTAAAACGCGCAATTTAAGGCCAAGAGCAGTGGCTCACGCCTGTAATCCCAGTGCTTTGGGGGGCCGAAACGGGCAGATCACTTGATGTCAGGAGTTCAAGACCAGCCTGGCCAAAATGATGAAACCTTGTCTCTACCAAAAATACAAAAATTAGCCAAGCCTAGTAACGGGCGCCTGTAATCCCAGCTACTAAAGAGGCTGAGGCAAGAGAATCACTTGAACCCAGAAGGTGGAGGTTGCAGTGAGCTGAGATCATACCACTGCACTCCAGACTGGACAAGAGAGCAAGACTCTGTCTCAAAAAAAAAGTGTGCATGGCACGGTGGCTCACGGCCGTAATCCCAGCACTTTGGGAAGCCAAGGTGGGCGGATCACGAGGTCAAGAAATCAGAAATCGAGACCACCCTGGCCAACATGGTGAAACCCCGTCTCTACTAAAAATACAAAAATTAGCCAGGCCTGCTGGCACAAGCCTGTAATCCCAGCTACTCAGGAGGCTGAGGCAGGAGAATTGCTTGAACCCGGGAGGCGGAGGTTGCAGTGAGCCAAGATCGCACCACTGCACTCCAGCCTGGGCAACAGAGAATCCCTCTCAAAATTAAAAAAAAAAAAAAAAAAAAAAAAAAAAAGAAATAATAAATTAAAAATTTTTTAAAAAATTTAAAAACTGAAAAAAAGTGTAATTTATTGTATTTCAAGGATATCTAAAATGAAATCACTTTGCTTCCACTGATAGAAAGTGAAAAGCTTGGAATCAAATAGAGTTTTTTTAAATTCAACAACTTACTACCTGTGAGGATTTGTACAAGTCATAAACTTGCTAAATTTCCATTTATTCATCTGTTAAATGAAGATGATTATGGACACCTGTCTTGGTTATTGTATGAACAGAAAAATCTGTTTTTTAAAGTGATATGTAGACCAGAGTGGTTTAGCAGAGGGTACATTTTCAACCCAAAAAAATTCAGAAAATTATACCCTTATTTTATTGACAATTTACAAAACAATTCCTTCTATAAAAGGTATCTCTGTGTCATGAATTTATAAAAGAATAAATCTACAGATGTTATTATGAATAAGTCCCTGAGTTTGGCTAGTAAGAGAATTTAATTTCACTCATTATATGTGGTTTGCTTTTTCGTTTTTTTGAGACAGGGTCTCACTCTGTCACCCAGGCTAGAGTTCAGTGGCACAGTCACAGCTCACTGCAGCCTTGACTTCCCCAGGCTCAGGTGATCTTCCCACCTCAGCCTCCTAAGTAGTTGGGATTGCAGGCACACACCACCATGACCAGCTAATATTTGTATTTTTTGTAGAGATAGGGTTTTACCATGTTGCCTAGGCTGGGCTTGAACTCCTGGGCTCAAGTGGTCCATCCGCCTTGGCTTCCCAAAGTGCTAGGATTACAGGTGTGAGCCATCTCACCCAGTCCATCATAGGTTTTTAATATAATAGTATCTAATCTTTTGTTAAACTATCAAGATTCAGAAATCAAAGTTTATTATCACTCCTTGCAACTGTTGGATGCAGCCACAAAGTAATAACTTCAAGAACTGGCCAATTCCATAAAGACCAGTTTGTTTTCATCGTTGTAAATGTGTGAAAGGTCAAAAACAGCAACCTAAATTTCATTTAAGAAACGTTATAAGAAAGATTAAAGGGAAAATATTACCTTACACTACTCTCCTATTTGGAAGATTCCATCTTATTATTTCAATTAATTTTTCTTATAGCAGGGGCATCAATGCAAAGCAGAAGGTTTTGGAATCAAATAGAACTTGTTTCAAATTCAGCTACTTACTACCTGCATGAATTTCTGCAAGTTTGCAAGTCACTTACATTATCTTTTCTTTTTGAGATGGAGTCTCGCTCTGTCACCCAGGCTGGAGTGCAGTGGCGCCATCTCAGCTCACTGCAACCTCCGCCTCCCAGGTTCAAGCAATTCTCTGCCTCAGCCTCCCAAGTAGCTGGGATTATAGGCGCCCACCACCATGCCTGGCTAATTTTTTTGTATTTTTAGTAGAGATGGGGTTTCTCCATTTTGGTCAGGCTGCTCTTGAACTCCTGACCTCGTGATCCACCCGCCTCTGCCACCCAAAATGCTGAGATTACAGGCGTAGGAAACCGCGCCTGGCCTTAAATTTTCTAAACCTTCCTTTCATTGTCTGTAAAGTAGAGATAATCATGCATATTTTTCTTGGTTGTTGCATAAATAGAATTTATATCTGTATGGTACTGTGTACAGAAATCAGTACCTACAAATGGTTACTATTGTCATGTAACAGTATGAGATTAGGGAATCCCGTAGAAGACTTTGGTATATTTCTGGGTCTCTTTCCAGCCAGTTAAGCCAAGTATAGGTATTTATACACACAGAGATTAAGTATTATCTACATACATATATAGATCTTAGCATATCTATATATAATCTACACATATCCATATATATATATATTTACATATGTTCACTTGTTCAAGAAATCCTTATTACATTTCTTTTTTCTTTTTTTTTTTTGAGACATGGTCTCACTCTGTTGCTCAGACTAGAGTGCAGTGATGCAAACATGGCTCACTGTAGCCTTAACTTCCCAGGCTCAAATGATCCTCCTGCTTCAGCTTCCTGAGTAGCTGGGACTACAGGCACACACCACCATGCCTTGCTAATTTTTTTTTTAATTCTTTGTAAGGACAGGGTCTTTCTATACAGAGTAGGCTGGTCTGAAACTCCTGGGCCTCAAGCGATCCTCCCCGCCTTGGCCTCCCGAGGTGCTGAGATTACAGACCACTTTGCCTGGTCCCCTATATGGCAAGCTAGGAATTTATATCATATTTTGTGTGTTCATTTTTAGAATTGTGTGCAGTCTTTTAGAATTTTATCCATTGAATTTCAGCTTCACAATAATTATTAGTTAAATATTATTCTGTAATTACTTTTTTAAATTTCAAAGTATTGTTTAAAGATTGGTAGAATACACATAATAAAAGCTGTCTGTGAGTTCAAAGAAAAAAATTGACAAAATGTTGAATTTATTATTGGAATAACTAAACAATTTTTTTAAATTATTCTTGTTTCTTCCTTTACTATAATGCCAAATTGCCAAATTTTTCTTTTGAAAGCGTATATCCTCTTTAAGACAAAAAATAAATCTGAAGAAAGAAGTTTTTACCATCTAAATTTGGCAATATCCACAAAAACTAAATTTAGAAATATTACTTGGATTCTTGCTTGTGTTCATTCCCTATCACACTATACGCACCAACTTTTTGTTTGTTTGTTTGTTTGTTTGTTTTTTTTTTTGAGACAGAGTCTTGCTCTGTCACCCAGGCTGGAGTGCAATGGCGCGATCTCGGCTCACTGCAAGCTCCGCCTCCCGGGTTCACGCCATTCTCCTGCCTCAGCTTCTCCGAGTAGCTCGGACTACAGGCGTCCGCCACCACGCCCGGCTAAGTTTTTGTATTTTTAGTAGAGATGGGGTTTCACCGTGGTCTCGATCTCCTGACCTCGTGATCCGCCCGCCTCGGCCTCCCAAAGTGCTGGGACTACAAGCGTGAGCCACCGCGCCCGGCCCACCAACTTTTATATGTAAATTTGTCTTTTAATCTGAAGGGAAAACCATGACTGAGGCTGAATAGAGGAAAGATTCAGTGACTAAACAGCAGACTGGAAACTCAGTGCTTATGAATTTTCATTTTAATTCTGTTCCTAATTTGTAGTGTACCCTAAGGAATTTCTCGGCCAGTTTCTGCTTCTCTTACTTGGCTTATAAAATAGTGGCATTTACAGTTACTCTTTTTTTTTTTTAGATGGAGTCTCGCTCTGTCGCCAGGCTGGAGTGCAGTGGCAGGATCTCGGCTCACTGCAACCTCCACCTCCCAGGTTCAAGTGACTTTCCTGCCTCAGCCTCCCAAGTAGCCAGGACTACAGGGGTGTGCCACCATGCCCAGCTAATTTTTGTATTTTTAGTAGAGACGGGGTTTCACCATGTTGGCCAGGATGGTCTTGATCTCTTGACCTTGTGATCCACCCACCTCGGCCTCCCAAAATGCACAGTTACTCTTTACCCCGACTCTGACTAGGTTCTGAGCAAGCATTGTGTGTAGTTAAGCCCATTACTGGTTGTTCACAATGATGACAAGAAGAGATCATATTCTCCCATTCGAGCTTGGCATGCAAATATGTAAATAACTATCAAATAGTCACCCAGTCAGACTGTCTAGTAAGTTGATCAGGATCACATTTCTTTTTGGTTTTCACTGGGAAAGAGTTCAAGATTGACTGGCTCATCTTCATACCACCCACTACATCCCACAGGGATCTAGAAATAGTTACGATCCCCAAGAGAATTCTCATCAACAATTAGTACTAGCTAGTCATGCCTTCTTATCCCTTCAGCATGTTAATATTTGAGAAAAATGAAAAGTAATTCTTCATCTAAGAAAATGAGATGTTCTATCTTGCAAGTGTGGAGGTTTATTTCACATGTTCAATCACCACTCACCACAATATGTCTGAGAAAATTCTATTTGAGGATTAAACAAATTAATATAGCCAAAACTGAGAGATTCTATATTAAAATTTTAGGGGGATTCAACTTGCCATATCATCTCGTCAATTCTCATGTCAGGTTAAGATGCATATATTCATTTTGCTACAATAGTAAGAAATTGCTTCCAAACTTTGCACTCTAATGTTAAGGAACAAATCGATAAAGTTTCGATAATGTCATATAGAAAAACCATAGCTTCTGCCTGCCTAGGAGTAAATAGGATACCAGTGGTTAGAAATCAAGCACCATCCTGTGGGTATCAGGTATAACAACTGAGTGCCCACTGAGGGCATCGTAGACAGTGACCATTGCACAGCCCAGGCATGACAGAGCCCTGGCAGAGAAATATTTCTTCTAATATCTTGACCGAACTTAACCTAACTTAGGGGGATGTGTCTCACGTGGTAGCAATAAAGCCACTGATGGAAAGATAACAGGTTTAAATATATGCATATTTCAAAAAGCCTACTCTTTTTAATTTTTATTTTAAGTTCAGGGTTACAAGTGCAGGTTTGTTACATAGGTAAACTTGTGTCATGGGGGTTCCTTGTACAGATTATTTCATCACCCAGGTATTAAGCCTAGTACCCATTAGTTATTTTTCCTGATCTTCTCCCTCATCCCACCCTCTACTCTCCAAAAGGCCCCAGTGTGTGTCATTCCCCTCTATGTGTTTATGTGTTCTCATCAGTTAGCTCCCACTTATAAGTGAGAACATGCAATACTTGGTTTTCTGTTCCTATATTAATTTGCTAAGGATAATGGCCTCCAGTTGAATCCACGTCCCTGCAAAGGACATAATCTCATTCTTTTTCATGGTTGCATAGTATTCCACAGTGTATATGTACCACACTTTTTAATCCAGTCTGTTATTGATGGGCAGTTAGGTTGATTCCATGTCCTTGAAAAAGCCAAGTTTTAATATCGGTACTATTCGCTTTCATTAGGAAAGTGAGATATACTAATCCATTATTAGCCAGGGAAATCTCTATAGAAATGGTGTCTTATTGACAGTTAGCCAGTCTCCCAGCATGGTGTATGTTTATAATTTTTTACTCATATCTTGGTTCATGGTTCCATGTTTTAATTCTTGAGAAACTTCAGATTTCTCTCTGATAATCATCTGGTGATAGCACCACATTTGGTTTGCAGATAGGATTTGAAGGACTCTGAATTTACTATTCCTTGACATGGTACCTAGCCATCTGAAAAGAGAATCAATTTGAAAAGAGAATTCAGAAATTTACAATTTAGAATGACATATAGAAAGAAGTCACAAATGCAAGTTTCCTTACTTTCCATTAAAATATATAGGAAAAAGAGTCCAAAATTCACATGATAACTGAAAAGAGAGGCCGAATAAAAAAACAGTTACTATCAAAATTAGAGTGAAAAATTTAGAAATATACCGCATTAATTTTTTTAGCAATCTAGACTTCACCTCAATAAATAATAGACCACCTGAAAAAAGAGTAAAATATGAACCGTTCTCCAATATAGACACCCACAATTTGTAGCAAAATGAGACCCAAGTGTCAATTTCTTTATTGTATAGTTTCAAGATGCTACAACTTTAACTAGCCAGGATATTATTTTATAAACAGACAGAGTGAAAAAGAGAGAGAGAAAAACTGCTTCCCACCCCTAGCTCTCCAAATGTGCTCACTACATCCACTGGGAGACTACTTGGAAGGATGGGCAAAGGCAAGCTGCATCCTGTAATGTGTACTCTAAAAATGTTAAGTACTGCAAGGTAACTCCGGGCTGTAATGCATGATGGACTATGTAAGGGGGGTGGGGGAGTTGTTTGCTTGTTTGTTGGTTTGTTTCAAGACAGGATCTCCCTCTGTTGCCCAGACTGGAGTTCAGTGGCACAATCTCTGCTCACTGCAGCATCTGCCTCCCGGGCTCAAGCAGTCATCCCATCTCAGCCTCCCAAGTAGCTGGGACTGCAGGCACACACCACCATGTCTGGCTAATTTTTGTATTTTTTTGTAGAGATGGGGTTTCACCATGTTGCCCAGGCTGGTCTCAAACTCCTGGGCTCAAGCAATCCTCCTGCCCCAGCCTCCCAAAGTGCTGGAATTACAGGCATGAGTCACTGCGTCTGGCCTGTAGTTTTTTATATATTCCATTAGTTCACGGTGTTAAGGATCCAAAGGGAGAGAGATAGGAAAGCACCCCAAGGTAAGCAGAACTATATAAGGTAAATTCCTGATAGAAACTGGAATTGAATGCCAACTTGCCTTTTGACATCAGTTGAAAAACACACACAAACAAAAATGCAACTACCATTCAAATAGACAAGAGTATGGCTAGGGATATTCATGTTTAAAAATCTTAAGTGAGGCCAGACCTCACCTTGTTAATAAATTAATAAATATAACAGCTCAACCTGTTGTATATGTAAAAAATATGTAATATACCATAAGGTAAAGATGGAAATTACTCTAAGAACCATTAATTTGTTCATTTTTATGCTGAATATATTTTAACTTGTTTTATGTAATCAGCACTGTTCCAGGCACTGGATATAGAAAGGAAAGTAATCCAGACATTCTTTCTCTCTGCATTAAGTTACAGTCATGTATGTATGACAGATATTAATCAAAAATTTAACACATATGTTTACTAAATACTGTAAATATAAACTGAGATATAAAAGGACATAGAAAGGAGACCTATTGCCATATCCAAGGTAAAATTTTATAAAATTCACTGGTATTCTCATGTATGTTAATGTATGTAAATACATTTTGTATTGTATTTGTGTATTTGTAAGGTAATGCAAATGTAAAATATAATATAAAGAGATGCCAGTCTCTAGGAAAAGACAGAAAATCATAGTAAGAGAACAAGCAAGAAAAAAAAGAAATATATACAATGTGGAGTGGATCAAAGGAAATTAAATATGCAATGCCAAAATAAAAACCCATATGGAAGAGACGGCAGAACTAGACTCACACTAAGAAAATAGAATCAGCAATATGTAAAGCAAAATTTAAAAAGACTTCCTAAAATCAAGAAGAAACGAGCAGAGGGATGAAAACAATAGAAAAGAAGAGTATAATTTTGGAGAGCATAAAACAGGAAACTAACACATGAATAGCTTATACTTCCAAAGAAAACACCACAGCAAATAGAACTAAAAAATAAGAATAGAAGGAGGCGTGAGAGTGGATGTAATATTCTAAACTGCAAAAAAAAATTGTAGCTAATATACTCAATGGCAAAAAACTAAAAGCTTTTTCTCTAAGATCAGTTCTACTCAACAAGATACTGGAAGTTTTAGCAAGAGCATGTACACAAGAAAAAGAAATAAAAGCATCTAAATAGGAAAGGAAGAAGTAAAACTATCTCTGTTCACAGATGACAGGTTCTTATATGTAGTAACACATATGGAATCTGCACATGTGTGCAAACACACACTCATACACACACACAAACATTTAAAACCAATAAATTTAGCAAAGTTGCAGGATACAAAATCGACACATCAACAAATCAGTTGTATTTCTACATTGCAATAAACAGTCCACAAAGGAAAATAAGAAAACAATTCCATCTTCAGTAACATCAAAAATAATAAAATAGGAATAAATGTAACCAAGAGACAAAAGACTTATACACATTATAAACATTGCTGAAAGAAATTAAAGAAGATCAAAATCAATGGGAGGACACACTGTGTTCACAGATTGTAATACTTAATATCGTCAAGATGCCAATACTACCCAAGGTGATTTACCCAGTCAATGCAATCTCTATCAGAATCCCAAGAGTGTTTTTGCAGAAATAGGAAAACCCATCCTAAAATTTTTGTGGAATTTCAACGGAGCTAGAAGAACCAAAATAATCTTGAAAAAGAACAAAGTTAAAAGACTCACTCATACTTTTTGATTTCAAAACTTAATACAAAGCTACAATAATTAAAACAGTATAGTAATGACATAACTATAGACATACATACCAATAGAATAAAATGGACAGCCCAGAAATAAACCCTCACATTTATGGTCAATTGGTTTTGACAAGAGTGCCAAGAACATTCAGTGAGGAACAAACAGTCTCTTCACATAATGCCTTAAAAAACTAGAAAATATCTTCATGGGAAAGAATGAAGTTGGATCTTTACCTTACATGATATAAAAAAATGAATTCAAAATGGCTCAAAAGAGAAAAAACACCTATAGCGCTTTTAGAAGAATACATAGGAGTAAATCTTCATGACCTTAAATTTAGCAATGGTTTCATGAGTCTGACATAAAAAGTACAGGCAACAAAAGAACAAATAGATCAAATGGACTTCATTAAAATAAAAAATTTTGTGCATCAAAAGATGCTATAAAGAGAGGCCAGGCATGGTGGCTGATACCTGTAATCCCAACATTTTGGGAGGTGGAGGTAGGAGGTTTGTTTGAGGCCAGGAATCTGAGATCTGTCTTGGCAACACAGGAGGACCCCATCTTTACCAAAAAAAAATTAAAAACTAGCTGGTTGTGGTGGCATGTGTTTGTAGTCTGAGCTACTTGGAAGACTGAGGAGGGAGAATTGCTTGAGCCCAGGGGTTCGAGGTTACAGAGAGCTATGATCATGCCACTGCATTCCAGTTTGGGTGAGCAGGAGATCCCACCTCTAAAAAAAGAGAGATAGTGAAAAGACAAGCCACATAGTGGGATAAAATATTTATAAATCCCATGTATTTAATATCCAAAATATAAAGAACTTCTATAACTCAAAAGCAAAAAGATAAACAGCCCAATTAAAAGATTGACAAAATACCTAAATGGACATTTTGCCAAAGAAGATACACAAATGGCTGCCAATAAGCAGATGAGAAGATATTCAACATGATTAGTTATTGGGAAAATATGCATCAAAACTAAGATGAGATACCATTCCATATCCATTAGGATGGCCGTTCTGTTATTAACAAATCAAAAAATAACAAATGTCATCAAAGATGTAGAGAAATTGAAACCCTCCTGCATTGCTGGAGCAAATGTAAAATGGTGCAGCCACTATGGAAAAGAGTTTGGTGGTTCCTCAAAACTTAAACATAGAATTACCATGTGGCTATCCATTCCATTCCTAGGTATACACCTAAATGAATTGAAAATAAGCATTCAAACAGATACTTCTTTGCCAAAATTCATAGCAGTATTATTTACAATAGTCAAAAGATGGAAACACTCCAAACGCCCATCAACAGTTGAAGAGATAAACGAAATGTGCTATATCCATGTAATGACATATTATTTAACCATGAAAAGCAATGGAGCTCTGATGTACACTACAGTATGGATGAACCTTGAAAACCTTATGCGAAATAAAATAAGCCAGGCACAAATATTGTATAATTCCACTTTTATGAAATATCTAGAATAAGCAAATACACAGAGGCAGAAAGTAGATTAGAAGTAACCAGAGGCTGGAGGGAGAGGAGAAGTTATTGCTCAATTTGTTGAAAATTTCTGTTTGAGTTGATAACCTTTTATATAGTGGTGATGGTTGCACAACATTGTAAATGTAATTAATGCCATTGAATTATACATTTTCAAATGGTAAAAATGGCAAGTTTTATATTACATATCTTTTTTTACAATTTAAAAATTGCTTTAAAAAGTATTAAGTATGAATTCCAAGCAAAATTATAAGATAAACATCTGGGTGAAATTTTTAAATGAAAACACTGAAAAAAAATAGAAAAACACTTTACATGTTCTCAGAAACAAAGGAGCCAACATCCAGCTGAACCAAAAATTCTCTCTTGAATCTCAAAATACTAGAAGTTAATGGAGAAATGTCTGCAGAGTTTTGAGATGAGACAGTTGTAATCACAGGAAACTGAAATGCAGTCTTATTTAAAAGGTCAAAAATGTGTCATCCGTGTCCATGGCTAGAAAAAAAATGCTAACATTAACTCTGTATCAGAAGAAACAAAAAGAAAAGATGTAAAAAATGAACCACATTATGAAAGAACCAATGGTACAAATAAAATCAGAGAACTGCCTACGTAATTATAAATCTAATGATACAACTGACTTCAAATGTCTAAAATTACTCTTGAAAGAGAATCTTTACATGTAAAACTATGATTTAGTAATAATAATCTAGATATAAAAGCTGAGATTATATTAATAAAGAAAGGGATGTGAAGAATTGAGGGAAAGTAAATATAATTCATCATCTTAAATTGGGGAGTGAGTGGCTCCAATAAAATGTGTGTGTGTGTGCATGTGCGTGTGCACATATGTGTAATTTCACTGTTGATTGTTGAAATAAGACTAAGACACACTAAAATGCTTTTGGAAGGGTAAACATAAAAGTGAGTACTGGTACAGTTGAAAACAAGATGTCTATACTCCTTTCTCCAGCACTAGGAAAGAAACAAGGAAAACAGAGTTTATCTCTTCCTATGCCTTTTACCCTATTTGAGTCAGTCACCACCAGAAGCCCAAGATTCTTCAACACCTGAACCTTATCTCCATATTGCTTTGCCTGTCCCAGTTAACTCTCCCGACTGTCTACTTTTTCCCAACTACTGAAAACCTTTCCCAGTGTGGCATATGCCGCCACTCTTTTTTGTTTGTTTGTTTGTTTGTTTGTTTTTTGAGACAGAGTCTCACTCTGTCACCCAGGCTGGAGTGCAGTGACATGATCTTGGCTCACTGCAAACTCCACCTCCCGGGTTCAAGCGATTCTCCTGCCTCAGCCTTCCAAGTAGCTGGGATTACAGGCACACATCACCATGTCTGGATAATTTTGGTATTTTTAGTAGAGATAGAGTTTTGCCATGTTGGCCAGGGTGGTCTCGAACTCCTGACATCAAGTGATCCTCCCGCCTAGGTCTCCCAAAGTGCTGGGATTATAGACGTGGGGCACCACACTTAGCCTATTCTGCCACTCTTGATATGTCACAGCAAAATCCCTTTTAAGTTGACTTGATTTCTGCAAGTTCCCTTCATCTGCTTGCCTAGCTTTTCCCTGAAGGTATGTCTTTACTGTAGCTCTCCCAAGAAGTGGCTGTTTTTAATTTTATCCTCCTCACTTGGCTAGGAGTTGGAGTGCATGCCTCTTTTTTTTTCTTTGCTCCTTATTCTGATTTCCAAATCATTTTTCTTTCCTCACTTATCCCTGAAATCCCACAGTTTGTTAGCTTGTTGTAGGTCATCTGTCAAATCCACACTATCCCTTATTTTTCTATTGTGATTCCTGAGTAATGTCCACTCTCTCCAACACAACCCATCATATATCTTAGATGTGCCTTCTCATACCTTGGCCTCCCTTTTTCTTGATCTTATCTCTTCCAATGATTTTGCCATCTACCTTTTCTTAACAACTTACTCCAATCGTCACACCCCAGACCAGCACTGTCCAATATACTGGGCATTAGCCACATGTACTAATGAACCCTTGAAATGTGGCTAGTGTGACTGACCAGGGACTAACTTTTAAATTGTATTTTATTTTATTTAAGTGTAACTTTTTAAATAATAAGAAATTTAGTTGTTGAAAAACTTTAAGAATGCTTGGATTGGCTTGGGTTTGTAAATATACTTTTATACTTGTAAAAGTTATAAAATCTAAATACGGATCAAGTGTTTCCAACACAAATTTAACTTCCTAATCGAGATGCACTGTATGTATGAAACTCACCAAATTTCAAAGGTTTAGAATGAAAAAGAAAGTAATACATTTAATAATTTTAAATCGATTATATGTTTATATTATAATTTTGGATACATTTGGTTAAATAAAATATATTATTAAAATTAATCTTATCTCTTTTTACTTTTTATGTAACTACTAGATCACAATATTACATATGTAGCTTGCATTATATTTCTATCAGATACGTTCTTGTCATTACCAACTATGTCCTTGTCATTACTACACCTTGTAATTACCAAGAATTATACCTCAATACCAATTTCAAAGTCTTCACTCCTTGACCACAAACTATCTTTCCAACTGGCCTAATAATTTTCTGATAATTATTTAACCCTACCAAGATGATCAATCCATTATCTTACCACCTTAGACGGTCTCTCCTCCAAGTCATCAGTTACACTCAGTTTAGACTCCGTGCTCCATCATTAAAATTAACAAATAAATGAATTAAAATATAACAAAAGACATGTAGCAAGAAAACATTTATAGCAAGCTTTTGTGGTGTCCTCTGATAAGTGTTTTCTATTATTTGAATTTCTCAAAAATACCGTGAGGTAGTTACTAAATTTATTCTCATTTTACTGATGAGGAAACACAGACTTTGGGAGTTTAACTTGCCCAGTATCCTAGAGCAAGAAGTGGCAAAGCTGGAACTCTAACCAGGGTCTATCAGACCATAAAGGAGATGTTCTTAATCTCCTTGTTCCAATGCTATGCTACAATACTATGATGGAAAGGGGAAATAAAAAGCTTGCTCCTTAAGGCAGTTGTTGCCTCTGGCCCGTCTGGGTCTTTTGTATTTTGCCTGAATGTGGCCCACTCTTTTGACTCCTATCTCTTGTCTCTGATTCTGGCAGCAGATCTTACATATGACTCAATGCTACGTGCACTTGACTCAGGTTCCCCCAATCAGAAACTCTACTACACACTTGGGAATTCAAATCTTGAACAAGTGATACAACAATATGGAGATTGGTGGTTTTTAGATTTCCCTGATGCATAGTGAAAGCATGAGAACTCAAGTTTAATATTTGCTCTTACATAAGCTGCCTAACCTTTGTTATAATTCACTATCTAGCCTGGTGTTCAACCTTTCAATGATTCTATGGATCCCTGATATTCATCCAGGTAAACTAGGTCAATTTCAATTGCTGGTAACCAACAAGTCTAATGCTAATACAGGAGGTAACATGTGGCATACAGAGAACTAATACTATCACAAGTTCAATTAAGAAACTATCATTGTGAAATGTATGCTTAAGAGGGCCCCATTGAAGGAATAATACTTTGTGTTGATCCTTGGGAGTGGATAGGGATTAAAGTAGTCCAGAAAAGCAAATAGGGAGAGCATTCTAAAGAGACGATTACCAGTAAGTATGGAAGCATAGCTGTACATAGTACAAGTAGGGGAGTGAAGCAAAGGAGTGGTGTTGAGAAGTCAGAGGGTTAAGATATTGAAATGGTTATGGAAATGTCAGATTTTGGAAACTGTCAGAAAAAGGATTGGGAACTGAAATTTCTAGGCAAGAACTAAGGGTGTTGTGAAAAAGAATCAATATTCTGAATATGCAATAAAACCAATAAACTACAGATCTGCCATCATTTAAGCTTTTAATAGTTATTTAACCTGTGCATTCCTATGTGTTATTGTTCTTTTCTGTGGCATATGGTATAAACTGGTTTGATTAATATGTTTTCAGATCTCCTTCTAATGTGCCTTTGTGTACTACAAAGTCCAGAAAGTTAAAAGCTGAACTTCTCTACTCTCTCGTAATCAGCTTTCTAGATATCAGCCTCTGCCATCAGATGTACTCAAGCAAGACCAGAATTTAGATCTGAAGCAAATGGGAGAGAATGGCATGAGACATCTAGTTTGCTAACTGGAAATTGTGGCAGAGGCAACAAGGATCCTGAAGCTGGGGTCCTTCATAGCAGCTTCCCAGTTAAAACAGACAGCTTCCTGGTCATGGCAACAACAGCTGCTCCCTTGGCAGCTCACTTCAGGAGTGTAGCTTTTGTACTGGTCCCTGAAAGTTCAACCTAGCATCTGTTTCTTGAGCAATCCCAAAGATTCAGCAAGCCATTTAACATCCTGTGATAAATCTTGTTCTGCTTAAACTTGGTTCTATTCTCTGTAACTAACTTCGACAGATATTTGCTCTAACTGTTCCAGTTTGGGGAAAAAAAAATGACCACGTTGTAAACAGCTTGTTGATGAATAGCATGTGTAGGTACAAAAATACAGTAAAATGTACTTCCTTGTTAAATTGTGAAATATTAAACTTCACAGCATTCTTATTATACCCAGTGTCTCCCTATCCTTTTTATAAAAGAGAAATTCTATTCATCAAAATATTATTCAGTAGGGAATATCATTGTTAAAAGAATAAATAGTATGTATATACAGTTTTTTGATGTTTCTAAAACATTTTCATGATTAATTTAAAAAGTATAATTAATTCTGCTCAGGAAATATTCATTTGGCAGAGGTGGGTCTCAATTTTATTCAAGATGCTCTTTGATATATTATATTAATTTAGCTGTTGTATTGATGATAAAATTCACCGAGAAAATGCTATGATGCTATTGATATGATGAAGGTTTTCTTTATGGAGCATATTTTCAGAGTTTGTTCAACAACTTAAATAAAGTTATTTTTCCCATAGGAAAAATACAACAACCCCCTTACATCATTCATGGTAGCAAAAATATACCATTATTTTACAAAAAAAAAAGCAGTTCGTTTCTCATTAAAGAAACATTTAAGTGGTTGACAGGTGAAAAATATGAAGCTGCTTGGTTGTAGACCTTTTTTAAAAAAGGAGAAGGATTTTTCTAAATGTTTATCTTTGTTCATTATCTGAAGACTACTGGCTTATCCTTCAACATATAATAAATATTGGGTATGTGGGTATGCTGTCTTACATCTCATTATTGGAAAAGCGTAGAAAACTGATTTTAATATGTGTTTGTTCTTAGCAGCAGGATATAGTAATTTTGAAAAGAAATTATCAAATTGAGTATTAGCATACTGTGTACATTTAAGATTTACAGGACTATATCATGTATATATATATATATTAAATCATATGTACATATATTGCTTGAGGATACACTAGAAATTCTTTACTATTACATGTTTCTATTTTATATTTGTTTAAAGTAGTAAATAAACACATTCCAAAAAGGTCACACTAGTATTTCTCCATGCATTTGTCATGTCAATCATTAGATATTTAACACATATTTATATTAGTTTAAATATTAAGTATCTTATTTATCTTGAAATATTGTATTTTATCCTTGTTTTCTGCAAATATGTCAATGGATACTGAAGATATGAAAACTTAAAAATAGAAACTTCTAAGCAAAAATAAGTCAAACAAAAAGCCAATTTAATAAAGTATTTATGAGGCACCTACTACTACCATTGCATTGACTTAGATTCTGTAGCTATAGAAAGCTTCACCTAAACATCCCAAAGAACAATAGAGGAAGAGAAAAAAATGCTTCCAAATCTGAGACACGCTCCATGCTCACCTGATCATAGTTCAGTTTCTCACACAATAAGCTATGCACGGGGCCTTGGGGCTACTTCCACATATCCTTAGGGAGGAGGAACAAAACACAACCATTCCAAGCCTAGACGCCTAACTGCATGACCCTCTTCTTACAAAATTCTTTTTTATTCTGCAGGTGAATCTGCTTCCTGGAATTTATGTTCAAATGCAATTTAGAGATCTTAAAAACATAATCTCCTTAACTTAAACATTTTGCACGTGCATGAGGCACCAGGGAATATGAAATGATGCCCTAATTGAAACATGACTTAATAAGCAGTCCCTGAAACCAGTAGAGCCCCTGAACTGTAATCCCAGCTTTAATACCAGTTGCTGTGTTTCTTTGGTGTAATTGAATAATACACCAGAATTTTAGTCACCCCATTTGAGGAAAGAAATGAACAGTGAAGGTAATCGTCACTGAAAAATTGAATAATTAAATAATTAATAGTCCCCCACTTTATAGAGACAAATTATATTTGTAAAGAAATATTTATCAAAAGTGGTGCTTGCTGTCTGAAAAGGCTCTTTCTACAGTGGAAATTTTTACCAAAATCTGTAGATTAATATCTTAGTCCTTGGTTATTGATTTTTCAACCTGTTGGTATATCTATTTGAGTAATATGATAATTAGTAATTCAACAAATTAAAATGGCATGAACTACTAAGAAGAACAAAGCAGATCTATATGAGCTGATAGGAAAAAATCACCACAAAATGTTAAATGAAAATATCCAGCTACAGTTTACAGTGTACTCTATGAGTTGTGCTTAAAAAGAGATGTGAGGGGGAGAGATTCTGACCCAGACACATGGTGATAAATTTCTCTGAGTGCCTAAGGTGGTGTTTATTTTCTCTTAATAAACATGGCACCTCTGTCAATGCCTGGTTTAAGTTAGGTAGTAAATGAGTGCATATGTGTGCTATGAATGTCTTCTTTAGAATGTCATTTGAGCATTCCACAAATAAAATAAAAATAGTTATATCCAAAATTACTAAAGATTTTGTAAACTCTTTTTTAAGGGTTTCTGAAATTGTAAACCAGCAAAATACTGAAACAGTAAGAAAGAAATTAGGTAAACTGTATTATAACCACTTGATGAAATATTATGTACCTTAAAATTAGTTTAATGATTATGTAGCAATAAATAAATATGGTAGCACATTAAATGAAAAAGTATCTACTAAAACTGAACATGTATATACCCTAGGATCCCACCATTTCCTTCCAGCATATATAGCCAACAAAAATAGTGTGCATATGTATTCAACAAAAGACAAGAACAGAAATTTTCATAGCAACTCTTTAATTCTCCTATTGATGGGAAAAGAAGTATCCTTTTGTACCATTACATTTATTTTATTATTGTAATAATTTTCATAATAAATATATCACTGCCAACCTTCTGAGCACAAAATAAAAATTAGGAATCAATTCATTTGAGACTCAGAATAATATTAGATCACAGTTTTTAAAGTCACTTTAAAGTATCATGGTCTTTTCTAACCTTGGATGGTCACTTCAGGATCTGGGCAACATCCTTAAACCCTGTCTCTGAAGAATGCTTTACAGCTGGACACTACAGTTCATTGAGGGCCCATTTGATCAGCAGTGATGGTCAATTGGACCAACTGCACCCCTGTTGTCTGCAAGTGGAAGAGGGAACATGCCAGTACATAAGGCTGGGTGTGTCTTTTCTCAGTAACTTCACACACAGCTCTATGCAACACTCTGGGAAACAACACTTCAATGAGAAATCTGTCTTTAGCTTCAGACATTAGTTGAACCCCAGGAGCCTGGAGCTATCAGTAATAGAGGTGGAAAGCTCTGGCTAGAGATGGCCCTGGCAGGAGAAAGAGAAAGATGACTGCAAGAACAGCAGGAACCAAAGATGGCACTAAGAGCCACACGAAGAGACATTGTGAGCTGCTCACTTGGTATAATGACTGTCCCAAGGTGAATACATAAAAGTAACAAATCGTGACATCTCATTATATACTGGCTTTAGTGTCAGCCCTCAGTCAGCATGGCTGACTGACACAAGCTAAAAATAAAACCAATAATAAAAATCCCAATTCCCTTGGTCTCTGACACCTCAGAGTGGTAGCTGTTTATGGATGAGACAGCTTCAGCCTTTGACGGCATAAATTACTTCAAATAATAAAGTGTCACCTAACAACTAGTTTAATAGTTTGAAGGTTCTGCAGTAACTACTTCAAAATAAAAATCCTACCTCTTGTGTTTTATCTTATCTGAATACAGCAACTAGTAGAGAGCAAAGTGGCTAAAATGCTAACCCAGCAAATACCATCAGAGAATATTTGGAAGCTCCCGAATGTTCAGGCAGATAGCCAAGCAATTTATTTCCCCATCAGAAGGGAAGGGCTTGCTTCTAAGTTCTCCATGGAAGGCACTTTGTGAAAAGCAACTAATATTCCTGTTGTTTACAAAGCAGCATCTGTTCTTTCTATACAAAAATTATAATTCTTCAGTTGATTCACAGAAAACTCCCCAGGACCTCTCACTACACAAACAGTAAAGCCCAGTTCAAGAACCCGGATCAGATCCAGGATACAGGTTGCTCTACTTCATACTCACACATTCAGTGAGTGAAAAAAAATGCACATTTAAATTCAACTGATGGCAAAAGGATTTGCTTGTCCAAGTATTTTAAATATAGAGTTAAATTGTCATTACCCCAAAAAATAATCTCTCTGGAAAATAAACCCAAGGCCGAAAATTTAGGTTGGAAATTGTCTAACAAGGAAGAACTCTATAAAATACTACATTTCTTTAAAAACAGGGTTTTAGAATTATATACCAGTAGCCTGAAACTTAACTATTTTTCAGTGTCTTTTTATTGTTTCATTCAACAAATATAGCTCAGGACCTACTACCTACCAGAAAATTTGCTAGTACTAAAGATAACTAAAAAAACTGGAAAAAAGTCTCCATGAATTTACTATCTAGTAAGAAATTGACA
Source organism: Symphalangus syndactylus (assembly GCF_028878055.3). Lineage (NCBI taxonomy): Eukaryota > Metazoa > Chordata > Mammalia > Primates > Hylobatidae > Symphalangus > Symphalangus syndactylus. The sequence goes on along the minus strand of NC_072439.2, from coordinate 49,273,098 downwards.
CAAATGATAAGAATTCAAAGGCATCTGTGATTTTATCATGAATGACTTCTATGGGCCTGACACTACACCAGATGCCGAAGATACCTCAATGTTCTGTATTCTAGGAGTTTGCATTGGAATAGAAAGGGTAAAGATACAAGCAAACAAGTTACAAAACAACATAAGTGTTGAAACAGGGGTATATAAAATGTGTGTCATGAAAACAAAGATGAGGAAATGGCTAACTAAGCTGCCCTGGGAAATCAGAGGGAATTGATTACCTTTGGCACTTGGCAGTTGAGCTGGATTTTAAAAGATGGGTAGGATTTCACCAAGGAGAGAATGGGGTTGATGACAGAGAGGATATTTCAAGGAAAATGAACAGTAGATTATATGACACAAATGTGAAAAGTCAGGAGGATCACAGATGGTGGGATCCAGTTTTTGCCTGTTGACTTGATAGAATTGTTTAATAGCACTCCAATTCACTCTCAAAAGTGTTATGTTTTGGACAATACAGTATATGGTCAACCTAATGAAATTGCATCTGATAGTTCAGAATTACTGAAACCTTAGACATATTGAAGAAGATGAATTAGAATAAAGGAACATTCTAAGGAATCAACATGGAGACATTAGAAATTCACTGGGAATTTATCAGAATATGTGTATGTTAAATATAAAACTGATTGGCTATTTAGAGACTGAACCGGGAGGTAGGGTATGAATAGAGAGTATGATATTATAGGACTGCACTAAAGTATTAATAGAGAAGAAAATCTAGGTTCCAGTAAAATCAACAGAACTTTAAAGACTGACAACAAAAGAAGAAGCCCAGGATAGCCTATTTTCTCATTCCCCTCTGAAGCTGTTTCTAAGCCTTTATCATGTCATCGAAGCCCCCAACCAGGTGAGGGTCTAGAAATATGCCAACTTATCCCTAGCTTCAAATTTTTCCCATCTCTCTTGTATCTTCCATCTCCCTTTTCATTTACATAACCTTATAAATATACTTATTTCTCCATCTCATTATTTAAAGGCTTTCTGAGACCAGACTACTACATGGCAAAACCCAGTCTTTACCAAAAATGAAAAAAAAAAATAGCAGAGTGTGGTTGCACGTGCCCATAGTCCCAGCTACTCAGGAGGCTGAAGTGGGAGGATCCCCTTGAGCCTGGGAGACAGAGATTGCAATGAGCTGAGATTGCACCACTGCACTTCAATCTGGGTGACAGAGTGAGACCCCATCTCAAGAAAAATTTTTAAAAAAAAGGCTTTCTCTTAAGGCTTGGTCCATGTCTCTTGTGTCTTTCATGTCTATATGCCTTGGAGGAGTGGTTTATATTCACTATCAACAGTCCTCTCTGCTCTTATGCAAATAAGAACAATAACAATAGCAACACCAACTACAATAGTAATAACTAACATAGATTGAGCACTTACTAGATGTCAGACACTATTCTGTATATGCTCTGGCTTACCAATCTTCCCACCAACAACCCATAGTACAAGTACTATCGCTATTCCTTTTTTTACTGATGAGGAACATAGTAACCAAACTTGAGTAACTGAGTCTTAGAAAATGAGGCTTAGAGGGGTAATCAAAAAGAGCTACTCCCTAGGGAACACCAGCCAAAAATGCCTCGGCCATCACACTGGTGGCTATACACTGAGGGTCTCCAATGTAAATAATTGCAGAACTGGCTCTTCTAAACTCCAAGTCCATCTGTGAACTTTCTACAGAGCACTTCCACTAGAATAATATGCTGGAAATCCCAAATTGCTATTCACAAAACTAGACCTGTAATCACTACCCCCTGCAGTCTCCCCAAACAAACAAACAATTAAAAAAAAAAACCTTCTGGTAATCTACACTAGGTACTTGAAAGTAAATTATGACCCTTCCTTAGCTTGCTTGCTTCCTTCCTCAAACTCTATTACCACCTGTCCTTCATGGCCCATGAGATTATCTCCAAAATCTCGGTCTTAGCCATGCTTTCCTTTCTCTTCACTGCCCAAATTCAGCCCCACATAAGCTCTGGACTCTATCATTACTTTGTAGCATTACATCACTTCAATCTTTAACTTCTCCATTTCCTCCTCAATACACCAATTACAGCCATCTTTCCTATATAGCTCTGATCTTGTCGTTCACATGCTTAAAAACCTTGAAAGCTTAGCTCAAATGTTATATCCAAAATTTTCCAGTTGTTCTCCCTGACAGAAGGAGAATCAGTTATTACCACCATCAGAGTATTCCCATCTTCATTCATATGCTAAGAAACAATTTAACACATTTATGTTGCGTAGTTGTGTATGTTGTGTTTCTCGCCTCTTAGCCCAGATTGTGCCTGTTTTGATGGTAAGGATATGACCATATTCATTGTTGTATATTCAACATCAAGCATAATGCTTAGCATCCATGTTAAATACATGTTTCTCTAATACATCGATTTAGAAATTGCTAGATGATAATCATATAGTATCATTCTTGTGTGCTGAAACAAGCTCTAATCACATTTTCTTTTTCAAATGTAAAGACATTCATAAGGCATTTTACTATAAGTATCTCACTGGAAGGAAAATTATAGTGAGAAAGTGCCTGGGATTTCTAGCCTCAAGAACAAGATAGAAGATGCCAGTTCTCATAGAAACTTTTCTACAAAGAGATTTTTTCAGACCAGTCTTATATTCTGCAACTGGGAAGAAGTTAGATATCTAGCAGATAACTACTCTATGCATTATCATTCTGAAGACTTATCTGAATGTTGCTCAGCTTTCTTCATCTATCTCTTCTTGCTTTATCCTACATACACACACACACACACACACACACACACACACTCATCATTGAGAATGTTAATAGCCTTTAAAGAAGTCAATATCCTGCCATCAGGCTCTCATACGGAGTGCAGCACAGGTCTAGCAGGTGAGTCATTATAGTGCTGGTTATGGAAACAGATGCAAACCTTTCCCGGGGACATCAGCTGGTATGCAAAAGGGCAGAATGTGGCCTTAAGATGAAACTGAATGCAAAGTCAAAATTAATTTAACTTATATTTTATTTATAATTCAATGAATTAATAATCAAAGATATTTGCATGGGCAAGTTTTTAAAGCGACATTCTTTGATTGAGTTAGTATTTTCCTTCAAAAGATATTTGAAATATTAGCATAATAGAGCACACTGAAGCACAATCCAAAAACTCATTTGTGAAAATTATTTATACTGTAGGCAGGCATTACCAGTCCAAATTAGTGAATATGTAGCAAGTGATACACGCTACCTTATGCAACCTAAAGTCGATTGTGACAAATTTCATTTTGATGGAATTTTCTTGTAGTAAAATTATATTAAAAATATAGAACTTGATTGGTCCAATAATTTCTAAGCTTAGGCAATATCCCTAAGCATTATTTTTCTAATTCATGTCCAAGAACCTTTTCAAGTGAGAATCTACTAGGGTTTAAGAGTAATGAAGTGGCAAACACTGTCTATCAGGAAACGGAGGCATACGCCAGTAGTTCTTGATTTCTCAAGAGATGCAACTAATGCCACTAATACATTTGAAGCCTCCTTGAGCCACCCCAAACATTTAATTCTTGTGCAACATGTATAGGTCCAGATCTTTCCTTTGCAATTATTTTTATATGCATTCATATACAAAAATAAATGACCATTTTTAGGTCTTTATGTTATGCCAAACATTATTCTGAAGCTTATTTTTCACTTCATCTCGTCTGTGGTTGAGAACAAATGGCCAAGAGTTAAACCCCAATTCTGCCCCTTTATCACCTATGTTACCCCAGGTGAGTCACTTCAGTTCCTCTCTGTTTTTTCATCTGGAAGATAGGAATAATGATAATATTATCTCTCTCATAGGGTTTTGTATGAAAGGTTTAAATGAAAATCTTTTAGAACAGTGTGTGATATACAACATAAAATCTATATGTGTTGGCTAGTTAGTATTATAAGATGCTATCATGTCCCTTATTCTTCTTAATTTCCAAATATTACTACAAATCCTGGAATCCCTAGGAATCTCCTTCATCTGGAAACCCTGGAGATGTTGTCTATCTCATACCTTTAAATGCCATTCACATACTGATGGTTCTCAGGATTATGTCTTTGGTCCAGACCTTTCCCCTGAACTGCAGACTCACATATAAAAATGCCTATACTAATAAGATGTCTAATAGACATCTCAGACACACTATGTCTAAACCTGTACTTCTGACCTTCCTCCCAGCCAGCCACTCACTTGCTCTCCTTGCTGATCAGGCTAAAGCCCTTGGAATTCTCTCCTACTCTTTTCTATCTCTCTCTTTCCACATCCTATTTATCTGTCAGGAAATACTGGTGGCCCTATCTTCCATATATGTACATCCAGCATCCAAGCTCTTTTCACATCAGCCTTCATAGCTCTGGTCACAGCTACAGTCATTCTTACTTGGTTATTTACAATAGCCTCCCAACTGCTTCCCCTGCTTCCACCCGTGCCCTCCCTTCAGTGCGTTCTCTACACAGCATCAACGTGATTCTATTAAAACATAAAGCTGGCCATGGTAGCTCATGCCTGTAATCCCAGCACTTTGTGAAGCCAAGGCAGGAGGATTCCATGGGCCCAAGAGTTCAAGATCAGCCTGGGCAGTGTAGAGAGACCCCCCATCTCCACTAAAAATTCTGAAAAATTAGTTGGGTATGGTGGTGTGTGCCTTCAGTTCCAGCTACTTGGGAGGCTGAGGTGGGAGGATGGCTTAAGCATGGGAGGTCAAGGCTGCAGTGAGCTATGATCACTCCACTGTACTCTAGCCTGGGCAATGAAACAAGACCCCATCTAAAATAATAATAATAAAGCAGACACATCATTCTTCTGCTCAAAACTCTGCAATAGCTCCCCCTCATTCAAAGTTAGAGCCAAAGTCCTCACAACACCTACAAGCCTTACCCACAAAATTACCTTTTTGCTCACTTTGCTAAGTTAGATGGCCTCCTTGCTGTTCCACAAACCACCAGGCATGCTTTTACCACAGAATCTTTGCACTTATTTGAACTCAAAGTAGATGCTTTTTCTCCAAATATCCACAAGATTGCTTCCCTCACATCCTTTAGGGATTTGTTCAAAGGTTACCTTCTAATTGAGGCCTCCCTGATCATACTATTTAAAATCGCAAACCACCTTTCACATGTCCCTACCCTGACTCTGCATTTCCTGTTGTCTTTTTCTCCATAATATTTATTACCATTTATCTTAGTACTTTACTTTTTAAAATTTTGTTTCTTGCCTATATCCCACCTACTAGAATGTAAGCTCCCAAGGGCAGATGTTTTTCTTTGTTTAGTTCAATGCTTTATCTTCAGTGCCTAGAAGAGTGCCTGACACATGCTAGCTACTCACAGATATCAATAATAATAAATATAAATAAATATTTGAAAAATAAATAAGTCAAGGCACTATAAGTTATTCATCCATTATTCCCTTGATGAGTAAAAATGTAAATTGTTTCCTAAAATGTACACATCTATATGAGTGTTTCCCTAGAATATATATAAAAAAGTGGAAAGGCAGGGTCAAATATTTGTACAAATTCATTGTAACACTACCCATTAAGCTTCCAAAAAGTCTGTAACAACTTATATTTTTATATTTTCTTTTTCTTTTCTTTTCTTTCTTTTTTTTTTTTTTTTTTTTTTTTTGAGACGGAGTCTCGCTCTGTCGCCAGGCTGGAGTGCAGTGGTGCGATCTTGGCTCACTGCAACCTCCACCTCCCTGGTTCAAGCGATTCTCCTGCCTCAGCCTCCTGAATAGCTGGGACTACAGGCACACTCCACCATTCCCAGCTATTTTTTGTATTTTTAGTAGTGACAGGGTTTCACCATGTTGGCCAGGATGGTCTCGCTCTCTTGACCTTAGGTGATCCACCTGCCTTGGCCTTCCAAAGTGCTGGGATTACAGGCGTGAGCCACCATGCCCAGCTGACAACTTATATTTTCAAAGAACAGTATATAAAATCAGTCCTTCAAAATTCACCTCTCATAATTGTATATTTTAATCTACAGTTCCTTTTGCTTGGAAGGTCCTTTTTGCCTTCAACCGCCTGTGTCTCCAGGGTGAAATTCTACATATCTTTCAAAACCCAACGCAATCACCATGTCCGGGAGGTAATCTGTCTACTCCTCCTCTTCTGAGTAGGGCTCAGAAATCTGAATTTTTATTCAGCACCTCAGATGATTCTAATTTTATTGATTCACAGAACACACTTTAAGGAATATAGTTATTAAGAAATACTAAGGCAAGTATACTAGGACCAAGCATTGAAGACATATATCTTTACATACTACCAACCATTTCAATCATTCTTATAGGCAGGTATGTTACAATCTTCATTTATTAGATATTCTTCCCAAAAACTCATGAATATCAGCTAATTGACTTAGTAAAGTATACTGAGATTAAAAGAATTTATTGACTATAATTTATCCCAGTTAAATTAAGCCAAATAATTCAGATAAAGTTTCTTGTTATATTGCTATGTCTCAACTTACTGAAGTATGAGTCAGAAGAGTTTATGCAGCTTTCAGATGGGAAGAAATAGGGGCATATGGGAAGGAAGCATGTTGTCCAATATCTGCATACACCAGACACGCAGAATAGCTGGAAAAGATGATCTCATCAATCCCCATTTTATAAAGGTGAAAACTAAGGTTTAGAGTGGTCAAGAAATTCACTTAAGGACATACCCTCTTAGTAACTGGTGAAATAAAGATTTTTTTACCTAGGTCTTTCTGGCAACAAAATTCTTGGTTTTTTCCCAATATGCCAGATTGCCTCCCATATATCCCCAAAAGTACAATTGTATATGTAAAAAATAATTTGTGTTTCTTGAAAAATGAGAATAATAGTAGCTCACACATGAGAAGTTAAGCAAGTAAGCCTAAAATGCTATGTGTATCACCTGCCACTCAACAAATCTTGGTTATTATTAGCTACTGTTAATATACCACAGTGTACTAGTCAAGTGATCAATACAGACATCTAAAATTTCCATTCTTGTACAACTGGAAATAAAACTCAGTATGCTTAGGCACCATGGGCCAAGCCTGTAAAAGCTTGGAATTTGACTTAAATTGTGTTAGTAAACAGAAATTCAGCTGGTGTTTATTTGGTGTTGCATAACAGTTATCTAAGTAAAATCTTCAGGGAACTAGTAAATTGGCATTTTGTGTGAGAATAGAAATTTGTGATCTTCTCTCCCAAGTTAGGAAACTTGTCACATGTTCTTTCTACTCTGAGTAACAATACATGCAACATGCAATACTACATGTATCTATATAACAAGATTGCTTATTTAATATTACAATTAGTCTCTTAATTTTTTATTCTCCATGTGATGCCTATAACAGGTTTGCCTTTTTACAATAATGGATTTAGATACTGTAAGTAATCATGATTACAGTAAATTGGTATTTGTTTTCATAGGAAAAGATCTTATAAAATGTTAATGGTAGAACCAAAGTTAATGCTATTGTAAAAACACAAAGATATATGTGTACATTGATGTACCTTTAATAAAGATACTATGAGAAAAATGTATTACACCATCATTTTCAAGTAGCCTAAAATTTTTTTTCTGGTAAAACCTATTATTCACCAGAAGACATAATTAAGCAACTGAATTAAAATGCTGCTCGATCTGGTTAATTTTAATGTATATGTACTACATTTAATATTTTTGGATTAAAGAAAATTATTATTTAACTTAGGTTTGAGAAAACATGTAAGTGTATTTAGTCTGACACCAAATTTTGAAGAAAGAGGCATTATATTTATACTTCATCAAGCGGTAATGACTATGGTGTCCTGTGACTTTTGGGAAAGCTGAAGTATTTTGAGATCTATTTTTCAGAAAGATAATATATGATTTTGAATTAAGTCAAGAAAATAACAGTCAGTGGTATGAAGTTACCATTCTTGTTGGGATGCCAATAACATAAATCAGCTGTCTGAGAGCTATAAAACATACAAGAAGGCCTCAAAAGTGTGTCAGCCCCAACTTCAGAAGCAAGCTTGTCTAATACAAAGCATGTGTAAAAGCAAGCAAATAATTCATCTTTAGTTTCCAATTATTTTAATATCTAAACTTTCTTATTAGAAATAATTCTAAGAAGAGTAAAGTTTTCATATTCCTAGCTACTGTTAAATATAAATTATTTTCATCCATCATCTCAAAATACCTCAGAAAATGAATAAAAGCTATTCAAGACCTAGTTCATTTATTTTATTTTATCTAACTTTATTTTCCATGCAATGTGTTTCTTCGCTTAACTTTCAAATTGTGAAATGTTATAATAAAGCAAAATTATATTAGAACACTAGGTTGCTTTTATAAACAGCAAGTTTCTCAGTTGTCACTATGGAGGATAAATGGGGTATCAAATTATATTTTTCATATTTTTTTTTATAAGACCCACACTCACATTTCAGTGACTTTCATTCAAACTCACTACTGCTGAATTGCAAAATGTTGTCTTTGTCCTTAAGACCATGACAGAGAACTTTATCTGCATTCAGATTGCCTGCTGGTTTGTGGTATTTCAATAATAAAACAGCAGGATTGAAGGCTCATGATGAGAAATCTGACTAATTACCTGTTAGATGATAGATGGTTGTAACTCGGCAGTGCCAGTCACTGAAAACAAAACACTTCGAGATATCAATCAGCTTCCTGACAAATCCAATTTCCCTCACATTCAGTGGACAATAAATGGGAATTTTACCCCTACATCTACATAGCACAGAGGTTTAACTTTAAAATGTGCATAATGATATTTTAATAAAGTACATTTTTAGGTAGCTTAGTATTTAAATACCTGACATATTCATATTTCAAATCTCTCAACTCTTAAAAAGATACATGGTGGAAATAATCGACATTGTAAATCTGTATTGTATTCCACTGCAGAGGGTAAGGTGTCCTGAATAGTAGTTTCCCTATTTTCTTTCTACATTTACCTCAAATTATTTGCAACATCTCTAATGGCTATGTTCATTCTTTTTTTTCTAATTTTGTAATAAATGAGTTGGATGAACATTCTACATGAGATTCGAAAAACAGAATGCCCAATTAATACTGCCACATACCAGCATGTGGGCAGAGTTAAAGCAAAGAGAGATCGAAGCATGGAAACTGAAAGCAGGCCCAGAGAAACACTTTGTTCTCCCTTACAAGGAGTGATTACATCATCAACATTTGAAAGTTATGGTTAACTCTAATAAGTTATAAAATTCAATATCTTATTCTGTGTTAAAACCAAGAAAATAATGGTGGCAGAAGAATGAAGAAAGGAAGATTATTTGCTTCCTATTTATAGAAGAAGAATGATTTTGTCTGCAAAGATTGAAAAGTTTGACAGTATGTAGTCTGAAACCAGGCACTTTTAAATGTTGTTAGTGAAAGAGTACATTGAAGCAACTTCATTAAAGGAGAATTTGGCAATAACTATAAAAATTAAAATGCTTAGAGGCAACAATCAACTTTAGGAATGTCTCCAATAATTATCTTCATACATCTTTATGAATGCTCACTGCAGTATTATCTGTAGTAGGAAAAAAAAGTTTTTTAACTGAAAATAAGGTTCATCCATAGGGTATTTTTTAATGAAGTATGTAAATTTATTTAAAAATTGCTAAGAGCATAAATTTTAAATGTTCTCACCGCAAAAAAAAAAAAAATTATGTTTGTGAGGTGATAGATATGTTAATTAGCTTGATTTAATCATTCCACAATGTGTGTGTGTATATATAAACATTACTTTGTACACCATAAATATATACAATTTGTATTTGTCAACAAAAAAAATCTTAAAATATGTAATCAAAACCTAAAAATAAATATTTATCTTAATAAAAAATAAATAGATAAAAAATAAAGTATGTACATCCATGCAATAGAATACTATGTGGCCAAACATAGTTTTTAAAAAGAATAGGGTAGACATGTATGTGCTATCTTGGAATAATAGCCAAGATACACTTTACATGAAAATAAGCCAGATACATCTGAGCCTTTGGAAAGGATATAAAGTATATAAATACAAATATATTTTTTATTGTAAATATGAAATTTATGGATTGATACACAAGAAAATGCTAGCTGTTGTTGCCTTTGGGAAAGAAGTTTAGACACCTAACATAGAGGGTCTTAACTTTAAATTTTGTACTCTCTTGTGTTGTTTAAAATTATATTATACTCTATCTCTTTTTCAATAGCAAATAAATGAACAAGTGAAGAAAGCATATGTACAATCATACTTACATATATGCACACAGGAGAGTGTGTTTAACTCTAAATTCCAACCCTTTCTAGCTGTTCCAAAGTAAAAATTCGGGGGGAGAAGGCAGTTAAATTTTTTAAAGTAGCTTGAATTTTAGTTTCCTAACATAACTATGAGAACAGAAACAAAAGACATGGCCCAGGTTGATACTAATAAGTTGAACTTGAACTTGGCCATACCCTGAGGCTGACTATTTGGCTGTAACCTAGTCTGACTAAGAATTGTGACTGAGTGATTAAGGACTACAGTACCTAATTCAAACACCTGGGAGAATGAAAGGTCACTCTGGCAGAGAAGCACATCAAGCTTACACTCCATCTGCCTAGCCAGGCAAAGCAGGAGATGTACAAGGACTAGATAATTTAGAAAAGTTCAAAAAGTAGGAAACTCATTCTCAAATGATCCCACAGTGGAATACTATAAAGGTATTGGAGACAGACACCTCCTTTTCCCAGGGCAGTAAAACATGTTGGTACACACACACATGCATGCACACACACTCAGCATTTTGTCCTTTCTTGCACTCCTTGTAGGATTAGAAAACGACACCTGAAAAAGTCAGAGAAAATCCAGAAATGACAAAGGCATTGTCACGGCTAGCTTTACAAATAGAAGGGATAAGTCTTCAAACAACACATGATTAAGAAGCTTTTAATCTTCATATATATATATATATATATATAAAAAATATGTTGAATATATATAATTGGTATATTAAACATGTTGCATATATTTAAATATATTACGTTTATAATAAATTATTTTAATAAATATATAAGAATATATATACGAATAATGAGGTGCAGACAACAGACATGAACTCCAAGAGGAAAGAGGAGATTTGAAGCAAAATCTTTACTTGTTTCTGCATATTACCCAGGGCCTGTCCTGGCCAAAAAACTTGTAGGTAGAGTAAGGCCACAGATACTTGTATCAATAACTAGAAAAAGAATAATTCCTTTACTTTGTAATATCCTTTTTTCAATTAAATATATATATATATATATATATATATATTACACATACACACACACACATATGTATGTGTTTTTCCAAATGTATTTAAGGATTATGAAAACTAAAAAGCACCACAAAATTTTATTGAACAGGAAAAATATGCTAGGCATGGTGGCTCACACCTATAATCCCAGCACTTTGGAAGGCTGAGGTGGGTGAATCACGAGGTCAAGAGATCAAGACCAACCTGGCCAACATGGTGAAACACTGTCTCTACTAAAATTACAAAAATTAGCTGGGTGTGGTGGCATGCGCCTGTAGTCTCAGCTACTCGGGAGGCTGAGGCAGGAGAATTGCTTGAACCTGGGAGGCAAAGGTTGCAGTGAGCCGATATTGTGCCACTGCACTCCAGCCTGGTGACAGAGCAAGACTCCATCTCAAAAAAAAAAAAAAAAGGAAAAATAAAAATAATCATATGCCATATGAGGATGTAAGCAACTGGTACTCTCGTACAGTACTGGTGAAAAATTTAAACGGTACGTTTTTGTAGTTTTCACTAAGCTAAAACTTGCCATATCAACCAACAATTCAACTCTTAAATATCTACCTCCCCCAATGAAAATAGATATCCAAAAAAGACTGGTATCAAAATGTCTGCAGCACATTTATTCCTAATGACTTAAAACTGGAAACAACCCAAATAGCCATCAACAAATATATGGAGAAACAAATTGTATATTCATACAACTGAATACTACACAGCAATAAAAAGGAATAAAATGCTGAAATAAATAACAACATCATGTGGAGCAAATGAAGCTATCTGCAAAATAATACATACTATATGTTTGCATTGATGTGAAACTCTAGAAAAGGCAAAACTAATTTAGTGACACAAAGCATATCAGGGTTTGCCTGGATCCAGGATTTCAGATAATTCATTAGAATAAAGTGATGAAATGTTTTTATATATCTTGATTGTGGAGGTTGTTACATAGGTGTATAAATTTGTCAAAACTTTATGAAACTTTTGCAAATGTGCACTTAAAATGGGTTTATTTTATTGTATGTATATTATACTTCAATATAGTTAATTTTTTAAAAAAGCAAAATATGGCAATGCTAATATTTTAAACTGTGCAGAAATTATCTAATCATATAGTTAAGCAGTGATTGGGAAGGAAAATGGATTAATAAAAACAGTTTTATTTACTGAGTAGAATCAGTAAAATGAAATTGGTGGAATTGGGCCGGGTGCGGTGGCTCACGCCTGTAATCCCAGCACTTTGGGAGGCCGAGGAGGGCGGATCATGAGGTCAGGAGATCGAGACCATCCTGGCTAACACGGTGAAACCCCGTCTCTATTAAAAAAAAAATACAAAAAATTAGCCGGGCGAGGTGGCGGGCGCCTGTAGTCCCAGCTACGTGGGAGGCTGAGGCAGGAGAATGGCGTGAACCCCAGGGGGCGGAGCCTGCAGTGAGCCGAGATTGTGCCACTGCACTCCAGCCTGGGTGAAAGAGCGAGACTCCTTCTCAAAAAAAGAAAAAAAAAAAAAAAAAGAAATTGGTGGAGTTGTGGCTAAAATTTTTCTGTAATTTATTGAGAATCCTATTAATGTTGCTAATATTTTAAATGTTTACTATGTATAAAATTGTAACACATATGTACTTATTTATATTATGGAGAGCAAGTACATAGAAATAAAACTTAATTTTTCCTATGTATATTTTGAGTCAACAGCTATTTGGAAAGTCTACCATATTTAAACTACATTGACACATTGATACAGAGATATAAAAGATTGGGATTCTGGGGGGGTGGAGCCAAGATGGCCGAATAGGAACAGCTCCGGTCTCCAGCTCCCAGCCTGAGCGACACAGAAGATGGGTGATTTCTGCATTTCTGCTTGAGCCACCACTGCTGACACCCAGCCAAACAGGGTCTGGAGTGGACCTCTAGTAAACTCCAACAGACCTGCAGCTGAGGGTCCTGTCTGGTAGAAGGAAAACTAACAAACAGAAAGGACATCCACACTAAAAACCCATCTGTACATCACCATCATCAAAGATCAAAAGTAGATAAAGATTGGGATTCTGGTATCAAGATGCTTTCAATCTAGTATGAGAGATATATGTTCATCAAGCATACATTTAATAATTTAGTGGGGTTTGAAATGGTTAAAATGTGGTTCTTAATATTAAGCTATATATAGCATATGTTTTTAGAAAATTTTGAAGTTGGACCTGTGTGAAGATTGAATAAGGGGGGAGGGAAGGAAGTGCAAGTGGAGATTTACCAACATATAAAGAAAAGATAAAAACAATGTAAGACTCAATAAAAGAGAAAATACTAATGTAAGTTACTGAATAATATCATCTCTAGAAAAGAAAAATATAAATAAAACATAGAAAGAAATTAAAGAGTAGTAGAAATGTAAGACTCTTTACCCAGGGTTCCCAAATAGAAAAAATATAAATTAATAAAATAAGTTTATTTGAAGAAGCAATTATTTGTATTATCAAATTATATATACATGTATTATACAATATGCAGTCACAGATATATATAAAAAATAATCCAAAAGTTAATCCAAAAATTCAAGAAACCTGAACACAATAAAATTATTTTGAGCTCTTAAAAAAGTTATCCAAGTTTAACAAAGAAGGAAACAACAGACACTGGGCTCCACTTGAGGGTGGAGGGTGGGAGGAGGGAGAGGAGCAGAAAAGATACCTACTGGGTACTGGGCTTAATACCTGGATGATGAAATAATATGTAGAACAAATTCCCATGACACGTGTTTACCTGTGCAACAAACCTTCACATTTACTCCCAAACCTAAAATAAATGTCGGAAGAAAAAGTTTTCCAAGTTTAAAGACCATGCTCGTTTTCTCTGATTATTTGCAACTCAGTTTCTCAAAAGACATAGTTACCAGACTACATGTACCTAGCCAAAAATGTCTAAGTAACAATAGATAACAGAGATCTTCATAGAACTGGAATCTGGGAAGAATCTTGCAAGTATATAACATGTCAATGATATAAATTCACCAAAATCATCCATGAGAAAACCCAATGAGCAAATCAAGATTTGACAAGATAGATGCAATTGAAGGACTAGAAAAAATAAAGTTCAAAATTATTTGTCCTTGTTAGTCACAAATATTATTTGATATTCCCCTAAGCAGCAACAAATATTTAACGACTTCTAAACAGTTCTCAAGAAATACTCATGAAGTGCCTCTGTACTAAGATTTGGAAATAAAAGCACAGGCTCATGGTGGACAGTGAAGAAAGGAGAAAGGCTAAAAGGAAATCAAGGTGTTGGGAAAAATAAGGGCAGTTTGAAATTCAGTGGGTTAAAATTTAAATGTTCAATGGTAGATTGTTACAAAAAAAATGATTTAAAGGGCATAAGAAATTATGGATGAAATGATACCAACTCTGGGATTTTCCCGAAAATAATATAGGAATGGGGAGTAGGGTGAGAGTATGAAAGAAACATGAGTGGCCATTAGTCGACAGTTGTTGAAGCTGGGTAACTATTAATACATGGGGGTTGTTATACTATTCATCCAGTTTTTAAATTTTTTTATTTATTGTTTTATTTTTTGAGAGAGAGTCTTGCTCTGTCACTCGGGCTGGAGTTGCAGTGGTATGATCATAGCTCACCGCAGCCTTGACCTCCTGGGCTCCAACAGTTCTCTCACTTCAGCCTCCGGAGACTGAAGGAGTCTGCAGGCATATGCCACCACCCCCATCTAATTTTTTTGTATTTTTTTGTAGAGATGGGGATCTCACTTTGTTGCCCAGGCTGGTCTCAAACTCCTGAGCTCAAACAATCCTCCCGCCTTGGCATCCCAAAGTGCTAAAGTAACAAGTTGTTTTTCTGTATTTAAAATGCTTCGTGACAGCTTTTTAAAATGGAACAAAGAAAAACGTAAATAATAAATGAGGAAGAGAGACAAAAAGGACAATTTAAGGTGTCTTCATAATTGACTGTCCATGCTGGAACAGATTGGGATGAAAGGGAGCAGGATTAATAGTTCTAACTTCTATCAGCCTAAGCCAGGGCTGTCTTCAGCAGTTTAGGATATATGGTCATTCTACTTTTAACCATCAGGTTTCAAACATCAGGGTACTGGGATTTATCATTTTAACGAAACAGAAAACATACAGAACAACTTGGAATTGACCACATTTAGGTCATTAGCAGCCAGTTGTTCTCTAAGTCTGTGTGAAGAACTAGTTTCAAATGATTGTCATGATTATTGATCCTTCTAGGCTATGTAAGTTGAAAACTGCTTACCCGGGATTGAATCTAGCCTACAGAAGTGTGTGTGTTTTGGCCTGAAATGTACTGGGCAGAGGGAAAAAAAAAAAAAACAACTTTGAGTTAGTTGACATTTCCAAGCTGAAAGATATCATATTAAAATCTTCCCTTAAAAAACTTGAGAGTGTTAGTGCTAGTTGGGCATTGTCACGTGTCAAAAACTGGCTGCAGCCCAGCATCCTCTCTCCGGTTTTCCCCACTTCTTACCTCTCCCTAGTGATTTCTAATGCTGAGAAGCTTTGCTTATTTTCCTTCTTCGGCTCCTACAGGAGTCTGAGTTTTCAACCTTCATTCTAGATCATTGTGTCAATGCTCTCGGCATTGACACAATGAAAGTGAGGCTGGCTGTAGAAGCTGTCATTTTATAAGTAATTTGAAATATAAATCAACAAGTCCAAGCAAATAATTTGAGCATTTTTTAAGATTTGTAGGGTATATATTGTACTACAGTTGTTTAAATAAACCCAACAGAAGAAGCTAATTCGACTTGAAAATTTATCTTTAATTTGTCTACATTTCAAATTGTTTCATAATTGCCAAGGAAATTTAGCCTGAATTTATATGAGTTCAGAGCTCTCTTACTAAAAGTGACAATAGCCAATCTATAGTCCATTGGCAACATACACAGTTCCAATCTACAGCCCACTGGCAACATACACTTAGAGGCCCTGGCCCAATAACTGCTGCTCACCTGCTTTTTTCAATAAGCTCAGAATGTCAATGGGTGTGCAACTGTTGGCAAATCTTTATTAATTACAGGCTCATAAGCAGCTGTGCAATGTGGAAGGTTGGGGAGAGAGCTCCATTCTGAAGAAAGAGTTCAGAAATAAATGGGGTTTCCAATGACAAAGCATTGCAAAATAAGATAGTTTTGACAGTAGAGAGAATAACATAGGAAAGCAAGGATGCTCATCATGGACACTGGTGTCCAAACAACAACTAAAAAAAAAGGCTTTCAGCTGGACATGGTGGCTCATACCTGTAACCCCAGCACTTTGCAAGGCCGAGGCAGGTGGATCACTTGAGGTCAGGATTTTGAGAACAACCTGGCCAACATGGCAAACCCCGTCTCTACTTAAAATACAAAAATTAGCTGGGCCTAGTGATGCACACCTGTAGTCCCAGCTACTCCGGAGACTGAGGCAGGAAAATCGCTTGAACCAAGGAGGTGGAAGTTGCAGTAAGCTGGGTTCGCACCACTGCACTCCAGCCTGGGCCGTAGAGCAAGGCTCCTTTTTTTTTTTTTTTTTTTTTTTTTTTTATAAAAAAGTCTTCCAGTCTCTAGCATAGGCCAGGCATGGTGGGTCACATCTGTAACCCCAGCACTTTGGGAGACCACACGGCAGGAGGATTGCTTGAGGCCAAGGGTTCAAGACCAGCCTGGGCAACACAGTGAGACCTCGTCTCTACAATTTTTTTAAACTTAAAAAATTAGCCAGGTGTGGTGGTGCATACCTTTATTCCCACCTACTTGGGAGGCTGAGATGAGAGGATCACTTGAACCTAGGAGGTCCAGGCTGCAGTGAGCTGATTGTACCACTGCACTCCAGCCTGGGTGGCAGAGCAAGATTCTATCTCAAAGCAACAACAACAATGAAAATCTTTAGCACAAAGGAATCAAAAAGGTACAGGGGGTTTCATAAGAGTGACCTAAATGTTTTAAATATATACACATATTTCTGGCAAAAGTATCTGTGACCTGAACTGATGTATCTTGTGAGGTGAAGAACTGTTTGCCTTCTTAGCGTTGGTCCTAATGCAGAGAAAAGAGGAATCAGAGAGGCCAGTTTGGAAGACTTTAGTTCCTACTGGTTTCCATGATGAAATTTCCACTGCAGCCAGGCTAGTGTCCACATTTGTCTCTGTATGACCATTCAAAATGTTTAGCCTCACCCGCATCTCTGGATTTCCACTGAACATTATTTATATTAGTATTTTAGGGTATGAATTATTGAAATTCTTGGCGCTAAAGTACACAAGCTAAAACCTATTTAGACACCCATCTTAAATACTTTGTATTCATTCACGCAATTAAAAACTATGCAATGATTAAGAGAAATAAGTTAGAGCTATAAAGAACAGCATGAATCTCAGTACATATTGTTCAGTGACAAAATTGCATGATACCTAATGTGACTAGCTTATTCACTGTATATACTCACAATCTCAGAGTCCTCTCTTCCTATTGTCTCCTTTCAAACCCCCTCCAAAGACATCTTTATCTGCATGTTCATATCTCCCTTATTCATGTTCATGTTCAGTCACTAACATCCATGTTACTGAATTGGATGATCAGCTCTCTTATTTCATCTGAATTGACCTGCCATCAATATTTGATACAGCTGATAACTCCCTTCTTCTTGAGACATTGTCTCCATATGACTTCCTGGACACAACCCTCTCCTGGATTTTCCTTCTCTTCACTCAATATTTTCAGTCTTCCTTGTTAGCTCTTTCATATCTTTAGGACCTCTGAATGTTTGAGTGCCCAAGATTCAGGCCTTAAACTTCCATCTATGTGTTAATTTTGGTGGTCTCTTTTATTCTCAAGGCTTCAAATACTATGACTATGCAGATGGCTCAAAAATCCATCTGCCTGTTCAACTACTCCACATAAATGTCTGAAGGCATCAACTAACTTGACAACCCCAAAACTGAGTTTCTGATTTTCACCTTATACACATCCTCAAAACCTTCCCCTTCCACAATCTTCCATATGCCAGTTAATGAAAACTCTATTCTTCCAACTGGTCAAGGTTAAAAACATGTCAATCTTGACCTCTCTCTTTCACATCCGAAATATAATCCATAAGAAATCACTGTGCATGCTACCTTCAGAATCATTCCAGAATCTTGACTGTTTACCACTTTTTCTGCTACTTCTTTGTCACTTACTAAGCTCTCTTCCCTGAATCATTGCCATAGCCTCCTAACATCTGCCTGCCATTAGCTCCTTCAGTCTCCTCTCAACACAGAAGCCATAATAATCCACTTGAAATATGTCAGATCAAGTTACTTTGCTGAAAACCTTGCAGTGCCTTCTACCTCACCAAGGATAATATCCAAAGTCCTTACACTTATTAACAAGAACTAAATGATCAGTTATCTCTCTCCCCCAGTTCTCCAAATCCCTTAATCACTCTGACCTCTCCTACTTTTTCCCTCCCTTGTTCACTATGCTTCAGACTCATAGAACTCCTTGATATTGTCTGAGCATTCAGGTCATTTGCTGTTTCCTCTTCTTATGATGGAAGTCTTGGCTCAAATATTACCTTCACATTGAACTGTCCTATGACCACCCTTTTTATTTCCTATATATCTTCATGATTTATTTTTCTGCACAGCATTTATAGTTTTCCTAAGTACCATAGTGACATACAGTCATATGCCACATAATATTTAATGACAAGACTGCATATATGATAGTGGTCTCATAAATTATAATGAAGTTGAAGCATCCCCATCACCTAGTGATGTCTAGCCATTGTAATATTGTAGCATAACACATTACTCATGTGTTTGTAACATAACACATTACTCATGTGTTTGTAGCAATGCTGGTGTAATCTACTGCACAGCCAGTTGTATAAACGTATAGGTCTGCCAGGTGCAGTAGCTCATGCCTGTAATCCCAGCACTTCGGGAAGCCAAGGCCAGTGGATCACCTGAGGTCAGGAGTTTGAGACCAGCCTGGCCAACATGGAGAAATCCCTTCTCTACTAAAAATACAAAATTAGCTGACGTGGTGACGCATGCCTGTAATCCCAGCTACTCAGGAAGCTGAGGCAAGAGAATCGCTTGAACTTGGGAGACGGAGGTTGCGGTGAGCTGAGATCATACCATTGCATTCCAATCTGGGCAACACCAGCGAAACTCCGTCTAAAAAAAAAAAAAGTATAGGTCCACCTCATTTTATTGCCTTTCACAGATATTTTGTTTTTTCACAAATTGAAGGTTTGTGACAAACCTGCATAAAGCATGTGCTCACTTTGTGTCTTTGTGTCACGTCTTGGTAATTCTCACAATATTTAAAACTGTTTTATTATTATTATTATATCCATTATGGTGGTCTGTGATCAGAGATTTGGGATGTTACTATTGAAATTGTTTGGGGGTGCCACAAACCATGCCCACACAAGACAGCAAACAATCAATAAGTGTGTTCTGACTTTCCACAAACAAACCATTCCCCAGTCACTCTCCCTCTCCTTGGACCACCCTATTCCCAGAGACACAATAATATTAAAATTAGGACAATTAATAATCCTCCAATGACTTCTAACTGTTCAAGTGAAAGGAAAAGTCACGCATCTCTCACTAAATCAAAAGCTGGAAATGATTAAGCTTAGTGTGGAAGGCTGTCAAAAGCCAAGCCAACAGCTAGGCCTCTTGTGCTAAACAGCCAAGTTGTGAATGCAAAGGAAAAATTCTAGAAGGAAATTAAAATTGCTACTCCACTGAACACACAAATCATAAGAAAGTGAAACAGCCTCATTGCTGATATGGAGAAAGCTTTAGTGGCCTGGATAGAAGATAAAACCAGCCACAATATTCTCTTAAACCCAAGACTAATTCAGATTAAGGCCTTAATTTTCTTCATTTCTATGAAGGCTGAGAAAGGTGATAAAGTACAGAAGAAAAGTTTAAAGCTAACAGAGGTTGGTTTATGAGGTTTAAAGGAAAAAGCCATCTCTATAACATAAAAGTGCAAGGCGAAGTAGCAAATGATGATGTAGAAGCTGCAGCAAGTTATCCAGAAGATCAAAAAGGTGACTATTCTAAACAACAGATGTTTCAATGTAGACAAGATAGCCTTCCGTTGGAAGAAGATGCCATCTAGGACTTTCACAGCTAGAGAGAAGTCAATGCCTAGCTTCAAAGCTTTGAAGGGTAGCCTGACTCTCTTCTTAGAGGCTAATGCAGATGGTAACTTTAAATTGAAGCCAATGCTCATTTGTCATTTCAAAAATCCTACAGCCCTTAAGAATTACGCTAAATCTACTCTGCCTGTGCTGCATAAATGGAAGACGAAAGACTGAGTGACAGCACATCTGTTTAGAACATGGTTTACTAAATACTTTAAACTCACTGTTGAGACCTACTGCTCAGAAAAAAAAAAAAAAAAAAAAATAGGTCTTTCTCCATATCAGCAGTAAGGCTGTTTCACTTTCTTATGATTTGTATATTTACTGGAGTAGCACTTTTAATTTCCTTCTAGAACTAAATAGTACTGCTGTTTGACAATGCAACTAGTCTCTCAAGTGCTCTAATTAAAATGCACGAGATTAATGTTTTCATGCTTGCTAATACAGCATCTGTTCTGTAGCCCATGGATCAATGAGTAAATACATTCACATCTTATTATTTAAAAAAATACATTTTGTAAGTCTATAGCTACCACAAATACGGATTCTGCTTATGGATTGGGAAAAAACAAATTGAAAACCTTCTGGAAAGGATAAACCATTCTAGATGCTATTAAGAACATCCTGGGCTGGGCACAGTGGCTCACACCTGTAATCCCAGCACTTCGAGAGGCCAAGGCGGGTGGATCACCTGAGGTCAGGAGTTCAAGACCAGCCTGAACAACATGGAGAAACCCCGTCTCTACTAAAAATACAAAATTTGCTAGGTATGGTGGCGCATGCCTGTAATCCCAACTACTCAGGAGGCTGAGGCAGGAGAATCTCTTGAACCCGGCAGGCAGAGGTTGCAGTGAGCCGAGATCAGGCCATTGCATCCAGCCTGGGCAAAAAGAGTGAAACTCCATCTCAAAAAAAGAAAAAAGAACATCCTTGATTCATGGAGTGGTCAAAATATCAACATTAACAGGAGTTTGGATAAAGTTGACTCCAGCCCTCATTGATGACTTTCAAGGGTTCAAGACTTCAGTGGAAGAAGTCACTGCAGATGTGGTAAAAATAGCAAGATAACTAGATTTAGAAGTGGAGCCTAAAGATGTGATTGAATTGCTGCAGCCTCATTATAAAACTTGAAGGGATAAGGATTTGCTTTTTATGGATAAGCAAAGAAAGTGGTTTCTTGAAAGGGAATCAATTCCTGGTGAAGATGCAATGAATATCGTTGAAATGACAAGGGGCTTAGAATATTATATATATTTATTTGGTGAAGCAGTGGCAGGGTTTGAGAGGATTTCCTTCAATCTTGAAAGAAGTTCTACTGTGGGAAAATGCTCCTGGCCAGGAGTGGTGGCTCACGCATGTAATCCCAGCACTTTGGGAGGCTGAGACAGGAAGATTGCTTGAGCTCAGGATCTCAAGACCAGCCTGAGCAGCATAGCAAGATTCCATCTCTATTAAGAATTTTAAAAATTAGCTGGGCATGGTTATGTGTGCCTGTAGTTCCAGCTACTTGAGAGGCTAAGGTGGGAGGATTGTGAGCCCAGAACAACAAGGTGCAGTGAGCTGTGATTATGCCACTGCACTACACCTGGGCAATAGAGTGAGACTCGGTCTCAAAAAATATAAATAAAATAAATAAAAAAATAAAATGCTTTTAAACACCATCTTGTGCTATACAAAATGGCTCATAAAGGGAAGTGTTAATTGACGCAGTAAATTTCATTATCTTATTTTAGAAAATGGCCTCAGTCACCCCAACCTTCAGCAACCATCACCCTGATCAGTCCACAGCCATCAACACTGAGGCAAGACCCTCTACCAACAAAAAAATATAATATTACTTGCTGGAGGCTCAGATCGTCATTAGCATTTTTAGATATAAAGTATTTTTAATTAAAGTATGTACATTGTTTTCTAACACATAATACTATCCCACACTTAACAGACTAGTGTAGTGTAAACATAACTTTTATATGCACTGGAAAACCAAAAATGTTTATGTGCTGTGCTTTATTTTGATATTCGCTTTATTGCAATAGTCTGGAACCTAACCCTCAATATCACTGGGATATGCTTGTACAGCACATACAATTATGTGTGGTGCATAATACTTGATAATGATAATAAATGGCTATGTTACTGTTTTACATTTTTACTATATTATCTTTTTTTGTTATTTTAGAGTGTATCCCTTCTACTTACAAAGAATATATATATATTGACTAGGAACAGCATCAGACAGGTCCTTCAGGAGGAATTCCAGAAGAAGGCATTGTTATTAGGAGATGACAGTTCCATGCATGTTATTGCCCCTGAAGACCTTCCAGTAAGACAAGACGTGGAAGTGGAGGACAGTGATATTGATGAACCTGAACTCGTATGGGTCTAGGCTAATGCATGTGTTTGTATCTTAGTTTTAACAAAAAAGTTCAAAAAGTAAAAAAGAAATAAAATATTTTAAAAATAGAAAAAAGCTTGTAGAATAAGTATATAAAGAAAGAAAATACTTTTGTACAGCTATGCAATGTGTCTGTGTTTTAAGCTGTTACTACAAAAAGAAGTCAAATTTTTTTTAAAAAAATTTAAAGTTTATAAAGTAAAAAAGTTACAGTAAGGTAAGGTTAATATATTATTGAAGTTTTTTTTAACAAATTTAGTGTAGCCTATGTGTACAATATTTACAAAGCCTATACTAGTATACAGTAATGTTCTAGGCCTTCACATTCACTCACCACTCCCTCACTGACTCACCCAGAGCAACTTACGGTCCGAAAAGCTCCACTCATGGTAAGTGCCCTGTACAGGTGTACCACTTTTTGTCTTTTATACAGTATTTTTAATGTACCTTTTCTAGGCTGAGATATGTGTAGATACACAAATACTCACCATTGCATTACAGTTGCCTACAATATTTAGTACAATAACATGCTATACAGGTTTGTGGCCTAGAAGCAATAGGCTTTACCATGTAGCCTACACGTATAGTAGGCTATTCCATCTAGGTTTAATTATGGAAATGCACTCTATTATGTTTGTAAGACAACAAAATTGCCTAACGATGCATTTTTCAGAACATACCCCCATCGTTAAGCAATGTGTGACTGTCTTTATTTAATTTTATGTCTGTTTGCCTACCCTAGAATTTAAGCTCCATGAAGGCAAGAATTTTTTTTCATTTCTTTCAATGTCGAATCTCCAGTGCATCAATTAATATTTATTAAAAAAAGAAATGAATTTATATGATACTATATGTTTTCTATGGAGCATGTGTGTGTGTCTTCAAACCAAGTTTAGCTTAGGGAGGGTTGGGAGTAGGATAATGGTAAATGGGTCATGATTGGCAGTGGGTGAAGGAGACTATCAAAATACTTTATCCCTCTATTTTCAGTTTTTAAATATGATATAGTCATTAATTATTTTTATATAATGGAGTTATTATTTGTTAATGATAATATAATGCATGACATTACAGTATGCCTGTGGACCAGGGCATATATCTAATTCAAGCTGTGGAAAATCTGATTATCAGCCGGGTGCAGTGGCTCACGCCTGTAATCCCAGCACTTTGGGAGGCCGAGGTGGGCGGATCACCTGAGATCAGGAGTTCGATACCAGCCTCCACATGGAGAAACCCTGTCTCTACTAAAAATACAAAATTAGCCGGGCATGGTGGTGCATGCCTGTAATCCCAGCTACTTGGGAGGCTGAGGCAGGAGAATTGCTTGAACCTGGGAGGTGGAGGTTGCGGTGAGCCAAGATCGCACCATTGCACTCTAGCCTGGACAACAAGAGTGAAACTCCGTCTCAAAAGAAAAAGCAAAAGAAAAATCTGATTATCTTTCACAGGAATTTAATTTAGAATTGGGTCAGTGTGGACTAAGTCAGTCAGAGAACTGTGAGGACTAGAACCATAAGCCACATGAATTTGAAACAAAGGTCAACCAATGCCACATATCAGGTGAATTTATGGAGAGATATAGGGACCATGAATAAGGAAATAAAGCTTACATGAAAGGAAAAACAAGAGCATAGATGCATCAGACGAGTGGATAGAGAAAGCCCATGGCCTCCTACTTCTCAGTGTCATTCACATGTAGAAACTACATTTTGTTTTCTTTCCATGTTCTTTCCTTTCATAAGAATCCTTCAACTTAAACTACTTTAAATAGAATTTTATTCCTTGAAATAGTAGATTCTTAAACACACAATATTTCTTCCTCTGGATAAACTAAGGCAATACCCCAACAGTTGAAAAAAATACAAAATACCAGAAAATGTACTCAATGCTGAATACATGCTTTTAACCAAAAGGTTTGAGAAGGCCAAAACCAAGGTGGATTCTTGCCTTTGCAGAGTTGTTCAAATATATATTAATTTGTACTACTCTTATTATTTCTTTTTAAGTTTAATTGCTATTAAAATTATTCCTTAACAGAAATCCCTTAATTCTGCCATACTGTCCCATTAATTAAAACAACTATTTTCAGCCTCAATATTCCAAATGCTTGGTGTGTAGATTTGCATGTAATTCACTACTAATAATGAAGTACCTAAATTTATTAGCTATTTCCCCCTTTCTATGAATTGAAACAATTTATAAATTCCCATATGTGTTCATAAGTAGAAGAGAAATTAATGGGGGTTACAGGTAGCTCCACAGAGTCACACATTATCCTCAGCCTAGTTTACTATGTCCCAACCCCTACTCTGGAATATCCAAAGGCAGTATGTGACACTAGTGTGAACTTCATATTGCCACCTTCCTATTGTACAGGTTGCTTACTCAGAAAGGCATTCTCTATCCTCTCAAGTTAAGGTAACCAACCAAAAATGTCTATCATGTTGTTCTGTCTCAGTATTACACTTATCAGTATCCAATACTTTTCTTGTTTGTTTCTTTTTCTTTCTTCCTTTTCTTGTTTTTCTTTCCCACCAGAATATAAGTTCTTTGAGACCTGAAATCCAAGATGCTGTTTTGTTTATCACCATTCCCCCAGCACAATATTTCCCCAGTAGAATATGTTATACTCAGCACAAAAAGAGGCTTTCAGCAAATATTTGTTCAGAGGAATAAATGACTGGTTTAATTAACATGCCAAGCTAGGTGCCCTCCCACCCCAGGGCCTTTACCTTTCTCTTTACTCAGCTAGACTTGCCTACTCTTGTTCTTTTCATGGCTGGCTACTTTACATCATTTAGGTCTCAGCTCAAATGTTGCCTTCTCAGACAGGTCACGACTGGTTACCCTAGCCTCTCCACCCTCTAAAACCCTCTCTATCCCATCACCCTGTTTTCGTTCAAGGAAAGCGCTTGTGACTTTTCTGTCATTTCAGTGTTTTTATTGTTACCCATCCCCCTACTAGAATATAAGCTCCATGAGGAATTTTGACTTATTCATCTTTGTATTTCCATAACCTAGAAGAGGTCCTGGCACATAGGAAGCATTAACAAATGCTTGTTAAACATGTGAATAAAACGTTGAATATTGCAGTTTAAAAATACATGCTCACACATGGTATCACCATTTTTCAGTATTGGGATACAGACAACAAGCTAAATTGCTATATGTGCAAGTAGTGTTTTCAACAATAAAAATTTCACACATAACATAGATTAAAAGATTGCCAAATTATATTTTTAAGATGCATTTAGAATCTCGTCTGTGTGCAAGTAGCTTAGGATCAGTAGCTGTTCAACTCTGATTAACCTCATTTAGCTTCTAAGAGAAAATATTTTCTTGTATAGATTGGAAAATGAAATTGCAAAGGAATCTCTGCTACAATTAAACCACATCTATTCAGACCTAAAAAACATGTGCCACTATCCAGCGTATATGTGAATGCAAACAGACACAATTCCTAGAGGAAGAAAATTCCCAATCCAAAAAATCCCTCCCATGCCTACATCCCCAAATGTAATTAAGTCACACTTCAAAACAGTCTCAGATCTAAAAGAGAAAATGTCCTTCTATAAGCCAGATAACCACAATTACTACCACCAAAAGTCATTGGTTACTGAGTTGCCCATAGCCGACTGACTGGAACTGTCAAATGTAGAGATATTCACTACTAAGATCAGTTCTGTCTTACAGTCCTGCAGGTCTCCAGCTATGTAACCATTCCCAATCAATCTATAGGCACATGTGACATCTCCCTTTGACTCACCATCTTTTGGGAGCCTTTTCTGATTAACTTCATTCAGTCAATCATTTGGTCAGTCAGTCAATCAACTATTAAGTATGGGGTATCTATTATGTAACAGTCATGTTTGGGATACTAGAAATATATCAGTGAACAAAACAGACAAGAATCCTCACCTTCATGGAGCTTACATTCTAACTGCAATGCATTCATGTTAAAAACAGGTAAATACAGAGATGGCGAATAGTAGATATTTGGAAGAGATGAATATAGAGAGTCATAGATAGATACGCCAACAGATGGGAGTGTTGATACATAATTATTCTATATCTCCTAGGACACCCAGAATTATATAACTAAAGAGTATATTTGGTATGAATCAGGTATGTTGCTTTCCAGTTGTTTTCTTGTAACATTATGTGTGCATGTGATCTTCATTATGGGTTTCTCTTGGGCAGAAAATATGTTCTTCATTTTCTTGGTACTACATTCAGGGAGCAAGTTGTACAGTGCCCCCAAATAGACTATGAGCCCATTAACTGACTGTTAAATAATACGTTGCATTTATAAGATGCTTTTTAACTTTTTAAAAGGCACTTTCCCTCATAGAAGTAAAAAGTAGAACAGAAGTTACTGGAGGCTGAAAATGGTAGCGGGAAGGGAGGGATAGGGAAAGACTTGTACAGGGTACAAAATTACAGCTAGATAGGAGGAAAGAGTTATAGTATTCCATACTACTATAGAATGACTGTAGTTAGCAATAACATATAGTTTCAAATAGCTAGAAGGAGGATATTGAATTTTCCCAACACAAAGAATTGATACATAGCAACAAAAAGAATTGAAATGATGGACATGCTAAAATTACGCTGATCTGATCACTATACACTGTATCTATTGAAACATCACTATGTACCACATATATATATATATGATTATCATATATCAATTTAAAGTTTAAAAATTTAGAGGCATTTTCATGTACATTATTATTATGAATAACATGTACATGTTCTCATTCTAATGCTAGATCAAAAAGAAGGCTATGGATTGTAGTAAGGGCCACAGTACAAGCAGTATGTTTGAGACCACCAGCTTTGTTTGCTAAGAGCCCACCTAGAGTCTTGTTTTGCTTTTTCTGAATGTCTAACAAAATTCAGACTGTAGAAAGTACAGGCATCAGGCAGTTTTAAAGCACAACATTAGGCCAGGAGCAGTGGCTCACGCCTGTCATCCTAACATTTTGGGAGGCTGGGGCAAGTGGGTCATTTGAGCCCAGGAGTTTCAGACCAACCTGGGCAACATGGTCGAACCCAGTGTCTACTAAAAAATACAAAAAAAAAAAAAAAAAATAGCCAGATGTGGTATTGCACTTGTACTCCCAGCTACTCAGGAAGCTGAGGCAGGATGATTGCCTGAAAAGTCGAGGCTGACTGCACTCCAGCCTGTGAGACTGGAGTAAGACTCTGTCTCAAAAAAAAAAAAAAAATTAAATATAACTTATTAAAATGCAGATTTCTGATCACCACCCCTACCCCAGGCATTCTGGTTTATTAGACTTAAAGTGATGCCCAGGAATTTTTAACAAACACCTCCTAGGTGTTTTGGATGCAAGTCCTGAGAAACACTGGTCTAGAGAAAGCTCACTTGACTGCAAAGGATGGGCGAGGGAAGGTCAGTCAATTTGATGCCAAACTGGGCATGTTCAGATGTAGTTTGGTACCAAAGCTCTGTTACGGCAGGCATAACACAGTGATAAGCCACTTTTTCTAAGTGCTATAAGAAGAACCACTGCTGCTGGAGATGTGTTGACCAGGATCTAGCTCCAATGAGGAAAGAACTAGGATACTTCTAATGTCCTAGTCTCATGGTAGGGTCTAGGGCTATAGACCTTAGACGAGATTCGGGTCTCAGGCTGTAAAAGCTGGTTATAGCAAGCTCAGGGAAGAAAACTAAGACAGTATTACACTTTGTGAGCCAGATAAACTTTGGAAGAAAGATAATTTTGCCACTTTGTAGGACTTGTTTGTTCTCATCTCTCATATTCCAGATCTGGTTACAAAATGGGGAACAACAATGTAAACTAAAAATAAAGGCTTACCATAAAAACCCAAATCCGAAGATTATCATTTAATCCCAAATTTTATAATGAATTATAGCTGAGGATGTGAATGTGTTTTCAAACTCCAGCAGGAATGGCCTGGAAATAAAGTGTAAAGGTCAGCTATGTTACGGAAGAAGAAACAATGAGGCAGGAGTTAATTCTGAACTTCAAAAGTCCATGTTTTCCACCAGGAAAGTGAATGGCCCAGCATTATGCTATACCAATAATCTCATTTTAAAATCTATAACTATCATTATTTTTGCCACATACTGAGAGAAGTTTTGTCATAATCAATGCACAAAACAACTACTAGCAGAATTAACAACTAGATATTTCCATATATGTCAGAACAATTAGATGACAAACATTCAAGTAACTGCAAGTTTAAATTATTAAACAATATCTTTTTCTTGCAAGGTGTTAGAAATTGATATGTAATGTATAAGGGGGCCTGGAAAAATATGAGTCCCTATTTAAACCAGAAGGAGTATTTTTATACATGTGAAATTCAAGATTGAAAGAGGTTCACTGCTTTGTTGAACTACATATCTAGGTTGTCCAGGATGAGAGAAACAAACTTACACCCTTCTAATTTTAAAGTTCAAATATTTTCATTAAAACTTCTGACTTCTCTCCTGATAGGTAAATGGATATGTCAACGTTTAGGGGGATTTTTCCTGTCTTTACATGTCATATTTAACAATTTTTAAGAAAAAAAATAAGCCTATGCAGAAGAAGAGAAAATACTATCATGAATTCCCAAGTACCCATCACCCAGCAATGAAAATCTTGGTTCTTCTTACATTCACTCACTCCCTCTTCACCTACACCTATTTGAGGCAAATTCCAGGTATCATATCATTTCATCCATAAATAATTCAGCATAGAGCTCTAAAAGATAAGTGCTTTTTTTCTAAAGAAAAAAAAAAGCCACAACCTATGGTTTTATATAATTTAATGAAATAAAAAAATTACATTTAAATCACAGGCATAAACATACAAATTATTTTATTGATAATTGGGAGGTTGCTCTAGGTGGTTCAAAGCTGAAATCTAGTGGTTTTCAGTGACAGTTTTTCATACCATAGTTTTCTTTATACCAGTACAAGTTCACATATTTTTTTTTTCCAAAAGCCCCCACAAATTCTTAGTCGCCATATTTTCTTACACTCAGAAACCTTTGAATGAATTATTTTTATTCTACCATACTTATTGGGCCCTGAGAATTATGAGATTTCCCACTTGAAGCTTCCATTTTCATTGATTATAATGATAATCAACTAAATTATCCTCTTCCTCTAGAGAGCTGCAGAGCTTCTTGATTCCAGTGGCTAATAAAGGCTCTGGTATCGAAAGCAGCACTTTGTTAAAAGGAGTGAGAATAATGACGCAAAAGCTCAAACCAGGCAGTGTTCAGAAAACATACTAGTTGTCTTTGAAAGCCATTTGCTTGGTAACAATCATTAACTATATATCAGTTAAATAATAAATAGTTGTATATAAATATCTAGGATGTGCTTCAAAATAATCTTGAAGGAGAATAGTGAAAGGAAGTATAAACAAAATGAGATTGACCATAAGTTGATAAATGTTGAAGCTGGATGATAGAGGTTTATTATACTCTTCTCTCTATATTTGTATATGTTTCAAATTGTTCAGAATAAATTTTTTATAAAGAGAAAATGAATCACATGAAAATGACAAAATATACACAAAACAAAGTACTTAAACACTCTTTGCAAATGCTCCTGCCCAAATCCACTCATCTAAACAGCTAGCAAGTACTAATCAAACTACTGTATGTTGCACCACTCTTCAATTGAACCAAAGAACAGCAACAAAGGAGTGAAAACAGGAATTTATAGAATTTGAATGCAATCAGTTTCAGAGAACATGAATTATTCCCTGGTTTCATGAGGGTTACTATCGATGTTAAAAGCAGGACATAAAATTTTCTTTAAAAATACTGCCAGAGAACAAGTCAGCCTCAGGGAAAGGAAAAATGTGACTTAATATTTCAGAATAAATTGAAAATTTATGAAAAACTTGTCAGCATCCCAACACTTTTATAGTAAATACTTTAAGCTGAATAAAAATGAACAACTAAACTATAATAAAAGTAAGAAAAGGCTTATTTGTTAGCGACAAGGAAATCTGTATTTAAATCTAACAAGTAATAAAAGGGGAAGGAATACTGCACTATTCTGCAAAGTTTAAGTGTTCTGATGGCCAAGCAGTGTTTTTTTCAAATCTTTTTCTGGAGTTGTTAGAACTTCATCTCTGCTTGATCTGACACCCTTCAACCATGAAGTGGACATCCTGGGAGCAAAATGCTCTGACCAGCCCTGGGGCCCAGCTTTCACAGAGCCTAAGCCCATCATGGGAGTCCAAGCTAGCTAACTGCAGATGGGCATGCCGACAAAACTGCCCCCAAAAGACAGAGGCCTAGCGAGGATTCAGACAGCAAGCTCACAGAACCTTTTAAAAATTTCATATTGCCTTAGGTTCCAGAGCAAGGATGAGGAGGAGAGAAGGAGGAAGAGGCAAGAAGCGGAAGGGAACAGGGGATGGATGAAGGAGAAGTTTGGGATATATTTTGTTCTTACTTAAAGGAGCACGTGAGACCCCGTATCTTCTAAAGGGAACCAAAAGTTTAAAAATTCTAATTTTATGTATGCTTCCCTTATGGCAAATATTATATTTTACTTTGTATATGGTTTAACTATATATGTCTCTCCTGTTAAATTCCTGGAGTGAAGAAAGTATTTGGAATTTATTTTTGAAATGCCATAGTCTATATAACAATGGTCATATTTGTCTTTAATGTTTGTTGAGTTAATTAATTAATCAATCAATTAATCCATTCAGGTGCAGTCAGCTGATAGGTAACAAGCCACAGCTGCAGAACCTGTAGGTTGAATAATGTACTCAATATATTTCACTCTTCACACTGATCCAGCAATGAGAATATGTAGAAGAGTTGTTATGCTTTCTTCTTATTTTTATTACTTAACATAGTGGGATTTGTATAGCGTTCATGAATATAGCAAACATATTTCACATCTATTTACGAATGTCCAGAACCTAAAGTTCACACTCTACCAAATGCATGTGCTTTAACAATTGAATTTAACATTGCTTCCATCTTGTAGGTACATTCTATCCCCAATTCAGAAAAATATGTATTATTATTCATATAAATAAAACATTAGGACAGTATTTTGTTTTCAAATTAAGAGAGAAAGGTAGGTTTTCTGTGTTTCCCCTTGTTTAATAGAGTGCTTATTTCTGAAACAAGACTCTCAGAAAAAGAAAAATTTTAACAATGAGGTTTTACAGTATGAATTGTTAGTTAATTGCATTTATACTCAAGTCAATTAAGTAGGCTACCCTTATTTAAATGTTTTTACAAATAAAATTCTATCTTTAAAAGTTTTTTTAAAAAATCTATAAGCAAGAGTAAGCCAAATCACTCCTCTCAGAACTGTATAAAAATTTAGAAAACCTCTTGTCCAGGGCACTGAAGTTCACAAGTAAAAAAGCTAAGAGCCAAGGACATCAACTGACTTTACCAGATCAGAGAGTGAAATCATAACTGAAACATCACCAAAAATCACATAACCCTGAGAAAATATTGTCTAAATTGTACAAATCACCTATTTGAAGACAAACACACATAATGATATTAAAATTGGGCACTTCCATTTAATTATTGGTGTAAATCTGTAAATATTTATTGATTTGAAAACCATAATAATATTAGCTGAATTTTTTAATCTAGTGGATTTCCTGGGATTCTTTCCTGGCCAAAGTGTTATGCACATAGTCTGGAATATATCTTAGACCCGTAAATTTCAGCCTGCTGTACCAAAAATAGCAGAGCCCTCAAGGAAGATTTATAGTACGTGAAAGAAGTGGTATATAAAATAGAAACACAGCACTGAAGTTACTGAATGCTGATTAACTGTTGCCCTCAATTCCAAATATTTTTCAATCTCATTAACACACATGCTTGAAATTTAAAATAAAAGTCTAGGTATTACAAGCCATAAAAATAGTTAATAATTGTTAAAGAAAAAAATCTGGACCTGAACTTTTGCTTGTTTTTATTTATCCCCAATGAGGTTTATTTTCATTGTTCTTATATTTGTGTGGGTATCTCTTTTTTTCTAATACTCTTAACACACCAACTCCTGAGTGATTTTATTGATGCATGTTTATGAAATTTTATACATGTATTATTGTGACCAATTTAGCTTTCTAAAATTCACCTTCATAAAGATTTAAATACCACAAATATATTATACTTTACATAAGAATGAGCTTCCTTTTCACTCATATTTTATAAAATAATTATTACACATTTCTGAGAAATAAGTATATATGTGTTAAGTGTTTACCATGTAATTAATGGTTAAAAATAAATTACTAATTTAAGAATAAAATCCTCACCAACATAATTCTGGATGAAAGACCATCTACAGTGATATGAAATTTCCAAAAGAAAATTAAAATTTAGTTCATTGATTTTTCTGTCTATTAAACACTAAACAGTTTGCCCTATAAGTACTTTTCTGGATATTTGTACCTCCTATAAAATATAACTAAAGAGCTTTTTATTCTGACCCTGTAGATACCGACAAATACATTTACATGCATACTTATAATCTTATCTTTTCAAGAACTGCTATTTACTGACAATATGCAGTGACACATGTGAGTTCTATTTTTATACACAGGTTCTTCTGGGAGGAGTTTTTAATTCAGTTAGTTAATTTCAAGGAAATTAGTTATGACAAATGAGATAATATTCAAGTCATTGGAATTTGCAGAGCATTGTTTCCACTTATATAAAAATTATCTAAATTTGGGTGGGTTTTTAAGTTTAATTCTAATTTCTCTTTGTTCTTTTTCCAGCAAATCACTTTAGTATCACCTGTGGAATTCCGTTATGAATGATTTTTTTTTTTTTTCACTTTCCAAGGAAGAGCCCAAGAGAGAATTCGCTTCACAATGACCCTGCTCTGCCCTGTATTTATTCGGCAATGATCCTCAGAAGAAGGATTTTGAAAATGCATTGGAACTAGAACCAAGAACGAATGTGATTTTGAAGACTTTATCGCTGCCTAAAATTCTATTTTAAGCTACTTATTATAATTCTTTTTTAAAACAAAAGAAAAACAAAGGAAAGTTGCTTTTGCTGTTACAAATGAAAGGCTGTGTTCCTGATGCCGAATTTCACTGTTCATTTCTTTTGGCCTTGTCGGTGTGGGGAGGGGCTGTTGTTGTTTCCTTTTTACTTAATAACAACAATAATAATATCAGATATTGGCTAAGGATCTGATCAAATGGAAGGGGTGATATGAACAAGATAAATACAGCTTTAGGAAGAAAATACCCCCTCGGCTGACAGCCCCTTGTGCTGGAATCTACAAGGATATTGTAGCAATGCGGTTCCCACAAGAACAAATATTGGCACTTCCACTAGGAATCCCCCAAACCAAGTGGAAAGTGCGGAGCTCATACCTACAAAAGAGTGGACCCAAGGGGCAGACCTGGAGGGAGGAGGGTGAGAACTTAGTAACAATGCCTTAAGAAACCAAATCACTGTTTCTTATTGCATTTTACCTTTTCCTTTCCCGCCGCCTCCTCCCAGAAGAAATATATATATATATATATGTATCAGCTGCCAGCAGAATAGCTTGCGCTTTCTTTGCAACATTTCGTGCCTGATAATTAATGATGCCCACGCCGGGCGCCTGTGGCCTGGACTCGGGTTCCAGCCGCCGGCAGCCCCTGACGTCAGTGGCTGAGCCGCCTGCGTCAGGTCCCCAGCAGCCCCCGGGTGGCCTGGACTGGAGCTCCGGGGGCATGCAGGGAGGGAGTCCCGGGCAGGGTCGGATAAAACCTCAGAACTGACGAAAGTGGCTTTCCTCGAACTCGCTCGAAAGTCCTGTCGCAGTTAGAATGGCAGCGTTTGCTGCTCTGGGGGACTCACAGCCACCGCAGACTGCGACAGAGTCTGGAGGCCCAAACCCAGTATAGGCTCCTGGGGTAAAACGGAGTTGAAAGTTCTAGAAAAAAGGGCCAGGGAGAAACAGGGCAAGTCTATGAACAGTGAGTGCTTCCTTCCCTCCACTCTTATATGGGTCAGCGTAATACTGTTTTCCAATGGCTCCAAAAATGTGGACCGCAAACGAAATGGACCCACCGTTGCTACTTCAACTTGACACAACTTGGAAGTTGGGGATCCAGGAGAGTTTCTCATCCGTGAGCTGGTGCTGGTACCCGCCACTGAGGGAAAATGAACTCGACTTCACACTTAACTAACCACAGCCTTCCCTCTTTCCTTACTCCCACCCTCCTCCAACTTTTTCTTCTTTCTCCATTCTTCTCACCTTTTACAACCCTCCCACGCTGGGGAGTTATGAAGATTATGGAAAGGTTTGATTTTCCAAGGGGGACCTTGGCCTCTATCGTCCAGAAAAGTGTTTTCAATCCCCCGCAGTTGCCCATGTACTAAGAGTCGGGGGACCCGAGTTTGGGAAGCCATCGGCGCATGCTTGTGACTGAGTACAGAATTACGTCTGGAAAAAATCCTGCAGCTCTCATGGGCCCTATCCTCTCGGGATTTCTTCAACGTAGGCTGTTGGGGAATAATTTCTCTTCCCTAGAATCCTCAGAGTATCTTTTTTTCATGATAGTGGTTGTCTTTCTCGTTTAACTTTCCATCTTTTCATCTACAGCCGGAGCACAGGGGGGAGTGCAGGCAGAGACTCCTTGAATAAAGATTTGAGACCACGACTGATTTTTGTGCGTTTTCTTTTGGAATAAATTCGGGTCCCAGGAACCGCGCCTGCATGACTCCGCCAAAACCCGGCGGCAGAAAACAACACTCAGGTGCGGAAAATCGCCTCTGCCGCTGCGATCGGCACCCCAGGACAGCAGCTGAAGGAAGTCAGCCATTGGAGGGCTGAGGGGCTCAGAGCTAGAACACAATTTCGCTTCGCCCTCCCGCTTTCATCAGAGAGTGGCTGGGAACTCGGGCAGGAGTGAATTTCTCCCCTTCTCCAGTTGAAAGCAGTTAGCGGGCTCTGTTACTGGGGGAAAGAGAATAAAAGCATTTTCTGGGAATGCGCTTTTAAAACTTAGAACTTTAATGACAATTTAAGTAAAAGAATACCTAAATAAAAGAACACCTTTCCCGAGCCGGTCAATAAATACCGCGTGAGCCGCCTCACCCGCCAAGCAAGTGGCCTCCCAGTCCTGGCCGCAGCGACGTCTCCAACTCCAGCCCCATCTGTGAGGCCGAAAGGCTGCAGTTTCAGCCGCTGAGCGCCAGACCAGGGACTTAGTGGCCAGCCTGCCTTCCCTTTCTGAGCTCCAAAGTCTGGGAGTAAGTCGAACCAAATTAAATCGAGACGCATCCTTTCAAAAGGCTTTAAAAACCTGTGACTATCCCCTTTCCATGTGCCCCACTGCCTGGTGGATATAAATTGTCACACTCTAGTATCTCCAGCGAGTAAAACAGAAACACACACAGACACACACACACACACACACACACACACACGAATCTCAAAAAAAGTATTGCCGTAACTGTGACACTGTCTTCACAGCCTTGACTGGTGTTAGGATTTCTCAGAACGGAATTCATTAAAAGGAGGTGATTAACCTTATTTATAAGCATTGCCTCAAAGTGGCAACTTAAAGGATTTTAGGAATTATTCAAAAAATGTTTCTGTTTTGTTGTTTTGCTTTGTTTTGTATGTTAGTTGTCGTTTTATTTGGGGGGGTTTGTTTTGTTTTGCTTTTAAGGATCTAGGAAAGTGTCTTTTACCCGGTGTCCTTCGCTGCCCTTTTCAGGGAGCAGTTGGGCTGCCTGACACTTGATTAAGCCTCAGGACTTAGAAAGATCATTTCCTCGAACACTAATTTGAGCGAAATCTGGATTGAGAGTGTAGGTTTACACGCCCAGCTCGAATGTCTAATGTATCAAATCCTCGTTAACGAACTGCCCGCTCCTTGGCCGTGTCAGCCAAAGGTCAGCCCCTTGCAACAGGGCACCGTGGTTCAAAAGCCCTCTTCCAGCGCCCTACCTCCCCCTCCCACCCCAAAATCCATCTTTCACTTTTCAATAATAAAGCGCACGGAGCTCCAACTAGAAACGCCACGGTTGTGTTTCTTTATTTACTTCTTTCTTCACATTAGTGACATGTAAACGACGTGACCTAAGGCAACTACTGAAAAATTAAGTTTATTTTTTCCACAGACAAGGAAGTGCAGTTAGTGGACAAGGTAATTGTGGAAGCATCCTCAAGAGGCACGTATATTTGAGAAGCTGTGACTCTTAGAAACCTTAACTTAAAATAGTAATAATAACAATTTCACAGCATTCAAATGGAAACCGCCCAGTAAACTTTGTTGAAGACCTTAGTGATTAGAAATTGCTTAGGGAAAGGGACAATTCTCTTCCCCCGCTGCCCCTTTCCCCTTTTAGAGACCAGCAGAAAGCTTATCCTTAAAAGATGGCTTTGGTGTCCACAGGGCCAAGAGGATCCAGAAGAGTGGGCCTGCACTCTTTTCGCTCCCGCCTCACTGGGGAGCCCCGCGACATTCCTGACTACCCTAGAGTGTACGGCGTATAAACGTATACACCCCAGCGGCAGAGGCCGAACTAGCGCGGCAGTTCCAAATCAGCCCAACTTCTCGGCGCGCGCCTCAGGCCACGCGCGCGCACGCTGTCGCCGGCCGCGTCCGCTAGTAAGGTGGCGGGGCGGGGTAGGGGAGGAACGCGACTTACCAGGTCTGGGATCTAGATTTCGGGCAAAGTTGGTAGCTGAGAGGCCAGCAGACAGATTCAGTCATACCGGAGACGGGCAATTTGGGGAGGGCTACGGCGCGAGTGGAGGGAAAGGAAAGCACCAGTGCGGTTTGGAGTTCCCCCTTCCCTTGGTCCATGCCCGCACTCCCGCCGCCGCCTCCACATACTAAGCTCGGCCTGGCCGGGAGAGTACCCAGAGCCCGCCTCGCCGCCATCGAGCCAGAGCCTCCGGGGCTCCCGGGCTCTGGCGCCGACCCCAGGGACGCCTGGGGGCGGGGAAGGGATGTCCCCACTCTCCAGCCCAGGAGAGGGTAACAGCGTTGCCGGCACGGACGCTAGCTGCCAAGCTGAGCAGCCGGACAAGTCCGCTGCGCCAGGCCGCTGGCTTGCAGACCCTGACCCGCTCCCGCCCCAGCCCCTCCCTTCCTCAAGCCCCTCGCCAAATGAAAAGGGTTCTTTGGGCCTTGGCCTTTTGGGGAAGACGCGGGAACCCACGCTGAGTTTGAGTTTTCTGTTCAGAACGAGGCCCACACAGGTCATCGTTAGCCTGGAGTCCGTAGAGTCTAGATAGCCCACTCCCCACAATACTCAAACACAAAGGGACCCAAATCACGAATGGGTTTCTTCTGGAGTGGTCCCTGTGGCTGGGGTTTGGAGGAACGAGGGTTTCTGCGCCCCTGACTAGACGCTGGGAGCCGTGGCTTCCGGGACCTAGGACAGAAGAACTCGAACCCTCATGCCCCGGCCACTTTCCTCCTAGCCATGAGTAGTGAGGAGTGAGTGGCTTCTGCCAGGCCTCTGTGGGCCTAACACTCGGTGGCAGTGGGTGAGAGTCGTTGAGTCCGGCAAAGAGACATGGAGCAGACGCTCTTCAGCCATCCTTGCGTTATTGAGCTCGGAGACTCGGGAGTCTGGGTAGGAAAAAAGGCACTGTGCTGGCAGGGACATTTCCAAAGCCTCCCTCCCTGCGTCCTCAGGTTCCACGCTGAAGGCTTGGGGAGTGGTAGTTGTCAGGTGAAATGATACTGTGCTCCCCGTATTCCAGAACTGGCGCAGATGGAACTGGCCCTGGGATAGACTGCAGTGTGAGCCCGGCACTGACCTAGGCATCCTGTTCCCAGTGAGGGAAATGAAATGATAAGCTCCACAAAGTGGGTCTACCTGTTCAGTTGAAAGTAAAAATCTAGAGTAGGATCGGAATCTGTCGGCAACCACTTCAGATATTATGGGACCCAGGATTCTGACTAAAACACCCAAAGGCTGTAGATGTTAGTCGGTCAGAGGTTGGAGTGACCCAGGGACCCTCTGTTGCCCCTCCCCTTTGTTTACAAGCGTTGGCCACTCCACCTAGACAGATTATAGGCTCACTCTGGAAATGTCAGCGCATTGGCCACAAAATACCATGCAGATCCCCAAGGACGTCACTAGAGAGGAAAGCAATAATCCAGCGACTGAACCCAGGTGTCTCTCACCAAACCCTACCCTTTCTGGTCTCTAGGCCAGGGCAGTTCCTCCACCAGTCCTGACGTTTGCACTACCTAAGCACGTTTGGATTTAGCAGGACCATTTCAACTCCAAGACAGGCAAGCGGACTAGTATTATTTGCAAAGGGTCAAGTAGAAACCCTAGAACAGTCCTTCAAGCAAATGGCTCCCAGTGTCTCAAATGGGGCGGTGGGAGGCTGGGGAAATGCCAGAGAGCAAGAGGAACTAGGAGAAAAAGAGTAGGAGAGAGAGGCGGAAAGACAAAGACAAGCCGGCACCCAGACTTGGATCTGGGCAAGGGATGAGGGAAGGGCCTAGGGAACCTCCCCCAAACGGCTGCTCGGTCACCTGGGGCCTGAGCTCTGACTAGGGGCAGGCTAAGTCTTCTCCGAGGGGCTAGGGATATGAGAACAGCCGGGGCGACAGCTCTGGCTTGGGAGGGGATAAGAGAAGAAGGCCTCCTTGGTGGACCCGGTGTAAACTGGAAGCCCAGCCACCCGATGCACTGGGGTGTGGCCGGCTGGGGCTGGAGCACCATGCAGCCCCCGGCCCTCGGCGAAGGAGAGGCCCTGACAGGCCCACTCAACTCGCCGTTCCAATGGCAGCAGCCCCAGGTTGCTCTAGCCTCTGCTGCCGGCTCCGCATTGTGAGCTCACTTAAACCAGTGCGGTTTGAAAACAAACACGTGCAGCTACACCGCCGCACTATTTTGGGAGCCTAGCCAGCGACTTTCACAGGCCGGAGCCTCTGCTTGGTTCTCTCTCTAGCCCGCGAGGGCGGAGGAGTCTCATGCATATTTATCAGCACGTGGAACCTCGGGCCACAGGCCGCGCATGCGCACATCTCGCGCGGCCCGGCCAGAGCCTGCGGCTACGATTTGGAAAGAGCCCCGCCGGGCTGCGGGGTGGCGGGAGGGTCCCTCAAACGCTGACGACCCAGCCTTCGGTGGAGGTGTTGTGGGGAAGTCTCGCCGTTGCACCCCCTACACCCACCCCCGAAGACTGTTTCCATGTTTTCAATAAATCCACCAATGCAAAAATTTCCGTTTACGCACTCCATCCCACCCCTGTGCTTTCTCCACAACTTTCAGTTTTCTTAGTCAGAGGCTAGAATTTTCCCGGATGAACGGAAAATGTTTAAAAATGAATCGCGATGCGAGCTTCTCTCACCGTTTACGTTCCCGCTTACTGTAACTTCAAGGACATTGTTACACAAACGAAAGATGTAAAATAACAATTTTTTAAAGTTTGCTAAGGTCGGAAGGCTTGGGTTTGCTTGCTATTGTTTTTAAAGATGTGATTCCAATATGCTTATACCCACGCTCAATAGTTGATTCTTGTGTGTGCTATAGGTGAAAATGTCACTGTGTAACTTTCACAACTGGTGGATTTTCCTGGATATGCTTACAGACATGTCTCACAACAATCAGAGGCAGCCAAAGTGTTGTGGACAGTTGACAC
The DNA here is from genome assembly GCF_028878055.3 of Symphalangus syndactylus. Classification (NCBI taxonomy): domain Eukaryota; kingdom Metazoa; phylum Chordata; class Mammalia; order Primates; family Hylobatidae; genus Symphalangus; species Symphalangus syndactylus. Next base: position 49,232,616 of record NC_072439.2, on the reverse strand, counting down.
ACAGTCAGTCTGTGGCATCTTCACTGCCAAATGATATTTCCACCCTAGATAGCTAAACCCGATTTTTTAAAAACTCACCTTCAGTATATAACATCAATTGGAAACTTCATACTGTTTTAGTTCTTCACTCTAAAGTGGATATCAACTTTAGGAACTGATGACAGATCCCAGCTTCCACAGTAAAAATAGCCTCTGGTTTGGCCTGATGTGTTTCCTCTTGCTAAGGAAGAGACTCTGGAGCAAACCAGCCTTGCATAGATTTAGGGAGAACATTATTCATATTTTGCACCTATTACACCATTATATTTGCAATAAACTTTAAGGAAAAGGATTGAATGTGACATAAGAAGTTAACATTTTTTGTATTTCTTGCCCCAAAATAGTGGTTATCATTTTTAAAAAATTGCTGTATGCTTACCCATAATAATCTTACTTTCTATATCTAACTAGTTTAAATGGTACATATTACAGAGGATGGACAGGGTGGTTAAAAGCTGAAAGAGAGACTATCGTGGGTAACTTGTACCTTTTGCGGCTTGATGGCACAGACAAGATCAATCTTTCCATTGCCACACTATTTTCAATAATTCTAAAACAGTTGATATCAACTGTGACTATCTTTATGAGAATGCTTTTCCCCCCAAATATGAACACATAATTCTAAGAACTACACTTGATGCTACAAGGAAGCCAGAACTCTGTACCTAGAGAGGAGGAGATAAATTTTTAGTCGGTATTATAAGTTGGAAAAAGAAAAGAAATGTAAGTTGGGAATGTCTAAGAGCTCATGTCTTTATATCTAGTCCACAGCCAAGGGCACAAGTGCCTTAATTTTGAGTGTGCCAGACCACCTACAGCAACTCCTCATAACATCTTAAACTAAATCTTCTCTTTAAGGTCCAGGGCCTTCTCCAACTCACTTCCTGAAAAGCAGTATGCCCAGGTAACAACTCCAACAGCACTGACTCGCAAGAGGTCCCAGACACTGATTTAATGTTGGCCTCAAAAAGAAAACTTCTGGAAGCTTTTGGGGATAGGTGAGGTACTTGAGGGTATAATTCTCTGGCCAGCCCTTTGAAAGTTTTGAGAAAACTTCACTATAAAGGCATCTAAATGCCAGGCCCATCAGCAAAGAAGGTTAGTGCTACTTTCATTGTCAGAAAAAAAAAAAAAAAAAAAAGATAAGCAGATGGGGCAATTGAAAGGTTACATCTTTCTTTTGGAGGTGGTTTGCTTTTTAAAGGTTAACTTGAATGCTTGACTGTAAAAAATCAAAATCATCAGCTGCAAATGCTTAAAGCAGTTGGGGGTAGCTTTTGAAGAAGAAAACAAAGGATCTGAAATGTTTGAAAATTACTTAGCCCCCATATAAATGGTGCTTGTATATTTATATGCTTGCTCTACAAATGCACACACACACATACCACAACTCATTTCTCGTCATTTCTCAAATATGATTGCTTGTACTCAGGCATTTTCTGTTGACACAACATAACTTTTTAATAACTTGTTAGCTGTTCTAATCATTTGATAGTATTCAGAATACAATGCAATTGCAAAATGAACCAGGACAGCATTCTGCCTAAGTCAGAATCTAAAGCTACACACAGGAAACAGCCATTTGCAGCATTTTCAGCTCCTGCTAAAGAGAGTCTAACAGTATATTTTGCTGTTCACATTTATGTATTTCAAAACCTAATAGCCCATGAAAAAAAAAGTATGAAGAATACATCTCGAGAAGCAGATATTAAAGGTACCAGCAAAATAATAGACTACATTTAAGTTCGAAGCATTATTTTAGGCCACCTACATCATTAATGACTTTTTCTTTGTGATAGGTGTTGGGAAAGAGAATGCACAGGAGGGTTGGCTTAAATGTTGGCTTCTATTACATTTATTTGCTATGAGTAAGATTATTCACAAATGCAAACACTCTACTCTTCAAATGTTTTCTTAAAATTTATTTGGCCTTCAAAGTCTAAATAGATATTTGAAATATGGAGTCATTTTGAAGTAAACATTTACCCCTAAAATTTATCTTTAAAATATCCTACTTAAATAATATGTCATAGTGTGATATTTAATTATTACACTATGATATTAAAGCAAAAGGGGCATCAGGTACATAACAAAAATTAGACACTTATAATTCCCAATTTGAGGTAAACTACATCTAGGAATAGGAATGTTCAAAGAAAAGATGAACTCATCATTTACTATCTTCTTAAATGCACCAGCAAAATTACAAAAGTACCACTATTATCATGTTTATCATTATCACACTCATATCAGGTTATCAGACAACCTGATCTCAATGAAAGTGGAAAGGATTATTAATTGCAGTTTTATCTTTTCTAGAGAGATTTCTTTATTCCTTTTTCTATTTTTAACTAATGTCAGGACCTAATGTCTGGAGTCACTTCAAATGCAACTCTGTTAATCAATTTCAAACTTCCAAACCAACTGGGGCTAGCTTTTGCTTCGCAAATTTTTGGAGCTAGCAGCAATTCCTGCTTAGGTATTCAACTTCCATAAATCTCACTAAACCTTGCAAGGTGGCGCTCTTTTCATGAAAAAGCCAATATTATTGTTATAATCAGAATAACATTTTTAAAAAAGTTAAACACCACCCTCCCCAGGGTTTGATGTGCTACAGTAAGTGCAGCAAAGTCCTTCCTCAGCAAATAAGACTTTGTTGACTAACAGTGACAAATATAAATAGCAAGAGATGAAAAGACAAGTCAACAAAGGATTCTTAAAGAAAATTGAACATTTTTATCTTGTAATTGGCCAATGCTATAATCTGAAAAATTAATTTCACTTTAAAATAGATGTATCTTAAGGAGTTATTATACTTTGTGGGGTTTTTCCTCTTGTTTTCTTTTTCAGAGTCAAATATGGCCTGTGGCTTCCTGAACACATATAGTATATTAAAGAATCAGGTCCATGGCCCTCCTTGCCCAGTGAGGTCAGTTTCTGTCGCCTGCTCTGCACCTCCACACCCTAGCAACTACAGCCAAGGGCCTGATTTGTGATCTCCGGCTACGTTGTCTGCCTAATGGGGCGATCATACAAGCTACAACCAGAGACAAAGAAGCCTGCGTTCCTACCAGCGCAGCTAACTTCATGGAAGCAGCATAGCTTGCAAATCTATCAAACTAAACTGCAAGAAAGACAATCTGATTTAGAGAAAAGGCATTCTGCCACAGTCATTAAGCACAAGTAATTTAGATTTTTATATTGTCTCCTCATTTACAAATTTACTGTATCAACGCCAACCAATGGAACGAATTTCTTAAGTAAATGAGAAATAAATAAAAGAGATAGAAAGATAATCAAATTACTTAAAATAATCCTCTTCCCTAGACATATTTTTGAGAGAACTAATAACAGTGGCAAAATCATAGGAATAATAACATATCATAGGAAGTAATTAATTTACATTAGCATCATGTTTGAAGAATATAAGTGAAACGCTTTATGGACATTTACTTTTGTACAAAGAAGGAAGGCCTGGAAATGCATGCATCGACATCCTGAAAATTAGTTATGGTCATAAATGGTTTAATTGAAGACAGCAATTTAAAATATGATATTGTAAATCTGCAACTCAGTTTCAGCCCGGGGAATTTAATCTAGGGGGCAGCGGAATCCTCGGCTTCAAGTTCATTTGCAATGTTGCAGAGCGAGCCCCTGAGCTTCTGACAATTCGTCTACATTAATATTGATGTCGCCTGTGCAATCTATTTCTGTTATTTTTATGGTTGTTATTCTACATCTGCAAAGGTCATTTAAATTATACTGCGGCCGAAAATTTGTTTCATAAATTTTGATATAAATACTAATTACACTCTCTCGGAGAGTCAGCAGGGTAGCATTCATTTATCACGTTTATACAACCTGCAGTGACAGAAAGGGAAGGCAAGGGAGACTGGAGAGCTTTTCTGGAGACCCTTTAAGACTGGCAGAAGAGGCAGCAGGTTGCTGGTGGGTGAAGAAGAAATTCCTACCACAATCACTGAGATTTAAGAATCTTTAATAAGGTACGAAAGGTTACCAAACAGTTCTGGAAACTAAAGTGTACATACGAGTTCTTCTAGCCATAAATATTGAAGAGCTGTAACATGGATAAACCGGCCCTTTACATGCGGATAAATATGGAAACTAGGAATTATATACATTATGTGGTTGTATCTTTTGCCAAAAGTAACGGACAGTTATAGTTTATATCTTTTTTAATATCACTTTACATAAACAAATGGAACAGTTTGACACGCAGATCCAGGCTCGAACTATACGAATTCTTGACAGGACGTGAAACAACATTTTACCGCACTAAAGTACTCAGACTTTGGGACGAAATGTTTGCACTTTATACAAAAAAAGCACATTAATACCAATAATATTGGGTTAGGTCGACGTGGAGACTGTAATCGTACAAAGTAATTCACATTTTGGTACACATTTACTAGAACATTCTTGCCATTCAGTACAAACAGTTGGCTTTCGGCCGCCCACCCCTCCCCCTCCCCCCACCCATCCGGCCCCTCCCCCCTCCCCCAATGCAAAGACCACAACGCCACAATCCCACCCACCCGCTCCAACCGAGATATAACTATTTACAGAATTCAACAGTACAGTTTTAAGCTAATAATTCTGTATTTACAAGAAAACAAAGAAAAAAAGAAGCCGAAGCCCCAGAGAGCCCGTACCGATCCGACAAGAAACTGGCCCTCGGGGTTGGCGGCATTTGGTCAGGTGGCCTCCTGCCCCTCGACCCCCTACCGCACCTTGGGTACCAAGCCTTTGCCAAAAAAAGAAAAATAATGAAAGCGAAAGGAAATTTTTAAAAGGTTGATGCTTCCTCTCTTACTCGTCCTGGGTTTATTGGCAGATTTTTTAAAAAGGATTGCGGGGTCTGTGTAGGGGGTTGTTTTGATTCGCAGGGTTCTTTCAGTAATGTTGTGTATACGTGTGTGATCAGTCTTTTAAATAGGGTTTTGTTCGATGTTTTGTTTCTGATTTTAAACGTACCATTCGTTAAAATTGGAAGAGAGCGCGCTGTGGCCGGCTGTGTGGTGGACTGCGGAGGAGGAGGGCGATAAGGAGCTGGTGGTCGGGTTGTCTGTGGAGGGAGACACGATGGTGGGAGGCGTGGAGGATTCGTAGCCAGAGCTGGCAGCCGGCGAAGGCTGCGAGCCCTGCGAGGAGGATTCGTGGACCTGCAGGAATAAAGTCGCGTTTTTACGGACATAAAAAGCCAGTGCTGCGGCCGCCTAGAGGAGCGAAGGCCGCGAGTGCCCTTCCTCCTGGACCCCTTGGAGCCCCCTGAACACAGGCGAGGCCCAATCAGCCGGACTTTGGGCTTGGTTTCCCTGCACAGGCCTGCAGAAACCGTGCTTCTGGGAAAGTCAGCGTCCCCAAGACTCACAAAAGAAAAATAGGTCTGGGAAAAGGGAGCCTGGATTTGAGGCCAGAGACTGCACTGTCTTTCCCTGAACTTTGCTTGCCCATGTTTAGGTGAGCCAGAGCTCAGGCCTGGGCGCAGGAGTCCAACTCTTGAGTCTCACTGGCAGCTGCAAGGGCAGCAGCTTCCGCAGGGTCAACCCCCTGCAAAAGCCCTAGCTCTGGGCCAAATTCAGTGGTGGCCTTTGCTCATACTCGCCTCTTTTAACTTTTATTATTAAACCAAGAATTTAAAACGGCCTTGGGCACTCCCATCCCCTTTTCCAGGTCCTGCCCTACCCTCTCTGCCCAGCTCCACTGAGTGGAACATTTGCCTTCCCGCTTTCTCTGGCTCGCGCCACCGCCTGGCTGCCACTCGCCGCCCGACCCCAAGCCGAGAGCCGAGAGAGCTCCTGCCTCAAAGGCGGCGACGAGAGCGCGGCGATTACCTTCATGTGTTTGCGCAGCGAACTGGGATGCGTGTAGGACTTGTCGCACATCTTGCAAAGATAGGGCTTGTCGCTCGTGTGCACGTGCATGTGCTTCTTGCGGTCGCTGCTGTTAGCGAAGCGCCGGTCACAGCCCTCAAACTCGCACTTGAAGGGCTTCTCCCCTGGTGCCAAAGTAGAATGAGAGGGGTCTAATTAGAAAAAAATGCCACGGCCGTTTTTCAAAAACTAAAAAAATGGAAAAAAATTAAAACAAAAAGCCAGCAGCCCAGGATTAGCACTTTGCAAGCTTAAAAACCCGGAACGTCCATAAATTCTTACATCTGCAGTGGAATTACAAATATCTTAACTCTATTGTAATCTCTAATACAATTGGATCTACATTTTACTTTTATGTTTTAAAAAATTAGTAGTAGGAGGAGTCTGTTTTTACCATCAAGTCTGGAAACTCGTATTAGCCAAAGCTACACACACGATTTCGGATTGCTTCCACTTGGCTCCCGGTTTCTAGTTTTCACGTTTGCAGCTTATTATCCTGCCCTATTGCTTTTCTCTCCTCCCCCTGCCCCCTCCCCGACGCTCCGCATCCCCTCGTCGCCTCCTCCAACCCACCCCACTACCTACATACACTCACATTTTATAGCGTAATCTGGGCTAGAGAGAACTCAACCCCGCAAATTCTTCCCTGACTCGGGCGTTAAACCCGAAGTCCCAAGCATGGTTCTCAGATCTCACCCGGGAAAATCAGAATAGGAAAGGAGATCCAATTCCCGGCCTCTTGAGGGCAGGGGGCCCAGACTGTTTTGCCTGATGCCAGGCTACAACCCTGAGCTAGCGGGAACTTTTTTTTTTTTTTTTTTTAACTGTTCCCAACCTGTCTTGATTATTTTTAAAAGCCAAAGAGGGGAATCCGGTGTTTTGAAAACACCGTCATGGAGTCTAATAGACAAAAAGGTCTTCCTTGCCTTCCTCGGACTTTCTCCACCCCTCAAACCCGCTCTTAAAACCAGTCACTACTAAAACTGAACTCTTCAAATATGCATAAACCTCCAAAAGCCTCCTCAATCCCAAATTATTTCCTTTCCCCACTCTGTCTCAATTCTTTCTGTCTCTATTTTGTTTCTTTCTACGCCTTTAACCCGGCCTCCTCAATTTCCTCAGCTCTTTTCTTTGGCTAAGTCCTCAGTGAAGTGCACGGAGAGAGATGGTGGCAGCAAGCAAGCGTTTAGATTTGTCTGCAGCCTGAGCAGCTGGCGCCTCCGCGGCTGCCCGGAGCCAGACACTTTCCCCGGCTTCGAAAGCACCAAGGTCTCCGCCAAACCAGGTTTGGCTTCCTGTTCTCCGATCTTTTTTGTTTCTCATTTAAAAAATCTATATCCCCAGCTCCTCCTCGTCCGCCCTCTGTGTGTGTGTGTGTGTGTGTGTGTGTGTGTGTGTGTGTGTGTGTGTGTTTCCATAATTTCAAGCCCGAAACTAAAAATCAGCGCACACTTTCCCTGCCTGCCTGCCGGAACCTGACGCCCGGAATCCGACCGAGGCTGCGTTTGTGCGACCTGGCCGCTGACTTTCGGTTTGGGTCCCAGGCCCAAATGGGAATGGATAGGGGTCCTACAGCTGTTTCCGTACCTGTGTGCGTCCTTTTGTGGATCTTTAAGTTCTCGGAGCGCGCGAAGACCTTGCCACAGCCAGGGAAGGGGCAGGGAAAGGGCTTCTCGCCCGTGTGCACGCGGATGTGGTTAACCAGTTTGTATTTGGCTTTGAAGGGCTTGCCCTCGCGCGGACACTCCTCCCAGAAGCAGATGTGATTACTCTGCTCCGGGCCACCTACGTGCTCCACGGTGACGTGCGTGACTAGCTCGTGCATGGTGCTGAAAGTTTTGTTGCACGACTTTTTGGGGTTGGCCAGCTGCTCGGGCTCGATCCACTTGCAGATGAGCTCTTGCTTGATGGGTTGGCGCATGTAGCGGAAGAAGGCGCCGGCTCCGTGATGCGCGGCCATGTTCACGTTCATGGGCCCGTAGCCGTGCAGCTGCGGCGCAGCATAGTGCTCGGAACGCGGGCTGGTCACCTGGCCGTACTGCTCCGGTCGCGGGTACATGTCCCCCGAGAAGCCGAGCCTCATCTGCCCGTTGACCACGTTAGGCGACGCGTGGCCGGCAGCCTGCTCGTGAAGCCCGGGGAAGAGGAGGTGGCCCGCGGCGTCCGTGTGGCCGTGTGGGCCCCCGAAGCCCCCGGCCGATGCAGCAAAGAGGCTGTGCTGTGCGCTGGCTGCCGCCGCCGCGTCGCCAAAACCCCGGTTGCGGAACAGAAAGTCCCGCGTGGAGTTGAAGGCTGCGCTGGAATAGGAGCCGACGTGGCCCGGGTGATGGTGATGGCCCAGGGCCGCAGCAGCCGCGTAGCCTGGTGCCTGCGACGTGAAGGCCGTCTGGCCGGCCGAAGCCAGCTCGTGCGAACTGGGGTTGAGCTTGAAGGCGCCCATGCCGTCGGCGAACGGGTTGATGCCCAGGCCCACGTCTCGTTCGGCCACGTCGCCCGCGGAGTGGTGGCGGGACGCGCCAAAGGTGGTCACGCCGATCGCTGGGTACTGGGGGCCGGCGTCCAGGAGCATCGTGGCTGCTCGGGGCGAGCCCCGGCCTCCCCCGCCCCCCCCCACCCTCGCCAGCCGAGGAGGGAAAATCGGGAGGAGGAGGAGGAGGAACAAGAGGAGGAGGAAGAGGAGGAAGAAGAGGAGGAGGGAGGGGGAGTCGACCCACCTCGCGAAGTCCTAGCCTGCAGGCAACGGCGCGGCGCGCCCGGGCGCTGGCCGGGCCAAACGCAAAGTAGCCGGACGGCTGCGGGCCGCGAGTGAGGCAGGCTCCAGTGCCCGTCAGGCAGATCCTGCCGGCCCGGCTCGCACTTTCTCGCCGCTCAGTCTCTGCCGACAGGGCCGCGCGTCAAGGCTGCCCGGGGAAAAGCATGGAGCATCTCAGCCCCCCAAAAAAACTTCCTCCTGGATTTGTAGCATAGAGGAATGTGAGCGCCAGAGCCGCGACTGCTTCGCCCTCTCTCCGCCTCGCGCCGCGCGCCCCTCCTCACTTCTCCACTAGCCCCTCGCCCTTTCTTTTCTCTCTCTCCTTTCTCTCACGCTCGCCTCCTCGCTCCTTCACTCTCCTTTTTTCCCTCTCTGCTTTTTGCAAAAAAAAAAAAAAAAAAAAAGTGGGTGGGGGGAGAAGAAAGAAAGAAAAACCCAAAGAAAAGGCGCAAATCATGCACAATATTGTCTTTTGCGGTTTATCTTCCTGGGGAGAAACTTTCACCTCCTCAGCCGGGCGGTGAGCGCGAGACTGATAGCAGCAATCATTCCTGCAGATAAATGAATTGAAAGGACGACACCGTCCCCCCCTTGATGAATGGGAGCAGGGGGGAGGTGTCACGTGCCGCCGACGCTGGCGCCCATTGGTGCGTCTGCACTCCCCCCGCCCGCAGCCGCCGCGCCAACGGAGGGCGCGCCGAGGCGCCGCGCGCAGCTCATTGGCCCGCCCGCCTCATCAATCCCAGGTATTGTAAAGCGCTTGACATCCCCTTTTGACAAACCAGGGCTGCCAAGAGTAGCAACTTTTTTTTTTAGCCAAATTTTTTCCCTCTTCTCACGGAAATTTTTTTTTTTTTTTTTTTTTTTTTACTACTATTCCTTTTCCTTCTCACAGTCATATGCATTCCTCCTCCTCCCTTGCCCCCCTGCACCCCGGCGCGGCCCTTCCCGAAACCAACTCTTCGCTGAGCGATTAGAGACTTCGGACGTCTCCGGGTGCAGGAGGCGGGGATGGGGCTGGTAAACACAGCAAAGGCACTTCCAGAATGTCCCGATTCAGCAACTTTCTTTTCTTTCTTCCCCCTTCCCCCCTCCCTTCAAGGGCAGCAAAAGAGGCTTTTGTTATTTGCTCCTTTTGAAGTTTGTTTCCCTCTTGCTTGGTCCCCCTCCTGTTTATAATTTAAGATCTTGGGAGCACACGGGCACTATGCTCTCTTTACAAAAAATGTAATTTCTCTGTGTAACCGGTAGCCTCTGTATTTCTCGCTTTTATCTAATCAGACTTCCTGCACCACTGCACCCACCCCCCGAAAACACACACACACACACACACACACACACTCACACACACAGGTGGATGAAAGCGCTTAAGTTTCCAGGTTATTGAGGTTTGAATTTTTTAATGGCAAATTTGAAACATTGTTGCCAGTTTCCTTTACTTTTTCCCTCTCTTGCGTTATTTTTCTCTTTTCTGCCTTTCCGTTGTCTCCTTCGACTGCCCCCACTAACCCTGTCTCTCCTTACTCCTGTTCCCTATTTGGGCCCCTTTCATTCAGGTAAAACTGTAAATTTCCCAATGCGCCATTGTTCCCTTGGGCTGCCCAAAGCTCCCTAGAGATCCCCGAATACTTTTTTGGTATTTAAATCCCCAATAGATAGGACCAATGTAAATTTTGTGACATTCAAACCTTTTCTAGTTCACAAATCAGTCACCCTTGTCACAGTTATTGAAATTCCGCAACTCGCCACACCAGGACGGTGGAAAAAGCGGGCGCGGTCTTTGTTGCGGACCAGGCTTTTGATCGCCAGAGAAAATTTACTTACCTTCAGATGAGTGAGCAGAAAAAGAAATAACACTCCCTTTGATTTAGTTAGGAAAATGCAGACATTTGGATTCAGTGCAAACATACAACACTCGCTTGTTTTCGCGATGCGGCCCTCGATTAACCTGTCTTTGCCTAGCGCAAAGTCTATTCAACAACTGCGCGTAGTTTCTTTTTGTCCCTTCCACAAAGAGCCATTGACTATATATTAAAATGATTGTTGAAAGGTAGGGGAGTATGGTACTTAAAAGCAGGAAAAAAAAAAAATCCCTGTGACTCAATCAATTAAGCCGAGCAACATTTATGCATTTCAAAAAATGCACGCGGATGCGGGGGGTTGTGGGGATGAAGGTTGCATTTCTCCGCAGCTCTGTTTAAAACCCAGCAGTCCTGGCCGAGGGTTTAGCTGAAGCGTCTGCATATTCATTAGGTCTAATTATTTTCTAGTAAGGAAAACACAAAAAGCCAAGAGTCGGAATCCTTCAATTTACCCTTTGTTTCTAACTTCATTTGGCTTCTTTGCAGCTGAATCAAAGCCCTAAACTCTTTTTCCAAACAAAGAAACCTCAACTCATCCTTTCATAGGCGGCCCGGTTAGGAAACTCACCGTGCCCCAGCGAGAGGAAAATGAAAATGAATATATTTTTTGCCCTGACGCCAGCGCTGACTGCACTGGCTGGAGGAAGGCAGGGTCAGCGTCCGCCGCTCCTCGCCTTTCTGGTTTTCTGGTCTTCTCACCGACTAGATTCTCGCTTGGGGCTGGCCGGCGGGACTGCCCTTTCCATGGGCTGTGCTTGCTCAAAAGTCGGCTTGGGTATCCGGGATGATTTCCCGGTGCCTGAAGGGACCTGGCTGAGCATTTGTGCTTGCGCTGGGAAATATAAATTCGAGAAAAAAAATTAATTGTTCTGTTCCCATCAACAAGTCTGAGTCTAGCAGCCCAGCATTTCCCACCAACTTTGAGTGGAATGGAATGAGGAGTGGAGGTAAAGAAAGGGCTGAGGCATCTTTAAAAATTATTATACACTTGGTTAGGAAAAAAAAAGATATATCGGAGGCACTAAGTCTTTTTACCTACAAGGGGAAGTTGGATCCTGCTTCCCCTGGAGTTGAGAAAACCTCATCTGCAAGGAGAAGTTTTCTCCAGAGGCTATATTCCTCTCACTAGGGAGAACCGATATTGAACCCACCTCGCCCGCCTTTCAGAAAACACACGCGGGAGCGCGCGCGCGCACACACACACACACACACACACACACACACACAAAACAAGGGAGGGGACCTAAGGGGGGAAGGGTAGCTGTTGGGAGGGGGAGAGGGAAAATAATTCTTCAAAAAAGAAAAGTCAGTCTTCTCCTCTCCAGTCCTTGGAAATCCAACGGGGACGTTGACAAGAGGATATTTTTAGGAAACACATCCAAATATACAGGGTAAGAGTGAATGTGAGAAAAAAAAAAGTTGTGGGTTGTAGAAGTTATCAAGTGGGATTTGCGGCGCTCTCTGCAGGAAACGCGAGCGGCTCCAGTTCAAAGCCACATGCACCAACGTGACATATAAGCCATTAAAATATCATCCTGACGGCTCATTTCTGCTTCATCATACATTCCCTAACTGCTTCCCGAAAGCTGGGAAAGGAGAAGTGAAGGATGACCGCCTCGCTGGAACCACAAAAGAGAGGCTTGGAGGGGTCTGTGGTGCCCTCTCAGCCACCCCGAAATGATGTGCAGAAATGAGGCGATCCTGGCAACAGGTGGAGTGGGGTAAGTGCCTGAGTCCAGGGGGCAGACAGATGAGACCTGTACCTCCAGTGACCGGGTAGCAAGTGCCCTCAAGGGGGCCACTGGCACCCAAACCCCAGTGGGGGAAGAGGCCCAGCCAGTCTTTCTGCCCCATCTCCTCCTTCACCCCACCCCCCTCCCCCAACCGTGGATACAGGCCCCACCTCACTGACACTAAGGGGAGGAGGGGGTTCCGCAAAGGGGCAACGCAGAGGATGAGTCCATCCCTTCTTCCCAGGAGGAGGCAAAAGGGGTACAAATGGGGCTCCCACTGGCACAGGAACCAGGAGCGGTTTGTTGCCTGCCTGCCTTCCCTTCTCTCCTTGTAAATTGCCTGGGTGCCCCACCGTGGGCACAAGAATGGAAGTCGTGGCCCAGAGCTTCCCTCGCGAAAAATGAGCAAGGCGGGTGCCGGGAGGGGGCCTTTACAGGAGGTATCTCTGCTCTGCCCCTAAGGGGGTGGCTAGGAGGGTCTCTGCTTCCCCTCTCCAGGGTCAAAGCGCCAAGTTAGCCCAGATGGCAGCAAGACGATGGAACTTCTCCGCCCCAACCTGACGGCAGATGCCGCCTGAGTCCACCTCCGAGCGGCTCCTTGCCCTCCCTCATCCTGGTCCTGCCTCAGGAAGCTGACTGCTGGGATCTGCTCTCTGCGCGCGGTCAGCAGTGGGTTCGGGACTTGGCTTTCTTTATCTCCAATCCGAACAAAAGCAGCAACTAGCTCTCTAGGGAGCAGGCCGCAGCTCCTAGGATTCTGGCCCCTAGCCTAGACCCAGGGGCATTGGAAATTAGGGGCCAGTGAGGAGGGAATAGAGCTGAGCTGTGAAAGAAAGCTAGGACTGGCTCAAAGGATGGACCTGAAAGTTGGGGTTGATGAATGGCCCATGTCAAAGTCTTAGGAAAGCGGAGGGGCTTTGGAGGGTTGCACTTCGGCCGTCACCGTCTTCAGGAAACTCCCTTTGGATTCCAAGGTCATGTTTTCCCCCCTTTCCGACAGTATTGTCCTCGCAGCGACCCACACCACTGCACGCCGCTCTTTTTTCTCCCGTCTCAGCCGCCTGCAGGTTGGGGGAGGGGTGATTCAAAGGGAGGGCTAAATGCCCAGCCTGATCTACTGATACAAACTCTATTCTGGGCACCCGGAGGCTGCCCGCACTTACTTCAGCCCCGAGCTTGGAAACCCAAGCTTCTCCCTCTAGAGAACAGGAGAATGAGTAAAGGCCCCATGCACAACCCAGTCTCAGCAAACTCCTGGCGCTTGAGGGTCGAATGGAGGGGAGCCAGAAAGGTGCAGGGTGCAGATGAGTAAATCAGGCAGCGGGCAAAGGCCGGGGCCAGTTTCCTCTCTGGCTCGGAGCTCCCTGCCAGCTTTTAGGGTTTTTGCTCTGCGCCCGCCAGGGACAAGTTGCAGCGGAGAGGTGGGCATGGCTTTCCCGCGCCTGCCGTCTAATCAGTAAGGAGCAGCTGGGGAACTGGTCTCTAGCTGCAGCTGACCTCTGACCTTGGGTAGTCCTGCGCCGGCTAGGTCGGCCCCACAACTTGCAGCTTTCGAGGCTCCCCCAAATAAAAATGGTGCTTTTTGCACCTGCCCACTGTTCCATCTTCTTGGCTCTCCTCCGGCACTATCAATCACTGGAGCTCCCTGGCACCCATTCCTCTTCTCAAGGTGGGGGCAGGAGGGCAGATTCCAAAAAGTCTCCAGGATGTGCTATGGACTGGCAATTAAGATGCCGTGGTTGATGTGAGGAGCAAGCATTTGGGGAAAACGAAACTGAGTTTCTACATTCCGTGGTTGTTTGAGACCTCAGGTCCAGGGGCCCCAGGATTGCTCCCAAATTCTCTCACCTCTCTTTCAGCAAGATGACTGGCTTGTTTGCTAAGTGGTGTCAGAGTTTGAACTAAAGGAGATGTTTACCCTGGTTCCCTGTATAGGCTGTGTGATGGAAATGCTACAGACAGCCTCCTAAGGTCCCTGTTGCCTGCCCTAGTCCAACCTCTGCAATATTTGTTTGCATGTCTATGGATCTGTAGTGCACAAAAGGCTGACAGGACCTGGGACAGAAGTGATCCAGACCTCTTAGAAGTTGGGTTGGGGCTGCCTTATGGGTGGACAGGGATCTCTAGGGAACCTCACGCCCATTTCCCCCAGAAGCAAAAGAGTAAATTCTATTATTGCCAACCAACCAGGACTTTTCCATGCCAGACATCCTGCCATGAGGAAATTTCAGAGCGAGGATGCCCAGCATGCCGCCCTTCTGTAGGAATGCAAAGTTAGGCCTCCTTTCTTTCCTGATTTGTGCTGGAAGGAGCTTATTACCTTTGGGGAAGAATGCCTTTTGGTTAGAAAGAATTGAAAATAATAATACCCTCTGAGAAAAGGTGAGTCTAACCCCTGCCTCCCAGGCCTGGACCTAGAAAATAGGGGAGATGGAAGGGTAAAAGCCGCCAAGGTATTTGGAATTCTGGTTGGAGGTTGAGGGGGAGAGAGAGAGAGAGAGAGATCTTTGTGCACAGAGAACTGGATACCCTTTAAGATAACAGAGTCCCACTTGGATTTGGCCTGTGGTTCAACAAGTTAAACAACTGCTTGTTCTGTGGGCAGACATCCCCATTGACAGAGGACTCACTGTGTTTGTCCAGCCTGAGACCTTTTCAATGACTGTTTTTCTTTCTAGGCCAAATTGAGGGTGGGGGCCGGGTAGATGCTTCTGTCTGGCTGCTCAACTGCCTCAGCCTTGCCTGACAGAGGCAGAGGTCCTCAGGATGGCTTTAAGTATTTAAGGCGGCCAATGGCTTGGTAGCTTTAGCCACAAGGTGAATCTGATGAGTAATGTGTATATCTTATGGGAGGTGTTATTTCTACCCTTCTCCACTATGAAATGTTGATGATTTGAACCAAATGGTTAAAATTATACCTTTTTAACCTGACAAATTTTATATTAACTTTAAAAAGTCAACCGGTGATGAATCCCAAATGGGTCTGGGGTGTGGGAAATGTGAGGCTAAGGAATTCTGCACCACCACAGGCAGAACAGGATTTGAAAACCTGCAAAGAAATTCCTTTCCTTTTGATTCCAACAGTTATAAATCAAATTTTAACTGCTAACCTCTCAGAGTTCACTAGGCTCTCCTCACCACACCTCACTAAATTTCAGTTAATAAACTTTGGAAAAATAATAAGGTTTCTTATGCAATTAATTCAAATTTGAGAAGCTACAGATTTTTGAGTACTGAGTAAAACAGAGCTTACTTCTGCTTGCAAGGCAGAACAACAAAGGAGTTTCAAATAAAAGCCTAGCTGGGAAATTATAATTTTTCGATGTTTTTATCACCAAAGATATATCATTTTGCAATATGGGCAGTTGCCGGCAGAATCCTTTTCTTTAGCTTCAAAATTTGAAGATGGTCAAAGAAAGACCAAAAGATCTTCAGATCAACTCCTTCTTTCATTCATACATTCAAACCACAGAATGTTGCCACACAGACGTGTAAAATTGCTTAACTAGTGACTGTCACTCTTTTCTTCCCAAACAGGCTCAAAGTCAGAAAATGAGATACAAGACATCCTTGGTGATGAGGAAAAGATTACGGCTTTACCGAAACACTCTTAAAGAGTCAAGTAAGTTAAAATCCTCCTTTGAATATTGGTTTGCTGGTTTCTTTTCTTCTTCTTCTTCTTTTTTTTTTTTTTAAGTAGGAAGTTTTGTTTTGTCTTTTGTTTATGTTGGGTTGAGAGTTTGGGGGGAGTTTCTTGAGTTCAAATGAAACTTAGAACTCCTTAGTGTTCAATACATTTGCACACAAATCAATGACACAAAGTCCCACCAGCAGCCAGCTAATCCCCCTCAATGCCTACTCATCTGGACGTTCCAGAATTAATATCTGATGATTCTCTCATTGAAACAACCACCCCTGACCTTTTGCAATTCCACTGTCACGTTATTCTATGACATATTCATCTTGAATTCATTTCCAGACAATTTGATTGGAATGAGGTTTGACATGTATTGGCTTCCATGAAAGAAGCAGACTTTGATCTGGATGATGGGGTTTACATGATATACATCATCTTTACCAGGGATACCAGCCTTCTGCAATGTGGTAGTGATGAGGTTCCCACAATGTGGTGTCTGAACAGGGAGTGACTGACAGCTGCTCTGTCAGGAATACCTTAATTGTGAAGAATTTAATTTAATATTCCATTTAGAATAAGCATATGATTTAGGGTGGGGTATTTTCCCTTCCAGGCGTCTAGTTTTCCTCATTTCAACTATATCACTAGCTGATGGTTGCCTCCAAAGATGTTCCCTCATTGGTAGGCAAAGGAACCTTCTTAACCAAAGTCAACCATTTCCTACCCAGGAAATGGCTCTCTGTATTATCTGGGGATGATTTAATGGCAAAAGTCTCAAAAGAGGTATGAGTTAATATGTAAATTCAGTTGTTTTGATTCCTTAATGCTGTTTTGGAAGATCCAAAAGCAATGTTTCCTAAGCTTTTGTCACAGGATGTTTTGTAGAATCCTTGCTTGGAAATTAAAGCATACCCAAGTATATTTTCTTCCATACTCAGTTCCATTAATGATGTTTAAAACTCAAATTTCCATAGCAGAGGAGAAGAATATCCTCCTTTATTGCCAAAATCCTAATAGATCTCATCTCCTTTGCACAATTTGGGCTTAGAAATATGGATGGGCTCCTGGGGCTTAAGTTATTTCTTTGCATAAGAACAGAGACAACCTCCTTCTGTAGGAATCTTGAAGTCTGTCTGTGACTAGCCTCTAAAGAAATTTACCTCTGTTTAGGTTGGCAACCTGGCCAGAAACAGGGAAGAAAGAACTGAACAGGTGACTATTGATTTAGATGCAGAACATTCAGATGACAAGACTTGTTTCTAGCCAGGTTCTATACAGTGACCCTCAGCTGAGTAAGGCCCAGCTCCTGATCTGGGCATTGCTTACAGTAAATAATCATCATTTAATTTAGCATTGCTTAAAATATTAAAATGGAAAAATAGCCCAGCTGTTGATCTGAAATATCCTCCATTTTTTTTTCTTTCCAAGGGAGTGAGATCAGACATTCAAACCAGTGATTTAAGGAGCTCTGGCAGATGGTAGGGCCACAGAATGTTCTATTTCTAGAAAAGAACTAGGAAATCACTTGTTCATGCCATTGTATTCATCTGGGTAGGGTTAGCAAAAGTGCTTAGGACATGATTCTGGGCATTGGTTTGCAGAGGCTGTGAAGATTGAGAGATATTTGGGGTCTAGTGGTGGAATATGCTCCAAATAGGTCCCCATGAAAACAAGATTCCAGTGCTTCATTTTGACGTGTGCTAAAGATCTGTGGGTTGTGAGATACTCTTTTTCTCTACAAATGAAGCAGAAAAGTAGACTTAACAATGCTATAGCTCCGGGCATGGGTAGGAATAGAATGCTTCAGTCAAGCATTTGGTGTTGGAGGCAGGTATAGTGAGATGTTTCTGGAAAAAAAAAATCTGAAGACCACTGAGGAGACACCATTCCTTAGACTGCTCAATTGATAATCTCTGTAGCCTGGGTTCCCTGCTTCCCAGGCTCTGGAGGACTCAAAATGATCTCTCTAAAGACTAAAATATGCCTCTCAGATGTTGATGCCCCATCACCTTTAACTGGATATGCTTTGGGGCTTATTTCAAAGATATACCTTGAAGACCCTTCTGTAATTGCCCAAAGTTCCTTGTCTGTAAATATTAGTTGTACAATTGGTTTTCCCTTATTGCTGTCTCTGGGGAAATGTCCTTCTAGGAGAATGTCTGGTCCCATTGCCGGGTTTAGCCAACCAACATATAGACCATATAGCTCTAAGGAACTTGCAAAGATCAGGCAACCTCAGTGACCTGCAGGTCTACTGACCCCTGGCTACTCAAGCAAGAAGCAGCTACCCAAAATGGGTCCAGATGTTTTCAGCTTTCAAGAGAAGGCTGCATCTGGGAAGGAGCTCCATGTGGCCAGCCTACTCTCCATGATTTTGGCTGAATCAGATGTGTTTGCGCTTTTGCTGCTGGCACAAAAAAGTCATACACAAGTTCAAAGCTTTTCAAAGGCAAAGTGACTAACAGAAAGTGTGTAGTAGGCTAGCAGATTATGTGCATAAAACCTCTGTTTCTTAACCCGGGAGTCCAGAGAGTCAGTGGTTAGAATTCCAGAGGACCCATAAACTTGGATGAGAAAAAAATGCATCTTTATTTTCACAACCTTCTATTGGGAAGTTGGTGTTTTCTTCTATGATGAATATACGCAGCAAATGCTGGACTATTAGGAGTTCAACAGACTCACCAGGCTTCCTAAGGGTTCCACAGCCTGAAACAACTAAAAACCCCTCTTCTCCTATCTGTCCGTACTGTTATTCAAATATTTGATGGAGGTGGGGTCACAGTGTATATATTAAGAAATCCAGCTGGGTGTAGTGGCTCGAGCCTGTAATCCCAGCACTTCGGGAGGCCGAAGTGGGCAGGTCACCTGAGATCTAGAGTTCAAGACCAGCCTGGCTAACATGGTGAAACTCCATCTCTACTAAAAATACAAAAATTAGCTAGGCATGATGGTGGGTGCCTGTAATCCCAGCTACTTGGGAGGCTGAGGTGGAAGAATCTCTTGAACCGGGGAGGCAGAGGTTGCATTGAGCCAAGATGGCGCCATTGCACTGCAGCCTGGGCGACAGAGGGCGACTCTCTCTCAAAAAAAAAAAAAAAAATCCATGTTTGTGCAAATCAGTCTTAAAGCTAAAGTGAGTTTGACAAACATTCTGAATTGTTAGTTTTAGGTTGCCTAGGGTCCAGTGGAGAAAAAAATATTTTAATTGCTGGACTATTGCAGAAGTTCCCCTGCACTTAAACCTGAATACCACATAAGCTGAACAAGTTCGGTGTTAAGATGTGGACAGTAAAAACAGCTGGGCAAGGAGTCTCAGGTAAAAACATACTCTGGCTTTTGTTTAGCTTTTTGGAGCCCTTCATGGGTTCAGTCCAGAGTTGCCTAGACAATTGCATCATTCAACATACACCTGTGAGGTGAAATGTCTCATTGAGATGTGTAAACCTTTCACTGGAAACCTGGCCATGCCACTGCTTGGATGAAGGGAAGACAGGGGAAGGATCAGAGAGATGGTGCCTGTTGGTGGAGGAGTAAAACATGGGAGAAGGTGAAAGCCAGGGAGACATATCCTGAGAGTCTAGTCACAAAACTGCTGTGTGGAAGCCCTTGGTTTTGAGAGTAGGGAGTGGGGGTCTGGCAGTCAAATACTCTTCTCTGATATTTTTCATTTTTTTTTTTTTAAATACTGACGAGTATCTATTGGTAGAGTTATCCAAGCTCTTCCTGTAGAAAGAGCAGAAAGACCTGGACGTGTCTAAGTGGAGAGAAATTGTGGAAGTTAATCCCTCCCTAAAGTGCACCCAAGGGAGGAACAATGCATTAAATGAAGGTCTCAAAGAATCTGCCAACCGTTATACATCAGTTAATTATTTAAAAAAAAAAATTTTAAAGCCTTATTTACTGACCAGGAAATGTATAAGAATAGTCCTTGGTGCTGGGGATGGGAGGAGGGGCAGTTCAGTCAATTTCTATTCAGCATTGCTGGTAATCTGCCGAAACTTCTTGCCTCTGCTAAGGTGTATGGGACATTTTACTCTATCTTTAAAACTTTTCTTAAACATACAAGCCTTTCTCTGTTTTGGGGGGGGGGCACTTTTTATGGCCGCCAGGGAAGCCCAAGCACTTAGGCTGGCATTTTCGGCTGCAGCGACAAGGCAGGAGTCCCGGCCAGCAGCCCTTTAAATCGCCGGACGACGCAGCTGACCTTAGCCGGTCGGCTCAGACAAAGGACTACCGCCCGCCCCCAAAGCCCCCCAACCCCCGCCCCCCGGCTTTTGCCACACTCGACTGAGCCAGAACTTAAGTTTTTTTTCAACCAACCGACCCCCATCCCACCAAGGTGGCCCCCCTAGCACTGGAGGGCATCTTGTCGGAGGCGGTCACGGGCCTGCAGGCCCTCTCAGAGCCTGGAAGGGGAAACGCGGCGTGCACTCTCTACAGAGGCCTAAGACGAGGTAGGAGGAAGCAGAGGAGCCTCGGACCGCAGGCAACAAGTAGCCGAAGCTGAAAGTGGAAGTCATCCTTAAATCCCCTTTCCCAGAGGCTCCGTAAGACTGCAGGGTATAGCGCTCAGGATCCCTGATTGGCCCAGGGAGATCCGAGAGCGAAAATCTGTTTCTCCTGGATGCAAGCCCGACTCCTTTGTTCCTCTGGCCAGCCGGCCGGCGGGTGGGTGTGACTTGTGGCGGGTAGAGTCCTTTCAGGAAGACATGGGTTCAAGCCCAGCCTTTCCAAGCCGTCACCACTTCCCACCTAATCCTGTCCCTGGTCGGGGCCAGATCCTTGGGTTTCGCGAGTCTTTGAGCATTCCAACACCGGGGAGGAGGGGCCTGCAAGGCTAAATGGGAAGAGAGTATGGAGGAAAGAGAGGGGGAGGGAAGAAGAAAGGAAGACGAAGTGAGGTAGAGGGTTTGGGTAAAATAAGAGAGACGAAAAGGACCAGAAAGATGAGGGAAACGAGACATTTCGGAGAAAGCCAGAAAATAAAATTAGGCTCAACAGCTGCTAGTCTAGGAGTTTCTCAGCTCCTGGCTCCTGAGTCAGCAACCTCCTTTGGCCCTTCGATCCCGACCCCCTCCTCTTGCCGGCTACAGGGACAAACTGCCCAACCAGACCGCCATCTCTGCGCACACGATGCTGCCCATCAGCCCCGACTGAGGTCCCGCAATTCTGCCTCCCCAAAGTTGTGGTGAATGGTGGCATAACCCAGCCCCGAGTACTTCCAGGAGCCCTGAGTCAAAGCTGATCCACTCAGCTTTCCAGAAAGGAGGGGGAGGAGGCTCAAGGGGAGAGAAAAGGATTTGTGCCCGGGTCAGAGCGCATGAGCAGTGGAAGCCTGAGATGCTGTGGGGGTGGGGTGAGGGAGGGAAGGAGGGTATGTGTTTGGGGGAGAGGTGTGTGAGGGGTGGGTGTTGGAGCGGGGAAGTGTGAGAGATAGATAGAGAGAGACCGACCGCGTGCGGCAGGACCTGTCATCACTGACGTCGGACCCGGCCGCGGGCCAATGGGCGACCTAGGCGATTGTTCCTCTCTGTGGGTCCAGGCCACGGCCCTGAATCTCTATTGACTTCCTAACGCGCCCTGCTGCTACTTCTGTAGTGTGCAGGATTTCGCCTAGGCATTAATAGCCAAGGGGGTGGGCGCGCCCAAATCCAAACCTTGGGAAGTAGAAGAGAAAGAAAGAAAAAAAAACTTTACACAAGTTTTTTTGTGTGGTTTTCCTTTCCCCTCCCCACTGTCAGGTGGCAGTGGTGTTAGCGGCCTGGTACAGGGAGCTCCGGCGAGCGTGGGCCCGCAAGCAGCCGGCCGCCCTCTCCTAGCCAAGCGGGGCACTGAAAATATATATGGCTGGGGCGCTTCAGAACCACCACCACCTCCAACATCATCATTTCTGTCACCTCCACTCCCTGGCAGGGCACCGTGCCCCGGAGCGCCCCGGGGTGTTAGCCGCCAAAGTGCGCTTGGGGCTCAGCTCCTACCCCTCTGGAGCAGAACCCCCAGCAATCCACAGACTCAGCCCTGCGCCTTCCATTACCCCTTACATCTACGCTGCCGCTACCATCCCTTTCTAGCTCATGGCACGGCAGGGGACTTGGCCGAACAGCAGTCCGGCCCAAAGGCGGCGGAGGTATTTGGCCTCGCTCTGTCCATCGGGTTCACTGCTGGCGCCGTCTGGCTCTGAGTTCCACGGCTGACTGCAGAGGCCGTAGTGCTGCAGGGCTGGGCCTGCCCCCCGGGGCCCAGGGAAGAGCGTGCAGCCCACGCCACCCGTTCTCATGCGTGCTATTTGTTTCGACAACAGGTAGCAGCTCTGGACACCATGGCCCCCAGCTCGCCGCCGCCTCCAGCCCCTCGGTGTTCCCGGGCCTCCACGAGGAGCCTCCCCAGGCCTCCCCCAGCCGTCCTTTGAATGGACTCCTGCGTCTCGGGCTCCCTGGAGACATGTACGCGCGGCCAGAGCCCTTCCCGCCAGGGCCTGCGGCCCGCAGCGACGCCCTGGCAGCTGCTGCAGCCCTGCATGGCTACGGGGGCATGAACCTGACGGTGAACCTCGCTGCGCCCCACGGTCCTGGCGCTTTCTTCCGCTACATGCGCCAGCCCATCAAACAGGAGCTCATCTGCAAGTGGCTGGCGGCCGACGGCACCGCGACCCCGAGCCTCTGCTCCAAAACTTTCAGCACCATGCACGAGCTGGTCACGCACGTCACCGTGGAGCACGTCGGCGGCCCGGAACAGGCCAACCACATTTGCTTCTGGGAGGAGTGTCCGCGCCAGGGAAAGCCCTTCAAAGCCAAATACAAACTTGTAAATCACATCCGCGTGCACACGGGCGAGAAGCCCTTCCCTTGTCCTTTCCCGGGGTGTGGGAAGGTCTTTGCTAGATCAGAAAATCTCAAAATACACAAACGAACTCACACAGGTCAGTATTCGGCGCTGTTTGTCGCGTGAGGACCCTCTGGGGAAGCAGGCCCTCGGGTCTGGATTTCCTCAAGTCCCAACTGAGGGGAGGGGGAAAATATTTTAGTGTTGTTTCCATGAGCCAAGGCCATAAAATATTAATTATGCGCTTCTATTCTTAGAATCACAGAAGTTTCCGGAGGCTGTGTGTAGGGAGGATAGTGCGGGATTTCTGTTCTGGGGGGACAAGGGTGAACGTGCCTAAGACCTTGTGTGTGCAAACATGTGCTCTCTGTTAAGAGTATGATTTTAAGATATTTTAAAACAGCATTGTTCCCCAAAGTCGTAAAGACATAAGAACAGCTGTCTAACTTTTTTCCTGGTCCCTTTGGAATTGCGCGGCAGAACTCTTCCACCTGTCGTCCTGATAACCTGGCCCACCTGGACTGAGAGGTTACCAGGCCCTGGAGCCTTCTTTAGGAGTTGGGGGTCTAATGGGCTAACTTTGTACCTATTTTTGAGCCTTGGTGGCCGGACACTAGGGATGTTTGGTGAACCCTCACTTTCGTTTTAGCACAGACCTAACGGGAACTATCCACCTTAAATATCATTTACCAAGCTGCTAAGGGAAATGGGGACATGTGTCAACTACATCTGCTACTTCTAGTTACCAGAAAAAAAGGAGTACCTTTCAAGAGCCTGCAAAATTGAACTCCTCTGGCCAGAGCATCTCTAATTAATACAACTGCAAGGAGAAAGTTTTCACACTTCCAGAACAGCCTGTGAAGTTACATTAATTAGTTTAGCAGCCATTGTCTGTACTCTCCTTAGTTAGGGTTTTCTCGCTCCTCCTCCCTGGAAGTTTAAGAAATCAACATCTTTCTCCCCTCCCCCATTTTGGGGGCGGGAGAAGGGGACTGGTGGGGACAGGAGAAAATAAAATGAATTCCAGCTTGATGCCCCACTTCTCCTACTGCCCGGTGCCTTGCCCCTATTCTTACTCTCCCCTATTCTTGCTGGAACATCGACAATTGCTGGAGTCAAAGAACTTCCTAAGGCTAGTTGTGCTAACGCCTATCTTGTCCCCAAACTCTCCCTTCCCGAGGAAGGTCCATGGCCCGGACACTGGCACATGCGGAGACCAGACCAAAGTCCACTTGGAGCCTGGCACTTTATTTCTAAAGCTTGTCTGGAAGTGTACACTTTCCCTGAGCTCTTTTCAGGGTTTCCCACAATGTCGCATGGATCTCACCCCCTCACCCGAAGTTTTAGCTTCGGGAAGGGGCGGTAGGTCACACTGGAATCCTGGCCCCAGGCCTGCTACTCCGGGAGCTGGCGGCGGACACCCGGAAGGTAGACTCGCAGTCCTGAGCTGGAGAAGGAACTCATCTTTAATGACAGGGTTTTTTGTTTTTTTTTTTCTTTTTTTTTAAACAAACAAACTTTTACAGCTCTTTGCCGGCCCACTGTTTGAATTCTGTGAAGCAGAAAATAGTTAAATTCTTAGCACAGTCGACCTACAGCAGAGAAGCAAGTTCAGTGCGCCACGGCTGGCTCAGGTTTTCGTGTTTTCAGGACAGAATTTTGTGCGTTCTTTCGGTTCGCGGTTCTGATTCATTAGCGGTGGGGGGTGGGGGAAACAACAAACAAAAACAAACAAACAAACAAACACGACCAACAACGAACTACAGAGTCTGGCCTGCTCGGGCATTTCCCTCAAATCCCCCTCCTAAGTCATAAAAAGAGGAGAGAGAGAGTGAGATAGAGAGAGAGAGAGAGAGAGAGAGAAAATGTTTCTCAAATGGCAATAGACCTCACTACAAATTATTCATGAAGACAGTTCTCGATTCAACAGGAAAATAATTGCCTTTCAAATATTAATGGCGTTTCATTTCCTCGAGTCGCGGAAGCGGCAAACAGGAGCAAATTTCTCAGGAGTTGAGATTCTCCCTGACCTGAATCCGGGGCCTGGCTTTGAAGGCGACTGTCCGCACCGAAAGGATTCACTTTGTGGCGGTCACAGCGATCCCGGAACAATGGTGCCTCCGGGAGGGAGGCGCTGGCCAGCTACCGCGCTCTGCCTGGCCACCGTCACCCAGCTCCTCTCCCGGGACCCCTCGGCCGGGGCCGGGAGCTCGCCACACCTTCCCCGGCGTCTGAGGGCGAGTCAGTGCTGGGGATCCGAGGTAGAGGAGAAGAGACCGCGCCGGGGCGCAGTCGCCGGGACAACCAGATCCAGCCACAAGTGCGAGAAAATGGCGCTGGCCCAGCTAGCCCGAGCTTCCGAACTTTGTCCGGCGGACCCGGCGCAGGGTCGGAGAGGAGGCCTTTCCGGACTGCGGGGCCTCTGGGATGAGAATCTGGGTCTTTCACAGCGCAGCCCCAGGCCTAGGACGCTCCGAGCGGGCTGCAGGGGCCTAGCCCAACGCCGCCTCTTCACATTCACCCACCCACCCAGGGCGCAGTGCAGGGAGCTGGAGGGAGGGGGAAGGACTGGAGGCCGGGTGTTGGCGGGGGGCGGGGGTGATGTCAAGCGCGGAGACCAGGGCGCCTCCTGCAGCTCCGGAGCAAGCTGGGGCGCGGCCTCACCTGGCCTCCTAGGGGCCTGCGAACTTCCCGGCTGCCGGTATCACTCAGTGTACTGCTGTTTTCTCCTCTGCTCCTCGTCTGGAGCGAAAAAATTGTTTTTGTTTTACGTGAATGTCCAGCGAGGCGCTCACGAGATCGGACAAGCTTTTGGCGGGATTTGTGTGTGTGTGTGGGGGGGGGGCGGGGGGGGGTTGTTGCGGAGGGACACCAAACTCTAATTCCATTTCACCTCTGTTTTCTCAAAATAAGCTTGGTTTCTTTTGCAGGCCCTGAATTGTATGTTTTTTGTAAGTTTTTTTTTTTTTTTTTTTTTTTTTTTTTTTTTTTTTTTTTTTTTTTGAAAGGGAAGAAGGAAGAAAGTTTGGGTTTGCAAATGCTGGCAGGAATCAGAGGAGATAAAAATAGGGGCAAATAGGAACACTGATTTATTCCGCATCTTTCTATCACTGCTTTATCAAATGGTGCCAGTGTCCCTCGAAATGGCAGGTGCCAACACCTTCCAGAGGGTTTAGTGTACTAGCTATGCTCCTGTAGGGTGGGAATCCAGCGACCGGGTGGTGCCGGAGACCCGGGCTCAGGAGCCGCTGATTGCGCAGAAGCGCAGGTTGTGCGCAAACCTCTCTGTCCGAGCCTCAACAGGGCTCGGGAATTGGGGCTTTGTTTGTTCTAACCAGCCCCAAAGCGCCTGTTTTTCCTGGATAAGGCGGGAGAAGCAACTACAAAGGCAACAGTTCTCCAGCTGTGCGTCTTCCTCCTCAGCTAGACGCTAGGTAGCCGGTCCCTTAACTCAGAGCGCTGGGAGGCAGCCATTTGTTTAAAGCGCCCAGAAACCTTCTTCCCCCATTTCCGCAGCACTTGCAGTTCCGTCAGGAATCTAGGCTTCCGGGTTCTCGGGGTCCTTTC
Organism: Symphalangus syndactylus; assembly: GCF_028878055.3. NCBI lineage: Eukaryota > Metazoa > Chordata > Mammalia > Primates > Hylobatidae > Symphalangus > Symphalangus syndactylus. The sequence goes on along the minus strand of NC_072439.2, from coordinate 49,206,310 downwards.
CTCTCCTACACGTCAGCTAATTCAGGTTGCCGTGAGCTCCCCGATTGGGGCTCGGTCCGGCCAATTTTGTCACTCTAACGTGCACTCGCGCCTTCCCTCGGCTCTACAGTGCATCGCAGCCACGGATCCCAGCTCCTCCCCGGCCTATACCAGCCGCCTGGTCGCCCTCCAGTCTGCGGAGCCAGGCCTGGCCTGACAGCAGCAGCTGTTTTCTTCCCGAAGCCTCAGCGCTCAAGGGCGTGGTTGCGGTAGAGACCTTGGATCCCACTTGACCTGTGCGGACCCTACCGCGCCAACCCCTCGTCTTAGGCCCGAGAGGCCCGACAGCCAGGTGGGGGTGGTCTGGGCAGACTGGTCGACATCGCAAGTCAGTTCGGACTGGGAGGGCCAGCTGCCCACAGCACGGTCTCCGGGAGGCCTCTGGAGCAGCGTAATAAAATATTATTGCTGGCGAGCGTATCTGGAGGGATCCCGGAAGGTTTAGGCAAGATTTGAAGAATGCTGCTAAATGTTTGCCCTCAGGGGGTGGAAGGAAAGAGGGAGGGGGCTCCATATCCTGTAAAAATCTCTTCTAAAGTGAATCATTGCTCAGAATACCTTTCCCTGCAGCACGAATCCACTTTATGCACACAAAATGTGCATCGGCTGTGCATCCTTAAATTATTTCATCGCTTTGGCATTTGAGCAAACCTACTTTAGGAAACAATTTAGGCCAGGATGGGGGTGGGTGGGGGGGGGGATGAACGGCTGGGCGGGGTAGCGGCAGAGAAGTTTGTCTGAAACAGCAACTTTAAATCGAGATGTGAGCTTCCCCGTTAACTATATTGTGAGCTCCTCCTTTAATGTATTTCCGAGCAGAGGTGCTTCTGGTACCAAGTGGAGAAAATTTGGAGGAAACAACCCGAGTGGATCAGGATTTTCGAGGATGGAAACTCGACTAAGATGGAGTCACTGTCGCTCCTCCTCCATACCCTCCCCATGAGCCCAGACGAGGAAGGCGGGAGGGATGGAGGCGTTCAGGAGAGGGCACCGGGGGCGCTCTCTGCACGAGGGAAAGGGGTGCTCAACCTGAGGCGCCATGGAAAGGGATTTCTGAAAATATTTTGTAGTTCTTTTCCAGAAAATCAGAGACGAATGGGGGAGGGTGGCAAGCACCTGACGGGAACACGACCCACGAGCACTAATGTCTCTGCGTTGCCTCCGCCAGGCGAGAAGCCCTTCAGATGCGAGTTCGAGGGCTGCGAGCGGCGCTTCGCCAACAGCAGCGACCGTAAGAAGCATTCGCACGTGCACACTAGCGACAAGCCATACACGTGCAAGGTGCGGGGCTGCGACAAGTGCTACACGCACCCCAGCTCTCTGCGTAAGCACATGAAGGTGCACGGGCGCTCGCCGCCGCCCAGCTCTGGCTACGATTCGGCTACACCGTCTGCCCTCGTGTCGCCCTCGTCGGACTGCGGCCACGAGTCCCAGGTGGCCTCCTCGGCGGCGGTGGCGGCGCGTAGCGCCGACTTGAGCGAATGGTACGTGTGTCAGGGCTTGGGCCCCATTGCGGCTGCCCCCGCCGCGACTCTCAGCCCGGAGCTACCACCTGGCCCTGCTGCTGCCGCCGCCGCCTCCGGTATTAGGGCTGCCTCTGTGGTTGCTGCTTCTGCACACACCGAATGCAGAGTAGGCCACGTTTCTGAGGCATGAAGAGGGCGAGGGCGGAAGGAAGGAAGGCCGGCCAGCCACCTGTAATAGTTGCTGGAGCTCACGGAGTACGCTAATATAATGTGCATTATTTTAAAAGATAAATATGATCCCCCTATTTATTCTATAGTCACACTCAGCACCATCACTCCCACACTCGCCTTCATGACTAGGTATCATAAAACCAGGGTTAGGGGCGAAAAGAGACAGGCAGATGGAAAAAAATTGGAGAATTTATATGCAATCCTGGCAACTGCAGATGACAAAAGTAAAGCCACAAATTTCCCGCATGCTTCGCAGAATGGGAAATATTTTTCTCGAGGACTGGGCCGCTCCCACCCCCACTCTAACCCTCCCCTCCCCCACATTAATTCCAACCTCAGAAGTTCAGATCAAGGGAAGGGGGCAAAGGGAATTCCAGAGCCCTTTTCTTGACTCCAGTTTCTTTCCTCTTTGCCTTCCTATGGTTTCCCCTTCCCTAGGTATCCTTTGAAACAAAAAATACACAAGTCCTAATTTTTCCAACCTCCTCTATAAAGGAGATAAGGGAGATTCATCGTCTTTTCAGCAGGGAGTGGGTAGGTGGTGGTTAGACGCTTCCACCCCTATGGAGTGGCCTGGGCACACAGATAAACATCTGCCTGTAGTCCACAGACTCGATATACGTTGTATACTTGGGGTAGGGAGTGAATTCAAAACAGCAAGAAATACAGACAAAGGAACACCAGAGAGGCTTCAGGATTCAATGCCGTGAGACCTCCCCGGGCCCTTTTCCCACCCCAACCCCTGTAGAGGCTTTGCCTGTGGAGTCTTGTAGGTGCTTGGGCTTCGGGTGTAGAGCGAGCTGATGACGTCACTGAGTCGAGGCCTCTAAAGTGGAGAGACCTGACCTAGGCCGCCGTGTCTGGGTGAATTGCGTCACTTCGGTGATGGTCTTTGTCAGTAATTGCACAATGTTGGTCTTATTTTTAAAAAGGTGTAGGAGGAACTAGAGAAATGATCCACAATAATAAATACTGTAAAGGCAAACACCCAGTGGGTCTAGATTGAATGCGTATTTGATATGCTGCATATGAAGTCCCCAGAAAAAAAGAACCAGATGTTGAAGGAGGGGGCGAGAAAGGCCTTTGCAATTGTTGCCAAAGGGAAAAATATCAGGTCCTGTTTCCCCCCTCCCCCCATCTGCAGGGAGAATGGGGCTGCCCCAAAATCCTAGCTAAGACTTGAAGAAGTAAAGGAAAATAAAATAATAAAGCTTTGGCAGATTCATCCCAGTTCCCTAAGAATTTGAAAATCAGTGTGTTTGTACTGGGGAGGGAGGTGAGTTTTCTCTCTGGGGAGGGCCCCACAAAAGACCTCAATTTAAAAATCTGAGCCCAACAAACAATTCCTGGCCCTGCCACTGATGAATTTTCTTCTGCTCTATCCTCTTCAGACACAATTAGACAATTAGCACTCCTGCCCGCAGCCCCCACAACTTTCATCAGATGAAATAGCATCCTAACTGGAGTAGAACTATTTTCATGACTCCAAATAAAAAATGCAGTCTTCCAAATACACCCTTAGTGAATCCGTCCTTGAGAAAGGGGGACTGAAATTCCTGCCTACCCCTAATACAATAGGGCCCAGAGGCTGCCTGACCCAGCGCGGGCAGTCGGCAACAAACAACTCCTTCCCATAGTGAAACACCAACCCCATCACTAAGGTGCAGAGGGCATTTGCGGAACTTGCTGCTTCTGCCGATGTTTAAAAAGTCCCCCTTCCTGAAGTAGGACTTTTTTCTTTCTCTTCTGTTTCTAGGCTCCCCATTTTGCTTTCTATCTTAATCTAAAATCATGAAATAAAACAAAAATGTTTGGTCGGCCACTAATCGCCTTTAATTTTTCATTTGCTTGTTACAGATGTCCACCGCGTTGCTCGCAAGGTAATCTCGCTCCGCGCAGCTGAGCGCCCCGCATCTCGCGCCTGCTACATCAAAGGGCCCGCGCACAAAGCAGTGTTTCTTCGCCACGGTGCATCTTCATGGTAAGTTAGGATTTCTATGGCAATGTGCAAGTCGCACTGAAATCCTGAAAGGCCAAGCCTGGAGCCCGTCCAGGCTTTTCATTAAGGACATAATATTTACGTCTAACAGACCTTTTTTCTTGTGTATACAAGTATATATTTTTGTTTGACGCGGACTAAATCATTTTCATTTAATTTCCGGTAAACAAAACCCACGCGAATGGGCACTTGTACCCGATCATAATAAAAATGGATAATAATGTGAAGGAAGAAAAGAGCCGCTTTAATCGCCGCTCAGCCCCCTTTGTTTCTGCTTTCTGCGGTGATCAGAGGGCGCATTTGGGTTTGATGGCGAGTTTCTAAAGGCGAGGAAATGGTTTGTAAGAGGGGAAAGAAAAGGAGAAAGGTCTAATCAAGCTCGGGTTGTTCAAAGAGTCGGGTTTTGGGGTTGAAAGTGTGAGTTTGACGGTGCATCAGCATGCCGCGTTAGGCTCGCCATGGAAATACGCGCGGGGAGCGGCCGCTTCAAAGGCGGCACACTTCACTACAGACACTCTATTAAGATACATTTGCGCTGACCTTTGCTTTCACGCCATTTAATACTGTCACTGCGCTCTCCAGTATATACTTCCTTTCTAGAACCCGACTTGCCCACGTTTAGGGGTTCACTCTGCACCCTGATGTGGGAGGCTTTGGCGCAGGGGACACCTTCAGGAAAGGGAGGAGCACAAGGACTCTGTGCATCTTGACTGCGCCCCAAAGAGTCTCCAGGATCAGGAGTGAATGATTTTAAAGCAGCCTCCGAAGCTTAACAAATGAGCATTCCAAGTTCAGTTTTGTGCAAATCGCCTTTCTGACTCTTGAGTAGGATGGAGGCTTAAATTTAATGGGGACTTGGGGGGAAGGGAGCCACCCTGGGGGAGTCTGAGGAGTTCAGACTGTGCCCTTGGGAATTTCCACTCTGGCTTTCCGTGCCACTCTTCTTCCTCTCCATCCCATACGTCTCTTGCGGCCCCTCAAACTTGTTTCTTTCTAAGGCAGGGTGTGTGGTACCCTTAGGCCTGGACTTGTCCTAGATGAAAACTCAAGAGCCCAAGGCCAAGGGGATGTGGGGAAGATGGCAGGAAAGTTAGAAGTCCATGTTCCCTTAATTGTCTTGTTGTTTATTTTATCCAAGTACCCCAGTGAATAGGGGAAAAATAAACACAGTGAAAAAAAAATCAAACAGTGGAGTCTTCTTTAGTGCCAGTCCTTGTGGTTGAATAAAAAGGATGGTCTGCTTTCTATTGAGCTGAGAAATCTTTGAAGTGGGAGTTATTATCTGAGACATTCCTGCTTGTCGTCCTAACAACGCTGATGAAACGTAAAAGGTTCTTTGTCAGCGATTTGTTCTCCTCTCTGTCAAACTCCCTCTGCCCCGTTAGTTTCAAACCGTTTCTAAAGAGATAAAAATCAAACTTCTTTTAAAAAAATATCCACACACAGCACCAATACATAACTTTAGGTCTAAGTCTTGCTAAGGGATAAACAAAAGCAATGCCTAGACATCAGGGTCAAGGCCTGGCCTGGTGAAGTATGCAGAAGTTGGGGGGCCCTCGGGACAAGCTTTGGGACATGAGGAAAAGAATGCAGAGAGGGTGCAAGCAGAATACATACCTTAAGTCTATAATTGTGTGTCTGCTTCTTTCTGCTCTGGCTTGCATTCAGTCAGCCCAAGTTAGGTCACCTAGATGGGCTTCCTTTGGGTACCCCTCAGGCTCCTAATATTCTTGCCCAGGATCCTTGGAACTTAAGAATGCAGCCAAGCAATTGTTAATACCTCCTGCTCCTTCAAAGCCACCTCTGCTAAAAATAGACCCATTGTGTGTTTCTTCTCACTAGCAGCAATCAGCAAGCCCTTTCTGCCATTAATAAGGAGAATAGCTGAAGGAGAGAGATGTTTTATTAATTTCCTGTTTCCTTCAGAATCTTGGCAATTGAAGTTTAGATGTTTTGGTCTACAACACAGTGATCAAAAATGCATGTAAATGCCCATCCTTCCTCTCATTCACATGTGCAGTTGTTCATTTTATATTGTGCCCAGCAAAGAAACTTTCACCCAGTTCAGGTTTCCCCAAAACTCCTGTGGTGGTTTTAAAGGTGGTTTAAATAAATAAGGATGTGCTGGTCCCCCTACTCTGTGTGTGCTGAATAAATGACTTGTAAAGAAGTTTTTCCAAGCTGTAACCCATGCTGTTATTATAGTTGCTGCAAAATGTTGTTCCTGATATTGATTTTATTTGTTAACTGGAGGTCTCCATATGTTTGTTTATATTGCTAATTTATGAGAAAATGTAATAATTGCAATGAATATGAATTATACAGACAGGCAAACATTTTGAAATCACAATTCACATATACACAAAAGCCTGGCTGAAACCTTTAGACTCTTTGTACCCTCTCTACCCATACTGTTTGTGATTTATCCTGTCTCTTTAGTGTCAGTTAAATTATGAACTAACTTGAAAATAAAAGTTGTTTGACTGAAAGTGATTGTTGAATGAACAACAGAGTTGAAAGCCATGGCTTGATCTTGTAAATATGTAAATGTAAATGATATTAAATCTGTGATTCCTTTTCCCTCCAAAGGCCTTTGTGTACATGGCGCTCCATTTGGCTATTTTCTTTGGAAATAAATAATGTGATGTTTCCCTTCCTCTTTTGAATCCTGGTGTCCTGTTATTGTTTCTTCATCCTGGCAGAGATTCGAGGCCCTCCAGAAGCCTCCAATTCTCTCCTCAGTCTTTCTTCACCGCTTCACACAAATATCTCTGGGGGCCTAGTCTCAGGACAGCAAAAGAGGGGCCCCCTAAAGCAGCCATTGTGATAAAGACTTCTCTCATCCCAATTTCACCCTAATGACACTGACATCATCAACCAATTTATTAATACTTGATAGAATGGAAAAAGTTGAAAGGATGCTCTCAGTGTCTGCCAGGAAAGGCTACCTTTCTACATTTCCAGCTCAGAGCAACGTCAAATAAACCACCTCTGAATTCCCAGAGAAAAGCCCAATAGCTGGTGGGAATCAAAACAAGGAAAGAAAAAGACAGGACAGTTCGGCTGTAAGACCTGACTAAGCGCTGGTGGAGTGTCTCAGGCACAGTTGCCCGCAGAAATCTTCCTAGCTGGACCCTGCACCCTCTGGGAGAAGTGATTGCTCAGACCTCAAGGCTCCATTCAGATACCTGCGAAAGTCTATGCATGAAGACTGGGAGGCTACAGCCCACATGACACTTCCCTGGGCCCCCATTGAGATATCTGGTGAGTTTTAGCATCCGATGCACGCACACTCTTATCTGGCCCAGCCACTGGGAAACTTATTTCAAATGAATCACCAGAGCCATTTTCCCTTCTCCACTGCGTGGTTGCTGGACCTCTAGATACCCCCATACATTGTTGCCTCTGCACCTACTGCTCAGGAGCCACCTCAGTGAGCAGTTCGCCTGACACTTTTTTTTTTTTTTTTTTTAACTCCTGAGAAGTTAGTTCCTGTGGGCTTGGTTGGAGCAAGGGGCTGGATGGAGTGGGAAGACAACTACTCCTGGGGTGGGAATGCTGGGTCTCCTTAGATAACACATTGGAGACTCAACTCGTAGGGCAAGGGCTGCAGTCCTGGGTAAAACATTGGGAGAAAGGATCCCAGTGCGCAAAGGCGCGCGAGAGACGCGCAGGTGTGATAAAGGAGGCCACGAGGGGAAACCAAGACATGTCCGGGTCGATGGGATCCCTGAGAAAGAAGGTCCCTGGGCATTAACACTGAAGTCAGCGCCCTCTCCCGTTCATTTCGCGAAAGGGCCCCCTTCCTCCGTCTAGGGGACAGGTTAGAGGGGCCTCTCCTCGACCCGGCCTCTTTGAGAAACAGCACTCATTAAAGCCCTTTAACCGACTGAGCATTGTGGTGAGGAGCAAGTGGGGATTAGGAATGAATTCGAGACTTCCAGTCGAGGCTTTTCTGGGGCTCGGAGCTTTCCGCTCAATCCTGTTGCCTGGAGTCTTCACAGCTGTGCCTACCCATGGCTCCAGAGAGGATCCCAGCCCTTCTACCGACACCTTCCCATTCCCCCAGGAAAGCCTTGCACTAGAGGGCGCCCAGGAGTTGAGGCCCAAATCATTCCCTAGAAGGCAGAGAAAAGACAGGCTGCCCGGGAGGCTCCGATGTCCTTGACATTCCGCGAAAGAGTTTTGGAGAAGGAAAGGCCTGTCTTTGAACCTTCCAAGTTCCAATTGCGAGGCAGTAGAAGAGGAAAGAGAAAGTGCTTCTAGACACCTCAGTGCCCCCAGCCACTAGGAGAGCTGAGATTTCCTTTGAGTCATTATTGTTTGGCAGAGTTGAATAGTGTAACCTTTGACAGAGGGTTGAATTTACTGGTCCCCAAGTGCCCTTGGCTAGCCTCACTCTAGAATTATCTCACTTGCTCTCTGGGGAAGTTACCCTCCTCCCACCCTGAACTGACAATGCTCAGGGAAGCTTGGGGGCGCTTTAGTCGTCTAATGATCCCTCCACCTCATCCTGCTCTTTTCTTCGCTATTCCTAATTAGAGCACCAGGTAGAAACTGTGCTGGCCTGGTGAAAAGATCTTGGATAAGAGGAGGCAGTCTGCCTGCTTGTACACCTACTGGCCCTGTGCCCCTGGGTACATGATGAAACGTCTCTGTGCTTCAGTTCCTTCATCTGTAAAATGAAATTAAAATGAACCTCCTTTGCAAGTTTGAGTGTTAAATAAGATAATCCTTTAAACATTTACAATGTACTTGCTAGTGATAGTTGTTATTACTATTACTTATCTTGGGATTCTGTCTTTCAGAAACATTCCCCTAGCTCTTCACTGAATCAGGTGAATATTTTCAGTCCCTAGCAGAAATTGTGGCGCCCTCAGGGGCCCGAAACTCCATAGCAGCGTGCACCTCCTTCAGGCAATCCGAAGGATAGCTGGGAGCCCCGATGTCACTTTCTTCTCTGAGATCAACTCTCTGAGAAGTTTATTCTCTGAGCGTTCCAGAGCCCAGGGCACCCGGGCACTGAGACAAAAATGTAAATTAGTTTTTAAAGGCACAAGAAAAATTAGAGAGAATTGAGTTTATTTTGGTGAGGAACGAAGCTGAAGAAACCAATTGCCTTAATGTCACCCCATGACTTGTTAAGACTGGCATTTCAGTAAACACAATGGCTCTGCCTGCCTTGTGTCAATTTATTTTATCATAAGCCTCTGCAGTTTGGACTTTTCAAGTCTTGGGTGTGTAAGGTGGGAAAATGTGAGGGCTGAGGACAGGGTGTTTGGGCAAAAGTCACACAAAAGTACATTTTTCCCAAGAAGGCATCAGGACCTTTTTCGCAATCATGATTTTTTTCTTACTAAATCCTTATTTCAGAAAAATTAATAACATCTTGATCAACAAGTGACTGAAGATCCCAAAATTACATACTTCACCAACTTCATTTCTAGGCATCAGGATAGGTTTGCCTTTTCACCCAAATATCTCCAGTGAGAAAAACAAGCGGGAGATTCCTAGGAAAGTTTTGGAGCTCAGAACCCAAAGTCATTCAGGAAAAATAGAAATTCAGTAGACACTTTGGGGTGGTCTTGAGTTTTGTCCCTGAATTGTCCAAATTGTCCAGTGGCTTTGCAAACATCCAAAGCAACTGCATGGATAAGAAGAGAAAGAAAAAATGTACCTTAGGGCATGGGTACAGGTCAATCTAGTGTAAATGTGACCATGAGGATGCACTTTGAAACTTGTCCTGCCGTGATTTTTTTTTTTTCCTCATTTAGAGCCAGTGTAGACTACATGACCAAAATGCAGGGAAAGCAATCCAAAACAAGGTGTTCCTGAACCTGAACAGCCTTGGGAAATGTCTGCAGAGAGAATAAAGCAAAATTAAAGAATTACCTATCATTATAGCTGTGACATGTAGTTGTAGAATTGAAAAAATAAGAAAAAATAATCCACCAATAACAATATTAGATGATGTATATAGGCTATCAGAAGGATGATTTGGTTTCCCCTTGTCTATGACTGAAGGCTAGCCCATGCAAGACCGGATTAGCCACATGAGAATGGTATTCTTTGCCAAAAACTAAAGAGAAACTACTGACACCTCAAGGTCCTTGATTTGTGTCATTGCAAGGTCTTACTTAGGGTTTAAGAGTCCTCTAGCTTTTGAACTCATTAATGTATTCATTAATCCTTTAAAGAGTACACCCAGCATCTCAGTGAAAAATGTTTTTCCTGAAATGTTCATATTTCTAAGCCATGAAAAATAGGCATCTGCCCCCCAAAAATTTGCTTGTGTATTTCCTCTGAGAGAAGTGAGTTGCCTGATGCACATAAGCAGTTCCTCATCACACTTTAGCCACTTTCACCTGAGAAAATTGTTTCAAACATACCACAAAATTTTCCCTACATTTCCTGCCACTGCATTTAGTGAATAAGAAATTTATAGTGAAATGTTTTCTATTGCCCCCAAAGCTGGCAAACTTTCTTTTATAAAAAAAATCAATAAAAACCTGTTGTAGAAAAAAAGCCTTTTTAAAAGTGTGAATTATCATTTCATTGTAAAAAGTAAAAAAAAAAAAAAAAAAAAAATGGAGTGGTAATCCAACTTCCGGAAACTGTTGTGAATTATTTCACCAGACCCTTTTAAAAGGGGATTAGCAGGGCTTTGGGAGCAAAATCCTTCTGTTTTATTCAATCTCTGATTTTATGTTATAATTACAAGCTGTAAAGACTCTGGAATTAGTATGCAGGCACTGTCAGGACAGATGCAGGTGCTATTCTAACGGTTCAGCTTTTTAATTAAGAAAAGAGGTAAGAAAATCGAATCATAAAAACACTTTTGTGTGAGCTGAGAACATTGCAGCAACTGCATGAATAAAGCCTTTATACCTTCCCCTGACAGGTCAGCTACTGAGGCTCTGACTTACGACCTTTTCAGGGCCAAACAATAGTTAACAGCTTTCTCACCTTGTCCCCACAGAACCTTTTCTTCTAGGATGGATCTTATGGAAATTGCCTTAAGTAGCTTCACTTTCACAAAAGATATTGCAGTTAAAATGGATAGAATGGATACATATCCATATTGAAATGCCTGCTCTTCAGTCCCAACTACAGATCTCTTGTTCTCTGGATCCCTTCTCATGGGTGGGGGAGGGTGGTGTCTAGGAGGCACAGAAAGTAGATGGGGGAATAAAATCTGCCCTGAGATAGGCATACAGGGGCACACAGACCCAAGGCCAAAATGAACACCCCCACCCCTCCATTCCTGAGAAAATGAAACAGAAAAAACTCAAAACAATAAAAAACAACAACAAAAACAGATTAAAAAAAACACCCAAGTCCTGGGATGCAGGTTGTTCTGGGCTTTTCTGAAGTGGGCTCTTCTTGCAGGAAATAAATTTGGCCTGAACACTTCACAGTGGTTTTTGAGGCAGCCAATCCCAGTGGGGGTGCCTTAGTCCTTTGTAAGTTTTTCAGCTCTCTAGTTACCCCAAAGTGTTCTTCACCTGTGAATAAAATTGTTTTATTCACAATACTTCAAGACTAGTTCCCCAGCTTTTCCACCATAGTAAAGCTGGAGCTGCCTCAGCCTTGGAACCCTTGACTGTGTTAGAACTGCAGCCCCCACTGTTCTCCTATCTCAGGCTTTGCCACAGTTCGGATCCCAGATCGGGACTCTCAGGGAAGGCCTTCCTTAGGCCTCACTAAAGCAGGCCCCACCCATCACCTTTTCTTCTCAGACCCTGACAGGGTGTGTGACTGGGGACCTGGTCCACGGCCAGCAGCCCAGGCCTTGCCCTTCCTAAGGAGGCCGGGGCGCGCCTGCGCCAGGCAGAGAACAATGCACCTATTAGGATATCAGCCGCCCTCGCAATGATCACGCGTTCAACGATTTTGTTTTCACGGCTGAGGGGGCTTTTTTCCAATGTAAATCAAGCGCTTTAGTTATTAGGGCCGAACACTAATCTCCAACAACCTTGACATAATGTGGCCGGGCGCGCCGGCCCACTTCGCACCTGCAGTCTGAATAGGACTCCTTGTCAATGGGGGACACGCTTGTTGCCCTGGCTTGCAAAGGAGGGAAGTGAATAAGTCAAGCTTTGTGAATGCCCATGCGAGCTCTCCCTCTCTCCTTTGATCACGGAAAATGTCTTCTAATTTGTCCCTTTTTCATTGTAACAACGTTTTCAAGGCCCTTTCTATTTTTCCAAACCACATTTTTATAAAGGACATAAATCGCCCCCCGAAAACAAAAGGGGCGCGCCCTGGCCAACTGGCGCTATCACGCTTCAGCGTTTCGCGGCTCCAGAAAGATTGTTGGTTCTTGAGGCTTCCATCTCAGCAAACACTGGGCTAGAAGGCCCCAGTTCTCCAGAGCTCCAGATCTGGGCTTCTGGGAGGAGGATGGCGACAGGGCCCCTTAAAAGGGAATGCAGAGGGGCCTCCTTTTTAGTGGGTGGGGGAGGTAGACAGTCAGAAGGGCAATGGGGTAAGACTCATATACTAGGCGCCCCGGGGAGGATGTGCCTTAGAGATGTGATGCAGATTCCCTGGGCTAACCGGAACTCATCAGGCAGTTTCTGGACGTCATGAAAGTGGAAAGGAATGATCTACCTTTCTTACACAAGGCAGGTTCTGGCCCTCACTGCACTCTGACCACGGCGTTTTGCAAACTTTTCTTCCCACTTCACCCCACACCCTCAATTGGCTGTAGTCCTGCATTCTCCAAAGAGCCAAGGGAGTTGTGGGGGCATATGGAGGGGCTTCCTGCCCACAGACAACGCCCCAGATCTTTTGTGGGAGGCCACAGAGTATTTTAGGAAAACTCTCACCCCATACAAATCCTACGGGAAAACAAAGGATTAATACCATTTTATACTGGGCGGAAAAGCAACCTCTGTGGGATCTGGCTTTCATTCCGGATGGGAATTCACTCACAGTCTCTCCCCAGGAACACACAGGCATTAATGACGTTGATGTCTCATTTGGTGGGATATTAATTATCAGGTTGCAAATCAATGAGCAACCTCTGCTCCTCCTCCCTCACCTCCACTCCCAACGTTGATTCAGTTTGGATTGTCACATGTTTTAAGGACCTTCTTTCCAAAAACACTTTTCTCCTAGCGTTTTAACTTCCTCCCTTTATCATAGAAGATCAAATAATTTTTCTAGTATAGAGATGTCTAAGACTTCTTTTTTCTTCCTCCTTAGTTATTACTTTAGATCAGGCTCTGGGTAAGAAAACTAACATAACCCACTAATACCGTATAAAACACTTTGATGTCTTGCCAAGAAACACACTTCCTTCAAGAGAGAAGTCAACATTTGTTTTTCACATTAAATGGCATGTAGTTGCCAGTGGAAAAAAAAATTCTAAGGACCACTTTTTAATTCGATGGATAGCAACCGCAGGGGTCTAAAAGAAAATAACGACGATAGCTATAGACACAAATAACTAAATTACCAAAACGTTAGTATATCTCCCGGCTTCATTAATATGTAACAGACTCCCCAGTTAATCTCCAAAAGCTAGTGTTCCCCCTGTAAAATAGCACTCTGGGACGAATTGTACATGAGATCAATCACTGCTAATGCAGGAAGGTTTACTGCAGGAAAGAAAAAAAAAAGCTATTTACACCTTCAAATAGAAGCTTTTCAGATTTAGGAGTAAGAGCCATACATCACCAAGAATAAATGATTATGAATTGGTAAATGCGCCCTCCAGCGATTAGCTATGCGATGCTATTTATCATTTCTTGGGTGGTGATGATGGTGGAGGGTTTTTTCTTCCTCTCTTTTTCCTTCTTTTAAAACCATCTGACTGTTTGGAAGGAAAAGATTGACAGGTAGAGGGAAAGAAGAAAAAAAAAAACTGAGGGAAAGTTTGTTTTTGCATATACTGTAAGTCTTCAAAGCATGGAGGTGCAGACATAGATGGGGTCATGTACGGAAAGCTTAATAGGAAACAATGCAGCCATTTCATTGTTTCATTAATTATTAGGAGATTATTTGACTATTGGTGTTGACACCTCAGCAGATATCATTTTCCCCTCTCCTCTTCTCTTTTTACTCAACACTCCTCCCCACTACATTTCCCCCTTCGTGGGTAGTTTACCATTTGAGAAATGCATTCTCATATCTATTATTATTCTTTTCCCCCTCCTTCTTTTTCTCCTTTCCCTTTTTCCTTTTCCTTCTCCCTCTCCCCCATCCTCCTCCTCCTCCTCTTTCTTTCTTTTCTTTTTCTTTTATTTTTTTAATGAGGGAACATTCCTTTGTATGCGCGGGGCGCTGCGTGTCTGAGCTGGCGTCCTTGCGCGTGGCAGCGTGTTTGCGCAAGATTACTGCCAGGAGGCCATCCCAGCCACAGTCGTCCAGGGAAACGGCGCTCCAGCCAAGGCACGGGGTCAGGGACTCCTGGGGACCCTGCTTGCTGTTTGCAACACAAAAGCATATGCAGCCCCTAAACATTCCAAGAGAGGCAAAGGCGGGAGCCGAGGACTGACTTTAACTCTGGTTGAAACTAACTCACAGCCCACTCCTCTTGCCCAATAGAGCTTTGCAGGGTAATGGGGGAGGCTTTGAGACCCGCCTAGGGTCGGGAGCTCTCAGACTTACATAGGCCCCTGCCTCTCCTGGGCTAGGGATGATGGTGGGGCAATTCCTGGTGGTAATGTGAGAATAGGTACTAATGCAAAGTAGAAGGGTGACCCACGCCAATGAAAGGCAAGAAAGTGGGTCAGTGATCGCATCTTGGAGCTCAAGCCCTTCGAGCTGCCTGTCTGTCCGCCGGCAATACCTACTTGCCTGATCCTTGACGGGAGAGAGGCGCTAGCTTTGCCTGAGGGTGATAGGAGCGTGAGCAGCGTGGCCAGTTGGGTCGCAAAACACCCAGCAGGAAGAGGCAAGTTAGAGCAAGATTCTGTGGTAAGGACTTCAGGAGTCCGGTTCAGTAGATCTGGGACTCACCTGCCCACTCTTTCAAAGAAAGAGTTGGCTACCTGAACATAGCGATGGTCCAACTTTAGCGATGGCCCACCTTTCGCAGCTGATGGGCTCTATGGGCACGGACATGCTTCAAAGGCCCCAGTGCCTTTGCATCCGCACCCACACTTGAGGATGTTGAATGTTTGAAAGGCAGTGGAAGGTGAAGCTTTGGAGGCCAGTTACTGTGGGCTGCTAGGATAGCCAACTGAAAGAGAAGAAGCAAGTGCAACTATCACATGCTTCCAATGCCACTGCAATTTGGATCTAAGTTGGGTCTAGGGACTCTTTTCTTGGGTTGAAGAGATTTAATACAGGTGGGAGGGGGGTTGTGGCTTTAAGTCTGTCACAGCAGGTAATGTTCCCTAGGAGATATTTCAGATAAAGGTACAGAAGGCCCTGCAGATTGTCTCAAGGTTATGAAACAAACTCAGGGCAGTGCCCCATAGGGAGGAAAAGTTCCCATTTCAGGCTTGCATTAGGATTGATTTTTAAAGCTAAAATATTTAAGAAAAGTATTGTACCTATCAATACAGAAGAAAGGAAGATTCTCTCCTTTCAAAAAAAAAGTTGTTAAGAATAGTTCGAGGCTGAATCTATAGTATCTAATCATGCACTACCAGTTTTAGAACATACTAAGGAACAACTACAATATAAATTTTGATCTGGGGAGTGGGAGGAGACATGAAATGTTTCTAGTTTTCATTTTATGCTTTATTATGCAACTTTTCTTTCATCTTCCTCCAGGAAATTTTCTCCCATTTTCATAACTCCTGACAGGCTGGTGTACTTGAAGGGCTGGTTCACACAAGACTGATCATAATGGCGTCTTTTACTTTTCAAAGTTAGCACAGCCCTGTACTTTAGAAAAGAGAAATGGAGAGAAGGAATCACCTCACAAATTTGAAAAAGGAAACATACATTCATCTTGTATCTCCCTCCCAAGAAGCTTTTAATACTTTGCACCTAACAACAACTCCAGAAAAGAAAAAAAAATTGTTGATAACACACCCTGTGAAATAAGCAAATTGTCATCATGAAGATTTAATTTTGCAACTCCAGCAAAGCACAGTATTCATTTACTATTGTTCTTCAAGATTTTATCTTAAGTTTTAATTTTAATGTCATTATTTTCTTCTGTACAAACCATTTTTTAAATAAAAGATTCCCTTTATGATATGTTTTCAATAGTGAAAGTCTCTAAAGATCTATAATATTATTATTTATCTGAATTTTGTAGCTCTGAGGGCTGTATACACGATGTAATTGCTTTAACATGTTTTCATAAATTACATTCAGAAATGTGTCATAGTAAATTACCTTTGTAATAAAATGTAAAAAATGCAAATGGCTGTTGTCTTTATTACGTTTTAAACCATTGGTTTATCTGCACTATTTCACTTGTCACTTGCACAATATGTTGGCTAAAGGGGCGGCACAGTTTGATAACAGAGAGCTAGGTCCTGTGTGTAATCTTGCAGGCACGTACAGTTTGGGTCATTTCCTCATCTCCCGCAGAAAAGACATTATCCCGCTCATATTTACATACTTTTCAATATTTGTCAAACAATCATAAATTATAAATTAATGAAATGTTCGACAGTCTTCAGAGATCAGACTAATGAAGACATTTACCTTTTTAGTGATTTTGAGTCTCATCTTTGTAAGTTTAATGACATTTTGGCGCTCACGCTTTATTAGGCTTTATTAGATTTGTCCTTCACTCCCGCTGTCATTCAGATGTCTCTACAGAAACATCACCTGCTTCAGGTATAAGAACAAATCAACTTTGACCAGGAAACATTAAAAACAGGGACTCTGCAACCTTAGTTTTAAAGAATTAATGCCGAGTTGGGTTTAAAAGACCACTGGAAATTTTTACCCTACTTAAATTTTTTAATGAAACTGCTGTTATATTTATTTCACCAGCAGGCAATAACTTGAATACTTCTGCATATGTACAAGCTGATATACTGTGATTTCAAAGTGATTTACAACAGCATTATCAGAAATGGTGAAGAGCAGCCCTGATCCTGATTTCACCTTTTGAAATTACATGAAATATCATTTGGATTAAGGCTGGGACACACGGTTGCCAAATTATCTCACTAGTCCAAAGGTAGGGAACTAGTTTAGAACTGACACCATTTCATCCAGTCAAGGAAAATAATAACAATAAAAAAACCCCTCCTCCCAAGTGCCACCACTCATTGGGTGCTGCACTGACCTTGGATCCTCAGAGGAAACCCCAGGTACATGCCTGCTCAACTCAAGATAGAAAAGGGATGGTGGAAGCACCATGTGCCAATGAAGTTGACACAATTTCCTGGAAAATGTTGGCTCCCCATGCTCTCATTATGATTGATGGCCACTGGGCTTGTTAATAAAATTATAGGTGATGAATTTAGTTCAATTCAGAGAGGTCAAATGATCAACCTTGACTTAAGATTCGAATAGTTAATCACATGGAACAAATGCACATCGTCGCCACCCATCCCCAGATAGGGTGGAAGTGAGCTGGGGTTTTGGAGCCATCTGACTCTAAACAAAGGGCAAGGAGCCCAGGAAGTAGTAATGTCGATGTCTCTGTCATCAGGTTGGGTAATTTTATTAGCTCTCTTGCAAATTTCATCAACCCGTGTTAGTACACACTACCCTGTGGGGCTGCCAGACATCTTGCTTTCCTAAGCCTCAACCATGAGGAGTTTTGTAGCATTTGGGATATTGTAGCATTGGTGAAATTGGGAAAGGGGTGCTGGAAGGAGCAGACCACTTCCAGTCCTCACTTATCTTTAAGCGGAAGGAAGTGTGTGTGTGTCTGTCTGTCTGTCTGTCTATCTGTCTATCTCTATCTATCTATCTATCTATCTATCTATCTATCTATCTATCTATCTAGAGAGAGATGGGGCCAGACAGACAATTTTAGAGGCAGCGGCTCAGCTGCATACCTTTATTCTGGTGCACTACATCCTCTTCTGCCAACCTGGCATCGAGCATAGGGGAGAGGCATTCTCTGCATGGAAGGCAAGAGGAGAACTCCCATTCCTTCTCAGAGCAAGGACTTAGAGTTTAGCCTTTGCCCCTTTATAAAAAATACATCAGGAATAAAACAATAGCCCATTAAAAGCCACAATAAGAACCTATTCAAATGTTGGGAGGGACTTCAAGATATTTCCAAACACTACTTTTTTTTAAAATACACAATGGAGAGTTATTAAACGGCTTCTTGGTGCAGGGGGCATGGCTTCCGCAATCATGAAAAATTGATATGTACCACTAGTAAAGTAATTATGCGCCATTCTGAGGATAAGGAAGCCAGCAATTGTTAATCCACTTGCACACCCGTTGACTTGCAACATCAAGTTGCAAATAGCTTAATTAAGTCATACATATGGACTATAACCATATTGCTCCATTGCATTATGCACAGTATATCTCAATTTATTAGGACAATTAATGCTGGGACCCCACCTCTGGTGGGCGGGAATGTTAGCCACCCAATGCCAAGTTCCTTTCCATTGATACTGCCCAACATAGAAAGCCACAAACAAGTGAGAATTCAGAGAGAGATGGTGGGTTGGGAGTGGGAACACGATTTGTCTTGTGCAAATTTTGGGGGCCACTGGATTTGTCCAAATGGAGCGCCACAAAAGCTGAAGTGAAGCAAATGAGTGCTTTGGATGTACCACAATTTGTGATTTATGAAACTGGTCACGTATTTAAGTGGGCATAGTTTCTGATAGTTTCATGAAAATTGTAAAGCACAAAGCAAAGTTCATTAGTCATAGAAATCTTCAGCTCAGTAGTTCAGGGATCTGTCAGGACAGATATTTAAATCGGCTTCACCCCACTCCCACACATATCTGTCGGCACAGACAGATTGTTTTTCTGAGTTTAAACTACAGAAACCTTCGGGTTTAAACCCAGTGGATTTTTCTTTATCTACAAACAACCAAGACACGAATTTCTATCCAGGAATTTCTCTCTGTCCTATCTCCATTCTTCAGGGTGTGAATATTCCGATAACACTTTCCTGGGAATTCCGTCATCTACAAGGTCAGGAGCCTTAGCAGCAAGGGTGGGGTGGCCAGCAGATGGACTGCTGCAGCCTAAGCAAGCAGCTCTTGGCCCTAGCTTCCCTGGCAGGTGAGAGAGTCCAAAGCCAGGGCTAGCGGCGTTAGACTCTTGATAGTCCCTTCTCTTGAGGACGCTGAGTACCTGCTCAATTTCTAACTTGGGTGCCAGGCAGGGCTCCATTTTGAGTCTGAAGCATGAGATACCCTGGGAGTCCTTGTGGCAGTCAAGATTGGGAAAATATTGACAGAAAGTTTAGTCCTCACTGACTCCTCAGTTCTGGTAGATACCGGGATCAACCATTCTGCACTTCAAACATTAGAAACAAGTGGGGGAACTCCAAGAGGAGAGGTTAAAGACCTCTCCTCTACGTGTCACTAAATGCTGGTTGAAGTAAGCCGGCCCCAAATATAGTGAGTTTTTTTTTTTCTTTTTTTTTAGCTCCTTTGTCCTACAATATGAGGTCATTAATTTTGGCAGTGTATTCTAAAGGTGTGCCTTGGGTTCCGAGCTGCAGTTGTGCCTCCTTTTCTCAGGTCTGGGAGCAGCTGGAGGTCGCGACTCCCACTCAGAAACCGAACTCTCCCTACCCAGACCCCCAGCAGTCCTCTTGGGAGAAGAGGTTTCTTCCCGGTATTCTCTGCAAAAAAATAGTTGAGTGGGAAGACTGGAGATGTGAACTTGAAGTAGGCTGGGTGCGCTGGCGGGATCCTTTCAGTCGCCACGACGTCTTCCTCTGGTTCTCTTACTTTACTTCCCAAAAGTAGAAAAGTGAGCGCCTTGTCTTTTCCAAAAGAGCTTCTCCAGTCCATCTTTAAAGGTTTCTTCCAGTGTCGGGGCATCTTTGAGAGACCAGGTTGGGGATACCCTCAGGTATTCCAGGGGGCTCTGCAGCCCAGCGCAGGGAAAGGAGGGAGTTGTCCAGACCCCGACTGGGTCGCGGCTCACACGATCAGGGAGAGCCTCTCAGCTTGCGGGCTTGATCCCAGTCAGGCAGAGGCTCTTACCTTGTGAGTTTGATTCCAGAATGGTAGAGGTGCAGGAAGGGCTCTCGGTGTCCAAGCCTGGACACTTTTCAATCTTCAGAGCTAATAAGAGTGAGGGCATGGGTCCGAGGAACCGCTTGTTGGGAATCTATACTTTGTGGTAGTATCGTAGCAAAATCTACTTCAGCATTTATAATCAAAACAACAACAATGGCAACACCCACAATACACCAGTATTTACTGTGGATTTGCTGGAAATGCTTTGTACTCACAGTCCTGTTTAAAACAAACAAAAAATTGATTTGAAACAGATTTTATTTCATGACTATTTTACAGACGAGAAAATGGAGGGTTGAGGTAGTGGTTAAAAAACTTTGCTGGGGTCACTCAGCCTGAAAGTGGCAGAGCAGGCACTTGGAGCAGTGCACTGCCAAAGGGTCCACTGTTTTCTTTTCTTGGACTGCCTGTCCTCTGTAGAAAGGCTGGGGCTCAGAAAATCCAGTTCAGAGTGATTGCCTCCCCTTTCATTACTGCAGGTTCTTTGAAACCAGTATCATCCCAGTGTTAACCTTCAACCTGCAGGATCTCTCTGGCCCTCACTCCCACAATACCCCCAAATCCTTGCCAGTGGGTGATTGGGGAGGAGTGGTCTGCTGGGCTGAGGGTCCTCAAATTGCCAAATCCTTTTGAAAACGTGCGCCTTGCCACACCGTTCCTTAGCCTGGAGAGCTGTGTTTACATTTGGGTAGGGTTCATTCGGAGGCCTTCCTGGAAGTGGCAGCCAAACTCCCACACCAGACTGAATCCTGTCAGGGCTGGCGCTGAAAAGTGGGATCCTGGGTGGTTTCCAATGCTCACCCCCCACCGCCCGCCTCCCCCCCACCCCACCACCCAACCTCTTCTCCTTCCTTCCTTTCCAGAGGAAGGGCTTCAGGCTACAAGTTTGATCTTCCTTTAGACTTTCAAAGTAAACTTCCAATTCCTTTACCTCACTCTCCCCCCTCCTCACTTTTTTCTGCTTTGCCAACATCCGACTCCAAGAAAATGGCTCAAATAGGATGTAGATTAACTTCATGATTCCCATTCCAAAGTCTGGGAAGCCACGGTGATCACCTCAGTTTGTGTGTCCCTCATTCCTAAGAAAATTATGGGGAGAAGTGCTGATGAATTTACCGGGAATACAAGGCTCTGCAGTTGCGATTACAGGAGAGGGAAGGATCCATGAGGGGGCAAGGTTGAGGGTGACCAGGCTCTTCTAGTTTTCCCCATTTGTGGTGGGGAATGGGAGGGGTTGGAATGAATATATTTGTCCTTATATTCAAAAGCCACAGGTGGCCTGAGACGTCAAAGGCTGCGGGATTTGAACCTGGAACCGAATGGTGGCCTGCAATGAACCCGCCTACCGCCTCAGGGGTTCACTTCACTCCAGGCTGCTGGCGTTGGACAGTTTAACTTTATTATCAAAGGGGAAATTGAAAAGTGACTTCTGCAAATCCCAAGACGGGGTTTCACCAGCAATTTCTCGGGTGGGAAACCAAAAGTGAGGTGGAGAAAAGAGCTAGGAAATCAACTGAAAAAAGAAAAAGAAAGAAAGAAAACAAAAAAGATACACGCGGGATTAAATAAACTAAGAGACTCAGCCGGTGGAATTCTGTATCTGGGGTTTGAAACCGAGAGGGTCCCTCTACCTTTGGCCATCTGGCTGTTTTAAGCTCTGCCCCATGCTGTATAATTTTAGCTGAAAATCTCTTCCGTTGCAGCTTTGCTTTTATTGAATTCATCAAAAGCAAACTTTCCCTGAGTTTTTTTTTTTTTTTTTTTTTTTTTTTAAGAAGGGCTAAAATAATACGCCGACCACTGTGACATTCTCCGCGCTCAGGCCATTTTTCATAACGCCGCAGATCCGCTTTTGTGCCTCTGAGGCGACTAAACAGATGAATAACGAGCAAAGTCTCCCGAAAGTAAGCTAGCAGCTTTTCTCAGCTCGAAAAAAGTTAACTGAAATGAGAAGTGCATGTAAAATCCCCACACCCAAAGATGGGGGCTACACTTTTATTACTCTGAAGGACAACGATGTCTTTTTAAAAGCAACTAACTGCCCACATCCGCACACGCGCGCGCGCGCACACACACACACATTTGCTCACACAAACCACACAAACTTTAAGCCTTGTGAAGCTGCCCAGGTGGTGTGTAGGAAATTTTTGTAGAGAAAGAAGTAAGAAGTCTTTGAGGCAGATTCTAGCCGGCAAGATATGTCAAAATATCTGGTTTTATTTATTTACTTTTTATTTTTCGCAGATAGTTTGAAAGTTGGTTTCTGACAAGAGGAAAGAAAAGGCTGCAACACTAAAGGAAGACTCAAAGTGTTAAAAGGACGCTCAAAATGTAGTATTGTGGCAGGTCAGGGTAAGTTACATTTTCTTCTGTTTTCTCTTTGGTTTTGGAAGGCAGTGAAAATGCACTGTGGGGAGTTTTTCTGTTGTTTTTAAGAAATGAGAGAATACTCCAAGCTCCCTCCTAGAATGACTTCCTCCTGCGACTTTGCTCTGTTTTTGTGGGTGTTCTACAGGGAGGCGCTTTCTCCTAGAGCCCTGTCATCATAGACCCAGAGGTCCTCAAATTCTGAGTGGCCGGGGTTTGGAAAGCCGCGTTCGGGTCTCAGAGGCAACAAGTCGTGGACTCTCTAGCCCCAGGCAAGCGCCGCACCGCGCCTCAGCTGAGCCTGTGGCTCGCCTGACTCGGGAATGAATTTTGCACGTGTAAACTACTTGCCTGTGGACGCGCACAGCTGCGACTCGGATTTATCAAGGGAAAAAACTA
Organism: Symphalangus syndactylus; assembly: GCF_028878055.3. Classification (NCBI taxonomy): domain Eukaryota; kingdom Metazoa; phylum Chordata; class Mammalia; order Primates; family Hylobatidae; genus Symphalangus; species Symphalangus syndactylus. The sequence goes on along the minus strand of NC_072439.2, from coordinate 49,183,709 downwards.
TTCCCTTAAATGGACGATTTGCAAAAACTCAGCCATTGGTTCTTGCCAAATGACTATTGATGCAGAGTAAACCCTACCGGTTGGTGCGTGCGCACGTTTGTTTAACCCTAAAAATATTCCACTTCCGAGTTGCTCAAGTTGACATCCACTTGAAATCATTTGTATTTTTTTTTTAGAGGCTGGAAAAATAACTAGGCATTATCTGTAGGAGATGGTGTAGATATATTGGTGAGGGAGGCGTATTTCACTGGAAAGCGATACCTTGTATTCGCCGAATGTAGCGAAGTGTCCCAAAGAAACGCGGCTCCCAGTGCGCGCGCATACCACATTTCCACAAACGTGTGTTACAAATGCACTTTCCTGCCACTAACCTGCGGCTTTGAGATTCGACTCTGAGGTTTAAGTAATATTGTTTTTCTGCATGGCATGGATATTCAGATGCCAGCAATGAGCAATCCTTCATTTGAGTACCTGCAAGCGTCTGTAGTAAGCTAGATTTTATTATTATTAGCTTTCTGCTACCAGAAACGTGGAATAAGCATGTGCTGCCCCAGAAATTGGGCGGAGCTGATACAGATGTTGGCAAACACGTCTTTACCAGTTGTATTTCTGAGGAAGCCCAGAGAAATGGAACAGAGAGCCGAAGAGAAATTGACAAGGGAGCCGATCAGAGGCGATTTTGTTCATTAGCAGGAGCGACTCCTGCTTTGGGTCTGGCGGGGGCGAGCATATAAAATGCAACTTTTGCCCCATTGGTTCGCTAGGTGAATTAGCACATACTGGGACTGAACAGTCCTTGACCTTTGCCTTTATGTTTGCGCAAATGTTTGCCTAAAACACAATCGGTCTTGACAAGAGAGCATGCTACCGTGTGACACTGCCTATTCACCAGATAGATGTTCCCTGCCACACACGACCCAGAGCAGCCTTTTAAATAGCTTAGGTATTTGCACAAACTGTATAAATTAATGTCGGATGATTGCTAGTTGCTGGTTAAATAGGAGAGAGATCATTTAGATGAGGAATACATGTATCTCTCTGGCCTTTTTTTTTCTTGCCAAAAAAGTCGGTAAGATAACTGATAGCGAAGGGAAGTTTATGTTTGTGGGAGTCAACAGGTTCTTGTTTGATCAAAGGGCACATGAATGTAGTTTTCTTACAAATGGCTTTTCCACAAAGATGGGGAGTGGATGAAGGAAGAGGAGAGATGGAGAGTGGAGAAAGCTGTGAGAAACTAATAATTAGCATAATTGGTAATGGGGAGGTTTGGAATCCTCCAGAGGATTTATTGTTCCTAAAGGAGCCATGGCCATCCAACAGCCTCTCAGCGCTCTGGAAACCCCATGAAACTTGGGGGGAAGTTATCCCGATTACTGAGCTTTATGGCTTTGAACACTTCCTCCAGTAAAACCAAATACTTTAGCACGAGGAGAAAAGCAACTTTTAAAATCTATAATTCGTTTAAGACTTTTAAACCTCTCACTACAGATACGAAATTATTTAGAGAACTGGGCTGCCTTTTCCTGAACTTTGACACAGGAGCAAAATGAACTTTCCTCAACTGTGGTTTCTAGCTGAGATCAGAATTTTCCACATTCCTTTCATTATCTGCAACATGGTAAAACCTCACCAATTTCCATGGCTCAATTCTGTTGGCAGATAGGACTACCAAGACAGGGAGAGCAAATTAAGAAAAACGAGGATATTTTCAATATTCTTTCAGGAACTGTCATTTCCTTGAAAGAGAGGAGTATTTACTTCTTTCAGTCCAAGGGATGCAGTAGATGAGGGTAGCACCAACTCATGCCACAGTCTGGGAATGCAGATTTGAATGTCTGAAAGCCACTATGATTTCTCCAAACATTCGCGAGGTATTTTTCAGGTTTCCATGAACTGTATTCAGGTGGAGAAGAGGGAGAGTCACCAGTTCTCCCTTGGAATTCCTTCTTCTTGATCTCTGGGCAAAATTTGCCTTCTCTCTGTTGGGCTATGGAGACTTTCAGGGTAGGAGAAAGTTTGTTTAAAAGCCATGTTCCACATTGACTTTAGGTACAGCACAAAAGTAGCAGAAAGGTAAAAACATCAATCTTAGAATGAAAAAAATAATATATTTAAGAACAAGCACCTAGAATAAAATTGAGGGTACTCTCTCCATTTTTCAATAATCTCCATGATAATTTCTTAACTAACAGAAATAATTTGTTAAGTTATTCTTATTTCTTACTTACTTAACAATGTGATAAGTATGAACTACTTCAAAACACTTTTTTAAGGTAGATGCAAAACATAAATGTCTGCGCATTTTGTCTTTAGGTTCAGAAATGTGGGCAATTAAATATACATAAAATCATATTTCAATTCTCAGAGGGTATTTGTCCATTTTATTAAGTGTATGCACAACTGTTTTTTCAAAGTTGTTTTATTTTAAAGTAAAATGATTCTAAATGTTCTCTTCTCTCTGCTATGTACCACATCCTACAATCTTCAGAAAATTTAGGAATTAAAGACACGGAAATGCAAATATTAGAGTTCTATTCTCTGGGATATCCTATAGTGACATAGTGTAGGCAAGGCAGCAATATGTTTCTAGCCTTTTCTTCCCTGTACCTGGGGTTGTGATGGGTTAAGTTTATTCATGGTTATGGGTAAATTGGGACCTAGAATCTAAAATCCATGATGATGAACACAAGGGACTTAGATTTAAATCTAGTTGTTACAAAAAGCAGCTTAGGAATTCAAGAAATTTCCAAATTTGCACAATTTGAAACAGATACATTTTTAAAAATCATTAGAGAAATCTGCATATTATATAAAATGTATCTCACATATATTCTATCCATCAAAAATTCAAGTACTTACTCCATTCATTCAATTATAGTAACTAAAATTGAAGATAAAAGATGGTTAGTTCCATTTTTTGCTGACAGACCTCTATTAATAGAGTTTGTGCATATTTTTGGCCAGAGCTAAAAATACCATTAAATGTTTATATTGTGAAATCTGTCAATGATTTTACCTAGAAGTGTTCAAGAGAACATATAGTGATTTATTGACATCAATAAAGACACAGCACAATTGCCAGAAGTGTTCTTATTCAAACAAATAACATAATTTAAATGAGGAAGAAAGGAGGAAAAAACATTTTTATATTTTATAAAATATAAGTATATTCAGAATTGAAAAATTAAGGTAATTGATTTACTCTTATAAGAGTTGAGTATGTGATAGCTGTCTATTGAAAAATTGTTTGCATATAAAATTAATATTTCTTAAAGGTAAAATGATTGCACTTACAAGACACCATAACTGTAAAATTTGTTAGATGACTCTAGTACACATTAACTTCTATATAAATAATATTCTTACGGACTGGATTATAAAATGACACCTGCTATAGTCTGTGAAGTTTTTACATTTTTACTATGCAGTGAAATTAAAGTGAAGAAGTAAAGTCAGATTATAGGACTTGGAAGTACCCGATAGAGCAAAGAGGAAGTACCCTGTTTGCATTGTATTTCTTCCAAGGTAGTTATTTCCCCCTAATTTATGTAGATGAGGCTTGTATTGTTCTAAAAATCCTTCATTTGCTATTAATTTAACTCCACTTTGTAAGTAAAAATTTACAGACGCTTTGGAGGCATGTGTATTTAACTAGCAAGTACTGAACTTAATTTGGAATAGCCCAGAGATTCCAGTTCCAGGTCCTTTGTCTGTGCCTATGAGTAGGCAGGCCATGCTAGAGTCAGGGTTCAGAGGACAGTCATTCTCTGGTGGCTTTCTTGGTACAGAGAAATACAGGTCTCGTCCCCCGTTTTGATTCACAACCTCTGACCAATAAATTGTGCTCTGATTTCCAATGCCTATTGCATCTACCACCACCTGGCCCTAATCACCTGCTCTTGGCAAAGAGGGTGCAGAAGCTGAGGCAGTATAGTTCAGGGACTGGATTCCAGAGGAGCATTTGGAAGAAGCCACACCAAGCTTCGGCAAGCAAGTGAGATTTACGATCTTGATGCTTAGAGATCTTTCCTATGGGCAGTCTTGGAAAATCTGGGATTTCGAGAAGTCTCGGCCCCCATTTTAATCCTCTTTGGTGTAAAAACTGTGAATTCAGAGTTAAAGAAAGGGGAGGGAGCATTGCAGCCTTTAGAGAGGGGTGCAGGACCTGAAGACCTGAAAAGTTCCCACACTTCATTCGCACCTGACATTTCAGGAGCCCCTTAATTTAGTCACAGAAGTTGATGCCCACAGGGAGCGAGAATTTGGCAGGTACCAGGTGCTTCAGGAGGACTCCAGCTCATTCTCTGATTTAGCTAAATCTGTCTGGTGAGGGAAGAAGGGGCCACAAGTATGGTGTTTGTTTGTTTGTTTTGTTTTTGTTTTTCATTTGTTTTGTTTTTCATTTGTTTTGTTTTTAGCTCCTGACTCTCATTCATATGTCAGATCCCCATTTCCTTTACCCTTCACTCCCTTCGTCAGTAGCTTGGAAGACTGTGGAGCCCTCTTGCTTTCTCCCACTCCACCCTCCTCTCACCTTCCCCCACCCTCTTTTACTGTCTCACACCACCTCACCTTTTCATACTCCCTCAACCCTTCTTAAACCTCACCTTCTCACACTCATAGCCCCTCATATTCTCTTCTACCCATCTCCCCCTCTAACCCTCTACTACTCCTCATCCTCCACTTCCACAGAATCCCACAAATCCCTCATATCTACTTCATCCTCCTCACTTCCCTCAGACCCTTTGCCACCTCCAATCTTTTCATCTCCACACCCTACACTCCCACACATTCTCTCAAAGCCCCCAGACTCTTCTTGCCCCCTCACAATTAGAACCTCTCTCACTCCTTCACATCAGTCACCTCCCCATGCCTTCATATCCCTTAACATGTCTCCAGGCATCCCTTCCCCCCAACTCTTACACCCACCATATTCACATCCTGTATACCTTCCACACATACTCCACCCTCAGACTCCTACTCCCAGTCAGGCACACAAGTCATCTCCTCCCCCTGCCTTTTCCTGGGTAGTATCTGAACTCCTCAGTCTGTTTGTGTTGGAGAACCTTGCCTCAAGTGTCTTCCTCTCTGACTCTTCCTTCCACAGCTTTCTTCCATACCAGAGTGTCAGCATATCCCTGTCTGGAGTTCCCTTTGGAGAAGAGCACATGGCTATCTCTCTTTCACTTTTTTCACTCATCATTGCTCGTAGTCACAGCAAACTGGGACTGGGAACCTAAACGGTTGTCCCCTAGACCCAGTGCTGGGCTATGTGTGGATGGGAAGCCAGGGCCACTCATTGACTGCTCTGTTCTCAGCCCTCAGCTTCAGAGGGCTTGTCCTTGTCTTTCCTTCCAGATTTGTCTTCAGTCTTCAGGGATACAAACTCCTACATTCAACATTTCCATTAGCAGGGTGAGTGGGTGAGTGGGTAGGAAAGATTCTTTAAACTAGAGATTCTCCAATTTGATCAAGGTTTAGAATCACCCAAAGTTTGTTTAAAAACAAACAAAATAAAACATAACTAGAAATTGCTTGGCTCCATTTTAACAGTTTATATGAATTCACATTTCTAATAAGTTCCCAGGTGATGCTGGGACCACATTTTGAGGCGATTTGAGCAATGTTCAGCAGGAGGAGGTGATTCTATTTTTACAGTGAGAAGACACAGGGAGATCCATAGAACTCAGAGGTTCAAGAGGAGAATGACACTCAGTGGATAGATGGGAACAGTTTCCTAAAAATGTCCTAAATGAGAAGGCACTTTGAAAGTATGGATTTATTCTACAAGGTTAGGGCTTTTTCTGTGAGAGGAAGGGAGGAAGAAATAAGACTGTACCTAGGACATCTCCTTTCCTAAGCTCTCGCTGACCATTTAAAATGAAGCTAAGATGTTTAGAATTTGTGGGGGACTGGGTCTTGAGTCACTGAAAGTGCCAGTCACTCTGTATAGGTTTATTGTTTTTGAGCCTAGGGATCTGTGTGTGTGTGTAGGCTTGCTCTCTGCCTTTGCATTTAAGTTTCATTCAAAACGGATGGAACCACTCAGGCCCTACAGAATCACCTTTTCTAGCCTAGGTAGTGGTTACTATGGTTACTTCCTGTTTCCTTTCCATGTGCCTGTGACCAGACCTCACAGATATCTCCCTTTAATTCTCCCTGAGGGCTAAAACGTGGCCCAGAAACTTTCAGCCAGTTAACATTCTGCCTTATCAATTGTCTAGGGAGTAGTTTTCTAAATTTATTTGTAACTGCAAAGGTAAATAAATGAAGGAAAAAATACATAAGAGAGAAAAGGTAAAGTTCTTCAAACTGGAACTTTCTTGAGTGTGTGCATATGGATATGTCTATGGTACATTTAACCAGTAAGAGAACACATACCATAAGCAGTCACGTTGCTAGACAAAAGTTTTCTTTGATTTTATATTTGAATTTAATTAACAACATAAATTTTAAATACTAATCCTGGTCACTTGGGCCAAGAACATTCATATATTTTTCTCCCAGCTGATTTTATCGACTGTTTTCAGTCTCATTTTCTCAAGACTTTGAGGCAGAGGCAGAATTTTCTAGCCTTCCTTTGGAGATCAGGATCCAGGGATTAGAGTTCTGGGATCTTGGCAAGGGTTTGTGCTACTTTTTCCATGATGTTTGCAAATCCCTAGCAACAATTCTGCATTCTAATTTTTTTCCTCCTTTCTTTGTACATCACAAATAATTACGCTGTTCAAACATGGCTTAGAAAAAAACACAGTTACATTAACATGTTTCTTCTATAATTTTGTTTTAGAAATGACTAGAATTTTCTGTGAATTCATAGGTTTTCTCCTGGTTTAAAAATAAAAATATTTAAATTTTATCTTGCCAAATGTCTATCCTTTGTTAGCACATTTTGCTTGCTGTACTTCAGCCTCTGAAGTTTATGGACATTACTAAAATGTTTGGGGGATCATCAGCACACCAGTTCCTTGAGAAAATGTTGGGATAGGCTTTACACTACGCAATCCGGTTGTTCAGAATTTAAAGGTTTTCAGGTTAAGTTTGCTTTTCTTTCTCTTACTTTACAATCCCTTTTTGTATTTTTTATTTTATTTCAAATAGAAGCTTTGGCCAAGGTTATTTTTAATATAGAAAAGGTAGCCAAAAAATTGGATACTAAATGTTGAATCCAAACTGAGTAAATTTTTGAAGTATGCAGTATCCACGTTTCTCATTGACTTAAAATAAAAATGAATGTAATTCAAATCTACTTGTGTTTTTTTTGCTGTCTAAATAGAATATTCAATGTGACAAAATGAATCTATAAATATGTGATCTGCATATTAGACATAGACACAACCAGTTCAATAATGACTGATACTATTTTTAAGTAGTGGATGCTGAATACATTATCTAAAGAAACGCTCTGAGCATCTGAAGGTTGAGGATCTTACAGTGTCTTAGTTCTGAGAAAATGGCTCATGTATGTTTCGGCTCAGTGTTGGTCTCACTAGCAATAAGTTGTGGCAAATGACATCTGACCGTAATGATAATATTAATGTTACTATCCTTTTGGAAAAGAAAAACTGAATTCAGTATCTGTTTGCTTTGGCATTATTTTTCCAGCTATCTAACCGTCCTTTATGGTACAGTGTGGCTGTTGTTTCTTGAGTTGTAGTGTCTACCCACTCCCTTCTTTCTGGGTAAACCTCCTCTCGCGCCCCCTAGCGGAGGGTTTGGCAGTGCGGAAGCAACAACCACCAGCGATTATTTATTGAACACCTGCAGTGCGCCAAGCACTGTGGAGGAAGCTGTAGCTTGTCTAGATCTGGGTGGGGTCTAATGCCACGCACAGGCTCTGTAAAATGATTTAAGATTGAGCAGATATTCTAGCCTTGGGTCCTTGTGGCTTCTCCCCTGGGGGCCTCTTCAGAGCCCTCACTCACGTTGCACTTGGAGCCTGACTGGAGGCATTTCTGGCCATCAGAATCTCCCAGCTACAGTCAGTTTGGGATGGAGAGGCTTGCTGCTCCTTGGCGGGCCTGGTTATAATTTGTGTCCTCTTGTATAGAGCTGTCCAGTTTGACCTGTAGCTACAACCAATCCTCGATCAGCATTGTCAGACCTCGGTTCCACCACACTCTGAAGAGCTCCATTTTGTGCAGTGGCAGTCACAACAAAACTCAACTTTCCTCTGTGACTTTGTTCTTTTGATTTTTAATAGATCAAAGACGTGGAGGGAGGAAGGAAAAGCGGGTGTGGGGGGGGAGTAGAGGAGGGGTAGGGATTGTTTTCGTGTCAAGATGCATCTCCCATTCGAGGCCACTAGCCCCGTTAGGAGAGAAAAGTGCACGGAAAAGGGCGAGAAACCTGCACTTGGCTCGGCATTGTTTAGGGGATTCGAGCTGCGGCCGCCGTGGCCGCCGCCGCAGCCATACAGTACAGTCTCCATGGCAACGCAACCTGCTGCTGCCGCCGCCAAAGTTGAAGGCGCTTGAAAGGCTTGAAGAGACCAGAATCTCAACCCCTATTTTGGTTCCCCCGAGAACAACAGAGAGAAAATAAGGCAGGGAAAGAAAGGAGGAGGAAAGGAGGAAGGAGGGCGGAGGGAAGGTAGGAGAGGAGAAAAAGAGAGAGAGGGAGGGAGGAAATATTTGTATGAATGAGAGGGACTAAGAGAGAATATGAGAGAGAGAGAGGGAGGGAGAAGGCCAAGAGAAACTCCACCCCAGGCCCATGAATGCTGGCATTGTCTCTTTTCTGAATCTGATTTACCATATCATAACCCCCAGGAAGAAGAAAACATCAATATCCCTAAGGAATGGAGATGTTTCTATGGAAAACCTAGGAATTTTAGTCCATAACAGATCTGGCTTAAAAAAATCAAAGAGATCAAAGGCAGCGCTCCCTGGAGTAGAGATGCGTCTCTGAATTAAAGATGGACGATGCAGACTACAAAGTGCTTTTTTCTTCTTTATTCAGTCCTCTGTTTCCATTTCAAGGGAGGCGCTGGTCTCGTCATATCTAAACTAGACAGTCATTGGGAACAATGTCATAAAGAGGATAAAAGAGGGAGTGGGGGGCACCAAGAGCTCAGCTTCCTCTGTCCTGGTTGGTTTTCCAGTCACCTTCTCCGGCATTCTCAGCACAGGTGTCAGCCCAGCCCCACTCATAGAAGGAGCTTGTGGAAAAGCCTACCCCTATCTTCAAGTCTGTAGGGGCAGTTAGGAAAAATTAGATTCTCTGAAATCAGGGGATGAGAAGTGGTATTAGGTTGTTTCCTAGAAGTGGTATTAGGTTGTTTTCTTGCCTTACCAAATTAAGCTTGGGACAATATCAAAGGCTCTGTGTGGCAGTTCTGGGATGGGGAGGAGAGAGCAGGATCTTTAGGCCCAGATGCGGACTGGAGTGGGGGACAGAGTGCCCTGGGTCAGGTGAATTCGGGGCAGTCCCAATAGCTGTCTTTGCAGACATGGGTTCCTGGCAGCTCTTCTGAGACAGAGGCCCCAAAGAGGGAGACATTCCTGTTGGGGGGCGGTGGTCTAGTTAAGTAAGACATCTCCTTGCCAGACAGCCTTTCAATTTGCGCATCTGAGAAACAAATAAATCTCTAAATGTGTTTTAGACACTGACAAGAAAGACTAGGTGACTTCTAGTTTGAGGGCAAAGCTTATTTTAAACAGCTGAGCGTTTTATTGACCTTTGACTCGTACTGTGATTACCTAGTGATTTTAATTCCTTTTAAACCTAAAGTCGAGTTGAGTTAGGGGATCATGATGCCCGGGTGTGTCAGTAGAAGTGCACGGAAAGGAATATACCAGCAGCAGCCCCAGATGAAGGTCTTCTCCATGTGCACAAAGATAATTCTCTGGCCTGGCTCACAGCGTGTTCGTGTTTGTTCCCGTGCGCGTCTGCGGGGCGGCTTGTAGGCCTGTTGTCCGGCTTCTTTCTGACCCTACTTATGGCTGGCAAATTAAAACAATAAATTTTCTAAAGCTGAAGCCTATCCGCTTCCTCTGGAAAGAAGAAAAGATAATCAGCGAGGCGTACGGGACCTGCGTGTGGGGAGCCAAACCTCCGGAGGCCTCAGGTCTTTGCCCAGCAAGTCTCCCCTCAAATTTCCCTAAAGCCAGAGTCAGCGGATGAATATTCGAGAAGTCAGTGAAGTTGTTTGCAAACACGTGCGGGCTAGCGCGGCGAACGGAGGACAGAAAGCCTGTTCCCAGGGTGGAATCAGCATCTGTACTGGCCGCAAGCAGCCCTGGGGTCAGACCCGACACTAAGTAAACAGCGACGCGGTCGAGGGGCTCCTTTGTAGCGGCCGCAGCTGTCCGGTCATCTATTGTCCAGCCAGGACTGGGGTCTGGGGCGCTGCCCTGGCGCCAACTCTGTGCACAAAAACATACCAGGGAGGGCTACACGCATGGCCGCCCCCAGGCCACCAGACCTTCTCTTTCTGTCTCCCCTTCAGCATCCTGCACCATGCAGGCAGTTTTTCTCCTTAAGTAACAAAGCACCGGTGTAAAAACTCCAGCACCTGGGGGGAGGAGGAGAAAGGGAAAAAGACCTCCCTTCCCAATGGAGGTGGAAAGAACAGAAGCACAGGACAAAATAACAGAAGGGTTGGAAATCGAAATAAAACTGATAGCAAGAATGATACTGAATGATTTTGTTAACCAGATTTTTTTTTGTCCCAAATTGTATGTCTTAGAGAAGTTAGTGACTGTGTCCGATGACAGAGGAGGAGGAACAGGGACGAGGCAATGCTTTTCCTGAGCCAAGAGGTTGGGGTGGCATAGTCCTGGGTCTTGATGGCTCACCCTGGGGGCCCTACAGAAATGCCCCCAAGGATTCAACCACCTGGGAGGCTCTTTACTTCTGGTATTTCTCCTAAGGATGAAACTTGCAATTCAAACACTCGTTGCCAGTTCTCTCCTCCTGCACCCTCTCTTACCTCCCCTCCCACATTCCCCTCCCAGCAAGGTTAGCGCACTGGAAGCAATGTGAAGGGGCTGTGGTGAAGTTGAGGCCCGAGTTTCAGGCTGCTTTTGTCTGATTCAGACTCTTTGAGAATGACCAGCAACTTCAACCTGTACCGCAGAGCCAGGACTCACTGGAGTGAAATGACTTGCATCCTGGAGTTCTGTGGATAAGCTGAAATTCACGGAGTAGCTAGCAGGCTATAGGGTGCTGGAATGGCTCCTGAGGTGAGACCTTTTACACCTTCCAGACGCTTCCTCGCCCAAATGCATGCTCCAGACTCTGTGGCTCCCACTTCATAGGGGTTTTGGGGCACACTTCTCAGGATTATGGCTAAAGGAGCCAAGTTGGAGGCTAGGACCAGCTGCCTGTGGCTGGCCATTTAGGCCCTCATTGAGCCCATAGTCAACAGGGCATTTCACATCCTCAGTGAGCCAAGCCTGAGCAGCTTCAATGCAGATCTGTGCCCAAGTACAGAGCTGTGGCTAATGGAACCTGCCAAATAGCCACTTGTCTCCTTGCTCTGAAAGATAATTTGTTAGCTGCTCTCCTGTTGGCATTTGCATGAATTCTGTTGTTATCTTTTTTAAGAAAAAAGAAAAAAACTTCTAAGATTTCATTTTGATCTACAAGTCCCTGCCAAACATTGCAGAATGAAACCAGTCATTTGGCTTAGGTGGCTTCTCTCTGATTTGCCTTATGCAGTGAACTGCTAAATTTAGAAAGGTGGGAGATAAAAATCATACCAAAAATTTAAAATGCTATCAGGGTGTTGCTGCTGAAAAAAGTAAATCCACAGATCCCACCTGAATAAGAGACTTGATTCTGACAAAGGTTTCAAAACTCAAACTCCCGCCCCCTGTGCAAAAATGCTCAAGAGGTCGAATCATTTTTAATTTTTTAAAAAACAACAAAATAGCCAGGGTGAAGTGAGGGCTAACATTTTGAGTAGCAGACGCTACTAAGTTCCTGCTATTCAAGTGAGACAGAAAGTTTTGAGGTCCCAATCCATAGAAACTTCAATTGTCAGAGCTTAATTAATGTGAAGAATGGATGATTTTCAAGCACTCTGACAGTGGTTCTAATTGCCTGCTTGCTCTTGTGTGTGATTTGCTGCAGGGAGTGGGCTGGGCAACTATGAACCAACTACCTACCAGTAAGTTTATTAAAAAGAAATTCTTGAATGAATGGAGGAGTCTCAGGTTTTGGCCAGCTGGGGAAGGAACTTGGCAAGAGCGTTATTTGTGTCAGTGAGTGTAGAATCCCGTGAGCAGGTTACCTGGGGACGAGGTCCCCCAAACAAGTTTGTGTAGAAGCTTTTAAGCAGCTCTTTCCAGAACATTTATCAGCAAGCTTCGAGGATCTGTCTACCTCTCTATCTATCTATCGATCGATCTACCTATCATGTATCTATCTATCCATCCACCTACAGCTTGGTGAGACATTTGCCGAGGACAAATCCGATGGCAAATCGTTCTTTAGGCTGTGGTTCCTTGGGCGAAGAATTTAGACCACTGCCGCGGTCTAAACTGCAGCCGCGCCTGGCGGAAAAGACTGGAATTGGAAGCCGCGCCAGACAGCCCAGTCTCAAAATTCCAAACGCTACCCTCGCCCTCTCTGGGTTGGAAGCAGGACTGCCCAGCTTGCTGAGCTCCCCTTTTAGTTGGAAGGGATGTGGGGAAATATTGGATAACTTTGCCATATCCGCAACAAATAAACAGGGTAATTAAAATGACGCAAATGCTGGTGTTGGACTTAGCTGCTTCTATGATCATTAAAGGCAGCGACTTAAAAAAAAAAAACTCAATTAAGCCTAATGATGGACCTTTACTTCTTGTGAATAGATGGCAAGTTAAACCAATTAGACACATTCATCAGATTCTTTCCACCAAGTTTCTATAGACATTAGGATATGTTCTCAATACAGCTCGGGAACTCGCACAATATCAACCGCCCAGCGCCGGGGCAGGTGGGGAGGCACGTGGATCTGGGTTAAAGAAATGCAATCCCCTATCCCCCATCCCATCCTAGGAAGCCGATTGCATCAGGGCAAGGCAGGTCCAATCTTGAATCTTCCTAGTGCAGCACCCGTCCCCTTCCCAACCAACTTCTTTTCCAAAAAGTCGCTCAAAATTAACGAGTTTTCTGCTTTCTAAATCCCTCTGTGTGGTCAAGAATCCTGGGTGTGGGAGTGTTTGGCAAAACCTAACTCTTCTTGGCGCAGAATAGCACCTAGGAAAGGCTGGAATTAAGAACCCAGAGAACGCAAATCGTATAATAGGAAAATAATATTACTTCTCCTTTTGCATTTTCTTCAGAATCTTCTGCGGAGGCCAGAGTGTTTCCAAGTGGCCCAGATCTAGGGGCTGGGGGTGGGCGAGGAGGAGGAGCCGCAGGGAGAGTCAAATATGCCGAACTCCCCAAACATCAAGCGTTACTAACAACCTGGTATCACCAGGTCAAATGGCCTCTGTGCGAGATGATCTTCCCGAACGGATTTAAGACTTTTTTGAGTGGGAGCTCGGACCCAGCCTCCCCGGAGAGCGCAGAAGTTGAACTTCTGGGTCATTTTCCGGTGGCCTAAGCTGTCGCAGTCTTCCTCTAAAATACGAGTTTCATCGATTGGCTTAGGGGCTATAGTTTGAACAAGAACTTTGTTTACATTGCTCTGGAAGTGACAGGTAGTGCTAGAGCTTTTAAGGAAGAAAGAGATGAATGTATATGCTGGGTTCCCGGTGAGAGGACACAGGCTTTTAAACAACTTGTGAAAGGGCATGAAATTCAGCATCCAAGCAGATCCTAAAATTTAATATTCATTGCCTAACATATTCCCATAACTAATATGTATCTCCGTATTTGGAGTAGGTTGATATAGTTTTCATTTTATTTTTATGTATTACAAGAGTACATAAAATGATATATAAATATTAAGTGGTATATGCTATTTATAAGAACACACAAATGTATGGCAATAAATATATCAGATGTGTAATATATATTAGGTGATATGTCCTAGGCTAAATATGTATCTAGAGGTACGTGTATATGTATTTAGAGTGTGTATTTACAATCGATTTTGGACGATGCTGAGTGAAACCTTTTGAGCTCCATCCGTAGCTGACTGAGGCAAAAACAAGCATCTTCTTAGTAGTGCCATTTCTAAACCCTTCTCTTGATCATCGCTCTGGCATCGCCTCCACTACCTCCATATAAATAAGAAAATCGTATAAAATAGGTAAACAAACAGAACACTCCAATCTTCTCCCAACCAGGCAAGCCTAACCCTTCACCTCAAAGCTGTTTTTTTGTTTGTTTGCTTGTTTCTTTTTTTCTTTTTTTAGTTTGATTCTGCTCCCAAACTTTCCCGCTGCATGGAGACTTTTTAGGGCCAATCTCCAAATTGGCGGAGATTCTGCGACCCAGCTCCAGACCTGAGCAGAAGGCGTGACTCAGACTTAGTCCTGGCCACCAGGAAATAATGGTAGTTGAATGACGGGAATAAAATTCAAGGCGAGGGCGAGCATTGGGACTGTTAGGCATGTGAGCACAGTCCCGAGAGGATTTTTTTTTTTTTTTTTCAGCTAACAGTCTTTGAATGAGAGTCTATGACATCAGGTTGCAGATAAGGAGCGGGTAAGAGAGATAAAAGTTGAAAAGGTTTCGATCTGCAAGAGAACAAACTTTTTGAACTCTCCACGCAGATGGTGCAAATCTGCCTGTAATCATTTTTTCAGCTCATCCGGGAGCTGATATCCTAGAGAAGCCCCAAAGTAAATAAGCATCCCTCCCACCTCCCAAAGTCACGCCTTTAAAAGGAACACCGTCTGCCTAATTACGTTTGAATTATGCAAGGAGCTCCGCAGAGGATGGAACTTCAGACAAATAATTGCTCCATTGTGAGCGGCCGGCCCGCCCGGCGCGGCCTCCCTCCCCTTTTCATCACTCGCGCTCGGAGGGCGGCGGGGCTCTCAGCCACCTGAAAACCGCCGCTGGGGGCCGAGCCAGAGACTCCTGCCTAATTAACCTACTTTTCCTTCCAGTAGATGTCAAGATTTTAGAGAAAGGGTTGGGGGAGGGAAAAGAGGGACACACAGGTGTTCCCCACAACCCCAAGAGTTGAAACAAAGTTCCTTTGCCAAGATTCATAGTTGTGACTCGTTTGCACTTCAGGCAAAAACTTGAGATGTCCGCAGGGAATTGCTTGGAAAAGCTTCCGCTGCTATCGGGGTGCCTCGAGGAGACAGAAAGTTTTGGAAAATTAGTGCCATCTGTGTGTTTCAATAGTGTTACAGTAAATCATCGTAATCAAACAGGTTCTCAGAGTTTGGGAATACACGAGAAAATGTAAAGATCTCTATAATCCTTAAATGAATTAGGTTAATATTCCAAATGAGGATTCAATTAAATTCATCTCTTACGTAATTTTCTAAGCAGAAAGAAAGAAAGAGAGAGAGAGAAAGAAAAAAGAAAGAAAGAAAGAAAAGAAAGAAAGAAAGAAAGAAAAGAAAGAAAGAAAGAAAGAGAGAAAGAACGAAAGAAAAGCAAGCAAGCTAGGAATTTTAACCAGAGTGTCCTCTCTTATCAGTTTGCTGAGGACCACTCTGCTGATCATCCAGCAACAGTTATTTATGATGTTCTCCTCAAGGGTAGATTCCCTATTCAAAATCAAAGAGTTGATTTTGATTTATTTCCACTTGTTTTAATTTGGCTAGGACTGAAATTGTATTTTCAAGATTAGCAGTCATATATTTGGATCATGTTATTGGGAAAAAATGTAATTACCTTCAAACCTCAAGAGTTCATATGCAAGCTGTGTAATAAAATGATTGAAAAACACACTATTGGCTCATTAAGTCTCTTTAAATATTTTCTCACCTTGATAAAATTCACAATATACTAGTCTTCTATTAAAGTAATTTTGGAAGAAAATATATGGGCTTTGAAATTTACAGGAGCTGAGGGTGAAGTGGATTTAGTATTAGAACAGAAAACTAAAGGTTCTTATAGATTGTTAGAAATATTTTCTATAAAAAAATAGATGCATTGCTATTCAATTAGTTGATCCCCTCCAGCTTAAAAAACTCCATAGGACACTAGCTAAAGGTGTACACAAACATTTCTCCAGAGGGCTTATGTATATTTATTTATTCATGGAGCTGAAGGCAACCAGTGTATTAGAAGCAGAGATAGAAATGGGGTGAAGAGCTGGCAAAGGTAAAATGCTTCTGAAGTGAGTTCCTGAGATCAAAGTTCCTAAATGGCATTCTTTCTCCAGGAAAGTTATTTATCAGCACACGTGTTTCAGTGAAAATAGTCAAGATGCTTTGAGTAATGGATTATGAATCCCACAATTAAGTGAACTCTGCCATTTTCAGTGACCATTTTCCTGAACACATGCATACAGATAATCCCTTGTGCGTATACAGACATATAGACAAACAACATTATACCCCAAAGATATATTATAAATACAAATATGAAAAAGATTGGAGTGTAGGAAGAGCAGGGTAGATATAGAGAAACAGAGAAAATGAGGGCCACATAAACTATCAGCTGAGTATGTGATTTTAGAAAGTGTTAATTCTTAAAATCTTACCTGGCTGAAGGCATAGGCAACCTTGGGTAGCCCCTGACAAGGTGCCCAGGACTTATAAAATCTGCAAAAGGTGAGTACAAGGCTCTGTAATATGTGTTTCCTCTAGAGTAAGAATTAAAATGGGAAAAATGGTTCTAATCTCACATTTAATTAACATGTAGGATTTTATAAGAACTGGCAGGAGCTGTTTATGTAGTTTGAGTCTATAAAGTAAAACATTTGCATTGATTGCCCATCACTGTCCCCTAAATGTCTCTGTATTCCTTTTCCTGTTTACTCAAATCATTCCGAACTCTTACGAGGAATTGCTGACAATCTTCACCTTGATGAATTTTTAATTCCACCTTTGATCATCATTTATGAAATTAAGATATATTCATCTCGAAGAAATGCCCTATTCCTAGAATTATACTAGTTTTAAATATTTTTTCTGTTGCCATCAGTTAAATACTTCTGAATTGCTTTATGGTCTAATACTTGAACTACTTTCCCTCTTTCCCTATATTATTATGGTTATATATTCAAACAAGTGAGTAAACCATTATTTGATTATTTATGTAGATGGCTTTCTAATAAGTAAAAAGACCCATAAAACTAGTTTTTTTCCCTACTTCTTAAATATACTTTTTTTTTTTTTTTTTTTTTGCTCAGATATCCTCTCTTTCTCATGAAGATTTTAAGACAAAATCATAGTACAGCCACTGGCATAAAAATGATGTAGATAACAAAGTTTGCTAAATATGTATGGGCTTTGATTTGTGTTTGGTCAGATTGTAAAAATTGCACATAATTATTTAATTGGTGGACTCAAATAATATTTCAGGCAAGTTTCAGTATCCTGGTATGCTTAGGGAAGAGGATGAGGAGTTAATTATAAATTTTTTTCCCCAAAGGAAAAGTTTATCTGTAATTATTTGTTGTTTTAAACATCAACAAATCTTATTTTGTAAATTTGAGTATGTGACCTTAATTAACTAATGTAGAAGAAAAAAGGTTTATCATTTTACATCATAAAGTATGAATATTAATTATATTGAAATAATCAAATAATCTATATGGTTTTTACATATTAGCTTTATATATGTATTTATGTATACCCCCATACACATAGGTATACACACATATCCCAAGATCAAAACAAATTTATAGTAATTTAAAACTTTTTTATAGGTTGTTTATTTATACAAGAGTAAAGATACCTAAAATAACATATTCTTGAAAATTTCTTACTTAACCAAACTAACAAATGATAAGAGTATTTGCTAAGGAATAAAATTTATATAATATGCCACATTCTCTAATGATGGTATTGTATTTCAAATTTTAGATATTCTACTATCTTATTATATTTCTGTAAGAGAGTTTGATTTGAGATATTTGTTGAGTTACATGCCTAATGTTGATATTTATTTTAAAACATAATGTTACATTGCAGCTGCCTGGAAATATGTTTTATATATTTGTGTTTTTGTAAATGTGGGCAATATTTATTCACAATTACCTCATTTTCAACAACATCTTAACTATTTTCCTGTCCTAATTCACTCAGTAGATCTTTAAAACAACATGATTTTTGGTATAACACAACTATGAAATAAAAATAGAAACCACCAAGAGCAGTTTATTCTTATTGGCTACAGGGATATATTTATTTCACACTGGATGCATTATATTTTGGAGGTGGAGCTGACACCCTAGAACTTGTGCCAAGCTTCAGTGAAATGCTCTGCTGCAAAACCGAGGGCGTAGCCGGCCCAACTGGGTTCCTGGGAGCAGGGAGCCTTTTATTAGCTGTCCGTTTGTTTTTTAGGTGGAGAGTTCACCACCTTTTCCAGTCATGATGAACCTGTGGGCGAAACCTCTTCTGTGTAGTCTCTGAAAGAACACTGGATCCCTTTTAGTTCTAGAAGAACTAGTATCTTCCTGATTTTCTATAGTGTCGAGAGTTAAAAACACATAATGATTTCACATATGGAATTGCTATGACCAGTTCTATTGACACATATAATCAAAATAATGTTTTTACACTCACAGAGAGGATTACACACTTCCATTATTTTATTCTATTATATTAAAATAGTCATTTAGAGAATGTTCATAAAATTAACATTTCCTAAGCAAAAATTAGTAGGTTTTTTGTGGTGACCCATTTACATTTAGAGGTATAGTGGGAGAAATATAGTCATCAAAGGCCAGCCAAAACAAAATATGAAAGTCTAGAGGATTTCTCATAATCTAGAAAACTTTGGGAGTAGAATGCAGTATGAGAGAGACTTGTCTCTGGTGGATATTTACATATCATTTAGATCCTTCATTTTATATCATTTAGATCCTTCATTTTACAGATCAAGAAAATGAAGCCGAGGGAAATGAACTGACTCTAAATCAATGCAGCTAGTCTAGGACCACGTCCAGGTCTTCTGGTCTCCACCCAGCTTTTATTTGTGGGACTATACACATTATTGATGACTGTTAGCTCTTCGAAAGGCAAATCTGTTCCTTTCACAATTTTATCGCACCTGTGCTTGCCTTTGAACAAAAAGCTCTCAATGAAAATATCATTATATGAAGTCCTGATTGTGGACTTCATTGCCTTAGGAAGGCAGGACCAAATCCCTCACCAGACACCTATTATATTCTGGAAATGTTGGAATAAGGGTGCAGTAGATACCATATGGGAAGATATTATTTTCATAATCTCTTATTTGAGAGAAAAAGAGGCTCTCAGCCCTTGTGTTCTTTGAAGTTGTGGGCCTGAGGCTGAAATAATTGATATGACATAGACACATACATGAAAGGAGCATATTAGAAGCCCAAAGAAACAAGATTTGTGCCAGAATATGCATGTGTGTTGGGATTGGAGGACAGTAGCCATGCAACAGGCAGACACTTGACAGCACAATGTAGCATGCAGTAATTTATCCAAATATTATAAACTTAGTAGTCATAACTTAAAATATATAGTTCAATATTATTTCTCTGTATGTTATTTAGGGAGCAAAATATTCTTCAGTTACCTAAAAAATTGATTGTCTTGTATTTCATTTTAACAAATTTTTGTTTTTTTTATTGATATGTATTATATATACATATTTTGGAGTACCTATGATAATTTGATATATTTACATAATCAAATCAGTGTAATTGGGATGTCCATCACCTTAAATGTTTGTCTTTTCTTTATTCTTGGAATATTTAAATTGTTATTCTATTCTAGCTACTTTAAAATGTACAATATATGAATCTTAACTATAGTTACCCTATTGATCTATCGAACACAGGTTTATTGTAACTAATTTTGTTATGACTGACTTTGTATATATTGTAGAAAATAACATATTGGTCCTACTTCTGCTTTTCAAACTGAAAAAGATAACAACCTCAAATTATGTCCTTTCCCCAGGGGATATTTTTTAAAAGGGACAAAGTTATGCTCTGTAGCCCAAGTTGGAGGGAAGTGGCATGATCACAGCTCACTGCTGCCTAGAACTCCTGGGCTCAAGGAATCCTCCTGATAGGACTAGAGGTGTGCACTACCACGCTTGGCTAATTTTTAGTTTTTTGGGGAGATGGGGTCTTGTCATCTTTCCCAGGCTGGTCTGAAACTCCTCCAGGGAAATTTTGAGAGCAAATGATATTTGATCAAATTATGGCTACATAAAAAGTTTTAAATATTATGGGATTTATAGTAGCTCTGGGGAAATGATTTATTAACTGAAATAAGTAAATGCTGATAATCTTGATGCTTTGGCAGTCTAATGTTTTCATGAGCCAACAAAAACCATCTGGAGTATATAGCTTGCTGTTTCTTCTTGTCTAGTAGACAGTCAGTTATTCGCCTACATCTGCATGGAATAATCTAAATTTGTTGCTACTTTTTGGGGGCTGGGAATTTGGAAAAATAATTGGTATGCTTTCCTGAACACATTCTCTTTGTTAGGCTGAGAATTGGCCTGACCTCCTTAATACCAACCTACGATGATGTTATTTATATTAACAACTATATTTGGGGCTTTCGTGATCTTTTGGGGATTGAAGATTTCAGTTATCTTGCTGCTTGGGTGCTCCTGAGTCACCAGCTTTCTTCATCTCTCTCTCTCTCTCTCTTTTGGTCTGTGACACTGTTTCACTGAAAATAATCTTTCCGACTAATGGTATGATAGTGCCATAAACTAGAAGCTATTGAAATCTATTTTCCAAAGTATTTGTTTCTGGGAAAAAATATCCCTATTGCTGCTAGCACACTTTAATTGCATTTTTTTCCTTTTTGCTGAGCAACACAGGATTAAGTTGGGGTAATAAAATCAGTGAACAATATTGGTACCACCAGGACACTGCAGAACAGAGGGGGCAACATTCTAGAGTTTTCTATGCAACAGAAAGATTAAATTGATTTTGATTTTGATGTGGGGATAATGCATTAAGGTAAAGAAAGGGATTATTTCATTCTGTTTGTGATGACCAGTGGCCCCTTCAGGAGGATGTAAAATTCTGGATAATATTTC
Source organism: Symphalangus syndactylus (assembly GCF_028878055.3). NCBI lineage: Eukaryota > Metazoa > Chordata > Mammalia > Primates > Hylobatidae > Symphalangus > Symphalangus syndactylus. The sequence goes on along the minus strand of NC_072439.2, from coordinate 49,162,649 downwards.
AGAAAATGTGAATAAATTGTATAGTGAATTGTATTATAGTTACTAAAGTAATTGATAAGTATCTACGTGAAAAATATAAACTAGCAAATAAACGTTTGACTTTATTACAAATACAAGAAAACACATCAAAAAATCAAACATGATTCACATAAGAATATACAATAATGAAAATTGAAGGTTAAATAAGGGTCAAGCTGAAGTTAATATTATACTGTGCTTAATTTTATTACCTTAATACTGATATATCTTTTGGTGAAAGTGAAAGAAATATCTAATATATTTTCTAGGGAAAACAAAACACAATTTGTAATCTTAGAATCACAAAATAGGATGTTAGGTGGTCCTAGTAATGCTATGATGGAGGCATAAACTTTTCCCCACCATTTCAGAGAGAACATTGCTCAGCCTCCTATGAGGAATAACTGCATGTGCTTTTGTATTAGGTATTAGGTATGTGATAGTGGTGACAATAGCAACACAAATAACAGAATAACTCCAAAATAAAGACATTTCTGAAAAGGATATAGGCATTCATTACACATGTGTTGATGACTGAGTTATTTTTTTTAGCATCCATTGATACAAACACTATGTAATCGAAGCTTTATGTGGAATGCAGTAGAAAGTTGAAAAAACAATGAATCCATGCATTCATATTAGATGGTTTTCTGAGTACTGAACCTACCTTTTTTGTTTTTGTTCTCAAGATTAGATCCTTGGATCTGAAATATCTTGTTAATTTGTAGCTCAGTCCACATTTTAACTCCCAATTTTAAATAAAGGTCCCCCTACCAAGATTCTGTCCTTGGGCTATTTGCCTTCTTCCTGTATACTCTGTACCAGTCACAATTTCTTTGTGTAGCTTCAAAAATTGCATATAGGTAACTTTTATTTTATGTATGTATGTATTTATTTATTTAGACATGGAGTCACACTGTCACCCAGGCTGGAATGCAGTGGCACAATCTTGGCTCACTGCAACCTCTGCCTCCCAGGCTCAAGCGATTCTCCCGCCCTAGCCTTCCAAGTAGCTGGGATTATAGGCATGAGCCACCATGCCCTGCTATTTTTTGTTTGTTTGTTTTTTTGAGACAGAGTCTCACTCTGTCACAAAGGCTGGAGTATGGTGGCGCAATCTCAGCTCACTACAACCTCCACCTCCCGGGCTCAAGTGATTCTCCTCCCTCAGCCTCCCGAGCTGGGATTACAGGTGCGCACCCCCACACCCAGCTAATTTTTTTTTTTTTTTTTTGAGATGGAGTTTTGCTGCTGTTGCCCATGCTGGAGTGCAATAACACAGTCTTGGCTGTGCAATAGCACAATCTCCGCCTCCTGGATTCAAGCAATTCTCCTACCTCAGCCTCCCAAATAGCTGGGATTACAGGTGCCCACCACCACACCCAGCTAATTTTTGTATTTTTAGTAGAGATGGGGTTTCACCATATTGGCCAGGCTTGTCTTGAACTCCCGGTCTCAGATGATCCACCCACCTCGGCCTCCCAAACTGCTGGGATTACAGGCGTGAACCACTGCACCCAGCTGCATATAGGTGACTTTTAAATTTCTATCTTCAGCTTCAAGCTCCATCCTGAGTTCATAAGCCCTATTTTCAGTTTCCTAGCAAAGATATGTATTTTTTAATGTGTGGTCTGTCAATCTGGACATGTCCAAAATAGAACTGAAAGTCTCCTCTGTCCCTCCTTCTTCTCCCCTTCAAGTCTGTTTCATGTATTAAGATCACTAATTTTCAGTCCTTCAGGCTCATGATCAAGGAGTTTTCTTTTCACACCTCTTCCCCTTCAGTCCCCACATCCAATTTGCCTTTAAGTCCTTCAATACCAGCTTGCCCTTGGTTTCCTCTCCCCTTTTGCTTTTTTATTTCTTGTACCTGAATAATCAGAATGTTTTTCTGTAACCACTCAAGTTCCATCTTCCAGTTCATCCGTAACATTAAGGCATCTGATCTAAAGAGGTACCATCCATTCAGGATCAACTAGATGTTGGGCACTCTACATAAAAAAATCCCACTTATTTAATTCTTACATGCACCCCATTCAAAAGGTGTCTTCACCATTTATAAAGAAAATGGAAGGCTCAATGAATTGAAGAAACTAACCTCAGGACATTGGTAGAGTGGCCATATAATTTCTCATTCAAATAGAAATACTTTTGAGCACGAAAGGGGGATACTGGGGATAATTATGCCCAGATAGATGTAAAAGGCAACTTCAAACCAGGACACTAGGTTATTTATTCAGTAAGTAATAGACTCAAGCAGGGTTCCCCTCTACGTGTGTCTGGAGAGACACTACAGCCATCCTGTGACCATGAGGGAGTAGCTGATTAGCTGAGAATGACAGAGAGAAAGGGGAGAAAGAAGTGGATCTTTTGATGACAATGTTAATCCACCCATCTCCATCTTTATGTTAAGTAGATAATAAATATCCTTATTGTTTGAACTATTTCATTTCTTGAAGATGAATACATTTCAATATAAAGAAAGACAGTACATTATACAAGTAATGTCAATAATGTGTGACATCTGCTAGCATAAGGGTAGTGCAGGTCACTTTGAGAAATCAGTTACTACAATCTAATATAATCTTATGTAAATAGGTATGTGTGTGTTGGGGGATGGCCACTGAAAGATTCTTGGAGGAAATAACATTTTAATAGAAACTTGCATGCTGAATTCAACTCTGTCCACCTACATTTTTGTATTTAGGAAACAGTGTTTTCCCTCCCAAGAACTTTTGGCCTTAAAATTTACAGATGCTGCTTGTAATCCTAGCACTTTGGGAGGCCGAGGCGGGTGGATCACGAGGTCAGGAGATCGAGACCACGGTGAAACCCCTTCTCTACTGAAAATACAAAAAATTAGCCGGGCGTGGTGGTGGGCGCCTGTAGTCCCAGCTACTCGGAGAGGCTGAGGCAGGAGAATGGCATGAACCCGGGAGGCCGAGCTTGCAGTGAGCCGAGATTGCGCCACTGCACTCCAGCCTGGGTGACAGAGCGAGACTCCGTCTCAAAAAAAAAAATAAAAATAAAAAAATTTACAGATGCTTTGCCTGTAATCCCAGCACTATGGGAGGCCGAGGCGGGTGGATTACCTGAAGTCAGGAGTTCAAGACCAGCCTGGCCAACATGGTGAAACCCTGCCTCTACTAAAAAATACAAATAATTAGCTGGGTGTTGTGGTGGGCGCCTGTAATCCCAGCTACTCAGGAGGCTGAGGCAGGAGAATCGCTTGAATCTGGGATGCAGAGGTTGCAGTGAGCCGAGATCACACCACTGCACTCCAGCCTGGGCAACAGAGTGAGACTCCGTCTCAAAAAAAAAAAAAAAATTACAGATGCTTTGATTTGCAACTTTGACAGACAAGTAATATTAGACAGGGTTGCCAGAGTCAAAGTGGTACAGGGATTCAACTTGAAAGGTCACCTGGAAGTTTTCTATTTATTTAATTTACTTCTCAATAATTTGTCTCAATTTTATTTCAACCTTGTCAGTGTGAAGTGTTATAATGCAAATTACCTTTTTGCCTCTATCTTTCTTTTGTAAGATCTCTGGCTTTCTTTGGGTTATTTCTTGTTGAGCTGGAATTAAAAAAAAAAAGGGAAGACCTCTGAATTCATGAGTGACTTGTTGAAAAAAAAAAAAGAAATGTACTGAGCAATTCAGAATTACACAAACAATGTCAATTGTAGAAAGACCACCTGTTCCAATGAAGTCAGTCCTCAGAGATTTTAAATACACTTTCTTCCAATCCTTAATTGCCTCAGGATGAGGCAATCCTGTGTATCTGTTCAGAACCATTAATAACCTACTTCACCTGATTGCAGCAAGTGTTTTTTTTCCTCCAGATTTGTCAAATGGTAAATGCAAGGACTTTATGCACTGATAAGCAACAAAATTGACCAAATTTAGCAGTAGGTTTCAGCCAAAGGCAATTTTTTCTTTTATCTTCCATCTAATTTGATAACTAATGGTTTCTGAAAAATTAAAGCTGGATGATTTCTTCAGCACACTTGCTAGATTTTGATTAGATCAAGTATGATCTGTCTTCTGCTTTGCTTTTAGGAATTGTTCTCAGGGTCTATTTCCTCTCACTTTTCATAGCTATGTATGATTCAATAAAGATTAACATAACTTTCTCATAAGGAGATGGTGTTCTGCTCATCTATTCCAGTTCTTTGATGTTTCTAATATTATCGTTTGATTTTTGCATCTTAGACAAGTCACTTAACCTCTCTGTGCTTCAGACTAATTTTTATTTGTGAAACGATAATGAGGAAGCTAATGAGATAATTGGCTACATTTTTTAGGTAAACAGAGTTAGAAAATTACCAGGGCTGCAAAAATTCTGGAATTAGCACATACCAACCAACTCTATTTGCTTTTCTTTCTAACCATTTCTAGAGCACTTCCTTCAAGGATGGAAGACTCACTATAGTGGCTCTCCTGGCCCCAGCATTTTATACAGGTGTTTATTTTAGAATGGCTTTAAGAAAAACTTTAAAGGGAAAAGCAAGTTCAAAATAATAACCTAAAATGGTTTTTGTGGAGAAAACTGTGTGTTTGGTGATGATGGTGTGGGAGTGTGGGGATGAAGTTTGTGAGCTGATGGAGTACACATAAGTCCGGGAGCACTCCTTGCATCGTGGCTTGCATTAGAGATACACAGCCACAGCAGTGGAAGACTTAATAACTTGGAGACTTAATAACCAGCCTGCAAGGACTGGCCTGTTGTGCCCTTTGCAAAGGACAGGGTTTCAATAAATGTTTAATTGAAACCATAAAATTCTAAAGATCTGGTCTTCATAAGTGAAAAGGAAGAGACAGAAACCATACAAAGTGAAGTGGCAAAATGAAAGTAAATGCACAGAATTAGTAGCTATAGTGTAGAAAGGCAGAAGTGTGCCAAGGAAGAACCAGGAATACCATAAAGTATGATGGCTCCAGAATAAAAAAAGAATTTAGATGTTGCAAAATAGACTTTGAGCGCTTTGCAAGAGACTCCCAAGTTAATACTGAAAGTAGATTTTAAAGATACATTAAAGATAGACTCACTCGATGGCTCATGCCTGTAATCCCAGTACTTTGGGAGGCTGAGACAGGTAGATCTCTTGAGCCCAGGAGTTCGAGATCAGCCTGGGCCACATGGTAAAACCCTGTCTTCTGCAAAAATACAAAAAATAGTCAGGTGTCATGGCATGCACCTGTGGTTCCAGCTACTTAGGAGGCTGAGGTGGTAGGATCCCTTGAGCCAAGGACGTCAAGGCTGCAATAAGCCATGATCGCACCACTGCACTCCAGCCTGGGCAACAGAGATCCTGTCTCAAAAAAAAAGAAAAAAAATGATATATTAAAGATGAAAAATTTACTAGAAAATTATCTGGACTCTATTTTAAGAGTAAAAATGTGCATGGGGCACACTTTTAATCAGATCATCTAATTTAATATGATTTCTCATGGTTTGCAAGGCTTTTTGTGATGTGTTTCTGCTCTAACACTTGCTGCCTTTGTGTGCAAGTTAAAAGTCTCTCTTTGTGCCTCAGTTTTTCTCATAAGTAAAATTGAGAAAATAATAGTACCTATCTCAGAAAATTTTTGTGATGATGAGATGAGATTATACCTGAAATATACCTAAAAGAGTACTATAGTAAGTGCTTACTTGAGATTAGCTGGCATTAATTATAATTATTATCATTACTACTATTATTATCATCGAGAGATGTTTTAAAAGCACAAACTTTGGAACCAGATTTCCCAGCTGTAAATCCTGGGTTCATCACGTGCTACATGTGGGTATTTGGTCAAGTTATTTCAGCTTCCAGGTCTTTATTTCCTCATCTGTAAAATGGGGACAATAGTACTTACTTCATGGGATTATTGTTAATTTTAAATCTATTAATGTATATAAAGGTTTACAGCTATGCCTGGTTCATAATTGTCATTATGGTGATGATTATTTTTCTGACTGGCCCTCACCTTCTTGCACTCTACTCTTAAACCATATTGACTTGTGTGTTGTTTATCAAATGAATCAACCTATTATACTTCAAGTTTTTTGCTCTTGAGCTCACCTCTTCAGCCAGGCCTTTCTCAACCACCCTGTCTCTTTTGCTCCAAACCCACAGGTATTCTCTATCTCAATTAGTCTCAGTTTTGTCACAGCATTTTCTATCTGACATTGTCTTTGTACATGTATGGCTTCCCTTATCTTACTCCTCACAAATCTTAAAGAATATAGATCGCATGCTTTGTTTGCTACTGTATCCTAGGGCCTAGATCAACACCTGTATATGGTAGGCATTAAAAATAGTCAAATCAATGAGCACAATTGTGATAGGGTCTAAAGTGATCTGCAGATCAGTAAAGACCATTTACATCCTATTCTTAAAAACAGTGTAGAATAGGGCAGTCCAAAATGTGGTCCATATGATTGATTCTATAAAGTTGGGTCCAATGTTGGCAACTATATACTCTCTGTCTAGACCATGATACTTTGAGAATAAAAGGAGTTGCTGTTAATAATCATGACAAAATAGTATGCAAAAAACTGGAGCAGTCCAGAGTAAATCTTATTTATGAATTGTCTGCATTAGGATCATAGGTGATGATGGACTCATAAATGCAGCTTCCCAGGCCCTGTCCCAGCTCCACAGCATCAGGATCTTTGGTAAAGACACCTGATGTCTATATAAGGAAGTGCTCTGGGTGATTTTGAAACATGCCAAACATGCCAGAGTTCACTGGGGTTGAGGATTAGAACATCCTCTTTTGGGTGCTTTGTCCCCAACCCAGGAGGCTTCCCTAAAGGTGTTAAACACTTACTAACACTGTTGTGTGAGAGCTGCAGTGGTGAGATTGCTGCATGGAAGCCAAGCACTTATTAGCACTTGTATAGGAACCTCTGCCTATTCTTGAGGGTTAGTTTCTTGGCAAACAATAAAAGTCTTCGTGAAGCACTTCTGCAGAGTGAGGACAAATTTGGGGTAATGTAGTGCAAATTGTAGGAAGTGAGTACATTAGCAATTAAAGAGATTTAATAAGTCTGAAAAAGAGTTTTAGTAAGTCTGGAAAAATTATGTATATTTTGAGAGAAAAGTGAATAATGGTAATATAATTAAAGGTTAATCACTTATAGTTGAATCCTATAGTACTGTCTTCCTTTCTTAAAATAATGCTTTGGAGATTGGAGTTTGGAGTTTTAAGATCAGGCTAACACTTATAAAATGCAATTTTTAAAAAATTTCTGCTACATGTATCTGTTTTGGTGGCATGGACAATATTTTCTGATTATGGGTAATAATGATACAGTAAATAAAGCTTTTACCACCCTCTCACTTTTTCACTTATCACTTCAACGAAGAATTCTCCTTATCTATTTCACCTCCCTAGGGTGGGGATAAACTACTAATTGCCATTTTGGTTTTCCTCATGCCATCTTTATGTTACCTCCTTTTTACTCTTATCCTTTTCTAACCTTTTCAAATTCTGTTCTCTTTTCATGCATCCTTGATACAGAAAGATAATGTATGAATTTATACCTTAAATTTAAAGTCTTACAGACAAATACGTAGGCTTGATTTTGAACAATCTCAACAGCCACTCTGCAGTTAAGCTAGAATCCCTGCTAAGTAGCTTACTAATGCTTTAAACAAAATCATGAAATCATAGATACGTCATTTTATATAGAGATGTATATTGGAGACATAGAGATGTCATTTATGTATCTCGATTTACTATCATTTTCCATGAAGTGAGAAGAAATTGATGGAGAAGGTGTTCTTGTGGGGTCTTCATTTAAAATAATATAAAAGGCCAGGCACGGTGGCTCACGCTTGTAATCCCAGCACTTTGGGAGGCCGAGGCGGGCGGATCACGAAGTCAGGAGATCGAGGCCACGGTGAAACCCCGTCTCTACTAAAAATACAAAAAATTAGCCGGGCGTGGTGGCGGGCGCCTGTAGTCCCAGCTACTCCGAGAGGCTGAGGCAGGAGAATGGCGTGAACCCGGGAGGCGGAGCTTGCAGTGAGCCGAGATTGCACCACTGCACTCCAGCCTGGGTGACAGAGCAAGACTCCGTCTCAAAAATAAAATAAAATAAAATAAAATAAAATAATATAAAAAATAAGAATTCATCAATAAGCATGTTAAAACAAAGTTGGAAAGTGCAGCTTCCTCTCATTGATTACTTATAGCTTGTGTATTTTATTTCTCACTATCTAAACCTAGCCATGGGATTTGGCAACCACTCCAGCAATTTGAATTTTGTAAGACAGAGATAACAGGTTATAGTCATAGCTATTTTCAGTGCCAGGAATGAGAATGCTATGTGTGGAGTTTATAGAAATTATTCTCATGATTATTTAAATGTTAGGCTTGCCATAGTAATTTAGATAGGCAATTTTAAAAGGAAAACAATTTCATTGAAAATTGGGTGTATGTAATTTTAAAGGTTTTTGGCTTGGGATCAGGCTTTCTCCAATAGGCTGGCCACTTTGGGTAGATTGGCAACGTCTTTTCTAGGTTTCCCAATTGGTGCGGTTTCAAACAGCAGGAGGGCGACCTCTCTGAATTCAGAACACCAAACAATTCCAGTTCAAATCAAATCTCTGCCTTTTAAACCTCGCCTAAAAAGATTCTCTCTCTGAAATCTCCTATAGAGACATAGAGGTATCTTAATTACTCCTAGCATTAGCTGAGTATTTAAAATATTACATAGTATAATATCAAACTAGCTCTGTCCCAGGGCCTCTTCCACCTATACTAATAAGCATCTATATACTAAGACAATCCATTATATTATAGTATTTGTCAAAAACCAACTTTAAGCAGAAAATAAATTACTGTTTCTAAGTGAAACATTAACCTTCTAATGCTGGGCATGCTTGCTCTGTGAATCAGTATTCTTAACCTAATAACATCTATAGTTCTGAGAGACAAGCTGTTGTCAAGATACTGGCTCTATATGAGAAAGTTGCTTTTGTTTCATAACATGTATCACTTATCCCCGCTCTGTGTGCCCGCCTTACATTTACTCTAGTTGATTGTGATTGTCTTCAGGTTGTAGTTTTGGGACTGTGGTGTGTGTGCCAGAAGTGCAACTTTTGCCATGATTCAAAAAGCACACCGGAGGCTGCTATACCACTCTGGCTGTTACTTTTTGGGAATAGGAGCAAGCAGAAAAATATACGTTTGGTAAAATCAAATTGAGTACCATGTTTATTTGGTACTACTTGTGGCTACAATAGAAAACATTTCTTTGCACGTTTTCCTCTTGAATACAATCTGGAGTTTAGTTTTTTTAAACACTTTTTTTTTTCCCTGGGACTGAGTCACACTGTGTTGCCCAGTTTGGCTTCCAACTCCCAGGCTCAAAGCAATCCCCTGGCCTCAGCCTCCCAAGTAACTGGGACTTCAGGTGCACACCACTGTGCTTGGCTGCAGTTATTGTTTAATATGACATTAAATTATACATGAATGAATAATTTTTCATTTATGGTATAAGTTTTCATGAACTTTTCCATGAGAATAGAATGTTAAGGTTTAGAATTATGTCCTAGTTACAGGTTAGGGAATTAGAAATCACCTTTTAAAAAATTTCTTTTATTCAAGATTATAATTTCTCCACACAACCCCCTTCTCTCTCCTAAAAATGGGCAAAAATCTGTTAACAGTTTTATGATTTGAATTTTAAGGCCATGTAAATATAGCAGATATTATATATGATATTTTTTATATTTAACAAACATGCAAAAGATCTTTTTAATACTCCTTTTTATTTGCTTGATACAAGTATTGATGATTTTGTTATTCAAATGGCATATATAGGCTGGGGGTGTAATTCCTGAAATATTTTTTTCAGGCCTAGGGAAAAGCCGAAATAGAAAACACAAATAACAAATTTTTATAAATTACCATCCCTGGTTGGCTAGTTCTTCTCTGAAAGAAATACTACAAAATAGAATGATGAAGAGAATATGAATTTAAGATTTACTTCATAAGAATTCTAAATTCTCTAAGTTTTATATTTAGTATATGACTTTTTCTAAGTAGAATAACTTTTGGCTTTTTTGTTTTCATATTTAAATATGTATTTTGGCTCATTTTTCTTAGAATTTAAAAACATATAGTCTTTGAAATAACTTAATTTTCAATAATGTGTGTAAAATAGCTTGTATTTGCACTGATTTGTCCTGGACAATCAAAAAGAGTCATGTATTGCAGCCATCTAATTATTCAAACTTTCCTAAACATAGGTTAAAAGCAATTTAGAAAATAATAGAATATACGTTCTTTACTCTGGGCAGAATGCTAGAAATAATGAGAGTCTTGGAAAACAATATCAACACATTAGGTATTCCAGAGAATGAAAAAATATAATGCAACAACAACAACAACAAAGACTTAGGGGATAATGATGAACAATTTAGACAAAGGACATTAACTGTAATGTCAACTGCAGCAAAACTACATAAAAAAGCTAAGACTTTTGGCCCTTCATTAGAAAAATGTTAGGGGCAACTAAAACATTGGGAACATATGTAATTGAAAGAAATAAAAATTCCTTTATTAAAATTGAAAAAATGAGCACAGGGCTATAGGAATCAACTAAGAAGAGATAATGAGGACTACATGGGGGTGGAATGCAAATATAATGAATTTTAAAAAGATGATGCTTTTTATTTGTATTCATTTCTATCAGTTTGCTTTTTTTTAAACAGAAGGATTTGTACAATAGGAGAGATACTTTAAATTGTATTATAGTATGCTATCTATAATTGGATAGGATTCAAGTAGATTTTCAAATTAGCTTACTTCAATTCAGGGGATATACTAAATACCTCTATATGCACATTTGAACTGGAAAGAAAAGCCAAAATCCTTTTCTATATATATTTAGAGCTTTAAAAAATAATAATTTTAAAAAAGTAAGTTAAAAGAGTTTCAGAGGAGAAGAGAAAGGCACACATATTTTCTTCTAATGAACCCAAAAGCATCACTCAATTTTAGAATTTGTGGTGGAAAACTACATTTTGATTGACACAGGTGTGCAGGGAGGGAGGTTGTCAGTCTGATATGAACCACATTAAGAGGAGAGAGATACTTTAAGATGAGAAAAATAAAAAGGGCTTGACAAAAAGAAAACAAGAAAAAAACAGAGAGAACGGAGATGGGGGAAGGAAAATGCTCAAAGTAATTTAAGCTCAAACAATACCTCAAGCTCAAAACAATTACCTCAATATTGCACAAATTATCTACTTAGTTGGAATCAACAAAGTGACCTTATTATGCCCACCTCTTATAGCACATACCACCTACTTCAATACTCAATGAAAAATAAACAGAAAGAGTGAACTTCTTGATAATTTACCCAATAAAGCCATGAAGCACCAATGATGTTGCCACTGTTTGGTCTCTCTCACATTCTCCATCAGTCTGGGAGAAATATGCAAACTGGGTGATGACATGTCTATCTGCACACCTGCCCAGTGACCAGTGTTTTGTTAGGATCCAGCAGTATTTAGCTATTTAAACATGACAAACTCCCTATTAAGGATCTTAAACTTGCAATTAAAAAGGTATTGTCTAGAGAAAACTCTAATGGCTCTGTGCAAAAACTCTTAATTCCATTTACTAAATATAAAATCAAATATTGCAATTAATTATAGACTGTGCCAAGGCGACCCTTTTGCTGACCACATTACCAGTCCTCAAATGGGGAATGGGTAAATGTTTTCTGATGAGGGCTAAATTGTTGCCTTCTGCTCTATCAACTGTTTTCATAACCCTTCAGTTCCTTTGGCCCTCATCTGTTCTCCTATGGGTTTTGAGGCTGGATTTTATGGCTTCCTTCTCCTTAGATTAATGTTCAACAACTGAGGCTTTGTTGCTCTCAGTGCAAACCTTACAGCTATGTTTCCCTCTGCCCTTCTTTGTTGAATGTGTTCATTTCCCTAACAGAATGTCTGTCTCACGCAGTTGTCAGTCTGGACATTGGCCTCTGTGTTGTTGCTTGTCCATGCCGCTGCAGCTTCTCCTGCCCTCACTTCCCTCGGGTTTCATATCTAGTGGGCCAAGTTTTCAGTGCTCATCCCCACTTGGTGACCCATGCCATGTACCCTATCTTCACTCATGGTATTTTCTCATGGTTCTAGGGGACTTCTGCATCAAGGAGGGTTCAAGCTCTATGATCATTTTCCTTTAATAAGGGTTGTTCTCAGGCCATCCAGCCGAGTAGGAGGCTGGCTGCCTTTTGCTGAGATTTCTCTGGCCATCTCTTCCTGACTTTATCTCTTGTGGCAAGGTCTATCTCATTTCCTTAGGATGTTGAAGCTGCAAAGGTCTAGCTTTTTTTTTTTTTTTTTTTTTTTTTTTTTTTTTTATTATACTTTAGGGTTTTAGGGTACATGTGCACAATGTGCAGTTTTGTTACATATGTATCCATGTGCCATGTTGATTTCCTGCACCCATTAACTTGTCATTTAGCATTAGGTGTATCTCCTAATGCTGTCCCTCCCCCCTCCCCCCACCCCACAACAGTCCCCGGAGTGTGATGTTCCCCTTCCTGTGTCCATGAGTTCTCATTGTTCAATTCCCACCTATGAGTGAGAACATGCGGTGCTTGGTTTTTTGTCCTTGCGATAGTTTACTGAGAATGATGTTTTCCAGTTTCATCCATGTCCCTACAAAGGACACGAACTCATCATTTTTTATGGCTGCATAGTATTCCATGGTGTATATGTGCCACATTTTCTTAATCCAGTCTATCGTTGTTGGACATTTGGGTTGGTTCCAACTCTTTGCTATTGTGAATAGTGCCGCAATAAACATACGTGTGCATGTGTCTTTATAGCAGCATGATTTATAGTCCTTTGGGTATATACCCAGTAATGGGATGGCTGGGTCAAATGGTATTTCTAGTTCGAGATCCCTGAGGAATCGCCACACTGACTTCCACAATGGTTGAACTAGTTTACAGTCCCACCAACAGTGTAAAAGTGTTCCTATTTCTCCACATCCTCTCCAGCACCTGTTGTTTCCTGATTTTTTAATGATGGCCATTCTAACTGGTGTGAGATGGTATCTCACTGTAGTTTTGATTTGCATTTCTCTGATGGCCAGTGATGAGGAGCATTTCTTCATGTGTTTTTTGGCTGCATAAATGTCTTCTTTTGAGAAGTGTCTGCGGGCCATTTAGAAGGCTATGCTGTTTATCTGACTTAGGAAGCCAAATCAATACTGTCTCATAGTTACTTTTGCTTACTGTGTGACTTAGGTTAAGGTACTTAACCTCTCTGTGCCTCAGTTTCCTCCTTTAGGTAATGTGTAATTATTCCACATATCGTACAAAGATGAAATGAGTTGTGGAAGGATGAGCGACAAAATAACTTGGTGTCTTATGCTCTTAGTACAGTATTTGGCACTCAGCAAGTGCCACGGAAGTTTTGCTAGTTTTATTGTTATTCTTTCAAGAGTAGATTTTTTTTTCTTTCTTTCTTTTTTGAGATGGAGTCACTCTGTCACCCAGGCTGGAGTGCAGTGGCCCCATCTAGGCTCACTGCAACCTCCGCCTCCCGGGTTCAAGCGATTCTCCTGCCTCAGGCTGCCAAGTAGCTGGGACTACAGGCATGTGCCACCATGCCTAGATAATTTTTATATTTGTAGAGATGGGTTTTCACTATGTTGGCTAGGCTGGTCTTGAACTCCTGACCTCAGGTGATCCACCCGCCTCAGCTTCCTAAAGTGCTGGGATTAAAGGTGTAAGCCACTGCACGTGGCCAAGAGTAGATTTTTGAATATAAGGAGTGTGTCTGCTTGTTGGGTTGTAGAGCTGGAGGTAGAAATTTTAATCATTTCACGACCACAAGGTGTATATTACATCCTTATGTAATAAACTTAATTTAGCTTCACAGCAGCATACTTTATAATGCCATTTTTAGGCTGTGAACAATGTTTTTATCTAAAATAGTTATTTAAATTCTAGGGCTTGAATTTACACTCCATCCCAGAACTACAGAATATTTTGTTTGGCAGGGGAAGCACATTACCTTTATTATTCTACTTGGTTAGAGAATATTTGCAAAATTGCCTACGTAAGATTTAGGAATCTTAACAGATATTTCCGGTTTTAATGGTGTGTTTCTTCAGAAAAGAACTACTGCTCACAGTAGAATTATAATCCTATGATGAAGAAAAGTAGTTTTTTTCTAATTTCCATATATTTATATGATAAAATATGAGAGAAATAGAAATTGAAATAATAATTGAAATAATTTCATAAAATATGAAAGAAATAGAAATTGAAATAATTGAAAGTTATTAATCAAGATTTTTGGTAGTATATAAATTAGGCATTTCACTTAAAAAATTTGCAGTATGTTGAAGACAAGTGACAAAAAGTCTTGAGTTTTGCCAGAAGTATAGCTTTAAAATGTATAAAAGTATAGCTTTAAAATGTATAAAACAATTAACATTTCTTCCTAATTATCCCTATTGTGATGAAATTGACAGAGATGGTAGGGGAGAAAGTGAAAGCCATACTTGCTTTAGCTTTTGTAAACACATGCCTTCAGAGAACAATAATGATTTTTATTGTCAGATATGAAACTGCAAGAGCCCTCTATTGTCGTACTTTACAGAGTGTGTTTATTTGTCTTTTAAAGCTTGGCACTCTCATACACATTTGTAACCTGTTAGAGGAGTAAAGCCTATTTTGTTAGTTACTATTGACATGAAACACATTGAGCTATAGATAATAATTACAGTTTTATATGTTAACTATATGTTATGTAGTTTTATACATTCCCTTTGATATTTGAAAGCTCTAAGATATTTTAAATGATAAAGGAATATTAAATAAATAATCTACAGTTTCTTAAAAATAACAGAGTTTAAAAAGCCTGGTCTGTTGATTTTTCATTTAGAGAGGAATAAAAAACTACAGGCATTTTTGAGGCTTCACAAGATTAAAAAATGGTTTTATATTTTTACATATTTACATACCTATAAATACATGCAGTTAAGCCTATATATTTCCAATGAGCAACTTGAGTTTGTTTCCACATTGTAATGCCAGTATAATTTTCAGATGCCAGAAAACATTGTTTTGGTGATTTCTTCCTCTGTCTTTACCTTGCTTCCTTCCTTCTTTCCTTTTTTTCTTCTTTTTTTTTAAAATGATGACAATAAATGTTGGACTTTTTAAAAGGTGTCATAATTTTAGTCTTTAAAAAATTTTTAAATATTACAACCAACATTGGACTGGTTGTAATATTTATAGACACAAAAGAGTTGTTGCATGACTAATCACACAATCACTCTGGTAGTTAGATTGAAACTTTTAGAATTTTAGTTATGAAAATAAAAACCTGCTAGTAAAATGCAAAGTTACACATACATTTGTAATAGTCTCTCAAATAAATGTTTTTTAAATAAGGATACATCACTATTGGCTAAAATTTTAATAAATGACTTTTTATTTATTTCTTTTAGTTTTAAGGGACGTGATTTCATCTTAATAGATAGCCTGTTTCAGTTCTATCATATTGCAAATGTTATGGAATATCAAGGCAATTCTACTTAACATAGTTTAAAATTAAACCTATATTAGACTTTCTTATTAATAAAGCAACTTCAACAACACAAAACCATTGAAGTAATTTTCTTTGAAGTAGCAAATGAATTAAAAGATTAATTAACAACTAATTACCCTGGATTATTTGATTACTACCTAAACAATGTAGATATAATTTTTCAATGGATTTTAGTTTTAATTTTACCTGATGAAATTGAGGTCATCTGAAAGCATCTATTTAATGGAGCTAGAAATTTGTCTGCCAGGGCTGCTGAGAAATATTATTTTAACTTTACCTTTTCTTGTGATGATCACATGAGGAAAAGTTCAGCTATGCAGTCACATTTAATTTGCACTGCAGAAAAGAATAAATCACTAATTTGTCAAAAGGTGTGGAGAAGGATTGATTTACCTTTATTCTGCAGCCAATGTCTCCAGAATTTTAGATTATGGACATATGACATTGGAACATGAGAAATGAAAAGAGAAAACAATATAAATAATCTTTTGGCCAAATACAAATCTCTAATTATAATGGAAAGGGGAGAACCAAAGATTCAGTAATTAAGGAAATGTTTTCTTCTTTTAAGTATTTCTGAAAATGTATTGAGAATATAGGAGTCAAATATAGCACATTTCCTTCTAAATCTACTGTATTTACCTGAAAGGACTGGGGCCTTATTATTAATATTCTGTAAGTAAATCATGCTGACCATTGTGAAATTTACACAATGAATCCATTTTCCACTGTACATTTGAATATTTATAACATCAGGTAAGTTATAATTAAATCCACACACATTTATTCTACATATCAAAATAAGATACATTTTTCACTTTCTTGGTTGTAAACGTGTTCTAGAGGTGAGCAACATCAATATTACTTTGACTCGTGTAGAAATTGTTTGCTATTAAACTGTGCTTCAGTTTGCAAACTAAAACGTGTGCCATAGGACCACATCAAAGGCCATCAGGCTGTCATTAAAAGACATCAAAGGGCATTCTCTCTGTAGCCTGTAAGTTTTATGGCAAGTATCTCATAGAGATGTCAGGTCATTGGGAAAGCCAGGAGAAGACTCCATCTAAACTCAGTTATCTTTGGTTCCTTTCATCTGTTCGGGAAGGTAGGCATCTTGGGTTAGAAAGAGTTTGGCAGTGATTTGAATACTGGACATCAAGCCTCTCTGATTTCAGCTGCTCTCAGCATGGAGGCTGTAGTCATGGTCTGTCCTGATGAACACATCTGGGGAAGAGAAAAATGATCCTTGTGATAATGTCATTGAGTGCCTGTGAGGCATAAAGCCATAAGCTTCTTTTTTGCTCCTCTGAGGATGCAATCACATAGGTAATTTTGGTGTACTTAGGTAATTCAGGATAACGTTGGGGAGGGACCATTTCTAAATTCAAACGCAGTACTCTCATTTGCTTAGTGTGGGGCGGAGGCATTTTCTACAGAACAGAAGAATGGAATTTCTATTTAAACAAAGTAGCACAGTAAATTCAGTTTCTTCTAGTTAAAGCATGTTCGTGTAATTATTCCCTTAATGAGATATTACGAAAGCCTGTATGGAGAATAATAGCTTTACAATCAAATTAGGGGACAACGATGGCTAAGTTTCAGCTGATTAGAGAAATGCATGTATTGTACATGAAAACAAATACTTATGGTCTTCCTTAGGTGTTTTTTTAATGTATATATAATTTGTTTTCCAGCCACATCTGCACAATCCCGGGGTACGTTAATTTAATTTTGCTTAAGAAGTATATCCTTTATTTTGTCATAAGCCTAAAACATATCTTGGCTGGTTGTTCCTACCTATTAGGACCAAACAAAATTTGCACAAGAACTAACAAATTGTTATGAGAAATGAAGGTTTTTCTTTTGGGGGGGTCTAATGAATTAATATATTTACAGAACACAGTTAAAAGCATTTTGTACTACTTTGATCATTCACTTACATGTCGTTAAGTAGTCTAAGCGTTTTCTTATGAAAGGGCTCTGTTTACAAATTAGACCAAAGAACACGTTTCACACTGAAGATCAGCATATATATTGTATTTTTTTTTCAGATGCACATGACACAACCTTAATATTAGAGCCAGATGATTAAAAGAACATTACCTGAGCCATGAGAGTCACTGAATGAGCTATGCTAAATTGGTTGTTTTCTGTTTTGTGATTAATTGTGCTTCTAAACCATATTTTAGTGTGCTTTGTTTTTCTGTCCCCAGTCATCCCATATTATTAAAGAGAAATTCTGCATATCTCTCCTGGAGTCCAATTAAGGATTTGCATCATGACTAGATTTTTCACTTTAATTACTGTATATAAAGTAGGTTTTGACTTATTTCCATATTTATCAAACTATGCAGAAGAAGCAAAATTCATCAAATAAACAGATATCTGTGGCTATAATTGCAGCCTGCATCTAGGATGTAGGAAGAAAATATGAGGGTCCAAATTTCATTATGTAGAACATAATAAACATCTGAATAATTAAACTGTGTGTAAATCATAGGCTTGGCAATAGTAAGAAGAGGAGACACCTTCATTTCATTCAAAAATATTTTAAATACATTTCTAAGAACATATCCTGAACATTAAACAAACAAGTTGAAAACACATCTTATCAGGTCAAAATTTTATGCTGGATAATGTGTATTTGAAACATTTAAAAATTAATTATATAATATGTGATAAGCTCTCTATGTACATGGATTTCGAAAAGTCCCTCTTTTCTTTTTAGCAAGTAGGCGAATAAAACTAAAAAGAAAATAGCTAATTATTTTGATGATTTTCTTTATACTGACTGCAAGTAATTAACATTGCAAAAGTGATCTATGAATTTCTAGGACTAAAAAAAAAAAAAAAACTGGCTCCTAAATATATATAATTTAAAGCTCCAAATAAACATTCTACTTACAATGTTTAGCTATCTTCTTATTATGTATACTTAATTGTGTATTAAAGGATTTTAAATTAATAAATATAGGGGCTATCATATTTATTATATTAAAAATTTAATGAAGGAAAGTATATTAATATCACGATTAAGATACTAGCAACTTATCAAGAGTGTAAAACTTAAGGCTTTTCATTTTAAGCATGATTCTTTAACTTTTAAGACATTCAGAAAAAAATTCAAATAGATTTTCCTTAGATTATTTAATTACAAAAACTTAAATTGTCTCTAGTGTCACAAATGAATTAGATTTATTAATTTCAAAACTTTCAAAAAGATATTTTAATTTAAAATTTTAGCATTGTTAAGCTTCTGACAAGGAAAGTTTAATTCTGGTTATTGAAAGGTTTCTAAGGGCTTTGAATTAATTTACTTGTAAGCCCTGCTGTGAATGTAGCTGGTTACTTTTGAATTAGATGTTAAGGACAGATAAAGTGATGAACCTGCTTGGCTTTGACTACATGAAGATTTATCATATTTTGATTTCCAGAGGCTCCCAGAAGTGAGGATGTCTAGAAAATAGGATCTGCCTAATGTTATCTGAAACCATTCATTTCTCCCTCTCAATTGATAAAGCAACTTCCTTTTTACTTTCAGATAAGTTACAAAATGCAAGAACACAGGCTTTTAAAGGTAGTTACAGCTAACCATATTAAGACCAGTATGTTATGGCTCATCTACACAACTTGGTATGTCCCAGTGCGCAATGCATGGAAATAGATAATGTACAAATGTGGATATGGAAGTGTGGTATGTGCCTATTTGAATTTTTGGCAGGTGAGGAAATAGTTTTGAATTAACTCAAATAATGAATAACTGTACGTCTCTTCATACTAACGATTCTCATAATTGTATGAATACTTTACCTGGTCTCTTTTGGTGTTTCAGCTGGCCTTCCTGGGCCAGCATCCAATCTCTTTCTTAAAGTTTATATTCCAGAAACTGTTGAACAATAAAAAAATGAAATAACTAGGGATTGTATGTGAACACCTTAAAAGTTATTAGCAGAATTGAATAAAATCAGTTAAGTGGATGTTTAATGTCATGCTCATAAAAAATATTTAGTTGTTTGGCTTAAAATGATGTTTTCAAAACCCATGTCATTAAATGAAGTTATTTAGATGGTCTTATAATAAAGAGATATTATGTCATAAAACTAGGACAGAAAAGTTTCATTTGTCTATTATGCGGTAGAAATGGTGATAAAATATTAAAGGGATAATTACAAACATGGAATTTATAAATTTTAGTGGTACAAATTGTACAGTTTGATATTCTGAATATAGAATGCTTCAGTGAAATATTCCCAGAGCCAAATATTCATTTTATAGTTGAAGACAGTTTTCAATAATATTAGTTTTGTAGGAGAAAGAAAAACTATAACTGATATCTATATTTCATAAATAGTTCTAAAATGGCTTCTTATTTTCTTCATTGGTTTTAACTATAATGATAGTGTTAAATGAATAATTTAAGAAACAAGTATTTTCTGAAGAAAAATCTTTTAGTTTTAATTTACAAAATAGATTTGCTTACTATAATACCCAGTGTAGAATTATGGACACAGATTGTTTCCCTCCTTAATGATAGAATATGGTCTCTTTCATCAGTAAAGATCTTCTTAAAGGAAGTCTCTGCTAATATCTAGAATTCTTCGCAATATATATTTTCTTTCATTTATTTTTCTCTTCTTCTCTGATAAAAATCTTAGGCTTCCACTGTCGAAAAAAGTTGTTGTTTAATAAGGAGATTCCTGGGCTTTACTATAGGAGCACTTCTTTGAAATTTGAGGGATTGAGGCCTGGGAATTTGCATTGTAAACAATTATCTTAGGCAGTAATGTGCTGACAGATGTTTAAGAATTTGCTCAATGAAAAAAGTATATATACGTGTAAATGTATATTATAAATGCTACTATTTAAAGAATGTACTGTGAACAGTTTTAAAATAATAAAATATACAATATTATTTACCGTAAATTCCCTATAGCCAATTGATTCTCAGAGTGCTCCCTTTAATTTTTGTTGAACTCTACTTGTAGCCAAACTGTGGTTGCCATTGGTGAATGAATGTAGTTTCAATATGAATGCTGGTTGATATTTTTGCCTATAGTAAGGAAACAAACCAATTAAGACATGTTGAAACTCACTTGTTAGTTAATAATGTTACTTTTTTTTCTGAATAGGATAATTGTTTTCAAATATTGGAAGTACATTTCTTCAGTTTTTGAGTTACTCATAATTTAATGGCTACAGAAATGGCACATTTTTAAGTTTAATCTACATTAGTGTAGACAACAATATCAACACAATAATAAGGCTTGTTTTGTAACATTTTTCAAATTTAATGGTATAAGTATTGTCACCAGTTTCAGACCATTTTCAAGCTACCAATGTGATGTCACTTAAAGCAGACTTAAAGAGCGAGATAATAGTAAAGTGTGGTTAATACAAAGTGAAGGATTTTAAATACTTATTATCTTTATTTTTAAAGTAGTTTAGGTAATTTTAATATATTTAATATACCACATATTTTAAAATAAAATTTAGTTTTTAATAACGATTTTATTTAACAACCAGCTGACAAAATTTCTAAACATTTAACAACTTAAAAATTTTTTAAGGATATAATCAGAAGATTATAAATTTCTCAAGGGGATAAATAGATATAAAGATAGATTACATTTATAATGGATTGCACACAGCTTACGTACATAAGCATGTGATAGGTTGTTGTTTTTGTATATCAACATAAAACTATAAGGAAAAAAGTATTTATTCAATTCCTTTAAGGCACTTAGTTTTGTACTAATAGTTGTGGAAAATGCAGAACCATAAGACTTTTTTTTAAACATTAGAAGCTCATAATATATTTGTGTGAAAAAAATTATGATCATATAGTGATTAAGGTAGAATGAAGTGCTAAAGGAGGGAGCAGACTGATAGCTCTAGGAGAACTGCAGATAGGATGGAGGGTATTTTGGAAGAGGTGGGAGTTAATTGGAAACCTGAAAAACGAGTAGTGAAACCCAGACATTGATCTCATATTATGGAGGAAGGAAGAGTGCAGAACACAACAAAATTAGCGGAACATATACACAAAATCCAGAAAAATATTTTTCCAGTTCTTTTCTTCAGGTTCCAGTAATGTAATCCAACCCATACATAGTTAACAGGGTGTTAGGATTTTGAGAGTGTCAGTTCACAGGATCCTTAACTCTGTAGTTTCTTGGGGTGTATCCTACGACATCATCCTCCAGGAGATCTATTTTCTTGAGCCCCTTCTCCTTACAGTCCTTTAGTGTCTTTGCTCTTCCCTGACATTGTCCCACTTCCTCCTGAATCATTGATTCCTCTGAATCTTTGGTTCGTTGACCTTCTAGTTCTAATGGGCAACAAATACTAAGCCCTGGAAGGTCAGCAGAAGGTTAATTGGCTTCTGTGTCAATCTGTTTAACAACAGTCTTTGGTATGTACAGTATATTAAAAGTCCGGAAATAAAGATAGAGGGTGTCTACCCTTCTTTTCTAAGTAAGTTCACATAGAAGTAAAGACATTCTCAGAAAAATGTAGATAAAGAAAGTTTTAATGAAACTATCCACCAGCTAAGACCTAGTAGAGAGGAAAGTCGAGATTTCTGACTCCAAAGGAAGGAAGGTTAAGGGTCATGGTTTCTCAGCACTCCAGATAGGGTTTATCATATAGAGGAAGATGTGTGTATGTTCGGCATTAATCTGATAATGATATAGTTTCAGAAAGATGATTCTTTGTTCATCTGGCCAGAGGAGACACAGTACTTTACCTTTACTCATCCTTCAATTTATCAAAATGTTATATTTTCCTTTTTTTTTTTTTTTGAGACGGAGTCTCACTCTGTCACCCAGGCTGGAGTGCAGTGGCGCAATCTCGGCTCACTGCAAGCTCCGCCTCCCGGGTTCACGCCATTCTCCTGCCTCAGCCTCTCCGAGTAGCTGGGACTACAGGCGCCCGCCACCACGCCCGGCTAATTTTTTGTATTTTTAGTAGAGACGGGGTTTCACCGTGGTCTCGATCTCCTGACCTCGTGATCCGCCCGCCTCGGCCTCCCAAAGTGCTGGGATTACAAGCGTGAGCCACCGCACCCAGCCTATATTTTCCTTATTATTTGCACTATGTAAATATTGTTTTCTCATACACCAAATAGTATCTAATGATTACATTTTGTATTATGTAACTTTTTGTTTTTCTTGGAGTTAAACTGTGTTACTTTTAAAATTTGTTAGTTTTTTCCATGTGTAGCCAAATCTTCCCATGATGTACAAAAGCTCTGTCAAATGTTCCCAATAAATAACTTACCTCTTACGTTTGGGTGCTTTGTTTCTGATTCCCATATTTACTTCAATCCTAAATCATACCCCCATTTTGGTAGAATATATTCTCCACTAGGTTCTTGAGAAATGGGCCGAAGTAAATATATTTAGGAAATGTCATGTCTAAAAATTCTTTTATTCTATCATTATATTTGACTATTATTTAGACTGGATATATATTTCTAATTGAAGATTATTTCCATAAAATTTCAACAAGAGTGCACTGTCGTTTTCTAGTTTCCAATGTTGATGGTAAGAAATCTGATGCCATTCATATTTTAAATAAATTGTTTGTGACTTTTATTTTTTTAAAAGAACTTATTGGGATCTCAATATTATTACTAATAGTATAAAATTTCACATTTTAATACTTTCTTATTTATTTATTATATAGTGTAGCAAAAGGCCCTTTTCAGTGGGAATATTCATTTTTCTCTATGCCAGAATATTCATGTTTCTCTTATTCTTCTAAGAAAATTAGGAGAAGATAAATCTAAAAAATATAAGGAAATTATCACTTTCTAAACCTTACATAAATAAAATGATAAACTTTCATATTTATTTCTTTATGAGAGATTATTTACAGAGCTTTGGCTCTCCCACCCCACTTTTTTTTTTTTTTTTTTTTTTTTTTTTTTTTTTTTTTTTTTTTTTTTTTTGCAGGCTGGACTGCAATGGTGTGATCTTGGCTCACTGCAACCTCAGCCTCCTGGTTCAAGCAATTCTCCCACCTCAGCCTCCTGAGTAGTTGGGATTACAGGCACCCACCACCATGCCCAGCTAATTTTTGTAATTTTAGTAGAGATGGGGTTTCACCATGTTAACCAGGCTGGTTTCGAAATCCTGATCTCAGGTGATCCACCTGCCTGGGCCTCCCAAAGTCCTGGGATCACAGGCATGAGCCACCGCCCTCAGCCTTACTCATTCTTTAGATCTAATTTTTCTCTGATTGAGGTAACTTTTTCTGAACCTTCTACCTGAAAACTGGGTTAGATGTCTTTCTATGTGGTTTTGTTGAGCTTATTACCCAATGTTAATAGACTTTCAGCTACATGAAGTTAAGGATGGAGGGTGTCTTATTGTCCTCTTTCCAGTGCGTGAGCATTCAATTAATTTTTGTTGAATTAATGAATGAATTGGTTTTAGAGACAGAGTCATCTAGAATATTGACTATGCCTGACACTACTACCTGTCCACCAAACTACATTCTTATTTCTTTAGTAACAAAATATCCACACATATACTTAGCTAAGGACTACATTTGCCTTTGCAGCTAGGTGTGGCCGTATGATTCAGTTCTAGCTTAAGGGGTATAAGCAAAAGTGCTGCACTCCAATTCTGGCCCATATCTTTAAAGGAATGCGCATGTGCCCCACTTGCCTTGTCTCCCTTTCTGTTGGATGAAGTAGATCTCTTCGATTATAAGCTAAAGGCAAAGTTTTGAGGCCAGTGTAACAATGCAATAGAAAGAACCTGCATTTCTGGCAGACCTTGTGGACTGCAGCCCCTGCCATCCCTGTATGGCCTTCCCTGGATAGCTACAAGGAGAGAAATAAACTTTATCTTGTTGAAACTACTTTCTTTTTATATCTTTCTAACATGCAACATAGACAGTATATTTGGTATATTTCAATTTTTCGGTCAGTACTTTGAAGAATGTGCTAGAAATCTATCATTGGGCACTGGCAGCCAGATCCAGGATTGTAAAGAGAATATACTTTGCACCACTACTTACCCTTCCTCTGATCATGAGATATATTCATTTTAGGTAACTAGTTCACATGTATCTCTGCTAAGATTTCTGGTTAACTTGCTTTCCTCATATGTTCCTAAATAAGCTTGTGCCTTTTTTTCTCTTTTATTTCTTATGTCATAATTTTATAATTTCTGCCATAGGAAATGAAGGTATTAGAAATAGCTAGTTCTTTCATTCTCAATGGAAGGTATAACCATTAATCTAATGATACTTGTCAGAAACCTGACCCCCATACACAATTTGAAATTAATTTCTATCAGTGTTACTTCTAATATATTTCTCCAATATATCCACTTATCTTCTTTTTACCTCTAGCAAACTAGTCCAAGACACCATTCTCTCTCACTCAGAGAAATGTCTCAACTGGTCTTTTAATATTCATTCTTGTCCCTTTTCAATTTGTTCCTTTTCTTTCAGCTAGACATTTCCTTTTGAAATGCATATCTGGTGATATCAAATTTCTGATTAAAATAGTTCTCAATGGATTCACATTGCTTTTGAGGTAAAGACCAAAACCTTTAGCAGGACCTACAAGGCTCTTTGTGGCCAGGCTTTGACCTACATTTCTAAGCCTCATTAGCAGCATAATTCCAAGCCATGCCATTATTTCAGTTCTTTTCCATCTCCAAAGGGGCCACAGGGCCTTTGCACACGTTCTTTTGTCGGGAATACTCCTTAGCACTCCTCCCAGATAATCTTCAAATCTTAGTTCTACTTTTACTCCTTCAGGATGCTTTACCTAACCTCTTATTATACATTTTCACGGAAAACTCTTTGTAGCACATATCACAGTTATAATTTGTGTATACTTTTTATCATTATCTAATAAATATCAGACTCCAAAATTAAACTATAAGATCTATGAAGATAATACTTTTGCCTATTTTTGTTCATTATTGTATCCTTTGCATTTCACATAATGCCTGACACATAGTAGGCTATAATTAAATATTTGTTGAATAAATGAAAGCTTCTTTTTCCCTCCCTCACTTCCTCTCTTTCTTTTTCTTTCTTTCTTTCTCATTCTTTCATTCTTGCTCTTTTTTTGGGATATGGCCATAAATGATAAATAACTTGGTTTTATTTACATTAATAAAGAAAAGACCAATAAATAAATTGTTTTAAAAAGTATTTGAATTTTCAGTGAATAAAATGATAATAATTACACTGGGCACTATAGTAGCAATGTTTAATTTTGGTGTTCATTTACTTGGTATTTATATTCCAAAATATATCTTAGCTTTATCAAAAAGGAATCTAAGGGTATTATAAACTCTAACTTGGCAGCATTTAAAAAATATTCGAGATATTCCAGTTATTTTGCTTAAGTACAGTAAGCACACCAAACAAGGAATGATCCCTCCCTTGTTCTTTGTTTTATGATATGATTAATTACTTTCTATTTTCCAATGAGATTTTTCTTTATTTTTAGAAAACCATATTGATTTAATAAACAATTTGTTTATAGATGTATATATCTATGCTTTAGCTTTCTTCTTGAGAACTATAGATAGCATAATGTAGTATGCTTGGAAATGATAATAGTGTTATTAATATTTTGTGTGCTTCCTTTTGGAACCACACTTCTAGGTGACAAGGCAAATCTTTTATACCTCAACCCACATTTTTATTTGTGAATATTTTATTCTTTCATCTGTAAAAACCTGGTTCACCTTCAACTGGATAATAGCTTTCTGAATCAGACTATAGAATGTGCTACATTCCCAGAAGGCAAATTTGTGAGTTTTAGATAAATGCCATGTATTTTTGTTTAATTATCTCAAAATATATAATACAGTGGGGGTGAATGACAGCTGTGTGAGGATGTGTATATTAAAGAATCCTCTTACTGGTTTTTGGCAGAGCTTGCTGTAGTTCCAGTCTCTTTGTTTACCATGTGCAAAAGACTGGATCAACTTTCAAACACTTTATTATGGTTTAATAGGGGAATCATTAGTAGATGAGTTTAACAGACCCAAATGCTAGACACTCAGTGGTTTAATTTTCAAGATTAAAATAATGTCTGTTTCTAACCTTCAGGAGTTTGGAGCAAATTTGCATACAGCTGTATTCAGTTAAGTGCCTTTCAGACTTCTTGTTACATTAAGAATGTACAAGTATTAAGAGTGCTTGTAATACAATTGACTTTAGGCTGAATTTTACATTAATGGCCCCTTTTGTTATTTAGCTGGCATTAAAGGCTTAAGTACAAGAAAGCCAATGTACAAAGTGTACCATTTGTATTTTAATTTAAACTACCAAAAAATTTAGTGATGAAAACATCCGTTATGCTATTTGAGATAATTTTTCCACCAAAGCTCTTTGTAGCAAAAGGCAAATGTTAAAAGAATCTCAAAATGCACAGTCACCTCAGGATTGCTGGGCAAATGGATAAAGACTGCAGTGATACAAATTTTAACCACAATGGCCGGGGGACAGAAAGCTGATGGAGTTTGGGCTTCTCTTAGGGTGCTGTCAGGAAAAGGGCCATTACCATTGGCAAACAGGGAAAAGGGTTGTGAGTAGGACGCTAACAAGTGCAGCACGGGATGTACAGCAAAGACGTGGCAGCCGCTGCCAGAACAGGAAGTGCTTTCAACTAATCTCTAAGGGAAATCCTTCTGGCAACCTTTATTTAACAAATGCCTTCCAATTATGCTATTTATGTGATATCTACTGGCTTATTGATATCTTTAATAGGAATTATCCAATGTCTAATAAAATCACTACTTCTCTAGGAATGATAGAATATACCAGATAAATGAATTTTATAATTAATTTTAACATCATAATTCTAAACTATGCTAGCCTGCATTTAATTCTATTAATCAAATATCAGGTTATTACTATGCATAAGGCATCAAATCAGCACCTTTCCTTTCTTAGTATATGAGAAATGCAATGAATATGATTGATGACTTAGGAACTTGTAGTACCTCTTATAGTCTCGAACTCTTCGGCTCAGGGGATCCTCCTTCCTCAGCCTTCCGAAGTGCTGGGATTACAGGCATGAGCTACCATGCCTGGCATGATTCGATTATCTCTCATTTGTCCCTGAGATCTCAGCAAAAATGTAACCTCTCAGGACAGTTGTTCTTTCAAGTTCCTCCCTGCAACCCCCCTAAGATTAGATATCAATTCTCATTGAATATCAGTTCATATAAAAATGTAGAAAGTTAAGGAGACTACATTGAATTCTTTGATTGTCTATGGAAATATATACCTTTATGTTTGAAACTTTTTTGCTTTTTATTTTCTTCTTTTTCCTATAAGTAAAGTACTAAGAAAAGATTTGTTAATTGAGGGATCTGGATAGTTGAATCCCAAATTACTGAGGATTTGTCACAAACTTATTCTCTCTATATACGTTTGGTTATTATTTTAAAAGAGTGCTGCTTGAAACTAATCTCTCTGACATAATGAGAGAAGTGGTTTTCAATGAAAGATGAAAAAGACAGATGGGAAGAGACCAAGGTTTGGAACTGTATCTTTTGACTGTGATAGGTGTATTATTGAACTACTGATAACACTAAAGTCCACAGAGAAGGCCGGGCACGGTAGCACATGCCTGTTATTCCAGCTACTCAGAAGGCTGAGGCACGAGAATCGCTTGAATCTGGGAGGCAGAGGTTGCGGTGAGCTGAGATCGCACCATTGCACTCCAGCCTGGACAATAAGAACGAAGCTCCATCTAAAAAAAAAAAGTCCACAGAGAGGTGAAAGAAGTGCCTGGAGGGTATGGCCAAAGAAAACATCTGGTAGAACAAACAAACATTAGCAAGAACCTCCTACTGGGTGAGTGGATTATAACAACTTGAGTAGCTGTGCACACTTACGCCAAGTGTGGGATACGCTGTTATCTTGGAAAATATTTTCAAGGAGTTGGTCATCATCATGTAACCCAAAGAAAAAAGGCAGTGACTTCTCCATACTGAGACTCAAAATCAGGGCTGGATCTGAGAGACAAAGCAGAAAACAAAATCTAGGGTTGCAAATTTAGAAGACTATAGGGGATGAGCAGAAAATGCATATGGGTGAAATTGGCCAGTTAAGACTGTGACAAACTGGAGAGCTCATGCTTTGTGTACTTGGTGAAATGGTTATTTATTGTCTTCACATAGAAATGCAGGCCCATTGTGGCCAGATCTTACAATTTAAAAATAACTATTAACATACACCAAAAAAAAAAAAAACCAGAATAGGTAAAAAATAATGACCTGGAGATCTACAAGTCTTCTATCTTTATGCTATATTCATAGCATGACTTGCAAGAGTCTGCTTATGTCTCATCTTCCATTGTGCTACTCCTTCATAACTCTACACTAGTTGCACTGGTCTCTTTTGTTTCTTATATAGAGATGGGGTCTTACGATGTTGCATGAGCTGGTCTCAAACTTCTGGGATTAAGGAATCTTCCTGCCTCAGCCTCCCAAGTAGCTGGAACTACAAGTGAGCACCACTGAGTCCAGCTGCACTGGCCTTTAAAAAATTTATCAGATCTTTCTTTTTCAGGAGCATTTTTTTTGAGACAGAATTTCACTCTTGTCACCCAGGCTAGAGTGCAATGGCACAGTCCCAGCTCACTGCAACCTCTGCCTCCTGGGTTCAAGTGATTCTCCAACCTTGCCTCTTGAGTAGTTGGGATTACAGGCATGTGTCACCATGCCCAGATAATTTTGTATTTTTAGTAGAGATGGGGTCTCACCATGTTGGCCAGGCTGGTCTTGAACTCCTGACCTCAGGTGATCTACCTGCCTCAGCCTGCCAAAGTGCTGGGATTATAGGCATGAGCCACCGCGCCCAGCTAGGAGCATTCTTTAATCATTCTCTTCGCACAGTTATTTCTTCTTCTTTTTTTTGAGGCAGGATCTCATGCTATCACCTAGGCTGGAGTGCAATGGTACAAACATGGCTCACTGCAACCTCAAATGCCTAAATGCAAGTGATCCTCCTGCCTCAGCTTCCCAAATAGCTGGAAATATAGGCTTGGGCCACTGTGCTCAGCTATTTTTTAATTTATTTTTGTAGGGATGGGCATCTCACTTTGTTGCCTAGGCTGGTCTTGAACTCTTCAGCTCAGGGGATCCTCCTTCCTCAGCCTTCCAAAGTGCTGGGATTACAGGCATGAGCTACCATGCCTGGCATGATTCGATTATCTCTCATTCGTCCCTGAGATCTCAGCAAAAATGTAACCTCTCAGGACAGTTGTTCTTTCAAGTTCCTCCCTGCAACCCCCCCAAGATTAGATAAGAATTCCTCTTATAGGACTTTGTACATTTTGTCATCTTACCTATCTATTTGGTGGTTGTGTGTGGCTTTCTTTTGGTGGGTAATGGTAGGAGTCAAATGCTTTGTTTAATGTCTAGTTCATCACTGGATTACAAGCATCACAAGTTTTGGGACTTATCTGTTTTTGAAAATGCTGTTTCTCCATAACTTAACATAGTGCCTATGCAGATCCTCAGAATATATTTTCTTAATCAATCAATATACTAACCCCTGGCACAGCAGAACTAATATATTTTGGGGAAAAGGGCTCGTGAGATCTCTCCATGGTCCTGAAAACTATTTGTGAAAAGACACGGCCGCTTGATTGAAACATTTTAGGTAAGGAGATAGCAGCAACTGGTAACAACTGGCCAGGGAGTGGGGGAAGTTGAGAGAGGAAAAGGGAACTAATAAAATAAACTAATATTTACTGACACTTTTCTACATATGTATGTCTTTTCTTTACATAAACATTGGACTTCGGCCGGGCATGGTGGCTCATGCCTGTAATCCCAGGACATTGGGGTCTGAGGCAGTGGATCACCTGAGGTCAGGAGTTCAAGACCAGCCTGGCTAACATGGAGAAACCCTTTCTCTACTAAAAATAC
This sequence comes from Symphalangus syndactylus, assembly GCF_028878055.3. Taxonomy (NCBI): domain Eukaryota; kingdom Metazoa; phylum Chordata; class Mammalia; order Primates; family Hylobatidae; genus Symphalangus; species Symphalangus syndactylus. Next base: position 49,132,120 of record NC_072439.2, on the reverse strand, counting down.
AAACAATTAGCCGGGTGTGGTGGCATGAACCTGTAATCCCAGCTTCTTGGAAAGCTGAGGCAAGAGAGTCACTTGAACCTGGGAGGCAGAGGTTACAGTTGGCCGAGATCATGCCATTGCACTCCAGCTTGGGCAACAAGGGTGAAACTCTCCCCCCCACCAAAAAAAGAGGGGACTTCAAAAAGTTTCTGGAAAAAATGGAATTAAAAACTAAACTAAAAATATGGACCAGGTGTGGTGGCTTATGCTTGTAATCCCAGCAGTTGGGAGGCTAAGGCAGGCACATCACTTGAGGCCAGGAGTTCAAGACCAGCCTGGCCAACATGGCAAAACCCTGGTATATACCAAAAATACAAAAATTCGCCAGGCATTGTGGCAAAGACCTGTAATCCCAGCTACTTAGGTGGCTGAGGCACTAGAATCACTTGAAGCTGGGAGGCAGAGGTTGTAGTAAGCTGAGACTGCACCACTGCACTCCAGCCTGGGTGACAGAGTGAGACTGTAAAAAAAAAAAAAAAAAAGAAAGAAAAAAGGAAAATAAAAATAAGAAAACCCCTAAAAATATAAACCTTATTTCTCAATAAAATCTCTATCCAAGGAGTTGTTGGTAAGCAATGATACCAGCTATTTAGTTCATCCCTAAAGAACTGAGGGTCCTGGGAACTGAAACATATATTATTAAGTAAGGAAAGATGGGTAACCTCTACAATTTTTTAAGGTTAGGAATCAAAAAGAAGTTAAAAGGAGCCAAATTAGGACTATAAGGTGGATTTCTAATGATTTCCATGGAAACTCTCAGAAAATTGTCCTTGTTTGATGAGAGAAGTGAGCAGGAGCATTGTCATATTGGACAAGGACTCTCTGGTGAAGTTTTCCTGGGCATTTTTCTGCTAAAGCTTTGGCTAACTTTCTCAAAACACTCTCACGGTAAGCATTCTCAAAAAACTCCCACAATATTGTTCTTTGGCTGTCTAGAAATTCAGCAAACAAAATGCCTTGAGCATTCTAAAAAAAAAAATCATTGCTGGGGGAGGTTCCAAGATGGCCGAATAGGAACAGCTCCAGTCTACAACTCCCAGCGTGACCCACACAGAAGATGGGTGATTTCTGCATTTCCTACTGAGTTACCACGTTCATCTCTCTGGGGCTTGTCGGACAGTGGGTGCAGCCCATGGAGCATGAGCCGAAGGAGGGCGGGGCATCACCTTACCCGGGAAACGCAAGGGGTCAGGGAATTCCCTTTCCTAGCAATGGGAAGCCATGATAGACGGTACCTGGAAAATCAGGACACTCCCACCCTAATACAGCGCTTTTCCAATGGTCTTAGCAAAGGGCATACCAGGAGATTATATCCTGTGCCTGGCTCGGAGGGTCCCACGCCCATGGAGCCTTGCTCACCACTAGCACAGCAGTCTGAGATCAAACTGCAAGGCAGCAGTGAGGCTGGAGGAGGGGCGTCCACCATCGCTGAGGCTTGAGTAGGTAAACAAAGTGGCTGGGAAGCTCGAACTGGGTGCAGCCCACCACAGCTCAAGGAGGCCTGCCTGACTCTGTGGACTCCACTGCTGGGGGCAGGGCATAGCTGAACAAAAGGCAACAGAAACTTCTGCAGACTTAATTGTCCCTGTCTGACAGCTTTGAAGAGAGTAGTGGTTCTCCCAGCACAGAGTTTGAGATCTGAGAACAGACAGACTGCCTCCTCAAGTGGGTCCCTGACCCCTGAGTAGCCTAACTGGGAGGTACCTCCCAGTAGGGGCTGACTGACACCTCATACAGCCGGGTGCACCTCTGAGATGAAGCTTCCAGAGGAAGGATCAGGCAGCAACATTTGCCATTCTGCAATATTTGCTGTTCTGCAGCCTCCACTGGTGATACCTAGGCAAACAGGGTCTGCAGTGGACCTCCAGCAAACTCCAAAAGACCTGCAGCTGAGGGTCCTGACTGTTAGAAGGAAAACTAACAAACAGAAAGGACATCCACACGAAAACCCCATCTGTATGTCACCATCATCAAAGACCAAAGGTAGATAAAACCAAAAAGATGGGGAGAAACCAGAGCAGAAAACCTGGAAATTCTAAAAATCAGAGTGCCTCTTCTCCCCCAAAGGAATGCAGCTCCTCACCAGCAACAGAACAAAGCTGGACGGAGAATGACTTTGACGAGTTGAGATAAGAAGGTTTCAGACGACTGGCAATAACAAATTCCTCCAAGTTAAAGAAGATTGTTTGAACCCATCGCAAAGAAGCTAAAATCCTTGAAAAAAGATTAGACGAATGGCTAACTAGAATTAACAGCAAAGAGAAGACCTTAAATGACCTGATAGAGCTGAAAACTATGGCACGATAACTACATGATGCATGCACAAGCTTCAGTAGCCAATTCGATCAAGTGGAAGAAAGGGTATCAGTGATTGAAGATCAAATGAATGAAATGAAGTGAGAAGGGAAGTTTAGAGAAAAAAGAGTAAAAAGAAATGAACAAAACCTCCAAGAAACATAGGACTATATGAAAAGACCAAATCTACGTCTGATTGGTGGATCTGAAAGTGACAAGGAGAATGGAACCAAGTTGGAAAACACTCTTTAGGATATTATCCAGGAGAACTTCCCCAAGCTAGCAAGGCACGCCAACATTCAAATTCAGGAAATACAGAGAACACCACAAAGATACTCCTCAAGAAGAGCAACTCCAAGACACATAATTGTCAGATTCACCAAAGTTGAAATGAAGGAAAAAATGTTAGAGGAAGCCAGAGAGAAGGGTTGGGTTACACACAAAGGGAAGCCCATCAGACTAACAGCTGATCTCTTGGCAGAAACTCCACAAGCCAGAAGAGAGTGGGGGCCAATATTCAACATTCTTAAAGAAAAGAATTTTTAACCCAGAATTTCATATCCAGCCAAACTAAGCTTCATAAGTGAAGGAGAAATAAAATCCTTTACAGACAAGCAAATGCTGAGTGATTTTGTCACCACCAGGCCTGCCCTAAAAGAGCTCCTGAAGGAAGCACTAAACATGGAAAGGAAAAAACGGTACCAGCCACTGCAAAAACATACCAAATTGTAAACACCATTGATGCTAGGAAGAAACTGCATCAATTAATGAGCAAAATAACCAACTAACCTCATAATGACAGGATCAAATTCACACATAACAATCTTAACCTTAGATATAAATGGGCTAAATCCTCCAATTAAAAGACACAGACTGGCAAATTGGATAAAGAGTCAAGAACCATCAGCGTGCTGTATCCAGGTGACCCATCTCACGTGCAGAGACACACATAGGCTCAAAATAAAGGGATGGAGGAAGATCTACCAAGCAAATGGAAAACAAAAAAAAAGCAAGGGTTGCAATCCTAGTCTCTGATAAAAGAGACTTTAAACCAACAAAGATCAAAAGAGACAAAGAAGGCCATTACATAATGGTAAGGGGATCAATCAATTCAACAAGAAGAGCTAACTATCCTAAATATATATGCACCCAATACAGGAGGACCCATATTCATGAAGCAAGTCCTTACAGACCGACAAAGAGACTTAGACTCCAACACAATAATAATGGGAGACTTTAACACCCACTGTCAACATTAGATCAACGAGACAGAAAGTTAACAAGGATACCCAGGAATTGAACTCAGCTCTGCACCAAGCAGACCTAATAGACATCTACAGGACTCTCCACCCCAAATCAACAGAATATACATTCTTCTCAGCACCACATCGCACTTATTCCAAAATTGACCACACAGTTGGAAGTAAAGCACTCCTCAGCAAATGTAAAAGAACAGAAATTATAACAAACAGTCTCTCAGACCACAGTGCAACCAAGCTAGAACTCAAGATTAAGAAACTCACTCAAAACCGCTCAACTACATGGAAACTGAACAACCTGCTCCTGAATGACTACTGGGTACATAACGAAATGAAGGCAGAAATAAAGATATTCTTTGAAAACAATGAGAACAAAGAGACAACATACCAGAATCTCTGGGACACATTCAAGGCAGTGTGTAGAGGGAAATTTATAGCACTAAATGCCCACAAGAGAAAGCAGGAAAGATCAAAATTGACACCCTAACATCACAATTAAAAGAACTAGAGAAGCAAGAGCAAACACATTCAAAAGCTAGCAGAAGGCAAGAAATAACTAAGATCAGAGCAGAACTGAAGGAGATAGAGACACAAAAAACCCTTCCAAAAATCAATGAATTCAGGAGCTTATTTTTTAAAAAGATCAACAAAATTGATAGACCACTAGCAAGACTAATAAAGAAGAAAAGAGAGAAGAATCAAACAGATGCAATAAAAAATGATAAAGGGGATATCATCACTGATCCCACAGAAATACAAACTACCATCAGAGAATACTATAAACACCCCTATGCAAATGAACTAGAAAATCTAAGAAATGGATACATTCCTGGACACATACACCCTCTCAAGGCTAAACAGGAAGAAGTTGAATCCCTGAATAGAACAATAACAGACTCTGAAATTGAGGCAATAATTAATAGCCTACCAACCAACCAAAGTCCAGGGCCAGAAGGATTCACAGCCGAATTCTACTATAGGTATAAAGAGCAGCTGGTACCATTCGTTCTGAAACCATTCCAATCAATAGAAAAAGAGGGAATCCTCCCTAACTCATTTTATGAGGCCAGCATCATCCTGATACCAAAGCCTAGCAGAGGCACAACAAAAAAGAGAATTTTAGACCAATATCCCTGATGAACATCGATGCAAAAATCCTCAGTAAAATACTAGCAAACCGAATCCAGTAGCACATCAAAAAAACTTATCCACCATGATCAAATGGGCTTTATCTCTGGGATGCAAGGCTGGTTCAACATAGGCAAATCAATAAATGTAATCCATCATATAAAGAGACCCAAAGACAAAAACCACATGATTATCTCAATAGATGCAGAAAAGGCCTTTGACAAAATTCAACAGCACTTCATGCTAAAAACTCTAAATACACTAGGTATTGAACGGACGTATCTCAAAATAATAAGAGCTATTTATGACAAACCCACAGCCAATATCATACTGAATGGGCAAAAACTGGATGCATTCCCTTTGAAAACTGGCACAAGACAGGGATGCCCTCTCTCACCACTCCTATTCAACATAGCGTTGGATGTTCTGGCCAGGGCAATCAGGCAGGAGAAAGAAATAAAGGGTGTTCAGTTAGGAAAAGAAGAAATCAAATTGTCCCTAATTGCAGATGACATGATTGTATATTTAGAAAACCCCATTGTCTCAGCCCAAAATCTCCTTAAGATGGTAAGCAACTTCAGCAAAATCTCAGGATACAACATCAATGTGCAAAAATAACAAGCATTCCTATACACCAATAACAGACAAACAAAGAGCCAAATCATGAGTGAACTCCCATTCACAATTGCTTCAAAGAGAATAAAATACCTAGGAATCCAACTTACAAGGGACGTGAAAGACCTCTTCAAAGAGAGCTACAAACCACTGCTCAATGAAATAAAAGAGGACACAAACAAATGGAAGAACATTCCATGCTCATGGTTAGGCAGAATCAATATCGTGAAAATGGCCATACTGCCCAAGGTAATTTATAGATTCAATGCCATCCCCATGAATCTACCAATGACTTTCTTCACAGAATTGGAAAAAAACTACTTTAAAGTTCATATGGAACCAAAAAGAGGCTGCATTGCCAAGACAATCCTAAGCCAAAAGAACAAAGCTGGAGACAGCATGCTACCTGACTTCAATCTATACTACAAGGCTATAGTAACCAAAACAGCATGGTACTGGTACCAAAACAGAGATATACACCAATGGAACAGAACAGAGCCCTCAGAAATAATACCACACATCTACAACCATCTGATCTTTGACAAACCTGACAAAAACAAGCAATGGGGAAAGGATTCCCTATTTAATAAATGGTGCTGGGAAAACTGGCGAGCCATATGTAGAAAGCTGAAACTGGATCCCTTCCTTACACCTTATACAAAAATTAATTCAAGATGGATTAAAGACTTAAATGTTAGACCTAAAACCATAAAAACCCTAGAAGAAAACCTAGGCAATACCATTCAGGACATAGGCATGGGCAAGGACTTCATGACTAAAACACCAAAAGCAATGGCAACAAAAGCCAAAATTGACAAATGGTATCTAATTAAACTAAAGAGCTTCTGCACAGCAAAAGAAACTACCATCAGAGTGAACAGGCAACCTGCAGAGTGGGAGAAAATTTTTGCAATCTACTCATCTGACAAAGGGCTAATATCCAGAATCTACAAAGAACTTAAACAAATTTACAAGAAAACATCAAACAATCCCATCAAAAATTGGATGAAGGATATGAACAGACACTTCTCAAAAGAAGACATTTATGCAGTCAACAAACACAGGAAAAAATGCTCATCATCACTGGCCATCAGAGAAATGCAAATCGAAACCACAATGAGATACCATCTCACACCAGTTAGAATGGCTATCATTACAAAGTCAGGAAACAACAGGTGCTGGAGAGGATGTGGAGAAATCGGAACACTTTTACACCATTGGTGGGACTGTAAACTAATTCAACCATTGTGGAAGACAGTGTGGTGAGTCCTCAAGGATCTAGAACTAGAAATACCATTTGACCCAGCCATCCCATTACTGGGTATATACCCAAAGTAATATAAAACATGCTGCTATAAAGACACATGCACACACATGTTTATTGCAGCACTATTCACAATAGCAAATACTTGGAACCAACCCAAATGTCCGTCAATGATAGACTGGATTAAGAAAATGTGGCACATATACACCATGGAATACTATGCAGCCATAAGAATGGATGAGTTCATGTCCTTTGTAGGGACATGGATGAAGCTGGAAACCACTATACTGAGCAAACTATTGCAAGGACAGAATACCAAACATTGCATGTTCTCACTCATAGGTGGGATTTGAACAATGAGAACACTTAAACACAGGAAGGGGAACATCACACACTGGGGCCTGTCATGGGTTGGGGGTAGGGGATAGGGATAGCATTAGGAGATATACCTAATGTAAATGACGAGTTAATGGGTACAGCACACCAACATGGCACATGTATACATATGTAACAAACCTGCACATTGTGCACATGCACCCTAGAACTTAAAGTATAATAATAAAAAAATCATTGCCATGACCTTTGCTATTGACTGGTCCACTTTTGCTTTGATGAGACCATTTCCATCTCTTGGTAGCCATTTCTTTGATTGTACTTTGCTTTCAGGATTGTACTAGTAAAGCCATGTTTTATTTCCTATTACAATTCTTCAAAGACATGGCTTTGAACCTTGATTCCACTTGTTCACAATTTCCATGGCACTTAGTCTGTAGCTGATCTGGGTGCAAAGACTTTGGCACCCATTCAACAGAAAGTTTGCTCAACTTTAATTTTTCAACCAGAATTGTGTAAGCCAAACCAGTTGAGATGTGTGGTGTTGGCTGTTGTTTGTGCTGTTAATCATCAGTACTCTTTAATTAGGGTGTGAACAAGATGAACTTTTTACTCAGTAATTGATGTGGATGGTCTGCCACTGCAGACTTCATCTTTGACATTTTCTTGTTCCTTCTTAGAATGAGTTATTCATTTCTAAACTGCTGATTTCTCTGGCACATTGACCCCATAAACTTTTTATAATGGACTGATGATTTCACCGTTCTTTCATCCAAGCTTCACCATAAATTCCATGTTTGTTCTTGCTTCAATTTTAGCAGAAATCATGCTGCTCTGATAGGGGCTGTTTTCAAACCAATGTCTTATCCTTCTCAGTGCCTCAAACTAGATCCTGTTTAAACACATTTTAGCAAGTTAGTATGAGTTTTTTTTTTTTTGGTGTACAAATTTTTGAAATCCCTGCATAGTTTTTTTTATAATATGCATTTCCATGAACTTTTTGAAATCCCCTTGTGTAATGTATTTAATTCTTGCAAAAACTCTGTGAGGCAGACATTATTATCCCTCATTTTGTAACAAAAATCCCCAACATTCAGGGAGATTTAATAGTTTTCAGGAAGTTTAAATGCTCAGAAGTGTCTAAGATGAAATTAAAACAACAGTTTGTTGGACTCTAAAATATACTCTATTTACATAAGGTGCTGGGTCCCAAAGGTTGTCTAGAACTCCTTAAATGCTTCTTGCCTAAAAGGAGGATAGTTTTGTAAACTCATATAAGAGATTAAACCTGTGGGTATGGCAAGTGGGCCCAGTTCAGATTCAGAAAGAAAAAGGCAGCAAATTCTGTGAATCTGTATTTGTATATAGCAAATAATTGACAACACTTGTTTTTCCAGGATGAGTTTTTAAAGACAATTGACTGTAGTAAGTAATAAACATATTGCAATATCATTAGTTACTGAATGGACCCTCTTTATCTTTGGAAGTCATATTTTGACAAAGTTTAATCCTGAGAAGGAAAGATAATATATAATTTTATGATTGTAAGTTTTTCATTAGGTTGATGAGCACCTAGTACTGCTTAAGAGGTGTACCCTAATCATCTAAATTATCTGAATTGCTCCCCCAGATGCCTTCTTTCTGGAACTGGTGAAGTATTTCTTGTGAGGGCTACCCACAATACTGTGTATTTATTTGAACTTGCAGTCTTTGAAAGGAATGAGTTGGTTAGCTATGCATAAGAGACTCCTTAGGTATATTTATGAATAGATGTAGGGATGGGGTCTTTGATGAATGGATTTAGGTGCAGGACCAGTAAACACATCTCAGAAAGGGAGGAGAGGGAGAAACCATAATGATGGCCCAAAGTTTAAGCTCAAAATGGGGTCCAGGAGCTGACCCATATGTATTGGGGGAGACCCTAACGTCCCACCCATAAATCTCAGTTAGGGAATGAGCAGAAGCAAGATATAGGTGCTTATGCCTAATGCCCAGTGCATGCAGCATCATTCCTTCTGGATTGTTCAGATTTTACAGGCGAAACTATCTACTGGCCACTTCCTGATGTATTCTTTTCTCCTTTCAAGATCGCCACCTCATTTCCACTTCACTCCCTCCCTGCTGCATTTTATACACAGCATAAGAATGAAATTTGTCTTCGGTTCTACTAATGAAGTAATATAAGCTTCCCTCATTTATTACAAAATGAAGCTGTTCAGATCCAGTTTTGAGAGTCTTTTAAATTGTTCTTATTTATCACTTATGTTTTAGAATACACGTACAATATAGGTTTCCAAGGATCAATTAAAACAGCAAACAAACCTGCTGGTATATTTAAGTTTTCCAAAAGTGACAGTTTCTCTGTGTCTCTTTATGCACTTATTTAATTCTGCAGTTTTTACTTAATTTATTTCCTATGAAAAATCATATATACATAAGCATTACAGATAGGAAATTATGGTCTGGAAGTCAATATTTTCACAAGTAGCTATTAACTTCACAGCATAGAAAGGGAAGAATATAGTGTAAAATATAAGTCACTTTCTGTTTATTTCAACCTATGCAAATTCAGAAATATGATATATATTTAAACAGATTGTTTTGCAAGTGTACTGTTTGACTAGAGAAAATGAGTTGTGATTTCAAAAGCTACCATTCTAAAGAGGGTATGTGTTCACAAACATGAGCAAGAGTGAATGTTAAGGTAACATATCTATGGGCATTGGACGTAATGGCATTAGAAAAAGTAGTGTTAGCTCTAGCAAAATAAAATTTGTCATCCTTCTGTGATTTAGACTTCCTATAAATAGAAACTGTTTATAAGGTGTTATTTAGTAGTTTCCATTATGCAGCTGTCTATTTAAATCATTTAATTTTGGCATCTAATCCAACTTCCAGTCTCCATCAGAGACAAATAAGAAAACATATGTGAAGGCATCTGTGGAAATCTTCCTTTTATTTATGACAACATTAAAGTAAGACTCTGATGTCAGTTACTTAACAGTAATAGACATTCCTTTGCACCTATAGTGCTGGGTTACTTGGGCATATCCCTCAGTGGTATCTTATACCTACTGCTGTTTGCTTCATTATATACAGATGCACAGCAGTGGAGATAGTAATAGTCTTTCTTAATTAAATAAAGCTAAATGTTAATTAGTCCAAAAATGATTTATTTTCAGTGCATGAAACTTTTCATAGTGGGCCTCTTGCTTTTAAAGAACAGGTTGTATTCTCATTTAGAACTTTACATTGTCCTTCTTTATTTTGGGTTTGTATTTGGAGTCTTGTGGTGGGATCTAATCGTCATAGAGAAATTATAGGTCTACAGATGTTTTCAAGATGTTCCTCTGTCAGTAGCAGATTATCCCCTGTAGCAAAATCTCATTAAAGTGCAATTTACAGAGCTCTGCTGATGTTGCCATCAACCAAAATTAAAGGCATTAATTTTTCAAAGTTCACAGAAGTCCTTACATAAATGATGTAGCAGTTTGCAAGAACAATTTACAGAAGTGTTATTTGCAGAATTAACCTACATTAACAGAACAAATGTTGTAAGCGTGGAAGAAAGGGCTGGGCAGTGAAATTGCAGCTGTTCCCATTTTATATTAGGTGCTTGATGTAAAGAAGTGTTGAAATGTAACAACGACTGCTTGCAGGGTGAAAAGTTGAGAAGGGAAAACAGAAATTTGAACGACCTTGCTAAAGAGTTAAGCTTACAACAGAGGTGATCACCAGTTGGGGACACCCAGTGAGACCTTAAATTCTACTTTGAAACATCTGCAGTCAATATCTTTTAAAATATTCTCATTTAGAGAATGAGTTTATGTAGCTCATGTTGTGACTATTTCTCTTCAATAAACTGCCAAATGTTGGAGAATTTATTATCTGTACCTCAACTGATTGTAGCTAAAAGTTACATACATAGTGATGTTTGTGGCCCAAGACATTAAAATGTGACTTTCTCCTAGTAGAAGAGGTATGCATTTTTTTCTATCATTATTTTACCTTTTTGTATATATCTGTTTTCCTCCAATGAAATCTTGACTACTGAATTTAAAACATTATAGTTGAAATTTTAAAAAGATTAGAAATTTCTGAGATTAAAAGCAGAAAAGACTTTCCTTTTGAAGTGATAACAATAATGCTACCACATTTGTTTCAGAACAGAGGGTACAGTTCTTAAAACTCATTAATCTTTACTAGTTTTTTTTTCTTTCATTACATTAGTTATTTCAGCCTGGATTTGAATCTCATTGTATAAATGAGAGGTCTCATCAATCACACCTGGTCTCAGCCACTCTTTCTGTGAAAGGCTCGTGCTTTCTCGAGATCCCAGGGATGGTCTTTATTCCAGGAAGTCTAGGTGATGCTTGGTGGTTAGAGTGAACTGTTGGGATATCTGTGTCTTTGCAAGGTTGGTCTTGACAGTTCATGTCAATGGGAAGCACAAGCTGTTTCTGTTTAGGAGCCAGCCATTGAATGTGAAATTGTGTTCCTAGTTAACAGGTGTGCATGCATGTCATACAGTGATCCCACAAATGCTATTACAGCCATACGAATTCTTGTGGTTTAAATCGTTTCATGTGTGTCAGGCTCCATTTGCTTTGTCTAAACTTTGGGTGCATACCAGGTTTGATTACATAGTTTTTTTTTTTTTTTTCTCCTCTCTGAATCTCACTAAGTTCGCTGGCCTTTGTCAGAAAATTCACCTCTGAGTAAGACATCATGATAAATATATTTTTTAGCAATCTTAAAACAATTTCAAAGAACAACACAAATACAAAGCTAAAAAAATTAAAGATATGAAAAATGAGAACCCCGGGGGGAAATTTGAAAACACATTTGCCTTTGGTGAGTATAAAATTCAGGATTTTGCTAATAAACTCTGTTGTCGGGAAAGTTTCCTATCTGAAAATGACAATTTCTCAAGGGACCAGGTGGAATACATGTCCATTGGCCTTTCTGTTGAGATTTTCTAAAAGAATATCAATTATGTTCCAGAATGATGGGGCCATCTGTTAACCAGGGCTGATTTCAAATCACCAAATATTGGTAGGAACATTAAGCCTTGCTAATTTGCATAGTATCATTATCTCTAATACAAAAAAATACATTTGGGAAAAAATGACTATTCTCTGGTCTATTCAAGTATGAAGATATCCACTTGGGTGCAGTGTAAACCCTATAATATTTACAATGCGTATGGTCTATAAATATTACTCATATCTACCTTGACATAGTAAAAGCAGCAATTGTTACTTTATTATCTCTTAGACAATGAATATGAGAAACTAACACAGATGGACTATAAATTTGATTGGCAGTCCTAAGTCCTGGTCAAAAATATTCTTGAATTTTTCATTAAATTTTTTCTTAAATGTTCCTTAAGTTGTTTCAATAATGTAGAAATACATGGCAGAATATTCCTTTTCATTATATAAGACAAGTAATTTGCTCATTTAAATAAGGTTTTGTACTTTGCTTAAGGTGACTAGCTTATGGAAATATTGTCTGAATTAAATTTTCATTTGTGTTTAATAATAAATTTTCCTTACACTGGACTTCTCATTAAAAAAATAGAAATATTAACAAATTTGACATAATAGGTATATGCATATTTGTATCTGTGCATCTAATGTTTAATAAAAATTGTGTAGTATCAGTACAACCAAATTACAATTTCAGATAGTCATTTTATGAATAATTTGAGAATAATTTCATATAATAAAAATAATAATTTAGAAAACAAATTTTTTTAAAGTACTAATTAGCTAAGACACCACTGAAAAATGACTACACTTTTATTGAGCAATATTAAATTTTATATTCATAATAGTATTCAACACCGATTTCAGCCCTTGTTCTTTCATTCGTAAGTGGAGAAAAAAATGTTTTGGTTTGTCAAAATTGAATTCCACTTCAAATAACAGACGCTGGAGACTATATTTAAACAAGGTCTTTAGAATTCATCCCAGACTTTACTTACAATTCTTAGAGTTAAAATAATTTGGACAATTATTAATTCTTGCAACTACTGCAGTGTGACCCACAGACTTTCCTCACATGGATAGATTGCAGAAGAACTCAGCATCCTCCCTGCCAGTCTGACCTGCCAATACCCAACCTGATTGTTTCTTACCCTAAGAGTTGATCTTAAACCAATTTTTTTTCAGGCACTCAGGTTCTTACCAGCTGTCCTCCTCTCTATAGAAATTTCCTCTGACCTGACTTTCTTCTTGAATACTTTAAGACAATAACAAAGGGAATTCAATATATATAGATCTTTTGCTAAATTTGGTCAGAATCAGTCCACACTTTTGAAAATTACTATAGAAGAAATGGACATATGCATGTAAAAAGATCAAATGAGCAGATGAAATAATGCAACTATTTAGACATCTGGTTATTTTTCATAATTTCTGCATATGAAGCATTCACAGTGGGAGGCACTGTAGAGGAGTGGTTAAATGTTCGTACCCAGAGTCAGACAGATATGAGTGTGAATCCGCTCTCTGCCGTAAACTAACCATATGACTTAGAGAAATGACTCATCTCTCCAGGCCTCAGTTTCTTACTTGTAAAATGGGAGAGAAAATAGTATCTGCTTCATAAGTTTGTTTTAAGAAGTAAGTCAGAACAGTGTCTAGCACATAGCAACCACTCAATAAGCAATGGTTAAAATGAATTGCTATTACCTTTACTTTTTATTTTTTTGAAACGTGTTCTCACTATGTTTCCCAGGCTAGAGTGTAGTGGTGCGATCACGGCTCACTGAGCCTTCACCTCCTGGGTTCAAGTGATTCTCCTCCCACCTCAGCCACCCAAGTACCTAGGACTACAAGTGCATACAACCATGTCTAGCTAATTAAAAAATATATATATATTTGTTGGGGGTGAGGTCTCACTATTGTTTCCCAGGCTGGTCTCAAACTCCTGGGCTCAAGCAACTCTCCAACCTCTGCCTCCTGAAATGTTGGGATTAGAGGCATGAGTGTTTATGCCCAGCCAACTACTATCTTTAGAAATAGAAAGTAAAGACAAGTAGGCAAGCTTTCCAGGTCATGGCTTGTAAAACCAAGGTGAAGAACTCAGAAGAGTAAGAAAGATAATGATTCTCCTTTGGTTTTACACTGTTCTGTACTACTTTTTGAAAATGTCTAGTTAATTTGCTTTCAGAAAGTTTTTGTAATGTGCATTAGAGAGAGTAGTACTATTTTTAAAAACATTTTTAATGTGCTTATGGAACCAAGAATATAGGTAAAACTGTTATTCACTACACAGAGAACTTCAAGAAAAGCTTCCTTGTAAACTCATATTCTGGAATGAATTCAACACATTGCCTGCCTCTTCAAGTTTGGTCAGAGTGTATAAAAGCTTGATAACAAAAAATCCATCTAAATATCAAAACCCAGGAATGCTGGTTTTTAATAATATTGGGACATCTTCCAATTTACACCCCCACCCAAAGTATTATTTTTTGGATCTGAGAGTAATTTCTTGATCTAAATCAGGACTGTCTTTTGGAGAATAAATAAATAGTTATACTTTACATCAGTAATATCAAATAAATGTTTGTGTCAGACACAATGCTAAAGATGGTTCAACAAAGGTAATAAAGATCTTTTCCTTCAGGAGTGAGAAACTGGTATGTATATAACTAAAGAGCAAACAAAATAAAGGGAAGTTTATAAGAGAGGTGGAACAAAATACTGTTGGAGTGCAAGGAGGACTGAATTACTGTAGAAATTGGTGGCAAATGAGTTGGGCCTAGATGGGAGTATAGAATTTCAACAGGAAGATCAAGGTGGCAGGATCTAGAGTAAGCAGGCATAAAAGCACATGATTAGTTTTATAGGATTACAGATAATAACATTTAAAATTAATTATTATAAAATTATGAGTACATATGTGTAATATATTTTGAGGTATTTAAGCACTAAAATGTATTTTTCCTACCCCACTTTCTAATTTTATTTCATATATGCATGCAAAATGATCATATGGTCAGTATCTTATGTTGAAAAATTATTATTAAGTAGGTAGTATTCCTCAGTTTTTATATGCATGTTATTTTATACTTGTAGTTATATATATTTATATATAAGAAATATATATATAAATTTTATAATTAAGAATTATGTATATATAATTAAGAATTATTCTTAAAAAAGACCATCCATGTTTGTTGGCTGCATAAATGTCTTCTTTTGAGAAGTGTCTGTTCATATCTTTTGCCCACTTTTGATGGGGTTGTTTGTTTTTTTCTTGTAAATTTGTTTAAGTTCT
The DNA here is from genome assembly GCF_028878055.3 of Symphalangus syndactylus. NCBI lineage: Eukaryota > Metazoa > Chordata > Mammalia > Primates > Hylobatidae > Symphalangus > Symphalangus syndactylus. The sequence goes on along the minus strand of NC_072439.2, from coordinate 49,116,898 downwards.
TTGTAGATTCTGGATATTAGCCTTTTGTCAGATGGATAGATTGCAAAAATAACATGAATAAAAGCTCATGATCACAGGTCATTAAAGCGATGCAAATCAAAACCACGATGAGATACCATCTCATGCCAGTTAGAATGACAATCATTAAAAAGTCAGGAAACAACAGATGCTGGAGAGGATGTGGAGAAATAGGAACGCTTTTACACTGTTGGTGGGAGTGTAAATTAGTTCATCCATTGTGGAATACAGTGTGGCAATTCCTTAAGGATCTGGATCTAGAAATACCATTTGACTCAGCAATCCCATTACTGGGTATATACCCAAAGGATTATAAATCATTCTACTATAAAGACACATGCACACGCATGTTTATTGCAGCACTGCTCACAATAGCAAAGACGTGGAACCAACCCAAATGCCAATCAGTGATAGACTGGATAAAGAAAATGTGGCACATGTACACCACGGAATACTATGCAGCAATAAAAAGGATGAGTTCATGTCCTTTGCAGGGACATGGATGATACAGGAAACCATCATTCTCAGCAAACTAACACAGGAACAGAAAACCAAACACTGCATGTTTTCACTCATAAGTGGGAGGTGAACAATGAGAACACTTGGACACAGGGAGAGGAACATCACACACTGGGGCCTGTTGCGGGGCAGGGGAGCAGGGGAGGGATACCATTAGGAGAAATCCCTAATGTAGATGACATTGATGGGTGCAGCAAACTACCATGGCACATGTATACCTAGGTAACAAACATGCATGTTCTGCACATGTACCTCAGAACTTAAGTATAATAATAATAATAAAAAAATAAATAATCAAAAGACCAACTATTTAAAAAGGAAAAAAAGTCTTTATGGCACAACAAAAACTACAGTTTTATTGACATTAAGTTGTATACCTCGAGTAAGATTGCCTTACCTGGCCATCATTAAAAAGTCAGGAAACAACAGGTGCTGGAGAGGATGTGGAGAAATAGGAACACTTTTACACTGTTGGTGGGACTGTAAACTACTTCAACCATTGTGGAAGTCAGTGTGGCAATTGCTCAGGGATCTAGAACTAGAAATACCATTTGACCCAGCCATCCCATTACTGGGTATATACCCAAAGGACTATAAATCATGCTGCTATAAAGATACATGTACACGTATATTTATTGAGGCACTATTCACAATAGCAAAGACTTGGAACCAACCCAAATGTCCAACAATGATAGACTGGATTAAGAAAATGTGGCACATATACACCATGGAATACTATGCAGCCATAAAAAATGAAGAGTTCATGTCCTTTGTAGGGACATGGATGAAACTGGAAAACATCATTCTCAGTAAACTATCGCAAGGACAAAAAACCAAACACCGCATGTTGTCACTCATAGGTGGGAACTGAACAATGAGAACTCATGGACACAGGAAGCGGAACATCACACTCTGGGGACTGTTGTGGGGTGGGGGTGGGGGGAGGGACAGCATTAGGAGATATACCTAATGCTAAATGATGAGTTAATGGGTGCAGCAAACCAACATGGCACATGGATACATATGTAACAAACCTGCACATTGTGCACATGTACCCTAAAACCTAAAGTATAATAATAAAATTAAATAAATTTAAAAAAAAACAATTGTTTTTCACCTGTGAAAGGGTTCTTGTCAAATTTGAATGGGCCTATCGATAAAGCTTCATGTTCAAGAACATCAGTGTGACTCTTCATTACCAAAGAGGAAGCATTTTCGTCTTCAGATGTGTTTGTGACAAAACTGGGTATTGTGACTACAGAAATAATTGAAAAAGCAGTAACACGCCATTTTAAAAGAGTAATCTATCTCCATCTCTTTGTATCTATTAATCTGTATTTTAAATAATATATATCTCTCCTAATATATATTTCATATATATCTAATAAAATATACATGATGTGTGTATACATATATATTCTTTAAAATCCATATGTGGGCCGGGCGCGGTGGCTCACGCTTGTAATCCCAGCACTTTGGGAGGCCGAGGTGGGCGGATCACGAGGTCAGGAGATCGAGACCACGGTGAAACCCCGTCTCTACTAAAAATACAAAAAATTAGCCGGGCGTGGTGGCGGGCGCCTGTAGTCCCAGCTACTTGGAGAGGCTGAGGCAGGAGAATGGCGTGAACCCGGGAGGAGGAGGTTGCAGTGAGCCGAGATTGCGCCACTGCACTCCAGCCTGGGCGACAGAGCGAGACTCCGTCTCAAAAAAAAAAAAAAAAAAAAAAAAAAAAAATCCATATGTGTAGATGAATATTCGTAATTTTCGATAGAATCAGGTGGTACCTGTGAGTGTATGTGTGTGCACATAGTTATTCCAGCTTTTCCCCTCTCCCTCACTCCATAGTGTTGCTCTCAATCACTCTTCTATCCAATGATGGCTTCTAGGAGCTATGCCTTTATTTAACTATGGACAGTAGCCAGATAGAATGAACTCAAAGGATGTTACATGCTTCCTCCTTTTTGCACTTTTCTTTTCTTTTTCCCTTTTCCATTATTTCTTTTTTTGCTTTGCTTTGCTCCTATTGTTTTGCATTGGCCACCACATTGTTTTGGCGACTGAGTATTCAATTTTGTATGTTTTCTTCTTCCCATCATTTCTGCTTGTTTTAGTATTGAGTAAATTGATAGGCGGGTTAATGCACAACACAACAAATGAGGGAGTAACCCTTCTTGATGTACTTTTGATTATCCTCTTCCAGAGTTGTGTGAGATGAGAATATGTGTAATAATAGTCTTACTAGTACTCTGTGTAGTATGACTATTGTGTGGAAACAACAATAAAACCTCCATCTACTGAGTGGTTTTCAGTGACAGGTAACATGCTGAATACTTTATATTATTACTTTATTTTATGCACAAAAGTCCAAGGTTTAAAGAAGTTGAAAACTTAGTGGCAGTTTGAGGGGAGCACTGAGATTTGAGCCTATGTCTGTTTAACTCTAAAGCCCATGGTTTTAACCTCTAGTTGTTATTACCTCAATGTATTTTATTCTAAAAAACCTAAATTTTTTTCTTAGATAATAACTTAATGGAGTCAGGATATGTGAAATATGGAGCTTTAGCTTATGAGAAACAGATGTCTGAGGTATATGACCAAAGGTTGACTGGAAGACTCATTTCCCCTCACATTTTTCTTCAGTGAGATATCTTTAGGAAAAAAAAATACTTTCTTACTTTAAATCAGTTGACAATATTTTATAGGTTTTAAAGACAGAATATGTTTTTGAAGAAAGGACTTATGATAGAGAAAGCAACAGGTTTTCAGAAAGTTTACCTCACACATTAATAATAATAATAATAAAGTGCCTTTCCTTGAGAAGACCCAGATGATTTATAAAACATGAAGGTCAACAGCTTTGCACTTACACTTCAACCAAACAAAAAGACTAAGCAACATTGTGCAGCTTGCTGGAGTTCTCTCTATAGAGCACTGGAATATTTGAGAGCTTTGTGTTGCAGATTTCAAACTCAATTTAATAATGAATCATTTAGGGAATGAAAATCTAGGTTCTTGTTCTGCGTTTAGAAAATTACTAAATGAATAAATAAAAATAAAGGCTTTTATTTTCATTTACCTGGTCTGTACAGAAATCAAAATGTAGTGTTTTATTTGTTATAAAGCTATAGAAGCACATACATACACTCAGCTTAGTTTGAATTAATATGGATATAATAATATGTGCATGCATTTAAGTGTAGGAATTTTTATTACTGGAATAAATCTGTTGGTTTTTAGACAAAAAGAGTTTTGTTTCAGGAACTGTTTACATTTGGTTTCTTTTCCAATACTTTCTAGCCCGACTGGTGCTTCTGAATGAAAAGAATAACTAATTAGTGTGAAATCCTGTTTGAATAATAGGATTTCTGAGAAAAGAATTACCAGATTATTTTACACATTATAGTCATTTGTAAATTTTTTGTATGATTCCTCCAGAGGAATTAAAAATGTTTTTCTTTGAAGTTCTGGATCCAATTGCTCAGCAATTTATTATTAAAAATTTGGAAAAGGTTATATTCTTAATTTTTGAGATGACCTTTAGGCCTATCTTGGCTTTAGCCTTAAGTTGGATGTGCAATTTCAAGCCTGTGTATCCCAGCTTCTTAGAGGGTTCTGGGAAGCCATGATCACACTGTGAAATGGAGAGAGTCTTACAGCCACTTCTGTATGCAGAAGACTCCAGGCCACACAGGGAGCTGATGATGTCATAGAAGCCAGCCCAACCTATATGAGTATCGTCTCTTTATTACCCCACACCACTTACACCCTTTTCTATTCACGAGGCACACTCTCAGGTCTTGAAATCTTTTCTGTAAATAGGATTTTTGTTTTGTTTGTTTTGTTTTGTTTTGTTTTTTTGAGATGGAGTCTCACTCTGTAGTCTAGGCTGGAGTGCAGATGCTCTATCTTGGCTCACCACAACCTCCACCTCCCCGGTTCCAGCGATTCTCCTGCCTCAACATCCCGAGTAGCTGGGACTACAGGCACTGCTCCACCACACCCAGCTAATTTTTTGTATTTTTTAGTAGAGACGGGGTTTCACCATATTGGCCAGGCTGGTCTCAAACTCCTGACCTTGTGATCTGCCCGCCTCAGCCTCCCAAAGTACTGGGATTACAGGCATGAGTCGCTATGCCAGGCCTGTAAATAGGATTTATGGGAACACTTGCGCATGGCCCAAATCTTAATCCAACTCCCAGGTTTTCCTACTCCCTAAGAGCCTAAATTAACTTTCCTTATAGCTTCAGGAACTGTATTTCCCAATTTTGCTGGTCTAGAACCGGATCAATTCATGTGCAAATAAGAGGCAGTAGTAGGTGTGTTGGAAAAAGCAAAACCCTAGGTTTCAGAAGATCCGAGTATCAATTTTGACTATGTTCTCAACTAGTCCTAGAATGAGGACCTTGAGTAAATCAGTAAACTCGGATTAGTGATGCCCTAGGTTTGTTGTTGTTGTTGTTTATTTGTTTGTTGTTTTTAAACAGAATTTCAGGGCTGGAAGAAATCATGGATTAGGGCAAAGGTCACAAACTCTTGTCTAGACTGAGGAGTCCCAGGTAACACAGGAAATGGTTCTTACGTAAAATGAGAGGATGTAATGTAAGATCTTACATCAGACGCAATAGTGATGAGGACAGTAATCAGCTGAAGATACAATGCCGAGTCTAGGCTCATCACTGTCATGTGGGAGTCTGCCCAAATTTGACTGATGGTAATATTTTTCAAGAGAAGACTGTAAATCCAGATTCGCTGTGAAATCCCCTGATTTCTTCCTCTTATTCTTTTTTTTTGAGACAGAGTCTCGCTCTGTTGCCCAGGCTGGAGTGCAGCAGTGGGATCTTGGCTCACTGCAAGCTCTGCCTCCTGGGTTCATGCCATTCTCCTGGCTCAGCCTCCTCAGCCTCCTGAGTAGCTGGGACCACAGGCACCCGCCTCGACGCCTGGCTCATTTTTTGTATTTTTTTTAGTAGAGACGGGGTTTCACCGTGTTATCCAGGATGGTCTCGATCTCCTGACCTCGTGATCTGCCCGTCTCGGCCTCCCAAAGTGCTGGGATTACAGGCGTGAGCCACCGCGCCCAGTCTGAAATCCCCTGATTTCTAAGTGTTCTTAAGTATTGGGGGAAAACTGAAAATTACACCTGCCAAGAGAGTTGGTGTGCAAGTCATCAGTTAGGAATCTCTAGTAGAAGCTCTAGGGAGTCCTAAAAACTGCCTTTACCTGCAGGATAAATCCCCTCAGAGCTCACCAGAGCACTGTACTCAGGGCTCAGAAGGGAACACTGTGGCCATAAAGAGGGCTGCTGAGGACATTTGTTGCTTTTCTTTATCCAATTTGTGCAAGCTTTGATTTTTGAGTCATGGTTCCTTGAAATCTTGCATAGTTGTGCCTGCAGAGAAGAAACTTCCAGGACCATTTTTTTTTCACTTCTTTATAGCTTAGCAATGTATTTGATAAGTGAACCAACAACCAAGATAGCATGTCAGATGATTTGTATTCAAATTTTACAGTAGCAGGGAATGGTTGTATTGAAAAGAAAACTTTTGGTAGCAGGAACCTGGAGAACGATACTTTTGCAAATTAGCTGGCAAAAAGGACTTCAAAATGTAAAAATATTTCAGTGTAGGCTTTCAGAAAATAAAGAATAGATGGCTGAAAACTTCTGTTTTACATGCAAACAGGCAATGCAGCAGTGTCTTGAAGGGTTCTGCTTTGGGATGTTAACTTCTCTGACTTCAGTTTCTTCATCTCTAAAGGAACATTATAATAGCAATATTGCTACCTACCTTATTAGGGCCGCTATGAGGATTTGATAAATGAGACTGTGCATGAAAAGTGCTTAGAAAAGTGTCAGCCACATAATAAGCACAAACAAGTGTTAGCTATTATTTTGCCTGCTCCCTACACCACCTTGGACTTAGTTCTACTTGCCATCTTGAGGTGGTATCAAGATAGCTTTTGTTTTGTGCGGATTCTTCAAAAATATATGTTGAAAGAATGGACATATATACATGTGACTATAAGCTGACTACTACCTATAAAAGATTAGCAAATTACTAAATTGGGCTTTTGTTGACATTGTTCTTTCCTGTTTCCTACTTAGTGTTTTGTAGGTTTAAACTGAGGATTGTTGTCAGTATTACTGGATGTTTACATATCAAAATAGTGCTGATTATATTACATTTTTTCCCTAACTAAGCAATGTACTGACTTTAAAAAATATTTAATGCTATAAAAGCAAATAATTAGTACAGCAAAGGTCAGTTAAATAGTGAAACCATTAGATTCAAAACTTAAATGTCAGCAGAGGAACAATCTCCTAATTTGCGGCAATTATCTAGTTCATTGACTTTTGCTGTGATATGTATGCTATGATATGTATGCAAGGTAGGGCTTAGAGAAGAAAATCTAATTAGTTTCTTTTTTTTTTTTCATTTACCCTTCATTGCAACTTGCAGTAATGAAAAATTATGCCAATGAAAAATTTGCTCTGTATCTGAATTACTAAAACATAAAAACATGATGAAACGTATGTACAAAAATGCTATTTGTTTTAAAAGAGAAAATGAGGACTATTCTTTTCATAGATGTGCTGGCATTGTTAATTTTAACAGTTTAAAATGTAGTAACCACATTAAAGTGTTTAACATGGTACATTAAAGTCAGATATTGATTCCACATTTTGCATTTCAAATAGTCCGAATATCCCACTATGAATGCAAATACCAGGGAATAGTTTACAAACAGATTTTAGTGGTTTCTGAAAACGTGGATTCAATTATTTCTGAATTGGTTTTTCATCAAGAATTTAGAATACAGTCCAGTTTTTAATCAACTTTTCAGTTATAAAAACTACACCATTATTCTTTGTGTAGCACAAAAACAAAACAATAACCCATGACTTTTCTCTTAATTTTTTAGCTTTAAAGTAAGTTATCCTTCTTTTTTTTTTTTTTTTTTTCTTTTGAGACAGTCCTCCTGTCGCCCAGGCAGGGGTGCAATGGTGGGATCTTTGCTCACTGCAGCCTCCGCTTCCCAGGTTCAAGCAATTCTCTGGGACTTGAATAGGCATGTGGCACCACATCCAGCACTATTTTTTTTTTTTTTTTTTGTATTTGTAGTAGACATGGGGTTTCACCACGTTAGCCAGGCTGCTCTCGAACTCCTAGCCTGAAGTGATCTGCTCACCTTGGTCTCCCAAAGTGCTGAGATAGCCGGCGTGAGCCACCCACACTCTTCCAGTTGTTCTTAAACCAAGAACATGACTGAGCATAGAGAAATAGATACAATGCTTTACGCACATGCCATTTTAACTCTTCTTATTTTAGTTTAATATTGACAGGTTTATCAAACTGACCACTCCTTTTCACGACTTTCTGTAAATTTGGTTGGTACTCATTTCATTTTTTAAATTATGAATAAATCTTGTATACTTACATAATATCCTATTTTTAAAATAGCATTAAGTATAAGGCAATTATTATTTGATCATAACTTAATTCGTATTTCACATTTTATAATTTTTCCATCAGTTATATGGTTTCTTTAACATAATTTATAGTTCAGTAGAGCAGTAAAATTATAATAGAAAAGACTATAAGAACTGTAAATGAGACCATATTTATTTTACATATAGAGATAAACACATATGTGTCTGAAAAACAAGATTGACTTAGATATCCAGTCCTTTGGAAATGTTTCTTAATAGTTTAGGTTGCTGATCTATGCTCAAAAGGGGGGAAAAGACCACGTTTGTAATGAAATATTTTTAGAAATTGGCTCTGCTGTAAACTAATTTATCCAGTGCCACCTACAAAATACATGGTTGTCAATAATTCTGTGCTTTTGCTTGACCGCAATCTCCCATGAAAATAGAGACCATTTTGGCATCTTTGGTGTGGCCTACTTTGACCATTGTGATCTGGCTCCTTCCTCCTCCCCAGACTCATGCCCTGTCCTCTCCCTTAATACCTGCATTCTAGCCAAAATGACCTTCTTCAGCTCCTGAAACACACTCAGCTCCTTTCTGTCTCAGAGCCTTAGCTACCTCCTACTTATCCTAATCAAATCCCAGCATATGAATCATTTCTCCTCACATCTAGGTCTCATTATGATTGTCTATTTCCCTTGAAAGACCGAGCATAGTGTAGATAGGATGCAAATTCCCCCTCGTTCATGGTTATGTTTCTGCTGTTGGGTGTAGTATCCTGCATGCAGCAGAACGATATGTACTTGCTGAATGAATGAATGAGTTTCTCAGCATTTAACGCAATGAATGCTTGGAAAAAATCGTATGCCAAATCAATTATTATTAAGCAAATATATTGTGTCAAAAAACTTTTTCAGCTCTAAATTTCATACTATTTTAGGTGATGCATACTCACTGTCAAATGTAATTATTTACATTTATATTTACATGCTCACTCTGTGCTCTTAGAGGGTACAGTTCAATGATTAGGTACAAATCCTAGCTGTGTCACTTGCTAGCCATATGAATTGTTACTTAAATATTTAAAGTCAATTTTGTAAATTGAAGGTGATAAAGCTCTCCTAGTGTTGTGAAGCCTAAATGGGATAAAGTGATGCTTGCATGTGATAATTACTAAGAAAGCACGTTATTTCTTTTTGTTTTTATACAATGAATGTTACTAGCAGTAGACTCTCTTGTTCCTATTAGAGAGGCTGCAATATCAGGTAGTCATTGTGACCAGATTTCCTTCTTCTTAAGTGTTATGCTGTCTGCAGAAACAATATTTTCGTATCTGATTATAAATCGCAAGAAGGATGATCTCATGATGTTGTTGCAAGTGTAGCATGGGACCATGCTTTTGTGACTTGAGTTACTAAGCACTTGTGTGACTTCAGCAGAGTGCTATAACTGTTCTGAGATTCTAGTCTCCTTTTTTAAAAAAGGCTTGGACAAAATAATCTCAGGATGGAAATTTTACAATTGTGACTCAAATGTCTAATTCATTCCCTAGGTGGCTGAGTTGCTCTTTCAGACTTTAGAACTGTAGGTTCAATGACAAGCTTGCTTTTGTAATTTGAGGACTGGGAGGAGATACAAAAGGGTTGGCTATAATGCCAATATGGGTAAAATAATGCTTATAGCTGAGTAACGTCTAAAACACCTCATTGGCTATTATTTGATGTTTTTTCCATATTCCCAAAGCTCATTGTTATGAGTAGAAATTTGGAATATAATCCAGTAGAGAACTGATCACAGCCCTCTCAACCTATAAATGCCTGAATTTTAGAAAATGCCTTTAAATGCTAAGGGTATCTTTTTATTTTTAAAAATTCCAACTTTGATTTTAGATTCAGGGGTTACGTGTGCATGTTTGTTACATGGGTATATTGCATGGTGCTGAAGTTTGGAGTATGATCGATCCCATCACCCAGGTAGAGAGCATAGTACCTGATAGTTTTTCAACCCTTTCCCCACTCCTCCCTTCCTTTTCTAGTAGTGTCCAATGTCTACTGTTGCCATCTTTATGTTCATGAATAATCAATATTTAGCTCTCACTTATAAGTGAGAACATGTAGTATTTGGTTTCCTGTTTTAAGAGCATTTTTGATATAGCCTAGTGTAGTTCTCAAGGATGGCTCCTTGTTCCCCATATAGCAGGATATGGCCCTCTCAGTCATTTCATTGTGTATTAATCACACACATGTGGATAAGTATAAATGCCGAGCAATGGCACGGTTAGCATAGACTCACAGGGAGATATTCACAACCAGAAAGTGGAATTTGATACAGAAGGGGAGGGTGTACCCATACAAATAAGCAAAGGAAGGCAACTAATGAATAAAACATCTTTTTAGAAGTGCAGAAAAGTCAGTTGCGCCATGTTAAAGCTGTTGCCAGGCAACATATCTTTTCACAATAAACACTTGTGAGTCAGATAACTCATGGAGACACTGAATTGGCAAACGTAACTGCTCTTAGGAAACTTCTGCAGGGTAGAGAATGCTCACAATCGTTTGCACGACATCAGGAATGCATCTCTTCTTGTAACAACTTCTTTGAACCACATCATTTGTTTTTTTCTCTTCATGGGAATTTCCAGTCTTTATGTCTGAATCCCTCTTTATCTTGCAGGAAGCCAGGATGAGATGCAGATCAGGAACACATTCTTCACGGTCTAGGGCGGGGAGAATGTGGGCCTCTCACTTCAGGTGTGGAATGTGCAACTTGTGCAGGGGAGTTTCTAAATAGGAAAAGCTGGGGTGATAAATCTGTGTTGGTGCAAGAGGAAACAAAAAGAAAACTTCCAAGTTTATTTATAAAATCAATTCAGTAATAGAATATCTTCCTAACCTTGAACTCGAATCCTATCTCTTCCTTTTGGTTGTGAGGAAAGTCAGAAGCAGGACGACACATCAGGAATAGTGATTGTCTTTCTGAGGATGGAATGAGATGACCTTGGGACCACCCACCCCTGTATTAGCAGAGAAGACTGAAAAAGCAGATTTTCAAACAGTAACTTGCTGTCTGATATTCCTGGCAGAAATACAAAAACATAGTTCCATTTCAAATTTATGGCACCATAATGTATTCCCTCTAAGCTTTCCAGATCGTTCCCATTGCCAAATGTGACCAAAGCATAATCACAGCAACTAAACAAATTAAATGTTCAGTTAAAGACAAGCCTGAAAAAAAATGAGTAAGGGTAAGAAAAGCCCCCAGATTGGTAATAAATTAATGCCATGTCAGGCTTTTTAGTCAGTGAACTCACAGCCAGGTCTTCAATGCGCTGCTATGGTGCCATATCCTGAACGTCTCCTACAGGACAGAGACTACAACCACACGCCAGTGCTGGTCTCAAGCTCCGCTTTGGTATATGTAGCAACAATGACCACCTTTAAAAAATAATTTTATATATTCTCATATTATATTTTAAAATAAATATCGCATTTTATGATACCGAGATGATTAGCATAGCAAGATATTTTATGTTAAAATAAAAAAGATTTGAATATAGGTATTTTATATTAAGATAAATAATATTTGAATATTTCCCATGTTTATTAAAATGAAATTAAATATTTTTTGTGGTGGAAATTCCCTCCTCTGTATGCTAAATGTTAACATTTTAAAACATACTTTCAGATATTTCACTATTCTCCCATTACTGATTTTTGTGTGTACTGATTTTCAAAATTTGATTAAGAGTTAAATAATATGACAATTTCCTTTTTGGGGAAGGATTGATTAAGGTAATAAATACAGAAAAGCAGCAATCCTTTTTTTTTTTCCTTTGGAAAAAAAACTTTGTAAAAAAAGTAAGCCTACTTTGTACATTTGTATAAGTTTTGGAGCTGTATATTGCACTTAGAATTTGTATATCCTAATTATTTAATGTAAAAGCAGAAATCAAGACCTTGAAATGTAAAATTACTTACTTAAATTAATCAGTATATTTTTTAGCTGACTTTAAAACTCAGGTGCTGGGCTTTTAGATTTAGCAATACTTTCTTATATGTTATTTAAAAAAGTCCTTGTAAAGAAATATGCCAAGACTTCAAAACACAGTATAAAATGTATTAACTTCAAAATTTAGAAAGAAAAGGAATAAAACCTCAATGCCATTTTAAAATAGAAATTCACATTTTATATTTTTCGTCACTTATTTTTAAGATCAACATTTATTTAGAAAGAGACTAAATATTTCTCTTGAGTATAAAACTATAGGTCACAAATATTAAATTCTTATAGTATGTAGATATATTTATAGCTATTATTCACCTTACTAAGAATGGCCATACCTTATGAATAGTTTTTTTCCTTTAGAAATTAAAAAAAAGGCGTATGTTACAGGTCATTTTAAAAAGACTTTAAACCCTGTTGGTGATTGATATTAGTTTCTTTGGGACATTTAAGAAATATAGGGCATTAAAATTGGCCATCCAAATCTACAAATACACGAAAGTTTTTCCTTGACCTATTGGCACCCTACTATATATTGAAATATTATACTGTTGTACCTGGCAAATGAGTTAATCATCTTAATGCATTAATCTTGGACAAGAAACGAAACTTATTTATCAATGAAATAGAGATACTAATAATACTTGCTATACACATTCACACACGGACAAGATGAAATCACAAATATGAACTTACTGTCAATTGTAAAGCACGATTCAAACATAAGAAAGAATTATATTCCTTATATATAAGTATAAGGTACCAAAGAACAATGTTGAGACTTCTTTGTTTTGCCTCAATGGCAAATGATTAGCAGAAAATTAATGTAGGAAAGATATTTTGACTAAGAAGGTTCACATTACACAAATATCTTTGGCTTTCATGACTGCCTGGGCACTTGAATGTATGAGAAAAAATGTTTTTGGCCTTTGGTTTCCTCTTATATGTCCGTGACGTTTTCCCACACATTTGTTACAGTTTTAAAAATATAAGACATAAAATATATATTCTGAATATTCTTAAGTTTTTACTACAAATTATGTTACAACAGAAATAATAATTAATTTTGTTACAGAAATTCATATCAAATTATAATAATTTCAGCCTATCTTTTGTAACTGCATGTTTCTCCTATTGCTTTAAAGCTAATTTAGGCCACATTATATACAAAATTAAATCTTACTTTTATAGCTACACCCTTGGGGTTCAATGAAAAGGCTTTATGATCTAGAAATTAAAAGTACTGGTTGAAAATACTATTACATGATACCAGCTATTATTAAGGCAATTTACAAAGTTGATGCTAAAACTATGTACATTTTTCATTGTTAGTCCTCATATATTCAGTAAGCCCATGGGACTGTTTGGTATATAATTTGGCAAATAAATTCAATTGAAAAGTAAACAGCAAGTCAGTGGCATTTATCACAAAAGAAAATTACACTATACTAACACCAACGTTTATTTAACCCAATATTGTCATGAATTAACACATTTATATTACATTTATATTAAATGATTCCAGGAAGACATTTGGGCACTACATTCTTTAGCTATGAATGAATATGTTTTTATTCTGCCACTTTCTTCTCTTTGAAATGGGAAAATAATGAAATTTTTGAGAGTATATACTTTTATTAAAATATATTCCTCACTTTGTTACTTTCATATAGTTTTACAAAAATTTGTTTATTTGCATACACACATTTTCGTTGTGTGGAAGTCAAATTTGAAATATGTTTCATAATTTAAATAGGATTAAGAGATAATTAAGTTTAAGCTAGATAATATATAGACATAAATTACTTCTTTCAAAGATTTGAAAAGGTTTATATTTAAATTACTATAATACAAGCATGCATATGCTAATATGTTATTTTGTCAATAATTTTATGTGTTAAAATGATCTGTAGTTATTCCTTATGATTCTATAAGTGTGCAAAAATATTTTAAAAACATATAGCTTTAAGATATTACTGAGTTTATTTTTTTAACTACATCATGTAATTTTGGTGGTACACGATATTATGGTGTTTCATAATGAAAGTTTCCTTATTTAGAGAACAATATTTGACTGCTTCCAGCACAGAAACAAATGGCTATTAAATGATTATTATTAACAATTGTTCATTGTTATATTACTAAAAAATAAATAACAATGTTGTTAATTATTATTAACAATTTAATGTTCTGCTTGATAAATAATGGACACATAACACCTCTTTAAAGTTTCATTTTTGTATTCTTATGTGGTAGTGATATTTCCACATGTACGTATCTTTTTTGGTTTATTCTACTTACTATGCTTTACACTTTCGAGCAGGTTGTTGTAAGTATGCTACAGATTAATAACAATAGAATTATTTTCATTTGGTGTCAACCCTTAGGGTTAGGAAGAAGCAGGGGATTATTTTAAAATATAAAACAAGTGACTAGTAAGAATGGAATAAAAACAGTGGGGCTTTTTTCTAAATCAGGATAATCCAATCTTTTTGTGAGGTGCTTGTCAGGCCAAAGCAAGGATAAGAAATCCCAAATCTACTTGTTTATGACACTGTGTGAATTGGGCCAAATAAAAGACCACAGGAGATGGTAGGCTTGTGATGAACTAACTAGAGAGAGCATGCCTACTTGGAGGCAAGCAAATCGAGAAATTTAAAGAACACTGTGAGGCCAAAGCAAACCCTTCTAAAGGCTGAATTCACTTGATGGGGTTACCATATAGCAACCCCTGGAAGTTTAGCATTACACCCTCTGTGTAACACTGTGTGTATGTGTGGTCCAAGTTTCTGGCCAGAAAGGTGCCAAATCGATGGAAAATGTGAAGGGCACCATAACTGGTTGGAACCCTTCCACAATGGCAACTCCAGTAGACTTCAGGCTGATATGTTACAAATAGAGTAGAAACCTACCACATACAGCCTGTGGATACTTCAGACACTTTAATAGATTGTGGTTGACTAATAGGTAACTCTTGGTGAAGGCAAAATAAATATTTAAAATTTCTATGTACTTATTAGGACAATTATCATTTTGTTCAGAACATAAGGAAAATGAATTTTAAATTATTTACCTGGAAAAGCCAAAATGATTTTCTTTACCAGATTTCCATATTTATAGCTCTAGCAAATAATTAATGTAACTAATTTGATTGCATGAAAAGTAATTCAATTCTATAATGTCTACAACAATTAAAATTTTCAAGGACCACAAATTATGAGAATAGAATAAGGCATAATAATGTTTGAAATTTTAACTAAAATGCTTCTGGAAAAGAGGATTCGTTTTTATCTATTAAATCTTAGAAACATTACTTAGCTAAAATATTCTGGTGGTTTCTATTCATTGGTTTCATTGGAGCCTTTGATCCAAACGAATGGTTCCCTGAACAGGAAGAGCCAGAATATTTTAAATAAATTATATATATATTATTAACATTATGTAGAACTGTTGATCCAGGAATTTATTTGCTCTTAAGAAGACTGAAGATCAAAGCTCTATATTTATGATGAAAAAGAAGATAGCCATAGAATTAACATTTAATTCCCTAAACAATTATTATATCCCTTAACAATTAGTTCACATGCTTTTCTGGTGTCTCTAAATGAATGATTTTAAAATATGACTAATAAGTAAATGGGGGGGAAAGACTACATTACTTAGGAATTTTATTAGGCTGTCAATTTAAATACTCATTCCTCAGGCAAAGTGCAACTTCACATTTAAATAAATGTATATTAAACACTTTAAATTGATAGCATCAACTCTTCCCTGGGGTATGAATCATTTAGACTTTTTTAGTACACTGTTGTAAAGCATAGCATTACACTACATTACACTACATTAATCTAATATATTAATATCTCTGATTATGAATTCATCATTGAGAGGTAAAAATATGTCTGATGTGTTTAAGACAGAAGTTCAAAACTGCTACTCAAAGTAGTAAAATTATTTCTTTCTGTTACATCCAGAAAAATACAATTATATTTTGATATCAACTGTGTCAACTATTTTAAGCTAATTGTTAAAACAACAAAACCCTCAAACTTGCTCCATTAGTCTTTAATATCTAAATCAGCCAATTAAATGTAATCATTTATTCACACAAGAATTCCCAATCAAAATGCATGTGATTTTGTTCTATACCTTCAGTGTTGCTGGGATATGAACTAGTATACATTATTGTTACAGCAAATCACTTTTGGACACATTAGAAAATCAAATTATGAGAAGAAGTTGAAGTAAGATATTTGCTCTAGCATACCATTTTTTTCTACTGAAAGCTCAGATTTAAAAAATTCTAATCATACTGATTTGTTATTTTCAAAGGCTGTCTGACACTATTTTAAATTGATGGGAGTAGTGCAGAACCAAATATTCCTGGGGTGCAGAAATACATTAAAATTTTTAATAATAGTGAGCTCTTTAATATAAGGCAGATATATATATATTGCTAACTGATTAAGAACAAGTATGGAAACTACTAATTCTATAACTAGAAGAAATTATTTAATTTTAATTTACTGCATTTAAAGATCGATGAAAATGGCATTGTTTGTTTAAAATGTTAATGTATCAGTTTCCATGGGTAACTCTGAGTATGGTGAATACTTAAAATAGATTTATAGATTATTTGTCTACTAACCTACCCAGGTTATTTGCAATCAATTACATATTAATATTATGTTAAATGAAAGGATCAAGAGTGAAGTAATTACAGATAAGATGCTCATTACAGATAATATTATAAATACAAATTTTAAATGATAAATTCCTTTTTTTTTGTATACCCTCTCATGTTCAAAAACATACAGTGACTCGCCAAGTCTACTAAATCTTTACTTCGAGACTGACAGATCACCAATTTCTCGTGAATTAAATACATGTACCTAAGCTGATTTTTTAAAGACATACCAATGAATTTAAATTAGTTTGTAAAATGTTAAGCAAATCAAATTTGGATTCTCCCTACTTTGAATATCTACTTGTCTAGATTTTTCCCACCTGCTGTCATGTGTTAATTTTTTTTAAAGCTTCATCTATTTGCAAAAAAAGAAAGAAATTGATATTGTCTTGTGTTGTTTCATCCTTAAAACAAAACCATTTGCAAGAAAATTATACGTACCCAGTGTTGAGCTTCTTCGCATATTAATTTTGTTAGCCTTACCTCCTGTGGTCTTTAGCTCTGGAAGGCCTATTAGATAATACACAAGATAAATTTTTCCCTTGTATCTTTGAGCTAGTAGAAAATACATCCATTTTCTCTTAAAACTGAAATTTGCAGTACTAGTCACGCATATTTTCCCCTATTTTACAAATAGAGATTTATTTAATTAAGCATGTTAAGCACTTTAATAGTCAATATTAGTTATATTCCTGTAACCCAAGTTCCTGAGATTATATATTAATGTTAAGTAAATACAAGTATTGCACAGTATACCAAACTAGTTAATGTAATACCATGAAATGTGAATTTTGAATAAAAGTCTGAAATCGTTAAGAATTACTTTTTACTATAAATAAGTTATAGTCCAAGCAAGTTTAGAAAAGGAGAGCATGCATGTATATTAGAAATATAATGATTAGAAAATAAACAATCTATTTTAAATAGAAATCACCCACTGTGAGCCACATAAGTATACAGAGGTTATACTTAACAGAAGACATCTATTTATCACTTTTTAAAATTCCAGATGTTACTTCTTTGTTTTCTCTTCACAACATTTTGTCCAGACCTCAGATTGGCTTATACTTCTTAGGTTGATCTTATCTGAATGCCAATATTTCAAATATTTCTAAATTTGACTTAAAAGTATTGAAACTAACATATGTGATTAAATATGACAATAAAGGTAGAAAATAAGACAGTGAAATAGTGAGTTAAATTGCTGTTATTTCTTTGTTGGAAGTTCAACTAATTAAGAAAAAAGAATCCAGAGTGAATTTCTAAAAGCTTTCCATTTTAAAAAAGGGGCAGTGTGTTTTTAGTGAGAACACCAAAACTACGACTGTAAAGGCAAGAGGAATACTGTATGTTGTTGAGGAGAGGCTTAGGCGTTTACACTTTGAGAATTTTATAAAATTTAAGGGTAATTTCCATTTTTGAGATTATTTTTGCAGTCATAGGAAAGAAGCAATAAAAATATTGTTACCTAAGTCAAAAAGTAATTATTTTGCATATGTCATTTAAAACAAATCAATGATAACTTGTACTAATGATGAAGTTTTAACCAGCGCTTCACTAGATTTTTACATTTGTATCTTTTAATATTATGAACTTATAACTATATAAGGGTTTAATGATAAGAGAAAGCAAAGTGCTTTTTGTTTAAAATAATATATCTAATGTAGATTTATTGTTAATAAAACTCTGTTAGAACTCCTGGAACTTCCCAGGAATTAACACTCTATACAGTTTAAGTAGGTCAAAGTCAAGAATAAACTAGAAATAGCCATTGACATAACCTCTTCATCTGAACCTAAGGTCACATTACCATGAGCTTTTGAATATATTTAAAAAAGTAATATTATATTGAAGTAAAAATTGAAAATGGATTTTTACAAAGTCTGAATCACATTTTAAAATCCCAAAAAGTATTTTGATGGAACTAGGAAACTCCTACTTCTACCTCTACAATGTGCATGTTTTTAGCAACAGTGAGTAGAAGAATCATAGGATATATATATTTCAGAGATAAACCAAAACATAGTTTAAGACATAGTGTTTAAAAGAAATTCTTATTTTAATTGGTTATTCGTATTATGTTTTAAGGAAAAAATGGGCCAAATACTTGAGGAATGAAAATTATCACCTTTTTGTGTGTAAACTTTTAATAGGTTTTGTTTTCTTGCTATCAAAATATGCGTTGTTTTCTATTATGAAGCTCATAGATATTACAATTTTACTAGCAGTTTAATAATATGTTCTTCTATGCTCTCTAATTTTATTGCTTTGTTTATATAACTACTGAGGAAAACATTATCCAGAGAAATTATTTTAACCTTTATGTATCTGATCAAAGTGTAGAAGTCTGAAAGCAGGGCCATCTTATTAGAGATATTCTTAATAAGGTCGTACAGGCTTATTTAGCTCTCTGGCTGTCTTCTTACAGCAATACAAATGTTGGAAGAGGAGGTTAAAGAGCGACCTACTGTGAAATATCCTTCCAAGAAAGGGGGTCACCACAGACCCCACCACTTTTTGACTTGCTTACTGTAGTTGTTCTTCAGAGCAGCAAATAACTTTTCAATTCTAAATGAATTTTGATTCATTAATTTATTTGCTCTCTCATTAATTCTAGTAACGGGAAAAATACATAAAATATGTGATGTGATCCCTTGGCTTTTATTAATAAGGAATGTGAATGTTTTTAATACATAGGAAAATAAACTTGGCAAATAAATACTTCCTTTTAAATATTTGCTCCATTTAAACTTTAAATTGCACATTTTAATTCAGTTATTTACCGCACTCAAGTATATGTTTTTTAGATCTTAGGTTTTTACCCTAAGAAACCTAAAATGCTGCATCTACCAAGTTTCCTCAAATTTAAAATAACCATGTCACTGTGGTCCTTGTGTGAGCTACTGCTTATACATCTTGTTCATTCCTAATTCTTTCATTATGCTCAATTAGTTTAAAATTTTTCTCTCATTTCTGACTCCAAAACTAATTCATGTACTTTTCTTAAAATCCAACTGAAGCCATTCTTCATTAACCACTGACCAGTTTTCCTTTTTCTCAAAACTGTGTAATTATTATATTTATTATATTTGTATGCTGCTTCATAGTATTGGGTAGGCATTTTATTTATTTATGCCTTATCTTCATTAATGTGTGTTTCTTGATCATAAGGGCCTGGTCATAGGATTTTTAGGTTATAGAACTTAAAATTAGAACAAAACTTCATATTATCGATTTCTCTTATCCAGTGTTCTTTCTGTAACACATTATCATGATCAATGATATGATGGCTACAAAAATGGGGAGTCGTTTTGAATGGGCATTATTAATTCACTCAAGTCTAATTATTAAACTTCCAATCAAAATAAAAATGTGGCAGCATTCATATAAGTTAGGTTCCTTCATATATGCATGTGGCAGCTACTAGAAGTTTGCACAGTGTCCTTAATATGAGTTGAAGACACTTAAGTTAACCATCTGTTTCCTCACTGTTGGCACGGTGTTTCATAGAAGCCTAGGCATTAAAAAATGTTAAAAAAAGTCATTAACACCAATGTGGTTATTAATTTATGTTATGGTATCTTAGTACCTTGCGTTTCATTTATTTAAACAAAATAATAGTATTAGATTATTTATCTCAACAATCATTCACCTATACTTCGTTTACCTTCATACAGCATATTATGTCTCTGATATTTGTTTAAAAAAACTAGGTATGTATTGTTTTGAAATTGCATTGTATTAAAAAATGAATCATCAGCTAACTCTATAAACTTGGCTACAGAAAAATGTAAGATAACGTTGGCATTTATACTCTTAAAATTAATATACTCAAAATCATGTTTTACTAAAAATATATTTACATTAGAAATATTTTGTCTCAAAATACAAGTGAATAAATACAAACAACTTTTCTGAGAGTAATGTATTAGAAGCCAATTTTTTATTCAATACTGTGTGAGTACTATCATTTTAAGTGAGAAAAACCTCACAATGTCAATATATTAGCTTTCTTTTCCTATGCTAAGTTTCAGTTTGATTATTTTTGAATTTTAAAAGGTACATTTCAATTTCTCTTTTTGAATATCATTATAACCATTTCAAAGTATAATTAATTCCCATAGACTTAGAGAAAAAAGCTGACAGGCCTCTTTATTTTTTATAAATATAGATATCCTATTCTCTTACTAACATAGGAATATATAGGAATATAATGCAAGGAACATAGATGTTGAAATAAGGAAATGGAATAATGCAGGAAATGAGATAAATGCCAACCTGAAAAAAAAAAAAAAACAAGTACCAGGTGTAGTTCAATAAAACAGCCACTCAGGAGTGTTCACATGAAGCTAGTCTCTTCTTCTAAACAATCCACTTCCACTAAAAACACGTTCTGTTGCTCTCAGTCATCTCTTGATCAATTTGTGCTTGGATTTTTAAGTGACTTGAATGTGTTTTTAAGTTGTTCTTTCTGTTTGACTCTTAAACACATTCACATATTGAACAATTAGAATTTCCAGTGATAAAATACTTTTATTTGATTTGTGATGTTATATTAATTTACTTAACATGTGTAGTTAAAATATATTCTGAAAATGATGTCAGACATTAATTTTGTGAGCCCTGAAATGGTAAAAGGATTTTTACCATGACACAAATTCATGACCCATTTACATGCAAAAATGGTAAAATACGTGATATTAAACAGAAAAATAATATGTATTTGTTGGCCTAAGCAAATCGAGAGTATATCACATGTGAAGGAAAGTTGATATGGTTTGGCTCTGTGTCCCTACCCAAATCTCATTGTGTAGCTCCCATAATTCTTACCTGTTGTGGGAAGGACCCGGGAGATAATTGAATCATGGGGGCGAGTCTTTCCCGTGTTGTTCTTGTGATAGTGAATAAGTCTCACAAGATCTGGTGGTTTTAAAAATGGGAGTTTCCCTGCACAAGCTCTCTCTCTTTGTCGGCTGCCATCCATGTAAGATGTGACTTGCTCCTCCTTGCCTTCCATCCTAATTGTGAGGTCTCTTCAGCTACCTGGAACTGTAAATCCATTAAACCTCTTTCTTTTGTAAATTGCCCAGTCTCGGGTATGTCTTTATCAGCAGTATGAAGATGAACTAATACAGTAAATTGGTACCAGAAGTGGAGTGTTGCTGAAAAGATACCCAAAAATGTGGAAGTGACTTTGCAACTGTGTAACAGGCAGAGATTGGAACAGTTTGGAGGGCTCAGAAGAAGACAGGAAAATGTGGGAAAGTTTGGAACTTCCTAGAGACTCGTTGAATGGCTTTGACAGAAATACTGATAGTGATATGAACAATAAGGTCCAGGCTGAGGTGGTCTCAGATGGAGATGAGGAACTTGTTGGGAACTGGAGCAAAGGTTACTCTTTTATGTTTTAGCAGAAAGACTGGCAGCATTTTTCTCCTGCCCTAAAGATTTGTGGAAATTTGAACTTTAGAGAGATGACTTACGGTATTTGGTGGAAGAAATTTCTAAGCAGCAAAGCATTCAAGAGGTGGCTTGAGTGCTGCCAAAGGCATTCAGTTTTATAAGGGATGCAGAGCAAAAAAGTTTGGAAAATTTGCAGCCTGACAACATGGTAGAAAAGAAAATCCCATTTTCTGAGAAGAAGTTCAAGCCAGCTGCAGAAATTTTCATCAGTAATGAGGAGCCGAATGTCAATTTCCAGGACAGTGTGAAAAATGTCTCCAGGTCATCTCAGAGGTCTTCATAGCAGCCCCTCCCATCACAGGCCTGGAGGCCTAGGAAAAAGTGGTTTCATGGGCCAGGCCCAGGGCCTCTGTGCTGTGTGCAGCCTAGGGACTTGGTGCCCTGCATCCCAGCTGCTCCAGCTGTGGCTGAAAGGGGCCAACATCGAGCTGTGGCTGTGGCTTCAGGGGGTGGAAACCCCAAGCCTTGGCAGCTTCCACATAGCGTTGAACCTGCGAGTGCATAGAAGTCAAGAATTGGGGTATGGGAACCTCTGCCTAGATTTCAGAGGATGCATGGAAATGCCTGGTTGCCCAGGCAGAAGATGCTGCAGGGTGAGACTCTCATGGAGAATGTCTGCTAGGGCAGTTCAGAAGGGAAATGTGGGTTTGGAGCCCCCACACAGGGTCCCTACTGGGGCACTGCCTAGTCCAGCTGTGAGAAGAGGGCCACCATCCTCCAGACCCCAGAATGGTAGACCAACCAACTGCTTGCACCATTTGCCTGGAAAAACTGCAGACACTCAACACCAGCTGGTGAAAGCAGCCAGGAGGGAGGCTGTACCCTGCAAAGCCACAGGGGCGGAGCTGCCCAAGACCATGGGAAACCACCCCTTGCATCAGTGTGACCTGGATGCGAGACATGGAGTCAAAGGAGATCATTTTTGAGCTTTAAAATTTGACTGCCCTGCTTGATTTTGGACTTGCATGGGGACTGTAGCCCCTTTGTTTTGACCAATTTCTCCCATTTGGAATGGCTGTATTTACCCAATGCCTGTACCCCCATTGTATCTAGGAAATAACTAACTTGCTTTTGATTTTACAGGCTCGTAGATGGAAGGGACTTGCCTTGTCTCAGTTGAGACTTTGGACTGTGGACTTGTGAGTTAATGCTGAAATGAGTTAAGACTTTGGGGGACTGTTTGGAAGGCATGATCAGTTTTGAAATGTGAAGATATGAGATTTGGGAGGGGCCAGGGGTGGAATGATATGGTTTGGCTTGGTGTCCCCACCCAAATCTCATCTTGTATCTTCCATAATTCCCATGTGTTGTGAGAGGGACCCAGTGGGAGATGACTGAATCATGGGGGCAGGTTTCTTCCATGCTCTCCTTGTGATAGTGAATAAGTCTCATGAAATCTGATACTTTAAAAAATGAGAGTTTTCCTGCACAAGCTCTCTCTTTGCCTGCTGCCATCCATGTAAGACATGACTTGCTCCTTCTTGCCTTCCAAATAGCAAATATTCACTTACAGTTATTTTTACATTTAGATGTAGACTATAGGGCTTATTATGTTTTTCTATGCTTGAGAGAAAGAAGAAGAAAGAGGAAGATGTGGAGGAGTAAGAAAAGGAAAAAGAGAAGAAAGAGGAAGATGTGGAGGAGTAAGAAAAGGAAAAAGAGAAGAAAGAGGAAGAGGAGGGAGAAGAAGAAGGAGGAAGAGAAGAAGGAGAAGAAAAAGGAGGAAGAGAAGAAGAAGGAGAAGAACAAGTGGAAGAGGAACTGGAAGAAAGAAAGAAGTGGAAGCTCTATGCAGACAGCAACTTGCCGTCTGTGTTTTACTTCTCTATCCTTAGTGCCTGGACTACTGCTTAATAAATATTTGTTACATGATTAAGGATATAGTTCACCATTTCCCTTTTTTTGACAATTATAATGAATACTACAAGTAATACATATGATAAGTGTATGTGTGGCACTTTTTCTTAAAATATTGCTTTATGAAAATTCTTGTGAACATAGCTAATTAACTTATACTTTATAATTGCCACCACCACTATCTTCATCACAATGAATTAATTAAGTAGCTATCTTCTAGTGTCATTGAGATGCAGTTCTTATTTTCTAAATGATCACTGTTTCAAAGAAAGCAGAAAAGTATGAAGACACTAAGAATCCCTCTAAATGTACAATTCAAGTATCTATCAATCTATGATACAGAGGTTAGAACCCAAAAGTTAAGTGTGTGTGTGTGTGTGTATGAATTTAAATGAAGTAGATGTGTTAAACTCATGATACATTCTTCATATAAAAATGTGTCATAGGAGTTTTTATGTTAAAAAAAAAGAAGTTCAGAAAATATCTTATGGTTAGTATGAGCACATTCCATAAAATTTAACTGGCTCTTTGAAAAAGAAAGGCATTTAATTAAGGAAGACTTGGTGTTCATTCATACCAGTATGCCTTATGTTCTATTATTTTTGAGGTTCAAGGAAGGTAAGAATGAGGAGAAGAGACCACATATGCAAGGAATTGCTAGAGGAAAATTTCCCTTCCTAGCTTCAATTCTAGTAGGTAGAACCTTTTGAATGTTGCCCATTTCCTAGTTCATATTTTTCTCTTTTGCTCTTCTGTGTGATCTTGTACCTCCTGAATTTAAATATCACCTCACAGACCCCTACCGAACACCTACAGTTATAGCTAAAATCAAGAAAGGATTTAGGGATTAGTTGTAATAGCCCTGGTGATTTAGGAACTGCCAAACTTTCCATTGTTTCTAAGAGAACAAATTGTTTTAAACGACATAATTTAGCTATAAGGAAGAGCATTAGATTAAGGTATGTATGGTACCGCTCCACAGTGATGGCTAATATATTTACCACTGATATTTTTTTTTAAATTTCAATAGTTAGAAATGATAAACCTGAAATTTTAAAATCATAGATATAAATGTAAAATTTATCATTTGGGTTCTAATATAGTCCTCAATGTATTTTTGTATTGGTGATACTTGGTCAAAAGAGTTTAATAGACTTCAATTTCAACATAAGCTAACATTATAATGCTTTCATCAATAACAAAACTGGCATAATTTAAATATTATTTTAATTAAAAGTTAAAAGTATAATGTCTGGATTAAGTAAAGAAATGTAATTGCTATACCATTTTTGATTATACCACAGCTGTGAAACTGATTTTAGTTCTGAGCATTATATTTTATATGAAAGCAATTGGTACAGTAAATAACTGAAAATTCTTTCAAATGATAAATATTAGAAACTACCAGAGGAAAGCCAGGAAAGAAAAGAATGAAAAAGGACATAATATAAAAACTTTTTATGAGTTATCTGGTGGGCGAAGCAAGGTTTGGCAATGTAAGTTAATTTCCCTGTCTGCTAGTGGGGAACATTCATTCATTCAATGAATAGTTATTGAGCACTACTCTTATATGTGCCAACCATTGTACTGAGTGTTGGAGATACAGAAATGAACAAAGCACACAAAATTTCTGTCTTTATGAGGGTTTCCTTGCTTTTCTGCTTCTTGAAATTTAAATGAGTAGAGTAGATTGCATCTTTAATTATAAATTTAGAGTTAAAAATCTTGATATTATTTTAATTAAGTCCATCATTGGCTACAAAAATACTGTAGAAGCTTGTAGTGTAGGGCTTTAGATTCTTGTTATTTCCTGTTATCCAGACAATTCCAAACAATTCAACTGCCTTTAAAATTAAAGACAACATTGAACACACAATTTTATCATCTGGATAAGTAGCTAAAGGGAAGAAAAAAACATGATGTGAACTTTACTCAACAAAGGCTAACAAAAATATTGAGTCTGTAGAGGTTCATCTGACTTGGGCAACCCACCTTTCCCAAACTTTGATTTCAGCTTTCACATATGCATTCACACCATGTATTGTATGGGTCAGTGGGCTGAAACCACATGGTGTTTAAGGTAGTTAATATTATCAAAGAAGCATCTGGAGGATGTCCAAGGTTAATGAGAATTCCATTCTGGAATGTTTCATTAAAAATTCGGAGTTCCTTCTAAAATGTTGAGATTCAGTAAGGTATCATTTTTATTAATATGAGCAAAAAGTTTACCTATTACATTAACATTCTCCTTTTCTCAAATAATATGTCAGAATGACTAAATGTAGCGTTCTCAAAGTTTCCCCATTTAATATAAGTATGGGTATGGACTTACAAGTGACCATACACACATGTAGATAACATAATGCAAAGAAAAATTATGCAAGTATGGTCTCAGAGTAGTTTTCCATAAAATATAGACATTTGATTATATCATAGCATTATTAACTTAAGTGAGTTATAAAACACATTTGAAATATTCTATTTTTATTTTGAGAAATATTTCCTATGCCCAAAGTTGTTTTCTCCTTTTAGCGAAGAGTCTGTTGCAGGTGAGAACACTGAGACTGAGAAAGGTGAAACAACGTCTCTAAAGTCACACAGCTGTTAAGGGGCCCACTCAGAACTTAATGTGTAATTTTTTTTTTACAAGTACACACATGTGTTTCCTTTAGTTTTTGATTATCTTCTGAGTTCCTAGTTATCCTGACTCAATGGATTTCAAAAGTATTTTTCTATTTTCTGTGCATCAGCACTAAGTTAGATAATAGCACAAAGTGAAAATTTGCAGAGTGGAACTCTGCTTCTATCATGCACACACGTATCATTACTCTCAGGGTTTTCAGAGGAAAAGTAATTCACAGGAATTAGATTTGAAATAAAAATCAAAAGTCTGCTTGCAGAAGTTCACCTTTGAATTGATCATTATCTTTTCACTATTTTGTAAAGGAAGTGCAGCAATATTTAACAGGAGTCAGATATTTTTGATGGGGGAAAATGTGACCCATGCAGAAATATAGTAGTGATACTTCCTCATTCAAAGACACCACTGGTTCTTAGTTAAGTAATTGGGAACTTAATTGAAATCTAACATATATACAGAAAAAAACATATAAATTACAAATGCACATCTTGACTGTTTACAAACTGAATATGCCTATGTAAACAGCACGCAAATCATAAAAGAATACAACCAGCACCTAAGAAGCCCCTGTGTATCCTCTTTCAGTTTCATGTATCCCCAAGGATGATCACTACCCTGGCATCATGGGCTAACTTTGCCTCTTTCTGTATTTCATATGCGTGGAATCTACAGTATATATGTATATGGCATTTTTACTCAACATTATGTTTCTGAGACTTTTCCATTGGTGTTATGAAAATTGTTTTATTGACTAGACCATCCAATGAGATAGTGTATCTGCAATATGTATTTTTTTAAAAAGATAAAAACAGTGAATAAAATAAAAACACTAATTTGTGTGGCTGTAGTTTGTCCATTTTTATTGCTGTCTGGTATTACATTGAGTGAATATACCACATCTTATTTATTCATTCTGCTGTTGATGAACATTTCAGAAGTTTCCCATTTGGAGGCTTTTACATTTGATACTGCTGTTAATATTCTTATGCTTATATATTTTGAAAGATATATGCATATATTATTGGATAAATACCGGAGAATGGTATTGTCCAATATATTTGGAAATATCACTCTAATTTGGAATGAAAGAAGATCTTGATGTGAAGAGACATCTCTCTTTCTGTATTTGTGTTTTTATTATTTGTTCGTATGCACCTAAAAATGATCTTTATTAAGTTGCTTTGAAACGTAAAAAAATACGATTGCTCATATTATCACCTAGAGAAAATACTCACATTTGATGCTTTCTTAGACTCTTTTACTATGCGTATATTTAATATATTAATATGTTTATCATATATTTACATAGCAAAAAGTACATATATTCTGCTTGCTTTTTCCACTTAAGTATAGTATGTTATCAGGATGTTCCTACACCATTAAAATGATGAATTATTTGTAATGGCGGCAGAGAGGCAGCTCATGGTGTTGGAGAAGCAAAGGACAGAAAGTTAAGATAAGTAGTCAAACACTACAGTGAGACCACAGAAGGAAACATTTAGAAATAGTCCATTTGGATTCAACAATTAGGAGATTATTCATGGCCCTGGTGTGGTTACTGTAGTGGAATAATGAAGTAGAAGCCAGATCGCAGTGGCCTGACTAGTGAATGAGAGGTGAGTGGACCCTGAGTACTCAGTAAATTTTTGAAAAGTTTGCTTATGATTAGAAAAAGTTACATGAGCATACTTATTTTAGAATTTCTTTCTTCCTTTCTCCTCCTTTTCCTTCCCTTTCTTTCCTTCCTTTTCTCCTCCTTTTCCTTCCCTTTCCTTCCTTCCTTTTCTCCTGTCCTTCCCTTTCTTTTTTATTGGGTTTCTTGCTTTTGTTTGAATTTTTATTTATTAGACACAGCTTCTCATCTTGACTGTGACCATCAAGGTTTTAGCTACCATAGTCTCTTGACTGAATTTACTGCATTCTTCTCCTGCTATTCTTACATTCATTAATCTTTATATCCTCCTCCTTGACTTTATTAATGCTATAGCAAGAAAAATATGAATAGAGAAAAATAATTATCTAGGTTAAGACACATGGTAGGATTCGCTAAACTCAGGGTTGTGCATGGAGTTTGCTTGTAGAATGATTCCAGTGTGGATGTAGGCTGAAGCCTGAAATTGGTTTAGACCATGTTAGCTGACAAGGCCTCAAGAACTGCAAACTCATTTGGTCATGCATCCTTTTGCCTGCTCTACAAATAGGGTATCGGTGAAAAGTTGTCATGGTACCTCTGAAGAAATCTTTCAACAATGTTTGGAGAGAGTGATGTTGGTCTAGAGAAATTTTGAGAAAACTGACTCAAAATCAGTATATCTATTTTATTTATTTTAAAATTCTCTTTAACAAGTAATCTATAGTACATAATAGAATAATTTATGCTCATTAGGTGCTCTAGTGAATAACATAATTTTTATAATTTGAATCTTTGATAGAATTTTGGGAATTCAAATGGTATTTAGAGATGTCAAGGATGCCAGAGGGAGTCTAATAGTGGTAAGTGATAAATGTGATGAATTGCAAATGTACAGAAATATTTCAGAGATTTTTTAAAAATTTTACTTTAAGTTCTGGGATACATGTGCAAAACATCAGAGATTTTTTCCTGCCACAAATAGACAAATTTATCTCTGCCCTCCATCTCTTCTCAGTAAATGCATAAGGATAAAAGGCAAAATTTATGGTATTTTTCTGTATAATATTTATTTAGAATGCTATGAAATCACTTCTTAATATTGTTAAGTTTTAGTAGATATGATGACAATGATAATTTGCTGAATAATAAACCCTGTAATTGTCATAGGAATTTGATGTGCTTAATTCACTATGTAGGGAAGATTTAATCATTAGATATATGTTGAGGGGTGTTCAGGCTTTAAAGCTCAAATTCTTTTAAAAAGTGGAAACTAGCTTATTTTGGAACTTTATAATGAAAAACAAATTATTCTTATCAAAATTGATAATGAAAACAGGTATTGATTTGGTAGTCCTTTGCTACGTATATTTTTGTGCATGTCTTTCATTCTGACCCTCAAGGATTAGTGTACATTTCTAAAGGGATATATTTGCTGTTAAAAATCAAAAGTTTTTTTTTAAAGGACAATTATAGAATGGAGTATTAGTTTCTTGTTGCTTCTGTAATGAGTAATTAATTTTGAGATAAATAAATAAAGTTTTGAAACAAAATAAGCTGGTTCCTATTTTTTAAAAGGATACCACAAACTTGGTGGTTTAAAACAACAAAAATTATTAAAATTACAACATAAATTGATTCTCCCACAGTTCTGGAGGTCAGGAGTTCAAAATCCTGGTGTCAGCCGGGCTATGTTTCCTCCAGATGCTCTATGGGATATTCTTATTCTTGCCATTTCCAGTTTCTGCTTGTTCAAGGCATTCCTGGATGTTTCTTGGCTTGTAGCTACAGTACCTGAATGTCTACCTCTGTCTTGACTTTGCCTTCTATTCTGCTGTGTGGGTTTCTCCTTTGTATGTCTCTTATGAGGATATTTATCATTGGATTTAGGACTCATATGGATAATCTAGGGTCATCTCATGTCAAGATCCTTAATTATATTAATTATTAATTAATTAATCTGCAATTTTTTAAAAATTATATTATATAATTAATTTATATAAATTATAAAAATTATATTAATTATTAATTAATCTGCAAAAATTTTTTTCTAAAGAAAGTCACATTTACATATTCTGGGGGTTGACACAGATATCCCTATTTGGGGGCCATATAGACAGTTATTACAATACTGTATTAAGGAAATGACTAAATATTTTTAAAGTTAATTTGATTGCAGCATAAAACTCAGGATTTGGTTTATGTATCTTTTTTTGATTTAAAAATAATGCTGTTTTAATAGAAGAGAACAAAACATACTAAAACCTCCAATTTTTTTGTTTTTATTTTATTTTATTTATTTTATTTTATTATACTTTAAGTTTTAGGGTACATGTGCACAATGTGCAGGTTTGTTACATATGTATCCATGTGCCATGTAGGTGTGCTGCACACATTAACTCATCATTTAGCATTAGGTATATCTCCTCATGCTATCCCTCCCTGCTCCCCCCACCCCACAACAGTCCCCAGAGTGTGATGTTCTCCTTCCTGTGTCCATGTATTCTTATTGTTCAATTCCCACCTATGAGTGACAATATGTGGTGTTTGGTTTTTTGTCCTTGCGAAAGTTTACTGAGAATGATGATTTCCAGTTTCATCCATGTCCCTACAAAGGACATGAACTCATCCTTTTTTATGGCTGCATAGTATTCCATGGTGTATATGTGCCACATTTTCTTAATCCAGTCTATCGTTGTTGGACATTTAGGTTGGTTCCAAGTCTTAGCTATTGTGAATAGTGCCGCAATAATCATATGTGTGCATGTGTCTTTATAGAAGCATGATTTATAGTCCTTTGGGTATATACCCAGTAATGGGATGGCTGGGTCAAATGGTATTTCTAGTTCTAGATCCCTGAGGAATCGCCACACTGACTTCCACAATGGTTGAACTAGTTTACAGTCCCACCAACAGTGTAAAAGTGTTCCTATTTCTCCACATCCTCTCCGGCACCTGTTGTTTCCTGACTTTTTAATGATGGCCATTCTAACTGGTGTGAGATGGTATCTCACTGTGGTTTTGATTTGCATTTCTCTGATGGCCAGTGATGATGAGCATTTTTTCATGTGTTATTTGGCTGCATAAATGTCTTCTTTTGAGGAGTGTCTGTTCATGTCCTTCGCCCACTTTTTGATGGGGTTGTTTGTTTTTTTCTTGTAAATTTGTTTGAGTTCATTGTAGATTCTGGATATTAGCCCTTTGTCAGATGAGTAGGTTGTGAAAATTTTCTCCCATTCTGTAGGTTGCCTGTTCACTCTGATGGTAGTTTCTTTTGCTGTGCAGAAGCTATTTAGTTTAATTAGATCCCGTTTGTCAATTCTGGCTTTTGTTGCCGTTGCTTTTGGTGTTTTAGACGTGAAGTCCTTGCCCATGCCTATGTCCTGAATGGTAATGCCTAGGTTTTCTTCTAGGGTTTTTATGGTTTTAGGTCTAACATTTAAGTCTTTAATCCATCTTGAATTAATTTTTGTATAAGGTGTAAGGAAGGGATCCAGTTGCAGCTTTCTCCATATGGCTAGCCAGTTTTCCCAGCACCATTTATTAAATAGGGAATCCTTTCCCCATTGCTTGTTTTTGTCAGGTTTGTCAAAGATCAGATAGTTGTAGATGTGTGGTATTATTTCTGAGGGCTCTGTTCTGTTCCATTGGTCTATATCTCTGTTTTGGTACAGGTACCATGCTGTTTTGGTTACTGTAGCCTTGTAGTATACTTTGAAGTCGGGTAGCATGATGTCTCCAGCTTTATTCTTTTGGCTTAGGATTGAATTGCTGATGCGGGCTCTTTTTTGGTTCCATATGAACTTTAAACTAGTTTTTTCCAATTCTGTGAAGCAAGTCATCGGTAGCTTGATAGGGATGGCATTGAATCTATAAATTACCTTGGGCAGTATGGCCATTTTCACGATATTGATTCTCCCAACCCATGAGCATGGAATGTTCTTCCATTTGTTTGTATCCTCTTTTATTTCATTGAGCAGTGGTTTGTAGTTCTCCTTGAAGAGGTCCTTCATGTCCCTTGTAAGTTGGATTTCTAGGTATTTTATTCTCTTTGAAGCAATTGTGAATGGGAGTTCACTCATGATTTGGCTCTCTGTTTGTCTATTATTGGTGTATAAGAATGCTTGTGATTTTTGTACATTGATTTTGTATCCTGAGACTTTGCTGAAGTTGCTTATCAGCTTAACGAGATTTTGGGCTGAGACAATGGGGATTTCTAGATATACAATCATGTCATCTGCAAAGAGGGACAATTTGACTTCCTCTTTTCCTAATTGAATACCCTTTATTTCCTTCTCCTGCCTAATTGCCCTGGCCAGAACTTCCAACACTGTTGAACAGGAGTGGTGAAAGAGGGCATCCCGGTCTTGTGCCAGTTTTCAAAGGGAATGCTTCCAGGTTTTGCCCATTCAGTATGATATTGGCTGTGGGTTTGTCATAGATAGCTCTTATTATTTTGAGATACATCCCATCAATACCTAACTTATTGAGAGTTTTTAGAATGAAGAGTTGTTGAATTTTGTCAAAGGCCTTTTCTGCATGTATTGAGATAATCATGTGGTTTTTGTCTTTGGTTCTGTTTATATGCTGGATTACATTTATTGATTTGCATATGTTGAACCAGCCTTGCATCCCAGGGATGAAGCCCACTTGATCATGGTGGATAAGCTTTTTGATGTGCTGCTGGATTTTGTTTGCCAGTATTTTATTGAGGATTTTTGCATCCATGTTCATCAGGGTTATTGGTCTAAAATTCTCTTTTTCTGTTGTGTCTCTGCCAGGCTTTGGTATCAGGATGGTGTTGGCCTCATAAAATGAAATAGGGAGGATTCCCTCTTTTTCTATGGATAGGAATAGTTTCAGAAGGAATGGTACCAGTTCCTCCTTGTACCTCTGGTAGAATTCGGCTGTGAATCCATCTGGTCCTGGACTCTTTTTGGTTGGTAAGCTATTGATTATTGCCACAATTTCAGAGCCTGTTATTGGTCTAGTCAGAGATTCAACTTCTTCCTGGCTTAGTCTTGGGAGGGTGTATGTGTCAAGGAATTTATCCATTTCTTCTAGATTTTCTAGTTTATTTGCATAGAGGTGTTTGTAGTATTCTCTGATGGTAGCTTGTATTTCTGTGGGATTGGTGATGGTATCCCCTTTATCATTTTTTATTGCATCTATTTGATTCTTCTCTCTTTTCTTCTTTATTAGTCTTGCTAGTGGTCTGTCAATTTTGTTGATCTTTTCAAAAAACCAGCTCCTGGATTCATTAATTTTTTGAAGGGTTTCTTGTGTCTCTATTTCCTTCAGTTCTGCTCTGATTTTAGTTAGTTCTTGCCTTCTGCTAGCTTTTGAATGTGTTTGCTCTTGCTTTTCTAGTTCTTTTAATTGTGATGTTAGGGTGTCAATTTTGGATCCTTCCTGCTTTCTCTTGTGGGCATTTAGTGCTATAAATTTCCCTCTACACACTGCTTTGAATGTGTCCCAGAGATTCTGGTATGTTGTGTCTTTGTTCTCATTGGTTTCAAAGAACATCTTTATTTCTGCCTTCATTTTGTTATGTACCCAGTAGTCATTCAGGAGCAGGTTGTTCAGTTTCCATGTAGTCGAGCAGTTTTGAGTGAGTTTCTTAATCCTGAGTTCTAGTTTGATTGCACTGTGGTCTGAGAGACAGTTTGTTATAATTTCTGTTCTTTTACATTTGCTGAGGAGAGCTTTACTTCCAACTATGTGGTCAGTTTTGGAATAGGTGTGGTGTGGTGTTGAAAAAAATGTATATTCTGTTGATTTGGGGTGGAGAGTTCTGTAGATGTCTATTAGGTCTGCTTGGTGCAGAGCTGAGTCCAATTCCTGGATATCCTTGTTAACTTTCTGTCTGATTGATCTGTCTAATGTTGACAGTGGGGTGTTAAAGTCCCCCATTATTATTGTGTGGGAGTCTAAGTCTCTTTGTAGGTCACTCAGGACTTGCTTTATCAATCTGGGTGCTCCTATATTGGGTACATATATATTTAGGATAGTTAGCTCTTCTTGTTGAATTGATCCCTTTACCATTATGTAATGGCCTTCTTTGTCTCTTTTGATCTTTGTTGGTTTAAAGTCTGTTTTATCAGAGACTAGGATTGCAACCCCTGCCTTTTTTTTGTTTTCCATTTGCTTGGTAGATCTTCCTCCATCCTTTTATTTTGAGCCTATGTGTGTCTCTGCACGTGAGATGGGTTTCCTGAATACAGCACACTGATGGGTCTTGACTCTTTATCCAATTTGCCAGTCTGTGTCTTTTAATTGGAGCATTTAGTCCATTTACATTTAAAGTTAATATTGTTATGTGTGAATTTGATCCTGTCATTATGATGTTAGCTGGTTATTTTGCTCATTAGTTGATGCAGTTTCTTCCTAGCCCCTATGGTCTTTACAATTTGGCATGATTTTGCAGTGGCTGGTACCCGTTGTTCCTTTCCATGTTTAGTGCTTCCTTCAGGAGCTCTTTTAGGGCAGGCCTGGTGGTGACAAAATCACTCAGCATTTGCTTGTCTGTAGAGTATTTTTTTTCTCCTTCACTTATGAAGCTTAGTTTGGCTGGATAGGAAATTCTGGGTTGAAAATTCTTTTCTTTAAGAATGTTGAATATTGTCCCCCAGTCTCTTCTGGCTTGTAGAGTTTCTGCCGAGAGATCCACTGTTAGTCTGATGCGCTTCCCTTTGTGGGTAACCCAACCTTTCTCTCTGGCTGCTGTTAACATTTTTTCCCTCATTTCAACTTTGGTGAATCTGACAATTATGTGTCTTGGAGTTGCTCTTCTCGAGGAGTATCTTTGTGGCATTCTCTGTATTTCCTGAATTTGAATGTTGGCCTGCTTTGCTAGATTGGGGAAGTTCTCCTGGATAATATCCTGCAGAGTGTTTTCCAACTTGGTTCCATTCTCCCCGTGACTTTCAGGTACACCAGCAGATGTAGATTTGGTCTTTTCACATGGTCCCATATTTCTTGGAGGATTTGTTCATTTCTTTTTATTCTTTTTTCTCTAAACTTCCCTTCTCGCTTCATTTCATTCATTTCATCTTCCATCACTGATACCCTTTCTTCCAGTTGATTGCATTGGCTCCTGAGGCTTCTGCATTCTTCACGTTGTTCTCGAGCCTTGGCTTTCAGCTCCATCAGCTCCTTTAAGCACTTCTCTGTATTGGTTATTCTAGTTATACATTAGTCTAAATTTTTTTCAAAGTTTTTAACTTCTTTGCCTTTGGTTTGAATTTCCTCCTGTAGCTCAGAGTAGTTTGATCATCTGAAGCCTTCTTCTCTCTACTCGTCAGAGTCATTCTCCATCCAGCTTTTTTCCATTGCTGGTGAGGAACTGTGTTCCTTTGGAGGAGGAGAGGCGCTCTGCTGTTTAGAATTTCCAGTTTTTCTGCTTTGTTTTTTCCCCATATTTGTGGTTTTATCTACTTTTGGTCTTTGATGATGGTGACATACAGATGGGTTTTTGGTGTGGATGTCCTTTCTGTTAGTTTTCCTTCTAACAGTCAGGACCCTCAGCTGCAGGTCTGTTGGAGTTTGCTAGAGGTCCACTTCATACCCTGTTTGCCTGAGTCTCATCAGTGGAGGCTGCAGAACAGCGGATTTTTGTGAATCGTGAATGCTGCTGCCTGATCATTCCTCTGGAAGTTTTGTCTCAGAGGAGTACCTGGCCATGTGAGATGTCAGTCTGCCCCTACTTGGGGGTGCCTCCCAGTTAGGCTGCTCAGGGTTCAGGGGTCAGGGACCCACTTGAGGAGTCAGTCTGCCCGTTCTCAGATCTCCAGCTGTGTGCTTCAAAGCTGTCAGACAGGGACATTTAAGTATGCAGAGGTTACTGCTGTCTTTTTATTTGTCTGTGCCCTGCCCCCAGAGGTAGAGCCTACAGAGGCAGGCAGGCCTCTTTGAGCTGTGGTGGGCTCCACCCTGTTCGAGGTTCCTGGCTGCTTTGTTTACCTAAGCAAGCCTGGGCAATGGCATGCGCCCCACCCCCAGCCTCGCTGCCGCCTTGCAGTTTGATCTCAGACTGCTATGCTAGCAATCAGTGAGACTCCATGGGTGTAGGACCTTCCGAGCCAGGTGTGGGATAAAATCTCCTGGTGTGCCATTTTTTAAGCCATCAGAAAAGCACAGTATTAGGGTGGGAGTGACCTGATTTTCCAGATGCCGTCTGTCACCCCTTTCTTTGACTAGGAAAGGGAACTCCCTGACCCCTTGCACTTCTCGAGTGAGGCAATGCCTCACCATGCTTTGGCTCATGCACAGTACGCTGCACCCACTGTCCTGCACCCACTGTCTGGTACTCCCTAGTGAGATGAATGTGGTACCTCAGATGGAAATGCAGAAATCACCCGTCTTCT
Organism: Symphalangus syndactylus; assembly: GCF_028878055.3. NCBI lineage: Eukaryota > Metazoa > Chordata > Mammalia > Primates > Hylobatidae > Symphalangus > Symphalangus syndactylus. Next base: position 49,080,283 of record NC_072439.2, on the reverse strand, counting down.
GTGTCACTCATGCTGGGAGCTGTAGACTGGAGCTTTTCCTATTCAGCCATCTTGGCTCCCTCCTCAGTTTATGTATCATTTAGATTTGGTTTTATATTTAATAACTTGCCAACATAAAAATAAAAATCTGTCCTTTCAATTTTATAGCTGGCAGGCAAATAAATTACAAACTGGGTGTATGTTGTTTTTAGAAGAGTGTGATTTTAACTCACAAAAATAAATGCTAACCATCTTTTCCAGGATCATATAAAACATGCTATCATTTATAAACATCAGAAATTCTGTAAATGATTTTGGCAACAATTGGGCTGTATTTTTATTAGTATCCAATTTTAATAATTTAAAATATTTCTAGTATTTTATAGCACTATCAAGTGTTCCTTAAATGGTGGGTTGGTTTGGTCCTGAAAAATGGGCCTGAAAATTAATAATACTGGAATAGAATTTGATTTGAATAAAGTATTGCAAAGAAAACCAAACAACCATAATTATTTCTTATTTATTTTTTAACTAATACATAATGTTTGTACATATCTATGGGGTACATATGATATTTTGTTACATGAATAGAGAGTAATGATCAAGTCAGGGCATTTAGAATATCCATCTCCTTGAACATTTATTATTTCTCTGTGTTGGGAACATTTCAAAACCTCTCTAGCTATTTTAAAATATACAATACTTTGTTGCTAACTATAGTTACTCTTCTTTTCAGTTGAATGTTAGCACTTACTCCTTCTATCTAACTGTATGTTTGTACACATTGCCAATCTCTCTTCATGAATTCCCCCCATTCCAGTCTTTGGTAACTAGCATTCTATTCTCTAACTCTATGAGATTAACTTTTTTTTTAGCTCCTATGTATGAGTGAGAATATGAAAAATTCAAACAACCATGATTTTTACCCAGTGTTGTCATTTTGAAGATAACCACTGAGAAACAGGAGAGATAAGGCTGAAAACAAAAGAAGTTTATGGTAAAAGTATGCTACCATGGCTACAGATGACATATTCTCTAAGTTACTCATTTCACTTATGTTTATTTCTATGTGAATAGTTGGCTTGAATTATGTGATATGTTTAGGAAGTCATCTCTAATGTTGAGAGCAATTGCCCTGGAAAAATAATTTTGCTTATTATTATTTTTTTTTGCTTATTATTATTGCTTATTTTATCATAAGCTTTATCATGCTATTTTGAATGGACACATAGTATTCTTCCACTTGTCTATGCACAATTTAGCTCACCAATTTCCCATGTTTTATTTACATTTCTTCTACTATTTTTGTTATATAAACACAGTGATGAACATATTTGTGCCTAGGTTTTTTTCCATATTCCTTATAATACAGTTACAAAAAATTTCAAGAAGAGTTTTTGAGTCAAAGAACATAAATATATTTGAAAGTCTTGTTTATGTTAGGAAATTATTTTCCAAAAATGTTATTCTCCTTTCGACAAGCAGTACATGAGAGTTTGACTCAATATAATGTTTCTGAGATAGTTTCATGTTGCTATTGTTTATTTATTCCAACTGATGAATAATGAATATTATTTTATTGTATGAATAAACCACAATTTATTGATTCATTTATATGTTATGGACACTTACGTTGATTCCAGTGTATCATTAATTTTTTTTTTTTACAGTCCAGAAGTCTTTTGTTTTTTTTTAACACCTACTATGCCATGAATTCATAGGGAATAGGTTCCAGCAGCTCAGGCTCCTTCCCATTGGTTTCACAAAGTGTGCTTCTCTGGATGGAGCAGGCTGGAGCTTCAGTTGAACCCAGGTACCTTTCTCTTTGACTTCTTTCTTTTTCTGATCATTTTCCTTCATGCATTTCAGGAAGCTATCTGGGCTCTTAGAGTGCTTAAGGTGCTCAATACACACATTAATTCTCTTGGCAAGAATCTTGCCCTTAACTGTTTGTTTACAACACAATCAGCATGCTGCTGTTTGTTTACAACAATGCCAAAAGCATGCTGGGTAACACTGTAGACTCTTCCAGTTTTGCCATGGTAACACTTGTGGGGCATTCCTGTTTGAACAGTACCCATTCTTATTGATTCACACATACATGGCCAAAGGAAAAACTCCATGTTTTCTAAAAGGCCTAGAGGACATATATCGGGTGCCTCTCCTCTTTCCCTTTGTGTTTCTCATTTTGGCAAAATTACTGGAAGATGACAGTTCCAGCCAAAAGGCTGTATCATTAATTTAAACATCTATACCCTTGTGTATATTTTCTCTAGAGTATCTACTTAGAAGTAGACTTTCTGAAGGGTTTTTCATGTTTCTATCTCCTTTAGTCCTGCTCTAATCTTAGTTATTTCCTGTCTTCTGCTAGCTTTTGAATTTGTTTGCTCTTGCATCCCTAGTTCTTTTAATTGTGATGTTAGGGTGTCGATTTTAGATCTTTCCTGCTTTCTGATGTGGGCATTTAGTGCTGTAAATTTTCCTCTAACCACTGCTTTAGCTGTGTTCCAGAGATTCTGGTACATTGTCTCTTGGTTCTCATTGGTTTCAAAGAACTTTGTTATTTCTGCCTTAATTTCATTATTTACCCAGTAGTCATTCTGGAGCAGGTTGTTCAGTTTCCATGTAGTTGTGTGGTTTTGAGTGAGTTTCTTAATCCTGAGCTCTAATTTGATTGCACTGCGGTCTGAGAGGGTGTTTGTTATGATTTCTGTTATTTTGCATTTGCTGAGGAGTGTTTTACTTCCAATTATGTGGTCAATTTTAGAATAAGTGCTATGTGGTGCTGAGAAGAATGTATATTCTGTTGATTTGGGCTGGAGAGTTCTGTAGGTATCTATCAGCTCTGCTTGGTCCAGAGCTGAGCTCAAGTCCTGAATATCCTTGTTAATTTTCTGTCTAATTGATCTGTCTAATATTGACAGTGGGGTGTTAAAGTCTCCCACTATTATTGTGTGGGAGTCTAAGTCTCTTTGTAGGTCTCAAGAACTTGTTTTATTCATCTAGGTGCTCCTGTATTGGGAGCATATATATTTAGGATAGTGAGCTCTTCTTGTTGCATTGATTCCTTTACCACTATGTAGTGCTGTTCTTTGTCTTTTTTCATCTTTGTTGGTTAACGTTTGTTTTGTGAGAGACTAGGATTACAACCCCTGCTTTTTTTTTTTTTTTTTTTTTTTGCTTTCTATCTGCTTTGTCAATACTCCTCCATCTCTTTATTTTGAGCCTATGTGTGTATTTGCATGTGAGATGGGTCTCCTGAATACAGCACACTGATGGGTCTTTCTTCTTTATCCACTTTGCCAGTCTTTGTCTTTTAATTGGGGCATTTAGCCCATTTACATAAATTTTGTTGTGTGTGAATTTGATCCTGTCATCATGATGCTAGCTGGTTATTTTGCACATTAGTTGATGCAGTTTCTTCATAGTGTCATTGGTCTTTATATTTTGGTGTGTTTTTGCAGTGGCTAGTACCAGTTTTTCCTTTCCGTATTTAATGCTGCCTTCAGGGGCTCTTATAAGGCAGGCCTAGTGGTGACAAAATCCCTCAGTATTTGCTTGTCTGTAAAGGACTTTATTTCCCCTTCACTTGTGAAACTTAGTTTGGTTGTATATGTTCATAATTATATGTATCATCAATTTTTGTAAATATTGGCAAATTACAACTGTCACATATGAAATGATTATTGATACATGAATAAGTCTGTTTGTAAGCACTTTGTCTTATACTATTGGTCAATTTTTCTATACCTGTGTCATTATCACCCTGTCTTATTGTTATAACTTGGTAAAATTCCTGATACACGGTTGAGAAATTTCTCAAATTTTGTTTTTTTTTCTGTTTCAAAGTCATCTTACTATATTCCTAACATCTTATTATCACCTAAATTTTAGATAAGCTCATCATGTTTCTTGTTGCTGTTTTGACTGAAATTACACTAAAGTTTCATTTGTGGGAGAATGAAAACTCAGACTTAGAACAGTAAGTCTTCCATTTAAGAACACAGCATTTCTTTTCATTTATTTGTTTACTTTTTTTGCATTACATTACAATTCTTTCCGTGAAAGTTTTATATAATTTTGTAAGATTTATTTTTTGTTACCTTAGAGTTTTTACTGATATTATAAATAGCATCTTTGATCTATTACATATTATAATTGGTTAGTACTGGTATATAGGCACAATATTGATTTCTATGGGTTATTATTCAGCAATATTATTCATTCCTGTATTTTAGAAGCCCATCCCCACTTGTAGATTCTCCTGGATTATCTAGGTACACAATAATATCATCTATAAACAAATTTTTAATACACTCCCTTATTCTTATGTTTTATTTCTTTTTCTTGCCTTCTTGCTTTGGCTAAGATGTATAATATAGTAAAACAGAAGGTGTCATAGAGGGAATCCATGGCCTTACCTTAATTTAATGACAATACTTCTAAATATTTATCATTATTGTATTTACCATGACATTTTTGTTAATGATGTAGTAATATGTTAAGTATCATACTGTTACATTTTACTTATTTTTGTTATATTTCTATAGAGGTGATTATACAATTTAAATTTGGCAATGTGCTGTATTATGTTAATGGCTTTTCTGATACAGAATTGTCTTGCTTTCCTGGTATAAATCTTACTTCATAATGATAAAATTTATTTACTAATAATTTAGAAAATTTGTATCTATTTTTAAAATTTTTACTTATTTTATTATTGTAGGGACATAGTAGATGTATATTTTTACAGGGTACATGGAATGTTTTGATACAGACATGCAATGTGAAATAAGCACATCATGGAGAATGGGATATCTATCCCCTCAATCATTTATTGTTTGAATTACAAATAATCCAATTATATTCTTTAAGTTATTTAAAATATACAATTAAGTTATTATTGACTTTAGTCACTCTATTGTGCCATTAAATAGTATTTCATATTCATTCTTTTTATTTTTTGTACCCATTAACCAACCTCAGCTCCCCACAAGTCTCTCACTATGCCTCCCAGCCTCTGGTAACCATCCTTCTACTCTCTATGTCCATGAGTTTAATTGATTTGATTTTTAGATCTCACAAATAAGGAAGAGTATGTGATGTTTGCCTTTCTGTGCTTGGCTTATGTCTCTTAATATAATTATCTCCAGTTTCATACATGTTGTTGCAAATGATGGGATCTCATGCTTTTTAAGGCTGAATAGTATTGTGCACATGTAACATTTTCTATATTCATTCATCTGTTGATGGACACTTAGGATGCTTCCAAATCTTAGCTATTGTAAACAGTGTTGAAACTAACATAGGAGTGAAGATTTTTCTTAGTTATACTGATTTCCTTTCTTTTGGGTATATATCCAGCTGTGGGATTGCTGGATCATATGATAGCTCGATTTTTAGTTGTTTGAGAAAGCTCCAAACTGTTGTCCATACAGACTGTACCAATTTACGTTCCCACCAGCAGTGCACGAGAGTTTCCTTTTCTCCACATTCTTGCCAACACTTGTTATTGGCTGTCTTTTGGATGTAAGCCATTTTAACTGGGATGAGGTAATATCTCATTGCAGTGATTTGCATTTCTTTGATAATTAATGATGTTGAGCTTCTTTTCATATGCCTCTTTGCCATTTGTATGTCTTCTTTTGAGAAATGTCTATTCCAACCTTTTGCCTATTTTTTTGATTAGATTATTAGTTTGTTTTTTTCCTATAGAGTTGTTTGAGCTTCTTGTATATTCTGGTTATTAATCTCTTGTCAGAGTAGTAGTTCGCAAATATTTTCTCCTGTTCTGTGCATTGTTTCTTCACTTTGTTGACTGTAGCCTTTGCAGTGCAGAAGATTTGTTTCTGGGTTCTCAATTTTGTTCCACTGGTCTATGTATCTGTTTTTATGCCAGTACCATGCTGTTTTGGTTACTATAGCTCTGCAGTATAATTTAAAGTCAGATGATATGATTCTGCCAGTTTTGTTCTTTTTGCTTAGGATAGCTTTGGCTATTCTGGGTTTTTTATGGTTTCATATAAATTTTAGGATTGTTTTTCTATTTCTGTGAAGAATGTCATTGGTATTTTGATAGGGATTGCATTGAATCTGTAGATTGCTTAAGGTAGTATAAACATTTTAACAATACTGATTCTTCCAATCTATGAACATGGAGTATTTTTCCATTTTTTTATGTTTTCTTAAATTTCCTTAATCAGTGTTTTTTAGTTTTTATTATAGAGATCTTTCACTTTGGCTAAGTAAATTCCCAGGTATTTAATTTTATGTGTGGTAGTACATATATTGTAAATGAGATGTTTTTTATTTCTTTTTCATATTGTTCACTGTTGAAATATAGAAATGCTACTGATTTTTGTATGTTGGTTTTATATCCTGCAACTTTACTGAATTTGTATAGCAGTTCTAATAGTTTTCTTGTGGAAACTTCAGGTTTTCCCAAATTTAAGATCATATTACCTGCAAACAAGGATAATTTGACTTCCTTCTTTCCAAATTGGATGCCCTTTATATCTTTCTCTTTTCTGATTGCTTTAGCTAGGACTTCCAGTACTATGTTGAATAACAGTGGTAAAAGTGGACATCCACATCACATTCCTGATCTTAGAGGAAAGGCTTTCAGGTTTTCCCCATTTAGTATGATACTAGCTGTGGGTCTGTTGTATGTGACTTTTATTATGTTGAGGTGTGTTTTTTCTATACCAGTTTTTTCAGGGGTTTTATCATGAAGAGATGTTGAAGTTTATCAAATTCTTTTTCAGCATTAATTGAAATGATCATGTGGTTTTTATACTTCATTCTGTTGATATGATGTATCACATTGATTAACTTGTGTATGTTGAACCATCCTTGCATCTCAGGGGTAAATCCCACTTGGTCATGATGAATGATCTTTCTAATGTATTGTTGAATTTGGTTTGCTAGCATTTTGTTCAGAATGTTTGCATCAATATTCATCAGATATATTGGTCTGCAGTTTTCTGATTTTGATGTGGCTTTGTCCGGCTTTAGTATCAGGGTAATACTGGCCTTGTAGAATGAGTTTAGATGTACTTCCTCCGCCTTTATTTTTTGGAACAATTTGAGTAGGATTCATATTAGTTCTTTAAATGTTTGGTAGAATTTAGCAATGAAGTCATTGGGTCCCAGGCTTTTCTTTACTGTTATTACAGCTTCAATCTTGTTACGTGTTATTAGCCTGTTCAGATTTTGGACTTCTTCCTGATTCAACTTTTGTAGGTTGTATTTATCCAGGAATTTGTCAATTTCTTCCAGATTTTCCAATTTATTGGCATATAATATAAATATAATATAAATTTATTGCTCATAATAGCTCACATAAGCTTTTGTTTGTCTGGAAGGTCTTTATTTCTTCTTCATGTTTGAAGGACACTTTCACCAGATATACTATTCAAGCTTAAGTTTTTTTCTTTCAGCACTTTAAATTTTTCATACCATTCTCTTCTCGCCTGTAAGAGTTCCACTGAAAAGTCTGCTGTGAGATGTATAAGAGCTCCATTATATGTTATTTGTTTCTTTTCTTTTCCTGCTTTTAGAATCTTTTCTTTATCCTTGAATTTGGTAATTTGATTATTAAGTTCCTTGAGGTAGTCTTCTTTGAGTTATATCTGCTTAGTATTCTATAACCTTCTCATACTTGAATATTGATAACTTTCTCCAGGTTTGGGACATTCTCATCATTATCTCTCTGAATAAACTTTCTACCTCTACTCTTTCTCTATGTCCTTTTCAAGGCCAATAACTCTAAGATTTGCCGTTGTTGAGGCTATTTTCTACATTGTGCAAGCATGCTTCATTGTTTTTTATTCTTTTTTTTGTCTCCTCTGACTGTGAATTTTCCATTAGCTTGTATTCAAGCTCACTAATTCTTTCTTCTGCTTGATCCATTCTGCTACTAAAGGACTCTGATGTATTCTTAACTATGCCAACTCCATTTTTAAGCTCCAGAATATCTTCTTGTGTTTTTAAAATAATTTCAATATCTTTGTTAAATTTATCTGATAGAATTCTGAATTCCCTCCCCATGTTGTCTTGAATTTCATTGAGTTTCTTCAGACAATTTGAATTCTCTGAAAGGTCACATATGTCGGTTTCCTTTGGATTGGTCCCTAGTGCCTTATTTAGTTTATTTGGTGAGGTCAGGTTTTCCTGGATGGTGTTGATGCTGGTAGATATTCCTTAGTGTCAGAGCATTGAAGGGTTAGATAGTTATTGTAGTCTTCACTCTCTGGGCTTATTTGTAGATGTTCTTCTTGGCAAGGCTTCTCAGATATTTGGAAAGACTTAGGTGTTGTGATCTAAGTTGTATTTGCTTTATGGGGCACCCCAGCCCAATAATGCTGTGGTTCTTGCAGACTTGTAGAGGTACTATCTTGGTCCTTTCCCTTACATTCTCCCAAACATACACAGTCTCTTTCTCTGTTCTGAGACACCTAAAGCTGGGGGTGGAGTGACCCAAGTACCCCTCTGGCCATCACCACTGTCCACTGGGTTGGACCTGAAGCCAGAACAGCACTGGGTCTTGCCCAAGGCCTGCTGTAACGAATCCCTGGTTACTGCCTATGTTTGCTCAAGGCCCTGGAGCTCTCCAATCAACAGGTGGCAAAGCCAGACAGACCTGGGCCCTTCCCTTGGATGGTTCCAGGAGTGCTGTCTAGGAATCAGGGACTAGAGTCAAAAACTTCAGAAGTCAACCTGATGTTCTATTGTAGTGGGGCTAAGCTGGCACTCAAATGACATTATACAGTCTTTCCCCTTGTTCCTTCCCCTTTCGAAAGGGAGAGGAGACTCACCCCATAGTCACTGCCACCCCAGGCTGAGAAGAGTACTGCTGGACTACTGCCAATATACCCTGAAGGCCCAGGGTCTCTTAAATGTGTTTTTCATGAACGCTGCCTGACCTAGGACATTGGCTCCCTTCTGGCCTAGGGCAAGTCTAGAAATGCCATCCAAGAGTCAAGTCACACAGCTGGGGACTCCCAGGAGCCTTCCCGGTACTCTACTTTGCCGTTGCCATGCTAGTACCTAAGGTGCAAGACAAAGTCCCTTTTATTTTTCCCTCTGCTTTTCTCAAGCAGAAGGAGTTTTGCCCTGTAGCCACCACAACTGGTTATGTGCTGAGTCTCACCTACAGCCAGCAAGTCTCAGAGGTTCATCTAAGGCCCTCGATGTAGTACCTGGGGGTTGCCGCTGATTATTCAGGGCCCAAGGATTCTTCAGTTAGCTGCTGATGATTGCTATCTGGACTGGATCCTTTCCTTCAAGGCAGTGAGTTTCCTTCTGGCCCAGGGTTTGTCTAGGAAAGTTATTTGGGAGGTAGGACTTGGACCGGGGGCCTCATGACTCTGACTGGGGCTGTATCATGCTATGGCTGGGGTGGTATCTTAGAAGCAAGACAAAGTCCTCCCCATTCTTCCCTCTCCTTTCCTCAAGCAGAAGGAAGGGGTATCTTGGAGCAGCAAGCTGTGCAGCCTGAGGTTAGGGGAGGAGTGAGGCCAACACTTCCTTAACTGCCCAGCTGGTGTTTCAGTATGACTTGTCATCCCACCCCCCATCAGTTGACTGTGTCTGGGCCTAATTCAGCACTAGAACTTGCCTATGAGTTGCTATTCTTATGGCCTAGACTGTCTTTCAAGTTTACTTGGAGACACAGAAGGCTGCAGCTTACTGTAGCAAGGTTTGTGGGCACTCAAGTTTGGATCACTGAGATCAGCAATTCCCCTCTGTCTAGGGCTGGTTTAAATCCTCCCTGTGCACAGACATCAGCTGAGTTTGGTCCCATTTTTCTTTCTGCTCTAACATGCCAGCACTGTGTTCAATGCCTCACAATTGCTGTGCTCTTCCTGTCCTGGTGCCCAGAGGTGCTCTCCATACCACACAGCAGCTCTCTGCAGTAGGGAGGAGTGGCGTCGGCGATTCCAGACCCTTCTTTCTATCTCTTCAGTGCCTCTTTGAGCAGTGTGAAGTTAAAACCAGATACTATGAGTGCTCACTTAATTTTTACTTCTTATGAAGGTGTTTTTTTCTGTGTAGATTGTTAACTTGGTGTCCTTGTTAACTTGGTGTCCTTGTGAGGGGGACAATCGGTGGAGCTTTGTATTCTGCCATCTTGTTCTGCCCTCTGTCGTACCTATGTTTTGCAGTGAGATTTTTCAATACCTTTCTTTTTATAGTATTTATCTTTTTTATAGTATTTATATAAATATTATAAAAATATATATAAAAAATATATAAATATATATAAATACTATATAAGTACTATATAAATACTATATAAAGTATTTATATAGTATTTATTTTTTATAATATTTATCTTTTTTATATCATTCTCAACCTATTAGGTATCCAGGTCACGTTAAACTCATAAAATTAATTATTTCCAATTAAAAAAATAATTTGGAATAATTTTTATAAACCATAAGTTATCTCTTTTGATGGTTTACAAGAAACTATAGATATAGTATCTTTTTAAGTGTAAGATTTTTAAAAATAATTGAATCAATATTTATTAGAGTGTATTAGAATCAGTTATAGTAGATTTTTAAAGAAAATTCTCAATATTACCTAAGTGAATAGGCAGAGATGAAAGTGCTTATATTTGATACATTTTGATTTATCCTAAATAATAGCAAATTTTATATATTTGAGAATCTAGAAATGTTCTAATTTCTATGGCAAAAGTTTTTTTTTTTCATGTACTGTAGAACATTGAACAGGATAAAATATTTAGACATTTAATTCTGCAAAGGGATGTAGGACTAGCATTATTCTTTGTATCCATGATCCCTGCATTGCATAATTATACATATGTATGGTTTCATATAATTTGAATAAAATAGGAAAATATCTCTTGGCTTCTCATGCTTTCAAGCTTATTAAAAAAATAGAATAGATACACTTTCTGCAAGCCAGAAATAAAATTTCTACATATGATATCTGATTGTCACTTTGGATTTTATTATAAAATCAGGATGCTATTTCTCATGAAGAAACTCTACTTTGGAAGATTACACACTTTTACACATTGAATGTATATACACTGGGAACTCAGCTGTATTTATTTTAATAAATCAATGCATATTAGTGAAAAGTAGGTGCAACTGGGTAATTTAATGGTCTACAATAATGGTGAACAACTTTTTGCATGATGACAAGCTTTGAAAAATTAAAAATGTTTTTAAGTGGAACATTAATAAATTCAGTAGTAAGTAGCTTTATCTTTCCAAGTGAAAAATACTCACTTTTCTAACTTGAATATTTTACTGTATAAAATAATGATTTTTTTCACTACTGATATGTGATGTCTTGGGAAATAGCATAACTATGAGCAACTTTAATTTTTTACCCTTAGATTTTTACAGTACTGTGTCATGTACTGCATTTATATGCATTATATCATTTTAACTGCAATGATTCATTTCTCAGACCAAGGCTCAGAGGTATGAAGTAACTTGAGGTTCCACAGGAGTTTGGTGGTAGATCTTGGTTTTGTCCTTTTAAATACAACATTAATTGAGCACTGTGAGTTCTGCATGTGGAGGGGCAGATGAACAGGTTGCAGTGTCCCAGGCTTTCTTCTCTAGTTGTGCTGGGCAGGCAAGGAAGGTGATTCTACCACTGAGCATCACTAGCACCACAAGCCCTTCAAAAGGGCTTGTTGACAAGCAGGCAACTCACTGTCAGTTGGCATTTAATGGCTTTGGTTCCTGAGGGATATAGCTTGCTTTATACCTTGTCTACAGGCTAAATGATATCACGAAAAAAGACTAGAGGTACATACATCAAAATGTTGTAGAGTGATGGTCTTGGAATAGTAGGATTAGAGTCCAAATGATACTACATCAAAAATTCATCAAATATTAACAGTAGTGGTTTCTGGGTAGTAGGATTATGGGCTTTGAATATTTTTTGGTGAGTCTTTGATATGCTAAGTTTTATGCATCTAGTAAGTATAACTTTTATAACTAGAGAACATCGTTATTTAAAAAATAAAAAGAGCAACCAACAAAATTCAACAGCATTAAGAGAGTCTACTGAGTCTACTGAGGCTGCAGTTGATATACAGTTGACTGAATTAAGTGAATAAATTGCATAATATCTGGATGTTTGGATGAATTTTACCCTTCCCTCAAAAAACAAAGCTAATTTGAATGTGTGAATGTGTGTTACAGTTTATGTATGCTATACATGTATGTGTATAGACATAAACTTACAGAAACACATAACTTAGAAGTTTTCAAGAATCCTCAGTTGTTATTTTTATAAAATGCATGATTTATAAAGTGTGTGTGTATGCATATGTATGTATGTCAAATTTGTTAATCTGAAAATAAGACTTTCAAGTCCAAGGACACTTCTAAAATCTTAGTTTGGCTCATATGTAAAAATTTAGTATGTGCTACTTGAGAGTTTTTTCTTTTACTGCCTTAGATTTCAATCTGAATGTACGGACTGGCTATTCTTATATTTTACAGAATTGCAAGATGTTACAATCACCAGTGCAAATATTACAAAGCATTATAGTTTGTTTTACATAATTATGTGATAAAAATTTCAAGGCAGATGCTTAAAAAAGCACAAAATACCAAACCATAGGGATCCCTTCTGTGTCATAAACTGATAAGGTCTATACCCTACGTTCCTTGGCCACATGACTTTACTTTGCATCTTTCTGAAACAGAAGGAAAATATCTTTTATATCTCAGGATAGTCCAGACAGAACAAACATTCTTTCCACGGTTTTTAAATCTTTTTTTATGACCATAGATTTTTTTACTTGAAGCTAACTACTGTGCCCTCAGAATTTCAGCTCTCCAAAGCAGGCAATCCCAATTTTATAATCAGGTGCTTAATTGACATCATCTATGAAAGCTAATGCATGCCCATTATTTGGTTTGCTGCATGCCAAGTATGTTATGGTGGCCCAGTTTTAGAAATTGTAAATGTTAAAAGAAGTTTTTAGCTTAATAGAGTAAAATATCATCATTAAACGTATTTATTCTCAAAGGTCATGTAATTGATCTCAGAAACAAACTATGAGTGGCAGTTACAGGAATTAGATTCTGAAACTTCATGCAGATCCTAGGGCCCCATACTGGACTATTTCTGTGTCAGAAATTGTTGCATAAATTCATTCATGATCTTACAGACTTTTGCTAGCTATTGTGGCAGTGTTTCGGAGAGGAGAAAACAGCTCACAGTCAGCAATAGCCTAAAGAGGACTCTGGTTTGCCAAGCAGATATTTTCAAATTACCTTCTTCCTCTTTATTAGCTGAAAAATCGGTATATATTAGCTGCAGTTTCTACTTGAATTCTTTCCTTCTCTTCTGCTCTTCCTTCCTTTTCTCTCTAGGTAACAAAATAAATCAGTTTTTGGGTCTACAACTTTCTAAGCAACCCAAAATCACAGAAAAATTACAGCGAAGAGGAAAGAATTTCCACCGTTAGTAGAGCCTGGCTGCTACATTAGCTCATACAATGAGTAGGGCATCTCTTGTTTTCCCATCTTCGAAATAAAAGGCTTTTTCTAGCTGCGAAAGTGATTTATAAAAAAGTACTTATTTCTACGTGACAAATAAACTTATCCTAAATTTAACAAAATTATATATATATATTCGGTATTTTACCCACATCGGAGTTTTCTGGTAAAACTACAAAAGATCTGTAGAGGCCACTGCCTGTGAAGGTAGTTGAGGTGATAGCCATGTCTATAGTGACAGCAGTACCCTCATCTTACAGCATTCTTAATATAAAACACAGATTTTGGAAAAAAACACACATATTCAGGGAAGTATAATTTCTTAGGTGGATAGTCATGCTTTTGTCATCCTATTATGTAAAAGAATATATTGTTCCAAATGTCACTGTCCTGAAAGCACAGAAAAGTTTCCATTTTGGAGAACCTGATTAGAATTTTCAAGGCATAATTTCTACTTTTTGTCAATAACATAGTAATAGTCTGAGGATCTTGGTAATACTGCCTTTCCTTGGCTCTTATTTTTCTCTCTACAAATGCTTTGCCTGTTGCTACTACAGAAACTCTTTCTCAAAGAAAGACCCCTTTGTATTACTAGTGATAGAAAAACATGTAGAAACCCTGTTAAGCAATGTTCCTTCAGAAGTGAAAAGCACCTTAATAAATGTTCCCCCTCAGCAATTAGAACTCTAAAATATTTTCATACTGAGGAAGTTTTCTAGTGATTGAGTTCTGAATGGTAAGAGAACACAAAAGGAGACTTTTTTTTTTCCCAACAAAAATACCTACCCGCATTTTTTACTCTTTAAAAATAATTCCTTGGCTTTCTGAACTGGAAGAGCCATCACATTGGCTCAACCTCTGTAATAATATTTTGTCAACTCATGCTTTTCTTGGAGAAGATATTATTGAAACCTTTTTATGTTGATATTTCTAAAGATTAATTTAAAAATAAAGTTTGGCAATATATAACACGAAATTCAGAATATAGAATGACTTGATAAATAGATTGCAATGGTTAAGAAATCAAATTAAAATTGAGAAGCTCATATTAGACTTAATATTTCATTTCGATGAGAAAAGGTAATTAGGGAACTGGAAGTAAATTGAAACAATCAGAGAAGCTATTGCCTGGGTACTGAATCAGCCTGGTGTCATATTGCCTGAAACATAGTTTCCACACACAGACTGTGGACAGTTCTCTACCTTTCCTACAGAGCAACTGAAGCCCTATGCTAATTAATCCCCATGAGGCAGAGATAACAAGATCAGTGCGGAAGAGCTTATTGCTGATGAGAATTTAATCTGGGTTACTGTTGTATTGGACAAAGATGGTAGCTGAAGAAGTGGGTCCCTACCTTCAGCTCTGGCTTCCTATTGCACTTAGCATAAAATCAGACACTTTGCTATAGCTCTCCTGATGATCTCATGTCTACTGACTTCTAAATCATTTCATTTCATTCCATGCTCATTTGTCACTATACTCTAACACCATAGTCTTCTTGGCTTCTTTAACTGTTGTGTCTTCCTTAAAGCCTTTGCATAGCTATTTCATTTGCTTGGCATTCTCTTCACAAAGATTTTCCCATAGTAGGCATCTTAGAGTCAAATTGCACACAGCCTAAATATCACCTTTTTGGAGAAGGTTTTTCCAACACATTAGTTGCCTCACTGTCTTTTAATTCCACCAGAATAGTTTTTCGATGCCTTTTTCATTATCTATACTTTTATATTTCTGTGCTCACTTTTACATTCTTGTCTCCCATGCTATAATATGAACTCTATGTAAAACAAGATGTTTATCTGTCTAATTTACTGTTATAGCTGCAGTGTTGCCCAATAAATATTTAATGAGTGGTTTTACATGGTAAAAACAATGAATCCAGTCCATTTTAGCAAGTGAACTTGATAAAATAATTTTGTATTCATGATGACCCAAAGAGAGGAAATTAATTTGAGGTATGTCTAAGGATAGCCTTAATGCAGGTTTGATATTTTTAATTATCAGTATCCTGCATTAAAATGTTAGTCAATATCCAAGCTACCAAATATAGTCTGTAACCTGTTGGTTCACAGAACTGTTCAACCATTAAGTAAATATTTTCTATTAAAATTACAATTTCCATAAATCTTTTATTGTTAAGAAATGTAAGGAGGAAACGTTCAAGGCACAGATTAAAGGGGAACCTCCTACAGAATATTATGAAAATTAGCTTGCTAGAAATGAGTCATATTGAATATTTAGATTCACAAATTCAGTGTGTTCTAAGTTAAAATATATTGTTTCAAAATAAAAATTAATAACAGTTTTGTACTGTTTTATCACACACATATTTTAATTAGTAATATTAAATAAAGTTTGTTAAGACAGATATAATTACTCCTCTGTTTCTTTTAGTAGAATGTAAGGGGAGGCAAGCCTTTAAGAGATAAATCCTGCTTGTGATGAGATGAATGACTTCACTGGAGGTGAAGTCCATTTTAGTTCACATGTCCTTCCTCTTGGATGGAAGCTGAAATCTCATCTGTCTCTTAGCCTTTCTCTAGACTCAAGCTTTGACGGGGGTGCAGTGGAACCAACTCATGGTTCTTTAGGGATGAGTAACATTGAATCTATCACCTGTCTCATTCATCTTAAGATAGAGGATGTCTGGATGGTGACAGTGCCCTGCCCTAGAATCATGGGTAGGTACACAGGAAGAATGAACCTTTGGTTAGAATTAACATATGA
Organism: Symphalangus syndactylus; assembly: GCF_028878055.3. Classification (NCBI taxonomy): domain Eukaryota; kingdom Metazoa; phylum Chordata; class Mammalia; order Primates; family Hylobatidae; genus Symphalangus; species Symphalangus syndactylus. The sequence continues at coordinate 49,064,074 of NC_072439.2, read as the reverse complement.
TTTTCTGGCTTATTCATCATGTGTAAATAAAAGCTAAAAAACTTCAGAAGACATTATCCTCATTAATAAATTAATTAATAGTTTTGCAATTGATTTAACATTTTTGAACATCTATTATATGTCAGGGACTTCCCTAGACATTTTCACATACTTCTTCATTTTGAATGCCATTAAATATATATTTATTATAAATGTGAGACATTTAGGGAGGAGATTGGGAGGAAGGAGGAGTTCAGGGAAAAAAAACAGAAAAAAAAATAACTGTCGACTACTATGTTTAGTACCTGGGTGACTGTACATGAAACCCCTGAGTCACAAGTTTACCTGTATAACAAACCTGCACATGTAGCCCTGAACTTTTTAGAATAAAAGTTATAATATTAAGAAAACACTCATGTTTTGTAATAAATTTTCTCTATCTAAAAATTTGTTATGGGAATTTGAAAGGACATGGTGCTGTTGGTTGTTTGTTGAAATTTGTGTTTCTGTTTTGCATTTATTCATAGTTCTTTTCATAAGTAATTGTATTTAAAAAAATTTAGACTCAATTAAAAATATTTTGAAAATGCATACATATATTCCTCAGTAGTATCATTTTTACAATTTTCTATGTAAATTTAGGCACATTACTAAAATTCTCTGAACTTGAGCTTCCTAATTTGAGATATTAATAGTTGAGATAAGATGGTGTCTTGGGTCCCTATCAGTCCTAATTCTCTATTATTTATCTTTGTCATCGACAGATGAATGTCTTATACACATAGTGTTACTTAGGAGTGCTGTTCAAAATATTTAAGGATTAATTCAGTGAACTGTGGAAGCTCAGATATCAATGAGCACCCTGTGATGTGACTTTTGGGGACTGCTGTTTGGCAGTACGAGCCAACAGCCTGGTTGACGAAGGGTGCAGATGGGCACTGGGTATTTCCCTGTCAGGGTGCCATTGCCACAGCTGGGCCATTGTCTGTTCTGCTGTGGTCTGCTCTGACCAGAGAAAAAGGCTGAGATGGGGACTGGCATGCAGCAACCAAGATGGGTTGGCTGGTAGGCTTGGCAGGCTAGAGGGTACCAGGTCAGTGCCCTCTGGGTGCCCACCTGTGGTTCCCCAGGCAGAGTTGGCCTGAATAACTGAGGATAGGGTGGCTCAGAGGGCAGATATGTTTCAACTAGCATGTATTTCCATATAATGATCAGTACAAACATACTTCTACATATGAGCTATATTCTGGCTGAACATCAATTCTGGGGAATCATTTTCCACAGCAACATTCCTTTCCCTTAACCTTAGCTTAGATACTTCTAAATTGATTTGTAAACATAGTGTGATACTGTTTCAAATCTACATGAAACCATTAATCTCCCATCTGTGGGATTAAAAACAAAACAAATATTTATGGAGAATCTACTACGTGAATGTGTCTGTTCTAGGCACTGGGTATACAGTGGTGGAGAAGACAAGTCCCTATCTCTGTAGGGTTTATAAACCTTCTACAGATGAAAGAGGAGGAGGAGTCTGGGCCAGATAGAATTATTGGCCCAGGTGAAGGTCGAATGAAAGTCTTATGGGCTTCTATTGCCTCCAAGAGTGATCAGACTGACATTTCTTGATCACTTTCTAGCCTCCTAGGTTTATGTTATATTTTAGAAGTCATCTATCTATCTATCTATCTATCTATCTATCTATCTATCTATCTATCATCTATCATCTATCTATCTATCTATCTGATAGATGGAAAGAATTGGCAGATCCTTCCACTACTTCACTGTATGACAGCACTACAAATCCCGTAAGATGTTTGGGAGATTCAGGAGCATTCTTAAGTTCATGAATGGATCAAACTTTTGAACATGATTTCCTTACCTATATTCTCTAATCAGCCATTGATAAAGAAAACCAGTGACATACATTGGAAAAGACAGAGGGGAAAAACATCCAATCACATTAGACCTGGGCCTGGTCTGCACACAAGGAAAATAGATCCAATCCACAACCACATTTTAAGAGTGCAGAAAAGTCTAACCCAGTGTATTTGCCACATTAAACTGTTGTGTTATCAGGTGGCCCTCATATTAAGTATTTCTCTAAGTTAAGTTCTGATGGCCCTGTTTGAAATGGGTTTACTTGGAACAGATCCACAGTAAACTACAATTTCTCTTTAATAGTTTTGCACAATTTTACTCACCAATCATTTAACAAAGAAGAAAATGGATGGGGAGGAGAGCGGGGTGTAATGGAACAAAAAAAATTCATGCATAGTTCAAAGACAAATAAACATTTCTACCTACTTTAAGGTTACTGTGAACATAAGACAAAAGAAAATGAAAATACTTTGTGAACAATAATAGGATATGTGAAGGAAGGTTAACATGATTGTTACCTATTTTTATGGTGGATCTAGAGCACACTTATTAAGTGAGTTTTATCCATTTGTAATGAAAGTGTTCTTGTTGGAAGCCAGAAAATTTTATGTTAAAAAGAGAATGTTATAATTTTCTTTCTTTCTTTCCCTCCCTCCCTCCCTTCCTTCCTTCCTTCCTGTTTTTTTTGGATGGAGTTTCGCTCTTGTAGTCCAGGCTGGAGTGCAATGGCTCCATCTCGGCTCACTACAACCTCCACCTCCTGGGTTCAAGCGATTCTCCTGCCTCAGCCTCCCGAGTAGCTGGAACTACAGGTGACCACCAATATGCGCAGTTAATTTTTTGTATTTTTAGTAGAGATGGGGTTTCACTATGTTGGCCAGGCTGGTCTTGAACTCCTGACCTCAGGCGATCCACCCACCTCTGCCTCCCAAAGTGCTGGGATTACAGACAGGAGCCACTGCAGCCAGCCCTATTCTTATGATTTTTATGTTAATAGTACTTTTTGAATACTTCTTTATAGTTTACAAATAACATTTAAAGTAGTTACAATGGCTGAGTTGGATATGGATTTGAAACCAGCTTTTTTGATATGTCAATATGCAGCTGCCAAACACTTGTTTGCTATAAATTTACTAAATCAAAGTAACAATTGGTATTGAATAATTTTTAATACATGGCTTATTTTATCTTAATATTATTTTAAAATCTTGAATTTTAGAGGGCATATGCTTAATATTATTTAAAAAATCACTGGTTAGGTTTATGGGTCGAGTAAAGTTGGCTTTTTAATTACAATTATTTTATCAGGTACAGAGAAAGCAAAAGTTATGGATTTCTTCTTGTTTATTCCTGGAACTTACTGCATGTAAATTGATACATATACATAGGCACATGCACATATCTTACTATTTATCTAAAGAATTAAGGGCTCATGATCATCTTAAAACACTACATTACAATTTTGGAGGGGTAAAATTTATTCCAAAGGTGATGTTATAGTACTTCTTTTTTTAAAAATCACTCTTTTTGTCTACAGTTATATTTTTGATCATTCATCAAATATGTCAAAAAATAGAATGATTAATAATGATTATTTTTGGAAGAATTCAGAGTGTTTTGAGAAAAAAAGAAAATTGTATATATAATACAAAAACTAAAATGTACTTAAAAAATTTAAGCATAGCTTTTTGACTAAATTTTATAAGGACGTACCTATATGATTAACAAAACAAGAAAAGTGAAAAAATTATTCAAATGCAATGATTTAACATTGTTTACTAACTCTCAAGATTTTTATATTTGAATATATTTTCTTCACCTTTTATAGCATTTGGTGACATGTTAAATAACATTAACTTTTGGCTATCATGAATTCTATTTCTGTTCTTAAAACAATATCCAAGGGATGTTTTGCTACAGCATTTTACATTTCAATTAAGCAGATTTTCATGTAATTGTCTTGTGTATTTTATGTCAAGTATTGAATAAATAAGTATCTTAATCTTTGTTCTGAAAGTAATTGAACAAACTATTATGATACTTTTATATTTGATCATCCTTACTTTAACCAATTGGACTTACTGGATTGATGTTAACTTATAATAATTCTCTCCTACATTTTTCATGTATTAACACAACATAGCAAAAGTTGGTTATCGTTGAATAATTCAAATAATAGTATTTCAGTTTATTTTGTGCAGCAAAATTGATTTCTCTATAAAATTCAATGAAATTTTTGTTTAAAAAGTTTTAAATACATATTAGTTATTTTTGTATACTCAATTATCTTTTATAGATCACATGTTTTTATCAAAATAATACTTCTCATTATTCATATTTTCTGTTTACATCAAAGCATATTTTATATAAATTGATAACTTGCCTTTTTAAGAGCAGTTACCACCATAAACATGATATCTGGCTTAGTGTTAATTTTGAAAAGTTTAAATTCCATTATGAAATGAAAATTTTATGCAGCTAAACAAATAAATATTACATATGTGGGTCAAAAACACCAGTAAAATGACATCAAATGCACTTCATAAGATAGATGTACAAATCCATTTCAGTTCTTTTCTCATCAGTCTCCTTTATATTTTTAGACAGTCTTTATGTGAATACAATGACTTCAATATCAAACATTTTAAATGATGCTTGAAATATCAGTCACTTGACTTTGATGTCACACACAATTAAATCCAACCCATCTTCTCTCAGTTAATAACAGCAATCTCACCAAGTCTAGTGCCTAATTAATACTAGCTATTTGTCACAAAGAGGTGACACATGTATATCAGAAAGCTTGAAATATTGTTTTGTGCTGAAGTGTAGCCAGCCAGCCCTGCAATATAGAATCTGTCTTATGTATGATTGGCTTTAAAGATTTCAAAGGCCCCTGAGTTTAGTGTGTTCAAGCTGGGACGCGACAGTGCATAGAAGGTGTTACTGATGTGACGGGTCCCTTTAGGCTGCTAAGTAGGAAGGTATTTAGAAAGAAATGCAGCTCTAACTGAAAGGTTCAGACTTAATAATTCACTTAGGTGATGGGAAGAATTAAGAATAAAGTCCCTATGGTAATTTGGTTAACCTGCAGTTTTTAAGCTATGTAACAGAATACACAATCATAAATTGTCTTGTTTTCTTTGGAAAAACATTTCTGCCTCAAAAATGCTGTTTACTTACATTGATTTATATACAATTAAAAAGGTATCCATTAAATAAGTAATACTTTTACTTCTTAAATTCATTTACAGTATGTGACAAGAGATTGACTTAAAGAGTTATTATTAGTCATCGAATTAGGGGAAAATGCCTCAGGTAAATACAGGTAGGTCATAAACTATATAGTTGTATCAAAAAACAGGTGAAAAAGCAGGGGACTTTTGTTGATCAAGTACTTACAAAGCTATTCATATACGTTAACATTTAGAACTTGGGTTATTATATATACACCAATATATTAAATTGAAAAGAGATGGACTAAGCATAACCAAAAAGCTACTATATTTTTGTAGCTTAGATTTTTCTGCTAAATATTATAAAATCTCTCTGTAGGGTTATGAAGAAAACTAAAGTGTTGCCAAGCATTGTATTAAACAAGCACTGTCTCTCTCTCTCTCTTTTTTTTTTTTAGAAAGAAAGTAGAAAAAAATCTACAGAAGTTGCTTAATTTAGATTTAACTGTGGTTGTTCTACAGTTTTCCTCACTACTCCAGTTTAATCAGGTTACTCTCCTAGTGGGTATTTTTTCTTACCCTAAACGCATGTTTTGCCTTGGATTTACTAGCCACATAGTAAGTTTTACTCCAGTTCATTTCTGATTGAAACCAGTGGGAGAAAGGGCAGATTGTAGTTGAAAAAGGAGAAAGAGTTGTAGAGCTATAAAATAGTGACTACTAGAAAATGGAGATGCTTTAAAAGAATGCAGAGATTCTACTTCTCTCAATGGCCAGAAGGCTCTAAATAGCCAACTATCCAAGCCGACGTGGTTGAAAGCAAACAATGCTGGTGAGTGTCAAAGCAGCTACAGTAGCATAGTCTCACTCTTTTCAGACCAGCTCAATTTACAGAGCACCAAGTCTGCATCTTTTTTTTTTTTCCTTCCTTCCTTCCAAGTGGAGGCTTAAGGAATGTTTCTTCAGATATAAATGCAACTGAAAAACAAAAACAAAAACAAAAACAAAAACAAAAAAAAATAAAACACTGAGGTTTCTTTAGGTATATGATACTAAAAAAAAAAAAAAGAATTTGATTTTTCACTGGCTTCATCTGTAGATGCAGCACACCTTCCCCCATTGGAGAATGTGTTCTTCTACCTTTAACTACATTTTAATGTATTTGTCCCATTAAACATTCTCTAACTCCTAGACAAGCATGAAAAAAAATAACAACAAAATTGTGCTGTGGGGGTGTGAGGTGAAGTGATGACCTCAATATTGGTTCTTCTGACAGGTCCTTAGAGGTGCTAGAAACCACAGACTAGTCCCGCAAAGGGCAGTGGCACACGTTCTCAAGTTCCCAATGTGGTTGTTTATGTGAGTCCTGCAGCAGCTTCTGTCTACAACCTCTAGCTCCTCCATCAGCCTTTTAAAGATCACCTCAGCCAGGTCATTCATACAGCAGCTCCGTGTCCATTCAAGATAGTATTTCTTAAACCAGGTTGACACTAAACTATAACCTTGGTTACATTGGATAAAACATTAGGTTACTCCTTCGAGTATCCTACAGACAATTTTAGGCAGGTCAGGCCATGCAGCCAGGAGACCCAGAAAGGGGTGAAATAAGACTCCCCGTCATTTTTCTCTTGAGGAAATTATCTCTTTGTTTGTAACTGTGCATTTTCGGTCCCCTCTCTTCCATTTTGTCCCTTCTTACTTGAACATAAAAATTCCATTTAGGACTAAGTCAAGATATTAAGCAAACAAATGTAATAAGCTTCTACTCTGTATAGTAAATATCTGCCAAGTTGAAGTGAGAGATTCTCCTAGGTCTCTTTTCCTTTGCTGATGACAGCTCGTTTCCTGTGGAAGGCATTTCACTACATCTTCTCTTCAGTTGCTAGTAGAATGTGGTGATGTCCTCCTTTCAAATAAGACTCTTTTAAGAATAGCATCCCAAGATTTGTGGGAGCTTGTGCTTTCAGAAAGAAAATAATGAGTCGAAAGAGGTAAAGATATAATTTGATTTTTATACCAGAGTTAGGAGCTACTATGAGGACCAGTGAAACCCGCTTGGGTTTTTCAGGCAGTGCTTCAAAACAGCACAATTTTATCAGAATGGGGAGTAGATATTAGTCTCTCACAAAATTCTTTCCTTATCTAACTTGAAAACAAATATTAAGAATACAGTTCAGAGTGGTTCTGAAATCATCCTTTGTCTTTTCATCTTTTAATATCTTATTTCCTTGTCTGTGCTTAGGCTCCCAGGCATGCACATGTGGACAGTGTGACTGTTAGGGCACACCGTTTGGGGCCCTGAATTTTCTGAATTAAGATTTGTCAAAGAGATATACAGTAACTCACATGACTTAAGCATGGATTGTTTCTGGACTTTGTATTTTGTCAGCTTCTCTAAATTGCAGTTATTTATAGAATGCTGCTCAGAAGGTACTGTAATGTGCAATGGCTTTATAAGCCTACATGGAGTTTATCAATATAAATAATTTTTATTTTGGAGTGATGAATATGTAAAAATCATCTAGGGCTTACTGACTGATTTTTTGTGGTTGAAGTTGATTTACTCAGTTACTGCAGTTTCATGTGATTATAGTAAAGTTACACAGTTCAGTTACTTAACCCTAAGTGGACATTTTTTTCACTACATGTGTTAGAAAATACAAAGACTTTTAGTTTGCAATGGTACCAGAAAACAAACTTTGACTGATAGGCAAAGTGGAGATAGTTATACATTTTGGCCCAGCACTGGAATTTTATCTATGCTTTAATTAAAATTTCACAGTGTGACACCTTCATCCCATATCACATCATATTTCTAGAAAGAATGTCACATGACATTAAATTACTTTGTCTATTTGTTTACTAAAAAGAACATTTCTACCTTTTCTTTTTATACATGTGTTGTGTTTAGTATTTCAAGATAAACAAAACAAAGCTATTTATGCATGTTTTGAAAATACACAGTTGATTCTATCAGACTTAGTAGATAGAGAAAATAAAACATTCTTCAAAACTTAACTTTCTGTATCTTCAATTTGCTGATTCAAGTCTAACTACCTAAGTCTATACACTATAAAGGTATAGGTATACATACAGTTTAAAAATCTAGAAACCTTGACATATTCATGGAATCTAAAATTTATGAAAGAATGGGCTAGGGCCATTTCTTTTATTATAGAATAGATACATTGGCTAGAATAAATATTCTATTTATTATAGAATAGATACATAGGCCTAGTCATAAAAATACCACTGCATCAAACAGAAGGTGGTCAAGAGTAAAGATTTTGTTGTGGAAATATATTAAGACTTGGGATACTGCAGACAGAACAAACAGGAAGCAAGATTAGAAACAGAACAGAATACGAGTCAGATTGTCAGGTCAAAGTCAGGCTCACCACAGAGCAAAGCCAATTTGGTAAACTAAGGTCAGGAACCCTGGAGGTCAGAGTCAGGAGGGCAATGGGAAGTGCTATGATTCAAGCACACAGGCTGGGACAAGGTGGGGCCAGAGAGGCAGATCACCAACTGGGAGATGATGCCTGGGGTTCTCTAACATCTGGTGGCCCCTGCTGACTTTAATTCCTCCTGACCCTGGCTCTTAGGTTAACCCGTGCACACCCAGTATGCTTACTTCCTACAGAGTTCTAACATTTAATTTTAATGTAAAGTTGGGTGACATCAAAGTCGACCTCATGCCCTGTGTTTCAGTAGCCTCTTGTTTATGTGTTTTTACTTGTGTGAAGAAGCATTAAGGATCTTAGCCTTTTATAATATATTATAGAAAAATTATTTCCATAAACAAAATGTAAACATCCAAGTAACTGATATGTCTTCAAATGACCATGAAAAATAAATAAATAAATAAATAAATATATATATATATATATGCACATATATTTAAATTGAAGAACTTTAGGGCCTTTGAAAGGGATCACCATTATAAATGACTGCCAATTTTAATTAAAGCAATGTATATCCTTTGCTTGATGTATACTACAATGGTGTTGCCTGTAATTTTTAAAAAAGGAAATAGATGAATTCTTCTTTTACTTATATAGTGACCTGTGGACTTAATTTTCCTGAAATCCAATTTCTATGACCATGAGTTACTTACTCTTCCCCCATGGAGAATGAATATGCATTAACATTTGATTCTATGTGCTTTAAATGTTTGCATTATAAAATTTCATTATATGGTTATATTTAGACACATACTTTCTATAAATGCCAATTAGAAAGTACAAAATATATATATTGAAGAACTTACTTTGAGAAACTTTAAAAATATTTTTGTTGTATATTTTTTCAGCTTTTAATATAACTATTTTCACCACCTCTTCTTATAATCAAATGTTCCAGCACCCAAACTCAGTAAGTAATCCAAATGGCTTCTTAAGTTAATGAAGAAGTCTTTCTGGGTTTGCAGACTTAGTCATGTGATAAGCTAAAGCAATGAAGTAATAAAAGTGATAATGCTACTTTACAAGACTGAGAACCTGTAAAACATGTAAATAATTTGTGCTGTGCCTACTAAATTTGTCTTGATTTCTCTAATAAAAAAGGCTTTTGTTTGAAATAAAAGTGAAGGGTAGCTTTGTTAAATATTACATTCTAAGAGATTAAAAATATAATTTCCTTTCCTCCTCTTGGTATTTCTCTTATTCTATTGCATGGCATTCTTGGAAATCACTATTGTATTGTTTATTTTTTAAATTAAAATGCTGTTACAACTGCAGTGTTTTTGCATTGTATGAATATTTTATTGCATGATGAAAAATAATGATTGTGAAAGCCCTAAAATGCTCAATTTTTCATTTAAATATTTTACAAGGAAAATCCTACTGAGATACATCTTCTTTTCACGGGTGCCCTGGTGGGCCTCACAGAAAGGAGATATAATATATATAGTTCTACAATCCAGTGCATTTCAATTTTATAAAACAGAGGGACAGAGATGGCTTTCTGTTCTAAGTGGTGTGCTAACATCTTACCTGGGTGCCACGTCTCCAACCCGAGGTTACCCTCCATGAAGGTAAAAAATGACTGAGCTGTTCTGAAGACCCCAAAGCCCTCTGTTCTAAAGTTAATTATTTATTTGGAAAGAATGATAATAGACCAAGTATTTTGTTTACACACCTGGGAAATTTGACTTATAATGTCTTTTATTTCCAGGTACTTCTTTATAAACAAGAAACAAATTTATATCTCAGATGAGGCAGCCATGTTTATGTTACTTCTATAGCTATTAAGTTTGTAAATATTGTTTTCCTATAAATTCCAAACAAATTAAAAAGCCGGCATGGAAAATGGTGTAGTTTAATTCCAATTTAATTATTTCTCTCCTCTCCCCCAACTTACAAACATTTGTGGGATTTTCCATACAATTTGAGTTCAATAACAGTGTTTATAGCCATAATACTATACTATATATTTTATATGTATGAGACATGGGTATGAAAAGCAGTTCTAATTTTTGATAGATTAAAAAGCCTCCTGTTGAAAAAAACTGGTAACATTTTCTGATAGAAACGTTAATTTTATTTAAACATGGCAGTATATGATATTCGTACTCGGGGTGAAATAGCCAGAATTTTGCAGGATTTTTAAAAAGTGAATAAAAGGGGGAAACGGTTAAAAAATAAAATCTTGAGCTGTTGTTTGTACAGAATACTAAATTAATAGTATTTAAAGTCTTTTGATTTATCTATTTATATTACAGAATTCTTATCATTACATATTAGTAAAATTAATGTATTTAAATTTTAATATTAGTAAAAATTATTTAATGTGTTCGAATTCTAATGTGGAAGAGAAGCGATAGGAAATATTGTTAGCATTTGCAGTCATAGCTTTTATGTTGGTGAAAATGTTTAACTTTTACTATTTGTTCCAGTGTAGAACTCCAGAGATTCAGTTGATACGGACATTTCTGTCAAAACATAAGTAAAAATATTTAGCAGCCTCACTTCTTTTTTTTAATTTCAATAGGTTTTTGGAGAACAGGTGTTGTTTGGCTATATGAATAAGTTGTTTAGTGGTGACTTCTGAGATTTTGGTTCACCCATCACCCGAGCAGTGTGCACTGTACCCAATATGTACTGTTTTATCCCTCACCCCCCTCCCAACCTTTCCTCCAAGTCCCCAAAGTTCATTGTATCATTCTTACGCCTTTGCGCCCTCATAGCTTAGCTCCCACGTGAGTGAGAATATACGATATTTAGTTTTCCAGTCCTGAGTTACTTAATGCTTCACTTAGAATAATGCTCTCCAATTCCATCCAGGTTGCTGCAAATGCCATTATTTTGTTCCTTTTTGTGACTGAGTAGTTAGCAGTGTCACTTCTCAACATAAGCCTCCGTAGTTCCAGAAAGTACTTGTTTCTAAAGATGGTGTCAAACTCACTCAAGAATTGATTATATAAAGAGGGTTTAAGTTGAATTCAAATATGTAATTAGTTTCCCAAATGTCCTCAATCTTAAGAATCACGTGGCAACATTGCTTAAAGCGTGCATTCACAGACACCTTTCGTGGATTGAATAGGCCTGGGAAGGGACTCCTAAGCCTGTATGTTAAACAAGCAATCTAGGTGATTCTAAAAATCAGACAAGTTAGAGGAATACTATTTAATACAATGTGATTTACTTATACACCTTAAAGTTCTTTAATATAGAATCTATCCTGTTTACTAAGAGTCTCTGTGTAATCATTGAGAATGGTAAAGTCAACACAGATTTATTAAACAATTTACAACTAAGATGGGAATTAGCCAGGCATTGATATTTTTATATAAAATTTAAATCACTTTGACAGCTACCTTTGAATATCATGAGTTAAATGAACTATCTCACCATTCCAATTTATTGCTTTTAACTTGAAGACAGGAAAAGCAATGGCTTCAGAAATTCATTAGTGTCTCAGCAGTTGTGTTTCCTTGTCATAAGGATAATACTCTTTTAGCATGTACTAGCAAAATATTCTTCTTTTGTAGTATCTTAGTAATCTTTGTCTTTGAGAGAATAATCTTTTATCAAGTCTCCTGAGCTAATCATAAGCAGCCATAAACCCAGAATCAAATAGATAAGGATGAATTTCAGACTGAATAAGTGAATATAATTACACCTCCCTATCCCCCATCTAACACATGTTTCTGTTGTATGTAATTTGTTCTCTCTCATCTCATGAAGAAATGAAACTTGGCTGTTAATTTTCTTGGCTTCCATTTTCTTGACAACTTTCTGGAAACAAAAATAATCATAGATTTGGACAGGATTAATACAGACTATAGCAAGCACTAAATTCACTCTTGAAGAAAATAATATCATTAGGGAACTTAAAAAATTCTTTAAGCATATTTTAATTTTTTGATGCTAATCAGAAAAGGTGTGCTTGCTTTTTCTCTCTCTTTGTCTTATACATATGATGTGCTGGAAGTATATGAGTATACACCTGTGAAAGTTTATGTGCATACATGGGAGAGATTCTAGAGCAAGTTAAATTGCCGTGTATGTGAAACAGCAATATATTTATCTTAGAAAACTTTCTTACAAATAAGCCATTTAAATCTACCCACTTTAGGAATAAAGTACATAGGAATACTGCAAATTACAGGGAAAAGAAATAATCATTAAAATATTTTGCACTTGCAAGTGAGAGGCAGTTGTTGGGTGTTTGAGTAGAGCCTCTAAAGCCAGACTTTCTTTGCTCAAATTCTGGTTCTGCATCTTACTTCTTGATGACCTCGGGCTAGTCACATAACATGGTTGGGTCTCTGCTTTTTCATCTATAGAAGAGGATAGTAAGGGGCCGGGTGCAGTGGCTCACGCCTGTAATCCCAGCACTTTGGGAGGCCGAGGAGGGCAGATCACGAGGTCAGGAGATCGAGACCATCCTGGCTAACACGGTGAAACCCTGTCTCTACTAAAAATACAAAAATTACCTGGGCGTGGTGGCAGGCGCCTGTAGTCCCAGCTACTCAGGAGGCTGAGGCAGGAGAATGGCGTGAACCCGGGAGGCGGAGCTTGCAGCGAGCCGAGATGGCGCCACTGCACTCCAGCCTGGGCGGCAGAGCGAGACTCTGTCTCAAAAAAAAAAGAAAAAAAGAGGATAATAATAATAGTAGTACTTATCCGATAGTATCCTTGTAAGTATTAAACGCACTAATATATGTAAAGTTCTTAGGAAAGTGCCTGGCACATTTTCCGCACTTAATAAATATTAGAAATTATGTTTATGCTCATATACATACATATTCAGGATATTAATTACATTTTTTTCCTTGCAAGAAATGGACACTTTTCAGACTGTCATAAAAAGTATCATCCAAATAAGTTTTATTTGGTGTAAATTTTCGTCTTTCTAAAGTTCAAGTCCTGAGAAAACGTACTCTTTAACTCCTTTATTCCTTCTCTATCACGTTTTCCTCTTGTGTATTTTACTGTGCAAGAAACATTTCGTTAATGCTGTCGACAGGTTTTGAGCATTATGCCTTTTGTTATAGACGAATACTGATGAATCGGCCTTCACTAAATACATAGTGATTATGACTCAAGGAATGCAACTGTTCATGGTATTAGCCAAACCTCTGTGGAAATTAGTTTTGTCATAATAGGATTTACCTCTTTTTCATTTGCTGACAATCTGGACCTTATATGTTGAAAAGTCATTGTTTACTATAGGAAGATATTCTTACTATGTCTGTATCTAGCCAAAACCAATTAACCATAAAATGTGTACACAGATCCAGGAAAAGATGTGTTAGGTATAATTGGAAGTAACTTTAAATTACAGATATAGCTATATACAGCTTTTATTTTTCCAGAAAATTAACTGTGAAAAAATATGATTCATAATGTTTGAAAAATATATTGTTTACTAAAAGCCAAAACAAACATCCAGTCAGACTTTACGTAGTAAAAAAGTTAAACCTTATGTATCATTAGATCTGTTTTTCTTTTTTTTCTTTTTTTTTTTTTTTTTGAGAGACGGAGTCTTCTTGCTCTGTGGCCCAGGCTGGAATGCAGTGGCGCAATCTCGGCTCACTGCAAGCTCCGCCTCCCGGGTTCCCGCCATTCTCCCGCCTCAGCCTCCCGAGTAGCTGGGGCTACAGCCGCCCGCCACCACGCCCGGCTAATTTTTTGTATTTTTAGTAGAGACGGGGTTTCACCGTTTTAGCCAGGATGGTCTCGATCTCCTGACCTCGTGATCCGTGCGCTTCGGCCTCCCAAAGTGCTGGGATTACAGGCGTGAGCCACCGCGCCCAGCCCAGGTCTGTTTTTCTAAATTATAATTTCAAGATAGAAATTACATTTTAGTAGCTCTTCATAAAATAATAGAAATTATTTTATCTCTCTTCAGTGTAGTTTCTGGTCTAGTAAGTTTGAGTTTGCTTTAAAAACTTGGAGTGAGTTCATTTCTATCAGTATTCATTCAAATCTACTAACTATTTTAATCACATATTTCTTATTCTAATAAAGATTTTGTATCATATAAAAGATAAAATTTTATATGTCTGTAGGCCTCAGAAGGTTCTTTGGCTTGGTAAAATGTCACCCCTGCATAGTTGTTACAGGGTTGTCCCCATTCTCCTAAAGGCCTATCTGATTCTAAAATCTATTGGGGTCTTGATGTCTTTCTCAAATAGCAGCTATAAGAAAACATTTTCCAGGGATTTTGAAAACAGCTAAGAAATCCTCTAGCCTATTAACAGCAAGAAGCCATTGCATAGGATGACATTTCAGATCCAGAATGCTTGTTTTTCTGGTTTGTAAGCAAGAACACAATATCACAGTGATCTGATTAGAATAACCAAGGACAATAATTATTCCGTACACCTCCTCTTTTTATAGGTTTGTCAACTACCTAAGCTTACCCTTCTGGTAGCTATCACTGGTGCAAGTCTTTTTCTGAGACAGAGGGTCCTTTCTTGCTAATGGTCCTGAGTTAGACACCATTGCTTTTTAAACTATGATGTTCATACAAATAACCTACACTTAGGGTACAGAAAAAAGTTACTGTTTCAGTAAGTCTGGAAGGCTGAGATTCTTCATTCCTAACAATGTGGTGCCAATGTTGCTGGTTTATGTAGTAGGGGAAATACTTCATTTTTTAGGAAGAACTAGAAAGGGACTTTGGTTCTCAGTGAAATCTAGGCTTGCTCTGGCTCCTGATCCATTGTTTGGCTAATTGAAGAGGAAATGGTGGGTGATGTGAAGAGTTGGTGATCATATAGGCAGGCATGTAGGGTGTCTCCTGCTGCACTGTCTAGGACAGCATATTTTTTTGCTCTCAAAGATAATTCCCCTGGGGTTAAGAAGCACAGGGAAGGTGGTGTGTGCAGACGGAGGTCTCATAGAGTTCAGGTGGTAACCAGAGAGAGAGGGAAGGGTATGTAAGTAAAGACAGAATAAATACAATCCTACATGGTGTATCCGATTTAGAAATTAGAAAGAAAATGGTGGCTAGAGGACTGAGATTTCATGTGGCGTTATGGTAGAATGCAGAGAACATGAGGGCTTTTCAGTTATATTTATATTTGAATTTAGTTTTGGATATCTTAAGTCTCCTACTTACCCAGTGAGTAAACCTGGACAAGTCACTGCCCTCTCAGACGCAACTAATTTATTAGTTAACCAGAGAGAATGATAATTGCCTTTACAGATAGATTCAGGGATGAAGCAAAAGCAAACACAAACTGCCAAGAGTCATAACAATGGACTTTAAAAGTAACCCAGATTATAGCAAATTTGATAAATGTTTGTTGAATGAGTTTTCTTAAGTGAGTTTGCCTTGGCACTTCGAAATAGTCTTCTCTGGCCTAGCTAAATCTACTGCTGGCAGTTGTTACAACCAACTATCACTTTTACTTTTGGGTGCTGCTATTAGATTTAAAATGTCTTTTCTCTGGATGAGAATTACAGTGACTCTTTTCCATGCCACTACCTTCTTTACTTCATTCTTTTTCAACATTCTGTTCTGCATGTGCAGAACCTCAGGGTCCCTCTATGCTGGGGACCTACAGTAGAAGGAGGTGGCGGCCCCTGTCATCTTCCTCCTCCTGGCTGGGGAGGAGAGTGTGTGTATGTTTATGTGGCGAACTGAGTAACAGATTGAATAGCAGCTTCACTTTATTCAAGCTCTGCTCCTCACCTGTGAGTAGACACACTGGTTTTTATTTTTCTGTTGTTCCCTGGCAACGTGTCAGTGGGGTAGCAAAATACCATGGCAGGTTACCTATTTGTAATGCAAATGAAGTTTTTGAGTATGTGTTGCTTTGGTCTTTTTTCTTTTTTATGTGGATTGTTAATCCATAACACGTTGCTGCTTCTGAAACAAACCTGGGCTTTCTAGTGCCAGAGCGTCCAGGGCAGAATCGACAGATTCCTACTGTCTTTTCTTGAAGAGTTTTATGGAAGTGGAACCTGTCAATTATCTTAGTTTGGGTAAACCTATATAACATTCCTAGGTTCTGGGATTCTTAAGAGGCAGGAAGCCTTTACATTTCTGGTGGCTCATGAAAACTGATAAGATAGGTTGCTAAATTTCTTTTTAATATAAAGGAAATGTTCTGGGCTATATTTTTGAACTATAAAGAATGAATATTAATATTGAAAATGACAAATATTTGATTCTGGCCTCTATTATAGATCCTTTTCTTTCTAATGTTTTATGAGCACTTACTGTATGCCTGATGCTCTGGTAGGAGCCAGTGTTACAAAAAACAAAACAAAAGCAGAACCAATTTCCTGCCTTTAAGAAACATGAAGTCACTGATAAAGTGCTACAATAATGCCTAGGGTCAGGGAAGTTATACTGATTTGGGATGGGGAATGGTGGCCAGCAAGGCTTCTTGGTGAAAATGACAGAGGCAGTAGTAAAGGTCAGTAGATAAAGAAACAAGTTTTGGAAACAGACAGTTACGGGATATCAAATTCTAGCTGTGCTACTTATAAATTGTGAGGCTGAGGCCCTACAGCAAGATATTTGACTTCTCTCTACACCTTGGTTTCTTCATGTATAAGATACAGGCAAAGATATCTACCTCATAGGCTGGTGGCGGAGTTTAAATGCAAACAAATGTAGACCTGATTACAGTATTAACACATGATAAACACTCAATAAAGAGTAGTCCTGCCAACTGTTATGATGTGTGTTGACATTTATGCTTTTATTTGAATGAACAAATATGAAAATATTTTTAGAACTTCAAGTTTCATAGACCTTTCATGGCATCTGGTAATCTCTCCTAATAGTAATCATTCATCTAAGCAGTTTTTCTCTAAGAATCCTCCAAGTGTACAGATAATCAGCTTTATTACCTGCTATATTTCCATAATTGCTGCTCACAGTACAGAAACAATTGTTGGAAAAAACAATTAGAGGAGATGGTATATATGAGAAATCATGACATTTTGTGGTAACTTTGGCACATAGATTTAATGGTTATTTGTATACCTGTGAAAGATGGGTTCTTAATGAGAATTTGAAATAATCTGACATGGGGATTCTTAATGAGCAGGAAGGCTCATTAAGGCTCATCTAAGGGATGATGAGGGTAATATTTGGACATTGCAAAACATGCCACCTGTTTGCATATATTAGCTTAAGCCATTTTTTAACTGCACATTAAAATTGGAATCCACACAATGAACTCTGGATAGTAATGAAAGTAGCTGCAGCAGCTTCCACCCAGTGTTTGCCTAATTGGGCCAATAAGCTCAAGTCTCCTAGCTGAGGATTGTTGAGCTATGTAAAAACATGCACTGGCTATAGTTATAAATGTGCATAAATTAATACATACTTGGGTGACAGAAATGTGTAATTACATCAGTAGGTCATCATTACTTGAAGTAAGGGTGTTTCTTTTAATTACTTTCTGATTTTCACAAACCAGTGTACTCATTGAGCACAATGTTGGTCGTTAGATACTTTCTATTGTAATATTTTTGAGAAATGAGTGTGTTTGCATGTTTATGTTGTCCTGATTTTCTAGTTTTACAAAGCTTCATATTATGAATATAGGAAAAAGTAAAATGATAACCCAGGTTATACTTTCAATATACTGATTTTTTTTGTATAGATAGGAAAGTAGTGTGGGAAACGTTGACCATTTTTGCTGAAGCATCTACTTGCAAGAGTTCTTTAGAAACCTCTGCAACACAACCTTACCATGAACAGGGCAAAGTTAGAAACACTGCCTGATTAATATACATTTAAAAGTAAATAAATGACTTAAGTACTGATAATTACCATAACATCATGGAATGCCAAGCCCTCCTAAAAATTGTGTTCATTTAGAACACATTTTAAAATCTGTGATTAAAAAAAATTTGTGAAAATTCTTGTCTATATCATTGAGAAGTCTTTAAACTAGGTTTACATATTGTCTTAGAAGAGGATTAGTTGCTATTGGAAGCACCCTCTCTATTATGTCTTTATTTTCTCATTAAATGTAAGTCAAATATATGGTCTTCAGAAGCATATCACTAGAATTATATCAAAGCATGAAATTCTGACAACAAAAGTAATGTAATTAATTTAAAATTAAGATAAAATTATAATGTAAAAATTAATTATTCTAATTTTATAATCAAGTAGTTAGTCTTAAACTGTTGTAAAAATGAGAATAAAGAAATAGAACTTTGAGGAAAAGATATTTTATTGTAAGAGCAGTGCTTTGTTAATGTAATATTATTGATGGAGGAGAGTTGAAAATTAATACATGTCTGTTAGACAAAGGCTGGAATTGTTGCCGCAAACCATAATAATTGATTACATGAGTTCATTTGTCTAATGGAGAACACAGTTAGAAACCAGGGGATATAGTCTTTTTTGATTCAGATCTAAATCTTACATGGGAGATTCTGTTATTTCCTTAAAGTGAGTCTGATAACTTCATAGGACAATTTCGTTAATTTAAAAATTTTAACTGTTGAATATGTCTGAATTATACCACTCATTTGCTAGAGATCATTTAAAATAAGAATGCATTTATGATATTAAGAAATTCAGTAATATATGATGTTCTAAATTTGCTATTCTTCCTCTAGTCTTTAAAATTGACTTCTAAGTTTACTTTTGGACAGCATAATTATTCTGAAGGCATTGCTTTTAATTTTGCTGTTGACACTGATTCTTACTGTCTTAGTAAGTAAACTGAATTGACATCATGAAGTTAATCATTGAGATTTTCAATATAATGTATCATGTTTTCTGGGGCCCTTAAATGAGCCTTTATCAGTAAAAACTGGTATTTCCGAATAATTTTAGAACATGTATCACTTTTTCTTTAGGATGTTTGAATAATAAAAATCTCTTCCTTTTCTTTGTATTAGGAGGAGGGAAAACCCACAAGACATATCTGAATTTTTCTTGACAGTTGCTTGGGGAAAAAATTATAATAAACAGTACAAGTTCTGTGTGCAATGGTTAAAAGCTAATTGCTTTGTAGAAAAATAGATTGTAGTTGTGAGTATCTTCAACCATGAGGCCTTGCTTGTGAAGATTCCAGCCTCTGAAATGCAACTTTTCTCCCCTCCTTTTTTTGCTGGATGAACAGCCTAATGTTCCATGCATTGTACTAGTAGTAGCATTTTATGCAACATTGGAAGAGTCAATTAATTTGCATAATTTCATGAGTATTACCATGACTTTAAGGTAGGCTAGCTTGCTCAGGAGCCTTGTCTGCCCAATATTTTTTTTTGCCATTTTGACAAATTAATCATTTTTAAAACAATTAATTATACTTATGACAAACTGAACCCCATACCCAAGGGTCCTAAATTTTTATAGCAGAAATCTAATATTAATGTGAATAAGATCAGTGATTTAGTGAGTACCTTAACAGTCAACAATGCCTAGGGCTGAACAAAATTAATATTTTGTTTCCCATCTGGAGACTTCAGTAAAATTAATGAGGAAGGGGGGTTTATTGTAATATATAATAGCTACAAATTCACTATTTTCAAACTGAGCATTCTGTTTACAACAGAGCTCAGATTTTTTTTGTAGTTTTCAGCAGAGTGGGCTGGCAGAATCTGTTCTCTTCCTGAAGGAAAAATGAGCACTAATTACTTCTAATGCCCTGTCCCTATTGGACTAAGTAAGAAATTAATATTAATTTAGATGATATATTTAGTCATCAACAATTTTTTGAAAAAAGTAAAGTTTTAAGTAAGCATAATCTTAAATATTGTTAAAGGACTGAATGAAACATGGCAGTATTAAATATTAATTGCATAAATGACCAAAGATGCCAACAAAGGAAAAAATCTGGAATTTTTTGTTTCTACAAGGAATTCTATGCCAGTCTTGTAACAATATGGAGATATTTTCTGAAAAAATCTGTCTGCCTCATTTCTTTTTGAGTTTGTATATTTTGAAATAATGCTTGGGGATATAGGGCAGTCCTGGATTAAGATGATATTCAGAATTTAGTGAAAAAAAATACAATAAATCTAGCTCAACATATTTGGATGAGTTTCCAAATGCCCTAATATCTATTTTAAAACTTAGGTTAAGTTCCAACCTAGGTAGAAAGAACAGTTTACATTGGTGAATATTTCCATGGAGTTACAAAAAATCAACATCTTCAGTTCTTAGAGTTATCTGTTTTTGTTCATATCAACACTGAGTAGCATTTGTAAAGTTGCATTTTATTTGTGTTTTAATTTCTACGAAATGTCTCACAAGATGTTTTTCATCTTTGAAAAGAACTGCTGGTAAAAAGAAAGTTAGACAAGTATACTGAATATGCATGAATCCTCAATACAGCTTGTGTTATGTATGTACATGTGTATATATATATTGCTTATATAAATATCATAGATAAGGAATAAATTTTTGACCTCCAGGGAAATTATTGCATAAGACTGTAGTTGAGTCCAGTGATTCAGCTGTGTATGTATTTTGTCACTAAATCATGGCAATATATACTTAGTTTTAGTAATCAATACATATTTCAATTTAAATAGCCAATCACTTGGTAAACTTCTAGAATTTACTCAACACATCAAATTATCATTTCTCTTTTTTGTATAGTTAAAAAAGAAATCTTATGGATCTTATATTTTGCAAACAAAAATTCCCTTCTAAACATTAATAAAACAAAGCATCTACATTCTGTGTAAATCTGCATTATTAATTCACTGTAAAATAGATCCAGTTGGAGTACTTGTTTTTGCATTAAATTAAGCCTTTGATGTTCTTTAATGCTTTGATTTAGCCTCTAATTTGTCAGAGCACAAATGCACCAGCAGCTGTTGAAAATATCACTTTTGCAGTACTTTTCCTGGCCAATAAAACCCCAACAAGTCAGCTTCCTATCTGGTTGCACAAAATAGCATTGAAAAAGTAGTCATTGCTTTGAAGTATCACTCCAATTATAGGTTTTAACCCCATGGGTCACAGTTAGATTACGTATACAATGCCAGTGTAATTCTGTCTCAATTCTAGGCTTTCTGTGTCCAGCTTGTTCACCAGCTCCACTGGAAGAAATTTCTGTTGGCTGCTATGATGGCGCTGACCTATGTTTGATAGGGTTAGGCTGCATTGAGCTGATTCCTGTATATTTTGTGCCTTACTTAACTTTCTGGAATATATTTAGCAGCAAAATCGAACTATACTAGGATTACCCTTTCCTGCTTTTAGAAATCAAGATACTAAGATGACTTTTCATTACATAGTGATACTGATTCCATCAGCTATATAATACATATGTATGTATGTTCATTCCATGAGCCAGTAAAAGATCTTATTTGATAAACATTAATGATTTTGGAATCTTTCATTATAAGCTTTGTTATGTGCCTCTTTCTGCTCGGGTTAAGTGCCAGTGTGAGTGTTTGACAGCAAAAATGGACAAATCTGCCATGCTGGTTAAAGTTTCTAAATTTATTACATTAGACATTTCCTGGCAAATGCATCTGCCAGCAGGAAATAGAAATGCTACTTTTGCACCGAGGCAACTAGCTCTGTCATTTCTGGCTTTTTGATAATATTCTCTCCCACATTTGCATTAAAATGATTGTGATAGAAAAACATATTTTTAATTAGTCATTGTACTAACAACCAATAATTAGAAGGAAATTCATATAATGCTGAGAAAAATAGAAGAAATCACCTGTCCGTGGAAATAGAATATAATCTTTGTCCCTTACGATTTTGATACATAAAAATTCCTGCTCACAGAAACCTTTCCTAGGTAAGAATTATCGCAATATGTTGTTTTGGAATCTAAATATGTAAAGTCCTTTGATTTCACTGACAAGTAAAATAATATATTGGTGATTTCTTCTCTCTTGCTTTCTTCCTTCTTTTTAAAATCAATACATATAACAAAGTGAACAATTCTTGGGTATTTGGCTACTTTGCAATGTTACATAACTCAGGATTGTGGATTGGGTTCTTACTCATTTACTTATAAACATTTTCATTCAGAATTTAAAGATACTGTGAAAATAAGTACGTTAGTTATTATTCAAGGTGTGTATTATTACCTATGGAACTTCAGATAACATGCTTTTTAAGAACCCAAATGAATTTCTGCATGCTTGGAGAAAAAAAAAAAAAAAGAAACAAAAACAAGTAAACTCTTTGAACTTCCCCTACCCCCCTTATTTTACTTAGAAACAACACATAACATTCACATTACTTTAAAACTGATGTAGTAAAATGGACTTGAATAATACATTGCAGTCCTGACCAGAAGATGTTTGCTTACCCACATAAAGTAATTTGCTTCTTAGCACAGCTGGGTTCCCTTTTGCAACTGTTTTATTTTTTATGAAGTAAAGATAAAACATTATTTTTGTAAACCAATGTTTTAATCTAATTGATGACAAGTCAATGGCCTAGAATAGCAATGGCTGCCTCAAAACACTTCTCAATTTGCACATTTTAAGGCCTACTAAGCTAGAGAACTGAAGCATGAGGCAAATGAAAAAATATGAAGTTCATAATCTAGGGAGACCTGCATGTGTACAGCCATAAAAGCCACCACTGCCAGCTCAGGTGGAAAAATGTTGAAGTGAGAAATGTATTCAATAAATAGAAAACACAGCATGGAGCTGAAACGTGTGCATGAGAAACTGGTTAGGAGATTCGAATAATGGAAAAGGAAGCAGATGGAGCATGAGTGTACATTAAACAGTAGTGTTCATAGCTTGTGACATAAAGTATTCCACTTGGAGTCTAATTCTTAACTATCTTCAAATTCATTCAATTTAAAATATCATGGTCTTGTTATCATCTAATTTTGCAGAAATTTTATTGAAAATATTGTGATCGACTGCATTTCATAGTTGAAAATGCTTGCTGATGGAATAGTCTAGATCCTTAAAGTTCATAACCTGATATGCCGTAACTTTACTATCACGTTCTACTTGCCTTGTTGTGGGTACATGACTTCAGTGAATGGAGGCTGTGTCTGTCTCTGACATCTAAGGGCTCACAGACATATGAAAACACAATTGTGGGTGCTGGCAAGTAGAACAGGAAGCTGTGTGATCTTTTATGGATGTGTGAAACAGTGTTGAAAAGACACTTCCAGCTATGAATGAAACATATTAGGATTCCCAGGACAGACTTTTGGCTAAATAAAATAAAATAATAAAATAAAATAAAATAAAATAAATAAAATGAGACAGTTTTGACTGGTGTTCACAACTGCAAAATTCTTGCCACTTTCACAAAAAGTATCTCATGCTTTTTTGTTTCATCCTTTGCTTTCAATCATAGAGATGCACTATGTGAAAGTTAGTTGCCTTCTTTTGACCATTCTCTTGCCAAAGTTTAGTCTTTGGTTAATAGTTCATAATGGATTCTTATGAGTCTATTGACCATTCTCTTGCCAAAGTTTAGTCTTTGGTTAATAGTCCATAATGGATTCTTATGAGTCTATTATGAAAATTGTGTTTTTGAATCACTTTGTATTTTTTATTTATATTTTGTCTTTGTAATGAGTTGCAAAGTCTATTTTTCTTTCAGTTAAAGTAATACTTTTAATTTGTCCTTCATGTGCTTTTCTATAGAGTGGTTGAAGCACAAATTTGATAGCAAAGTATATATACATAAGTAGCTGTTGTAATTTTATAGATTAAAACTATATCATGTTTTTAAAATATTAAATATATGCAGTCTTTTTATGCTACAAAATCTTGGTCTTTTCCCTTTTCTTATTTTTTTCCTCCTCTTTCCAGTTCTGCTTTCCCCTATTTCTGTTTCTTGTGCTCACGTCCCATTATTCTCTGATGACTTAGTTCAAAAATTAAGTGCCTTGCCATTTGCTTTCTTTCCCAAACAAAAAGAATCTGACCATACTTGACAGAGGGATTGATAAAACCATTCGTTTTCACACACTTTAGTTATTCAGTAGTTATTCTTTTTTTTTTACACACTTGTCCCCCAGGCCAGTTTTTTGTTGTGTTTGTTAATCATCTCATGGAAATGTCTGTTTTCTCTTGTCTCTCTCTTCCACCTAATTTGTTACTTCATTCCTATTTCACCTCCTTTACAACTTTATGCGACAAATCCTCTGGTATCCCCAGTTCCTTCCTCTGAATTATGTAATCTCATGTAGGTAAAAGTTCTTTCACATAGAGAGATGACTTCCCTTGTAGCTCACCACGACTTCTACCTAGTCTTTTGTTTCTCCATTTCCTTTTCTTTAATACAAGTGTTTGTTGTTATTGTTGTTGTTGTTTTACCTAGTGCTCCACTTTACTCACATCATATATGCTGTGTCACCTCCTGAAATTTTTCATTTATCATCATGAAACTGACAAAATCAAAAGTGGCTAATTATAATTTGCCAATGTCTTTACCTTCCCATGAATTCTCTGCTCTTTTGCTGCTGGCTGTTTTCTCTCTTTTAAAATGCTCTTATTCTTGGGCTCTCCTCACTCTTCTTTCTCCTATCTCTGCCTACTCCCTAGTTCTCTCATTGACTAGAGCTCTCTAGCTCTCTCATTGCCTACCTGTGGTTCCTCCTCTCTCACTTCAAAGGTAAGGGAACTTTTCTGTTTAAATCATCCCTTAGGTAGTTGTTCCTTTCAAGGATTATCAAACATATCTGTGCTGACTCCTCTTAAATTTCCTAAATTAGTTTATTTATTGAGCATCCACTATGTGGCAGTCATTGTGGTAAGTCCTAATCTTTCAAGATATGACAGTTTTTCTTCAGTGGGTTTCTTCTTCATATTTTCGTGAGGAAATCCTATTATTCTAAATTCCAAAGTTCTAACTTTATATCTTTTTTTTTTTTTTTTTTTTTTTTTTGAGATGGGAGTCTCGTTCTGTCACCCAGGCTGGAGTGCAGTGGCGTGATCTCGGCTCACTGCAACCTCCTTCTCCCGGGTTCAAGCGATTTTCCTGCCTCAGCCTCCTGAGTAGGTGGGACTACAGGTGTGTGCCACCACACCCAGCTCATTTTTGTATTTTTAGTAGAGATGGGGTTTCACCATGTTGGCCAGGATGGTCTCGATCTCTTGACCTTGTGGTCTGTCCGCCCTGGCCTCCCAAAGTGCTGGGATTACAGGTGTGAGCCACTGTGCCCGGCCCTTTATATCATTTTTAAAACATTCTTTTGTTTTTCTTAGTTTCGTCTTTCTATAAATAGCATTCTCATTCTTCTAGTTTCTTTGAGTAGAAATTATGTCATTGTCTTTGACTCTACCTCACCCTCTTTTCCCATCATGCCTGTCTAACCCATTCACCAAGTTCTGCGTACATTTCTCTTTGTTGTTTTGTACGCGTCCCTTTATTTACAATCTCTGGTAGATACTCTCAGTCCAGGCTCTTGATTTCTAATGCCAGGCTTATTGCAAAATCCTTCTCACTTATCTTGCTTTGATTTTCAAACTGTATAAGATAACAAGAACTAAAGGAACACTGTTTTCCACCTCATGCTACTTTACTGATTAAAGACTTGCAATATTATCTCATTGCAGTTAGCATGTTCCCAGTGTAGAATATTCCAAAAAATGCCCTGAGAAACGTAATTTCTCTAGAACAAAATCTCCAAAACAACAGTTTTGGATATGCTGCCTGAAACGCTTATAAGCATATTAAAGTTTCTAATAACAATGTTCAACTCAGATTTTCTCAAGATATTCTGCCTAAGGAACTCTCTTCTTTGAGTAAAAACCATTTAATACCTAAAAATTAGTGTTCTGTAAAATACAACTTGACAAATGCTGGCTGATTCGACAATATCTAAACTCCATGCATGCAATAACAATAATGAAAGATAATGCACATTTTCAAGTCACTGCATATCACTTTACCAAGTACTTTAAGTACTTTTCATGTTAATCTTTATGATAATTCTGTGAGATTAGTATTACTATTATCCACATTTTCTTGAGGATTAGGGAGGTTGAGATCTCTGCCCTAGCCTGTAGAGGGGTGAGTGGCATTAGAAACTGGTCTGTGGCATGGAACAAACCAAAATGCCTATCAATGATAGACTGGATAGAGAAAATGTAGTACATATACACCATGGAATACTATACAGACATAGAAAGGAATGAGATCATGGTTTTTTGCAGGAACATGGATGAAGCTGGAAGCCAACATCCTCAGCAAACTAAAACAGGAACAGAAAACCAAACACTGCATGTTCTCACTCGTAAGTGGGAACTGAACAATGAGAACACATGGACACAGAGACGGGAACAACACATACTGGGGCCTGTCAGTGAGGCGAGGGAAGGGAGAGCATCAGGACAAATAGCTAATGCATGCAGTGCTTAATACCTAGGTGACGGGTTGATTGGTGCAGCAAACCACCATGGCACATGTTTACCTACGTAACAAACCTGCAGGTTCTGCACATGTATCCCGGAACTTAAAGTAAAATAAAACCAACCAACCAACCAAACAAACAAAAACAAAAGAACTCTGGTCTGTGGAACCCCAGAGCCACAGCTCTTAACTTCCACACTGTGTATCTTCCAATAAGGCAAAAAGTGCTTCCCACTCTGCTTTCACCCTCCTTTTCTAACTTAGGCTTCCTGTGGGCCTTCTAATCTAGTTGGGTTGGTCTACTATAATTTTCTTCCCTACCTTCAAATATCTCTATCATCTTTCCCTCTAAGCAAATTTTCTTCCTTCTTCTCCCTGTCCAAAAGAATTTCTCTATTAACTTTTCCACAAGGATGATAGCAAGCCATAGCATTCTGGCCCGAATATGTCTTTTCTAAATCGTCATATAGATTTTCCATTATGTCATGCACATGCTACTAGATTATTTAAAAAAACACACCAAACAAAAATAGAAACAAAACACCCCCTTATTTCATGTTTCCTCAGTGAAATGATCTTCTTGTGAACCAAGAGTGTAGTTTTGTATTAGAGTGCATAAATAAATAATTGAATGGCATATGGACACTGAGCAAATTCTGTAATGATATATGGAAGAACTAACTCTATAAACCTCTAATGGGAAGTGAAAAAATTTTATTACTTTTTGAAAAAATGCTAAAATTCACTTTATTTAAAAATTATATAAATAAATATATATGTGTATATATATATAGTAATTGTAAAAGGTCTAAAGAACAGTGTAGTGTTAAGAGTAAAATAAGGAATCTTTTCTCCTTCAACTACCACCTTGCCTACTTTAATCCTCTTTCTGAGTTTAATCACTGCAGTGTTAAGTTTGGTGAGTATCTTTGCAGTTCTTCGTCCAGTCATGTACATCTATATCTAAACCTAGATTTCCTAAAACTTGGTGTCCATCTATATTATATTCAAAGAAATAATGAGCTGACTTCAGATGACTTAAGATTATAGCTCTTTATCAATGAAAGGGCACGGTGGATATTATATAGAGCCCTTAAAACTAACAAACAAAAAATTTCTAAAACTCTATTGAGACATTTTTCCTTCCTTCTAGAGTTTCCCACTGAAACTCCTGACAAAAATCCCAAACCCTCATCTTGCTCTCTGACTTCTTTTCTCCTCCTTCTTTGCTCCTTCCTTCTGCCTGGTCAGGTCATCTTTGTACACACTCTGGTCCCTGAGGTGCTGTTCTGACTCTGCCTTGCTGGATCCCGGCGGAGCAAGCTGCTTCCTGCTCTTATTGCTTTTCTCGTCAGAATCAAATCATTGCCCTTTAAATTTGCCTAGATTTGTAAATTTACTGGAATAAAGCCTTTCACTGCATTCCATTTTAAATTTTAAGCTCAGTTCTCTTGGTTTCACTTTTCTTGTACCTATTGATTTATTCATGCCTTTTTATTCTTGTCCCTATTACCGAATTTTTCTTTATTTTGTAAGTCTTGAAAATACTCAGCTCTTTGTTTTTATGATCAATTTTACTTGTCTTTTGGGTCAGTTTTGCTTTTATTTTCATTGATTATGCTTTTAACCTTTATCAATATCTTCTACTTCTTTTTTCTCTGGCTTATTTATTTCCTCCTTCCTAAAATAAGTATTTTGGTTCTAAAGATCACTCCTGAATGCTGGTATGGCCCCATCAAATTCCACATATTTGAAAGGTATTAATGTTATTGAATTCATTCATATTGTATTTCTAATTTTAATTTTTATTTACTCTTCAACAAAATGAAAGGTATTGTTTGGTTTGTATGACTTTTTACCTTTTGAATTTTTCAAGTCTTTCTTTGTAGAAATAATATATTATTCCTTTTTTGAACATTTAATTGATATTACAAAAGAATTTTCTCTATTGAAAGAAATATCTAACTTAGATAATTGAAAAACAATTAAGAAAATCGCATAAAATATATGAACTTTTTTAATGATCACACTTTTCTAGAACACATTTGCCATGTAGCTGAATTTTATTTAGATTAATAAAGTTGTATTTTGAATGTGAATTAATGTGTAATTTTAGTTATTTAACTAGAATATAGGTTAAATAAAACATTAGGAAAAAATAAATCTGAGTGGCAATGATCAAATCGAGAATTCTCAATACACGACCTATGGATTCCTGAAGTGGGCCTATACATTTTGAACGTTTTGGTATTGGTATATATATATTTTTATTTTCTTTGGCAATGAAATATAAGGTTTTCATAAAATTCTCTAATGTCTCTTGAACCTCCAAAATGTAAAATTTCAGAGGGGTCTAAAAATAATATTTCATTGTGGTATATATTCCATATATCTCCCTTTCAACATGTAGAAAAATATTGCACCATCCTGAACATTATTAAAATTTTTATCTCATTGTTAATGAGATAAAATAATGAGTTCCGGCCGGGCACGGTGGCTCATGCTTGTAATCCCAGCACTTCAGGAGGCCGAGGTGGGTGGATCATGAGGTCAGGAGATCGAGACCACGGTGAAACCCCGTCTTTACTAAAAATACAAAAAATTAGCCGGGCGTGGTGGCAGGTGCCTGTAGTCCCAGCTACTCGGAGAGGCTGAGGCAGGAGAATGGCGTAAACCCGGGAGGCGGAGCTTGCAGTGAGCCGAGATTGTGCCACTGCACTCCAGCCTGGGTAACAGAGCGAGACTCTGTCTAAAAAAAAACAAAAAAAAAAAAAAAAAAAAAAAAAAGAGTTCCATAATTCTGGAACTAAAGGGAGAGGAGATGCATTTATCTTGTCCACTTTTCCACTTCTAAACCAGATTATTCCTAAACCAAACTTAAAGTTGCCATGCTCGTTAACTCTTCTAAAACTTTAATATCTCATTATTATTTTCTTTCTTATATTTATTTTAAACCATTTATAGTCCATTTAAAATTCACTCATTTAGAACTCAGCTTTTACTATTTTTTTTTTTTTTTTTTTTTTTTTTTTTTTGAGGCAGAATCTTGCTCTGTCAGCCAGGCTGGAATGCAGTGGCACAATCTTGGCTCACTGCAACCTCAACCTCCTGGGCTCAAGCGATTCTCCTGCCTCAGCCTCTTGAGTAGCTGGGATTACAAGCATGTGCCACCATGCCCGGCTAATTTTTATATTTTTAGTAGGGACAGGGTTTCACCATGTTGGCCAGGTTGGTCTCGAACTCCTGACCTTAGGTAATCCACCCACCTCGGCCTCCCAAAATGCTGAGATTACAGGAGTGAGCCACCGCACCCGGCCAGCTTTTACTATTGACCTGAATTCGTTTTTTTGTTGGTAGAAGCCCAAATTTCATGAAGACATCACAGAGTCAGCATCTGTTGATTGTCTTGTTCTTCTTTTTTCTTTTAAATTTTTATGGGTACATAACACTTATAAGTATTAATGGGGTACATGTGACACAGGTATACAATGTGTGATGATAAAATCAGGAAAATTGGGATGTTTATCACCTCAGGTAATGTATTTCTCTTTTTGAGTTGAGATATTTCTGGTTTTTCACATGGTGAATAATTTTGGATTGTATACAGAACATTTTGAATATTACGCTATAAGACTCTGGGTTGACAATTAAATGTGATAATATAGGTTGAGTAAAAGTAAAATAAAAGAGAAAAGATATACTATGCAAACACTTATCAAAAGACAGCTGAGTAATTTAATATCAGATAAAGTAATATCAGAGCAAAGAAATTACCAGCAATAAAGAGAAGCATTACATAATGATAGAAATGTCAGTTGAACAAGCTATAGCAGTATTAAATGTGAGTTCATTTAATAACATAACTTATTTTTAAATTTTTTAAAATCTTTGTAGATTCAGATGGTATGTGCAGGTTTGTTACATAGATATATCACAGTGGTGGTGTTTAGGCTTCCATTGTACCCATCACTCAATTAGTGAACATTGTACTCAATAGGTAATTTTTCAACCCTTACCTCCTCTCATCCTCCCTGCTTTAGGAGTCACCAGTGTCTATTATTTCCCTCTATACATCCATATGTACCCACTGTTTAGTCCCCACTTATAAGTGAGAACATGCAGTATTTGATTTTCTGTTTCTGAGTTATTTCGCATAGGAAAATGACCTCAGCTCCATCCATGTTGCTGCAAAAAACAAATTTAATTCTTTTTCGTGGCTGCCTAGTATTCCATGCTGTATACATACCACATACACTTTATCCAGTCATCCACTGATGGACACTTAGGTTAATTCCATGACCTTTGTATTGTGAATAGTGCTGCTATGAATATACGAGTGCAGATGTCTTTTTGATTTAATGATTTCTTTTTCTTTGGGTAGGTACCCAGTAGTGGGGTTGCTGGGTCAAATGGTAGTTTTATTTTTAGTTTTGTGAGAAATCTCCATACTGTTTTCCATAAATGTTGTACTAATTTACATTCTCATCAACAGTGTATAAGTGTTTTCTCTGCATCCTTACCAACATTTGTTGTTTTTTGACTTTTTAGTAGTAACTATTCTGACTAGTGTGAGATGGTATCTCATTGTAGTTTTAATTTGCATTTCTCTAATAATAAGTGATAGGTAGTTTTTTATATGTTTGCTGGCTGCTAGTATGTTTTCTTGTGAGAAATGACTGTTCATGTTCTTTTCCTACTTTTTAAAGTGGTTATTTGCTTTTACTTGTTAAGTTGTTTGAGTTCCTTGTAGGTTCTGTATATTAGTCCTTTGTTGAATGCACAGTTCTGACAATAGAACTTCTAAATTCTGTTGAGGCAAAAACTCACAGACCTGAAAGAAGAAATCAATAAATCTATAATTATAGTTTGAAACTCCAACATGTTTTTCTGAGACAGAAAATCAGCAAGTATAGAAAAGTGAACCAGACCATTTTCCAGATGATCAACTAGATCTTATTGATATTTATAGGACAGTTCATTCAAACATAACAGAATATGTATTCTTTTTAAGTGCACATGGATACTCATTAAAATACACTATATCTTGGGTTTAAAATAAACCTTAACAACTTAAAATATGAGATCAAAATATGTCCTTTAATCATATGGAATTAGACTTGAAATCAAAAAAGAAGATAAAAGATAAAAGAAAATGTCCAAATACTTGGAAAGTCAACAATATGTATCTACATAATTCATAAATTAGAGAGAGAAGACACAAATTATCAATATTGAGAATTAAAAAGGAATATATTACTACAGACCAAATAGATATTAAAAGGGAAATAAAGGGTTACTACAGACAACCCTATACATATAAATTTGACAAACTGGATGAAAAGAATCAATTCCTCAAAAACTGCAAACCACCAAAATTCACCCAAGATGAAACATATAATAGACATAGTCCAATAAAAATGAAAGAAATTGTATTCTTAGTTAAAAACTTTCCAACAAAGAAATCTCTAGGCCCAGATGATTTCACTCACAAATTCTACCAAACATTTAAGAAGAAATAACACTAACTCTACACAGTCTTTTCCATAATGTTTAAGAAAAAGAAACACATCACAACTCATTTTATGAAGCACCTGATAAAAATCAGGTGTGCCTCACCTGATTGCAAAATCAGACAAATACAGAAGACGAAAAAATTACAGACTAATATCCCTCATGAACATAGACATAAACATACTTAATCCAGCAATATACATATACACACATATGTATATATACACATATAAATAATATAGATATATATATTATTTAGATATATAAAATTATATTTTATATATATATAAATTATATATCTAAATAGGGTTTATTCCAGGAATGCAAGGCCAGTTCAGTATTCAAAAATAAATCAGTGTAATTTGGCTGGGAGCAGTGGCTCATGCCTGTAATCCCAGCACTTTGGGAGGCCGAGGCTGGCGTATCACCTGAAGTCAGGAGTTTGAGACCGGCCTGGCCAACATGGTGAAACTCTGTCTCTACTAAAAATACAAAAAAATTACCTGGGCATGGTGGTGGATGCCTGTATAATCTCAGCTACTTGGGAGGCTGAAGCATGAGAATCACTTGAACCCGGGAGGCGGAGGGTTGCTGTTAGCTAAGATTGCACCACTGCACTGCAAAACAAAACTCTGTCTTAAATGCTACCTGATTTCAAACTATACTACAAGGCTATATTAACCATAACAGCATGGTACTGGTACCAAAACAGAGAGATAGACCAATGGAACAGAACAGAGGCCTCAGAAATAATACCACACATCTACAGCCATCTGATCCTTGTCAAACCTGACAAAAAAAAAATGAAATGGGGAAAGGATACCCTACTTAATAAATGGTGCTGGGAAAACTGGCTAGCCATATGTAGAAAGCTGAAACTGGATCCCTTCCTTACACCTTATACAAAAATTAATTCAAGATGGATTAAAATCTTAAATGTTAGACCTAAAACCATAAAAACCCTAGAAGAAAACCTAGGCAATACCATTCAGGACATAGGCATGGGCAAGGACTTCATGACTAAAACACCAAAAGCAATGGCAACAAAAGCCAAAATTGACAAATGGGATCAAATTAAACTAAAGAGCTTCTGCACAGCAAAAGAAATTACCATCAGAGTGAACAGGCAACCTACAGAATAGGAGAAAATTTTTGCAATCTACCCTTCTGGCAAAGGACTAATATCCATAATCTACAAAGAACTTAAACAAATTTACAAGAAAAAAAATCAAACAACCCCATCAAAAAGTGGGCAAAGGATATGAAAAGACACTTCTCAAA
Source organism: Symphalangus syndactylus (assembly GCF_028878055.3). Taxonomy (NCBI): domain Eukaryota; kingdom Metazoa; phylum Chordata; class Mammalia; order Primates; family Hylobatidae; genus Symphalangus; species Symphalangus syndactylus. The sequence continues at coordinate 49,030,505 of NC_072439.2, read as the reverse complement.
AGAAGACATTTACGCAGCCAACAGACACAGAAAAAATGCTCATCATCACTGGTCATCAGAGAAATGCGAATCAAAACCACAATGAGATGGTGATGTATACATCAATGGAACAGAACAGACTCTGGAAATAGGCCCAACCTAACATAGCCAAAGAATATTTGAGAAAGGAACATAGGCAAATGACGTATTTTCAACAAATAATGTTGAAACAATTTGACATACATATGTAATAAAACCTTGACTTAAAACTCACCTATTTTATGTAAAATAACTGAAAATGAATCATAGATCTAAATGTTAAATATAAAACTGTAAAACTTTTTAAAGAAGCCATAGAAGGAAATCTTCATGGGCCAGGTGCAGTAGCTCACGCCTGTAATCCCAGCACTTTGGGAGGCTGAGGAGGATGGATTACTTGAGGCCAGGCGTTCGAGACCAGCCTGGCCAACATAGCAAAACCCTGTTTCTACTAAAAATACACACACACACACACACACACACACACACACACACACAATTAGCCGGGTGTGTTGGTGCATGCCTGTAGTCCCAGCTACTCAGGAGAACCTGGGAGGCGGAGTTTGTGGTGAGCCGAGATTGCTCACTGCACTCCAGCCTGGGCAACAGAGCCAGACTGTCTCAAAAAAAAAAAATAAGAAAGAAAAAGAAAAAAAGGAAAGAAAAAGAAATCTTCGTGTACCGTGATTAGGTAAAGAATGCTTAGCCATGACACTAAAACCATGTTCTTTAAAAGAAAAAAAAGGATAAATTTAACTATGAAAATTAACTTTTATTCTGCTAAAGACACTATTTTAAGAGAATGAAAGGACAAGCTACAGTTTGGGAGATTTCTGCAAATCATGCATAAGACAAATGACTTGTATCCAAAATATAAGTAGGTCTCTTAAAACTTACCAGTAAGAAATCAAATAGCCCAATTAAAAAGTGGGCAAATTATCTGAACAAACTTTTCACCAAAGAGGACATATGGCAGGCTAATGAACATATGAAAAATGTTCAGTGTCATTAGGAAAATACAAAATAAAACTGCAATGTGATACCACTACATACATATAATTATTATTATTTTTTTTTTAATTGAAAAGCCTAAACCTGACACCACCAGGGACTGGCAAGGATGTAGAGTTACTAAAACTCTTACACACTGTTGGTGAGAGTGCCAAATGATGCAGCCACTCTGGCAAATAGTCCGACAGTGTTCTATAATATTACACTCGTATGACCCAGCAATTCCACTCCTCGGAGTTTACCCTAGAGAAATGGAAACTTATGCTCACATAAACACTTATGCACCACTCTTTATAGCAATCGTATTTATAGTCACCAAAGCAGAAAGCATTTCTTCAATGGGTGAATGAATAAACAAATCATAGTATATAACATTCTTAAAAGATAAAATTATAGTGACGAGAAAAAACTCAGTGTTTACCAGGGGTTGAGAGTGAGGAGAGAGTGTGATTGAAAGAGGTGGTGCCTGTTCAGATCACACAAGAGCAATGTGGGGCTTTACAGAAAATACAAAACGAATAATTTCAGAAAGACTTACTTTATGAACTGCCTTAGAAATTTTCTGACTTACTGAAAAACAATGAAATTATATAGAGTGTGGAGAAAGTTGTAACTTTATTAATATAGACAGTTAATACTGACATTCTACCATGTTGAAACATATCCTTTCTTCATATTAGTTTGTGATATTTCCATTTTCCCCTATTAGATCACTCCCTTCTCTTTCTTTTTCTCATTTATTCTGGCTTAAATTTTAGATCTTTCAGTAGAATCAAAAGTAATAAAAGATATAACTGAACTCTGATGACAAAAAAAAAAAAAGAAAGAAAGAAAGAAAGAAAGAAAGAAAGAGGTGGCGCAAGGGAGTTTAGGGGTTGATGAGATGTTCTGTGTCCTGATGGTGGTAGTAGTTATACAAATTTAAGCATGTAGCAAAATTCATACAAGTGTACATAATATAGTCATTTTTGCTGTATATTAATTTAAAAATTAAAAGTAAAAGAATATATAACAGAAATGGTTTTATTATTTCTGTTCTTTTCGATAGTGTTTCTTTAATTCATATAACATGGAGTTGGTACATATTTTAATAAAAATCAATGTAGTATCAATTCTATCCTTGAAAACTTGGAAATTAGCTATCCCTTGATTTAGTATTTATTTCTAATTCACTATCGATAAATGTTACACATGCTTTAGAACTATGTTAAGAACATAATATGGACAACAGTACAATCCAGAGATCCTACAGTGCAGGTAATATTTCCACTTACTTAGTGCATCTTAAACAACTTATTTTACCACTTTCCATATCTGTTTTGCCACTTTTAAATGCAGGTGGTTAAAATATATGATCTTTGTTGCTTTTCTGCTCAAGAATAAACCCCTAAGTCTATTCTAACAGCTAAAATCTGGTTTCAAGTGGAGATAATACTTGTTACTGCTTTTTCAATGTGAAATCTATAAAGGTTTTTCATATCTTAAAACTTAGAAAGCCTCTGAATTCTCTGAACATGCATTGCTTTTATGAAGCCTGAAGTGATGATGTCTCTAGAGTACATATGATGTGTCTTATGTTGGCTGCATTATTTGGTAACCAGGACAGTGCTCCACATGCAACAGCATTAATGAATTATGTTTGTTGATGATAGTGATAGGCAAAGATCTTAAAAAAAAATCAACAGCCAAATATATAGAGATTGCATACAGGAGGATCCCCAAAAGCAAATGTAATTTGTATGACCAGCAAATAGTTCAAACATTAAAGTATGCATACATACCTAAATACATACTTAAATATATATATATAGTCAGGGCTTCTACTCTTGAATTCACTGCAATGCCTATCCCATTGTTCAGAGTCAATCGTTTATGATTCCTGCCTGGCTTTTGTATAGACATTTAAATTTACAAACCCTTAGAAGTTCCACTACATTGTAGATACATTCTGCAAGTTCTTAGAAAAATGAGAAAGTTTTCCACTTTTGAACTGATGGCAGGTTCTTAAATTGAAAGTAAAACATTCTGGACCATAGTATAATTTACTTTTTTTTTTTCTGTTGACAAGCTTATTTCTTGCTGCATCCCAATTAGGTGTTTCTGAAAAGGACAAGTATTTTGAAACATATTAATATGTATATTATAGGCATGTATTAAACATATGTTAAGTACACTGGAGAGACATATAATTCCATTTTCCTGAAAATTATTTTTTTTTAATGAGGTTTTGGAATATATAACAGTTCCCTTTCAGTTTGACTGGCAGAAGGCTTTGAAAAAAAATTGTGTCCCACCTGAAGTTGGTGGCCTAAGTATTTTTTATTTTTGTTTTAGTCACATTTCAAGTTCTTGATCCTATCCTAATCTTTTCCTTTCTGACTTTATTCTTCAATTACTGCATTTTATATGTCTCTCTCTTATTTCTGTAAATCATGTAATGATACTATATTTATAAAAACAATTATATTTATAAAAGGCTGGAAGAACAGTTGCCAAATGCTAAGAACAATTAACTATGTGTATTTCAGGAGATAGGATTACAGATGACGCAGGTTTTCATTTTTTTGAATTCATTTTTTGATCTCTTGTATGTAGGACAAGTAGAATCTATATTAAGTCTTTGGACTTAATATACATAGATAGATAAATGAATAATTATGTTTATCTGTGTTTTTTTCAGCTTCTGTGTATTAAATGTGCATGGATTATGCAGGATTACTTAGCAGATCTGTTTTCTTTACTTTTATGCCAAGATTATCAGATGAATATTGTGAGATGCGGGCTGACTACTGTGACTAACCTTCCCTCCCCATCTATGCTTATCAACTGGCAAGTGCTTTGGATAGCTGTCATTGATCATTCCATTTTCCTAACTTTCTCAGAGTCACAACACTAGCAAGACTCATTTCCAGCCCCCTCCTTGGTCCTGCCCAAGTGAAATTTGGCAGGGAAAGTGTCTATTCTCTACCATGGTGCACTCCTAGTTCTCTATCATTGCCACTCTTTCATTTAGTCTCTTGCTATACACTCAAGTTTTGTTGTTGCCAGATTTCCACCTGCCAAATTACTTTTCTCTTTTATGCACCTGTTCTCACCGAAGAGCATATTCTCTCAATTCATTTCAATTCTTCAACTTGAAAAAAGTTAGATTTATTTGCTGATTTAAAAATATTTTTTCAATAAATATTTTATAAACAGTTGGTTTACTGGGGAAAATAAATTAGATTATTTTTTCCTTTGAGACAGGGTCTCATTCTGTTGCTTGGGCTGGAGTGCAGTGGTGCTATCATAGATCACTTTAACCCAAAACAGCTGGGTTCAAGAGAGACTCACACCTCAGCCTCATGGCAGCTCTTGTAGCTAAAACTACAGGTGTGCACCACCATGCCAGGCTAATTTTTAATTTTTTTCTTTTCTTTGTAGAGACAAGGTCTCACTATGTTGTCCAGACTGGGAGATTCTTTCCTATATCCTATAAAAAGTAAATTCCAGATAAATTCTAGGTAAAAAATGAAAACATATTATGAGATGAAGAACATATACATGACTAATTGACTTCTGGATGAAGATGGAGTTTTTAAACCTAAAGTAATTGATGAAACTGTCAAGGAAAAAAATAATAGTTTTGACAACATGAAAATTGGAGGCCAGCATATATTAAAAAGAAGAAAAACCACAAATATAAAAATGCCACTCTGAATTGTACATTGAGGATAGAAGCCAATGATCATGGCTGGGAGAAAATGTTAAACGATTCAGTTCCTGACTGCAAAGATTTTCACAAGGACCTTAATATTTTGAGTCCCTTCAATAGGCAAACCAAATTATTGATGAGTAACTTAAAAGATGAATTGCTTATATTTTTTTGTTCTATAAGACTTTGTTGTAGTCATACATTTTAATTAGGTGTCAGAAATATCTACAGTTTCTTTTGAAGTTATTTTCCTTCTCAGTTGTCTTCATAATAAGGCTGGTAGTAGTGGATTTCTCATGAGGCAGTTACATTTTATGAAGCTAAGTGATAACATAGACAAAGGAGGAATTTTATTATAATTAATAATTGTAGATTACATGGGTATGTGGTAGATAATCTATTTTAATACATCTCCTTAAGCTTTTCAGAATTGCCATCATATTTAAAGTTTGCAGCATATTTGTGAGAAGGGCAGTTTTGTTCCCATTTTAGATAAAAAAACTGAGGTCAACAAACTTTCATGACTAGCTCATAACAAAAACATTTTGAAAATGAAAACTAAACAAGAAACTCTGGTTCTAAATTGTATACCTACTCCTAGATATCAGATGCTCCTAGATTTTGATGAGGGGCAGTCCACTGTGTTGTGTCTATTTTTCATCTTCAGGCCATGGCATTTGCTGTATATTTATGTTCTATACTAGTCCAGTCACTGTAGAACTATTAGTTATGAAAGAATATATTTCCTCATATTCCTGCAATGGCAATATAAAATACTAAATAGTAACGAATAACAGCAAATTCTTTCTTTCTTTCTTTTTTTTTTTTTTTTTTGAGACGGAGTCTTGCTCTGTCCCCCAGGCTGGAGTGCAGTGGCGCGATCACGGCTAACTGCAAACTCTGCCTCCCGGGTTCACGCCATTCTCCTGCCTCAGCCTCCCGAGTAGCTGGGACTACAGGCGCCCGCCAACACGTCCGGCTAATTTTTTGTATTTTTAGTAGAGACGGGGTTTCACCGTGTTAGCCAGGATGGTCTCGATCTCCTGACCTCGTGATCCGCCCGCCTCGGCCTCCCAAAGCGCTGGGATTACAGGTTTGAGCCACCGCGCCCGGCCAGCAAATTCTTATATAACATTCGACATGTACTATTTAATCCTCACTACCCTCTGAGGAAAGACTGTATTATTCCCATCTTACAGATAAGAAAACTGAGGTACTGACAACTTGCTCATGGCTGTACAGAGTCATTTTTTTATAACTGTTCAGATCTTCTGCTCAATTCCCTATATTTATGTGAGGTTAAATGTTTAAGGTTAGAAAAAATAAAGATAATAATTCCACCGTTTATCTTTTACTCTGATGGTGTGCTAAATGTCAGTTTATAACCCGGCGACTATAGCTGCCAGAAGTAACTCCAGAACCTCTTATTTTAATCCAGAAAATACATTCAAAATTGTTCCACAGTTTATATATACAGTGAGAAGTGCTTTGCACCTTGGGAATGTGGGATAAAACAAAACTAGGTGTTGCTTCTTTTATTTGAACCAAAAGTATAGTGTTGTGAATTCTATACTCAGATTGTTGAAACAGTTTTCTCTTAAAACCTCCATCTCTGTTTTATTTATAAAAATGTATGCATATAAAAATGTTAACTTTGAAATATATTTGTGGTCACATTTACATCACCGAACTTAGATTATTTAGTGGCATATTTTAGATGTTCATGATAACGTGAATGCTTTTTGTCTACTAGCGATATGGAATAATTAATCGGAACCCTCACTAGAGGAGGACCCATTGCATTCAGTGTTGGTTTGTAAAACAGGTCTGGGTGAGAGGCCTCTCAGCAGGCCTCGTTATGTTACCTGTAATTTTTCACATGCGTATAGTTCATCACTAGTGACATTCTGGCTTTCAGATCAGTCATCTCTTAGGACTTAAAATTGATATATCAGTCTCAGCATAAAATGCTATCATTCCCGTAGACCAACTGTTTACCGGAGTATAACTCCTCCTGTGTCTCATTTCATCACACTGTTCCACACAGTGATGTTTCAATGTGAAATGAAGTTTCTTCATGCTGTGCTTCTGAGTAGAAAAAAGACAGAAGTACATGTATGATAAATGGTGAAGATTCCATGATAACCCTTGCAAAACAATACAATGTGGAAGCATTATACTTGCTTTAATAATTTAATACATAAATGTGGTTTTTAAACTTTTATAACAAATACTATTTATGCAGCGGTGAGAGGAAGATCAATTATATTTACTGTGAATCACTTTATCTTCCAACTTATTTAGAAATTAGCAAAATACCACTGCTGTCAAATTGTCATGGTGAAATATCTGTGGAGACTATACTATTACACTATTAGTAAAATATAAAATTACCGTCATGTTTTTCAATGGTACATGTATTTATTTACAGTTTTGTAAGAGAGAGAATTTGTTTAAAATTATATCAAATCCAATTCTCTCCCTCTATGTGGAGCTCGGTACCGAATTCTGGCTTTCAACGGCAACAATAGAATTTAAGAAAAACATCTTGTTTAAGTCTCTTACTGTCTGAAAGATACTGTAGTGTTTGCATTCTTTCTTTGGCCTTAGAGTGCATTTTCTTTGTGCCTCTGAGAGTGGTCTGGCTGTGACATCAGTGTCCCACTGATTACTGGGGTTGATTCAACTGATTTGGCTGACTAGGCTGGGGTCTATATACTTCTTTCACAACCCTAAAAGCTGTGTGTTGGCGGAGGATGATGACATCCCTGGGGAGACCAGACCACTTAATTTTTCTCAAAATGGAAATGATGTTTTCCCTTTTAGCGTGTCTTGATTCGACCTGTGACTAAAGGTCTGATACACTGCTTTAAAGTGAAAGGCAATATCATTTAGCCAAAACTGGGTTCGATTTATGTTTTTAATTTGATGTAGCATTGCAAATACTCAGTGTTTCCTCTGAGAAAACATTTTAGCTTGCACTTATAATTCTTGTTTTTCTGTTTTCAAAAATGTTTAATGTATACCTTTTAGACTATTGTCGTGGAAACTGCAATATGCTATAAAATAATATCCAAATACAAAGCTTCAGTGAATGAATGTAGTCAATTGTTGAACAACGAAAAAATGAGTGATTCCAAAGAAATGCAAAAAATAATAATTTTATAGTAAGATATATTTTTATGAAAATTGTTTAACAGGCAATTATTTCTATCCTTTGGAAGAATTATGAAAATCGGCAATAATTAACTGGTTTATGTTTCTCCAGTGTGTGAGCATGCACATACAAACACACACACACAATAAAATAAATAGTTCTAAAATTAGGTATTAAAATTACATTGAATTCAGTGCTCTTAGCAAATAGGATAGTCTGACAATATTTATTAAACATGGCACATTGAAAGGGAGCTATCCACTGGAAAACTAGCATATGAAGGGCTTATATGCTTTGTGTTAATTTAAAAATGTATAGCCCAAATAAAGCAAAATTGACATTATAAAGGCTTTCTGTCCAATTTTTAAGATAAAGCTACTTAAATCCAAGCTTAGTTTAGAAATAGCATACTCATATATATTAATGGTATTATATATATTAATATATAATATATAATATATTTATATATAAAATTTATAATATAATATATTAAATATAAATTTATATTTAATATATATTTAATATATTTATATTATATTTAAGATATATGAGTATGCTATTTCCAAACTAAGTTTATTATTTTATATTATTATAATATATTTATATATTATATATAATTATATATATATTTAAGAGTATGCTATTCCCAAGCTAAGCTTGGATTTAAGTAGTTTTAAAAATTGGACAGAAAGCCTTTATAATGTCAATTATATATATAATTATATATAATATATATGCATTTGTATATATAATATATATGTACCTTATATATCACCTGGCTAACATCCATTATTTTAGGAAATTTTTAACAGCAGCTGAATTTTTTAAAGCTTAATTCAAATCAACCTTTTTTAATTATTAAAAATAAACTTTATTTTTTAGAGCAGTGTTAGGTTCACAGCAAAACTGACTGGAAAATATGCGTAGTTCCCATAAACTCCCTGCCCCATACACTCACAGTCTCTCCTACTATCAACATCTCACCAGAGTGGTATATTTGTTACAATCAATGAACCTAGTAGCAATATTTTTAATTTTGGAATGAAGAAGCAGATATTATCATTCAGTTGCTCTTGTGAGAAACTGTTAAGGCATCAGAGGGTTTGAAAAACAATTCTGAGGAATTTCAAGCTATGAATTTGTCAAATCCAACTAAGATTACTAACATACTTATTTTTAGACGTTCAAACTACTGATTCCCAGTATTGGTCAACAGGTGATTTGTAATGCGACTGGGAAAGTAAGTAAAGCTCAACTATTGTCCTCAAGTCACGTGGAGAGAAATGCAGGAGATATGTATGTGAGTTGTTAGACGCTAGTTAGAACACTTGGTATCATAAGAGAGGTACAATTAAGATACTCTGGGAGGTAGCACTGGAAGGAGGTAAGAAGGTTTCACTTGAGGTCTCAGACTGGACGAAGCATTTGAGTTAGGTCTTGAAATATAGATTGAGGTGTCGATAGAATTGCCAAATGAAATGCAAGATGCTCAGTTAAATTTGAATTTCAGAGAAACTGTGAATAATTTTGATATAAGTATGTCCCAAATATTGCATGGGACATATTTATACTAAAAAAATTATCCATTGCTTATCTGAAATTTGAACTTAACTGGAAATGCTGTATTATATTTTCTAAAAATGGCAATTTAAGGCATGGGGTACTTGCTAATTAAAGTAAACAATGTTTAAAGGTACAAAGAGGAAAAAAGAGTACATATGTACATCTCAGGATACATATGGAAAGGAATAAATGTTTGGTTAATTACATTGAATATAGGAAATGATTTGGATTGAATGAAATGAAGTGTGTTAATAATTGTACTGGAATAATAAGGCATAAACTGCAACTGCCCTGGGCAAACCAGAAGTAATAATGCTGAAACCTCAAAGGGCAGTGGGACCGTAGTCTCAGAGTACCATAAGGGAAGAGGTATTTGGATTCCATTTAGGGTAACCAATGACTGTGCAACAGCTATCTGTGACAACTAGACAACATAGTAATTTATGAAATATCATAGTGATCTAATCTTTGAGACTTTTGTGCAAATGAATGGGCTTTAGAATATGTTTTTCAGACTGTGAAAACCCAGAACATATGCTAGACAAACTTCTTAAATGCATCTCAGAATGCTGGTGAACAATAACTGTATTATTACTGAGGTTAGGGACTTTATTCCTAAGACTATGGAGGCACACATCTGGCCCATTTGAAACAGGATATGTTAGAGGTCACAGGAGTTTTTTTTTTTTTTGTCATATGCTTGTTTATTAAAATTGATGGGGATATGAATGAATATCCTTCACTGCATCTAAAAAAATTGAGTTAGAGATGAAACATAGTGAGGCCTCTGCCTACTGAGAAGGAGATGAATTTAAAGTTTCCTCTATGATATAAAATAAGCACGTGTTAACATATGAATGAATATTAAAAATATGATATCTGAATCAGCAATTAAAAGGCTTAATAAATTATTTTCACTATGAAAAGTTTCAAACATACACAAAAATAGACTGAATAGTACAATGAACTCCCATATGTTCACAATCCAGTTTTAGCAATCATCATGATTTGTCACATTTGCATTATCTAGTTTCTCTTTCCTTTTCTTTCCTCCACTGAAATACTTAAAAGCAAATCATGTGATTGACACTTTTTAAAATCAGCTAATTAGCTATACAACAACAAATTGACAGGGGTTTAGAAATGGCACTATAATATATACATGATCAGTTGGATTTTGTTTGCATAGATACAGGTTGAGACTCAAAAAGCTGTATTTATATGTTGAAATAATCATATGTTACCTGAATTAAATCCACAATGTTCATGAGGAATGCTGAATTACTAGTCTTTTGCATTTGAATGCTATTTAATTGTACCCTCAAAATCTTACCTTTTATGAAGCAGCATTTACAAGAAGCTCTCAAAACTTTAGACAGGTCTATTTTGCCCTGTTTTAGAGGATAAAAAATTATAGTGATTTGGCCACACTTATACAATAATATAATATTATAGTCTGAAACAGAAAAATGGCTTTGATTCTACTAATTTATCATTTGCCCTTCTAAAAAGGTCTTAGTTTTTCAGAAATGTTTGTGCAGGTTATCAAATAAAAGTTAAATTCTGTATTTTATCCAGAAGCAGAAGTAAACTTTAGCAAAATGTATTTCATCGGTCTGCAAAATACAGATAAAAGAGCAATATATATGAATATAGGTATTATTGTTAGAACCATGAGAAATGGACCTATTCATATTTCATCAGGCCATTCCAACCTGCTACAAAACATGGGGCCACTTCTACAAAAATCACCTATAATTTGAAGTCTCCTGTGTTTAGTTATTAATGTAAGATCCTAGCCCTTGCAAAGTATATCCCAATTATGTCCAGAAGTCTCCATAGCGCTAATCCAAATTTTTCATGATCAGATATGATGCACTAAATCAAAACCACAAATCTCACAACGTCAGAATGGTTATCATTAAAAAGACAAAAAATAATAGATGCTGGTGAGGTTGTGGAGAAAAATAAACAGTTTTATCCCATTGGTGGGAGTGTAAATTAGTTCAACCATTGAGGAAGACAGTATGGTGATTCCTCAAAGACCTAGACAGAAATACCATTCAACCCAGCAATCCCATTACTGGGTGTATACCCAAAGGAATATAAATTGTTCTATCATAAACACGCATGGACGTATATGTTCATTCACAATAGCAAAGACATGGAATCAACCCAAATCCCCATAAACAATAGACTGGATAAAGAAAATTCAGTACATATACATCGTGGAATACTATGTAGCCACATAAAACAATGAGATTATGTCCTTTGCAGGGACATGGATGAAGCCTGAGGCCATTATCCTTAGCAAACTAGGGGAGGAACAGAAAACCAAACACTGCATGTTTTCACTTTTAAGTGGGAGCTAAATGATGAGAACACGTGGGCACCTATAGTGGAACAACACATGCTGGGGCCTATCAGAAGGTGGAGGGTGGGAGAAGGGAGAGGATCAGGAAAAATAACTAATGGGTACTAGGCTTAATACCTGGGTGATGAAATAATCTGTACAACAAAGCCCCATGACACACATTTACATATGTAACAAAACTGCACACGTAACCCTGAACTTAAAATAAAAGTTAAAAAAAAATCTGATGCACTATCAAAAGGCATCTGCCTGGCATCCCTGCTATTTCTGCTGGTCCTACTCTGGTGTCATTTTTCAAGATAAGCCACCTGTCTGTAGTGGGTGTGCCCACCTTTTCCACTAGAAATTTTTGTGTCTACCAGGGATTTCTATCCCTACTGGATCTCTCCTTCTGCCAGATGACTCAAAACCTGCCACCATTGCTGTGGACTACCAGTGCTTCTAGAACTCCCTGCCCAGACCCACTCCCAAATTTCTTTTTTTTTTTTAATTTTTAAATTTTAACTTTTTACATTTATTTATTTTTATTTTATATATAAAAATGTATATGTATATCAAAACATCATGTCATGCATAATGTTTAACTATAAGCATAGTTAATAGCTAAATGATTAGTTCAGTTAAGCAATTTACATATCAGTCATCTCACATAGTTACTTCGTGTGTGTGTTGTAAGAGCACCTAAAATCTACTGTCAGCAAATTTTCAGTATACAATACAATATTAACTATAGTCCTTATGCTGTATGTTAGATCTCTAGACATATTACTTATAGATAATTACACATTTGTACCCTTTGACCTACATCTCCCCACTTTGTAAACCTCCTCCTTCTTGCCCCACACCTGGCAACCATCGTTCTACTCTCTCTTTCTACGTATTCAACTTTTCTCAGATTCCACATATAAGTGAGATCATGCAGTATGTTTTTAATATCTGGATTATTTCACTTAGTATAATGTCATTCAACGTCATCCATGTTGCCGCAAATGGCAGTATCCTTTTCTTTTTAAGGTTGAATATATTCATATATATTAATCCATATGCCACAATTTCTTTATCCATTAATGGACACTTTTGTTGTTTCCATATCTTGGCTGTTGTGAACAATTGAATAATGCTGCAATAAACATAGGAGTTCATCATTTCCTTTGGGTATACACCTAGTGGATGGATTGCTGGATTTTATAGTAGTTCTACTTTTAGTTTTTGGTAGAACCTTCATACTACTTTCCATAATAGCTGTAATGTTCAATTTTTAATTAACACTTTTGATGTAAGTCTGAAACTAGCCTATACACTTCCTTAACATTACCTTATCTAATAAACATTTGAAATAAAATTTGCTTTTCACCCTAATTATGAATTTTTTATCTCCTACAAAATGTAGCTGACTTTGAAAGAACTAAAGTAAAAAAATTACGTGTCCCAAATTCACATGACCACTGTTAGCATTTTGGTGATATTCTTCATAAAGATTCTTTCTTTTTTTTTAAAAAAAAAGTCTGTGTATGTTTTCCATATATTTTACACTAATAATATGTTCTGTACTTTCCTCTCTGTTAATAAATTTCCTTGTACAATTTTTTTAAAGAGCTAGATAATATCCAACTATATGGATATCAAATTATTTATTTGATTCTTTTTATACAAAGGGTTTCTTCTTATTTTAGTTTTCTATTATTAAAAATACTAAACTTCCAATAAACATTTCTGTATATACATCTTTGTCCAAATTTCTATTTTATCATTTAGTATACATTTTTAGAAGTGTTGCAAATTAAAGAATATGAAAATTAACATTTTTAAATACTTAGTGTCAATTCGTCCTTCAGGAAGGTTGTGGCAATTTTTACATACAATGTTTTATAAAGATATTATAGTTTCTTCATATTTGCTAATATGATAGTCAAAAAGAATGTCTCATATTTAGTTTAAATATGTTTTAAAGTAATGAATGACATTAAACATTTATTAAGATATTTTCAGATATTTGACTATTTTACGAGTAACATACAATCTTGTTCACTTTTCTACTAATCTTCTTATTGGTTAAAAGAATGTATATGACCACCTTCTATATTAAGGATACTTTCACCTCATCATCTGTATTGCAAATAGGTTTTCATTTAAGTTTGAAATAGTTTACCATGCATAAAGTCTATAGAGTCAGATTGATCATTCTACTTTCTCATTCTTTGGTGTCCAACTCCACTCTCAAGATTATGCAAATATTCACTTGATTTCATCTGTTCACTTGTTTTCATGTTTTGAATAAAAATAAATATTTTAACAATCAAGCATATTTTAGTAAAACAACATAAGGTAATAATTTTCTGGGGTTGCACTCTGGCAGAGGGCAAACAGAGGAGTGTTATATATACCAACATTGTCTTACACAGATTTTTTAAAGAACTAGGTCTTGCAGTTTCCACTTAGAATCCTCACTTTCCTTTGGACCCAGGCAAAAGTGAATGGGGGCTGGGTCAAAACCACTTTGATTTAGTGGTGCTATCTGAGGTTCACTTCTTTACTACAACTCCAATTTTGTATTTGGGCCTATGCTTCCTCTAGAATGACCCTTATCCCGGGCCCCCAGGATGTTTCTTCTAAGAGTTCCATGCAAAAGAATCCTACCATATCACTTCTATGACCATCTATTAAGGTGGGCACACCTAGACATGTTTGAATTAATTCTAGGTTGGCCTGACATTGGAGTTCTGCTACATTTGAAAGCATGCTAGCGAAACTAAAAATTTGGCAATAGTCTTCATGTAGAACTGAACAGATTTTGAATTAGGGCAGAAAATATTTGTTGAGAGAAAAAAATGTAAGATGAAAATTTTGAGAAAAATATGTATACGCATTAGACATCAGGTATAATCTCTGTGTGTGTGTTTGTGCCAGGAGATTGCAAATACGAGTGCTAAAAGGGGTGAGGGAGAGAATGTAAATGAATGAAGTGGGATGGGAGAATTAGAGAGTGGTGGAGGCTGTGTTAGATTGTAAAACATAGCCCAGTCTAAAAGGATTTTAGCCAATTGTTTTCAAGCAGAAAGGTTAATGTAATATTGGGAGGCCTTTCGTTATTTCACAAGAATGGGGCATTCAGATTCACCATAAAATTCTAATTTTTAAATGTTGGAAACAAACTCAAAAGATTTAAAAATATTCTGAGGGTCGAACAGGTTATAATTATAAGCTGGATCTGACCTGTAGGCTGTAGATTGTTGGATTTGCTCTAATCACACATTCTGTTGGGTAGGCAAAAATGATAGAACATTATTTGCAAGATGACAACACACAAAAAAGCTATTACTTATGAATAGCAAGATCAAACACATAAAAATAGATTTACCATAATGAAAAAAAATGAAATTCCAAAATTAATATGAAATTGCATTACCAAGAGATTTGACCCACCATTCCTTTGTGGCATCAAGGTTTGAAATTTTCTTCTGATTTATAAAATGAAAGGAATGATGAATTAGTGAAAGGAATGAGGAAGGCCAGTTTGAGTGCTGAGGAAGATCAGCACATTTATTGTGGTCATGGGACCCTGGGGTCTTCTCTGATGCCAGGATTCTGAAAGAGAATTTTCCTAATAAGTAAAAGACTTTTAAACAGACTCTCCTGCATGTGATCAGCTCCACAGGGTGTCTCTTGAAACAGGATGTGAACAACTGGAATTGAAATGGAGAGACCTTGGAAGGGTAATGAAAAAGAGACCTGAGTGCCTATAAATCTAATATTCAGAATACCAGAGGGGGCTACCTCAACCACTAAAGATGATTCTTTTCAAGCAATTTATTGTACTGGCTTTTTTAAAAACATAAATGAACTAAGAGAAGACAAAAAAGATAAACAGGGCACTTAGAAACTCTGTAGTGAATTTTTTTTTTTAATGAGTGATCATCACACAGATGTGTGTAATAACCTCCCTTCAGGAGCAGCTTTCCACTTCCTTTCCATCTGTTTCTGTACTAGTAACCTGTTCACTCCAGGAACTTTGTCCCTTTGGAATTTGGCCTATTTAGGGGTTGAAAAATAATATAGACATTTCCCATTTCCAGCTCCTCCCCTTTCTATAAGGCATTACTTAAAAAAATTCTGCTTTCTATATCTCTACTTCCAGGGAAGAATCCTACTAGACTACTAATCTGAATTTATGTTTCTCTTCCTCCTGGCGTGCTTTCAAAATGTTTAGTGGTGGTTACACAAAAGGGTTCTAAAAGTTGTATTTAAAATTACATTGTGATATGCCCAAAGAATACATCATCCTCCTTAGCAATCATTCAGGTTTTCATTATTTTCTCAGTGTTAAGCTATTTTAAAAAAATAAATGTAAAGGAGATAATTGAGAGTAGAGAAAGAAAAAAAGACACAAATCCTAAATTATTGCTTCAGCTACATTTTACTGAATACTTGTTAGGTGCTAGAAATTGTGATAAGCATTAAATATACATTGTTTCATTGAAATTCTTACAAGTAACCTAGAAATCAGATATTTTTTCATCTTACATATAAGTATGTAATTAAAAGTATATAACTTAAGAAATCTGACACAGTTTGTATGTAGAAAGCCCCCTGTATTCTCAAAACTTTTGAATTTCAAAACCCATATGCTTAATCATTTTAAAATTATCTTGAATTCTCACAGAATCTCAACAGCATGAAATCTATAATGGATTATTAATATTATATCCCTACTTTAAGGATTTCTTCTTTATATGAAAGTGAAGACTCTATGGATATATGATGGAAAAGATATTGCCCTGTAGATCTTAGAAAATTATTTTGTTGAGATTATAGTCATCAGAATAATCATATCAAGTATATGCTATATGGGTTTTTAAAAGAAACTTCAAACATTTCCCTGCATAGTTATATTGATGTAGGTATTGTTAAGGTACTTTTGTAAATATATATTTTATGCTTGAAACAAATAGTAAACTGAAGATCACTAAAGGCTAAGGAAGAGAAATAGAAAGATAATGGAGAGAAAATAAATAGAAGTACTGATAGAAGATCATGAACCCACAGTGTTACAGATGCCAGAAAACATGCTCAACCCTTTTTCTGAGTACAAAAGAACTAACATTAGGGTATGGCTTATAATGAGAGGCAGTATGGGAGATAGGATGATAGGTGAGTGCAGCATGGGAGAGGGCACTGTCCTGGGGAGAATATGGAGAATGCATTGGAAGGGGTAAGTCATAAGGAGAAATCAGTCAGTAACCAGTTAAGATGAATAATCAAAGGGAGAAAGAAGAGGGGACACTTTCTGGATGATTAATGTATTGACAATGAGAATGGAAGGAAAAAGCTATCCTCAAAAAGTGATTATAAAGATTATAGGTAACACCAAAAACAGCAGAATATACATTCTCTTCATCACCACTTACTCTAAAATTGGTCACATAGTTGGTAGTAAAACATTCCTTAGCAAATGCAAAAGAACTGAAGTCATAACAAACAAATCATAACAAGCAGCCTCTCAGACCACAGCACAAGCGAATTAGAACTCAAAATTAAGAAACTCACAACGACACAACTACATGGAAATTGAACAACTTGCTCCCGAATGACTTTTTGGTAAATAATGAAATTAAGGCAGATAGCAAGAAGTTCTTTGAAACTAATGAGAACAAAGAGACAGTGTGCTAGAATCTCTGGGACGCAGCTAAAGTAGTGTTATGAGGAAAATGTATAGCACTAGATACCCACATCAAAAAGCTAGAAAGACCTCAAATCAATAACCTAACAACACTACTAAAGGAACTAGAGAAACAAGAGCAAACAAACTCCAAAGCTATTAGAAGACAAAAAATAACCAAGATCAGGGTGGAACTGATGGAGATGGAGACATAAAAAACCATTCAAAAAAATCAATGAATCCAGGAGCTGAATTTTTGAAAAAAATAATAAAATAGATAAGGCCACAAGCTAGACTAATAAAGAAGAAAAGAGAGAAGAATCAAATAGACACAATAAAAAATGATAAAGGGGATATCACCACTGACACCACAGAAATACAACCAACCATCAGAGAATACTATAAGGACCTCTACACAAATAAACTAGAAAACTTAGAAGAAATGAATAAATTCCTGGTTGCACACACCCTCCCAAGACTGAACCAGAAAGAAATTGAATCCCTGAATAGATCAATAACAAGTTCTAAAATTAAGACAGAAATAAATACCCTACCAAACAAAAAAAGCCCAGGACCAGACAGATTTACAGCTGAATTCTACCAGAGGTACAAAGAGGAGCTGGTACCATTTCTTCTGAAATGATTCCTAACAACTGAGAAGGAGGGACTCCTTGTTAACTCATTTTATGAGGCCAGCATCATCCTGATACCAAAACCTAGCAGAGATACAACAAAAAATAAAACTTCAGGCCAAGATCCTTGATGAACATTAATGCACAAATCCTCAATAAAACACTGGCAAACTGAATCCAGCCACACATGAAAAAACTTAGCCACTACAGTCAAGCAGGCTTCATCCTCAGGAGGCAAAGTTGGTTAAACATATGTGAATCAATATTGTAATTTATCACATAAACAGAACTAAAGAAAAAAACCACATGATTATCTCAATAGATGCAGAAAAGGCCTCTGATAAAATTAAACATCGCTTTATGTTAAAACCTCTCAATAAACTATGTATTGAAGAAACATACCTTAAAATAATAAGAGCCATATGTGACAAACCTACAGCCAATAACATACTAAATGGGCAGAAGCTGGAAGCATTCCCCTTAAAAACCAGTACAAGACAAGGATCCCCTCTCTCATCACTCCTATTCGATATAGTATTGGAAGTTCTGGCCAGGACAATTAGGCAAGAGAAAGAAATAAAGCATATTTAAATAAGAAGAGAGGAAGTCAAATTATCTTTGTTTGCAGATGATATGATCCTGTATCTAGAAGACCTCATTGTCTCAGCCCAAAAGCTTCTTAAGCTGATAAGCAACTTTAGCAAATTCTAAGGATACAAAATAAATGTTCAAAAATTGGTAGCATTTCTGTACACCAACAACAGACAAGCAAAGAGCCAGATCATGAATGAACTCCTATTCACAATTGCTACAAAGAGAATAAAATATCTACAGATACAGCTAGCAAGGGAGGTGAAGGACCTCTTCAAGGAGAAGTACAAACTAATGCTCAAGGAAATCAGAGAGGACACAAACAAATGGAACAACATTCCATTCTCATAGATACGAAGAATCAATATCATGAAAATGGCCATACTGCCCAAAGTAGTTTATAGATTTAATGTTATTCTCATTAAACTACCTTTGACATTCTTCACAGAATTATAAAAAAACTATTTTAAAATTCATATGGAACCAAAAAAGAACCAAGGTAGCCAAGACAATCCTAAGCAAAAAGAGCAAAGCTGGAGGCATCATGCTACCTGACTTCAAACTGTACTACAAGGCTGCAGTAACTGAAACAGCATGGTATTGGTACAAAAAGAGATACACAGACCAATGGAACAGAATAGAGAACTCAGAAGTAAGACTGCACACCTACAACAATCTGATCTTTGATGAACCTAACAAAAACAAGCCATAGGGAAAGGATTCCCTTTTTAATAAATGGTGCTGGCAGAACTGGCTAGCCATATGCAGAAAATTTCCTTAAACCTTATACAAAAATTAACTCGAGATGAATAAAGGACTTAAATGTAAAACCCAAAATTATAAAAACCTGGAAGAAAATCTAGGCAATACCATTCAGGACATAGGCACAGACAAAGAGTTTATGACAAAAACGCTAAAAGCGATTGCAACAAAAGCAAAAATTGACAAATGGGATCCAACTTAACTAAAGAGCTTCTGAACAACAAAAGAAACTATCATCAGAGTGAACAGACAACTACAAAATTGGAAAAACATTTTGCAATCTATCTCTCTGACAAAGGTCTAATACAGAGTCTACAAGCTACTTAAATTTACAAGAAAAAAAACAATCCCATTAAAAAGGGGCAAAAGACATAAACAGACACTTCTCAAAGAAGACATTCATATGGCCAAAAAACATGAAAAAATGCTCAATATCACTGATAATTAGAGAAAAGCAAATCGAAACCACGATGAAATACCATTTCACGCCAGTCAGAATGGCGATTATTAAAAAGTCAGGAAACAACAGATGCTGGTGAACTTGCAGAGAAAAAGGAACACTTTTACAATGTTAGTGGGAATAAGTAGATTAGTTCAACCATTGTGGCAGACAGTGTGGTGATTCCTCAAAGATCTAGAAGCAGATATACCATCTGACCCAGCAATTCCCTTATTGGGTATATACTCTAAGAAATATAAATGGTTCTATTATAAAGACACATGCACATATATATTTACTGTAACACTATTCACAATAGCAAAGACATGGACTCAACCCAAATGCTCATTATGATAGTCTGAATAGAGAAAATGTGGTACGTATACATCATGGAATACTATGCAGCCATAAAAAGGAATGAGATTATATCCTTTGCAGGGACATGGGTGGAACTGGAAGCCACTATCCTCAGCAAACTAATGCAGGAGCAAAAAACCAAACACTGCATGATCTCATTTATGAGTTGGATCTGAATGTTGAGAACAGATGGACACAGCGGTGGAGGGAGGGAAAAACACACATTGAGGCCTATCAGGGGGTGTGGAGGAGGGAGAGCATCAGGATGAATAGCTAATGTATGCTGGGCTTCATGCCTAGGTGATGAGTTGATCTGTGCAGCAAACCACCGTGGCACAGGTCTATCTATGTAACAAATCTGCACATCCTGCACATGTACCCTGGAACTTAAAATACAAGTTGAAGGGGAAAAAGAAAGATAGATTCTGGGTGACAAAGGTTGAATGCAAAGAAAAAGGAGCAAAAAACATTTACAAGATTCCTGTGTTTAAAGCACGTGTAATACTTTGATGGTAAACTCACTGATGTGATAATACATTAAGAGGAAGTAGGTTTACAAGGAAGTATTCAGTTTTCGTTGTGTTGTGTTTATAGTACTATGGTGCATCCAAGAGGAAATAATTCATAATTTAATTTAACATTAGAATAGAACCCTAAATTGGCCAAAGAAAGAAGAGACCTCTACCCCCACAGCTGAGGGGTCAGACCTTGCCAAAGGGAGCATAGCTGTGGCTTACTGAATAATCAGGTTCACTGTGGTGCACCAAACCAAGGATGGAGGTCTGAAACCACCAGTGGTGGTGCCAGTGGAATTCAGCAGAAAGACTGCCAGTGGTGCGTGTTGCTGGAGTTGCTGGGAAGCTGTATGTGGGGATGTCACTGAAACTGGCTGAGAGTGGCATCTTTTGGGACTACCCTACGCAGCTTAGAGTTGCACGAGCAAAAAGGAAGGAAAACCCCAGAACCAGAATTAGAACCTCCTTCCTACTGCAGCAGCCCTCCTGTGCTCTCTGTTGTTAAAGCTTAGTATCATTCCAGTTGGCAAATGACAAATGTTTATGAGATCTAGTGTCAGTATTACAAGAGGGGCAATGAAGGGTGGATTTAGAACTGAGAGGCAATAAATTGATAATTAGCACAATAGAAAATTATGTAAAAGTGGAACAGGAATTAAAAGAAATTGAAAACTGTGTAAGCAAAAACTCAGTCGTATGTAGGAAAACCCAGTTCCCCTTGAGGAGGAGAAAGGGCTGGGGTCCTTTAAAATTAACTGCCTGTTTTTCTCTCTGTGGCTAGTAAGCCTTATCCCTTTCCCAGGCATTGTGAAGACTCTGTTTCTCTAGCTATGCAGCTGCAAGGTCACTAGACAGATAATCTCAAGTCATAAAACATGCTGTTCCTTGAAAAGTAAGAAATAATGTAATGCATGTTTTAACTGAATAACTGTCTTTGTTTCTCATTTCTGTAATACACTTCCCCCTGCACAGATCACCCCCCACCTCACGAAATGCTTAAAAGGTAGCTTGACCCCTTGTTCGGGACTCAGTCCTTTGGATGTTAATCCAACTGGGTTGGTGCACCTAAATAATTAAATAATTCCTCCTCAACCCCTCGGTCTCTCTGATTACTTAATTATCCTGCAGTAAAAGGTTAATGGTTAAGCCAATAATTTCATCTGATTATTTCCTGAGTTAACCAAACAAAAGCAACAGTTAAATAAAGGTGACCATGATCTTTACAACATGTATTTGGAATAATTTGTGAATTCTATTTGATGATTTTTTGAAATATAACTTTTTAATAAAATTATCATTGAATATTGGATTGGCTCGTAATTTTTATCTTATAAATTGCAGTATTGTCAGGGTCAATAAAATTTCACTTTCATGTAACAGGAAAGTTCATTATACATGTGATTGTCTAGTATGTATACAAATATTGGCCAGCAAAGTATATACTATTTTTCATATTGAAAAGAATATTTTTCCAATCTTGAGAGAAGTTTAGGTATGTCTTCACTCCTTTAGGCAAATTTATATTTTCAGTGCACTTGGAGATTATGAGTATTAAAAATTTAGGGTATTATTAATGTTGAGGCCATAAGATTGCACTGGGCACTTTTTCCATACACCAATAAGTCACTAGTTGTAGCTAGGTGGCAATGCAATCTTAACATTGCGCCTGAAACTAGCGAACTAGACCTAGAAAAAAATATGTAGCATTTTCTATATGTGGATGATTTGTATCTTACAAGTAATAAAGAATTAATGTTATATAATTCAGAAAAAATATAAAAATATTTGTGTAGCTCTTTTCTTGAGAGGAAGTGAATTAGTGGCCAATTGAAGATGTAGGTAAGAGGGAAAGATAGGACAATGGAGAAGATAGATTAGGGAGCAAGCAGCCTTGTATTGTGTCAGCAGGAAGCTAATTAAGAAAAGTAATGTCCAAAAAAATTCATCATAGCAGAGGCTTCAAAGAAAGTACAAATCAGTGCCATAATGATATCAAATTTAGTTCATTTGGTCATATAATTAGGAATGCTTTCTCAAAAAAGTTAGTGATGTTAATAAAATGGCTAAAGAATTATGGTCCATGCAACACATAGAATTGTAAAAGAAAAGAGGATACAATTATAGTTTAGGTGATTGGTTAAAATTTGACGTATATTGTAGAAAAGGCAAATGAAAATATATTTATTTAAGAAAAAAACAGTTTAGTGATGCTAACACTAACTCATACCTATCATTGTGAGCTCATGGCCTTTAAAATAAATAAATTTTTCAGACCTGTCCCCAAAGTAATTATCTACTCTCCCTCTAGAAATTGTTTGGAACAAAGTTAATTTCATCTGGAACCCAGATTTTGATCTATAATTCTTCTCCATTCAAAGTAACCAGAATTTTTGTTTGTTTTTGCTGTGTGTGTGTGTGTGTGTGTGTGTGTGTGTGTGTTTTAACAGGGCTTTTTGAAGAGAAGCTTAAAACTAAATTTTTACTAATTTTGACACTTATAAATTAAATAAACATACTACTAATAAAGTGATACTGAGTCAATACCAAATAATGCATCATTTTGGAAAAGGCATCAAAATATTAAAAACCTGAAAATTCTTTGAAAGAGAACTGGAAACATACTATTGGCCTAGAAAATGAACCTAGACTTACAAAAAGCAAAAACAAAAAAAAAGGCCTGGCTTGGAAAATATTGGCATAGGGCTGAATCATCTTGAAAGCCTCACTCCGTCTCCATGTCCCAACCAATAAGCTATATAAGCTGTAATGTTATCTTTTTCCTTTTGGGTGTTTTTTGATTATTGTGCAGCCTAAATATAAGTATAAAGGTACCAAATATAAGTTAGATCTACAATGCCAATATTTTAGTGGTAGTTTAAACCCAAGTGTAACAAGTTTTAGGATAATTGTGATAATTTGTTTATTTTTTTCTATTTTAAAATAGCTTGAAGCCTTTAAAAGAAGTTGATGTGCTGAATTATCAAAGTGATTTATATATTTTAGTGTTGATTATTAGTTTTTATTAGTTTAATTTACATGTACAGAACATTTTTGTGAATTAGGTTTATAATTTTGTTCTTTTTCATGCACAAAGCCCTTAGACCTTAAATGTAACATAGAATTATATCTGAATTCTATAGCAAGAAAAGCTGTTTAACTAGATGTTGGTGATAAAATGATATTTGACCAAGTGGTGGTCAGTCTCTTTGACTGGGTTGAGTGACAGCTGGTTATAGAGTAATGCTTCTTCTACTATGAATATTGGATTTTGTTTCTGTGCCCAGGGATAATTTTTATTTCCCCCCAAAGTAACGAATCACGAGGACTATATTTTATTTTTTATTTGAAGATGTAGTTTTATATAAGAGCCAAGCAAGATATTGATATTTTATCATGCAATTTTCAGTAAGACATTTCTGTTCTACATGGATGAATTTTGAGAGTGACAGAGATTTAAGTTTTAATATTTGTGACATATTCTTATAAGTGGAAACTAAATATTTACACATTTATGTTCATCTACACATGTACATAAAAACAGGAACAACAGACACTGAAAAATTTAAGAGAGGGGTGGTAGGGAGTGGGGAAGGGCTGAAGAATTACCTGTTGAGGGTTATGCTTACTACCTGGGTGATGAATTCATTCCTACTCAAAACCTCAGTAGCACACAATATGCCTCTTTGTAATAACCAGCACATGCACCCCCTGATTCTAAAATAAAAGTTGAACTCTCTCCCAAAATATTTCTGAGATATTTGTTTTGGCTAATACAAATATTGTGAATTATTTTTCTGATTTTATTTTATTTTCTTAAACATAGATGACATCTTCTTTGGAATTTAAGTGTTAAAAAATAGTAATATGGACTTTAGAACAAATTACATCAAAATATTTATTATGTGACTACTATGTGTAAGATTGAGGCACCTTGGAAAAAACCATATATTAAAGATCTAGTTCCTAATTTTCAAAAGATCTAATATAAGAAATGAACAATTATAAAGACAAAAATGTATAAGGAGTATAAATAAAGAAGTGATAGTTACTGTCTGGGCTTTCAGGAAGAGGTGAAATTAAACTGGATCTTCAGGATGCATAAAAGTTTAGTTAGCAAAGATGTGATAAAGATAATTCTGGCTGGTGTATGTCATGGGTATGTCCCCTGAAATTATAGAAATAGTAGTAAAGCTTTTATCCTATCCTTTTGAGGAAGTATTGTGTAATATGATTAAAATAAAGATTGTAATAAGGTTGTGCATATTCAAGAATGCCAGGCCAAGACATTATTAAATTAATATAACTCTTCAATATGAAAATAGCATCGGCCAGGTGTGGTGGCTCAAGCCTGTAATTCCAGCACTTTGGGAAGCCAAGCTGGGGGCATATCACCTGAGGTCAGGAGTTCGAGACCAGCTTGGCCAACATGGTGAAACTCCGTCTCTCCTAAAAATACAAAAATTAGCCAGGCATGGTGGCGGGTGCCTGTAATCCCAGCTACTCAGGAGGCTGAGGAATGAGAATTGCTTGAACCCGGGAGGCGGAGGCTGCAGTGGCCCGAGATCGTGCCACTGTACTCCAGCCTGGGTGATAGAGCGAGATTCGTCTCAAAAAAAAAAAAAAAAAGAGAGAGAGAGAGAAAGAAATGAAAAGAAAATAGCATCAGTAAGAAATACATACATGTTGAATGCCTATTTTGTGAAGGCGTTGTACTCAGTGCTGAGGAAGGCAAAGAAGTAAAGATGAGGTTTAAGTGTAACTGCTCTTTATAAAATAAGCAAATGTCTATTCCTGCCTCTTGAAATCTTGCTCACCCTTCAAAGTCCAGCTCGAACACTGTTTCTTCAATAAGCTGCCCTGTTCAGCGGTAATGTGCTCACAAGTATTCTTCCTTTTACTGCTCTTTGTGTACATGCCTTAAGTCTTTCATAGACTGTGAGTTCTTAGAGATGTTGCCTTTGCTGAGGTATTTTCTGACGGTTCAGAAGATAAATACTGGCAAACCCAATTTGATGAACGTAGCTGAGAAGACTAGAAGAGTAGTTAATGTACTTGAAGTTACTTGTGGCATTTTCTACTCTTCTATTTCAAATGGTGCTTCTAGTTTTCCAGTATGTGCATATTGGTTTTGTTGTATCTGAGTCAGGCAGCTTGCATCTTAAGATAGATAAACAAAAAATTACTCAAGGATTTTGCTCTTTATCATCTTTATACTTGCAGTTATTTAAATTTGGGCTTTATTTATAAAAGTTGGTAGAATATAATTTTGTACAGATTTCTATCAATCTAAGGACATTAGAACAACCTACTTAGACTTGTTTCACTTTTGATTGATCTCTCCTATGAGGTTTGACTCATCAACCCCAACTCCAAAGCCATTTCTTAACTACATTTAGAAATATAGATCTTCTTTTCTCTCTCTTATGGAATACCGAATTGCTTACTGTGCTAGTGATAGAAAAAATTTTCTTATAATTGCTTTTCAATCTCTGATACTATTCTACTAAGTGCAAGTTTCAGTTGCTTACAACATTCTCTGTTTAGAAGTGAAAGATTAGTAAATATGGTTATTTCTTGCTATGTACCTGGATCATATGTAAGAAGCAAGCAGAGATCTTTTAAGCTATAAAACACGTAAAGAACACTTATAAGTCCTGGAGCCAATTGCTGGCCTATTGCAAGTGCACCCATATTGGGCAAAATAATGCTGAGATGATTGATCAGCGTTCTTAATAATATTTTTTGTTGATTTCCTGCTGATTTTCCTATTGCTCTTTGAGCTTTTTCCCCCCTTTACATATTACTCTGTTCAGTCTGGTAAAAATTTGCAGCAAAAGTATCCAAGTGATGGGCTCACAGCAGGTGCTGGATCAAACGGGCCTTGTTCTTTGGCCCTTGGGAAGTCTGCATGCATCAGAGGAATCCACGGGCTGCCCTTCAGATGACCTGTAGTAAAACTGCAGAGGACATGCTCAGTTTCTTTCCATGGATAAACAAAATGTAGATGAGATATTTTCGTTAGCTTGAATAGAGGAATTTATTTCATATACATACTGCCTGACTGTACAGTTGATTGAAAATAGCATGAAGTAAATCTTGTCTAATAGATACTTATAGAAGAATATTATTTAAATCTCTAACCATGTAAAGGTCAATGCTTTACCTTTTGATTTTAGTAGTGACATACTGGTTTCAACTAAATATGGAATGAAAAAACATTACAAGAAATGAGAGAACTGTATGGTGAAAAAAGATCATTCCCAATAACATGTAGTTTGAGAAGGTCATTGTGAGCTTAAAAAGCCCAAAAAAAGTGTTAATTTTGGATTTTGTTCATAGATTTTAACAATGCCATCTTAGTACCTGATTGAGACTATACTGATATGCATCTTGCCTGTTTATTTACTTTCTACTAATTTTTTGTTTAATCTGATCTTTATGAGGCTTACAATTTGACAAACATCTGTTGAATATCTGTGTAAATGGTATTGTTTTATAGACTGGGAATAAAAAGATGAATTAATATAGCCACTGCCTTCACAAATTTAATATTCAGTAAATTAGTAAAGGTTAATAAAAGCAGGAAATGAACTACATTTTTTTCAACAGAAAAGATTAAAGTTAGATCAATTTTGCTATGTGGGCGCTCCGATATCCTGTTTATTCCTCATCAAGGTTGAAAAAACAGTATTTGATATTTTTCTAGTCTCATCAGTAGATATTGTTCTTTATATGGCCTCTGTAGACAGTGTTAAGGAGATTTCATTTTTATATCATTATTTTGATTTTTTAAAAAGAAAAAACATCAGTTATTTTACTTAATAGCATAACTTATAAACATGTGAATCAATGTTTAAGTTAATGTAGTGAGTCTTCTAGAGTAACATAATAATATGATCTTCAAAATTATGAATATTTATTAGGTTTATTTTCTGTAAGTTAAAAGGAAGAACGTAATACTCTTTATTCTAATAATTATAGAATTTAGTTCTATAGAGACTACATTTATTGTCTCCTAATAAATGTCCAGCTCTACTTTTCCCCCAATAGAGTATATAATTAAAAATCCTGCTATTCCTGATGTAAAAGAAGGATTTATTGACATTTGAACTTTTTTTCTAAATAGTCTGAGATAGTTCTCATAATTCTGAAAGTATGTCTGGAAATTGTTGATGAAGTATTTATTAAGCATCACATAGGTTTTATGTTTATACATTTATAAGAAAAAATAGCTTACTCATTTTAGACATGTAGTCTGTTGTGACACAGGGGATAGTTAAGATTAAAAACAGGCACAAACAGAGTGAAGATCTAAACTTGCGAACAGTACGTGCAATTTGTCTGTAGTTTCATGTGTATATAATATTTAGAAATACTTGCACATTGATGAATGTGTTCTCATTGTACTTACAGTGAAGAATGGATGAAACAAACACACCATTGGGTTTTCTGTTTGTAAGGCCAACACTATGGGATAGATCACATGCTAATTTTGAAGTGACCTGTGCTACATGGAGGATTAAACTAGTTTAGAATATGGTTTTCAAAGTGCTAGTTGTTTGAGGTCAGTCATTCTCATAATGACACCACTACAGCTCTAGTCTTAACACTAAATAAGTACTGCTAGCATCCTTCATAATTTTCAGTTCTTCTTTCTTGTCATGAAAATTTGGGTATTTAAGTCAAATATTTTTTAAGAATATAGAATTTCAAGTTTTTCTTTAAATTAAAATAATATATAACTATGGTACTGGTTATAAAACATTAAAATTACAACGAAAAATTTTGAAAAATTTCATGAAAAAGAAATGCACATTGAATTGCATTATATTTATTAAAAAGCCAAGAAGCATTCATAGTATCGCAAGAAAAGAAACCCTGATAGTATGAACTAAATATTAGTTAGGGTAATGAAAACAGTCATCTTGAAGACATTCATGCTAGCAAAGAAGGTATCAATAAGAATAGGTTGAGGTAGTGGAAAATGAAAGAATTTATATGTGATTCTGTTGTGTAGCTCTTACAGTGAAACTTAGGTAACTTAGCCTAACATGGGAGAAACTTAGCCTAACTTGGGAGAAAACGACCAGAATTATATACTCTTTTAAAATTCATGACATTCCAAAATTCTAACATACTATAATTTTAAGAAGGCTTAGTTGGAGTCCTTAGAAGACATGTCAGTATAAATGGCTAAGAATTATTTGTGAGTTGATTATAAATGGATACATGTGTGATACTGCAGAAAGGGTTTAAGCAAATGTTTTCTTTTAAGTTGTTTAAAAATTTCTCCTATAATTTTAGTTGTACCACTAATTTGCTAAGAAAAGTTTTGCCTCAGTGATAATACAAAGACAAATGCAAGACCATCTTCAGTTGGAATGACCACAAAATCAGAAACATTACCACTCAAGTTAGTGAAGGCTTCATGCCTACTAGCTGAGACTTTAGAACACTTACCATAAAATAACTAATTTTTGGTATAAACATCTACTTAGGTTTCTTATTTTCCCCTCAGGAGTAATTCCCCTCATTGTTTATAGGACATACTATCATTCCAACTGATGTGCACCAGGCTGAGCAAGACTCCTCTCTTTAGGGCCATTGACTGTCTGGCTCGTATCTTCCCAGTTGGATGGCAGGGAGCTTAGAGTGGCTGTATGCTTAAAAGCTCCTTCAGGATCTGCAGGAGAAGATAAAAACCATATGAAAATAAAGACATATTCACTTGACCTCAAGGCAATGGAGTGAGGAATAAAAATTCAAATTGTCAAATTGTATGCATACATAAAAATCTCTGTTCTTTGAAAAATTAGAGTAATTAAGAAATATAAATATTTTATCTCTACTGTAGCTGAGAACTGCATATGATTGAATTTTCCTTCTAAGCACTTAACTCACTTTCTCATTAATGTTTTTTTCCTGAAGTTACATCATGTGTTAGGAATTAGAGGATTCTTTACAGATTAAAGAGAAGGTTTAAAGATAGTTACTCTGCTGGGAAGGATGAAGAAAAGACTTGTTAGAAAACAAATATATTTTTGCAAAATGATTCAGTTTTAACTCAAATCTCCATATTATAAACCATTAACTAGAAATTTCCGTATTGCTTTTACAGACTCAATGAGATTTCTAGAATGGATTTATAGGAAGATAATTTATGGAAAACCATTTTTTCCTGTTACCTTTTTCCCTAGTATTTGACCATTTTATAGGGATAAATGTCCTAGCATATGGACCAGCTAACCTTAGATGTTTCATTTATTACCTATAACTTTAATCCCCAAAGTGTGGTCCCAGCATCAGCACAGTAGCACCAGCATTACTTCAGAACCTGTTAAAAATGCTTATTCTTTGCTTTTACCCAAGATCTACTGAATAAGAAACTCTGGGGTGTTGCTTAGCAATCTATGAATCACCCTGCCGATTATTCTGACGCATGTTAAAATTTGAGAAGCACTGCTCTACATGATGGGCTTGGACAATGGTATATTATTTTTCATGAAACACTTTAATAAATGTATCAACTTTGCTGGCACACTGTGAGGGATGCTCTATTTGGGTGAAGGAAATAGATTTACAGATCACCAGATTTCCTTTAATTTCCCTATGTCACAGAAAATAAATGTCCATTTTCAATTGATTTCCAGGCAGTAATTATTATGAGGTTTACATAAATATTTTCTAAATGTCATGCAGATATCTAAAATTCCGATTAAAGCATGCATCTTGATATACATCTTTAAACTGATATTTCAAAAGAAAAATCACACAGTAGAATTTTTTACTCCTACATTATCTTTCAGATGGTTTGATGCACCCTTTGGGGTGTGGCTCATTTCAAGGTTTATATAGTAAAAACAAATTGCACATTTACACAACTGATGACTAACTGAATTCCCTCAAGAACAGTGCTTTTATGTTTGTAGATGTTCTATTTTCTGCTACTTTTGCAACAAGATATGAACAATGACATGTTAATAGCAGTAGAACCATACTTTCACCATATGGGCTATACAATTTAGGACTGTATCCTTAGGCTAGATTTAAAAGCTCCAGCTTAAGAAGATGATAAATTAGGTCAACTTGAACTGGCCATAGACCATGTCCTAGATTAAACATTTTCCTTCAATTTGATTGACACCTTATTCAGGAAACATGCTAGAAAAAAGCCATTTGGTCACACTGCTTAACGATTAAAAGTGTGCATAGAATTCAAGAAATATGGCCACCGTGCCAACCAAAATTTGATTTATAAACACAAAGCAAAGGTTTTTAGCTTCATAGTTCTATAGTCAATGAAAGTCTTTGTTTATTACATCGAAGTACATTTTATTTTAAACTACTTTTATGAGTTTTATATATTGACTTTCCTTAAAGAAGACCAGGGACTATAGAAAAATCACTCAAACAGACAGTATTTGTTGTAATACTCATAATATTTTGGGAGCAGGAAGTGGGAAGTCTAAGATGGGTAAATAGAAAAAGGGAAAGCAGTGGGAGGTGAAGTGGATCAGGATGATTTTGGCTGGTAGTAGAAAAATCTTTAGTAAACCCTGTTTTGGATTGGGTAAAGTAGAAAACTTTGTCCTTTAGTTGAAGCATGAAGTAAGGTAACATGGATTGATTATACTGACAGACACTGGTCATTTTGAAAGCAACTAGCCAGTGACCAGTTGATTTGTTATTAAATGGAATTTGATTTTTTTGAAGACAAAATCTAACCTAGCAGTTAAAAAAGACACATCATACTATGATCATTTTGCTTAAAACATAAAAATTAATCATAAGGTTGAAAAGGTTTTTGCCAGCAAGGAAAGCCACTGACGTTAGCACTGTGAGAAGAAAAAGTCTAATTTTCATCTCATGACAGCTAATCTTTCCTACTCTGCTCCATCCCCAGCTGTAGTGGAGCCTTTAAATTACTGGGAGGGAGAAATTCCTCAAGCTGATGAGTTACATTCTTCCTATGAAACTTACAGTTAAAAGCAGAACGGGCACTGAACAGTGCAGGATAGCTTGCATTTTGGGCAATGTTATTAATGAGTCATTGTTAATTTTCACTGGAGCTGAAGTTTCATTTGGAGGAATATATTTAGGTAGAGGACCTTTAATATCTGGAAGATAAGGTCTCTCTGTGTATGGAACAATCAACCAAGAACTGTTCTGTTCATAACATTGTTTGAGTTAAATAGTATACTTTTCTATGTGATATTATGATCAGCCTATGGTCAGCAGGGGAGATTGGTAATTCCACCAACAGCACTGTGTTGATGGAGTCCACTGAGAATTTAATAAGTTACTATAGGTTATTTTTATTATAAAAAAAATTACTGGGTTTGGTCTTACCTGGAACTAACTTCCTTCTAGGCATAAACTGATTTCCAGAAAGGGTGAATTCATTATTTACATCAAAGTGACAATTTGAAACTTACTATTTCTGTTTACATAATATGTAGCTTATTCACTTGGAATAGATAATATGCTTATTCAAAGTGAAGTATTACTTGCATACAAAGAGTTAATTAAGTTTAGCAGAAATTAACTTGACCTACCTTGAATAAAAAGAAAATAAATTATTATAAGGCTACCGGGAGACTTCACAGACCCCAAGTGTGGAAATAAAGGTTGACTTCATAAAGGATTTGGAAACTCCCAAAGCTTTTTATCTCAAATCTTTGTCTGGCTTCCTTTTTTCCTCATGTATTTTACTTTTAATTATTGGAAAATCAATATGCTGTGCTTCTTAGTTCATATGATTAATATTGTTTTTCACTGGGTTATAAACTTACATATTATAAACCTAAAGTCTAAAATTAATGTCTCTTAGTTCCAGTTACACATTCTTACGAGATAGAGAAGGTCCAGGTTAGATTAGGTGTTTATTTTTTGTTCATTTGATTCTGCCCAGTGAACAACCATGACATGACTACACAAAGATTGGGTAGTAGGAACATCAAACAGGAGAGCCTCTAGGCAGTTTCATCAAGAGGTGTCCATTACAAGGCATAAAAATCAAATCGCAATCAGGAACTGGCAAAACACAGACAAAAACAATGAATGAACAACAACTCCTTCCCCGAATAAAATTTTGCTCTACGATGATTACTTTGAAATGAAAGAACAATAGGTATGTTATTTCCACTGATTACGAAGTACCAGATGGTGAAGGTGTCTGGCCATGTAAATATAAATTTTCTTATTTAGTTATATTAATTTAGTTGTTATTAATATCATATTGCAAAGTACTAGAATTGTATCTAACAATATCATATATAATAATTGATAAGAATGGAATCCCAATTCAGATGAAATATGCATGATTTCTGTACAAAACATTACTGTGACCTTGTTGCTAATTCAGTTTGTTTATGTAATAACACATGTAAAGTGCTTAAGTTATTAGAAATTAGATAAAATCATTTGAAGTTATGATGTATGGTATTTTGTATTTATTTTATTAGGAATTATTATAAATTTTCTTCTAAAATTTTAGATTTGAAAAACAATAAACACTTAGCTGTAAATTAAGGCAGATCATAACTACACTTTTAAAAAATAAATTAAATTTAAAAATATCTATAAGACTTAATAGTCATTCTAGAATCAAAATGCTCCTGAGAAAATTTAGAAACCAATAGAATTCCATGATGAATATCCTAACACTAAGTTATTTATCTTTGCTTTACCAACACTTAGCCTAGGACTAGTATGCAGATGATACTTATTAAAATTTGTCAAACAAAAATGAAGCTAGGAAATACAATGATAGTGATGTCAGCAAGATGGCAGAATAGGAAGTTCCAGACCTTATACCTTCGCAAAAATTCTGGCTTAACAACACATGGTCCAAAAGCCTTAAAGCCCTTAGGAGAACTCTAGAAACCAAGTAAAACGTCTCAGTACCCCCAGGTGAGCTCTAAGGTAAGAATAGCAACATGGAAATGGGAAGAGAATGCATTTTATTTTACCCATGGTAAGCCTTCCCTCAAGTAAGTACAGCTCAGCACAACTGGAAGTAGACATCTAACAGTTTCTTCCTTGGGAAGGAAGTAGAAGTAGACGTATGTCTAACATTCTAGTGTTTGGGGGACTGCCTGAGGAACTAGTTTCTGTCTCGTCTAATTGGGAATGTTAATTGGGAGTGCTAACTAGTTTCTGTCTCGTCTGATTGGGAGACCAAACCTAGGATGTGTGGAGGTCACTGAGAAAAAGAGAGAGCTTGGTGGCTTGCTGCAGTACCAGAGAAGCTGCAATACCACAAAGAAATGCCAAAGATGCCAACACAGCTTGGCACAATCAGAAGAGAATATCCAGCTGTGGCTTCTCCCCTGGGATGGAAAGTGAAGAGTGAAATGTGTGTCCAACATTCTGTCTTTTCAGGGGTTGCCTGGTGGACTGGTTCTGTCCCACCTGACTTGGGATACTTATGAGACTGAACTACTTTGGATGCCTCAGGACCACTGACAAGAGTTCAGGGGCTTGTTGCACCAGAGCACCTGCAGTACTGCAGATATACACAAGAGGGAGCAAGAAATTACAAGTTCCTGATAAAACAAGAAACTTCTCCCATTGGGAAATTATATGCATAATTCCCAGAAAAAGCTTGAGAGGCCCTCAGGCTCTCTAATCAAGATGATTGGTGAAGGGTTTTCCCTATAAGAATACAGACCATGAAAACTGAGAGAGGTGGCTGTTTTTTCAAATGCACAAATTCCAGAAAATAATACCACGTACAAAGAAATAGGTAAAAATGACCCAACCAAAAGAACAAAATAAATCTCAAAAACCCACCTGAAAGAAAAGATTATGTATCAATTACCTGACAAAGAATTCAAAATAATTGTTTTAAAGAAGCTGAATGAAGTATCAGAGGATACAGACAGAAAGCTAAACAATCAGGAAAATGATACATGAACAAAATTAGAACGTTAACAAAGAAATAGAAACTAAAACACAGAACCAAGTTCTGTTTGTCAATGACATGATCTTATATGTAGAAAATCCTAAAAATTTCAGAAAACCCCAAAACTGTTAGAACTAATAAACACATTTGCAAAGTTATAGGGTACAAAACCAAAATACAAAAAATTAATTCTATTTTCATATAGTAATAATAATCTGCAAAAATTAAAAAAAATTCAATAGCATCAAAAAGAATAAAACACTTAGAGATAAACTTAACCAAAGAGGCAAAAGATTTGTACACTGAAAACTAGAACACAATGCTGAAAGAAATTTAAAAAGTCACACATAAATGGGAAAAAATTTCATGTTCATAGAGTGAAAGACTTAATATTGTTGAAATATCCACACTCTCCAAAGTAATCTGCATATTCAAAATAATCCCTATCAAAATTTCAATTTCCATTTTTGTAAAAATAGAAAAAAAATGCTACAATTTATATGAAATACCAAAGAAACCTAAATAGCCACAACAATTTTGAGAAATAAAAACAAAGCTAGAAGCCTCACACTTTGTAATACAAAACATATTGGAAAGACACAGTAATCAAAACAGTATGGTACATGCACAAAGACAGACATATAGACCAATGGAACAAAATAAAGACCCCAGAAAAAAATTCTTATATATATGGTCAAATAACCTTTGACAAAGCTTCGAAGAATACACAGTGGGGAAAGGATAGTGTCTTCAACAAATGCTATTGGGAAAATTGAATATTCATATACAAAAGAATGAACTGCACCTTTACCCTATACAATATACAACAGTTAACTCAAAATGGATTAAAGATCTAAACATGACCTGAAAATACAAAATTCCTTTTTAGGAAAATACAAAATTCCAAAATTCCTTTTGGAAACACAGGGGAAAATCTTCATAATATTGAATTTAACAAAGATTTCTTGGATGTGACACCAAAAGCATAGGCAAAAAAAGCACAAAAATAGATAGATGAGACCAGGTCAAACTTAAAACCTTCTGGGCAACAAAGGAAATAATCAACAGCATGAACTGTCAGTGTAAGGAATGGGAGAAAATATTTGCAAACCATGTGTCTGATATGGTATTAATATCTAGAATATATAAACAACTTCTATAACTGAACAATAAAATAATAAATACCCTAGTTAAAAAATAGGCAAAGGACTTGAATAGACATTAAGAATATAGGTAAATGGCCAACAAAAATACGTAAAGATCCTTAACATCCCTAATTATCAGGGATATGCAAATCAGACCCACAATGAGGTCTCACTTCACACCCTTTAGGAGGACCATTTAAAAAAAAATAAACCAACAGAAAATAACAAGTATGACAATGATGGGGAGAAATTGAAACCCTTGTACATTGTTGGTAAGAATGTAAAATGGTGCATTCATTTTACATTCTTGAAAACAGTATGGTGGTTCTTCATAAAAATTAAAAAATACAATTCGTAAAAATTAAAAATACAAATACAAAAATTCATAAAAATTAAAAATACAAAAATATAAAAAAACAGTATGGTGGTTCTTCATAAAAATTAAAAATACACATCATCTAGAAATCTCACTCTGAGTATATATCCAAAAGAATTGAAATTAGCATCTGAATGATATATTTGCATATATATATGTCTGTATACATACATAATGGAATATTATTCAGGCTTAAAAAATAAAAAATTTCTGTCACATGAATGACTCTTGAAGACATTATGGTAGGTGAAATAAGCCAATCACAAAAAGATAAATACTGTATGTTCCACTCATATGAGGTACCTAACATAGTCAAACTCTTAGCTATTAACATAGTCAAACTCTTAGAAACTAAGTAGAACGGTGGTTTTTAGTGGCTGGGTCAGGGGAAAAAGGAGAGTTATTCAGTAGCCATTGAGTTTAAGTTTTGCAAAATGAAAATTTTCTAGGACTCCATTGACCAACAATGTGCATATAGTGAAC
This sequence comes from Symphalangus syndactylus, assembly GCF_028878055.3. Lineage (NCBI taxonomy): Eukaryota > Metazoa > Chordata > Mammalia > Primates > Hylobatidae > Symphalangus > Symphalangus syndactylus. The sequence goes on along the minus strand of NC_072439.2, from coordinate 48,993,826 downwards.
ACTACTATATTGTACATTTAAGAATGGTTAAGATGGCAAATTTTATGTTATTTTTAAACCACAATTTAAAAAAAACCACAAAAGGGAAAAAATATTTATGACATATTTTGTCAACAAAATTATTAACTTAGGAGTTGCCAAAAAGCTTACAATTTCCTTTTAAGTTGTGAATGTATTAATAATTACATCTTTCGAAATATGGCTTTCTGAACTAGTCTTTGTTTATACTTAATAGAATTTTGAGGAGGCAGATACAAAGATGCTTATGGGATAAATACTAGTTTGTAAATCTGTATGTATCAGATGAAATTTGTTTTGTTGTTTCCTACTTTTTCGCTTGAAGCTGGCACAACATATTTGCCTTAAGTTTGAGTATATGTCTGGAATGCTCTGACTTAAAATATGGACATGCAGGAAATTTACTCTAAGAGGCAATTTAGGGCCTTCTAATGCATAGGAGATCCTTCTACAGATCTGGATTTGTGATTTCTGAGGAGTGACTTCATGGTATGTTCTAAGGTGAATAACAGCAGCCTTTATTTATTTAAAGTTTGTCAGTGGTTTTCTTGAGCAATGAAGGCAGACTACTTTTTTTTTTCCTAGAATTGTTTCACATGTGTGAGCCAGAGAGAAAAATGTAACTGTTTTATTCTATTTATTTTGTATGGTTGGAATTTCTTCCTAAATAGATACTATTATGCTTTCTCTGTTTCATCACATGTAAAGAAAATAAATCAAATAAAAGATATCTCCAAATTCAGGAATATTCAAGGGGCAAGTCCCCTTTGATTTGAGCCGTAAGTAAAACAATGCCATCTTTGTGTCTTATCTTGTCTGTGATTTATTCTTTTCAGAAAAGGCAGAGTGCTGGAGTGAGTTAGAAGAGACGGAGGAAGGAGAAACGAAATGTTTATAACTAAACTGGATTTGAGTTGACACTGTTCTGGGCTATGACATTGTTTTGTTTAATCAAGCAATGCAATCTGTCAGAAAACAAGAGTTTTAATACTGATTCTGCCATGAAGTAGAATGAGTGGACATTTTTCTAGGCTGTGCTTCATAATCTCATATTGTTATGTTTGTTTCATTAAGATTGATGCTTATTAGAACTTTTTACTGTAGTTAACTTAATTCAAAGTATCATGTAATTATTTTGCATGTGTTGTGGCCTCAGAAGATGACTTTTTGTAAGTCTCCAAGGCTTAGATACCTCTACTTATATATTTTTATCACTTATTGGTAGCTCTATGAGGACTAGAACTAAATCTACCCTGTTTACAGTTCTCTCTCCAGAACATGCTCTGTGCCTGGTATATAGCTTATAATCAATATTTTTTTAAATTAATGAATAAATAATAGATAAATCTGGACAACGTTTCCCCTTTCTACTTTGGAGTAGATTTGGAGATAGAAATATCTACCTAACAAATCCTACGGGAAGATGGTGCCCAAACAACAACTGAAATTTCAATACTTTGTATCAAAATATTTTTGAGTGAGAGTGAATATCTTTATTGTCAGTAGTTTTTTTTTTCACTTTTAAAATTAAGATACAGAAAATGTCAGCTTACACAATTGCTTAAGATCGGAGGGTGACAACAGAGGGTTAAATGAAGAGAACACAGATTGTGGAATGCTTTACAGAGAATGAATATTAGGAACTTATTACAGAATGAAAGTCATTAAGATCAGAGTACAAACTGAATGCATGCTGCTGGCTGACAAAGGTAAAAGATCTGGTTCACCAATGCTAGTTTCATCTGTAACAGCTCTAGTTCTTTGTTGTCATAAGAGCCACAAAGAGAGTGAATATAGATGATGTCAGCGTCTTGGATTTGTATTTTAATCCTCCAAATTGGCAAACTGGCAGTTCTGGAAGACCGGATATGGAATCTTTTTTAGTTTAACTAAATCCAATTTAAATTATGTATTGCCTATCAACCTTTAAAACAGAAAGCTGATCCCATCTTATAGGTTCAGCATCACTTAAAAAGAAGATAGCACTCCTCAATCAGTAAAAAAAATATTGTTCGTTCAACTAGAAGATCCCATGTATAAGATACAAAAAATTCATAGAAACAAAATTTTTGCCCTGAAAAATTTCAGAATCTAGTAATAAATAAAATAAGATTGTGGCCGGGCGCGGTGGCTCAAGCCTGTAATCCCAGCGCATTGGGAGGCCGAGGCGGGCGGATCACGAGGTCAGGAGATCGAGACCATCCTGGCTAACATGGTGAAACCCGGTCTCTATTAAAAATACAAAAAATTAGCCGGACGTGTTGGCGGGCGCCTGTAGTCCCAGCTACTCGGGAGGCTGAGGCAGGAGAATGGTGTGAACCCGGGAGGCGGAGCTTGCAGTGAGCCGAGATCGCGCCACTGCACTCCAGCCTGGGGGACAGAGCAAGACTCCGTCTCAAAAAAAAAATAAAAATAAAAAAAATAAGATTGTATGCATAGAAATATAACATCACAGTTGAAAGATTAAGCACCAAACTAAGATAGTAGAGAGGCTGTAATTGACCTGAAATCCAAAGTCTAAGATCCAGACAGTCAGGAAAGGTCTTATAAAGGAGAAACTGGTGTATTTCGTTAAACATGGATAATTTATGTGTTTAACTGGAGAAGGCTTTGTTTCAAAAGCTTGCTTATTTTTCCAGCCACGCGTCTACCAGTAAATAAGCCAAACCCCACCAAAATCATATTACATATATTGTCTTGGGAGAGCCCTTAAAATATATATACACATATTTATGAAAGTATTTTATATTCATGATGTAGAAAATAAAAAAAGTTACCAAAAAATTGCAGGTTGTTTGCTTTCTTGGCTAAAATTCTCAGTTTCTTTGTGGGAGGCAGGCAGAGCCATGTACAGTGCAGCATACTTCAGCTTGTCATCTGATCTCATATTGCATGCCACAAAATGAGATCTTCTACCTTGGGGTTGTTCACTAGAAATTTTATCATGATTATGCTAAAGAAGTCCCCATTTTTGTGACACTGATTAGAAGCATATAGCTAACTTATTTTTACTGAGTTAATATATCTTAAGGTATATAATTTAAGGTAGGAAAAGAACTTTATATAAAATATGCTCCAGAAAAGGGGAGGGAGAGCATTAGGACAAATACCTAATGCATGCAGGGCTTAAAACTTAAACTATTTTAAGGTATATAATTTAAGGTAGGAAAAGAACTTTATATAAAATATACTTCAAAAAAGGGGAGGGAGAGCATTAGGACAAATACCTAATGCATTGCAGGCATTAAAACTTAGATGACGGATTGATAGGCGCAGCAAACCACCATGGCACATGTATGCGTATGTAACAAACTTGCATGTTCTGCACATGTACCCAAGAACTTAAAGTAAAATTTTAAAAATGCCAGCCAGGCACAGTGGCTCATGCCTGTAATCCCAGCACTTTGGGAGGCTGAGGCAGCCGGATCGCTTGAGCTCAGGAGTTCAAGACCAGCCTGGTCAACATGGTAAAACCCTGTCTCTACTACAAATACAAAAATTAGCCGGGTGTGGTGGTAGGCGCCTGCAATCCAAGCTGCTCGGGAGGCTGAGGCAGGAGAATTGCTTAAACCCAGCAGGCGGAGGCTGCAGTGAGCTGAGATCGTGCCACTGCACTCCAGCCTGGGAAACAGAGTGAGACTCCCTCTCAAAAAAAAAAAAAAAAAAAAAAAAGCTGCAAAATAAAAAAAGCAAATGGTCCAAGATTTTACTTTTTGGAGAGTGGCAACATGCTTTATTTACTAATAAATTCATGTTAATGATTTGTTTATTAAGGAACAGTTATAGAAAGTTGGCTAGGGTAACATGAGTTAATAAATACATATCAAATTCCACTATTCTAAGGCCTAGCTTTGTCATGAGAAGGAATTAGGACCTTTATGTTGTGCTCTTGTAACCAAGCTATTTAGAGGTACAGTACAGTCCAGTCCAAGGGTAGAAAACAAACAGAATCCTGTATGTAGGTGTCACACGGGTGTCAAAACTGCAGAGAGCAGAGCAATCAGCAACTCAAGAGGTCAGGGTCAGAAGGGGACAGGGAAACCATAGGTCAAAGTTACACAATGGAGGAGGAAATTGGGGCCTATGAGAAAGGTTTTACCACCTGATGGTATCTTCTGGTTTCTTTTTTTAAGTCTCATTGTGTCAAAGGTGACCCTGAATTTCCAGGCATCTTTCAGGGGCATGTTTTAAGTTTTGTTAATATTTAAAACACGAATTTCAGGGAACTAAGTAGAATGAATCCTTAGTGTTTAGCTTATTATTATTTATGGTATGAAAAATAAGTGACAAGGAAAGACAGGACTTTGCCAGCCCATATAAGTACTTCTATGAAGATTAGAGAAAAGTACACCTTCCATCATGAGTGTTGAGTAGGCTGTATTAGGCTTCTCCAGAGCACCAGGAGCTACAGGATGTGTATATGTATGTGGAGAGAGAGAGAGAGAGGACAAAAAGAGAGAGAGAAAGAGATTTACTTTAAGAAAATGGCTCACACAATTATAGAGGACTTGTGGGTCTAAAGTCTAATGTAACGGGTTTGTGGGCTGGAGACTGATGGAAAAGTTGCAGTATGCAACTTTTAGAGGTGAAGCCTGTGAGTAGCATTTCTTCTTTCTTGGGGAAGGTCAAACTTTGTTCCATTAAGCCTTCAATATTGAACAACACCCACCCACATTATTGAAGATAATTTGCTTTTCTCAGAGTTTATCAATTTAAATGTTAATCTCATAAAAACAAAACAAAACAAAAACAAAAACAATAAAACAAGAACAAGTTCAGAGAAACACACAGAATAATGTATGACAAAATATCTGGGCACTATGGTTCAGCCAAGTTGACACGTAAAATTAACCATCACATTGAGCATGGGCTGGATTTCAACTCATCTTCAACTCTTTAGTCATTTACCAATGTGTAGAGCCAAACTGCACAACTACTCACACTGAGCTTGTTTTTGGTAGCCTGTGTCAGTCCATATGCTAATACCTTTGGGGACCATAGTTCAAATCATTTTGTAATGAGTAAACTCATCAGTGGTCAGGAGGCTCTGCAACTGACCCTGACCAGCTGCCCTTTCCAAAGAGGAGAATCTTGACTTTGATAAGTGAGGCTTCTGTTTGCACCAACAAACAGAATAGACTGTAGTTTTCCACAGTGTGCTTATAATTCTGGGTTTTCATTCTGGTTCTTTCACTAATTTACTGTGGGATGTTGGGTAAATCACTTTACTTTTCTGGACCTGGGTTCTTCTACTTGTAAAACGACATGCTTATAATTTGAAAAGTTCCTTTCATCTCTGACGTGATGCATCAAACATGTAGGCCTTGATATATTGATTTTTGTCCCTAACTGATATGAGCAATGACTAGGTAATTATTCTTTTATTGATAATAGCAAAAAGCTTTATTTTCTAACTTTGTAAACCATCTAATGCTTTTTTGCATTAAAGGGATAATTTATGTCATGTGACTATCAGCAACTGTTGTGAAAAATTTGGGAGAACTATTTATCTTCAGATGAAGAAGCAATTATTATCAAATGTCAAAAACCACTGAATGAGGTCCATCTTCTTCCTATGACAGAAAGTGTTTTACATGCCTCCTTCCCAAGGCATGTAACTTAGATTAGTATCAAGTAAGTTTTAAGGTTTAGCTCTCGAAATTCAAAGGCGCTATAGAATAATACTTTGAATTTTTAATAAACTATCAATTTGAAGTTACTGGAGTACATAAATTGCAATCAGGAAGAAATGGGATCTTTCCTGCATACTGAGATTCTCCTTGGTTCATTGATAATTCTTGATGCATCTTATTACATGTTTTTCTCGAGTTGCTTAAAATACTTAACAGAAAATAATTATTCATCTCCTTACATTAAGGTTAGATATACAAAATACGTGTACCCCTTTAGGCAACCTCACTTCACCAGAATGTTATAACATGCAATGTAAAATATGAATAATTGTGTGGAAGATATTTGGAACTTTAATGCTTTCTCAAGCATTTCAAATAATTTTATAAGTTTCTGATGGAATTACAAAACGATTAGACCTGAAATGACTTCATAAGGTAAGACTTTTAAGAAGGTATGTCTTTTTACAAAAGTATAGAAATGTTAACACTCATTATTGCACCTTTTAACACTCGACTTCAGGAGAGGTGGTGATTTTCATAGTCTCGCCACTGTTTAGAACATTTTTGGAAGGCCGTTCATGGCACTGACTTTAGAGCTAGCTTATGAACCACACAAGGAAATTAGTTTTATTACTTTATTGTCACACCTTATGTATTTCCATTCTTAACATTGCTCGCAGTTGGGGATCTTCCCCATCTCAGACAGAGTATGCATTTTCCCCACTTAATACTGTTGTTGCAAAAACATATCCCAGAGAACGAACGTTTGCTGTAGATAGATTCACAAATAAAATATGTAGATAAAATATGGCACAGTGTCGAATGTAAAATATATTATATTACCTGTGAAGTAGTCTATTATATAAAATAGCTTCTCTAATTTAGGTGGACAGAAAATGTAATTTTTCTGTTTAAAACCCACTGAAGAATTTGTTTGTTGACATGATTTTAACCTGTTGACTTTGATGTCTGTTCTTGAGAAAATCTAATAAATTTTCTCTAAAATACACACCCACCAAAAAGATGCGAAATTTATTGTTTTGAATTATTGAAAAAAATGTATCCATTGAAAACATCATAGAAAAGTATTGCTTTGATTATAAACATTGTTGTCAAAATGTAGAAATAAAATATTTCAATTATGTGATTGAGGAGATAGGAATATATGTTCAAAGATGTGAGATAATCCACAGAAATTAAGGTTTTATTATTCCAATTTTTATTTTTCTAGTCTTTTTTTTCAAAAATTTCTTAGTGATTTTACAAAGAACAAAAATCGTCAGGAGAGAGAGAGATGCCAACTCTTTTAGTTTATACATATCTAGGCTGTGTATTTCCCTGTCTTTGGTTCATTGAGGCGATATCACAGCATGGCCTCTGGATAAAACAAACAAAAGATAACAGAATACACCAGACTACAGTAGGTCAATTAAAAAAACTTATTAACAAGCAATTAAAGCTCAGTGGTTTTTTTCTTTGTGGGTGTTTGTATACAGTAGTCAGTAGATAGTTTAGCATGTTGGGCCTATTCTTTCCCTGGGTGTCATTTATTGGAAATGCCTGAGGAACCTTGGAGAAGAATGAGAAACAACCAAATAAATTGATGTCAGTTTTACCTGTGTTATACATTAAATTCATGACTTTTCTCATTCAAATGAGACTTAATTCTGTACTGTCTAAAAGAAAAAAGATCTTGATACCAATGCACCAAACTATAAAGCAATAGCTCTGAAAATGATGTATCAAAGGCAGGACTCATTGTAGAAGTGAACAAAGGCAAAAGCCTTATTAGTAATGGGCTAATCCTATGGTGAGCCTGGGTGGGTAAACTGCTGTCTAGAAGTAGACTGTTCACTCATGCGAAGTAAATTAACACTTCCTTGGCACCAGGGTACTATTAGGTGCATTGAAACAACTTATTTACTATGGACATCCTGGTGCCCTTGCATATCCCACATCACTGTAAGATCAGGCATAATAAAATCATATGGTGCCAAGGAGCCAGACCTTACAAATTTTAGCCCATAGCCCAGTGAATTGGTATGGTAGTTAAATTTGCTGGGGCACTGTTCTAGCTATAGCAGAAATTTTATTCTTAGTATCTCTAAAGCAGAGAAATTAAAGCAAGCTAATCGTCCCTGATGACAAATCACCTAAGCCTTTCTTTTATGTACTATGTGATTTTGCAGGCTCACTTCTTGCTCACTGGGGGGAAAAAGAAAAACAAACCAAAGATTTCTTTTATTCCTTGAAGTAAAGAACCAGAGAGAAAGTTGACACCTAATAAAGGCAATCCTTGCCCATTTTGTTTCTCATCATTGGCTATCAAAAAAAGAAAAAAATCATTCATAGCCAGATTAATAGCAAGGCAAAAAAGGAATAAGCAAGCTTCATAAAAATAGAGGATCATAGTCTTAATAAGTCATGCTCCCACTGCCCACATACAAATTAGGCAATACATGTTCTATCTAACAAAGCTGATGGTATTGAAAAACAAATTAATTAGAATAGAGATACATGCATTCTTATTATTTATTTATTTTTCTTGTTACATGTTAAGACTCATTAGCGATATATGCATTTTTAATATAACAAGTGTAATGTAGAAATAGGTTAAATTAGTTATGAAAGAAATAAGTACTTTAACTGATAATTTTGATAGTTGGACAGTATTGATGTCTTTTGTGATTTTTACTATTTTTAAAACTAGGGTTTAACACATATTCAGCTATTAACCTCAAACTCAGAATGAACGAAGGTCCATTCGTAGTTCTGTTTATAATTTAAGTTTTAGAATATATTGTAAAGAAATACACAAACACAAAATTTTACCCAACAAATAAGCTGCCGAACAAAATAAGAATTCTCTGTTGGATCTGGGAAGATTATAGTAGTAATTTTTGTTTTCTAATCGGAAAGCCTTTGTTCATCTAATTTCATGATTTTATATGAGAATTTTTATAAACATGGAGGTTATATTTCCAACCAAAGTCGTATCAAATTTGTCTCATTTTTAAATGATTCCTTTTTGAACAAGGAAAACTTAATCTTTTATTCTGTTATCCTTGAAAGATAGTTGAAGCCAAACTGCTACAAAATTATGTTGGCTGAAATACAAAATGAACACGTTTGGTTCTTTAAAGCTGGGACATGTTAGGAGTAATCATCTTGATTTTCTGTTAAGCACTAGTCATGCTAATTTCTGCCATTAACAAATTTGATTAAATTCAAAGAGGGTAAACACTTTTTTTCTAACTTGAAACATTCTAATGTTTAGAAACAAAATTTGTCAACCAGAAACAAGTTTTCCTAATATGAAATTAAAACTATATCTTTTTAAGAACCCAAAATAAAACAAAACATATTTCCTCGTATTTCTTTTTACTTCCAGGCAAAGAGTGTGATGCTGATCATACACTTTTCACTTCCTATTTTTTTTAATTGTTCAGATACAATGGCTAGTCTTCTTATTCCCAGGGATGATTTCATCTCTCCCATCCAAATCATTTTAGAATCTAACACCAGTGCCAAAACATCTGGTATGAGAGTTGAAAATGAATTAGTTTACATGATTGTTAAATCTGAATAAATTCACCCAATATTTGGTTTTATTTTTGAAAATTAAATTGATGTTACTCTTGCAACTTTTCAATCTGACATTTTTCCTGTTTTTTTTTTTACCCTCAAAACCAAAAATAGGCATTACTCCAATTCATGTTCATTTAAAAACAATATGTTGAAGATATGTGCCTGGAATATCCCAACATGGGCTGATATTTAGTAAAAAGTTGCTGTAAAAGCCTCACTGAGGTGTTCTTGGAGGCTGGACGTGGAAGATAGAGTTTCTGGAACTAAATTATTTGAGCCTCTCTGAGCTTTGCTATCAACCTTATAGTAGATATAAAAAAGAAATCCACCAATTAAGTGTTCTCAGGTGATGCCAGTACATAATTGAATTTAGCTTTTTACATCTACCAGTGATATTATAATAAACATAGACCTCCCTTGTTGACATTTATCAAAATGTGGAAGACCAGTGTTTGGAATTACAGCTGGGCAAAAGTTAACAAAACTTATATTTAAAAATCCATCTTGGAAAAGTAATATTGAGGTAACTTAGCAGTTAAGGTATTAAAATAGTAGCTTATTATTTTAGACTCAACACCAAAAACAGACACCACCGTCTCATCAAATAAACATGTAGTGAAAGAGTAACACACACATTAGCTGCAAACTGAGTCTGTAGCCAATACAGTATGATGAGAAGGAATACTCAGTATGGTGTGATGTGCAGTTGCTGCCATTAGCCATATGGTGCAGTGTGAAAAGGGCCTCTGTGACTGAGTAACAGTTGTATCTTATATGGTTTATTAAATAATTATGCAATGGCAAGTAACACTTCTATAATTATTGGCTGTTTTTAAATATTTTTGTTAATCTAGCTGCATTTACCAGGTTGAAGGATGCATGTTCCATCAGGTCTCCACGCTTTGTATCTGCTTAGTGTATAGAATGGAAGTTGGCTGCCATATTGAAGATTTAGAGCACATTTCTTATATCATACTGTGTATCATCAAGGTATGCCACAGGGCATTTAGAAATATAGGGGCACATTCCTTTTAGAGATGCTTTCCACCTGCCACCTGTCAGTACAGACACTGCATGTGGGATAGAGAATGTGCTACTTTTATATAATTTCCACAGAATGAGACAGAGACATATTAAGACATTCAAATGAAAAGCAAAAAAAAAATCCCACAACAAAATATTCAGAAATTTTGTTTCATAATTCTGTGTGGGATCCTATTTGGTTACTTAAAAAATATCATGGACATTACCCTGACACATTTCTATTTATAGTAATTTTTTCCTCTAAGGAAATTTGTACTTCATCTCTTTGTTTAACTCCAACCTACTTGGCTTTTTCAGTTAATTAACACTTTATTCATCAGTCAGACTACTCTGTCCTACACTACATACTATATCTAAGTTGCTTAGATATAGTATGCTGGTTCTGCAATGTAGGATTATCAGAGGACAGGTGGCAATATCATGGTTAATGCAGTGAAGTGGCTGTGATTGTGATATGGCCACCATGGGACTGCAGGGCAGCTGCATCTGCCACTGAGAGATAGGTTGTGGCTCAATGAAATACACTGGAGCAGCAACACACTTGTGCTTGCACAAGCTCACTCTCTTGGCTGATGAAGTTATGCTATCTTTAAAAAACGGGTTGTATGCTTTCATGCATGATTATTTTGAAGACAGATAGAATTTTGAAAAATTTAACTTAGAGTTTGTAAATGATCATTGGGTGAAACACTGAGAAGTAAAACTAATCCAGGTACAGTATTGCCATTGCAATAATAGCCACGGGTCTTATTGCCAAGTTACACCAACCTTTCTCTGCCTCTGTACTTAAAGGCTGAGTAGCATTATTATATTTTGAATACTTTTTATAAAAATTAATTTTATTATTATTTTTGATATGTAATTATTCAAATATGCTTCCTTATGCTAAAGTCTTTTTGATTGTATTCAATAAGAAAAAAGTAAAAGAAAATAAGGAGTAGTCATTGGGGCTGTTTTTCAGTCTCTTGTAAGACAGAAGATCACATTTCCTCACAACCTTGGTTTTCATTATGATTGTGAGATTGCTTTATCCAGTGAAAGTGAAGGCAGACGTCTTTAATAACCAATATGCTGTTCACCATGGTGTCTTCCCACTGACACAGTGGCCAGGGACATTCCAGATGGAAAGACTCCTTCAGAGAACCTCTACAGAGCATCCTAGCCCTGAAATGATATGAATGTGCCTCCCAAGTAATAAATAACAAAAACAACAAAATATTTCACAGATATCACTACTAGGATAAGGTTAACTATAGAAATAATATTTAAAGTCATTTTAAATAAATGATATTAAGTAAACCAGAGTATTTAGAGCCTCCTTCCCTGTTTGTGAGGCTGATATGCCATAATTAATTACTAGTGACCCCCCCACCTCCACCCCCCAGCTCACTGGCAGCCTAGGTGTGGCTGGGAGAGTTGTAATCTCTTTCCTCATTTCTGATTTGGAGCAGCATGGTTGGTACACCCAAGTAAGTCATACAATTATTACCATTTTCATATGGCAGAATAAAGTTTCACAACTACTAGTGCATGTGATACTTGGTGTGGTAAAGATCATGCAGATGGCATGTATAAAGAACAAAAATTTTGAAATATTGATAAAATGAAACATTTAAGGATAAATTAAAGTAATATTTTCACCTCGTTATTTGAAAATTGGTTAAGTTTTCCAAATAATTGCATCTCTCCCTTTAATTGACCTGTGTACACATTTGCTAATCCATCCGTTCATCCAGACAGCCAGATAATCAAGAGTTTTTCCAGTATCTACTATATATTACAGGAACTGTTCAAAATGGTGAACATAGAAAAGATGGACAATTTATTGTCGTATTATTCCTCAAATAATTAGCATTTCCAGGGGAAAGGAAGATAATTAATTACAATCAAATATAGTAAGTGATATACAAGTAAATACTATGTTCCAGGCATTGTCCTGGGTATTTGATTTTATTTCGTCTTTATAGACACTCAATGAGATAGTAATTACCTTCACTATATATAGATAAGGATACCAATTCTCAAAGAATTTAAATGATTTGTTCAAAGTCTTACTATTAGAAAGTACTAAGAAAGGATTTGAATCCAGTAGTACAGAGAAAAACAAATGATCATGTGTATAAAGACAATCTTTGTTAATATCATTGTTAAAGGTTTCGTGCCAAGATGCTGTGTCTTTTGCTTACCATCGGGTCATAAGCACAATGTTGGTCTTCAATACATTATTAAGATTGCCCATATTTGAGATCACATTCAGATTCGGCCCCCCCGCCAATAGTATTTTTCCCCAGTGGCTACATATATATACCTATCAACACACATAAAATATTTGGAAAGAAAAATCCTATTCTGATGCAATCATTTTTCTCTTTAATGGAATGGGGTTGAGTTGAATGAAGGAGAATAAAATTTGAGTTTGCAAAGGAATTTTAGTTCTATATGAAATATTTTGTTTTTTAAGAAAAATATATTCAGATGTTAATTATGTACTTAAAGTTTACTTTAAAAAGTCACTGTCACTTTTCTAGACTTCTTATTTCAGTGTGAAGCTTGATGCTATACTTTTTCAGATACTTTGTCTCAGAAAATCCTTGATGCTAAGCATGTTTAGTAAGAGCTTTCTGTTTTGGTGTATTTTGAGGATTTATTTCAAGATTTAGAGCTCCTTTTAGCAGTTATTGTAGTACTGGCTTGGTAGTGGTGTATTCTCTCAGCATTTGTTTGTCTGAAAAAACCTGTACCTTTTCTTCATTTATGAAGCTTAGTTTTGCTGGATACAAAATTCTTGGCTGATAATTGTTTTGTTCAAGGAGACTGCAGATTGGGCCCCAATCCCTTCTAGCTTGTAGGGCTTCTGCTGAGAAATCTGCTGTTAATCTGATAGGTTTTCCTTTATAAGTTACCTCCTGCTTTTGCCTCACAGCTCTTAAGATTCTTTCCTTCATCTTGACTTTAGATAACCTGATGACTATGTGCCTAGGTGATCATCTTTTTGCAATCAATTTCCTGGGTGTTCTTTGAGCTTCTTGTGTTTGGATGTCTAGATCTCTAGCAAGGCAGGGGAAGTTTTCCTCAATTATTCCCCCCAATATATTTTCAAAACTTTTAGATTTTTTTTCTTCCTTAGGAATGCCAGTTATTCTTAGGTTTGGTGATTTAACACAATTCCAAAATTCTTGGAGGCTTTGTTCATTCTTTTTTTTTTTTTTTTTTAGTTGGAGTCCCACTCTGTCACCCAGGCTGGAGTGCAGTGGTGTGATCTCCACTAGATGCAAGCTCCACCTCCCAGGTTCATGCCATTCTCCTGCCTCAGCCTCCGAAGTAGCTGGGACTACAGGCGGCCACCACCAAGCCTGGCTAATTTTTTGTATTTTAGTAGAGACTGGGTTTCACCGTGTTAGCCAGGATGGTCTCGATCTCCTGACCTCATGATCCACCCGCCTCGGCCTCCCAAAGTGCTGGGATTACAGGCGTGAGCCACCACACCCAGCAGAAATAGTGTGATTTTTTTTTGAGGGTGTTAAAGAACCTTGTTTTGTCATATTACCAGAATTTTTTTTTCTGGTTCCTTCTCATTTGGATAGGCTATATCAAAGGAAAGGTCTGGGGCTCAAAGGTTGATATTCAGATTCTTTCATCCCATGGGGTGCTCCCTTGATGTAGTACTCTCCCCCTTTTCCTAGGGATGTGGCTTCCGGAAAGCCAAACTCTAGTGATTGTTATTTCTCTTCTGGATCTAGCCACCTAGTGGAGTTACCATTTTCCAGGGTGGCATTGGTGGGTGTCTGCACAGAGTCCTGTGATGTGATCTTTTTCCAGTCTGTCAGCTATGGATAGCAGCACAGTATTTGGGCTGTCTCCTGGATCCTGCAGGAGCAATCTGCTTCCTTCAAAGGGTCTATAGATTCTTTCTGCTTTCCTGGTATGTTCCTGCAGTAGTTTTGGCACTTAACCTGGTCATGCCTGATCTCAGGAACGAGGTCTCCTCAGCGCAAAGGCAGGACCCAGCTCCATTAAAGCTCTACCCCCTGAAATGACAGCCAGGAAGGTATCCATAAACCACCACCACAACCACCCCTCAATACCACGGAATACTATTCAGCCATAAAAAGTAACAAAATAATGGCATTTGCAGCAACCTGGGAGGAGTTGGAGACCATTATTCTAAGTGAAGTAACTCAAGAATGGAAAACCAAACATTGCTATGTTTTCACTCATAAGTGGGAGTTAAGCTATGAGGATGCAAAGGCATAAGAATGATACAATGGACTTTGGAGACTTGGATGAAAGGGTGAGAGTAGGGTGAAAGATAAAAGACTACGAATTGGGTACAGTGATTACTGCTTGGGTGACGGTGCACAGAAATTTCACAAATCACCACTAAAGAACTTACTCGTGTAACCAAACACCACCTGCTCACCAAAAACCGATGGAAATACGAAATAATAATAAAAAAAGTCCATTAAACATGTGAAATAAAAGAGCTTTCTGACTTGAGTTATCAATAAACATGTTGGCCCTTTATTTCTTCATTTGTAAAATAAAGGCAAGGGTTGCACGAGGTTATGTACAAGCTTTTCGTGGCTCTAACATCGTATGATTTCTTTTACCTTTTGGAACTAGTGGGGCTGCTAGTAGAAACCTGATCCTCATCTTGTTTTAGGGGTATGTGTGTTGGAAACTAAAATACTGTGAGGTTAAGTTCAAGATCACATTGCCAGGGACAAAAATGACAAGGAGAACTCTGTTTTGAGTCCCTCTTTCAAAGGGCTCTTTTGTAATGCTTTGGGCAACTTGTCATTTGTTGATTAAAATACTTTGAAGCAACTTGAGTCTGTTTCTCAGTGTGTGATATATTGTTTCAAATGATTTGAATTTACTGGCATCTGGAATAAGATATAGCACTAAATATTTGTATTTGATATTAGATTATATGCAGCGCTTGATTCCATACTGTTTTCTCAGTCTGGTATTTCCGTTTGTGTCTGTGTGTGTGTGTGTGTGAATGTGATAAATGACATAAAAATACTAACAAGTGTCTGTGATTTCCTCTTTCCAATTCTAAAGAATAGGAACATCTTAAAACAACACGGGAACACAGTTAATAATGCTTTTCTCACTTTGGTGAATAAATAACAATGAAGGTAAAGGGCAAGAATAGAGCCAGAGGGTTTACGAGAAATTCTGAAGGTAATAAATTAAAATTGTGTACATAACATTTCTATTCTTACATCACCTTAGAGTAGTTCTAGAAATTAGCACCCAAGGATGATATTTGGTGTGGCACACAGGGAATGTCTTTATTGCACAAATATATGCTTAGGTAATATGAAATATAGAAATAAGAAAAATTTAATTGATAAAAGAGGCAGAAGTTCATGTCAAAGTTACTTAAAGCTTCTCATGATGGCAAACATTTACATTATAAGCGTTTCTCCTCCATTATAAACAACCTGATTTTCATCGATGAAAGCAGCTGGCAGAGACTGCTGAACCAGTTATTTTATTTTATCAGGCATTGCTAGCAGAGATACCACTTTCATTTTTGCCAGCATTTGTAGTGTAAATGAGAAGCCACATATTGTAAAATAACACTAAGAAGATCAAAGGAAGCAATCCCAACTACCAAGTTAAAATCATTCTGGGAAAATGTTTTTTTTATTATGGTTAATAATGTAATCAAGCCAGAAACCTGCCTAGAAGTTGGAGTTATAGCAGAATTACTGTTAATATTACAGGGTTCCTAATTGGAGTAATATGGAAAGAAAGTTATGGAACATATGAAAACAAGGGACTAATAAAATATGTACAAAGAGCGATATAGTTTTGATTAGAGTAGTATGTGTATTTTCTCAGAAAGACAAACCAGTGTTGCAAATGAAGATTTAGCATTAAGACACGAAGGGGAAAGCATAAAAGGAAGAAAACCAAAGGGATCATTTTTTAAAAAACATCTTTGATTTCATCCTTTAAAGACCAATTACTTTTCTGTCTCTTGTGGGAAGAAAAAAAAAACATTCTTCTTAATAGCAAAGTCATTCTAAGACTTTTCTTATTCATTTTATATTTAGCAGATTACAGCTTTAGTCATCAGTAGGAAAGAGCCTCACAAACTGACAGACTTAAAATCATGTCCTTTGATTGTAATTGACAGAAAAAGCATTTAAGGTAAAGAAAAAAATATTTTATTCATCTTTGATTACACTGTGATGTGATTTGGTGACATAATACAGCTGGGAACTGAGGCAAGAAAGGCAATAATTCCTACTTGACGGTTTGACATGATGTAGCCCTTTAGTCATCTTCATACCAACGCCTCCAGCTACAATAGTCTCCTTGATGGCGGCTAGACAAATAGATATACAGAGTGTTAGAATTTAAAAGGCAAACAGCTCTAAAATAACATTTGTTAAGGCAATGTATTTCAGCATTAAATGCTTGACAACTACACATTTGGCTGGACCTAAAATTAAATCTATTCAATTTAAACATTTTACTGTACAAAATACCCTCATTTAAGCAACACTTTCTTAAAATAATGTAAAATAAATGGTTTATGTACAATAGCTCTTTAAAGAGATGCATGCATTTTTATTTTTTCATATCAGTTACTGTGAGTGTATACTTCAACCCATCCGATTGTACTGAAGTTTTATTTTTATACTTTGTTTGATAGTTCTCTTCATTCCCTACTCTGACTTAGTTACTTTTCAGGTAGAATGTTTCCATCTATGTTTTGGACATTTAATTAAAGAGGTTTATGAAAATATAACTATAAATAATGTCAGACAGTTAGTAAAATAATACATACACAGCATCACATTTGTTTCTCTGCCAAAAATTTATTTTGCTAAATAAATTTATATTCTAGGACTTGAATAAGGACCTTGATATTCTGTTCTGTATCTTCACTGCCATAATGAAAACTACTTCTATGTTCATTTACAAGTAGCTTGTGAATACTCAGATTTTAAAAGATCTAAGTATAAACTAATGAAGAATATGTATTTTGTGAAAAATTAAAAATATATTAGAAAATGTGGAAAAGGAACCTATAATATAGAATTAATTTGCTAAATTTCCTTTTCAGAGATTTGAAGAGCTTATATCTAGAGTCACATAAGATCTGTAAGACTACTAGGGGAGAAAACATATAGCTTAGCAATATTTTTTAGTGATTAAGAAAAGATCTCCTGAATGTCACCACGACACAAATGTGTGCATGTGTAGAGTTAAATGAATATCCACCTGAGAATGACTTATGAAGGAATTACATTTTCCAAAGGAAGATTGTGAATTGTCGTGCATGATGATATTTATACATGTAAATCAGGTATTCAAATCTGCAAGTTGATTGTGTCTAGAAATGTCAGACTAATTATAAACTCTTATGATGTATTTACCTGAATGCCCCCAAAGCTGCTTAAAACTAAAATGTTCAATTTAACGAAGGTTGTTTTAGTTATCACAAATGGACTCTATTAATCATGTCTTTAAGAGTAATGTAAATATCATCACCATGAATACAGGTACAAGTCAGAAAGCTGTCCAACTTCCCACAAAAAAATAAGTCCAGTGTTCTTCCAATTTAGCTCAGAGGTTTGGATTACCTTGTTGTCAGTGAGTTTAAGAGAGAATATATCTTATCGAAAGAATAATTTAATTTCTTATCTGAAGGGACCTACCTATACAAAAAAGTTCCAAGATGAATAATAATTATAGACATTGCTACACATACTATTCCTCCCATGGAGATCCACTTATATTTCATTCTGTGCCAATATTTTTTTTTAGCCAGATTAAATAACATTGAGCCCATTTTTTTAAGGTTTGGTTTACACAAATATCTTTTTTCTTTCTCTGCTTGGGTGTAGATATTTTTACTACTGGAACTGTATGGACATAGTAGACATATATGTCCATCATTAGACTATATAGATGGTTTTTGTGCTTCTGCATAAAGGGGGAACAGTAGTCTTTTAATTAATGCTCACTTGCACGTATATAGTACATACCTCACATGTGTTTTTGTTTCTAAACATTTTGAAAGCAACAGGAGAAATAGTGAATTACTTGTTGAAACCCCAACATTCCATTTTAGCTTTGACCAACTTTGTTTTTCATTGAGAATAAAAGATTCTGCTAAACTATTTGAAATTTCATTTCTCTTTTTAAAATTCACCTGGGTGTACAGTTTTTTACCCAACTTGGTTAATACCACATATCATTTGATCAAAGAACAATTCAATAACAAACCTTTGCAGAGCTTTTTGCAAATAGTATTTGGGGACTTGTACAAAGTACCTATTTCAAATTTTTACTTCCATTCAATGTCCACAAAGCAGTTATATATCATGGAAAAACAATTTTGGGAACACCAAGGAGGCTTAGCTTGAAGAACTATTTTCATTGTTTAGAAGCATCTTTCACAAAATGTTCATCTGCATTTCTCAACCCCGCTCATGTACAAGTAGAATTTTCAATAGAAATTTTTTTTTTTTTTTTTTTTTTTTTTTTTGAGACGGAGTCTTGCTCTGTCACCCAGGCTGGAGTGCAGTGGCGCAATCTCGGCTCACTGCAAGCTCCGCCTCCCGGGTTCACGCCATTCTCCTGCCTCAGCCTCTCCGAGTAGCTGGGACTACAGGCGCCCGCCACCACGCCCGGCTAATTTTTTTTTGTATTTTTAGTAGAGACGGGGTTTCACCGTGGTCTCGATCTCCTGACCTCGTGATCCACCCGCCTCAGCCTCCCAAAGTGCTGGGATTACAGGCGTGAGCCACCGCGCCCGGCTCAATAGAAATATTTTATCAGTATTGCCGTTCACACATAGTTAAGTAGCCTATTCCAATTGTAGAAAAATATTAAACATTATTGAGTTACTTGCAAAATTTCTTCTCTTTCCTTAGTATCTTTAACTATTACGGATAAAATAATGTGGAAATGAAGAAGTTCATCATATCTGTAATGGCCAGTCATCAAACATTTACACAAATATTTAAAGAAGAAGAACGTAATCCTAATGCTTTCATAATCTTCACTTTGCTTGTTCACAGATGGACATGTTTTGTCTAGGATGTTCTCTGCAAGATAGAACTCACACTCTTAAATGATAATACAAATTATTATATCTGGCAGATCCAGTTATATAAGGAAATTAACTTATTTAGATTACTTAACTTTTTTCAAAAGTTTTTTATGCTTATAGAAATTTAAAAGATACATTGCTTTGTAAGTATTGAAAATAAAAGTTCCATATTTGTTATTGAAATATTTGTAATAAAAACTTAGACTCCTAATTATAAATTGAAATATTTTGTTATTATTCATATTTGTAAACTAAAATCAATTGAATAATAATATTTATCATAAGGTTTTTATTTTAAATATCTGAATTGGAAATAGGAGAGAAAATAACCTTAAATGTAGTTATTTAAATTTTGTATATTTGATTTCTTAAGCTAAATCCACATAGGCTCAAATGGTATGATTCCCAGAATAGCCAGACCCTAGTTAGTATAGAGACATTATCTGCTTCACTAAGTATTTTGTTCTATTTACTTTTATGCAATTACATGTAGACTTTGCCAGGGAGTTAATGCAATACTAAACTATTTGAAAATCTAAATTCTCACAAAGAAGGCTGGGCTATACATTTAAGCAAATTAAAATCTATTATAATAATGTTCTCAATAGTTTGCCACCCTAAATAATGACTTTAAAAATATTTGATATTCTGGCCAGGCTGACACCTATAATCCTAGTACTTTTAGGAGGCCAAGTCAGGAAGATCACTTGAGCTCAGGAGTTTGGAAACAGCCTAGGCAACATAGCGAGACCTCTTGTCTCTATAGAAATATCTCCAGGGTGTTTCAGAGAGCTTCCTGGCAGCCCCTCCCATCACAGACCTGGAGGCCTAAGAGGGAAAAATTGGTGCCCTGTGTCCCAGCCACTACATCTCTGTGTGTGTGTGTGTGTGTGTGTATATAGTTCTTATGATCAAATTTCAGAAAAAATAATTTAGAGAATAAAAATATGTTGAACTAATGCAAAAGTATAATCTGAAATAATTTGCAACATTTGCAACAGTTGTGTTATTGCTTATGATGTTAAATATAGTATAATATTTGAAAATCAGATGTGCATAAGAAACAACCTAATTATTTATATTCTTCCTTTTTTTTTTTTTTTTTTTTGAGACAAGGTCTCACTCTGTTACCCGGGCTGGAATGCAGTGGAGTGATCATTGCTCACTGTAACCTCTAACTCCTGGGCTCAAGCAATCTTCCCACTTCAGCCTTCTGAGTAGCTAGGACTACAGGCATGTGCCACCATGCCAGGCTAATTTTTTTTTTCTGGTAGAGATGGGAACTTGCTATGTTGTCCATGTTGGTCTTTAATTGCTGGCCTTAAGTAACCCTTAGCCTCCCAAAGTGCTGAGACTACAGGTATGAGCCACCACACCTGGCTTATTCTTAATTCTTGGCCTGTTAGTATGAAGACATGTTTCAATGCACCTGGAGAATGATATTGTTATTTTTCTTAGATGTATTCAATATCATGGTAATTGAATCACTTATTTTTTCCCTAAAAATATGTGATCTTGCACAAGTTCACCAATAAATCCAGTCTTCAGTGACATTTGGGCACAAACGGCAAGTTGTTGCACTTCTAGATCCCTATATCATCTTATATTAGCCTAATAATGATAAGTAATATTTGAATCCAGGAGTGATAGTATAGTATATATTTATACTTTGAAATTATTAAATGTATTATGCCAGTACTATATTTTTATGATACATTAGAAATGTTTTTTGTTAATTAAAAAGAAGTGTTATGGCTAAAAAAATGAAATCCTTACAATTAACATTTGAATGATAAGCAATTGGGGGTAATTATAGTTCATACTCTACATTCAATGCATTTTGATATATGGATAATTATTCCTGGTAATATCATTTAGTTGAATTTTTGTAACAATAGTAATAATTTATTGCAAAATTAATTCTTTGACACAATTTAACATTTAGTGATTTGAAGTCAAAGTGAATTGATTTTACTAAAGAGACACTTGTGCTCTGGTTTTCTATATTCAAGTACTAATTGGTTATTATAGGTCACTTTAGAACTTAGTTTAAAAATAAATTAAATTGGTTGCAAGGTACATTTAGTAGAAATAGCTTGATATTTTCAGCTCATGGGGTTTTATTTAAATAAAAAATGGTAAAGTAATGCAATCATCTTTGGTTATAAAAGTGATGGATGAATTAAAAACATTTTTGAATCAGGTCAATGGTACTGATGATTAGTACATTGTTAATCAAGTTCCTCAGATTGCTATCAAATGCTTTAGCTCTTTTGCTCAGGCTGGTGAGAGGATCATGAATATTAAAGAGATTCAAATGGATATGCTCTCATGCAATATGGAGTATCACAAATGAAAAGACTAAATGAGGGCAGACTGTGACTCTATGTGCTGATATATCTCTTAAATAAAGCGAAATGCCTAATCAATTTCTTTTCTCACATATAGCAACCAAATAGAAAAATAACAACTTCTTCTTTTTCTTCTGCTCTTCTTCATCTCCTTCTCTTTCTTCCTCTCTTCTTCTTCTCCTTCTTCTTCTCTTCTGCTCTTCTTCTTCTTCTTCTTCTTCTTCTTCTTCTTCTTCTTCTTCTTCTTTTCTTCTCATATGTTTTAATCATATTGACAAACTAATGGACATGGTACATTAAGAATATTTTTAAAGAAAAGATTTACATAATAGTTAATAAGGTATAATAGCTATAATTTAAAAGACATCAGTTAAAGACTGGGGCACAATGCATTTACACAGCGTAAACTGTAGTATGTTTTAGAGACAAAGAATGGAGACTGCTGACAAATGTCTTCTTGAAAGAGAGATATGATAATATAATATTTTATTTTTTACATAATAATCCCCTATACTTTTAAAATCTATGCTATTAGAAATATGATACTATATGTTGAATGGTATACATTGATTTTATCTATTATTAAAAGCAAAATTTTGCTTTTTAGACAGAAATGGAAGAAAAAGATTATGCATAGAAATCTAAATAGTTAATTAAGGGCTACTACGTCACTTTTAGAATTTTGATTTTCTTTTCACATGGATATCTGCTAGTAAGGAATTATAAAATATTTATAATTAAAACATGACACATTTATTTATAATATAGAATAAAATAGTACATTTATAAATGGCCAAATTAATACATAGGCATACCTCATTTTATTGTGCTGCATTTTTTATGAATTGAAGCTTTCTGACAACCCAGCATTAAGCAAGTGTATCAGTGCCATTATTCTAACAGTATGCACTAACTTTGTGTCTCTGTTTCACATTAGGAAATTCTTATATATTTCAAACTTTTAATTATTATTCTGTTATGGTGATCTGTAATCATTGATCTTTGATGTTACTATTGTAATTGTTTTGGGGCATCATGAATTGTGCCCACATAAGATGGCAAAATTAATTCATACTTCTGCATGTTCTGACTGCTCCACCAACTGACTATTCCTTTGTCTTTCTCTCTCTCTTTGGGCCTCCCTATGCACTGAGAAACAACAATATTGAAATTGAGCCAATTAATAACCCTGGTATAGCCTCTACATGTTCAAGTTAAAAATAGAGTCACACATCTCTCACTTTAAATCAAAAGCTAGAAATAACTAAGCTTAGTGAAGAAGGCATGTGGAAAACCAAGACAGCCAAAGGAAAAGTTCCTGAAGGAAATTTAAAGAGCTTCTCCCGTGAACATACAAATGATAAGAAAATGAAACAGCTTTATTGCTGATATTGGAGAAAGTTTTAGTGGTCTGGATAGATCAAATAACCAGTCACAATATTTTTTTAGACCAAAGCCTAATTCAAAGCAAGTACCTAACTCTATCTAATTCTGTGAAGGATGAGAGAGGTGAGGAAGCTGCAGAAGAAAGGTAGAACCTAGCAGAGCTTGGTTTATGAGGTTTAAGGAAAGAAACTCTTTAAAAAACATAAAAGTGTAAGGTGAAGCAGCAATTTCTGATGTAGAAGTTGCAGCGAGTTATCCAGAAAATCTAGCTGAGATCATCGATGAAGGTGGCTATACTAAACAACAGATTTTCAGTGTAAATGAAGCAGCCTTCTATTGGAAGAAGATGCCATCTAAGACTTTTATAACTAGAAAGGAGAAGTCACTGCCTGGCTTAAAAGCTTCAAAGGATAGGCTGACTCTCTTATTAGCAGCTAATGCAGCTGGTGACTTTAAGCTGAAGCCAGTGCTCATTTACCCTTCCAAATACCATAAAACCTTTGAGAATTATGCTAAATATGTCTGCCAGTGCTCTGTAAATGGAATAATAAAGCCTGGATGATAACACAGATCTATTTACAGCATGTTTTATGGAATTTTTAAAGCTCACTGTTGAGACCTATTGCTCAAATATAAAGATTCCTTTAAAAATACCACTGCTCATTGACAATACACCTGGTCACCCAAGAGCTCTGGCGGAGATGTACAAGGAAAACTAGAAGTTAAAAATATACAAATATGTAACTACAAACTTACTCTGAGTAAAGTATTGGATAACATGAAAAAATATAACATATTTTATAACAGAACTTGTAATTTTATAAGGGTAGCAGTTTCATTATTATAAAAGTCCTCACTAAGAAAGTGATATTTAAGTCAAAACTTGAGTATGTAATAGAAGTTAGAGAGATGAAGAATGAGGATAAAGTATGTTGAAGGGCATGTGTAAAGGACGTGATATGCTTTGTGTTTATGAAAGACTGAAAGAGTTCAAGATGTAGTGAACAAGTCTTAGAAATTCTGATGGGAAATGAGTATGGAAAAGTTGGCAGGGGACAGTTTATGAAGATTATGAAAAAGATTTGGAATTTTATTCTGATGTTCTGATATATTTTTCAAAGTTTAAGTTGACTTGTAGAAATAATTATAAAAATACGGAGTAAGAACATTTAGCAAGGCTTTTCACTTCTCCAAACAAGAAAAGCTTTTGGTTTAGACTAAGTTGATACCTGGGTAAATGGAGATAAATAAATGGAATTGAAATATATATTAAAGGTGAAAGCAACTAACTTGGTACTTAATTGTGATGGATTGGGAAAGGGGCTAACAGAAAGGAAAAGTCAACCACTTAAGATTTCTAGCATTAAAGGAAATCTGAGTTAATGAAAGTGAAATTTACTGAGAAATCAAAGATATGAGAAGGAACAAATTTGGTTAGAAAATTAATGATTACTTTTAGACACATTGTCTTAACAATATCATGATATTGAATAGGGAGGACATATATGCATTGAAAAGAGTAGTCTGAAACTCAAGAGATATCTGGATACTAACGTGAGATTTTTTCAAATTTCGGCAAAGACGTAATTGCCTAGGTAGTGAATGTATAGAGAGAAGAGAATTCCTGGTGTTGAATTTTGAAGATCTCCAAAATATACAGGTTGGATATAGAAGAATGAATCGCTAAATGAGGGGCAAAGAGTGAGAAAGGAAACCAGGTCAGTTTAGTGTTCCAGAAGCCAAGAAAGAATAGTATAATTCTAGAAGAGCTTCAAATTTGTTGAATGTTAGTAAAAAGTTATAGTGAGTTAAGTTGTATCCTTCAAAAAGATATGGTCGAGTTGCAACCTCCCTATACCTATGAATTTTACCTTATTTGGAAATAGGATCTTTGTAGATGTAATCAAGTTCCAGTGAAGTCAGAAGAGATTTGGGTAGCCAGTAATCTTATGACTGGCATCCTTATAAGAAGAGAAGAGTACATGCAAAAACACAGAAGAAGCCAAGATATAGGGAGAGATTGTATGGATGTATCTACAAGCCAAAGAACACCAAGGATTGCTGGGAACCACCAGAAGCTGGGAGAGAGGCATAGGGAGGTTTCTTCCTCAATGCCTCCATAATGACCCAACCTTGCTGACACTTTGATTTCAGACTTTTATCCTCTTGAACTGTGAGAGAATTCATTTCTGTCATTATGAGCCACTCAGTTTGTGGTAATTAGTTACAGAAGTCCCAAGAAACTAATATAGAGCTCACATAGAGTAAGGAAAGAAAATCATCTATGGGTTAGGCAACATACAGATAGTTTTCATTTTTAGCAAGAGCAGAACAGTTGCATGTAGTGTTAGGGGTGGAACCCACATTAGAGTGAGTGATAAATGAAATGCAAAATGATGATGAGAAGACACTGAATGTTTTACTTGGTTTTATTTGGAAAACTGGTTTTCAAGGTGAGAAGAAAGGTAGATCACTGGGAAGTGATCAACAGCAATTTTTTTAAATTTCCAACTTTTATTTTAAGTTCCAGGGTACATGTGCAGGAATTGCAGGTTTGTTACATAGGCAAACATGTGCTATGGTGGTTTGCTACACGTGTCATCCCATCACCCATGTATTAAGCCCAGCATGCATTAACTATTCTTCCTGATGCTTCCCTCCTCCTACCCCCCACCCTCTGACAGGCCCCAGTGTGTGTTGTTCTCCCCTCCCCGTGTGTTCATATGTTTTCATTACTCAGCTCCTACTTATAAGTGAGAATATGTGATATGTGATTTTCTTTTCATGTGTTAGTTTTCTGAGGATAACAGCTTCCATCTCCATCCATGTCCCTGCAAAGGACATGATCTCATTTTTTTAATGGGTGCATAGTATTCCATGGTGTACATGTGCCAAATTTTCTTTATCCAGTCTATCATTGATGGGCTTTAACAGAAAATTTTTAAAAAATAAAGTGCACTAATATATGTGTTGATAATAATAACAAGGAAATAGGGATATAGTAGAGGAATAGAAGCTGAAGAGCTTAAGAGAGGGTGATTAACAAAAGGAGGACTCAGTGAAAATAGTAGAGAATGAATCAGGGTACAGACACTCTCATTTTGTTCAGAAAAGAGAAAAAAGGTGCAAATTCAGCTATATTTGTAAGGTGGAAAGATAAAGAGCATCATATCTAATAGCTTTTACTTTCTTCATGAAGAATGTTTCAGCCAGGCGCAGTGGCTCACGCCTGTAATCCCAGCACTTTGGGAGACCAAGGCGGGAGGATCACAAGGTCAGGAGATCCAGACCATCCTGGTTAACACAGTGAAACCCCGTCTCTACTAAAAATACAAAAAATTAGCCAGGCGAGGTGGCGGGTGCCTGTAGTCCCAGCTACTCGGGAGGCTGAGGCAGGAGAATGGCGTGAACCCCGGGGGGCGGAGCCTGCAGTGAGCCGAGATCGCGCCACTGCACTCCAGCCTGGGAGAGAGCCAGATTCTGTCTCAAAAAAAAAAAAAAAAAAGAAAAGAACGTTTCATGATCTTCTATTGAGTGTAAGGGGATAAGTAAAAGTTAGATAGTCAGAAAAATGAAAAAAGTATGAAATTATAAGTGTAAAGAGGAAAAACAAACTAAGATTACTAAGCATTGAGTAGTATTGATGTCAGGGTAATGCTCATGAGTTGATAGCAAAACTGACCTGCTCCCCTGAGGTTGGTTCATAATCTGTCCAGTACATAGTCCCTGTTTTTGGCATGCATGGACATATAGCTATTCCAATGCAAACTCAAGACTTGAAGAAATTCTTGAGAGTTCAGAGTCTAAGATATGGTTCCTTTTCATTTAATCAGATATATTTTTACAGGCAGTTCGACAGGCATAAGTGGGGCAGGAGAGGGCTCTTCCCCTGTCCACCAGGAATGTGATCATCAGTGATGGTTCAACAATTATCACATTGACTCTCTAAAAATGATAATTTGGCAGCTGGCACCAGGGAGAGACAATCTCCTAATGGCCCACAGCTGTTAACATTAAAGTGTTAATTGAACGCAGGCAGCAGGGAGAAGCAAAAAGGCTTCCAGTAAAATCTCAGGTATTTGGTGAGTGAGCCTGGGCATGCATGTTAAGAGACAAAATGGCAGCATATGACCTTCTGGGGTAGTCCACTGGAAAAGGGAAGAAAGTCTCAGATGAGCATATGCACAACTTCCAAAACCCACTGTGTGTGCTCACTTCCCAAGCATGAGGAGACCACTGTGCAGGCAGGCAGCCCACCCTAAGGGAAGAATCGTGGGAAAGGGGTGCGAGATCCGGAAAGTGGAACAGCCTATAAAGACCTAGGATCTAGGTTAAATGTTGCACTTGACCTTCTCGGTGCCTGCTTGGGTCGCTTCCAAGTGGACTTTCCATTTTCTCCTGCTCTAAAGCTTTTTAATAAACTTCCACTCCTGATCTGAAACTTGCCTCAGTCTCTTTTTCTGCCTTACGCCCCTCAGTCAAATTATTTCTTCTGAGGAGGCAAGAATTGAGGTTGCTACAGATCTGTACAGTTTGTTGCTGGTGACTTGGATACCTTCCATCAGTAACAATATGCACTGATTCCCTTTCACTGTTGATTATCTTGAAGCATACTGGTTCTCTAAAACACAAGTGAAAAATTTTGCAGGCACCAAGGTAAAATGAAGAATAGTCAGTATCTTGGGGTTAGTTCTTCTGTTGCTTTTCACTGATCTCTTGCTAACCTAGTTTATACTGATTAAAATAGAGTTAATACATTAATACCCAGTAATCAAAATTTAAGAGAAAATAACCCCATAAATAATGGATATTAAATAAAAAGTTATAAACATGATCCAGGTACCAGTAGTATGGCTTTTAGGTTATGCTTGCTTTTACTGGTTTCATAGGTTAGTTCAACTGACATTTGAGAATGGATGGCAAAAATCCAAAAGCTCTGAAATTACTGAAAATATTTGGAAAGTTAATATCTTGAAAATTTTTCATAAAATGCTGTTGAAAGTGACTGTAAAGCCTTGATTGAAAAATATACTGCTTTCACAATGTAGCCCAACAATACTTTATTGTGAAAGCTGTAATTCACTTTTGACATTATCATTTGAAACCTTGGATGCTTTCGACTGTAATGATTGGCTCTGAGCTACAATGAGAGACTTCTTGAGAACATTACTTCTTTATAACAGCAGTCAAAGGAGTACAAAGTAAAATGCATGGAATCACATAGTTTAAGTCCAAAGCACATAGTGACATAAATCAGAATGGCAATGTATCATTAAAAACATTGTAATCCTTGGGCTATAAATGAATAAAGGAGGAAAAATAATTTAAAATAAAATAACTGTGAGACTTCACTGTTTATAATGGTTTAAAGGGTCATGTGCCTTAGCTAAACACTGTGTAACAAAATGAGAGAAAAGAAAAGGACAGTGAAATTCAAATTCTCTGTCTTGAGCCTTTAGATAGCACTTAATAAGGTTTCTAGTCTGTTTTAACTGAATCTAGTGTGTAAATTTGGAATTTAGGATGAGGCTTCATTTAGCTTTGGGGTTCATGAAAATAGAAATCTAGAGGATGTTAATGTCACCTGTACCTAACTCACAATGCAATCCTCAAACAGTATTAAAGATTACATGGGAATAAAGAGATTTAGATTTCATTTTTCCTATTCTCAACATGATTATTTCAGTATAGGATTTTTACTATGAAAGGTCTCCAGGATTTCCTATATATTACTATGGGTAATAGGAAATAGGAACTGAATACTTAATAGGAGATAAAATCTCAGTTTCTCCCCATTTCTAGTGATAGCTGGTTGAATTTGGAATATATAGAATTAACATATGTTACTTTGCTGGAAGGACTTCTGTTGAAGAAGTTTTTAGAGCAATTCTGCAGAACAAAAGGCTCATTACTTTTGCCTAATTAAAATGAGGAAGCAAGCAGACAGTAGAAACTAAAATAGCAGGGTGATGTCACATGACAATCCCTTATTAACCACTCCCTCACTCCCCTGGACAGTAACTCTCTACTACTGAGATGAGCTTCTGTGAGTTCCCACTTAGCCAAGCTGTATCTAGAATTGAGTATGTGACTCTAGCATTTACCAGGGTGTGTGTTGGACCATGTCCCTCAGATTTTAGGGAAAAGGGAAAACAAGCAACTGATGAGGTGAAAGAGTTGGATATTCCAATATGAAGGTTAAGGAAACCGAAACTGTTTAAGGGGAAATTTGTGAACTGATAGGAAAACTTAAAATGACATCTTCTTTCCTGAGGTCCAGGAGGTTAAGGACTAGGAAGGAGGAGAATGAAATCAGCTGGGGTAGCAGGAGGAGACAAGGAAAAAGAATGTGCAATGAATAAAAAGTGTCAGGGGAGGAAAGCGGGGTAGAGAAATGGAAGAAAAAAATGGAGGAAAAGAAAACTGAGGGAATGCAATGGTGAACACTGACGAATGCTTAGACTGTCAATCTCTTTTTTAAATACTTCTTATATACATGAACCTTAATTACAAGATTCGCTACTAACACAAAGCAGGAAAGAAGAGTTTGCTAAAATTTAATTTTGAATGGTTTAAGAAATTGCTTTTCTGATAACATAAATGATAAATATGCACAATAAATACCTCAACTTCATTATCCAGGAATATGTGTGTTTCTCTTGTTAAAAAAAATGCACATTTGCTTCTAGATATACCTATTTAGTAGAACTACAAGGGAACCTTCAGTTGATTAATGACATTAATCATCAATTGGTAAGAAAATCTGCTTGGATAATTTAAAGCCTTTCCTAATGAATCTTTGCATGTCTTTAATATTGGGAGGTTGCATGTCCTTCATTAAGAAATGTATGTAGCTGCAGAGGAGTCAACAGAGGGAGCCCTGCATGAACATTTATTGCAAGAGATTAGTATCCAAATTTGATTGCAGCACATTACTTTCATGTTTGACTGCTTCCTGCTTGTCTGCTTTTAGTTTAGGCAATCTAATAATTTAACTGGTATTTCTCATGTTTAAAAAATGTCATTTATTGTTTAATTTAAAGAATTGACTTCCTTGTCTCTGACCCACTTATTCTTCTTAGATGAGGTTTCTTTTACCTGGTATAATCATCTTCAAAAATGTTTCATTATAGCCAGGCATGGTGGCTCACGCCTGTAATCCCAGCACTTTGGGAGGCCAAGGCAGGCAGATCACCTGAGGTAAGGAGTTCGAGACCAGCCTGGCCAACATGGAGAAACCCCGTCTCTACTAAAAATACAAAAATTAGCTGAACATGGTGGTGGGTGCCTGTAATTCCACCTATTCTAGAGGCTGAGGCAGGAGAATAGCTTGAACCTGGGAGGTAGAGGTTGCAGTGAGCTGAGATCATACCATTGCACTCCAGCCTGGGTGACAAGAGCAAACTGCATCTAAAAAAAAACCAAAAAACAAAAAACAAAAAAACAGTTTCATTATAGAAAAATCCATAAAGCATCAGTGAAATTTCATATTTGCCTATATTGTACTATAGATCTTAAATTATTTTTTAAAGTAAGCTATTTTAGGCCAGGCGCAGTGGCTCACACCTGTAATCCCAGCACTTTGGGAGGCCGAGGCGGTCGGATCACAAGTGTAGGAGATGAGACCATCCTGGCTAACAGGGTGAAACCCTGTCTCTACTAAAAATACAAAAAAAAATTAGCCAGGCATGGTGGTGGGCGCCTGTAGTCCCAGATGCTCTGGAGGCTGAGGCAGGAGAATGGCGTGAACCCGGGAGGTGGAACTTGCAGCGAGCAGAGATCGCGCCACTGCACTCCAGCCTGGATGACAGTGCGAGACTGTCTCAAAAAAAAAAAAAAAAAAAAGAAAGAAAAGAAAAGAAAAAAGTAAGTTATTTATAGGGATCTGTAAAATTGAGTGTATACTCTTCTTTCTTTACATCCTGGGGGTAGGTAGCCCTGGGCACTGGAAACTGTAGTGTAAAAGTGGAATGTTTTCTGGGAGTGTTTATGTAACTCTGAGGAAAATATTTTAAAACAGAATAATTACATTAGAACAAAATCAAATGTGGGAACAGAGTATAAAGCTAGCTTGCATTTTTATAATACACAAGATAACAAAGAAATTTTGGGGTTAGGGCAGACTTTGGCTCTTTTCTGTTTTAAGTGATTCTCATCCAAAAAACAAAAAAAACAAGACATGCATTGCTAAGGTTTGGATATGGTTTGTTTGACTCTCCAAGTTTCATGTTGAAATTTGATCTTCAATGTTGGAGGTGGGACCTGGTGGGAGATGT
This sequence comes from Symphalangus syndactylus, assembly GCF_028878055.3. Lineage (NCBI taxonomy): Eukaryota > Metazoa > Chordata > Mammalia > Primates > Hylobatidae > Symphalangus > Symphalangus syndactylus. The sequence continues at coordinate 48,962,445 of NC_072439.2, read as the reverse complement.
TTGGGTCACGAATGCAAATCCCTCATGATTAGCTTGGCACCCTTCTCATAGTAGTGGGTGAGTTGTTTCTCACTCTATTAACTCCCATGAGAGCTGCTTGTTAAAAAGAGCCTGGCATCTGCAAGCCCTCTTCTTTCCTTTCTCACCATGTGATCTGCACATTCTGGCTTCCCTTCACTTTCTGCCATGAATGGAAGCTTCTTGAAGCCCTCATCAAAAGCAGATGTTTATGTCATGCTTCCAGTACAGCCTGCAGAACTGAGAGCCAAATAAATCATTTTTCTTTACAAATTGCCCAGTCTCAGGTATTCCTTTACAGCAACACAGATGGACTAAGGTAAGCAGTGCTACAGGGTCTAAGAACTATAATTTATAAGTCACTTCTAGGTAATTAAGTTATACTCTGATACCCTGAAAGAGTTGTCCTCATAGGGACCAATGTTTCCCAATTGAAAAAGAGATTTGCAGTTGATTACTCAGATAAGTAGACTTGGAAAACAACAACAAAAAATGCCTTTGCTAATATAAATAGTATTGGCAGGCAGGTAATAGATGTCTTGAGATAAAAGCATTATTCACGTTGGTTACTCTCAATTTAATTTTACAATATTTGTCTTGTCTATTCTTTTATTGCCAGCTAACTCAGGCAGACACAGCAGAAGTTAGGAAACCTGGTTAAGTGGCTTTGACATTTTTAATCCTTATAGTACACACAATTTTCTATTATCTTTTTATTTCACTGTACACATACAGTATAAATAGCAAAGATTTCTATCAGAGTTCCTAAAAGGAAATGATAATGATATTTAAAGCAGACAATGAATTTAGATTTTGCAAAGTCAGTAAGCACTCTGTTGATTTTTTTCCTTTTTCTCCTTCTTTCCTCTTTCTTTTCTTCCTTCCGCCCTCCTTTCTTGTTCTCTCTCTCCTTTCTTTTCTTCCTTTTTTCCTTTCTTCCTGCCTTCTTCCCTTCTTTCTTTTTTTATACCCTCTACTATTATTCTTTAAGGACATTAATAAAGAGCATGGAAAAACAGCCTCTTAAAATTTATCAAATGCTTGCAAATATTAAAAACCAATTTTTTCACACACAATTCACCTTCCTAAATTCTTAGATAAAAATAAAAGTAGTTCTTTTGTTATTGAAATATATTTAAAGCGAGTCAGTCTTCTTAGAAAATTAATATTAATTTCCTTTTTCCAAATATTAGGACTTTCTTAATCCCATCAAAAGGAAATGCATTTTAAACCTTTTTAATTTTAACAGCATTATTATTTTGCATTGTAAGAAACTCATGTAAGTAGTCTTCAGCCTGACAGGCTGGCACCATTAGAGACTGGTTAAATCAAATATTTCTGTGACCTATAATTTGAAGAGCAGAAGAATTCTAGTTCTGATTTACAAAGCTTTTCTGTATCTTGTCTTCCTGGTAATTTTCAACTCACAAAACCAATGTTGGTTCCTGTCAAGTCTTCTTTTTCTTATACAATCTCTCAGAATTAATATGTATCCTCTGAGGTGGAATCTGCTATTAAAATACTTTCTTCTTATTCCAAAGCATTATGTGGATTTTTCTGCTCTTAACCACTTGCATTTAGGGAGATGTTTAGTCATGTGACACAACAATCCTTCTGTATCTCCCCTTTTCCTCTGAAGCTGCAAAGGGATGTGAAATGATATCCAGCTTACATCTGCCGTCCATGCCTCACCACCTCTCAGTTTGCTAGACCACATGCCTTTGTTCCTCCTAATTCATGAGTACTGGAGTTTATAGCATTCTTTCTCACACATTAGTCATTCTAACTCTTTCATATTGATATTTCCATTTTTCCTTCAAACTTCAAAGTCATTCACTTATGTCTTGGATAATGCCAGTCAGAGTAATATTAAATAAAACTAAATGAGTTTTTCTCTCTGTAAGATATGTTAAAAGTGTTATTATGCTTGGAAAGCAGACCATTTTCTTGTATTGTGTTTATGGTCCCAATTTTGGATTTTTGCTGAAGTAGATAAATGGCTAGCTTATTATAAGATATTGCATTGTCCTGTGCATTCTTTTCAGTTACTTTATTTTAATCAGATATGCTGGGGGAACAATGTGATCCAGAGGTCAAATAGCTATTTAGAGTCAAACATGTTGCTTTGGGCTCTGGTATCCTTCTTTATTCAGTGAAATTCTCAAGGTTTATATTTTCCTTCTTCCAAAGTAGCTTTTCTTCTTTTACTGAAATTACTCTAGCAGAAGTTACTGTGCCCTTTATCTACAAAGTGAATGGCTTCTTCCCTGGCCATTAATCTGACAACATTAACATTTAATATTGTTGCTCACCTTGAAACTCTCCCCAACTTTTGTTTTCCTTATGTTCTTATTCCTTCTGTATTATCTTTTGGTTCTCTCCTTTCTTCTAAAACTTAGTGTAGGCATTTCTCAAGGTTTTGTTTAACCTTTGCTTCTTTTTTCTCTACGTTTTTTCCTTGACTATCTTACCCATTTCCTTGACTTTAACTTCAGTCTTTAGTGTTTTCCCAAATTGATATCCATTCTGCCCAACTAAAGTAAAGATAGGAGAGCCATCAGGTATCTCACATGATAGATTATCCCTGAGTTGATTTGATTTTGATTCACCTGTGTTCTTAGGAGACACTATAAAATATAATGTTATATCCATTGGAACTCTTGTTTTCTGGTAACAGAAATGACTCAAATTGGCTTATGAAAAGTGAAATTTTGTAATTATAAAAATTGAAAGTTCAGTAGGATGCTGGCTTCAGATAAGATTAAATTCAGTCTTTGAATAATGTCTTCCTGCTTCCATCTCTTGACCTCAATTCATCTCCTGGCACTGCTTTCCTCTGAATTGGCTTCAATCCCATGACAGCTTTCTATTTTTTTTTTTTTTTTTGCCGTTTCCAGAATCCCATCATCTTTATTGAGAGACATTCCTTTAGAAAGAATACTTCCCAATCATTCTATCAAAAATACTATACTTGAAGGGAAGCCCTGCTGGAATGGTGAGTAAGGATTTTTGAAAATCTGATTCCTCTATATCATTGTAAAACTTGTCAAAATCAATGTTTCAGAACTCTGGAAATTAATGAAAGGCTTACAACAATCCAAGACTTTTTTTTTTTTTTGGGTAGCTGAATATCTGTAAGAACAGTGAGCTCCTTGGCATTTTAACTTGCTCAGTTCCCATCTCCCTCTCCTTATCTGTTTATTAGGCTTGGAATTGAACACGCTTGCAAACACAGTAGCTGTAAAAACAATCAGATTAGCAGCCATGAAAAGGGGTAAGATGACTTTGGAATATCTCCAAACTTCATCCCCAAAGAATTGTCACTACTTGATCTATCTAGCAGCATCCTGGAGGAGACCCTCTAAAATACAGTACTGTATTATATTTACCAGGACGTGTCTTTACTTGACCTTACCCAGAGCCAGTTGGGGTTAGCAAGAGGTTGAACAAAAACAAAAAACAAACCACCACAAAACAAAACAAAAACAAAACTTAAAAAAAATGGAAATAGTTTTAAACATTGAAAAACAATTGACTTAACCTTCAGCCTCACTGATTCTCATGGGAGTTCAAATCTGTTATTGGGCCTTACTAGCAAATTTTTTATCTCAGTTATTATACTTTTCAATTCCAGAATTTCTATTTGATTATTTTCTATAATTTTTATATTGTTACCTATATTCTTTGTGGATGAGACTTTTTTTATACTTTTTTAAATTCTTCAGACATGGTATCCTTTGATTTTTGTTATAGTTACAATAGCAGAGTGAAAGTCTTTAGTAAGTCCAACATCTGAGCAGTTTCCACTGACTGCTTTTTTATATCCATATATGAGCAATATTTCCTTTTTCTTTGCATGTGTCATATTTTTTGTGGAGAACTGGAGATTTTAAATAATATAATGTGCTAACTCCCAAAAAAAGATTTCCTCCACTCACGGTTTACTGTTGCTACTATTTGTTACTATTGTTGCTGTTTGTTTAGTGAGTTTCCTTGAATGCTTCACTCAGGTCCCTATTCACTGTCATATTGGGTCCGGAATTGGTGGGTTCTTGGTCTCACTGACTTCAAGAATGAAGCCACACACCCTCGCGGTGAGTGTTACAGTTCTTAAAGATGGTGTGTCCAGAGTTTGTTCTTTCTGATGTTCAGACGTGTTTGGAGTTTCTTCTTTCTGGTGGGTTCATGGTCTCGCCGGCTTCAGGAGTGAAGCTGCAGACCTTTGTGGTGAGTGTTATAGCTCTTAAAGGCAGTGCAGACCCAAAGAGTGAGCAGCAACAAGACTTATTGCAAAGAGCAAAAGAACAAAGCTTCCAGGGCTTAGAAAGGGACCCCAGCCAGTTGCTGCTGCTGGCTCAGGCAGCCTGTTTTTATTCCCTTATCTGACCCCACCCACATCCTGCTGATTGGCCCATTTTACAGACAGGTGATTGGTCCATTTTACAGAGAGCTGATTGGTCTGTTTTAACAGGGTGCTGATTGGTGCATTTACAATGCCTGAGCTAGACACAGAGTGCTGATTGGTGTATTTACAATCCTCTAGCTAGACCTAAAAGTTCTCTAAGTCCCCACTAGATTAACTAGACACAGAGCACTGATTGGTGCATTTACAAACCTCGAGCTAGACACAGGGTGCTGATTGGTGTATTTACAATCCTTTAGCTAGACATAAAAGTTCTCCAAGTCCCCAACAGATTAGCTAGGTACAGATGCTGATTGGTGCATCCACAAACCTCGAGCTAGACACAGAGTGCTGATTGGTGCCTATATAATCCTCTGGCTAGACATAAAAGTTCTCCAAGTCCCCACCTGACTCAGGAGCCCAGCTGGCTTCGCCTAGTGGATCCTGAGCCAGGGCCACGGGCGGAGCTGCCTGCCAGTCCTGCAGCGCCACGCACCTGCACTCCTCAGCCCTTGGGCGGTCATTGGGACCGGGTGCTGCAGAGCAGGGGTTGCACCCATCAGGGAGGCTCGTCCACCGCCCGGGGCCTTGGGCATGGTGGGCTGCAGGTCCTGAGCCCTGCTCCACAGGAAGGCAGCTGAGGCCCAGTGAGAATTCGAGTGCGGTGTCGGCGGGATGGCAGTGCTGGGAGACCCAGCACCCACTACACAGCTGCTGGCCCGGGTGCTAAGCCCCTCACTGCCCCAGGCAGTGGCACTGGCCAGCTGCTCTGAGTGCAGGGCCAGCCGAGCACGCCCCCACCCAGAACTCATGCTGGCCATGTGAGCATAGCACACAGCCCCGGTTCCCGCCCCCGCCTCTCCCTCCACATCTTCCTGCAAGCAGAGGGAGCAGGCTCCAGCCTCGGCCAGCCCAGAGAGGGGCTCCTATAGTGCAGCGGCCGGCTGAAGGGCTCCTCTAGTGTGGCCAGAGCAGACGCCCAAGCAGAGGAGGCGCTGAGAGGGAGCGAGGGCCGCCAGCATGTTGTCACCTCTGAATATGCATTCACAGAAGTCTCTGCTTGTTTAACTTAGTGGTCAGCTAATGATCAGACACAGGTTTTTAAATGCCATGAATCGGTAAGTATCCCAGCCTTTACTGAAGGCTTCATATGTGTGTTGGGGCATGCCTTTAACACTTGGGTACTTTAAAACTCTGCATCAGCTTTTACTTCTGGATTGTGCAGAGCCTCAAGCTAGAGGTGTGAGTATGGCCTTCTCAGATATTTCCTAGGCATGCTCAAGCCCTGTACATGTGTATGCCCTTCTGGAGTTTCAGATATATACTGGAGCCATTCAAATTCTATGGAAATAAAATAGCATTGTCCCAAATCATCAATGGGTCAAAAAAAACCCAATAAAAATGAGAAAATACTTTGAGGTGAATAAAAATAAACCCAAAACTTATAGGATGTGGATAAAGCAGTGCTTACAGAGATATTTCAGGCTCTTTCCACCTATATTACAAAACAATAAAGTTTTCAATCCAATACGATAATATTTTCATCTTAAGAAAAGAGAAAAATAAGAGCAAATGAAGCTCATAACAAGCCAAAAGAGGGAAATTAAAATAAAGATTAGAGTGAAAGTAAATAAAATGGAGAAAAGAAAAATAGTAAAGCGAATCAACAAAACCAATATCTTATTCTCTGAAATAATAGGAAAGAAAATCACAAATTACTGAAACTGATTCAAGAATAAGTAGAAAATCTGAATAGATTTATAACTATTAAAGAGGTAGAATTAGAAATTTAAAAATAATAAACTTCTCACAAAGAAAAGACTAGGTCAAGATTGCTTCAGTGGTGATTTCTACCGGATATAAAAAGGAATCAACACCTACGCTTCTCAAACTCTTCCAAAGAACAGAAGAGGAGACAACACTTCCCAACTCTTCTATGAGGCCATTGTTACTTTGATATCAAACCAGACAAAGACATCACAGGAGAAAAAAAACTCTGAAAAAACTTATCTTAAAAACATTAATGTAAAAAGACTCAGAAATACTAGCAAACCTAATTCTGCATGCATATAAATGTATAAATCATGAATAAGTTAAACTTATTCTATAAATGCAATGTTGGTTCAACACACAAAGATCAACCAATACAATGCACTAAATCAATGAATAAAGGATGAAACCCACATGATCATTTCAATGGAAGTGGAAAAAAAGACCACTTGACAAAATCCAACACTATTTCATGATGAGGCCACTCAACAAAGTGGAAATATTAGCTTGGTGCAAAAGTAATTGCGGTTTTAATTGCAAAACCGCAATTACTTTTTCACCAACCTAATAGAAAGGAAGTTTCTCATTGGCTTGGTGACTATGTGGCACTCCTGTGAGAATTAGGTAAAAGGTTTTTTTTTTTCGCCCTCTGGGTGTATACAGCCAATGGAAAGTTGAGTGAACTTGTGCTGAATTTCAGCTCCTGTCCTCTGCTCTTTGATTAGTGCCTTGTGCAGGGCACAATCAACCTAACCTTAACTGGTGGCGCTGGCCACTAATCTAGACTTTTTCCTTCAGGTTCTGGGGCTCCTTACAGAAATGATCTACTCTTTGCCCAGTTTTGTTCCCAGGGGTCTCAGGGAGCATATAACTTGGAAACAAGAGGAATACATGAATCTCAGGACAAGGTTTTTTTTGTTTTTGTTTTGTGTTTGTTTTTTTGTTTTTTTTTTTCCTGTCGGTGAACATTGAAAACCCAAGAGAAGATTTTCAAATAATTTTTTCTTAAACAATGTAATCTGTGGGTTTTAAAATTCAAACCTGTGAGAATCTGGAAGTTTCATTATTTCCTTAATGGATATACTATTTAAATATTAATTCACATGGGAGGATTGCTTGAGCCCAAAAGTTTAATGCTGTAGTGAGGTGACTGTGCAGTATACTCCAGCCTGATGCAAGAGAGTGAGACTGTGTCTCTAAAAAGAAATAATAAATAAAAATAAAAATATTAATTCATGCATCTTTTTTCTTTGTCAGTCTTGCTAAAGGTTTTTCAACTTTGCCTTTTCAAAGAACCAGATTTTGGTTCCACTAATATTCTGTATTGTATTTTGTTCTCCATTTTATTGATATCTGTTATGTTTATTGTTTTCTTTTTTTCTGCTTGCCTTGGGTTTATTTTTCTCCTTTTTCCTTAACATGAAAGCTTAGGTTATTGATTCAAAACCTTCCTTCTTTCTAACATAATTATTTGATGCTATAAATTTCCCTTTAAGGCTTGCTTTATTGTTATTTCACAAACTTTAATGTGTTGAACTTTATCGTTCAGTTTAAGATATTTTCTAATTTCTCCAAAGACTTCCTCTTTGATCCATGTATTATTTAGTAGTGTAATTTTTAATTTCCAAGTGTTCAGAGCTTTTATCTTTATATTATAATTTTTTTCTTTACTTTATAATTTCTTATTTTGGAAATTTGAAAGAAAATACATTGAAAAACAGAAAAGAACAAAGTAATGAAATTGGTAGTTATGGTAGTTATTCATTACCTAGAGATAAAAACTATTAATAATGTAGTATGTGTGCCTCCAGTTGTTTTTACTATATCAATAAATATATTATCTATATTTATATTTAACCTTTACCCCTACCTATATACAATCTATATCTACATCTATATATGTGTTTTTCATCAAATTAGAATCAGAGTATAGATGCTGTTTCTTTTTTTTTTTTTAACTTTTCAGTTCAGGGGTACATGTGCAGCAAGTGCAGTTTTGTTACATAGGTAAACGTGTGTCATGGGAGTTTTTTGTATAGGTTATTTCATCAAGTATTAAGCCTAGTATCCATTAGTTATTTTTCCTGATCCTCTCCCTCCTTCTACCATCCAGTCTCTGATGGACCCCAGTGTGTGTTGTTCCTCTCTGTGTCCATGTGTTCTCATCATTTAGCTCCCACTTATAAGTGAGAACATGCAGTATTTGGTTTTTTTTGTTCTTGTTGTTGTTTGTTTTGACGGAGTCTTGCTTTGTCGCCTGGGCTGGCGTGCAGTGGTGCAATCTCGGCTCACTGCAAGTTCCGCCTCCCAGGTTCATGCCATTCTCCTGCCTCAGCCTCCTGAGTAGCTGGGACTACAGCAGTCCGCCACCACGCCCGGCTAATTTTTTGTATTTTTGGTAGAGACGGGGGTTTCACCGTGTTAGCCAGGATGGTCTTGATCTCCTGACCTCGTGATCTGCCCGCCTCGGCCTCCCAAAGTGCTGGGATTACAAGCAAAGTACTGGGATTACAGGTGTGAGCCACCTCGCCCGGTCCAGCATTTGGTTTTCTGTTCCTGTGTTAGTTTGCTAAGGATAATGATCTCCAGCTCCATCCATGTCCCTGCAAAGGACATGATCTCATTCTTTTTATGGCTGCATAGTATTCTATGTTGTATGTACACCACATTTTCTTTATCTAGTCTATCATTGATGGGCATTTAGGTTGATTCCATGTCTTTGCTATTGTAAATACCTCTGCAGTTAACATACATGTGCATGTGTCTTTGTAATAGAACGATTTATATTCCTTTTAGTATATACCCAGATGTTGAATGGAATTCCTGTCTATAGGTCTTTGACAAATTGCCACACTGTCTTCCACAATAGTTGAACTGATTTACACTCCCATCAACAGTGTATAAGTGTTCCATTTTCCCCACCACCTTGCCAGCATCTGTTATTTTTTGACTTTTTAATAGTAGCCATTCTGCCTGGTGTGAGATGTTATCTTGTTAGGGTTTTGATTTTGATTTCTCTAATAATCAGTGATGTTGAGCTTTTTTTCAGTGATTGTTGGCTGTATATACAAGCTGTTTCTAACTTTTTTCATTTCGTCATATATTGCAGAAAAACTTGTTTTCTATAAAATGATTTTGGGGGCAAGTACTATATATTTTCCTTATGTATGCTACATATAAGTGCACAAATCATTAGTAAATTTTCACAAAGTGAACATACCCGTGTAGATGTCACTTAGATCGAGAAAGAGAGCACCACACAACATTCCTCTCCCCTCATCAAGAAAAGCTAATCACTATTTTAAATGTTATCACAATCAATTACACTTACCTATTTAAAACTTTATGTAAATAGAGTAAATCAGTGTGTGTTATTTTGTGTCTGGTTTTTTTTGCTCAACATTATGTTTGGATATTTTGTCTATATTATGGATGTTGTTCATTTGATTTCATTGCTGTATAATACTCTATTGAGTGAATATAACAATATTTAATTCGTTTTATTTTGGGGGGCTAGCAATTTATTTATTTTCAACTTTTATTTTAGATACGGGGGTAGATGTGCAGGTTTGTTACATGGGAATATTGCATGATGCTGAGGCTTGGGGTATGGATCCCATCACCCGGGTAGTAAGTATAATACCAGATAGGTAGTTTTTCAACTCATTCCCCACTTTTACCTTCTCCCCTGTAGCAGTCTGCAGTGTCTATTGTTCCCTTATTTGCATCCATGTGTGCTCAGTGTTTAGCTCCCACTTGTAAGTGAGAACATACCATATCTGGCTTTCCGTTCCTTCATTAGTCCACTTAAAATTATGACCTTCACCTGCATCCATGTTTCTCCAAAGAATATGATTTCATTCTTTTTTATGGTTGTGTAGTATTCCATGGTGCCTTTGTACCACATTTTCTTTATCCAATCTACAATTGATGGGCACCTGAGTTGATTCCATGTCTTTGCTATTATAAATAGTGCGGCAATGAACATGTGAGTGCATGGGTCTTTTTGGAAGAATGATTTATTTTTCTTTGGGTATATAACCAGCATTGGGATTGTTAGGCTGAATGGCAGCCCTGTTTAAAGTTCCTTGGAGAAATCTCTGAACTGTTTTCCACTGTGACTGAACTAATTTACATTCTTACCAACAGGTATAAGTGTTCCCTTTTCTCTGGAGTCTTACCAGCATCTGTTGTTTTTTAACATTTTGATAATAGTCATTTTGTTTACTGTGAGATGGTATTCCATTGCAGTTTTGATGTGTATTTCTTTGGCATTTAATGATGCTGAGCAGTTTTTCGTATGTTTGTTGGCTGCTTGTATGTCATCTTTTGAAAACTGCCTGTTCAGCTCCTTTGCTCTTTTTTTAAGGGGGTTATTTTTTTTTCTTGTTGATTTCTGTAATTTCCCTACAGATTCCGGATATTAGGCCTTTGTTGGAGGCATAGTTTGCAATTCTCTTCTATTCTGTGGGTTGTCTGTTTACTCTGTTGATAGTTTCTTTTGCTGTTCAGAAACTCTTTAGCTTAATTAGGTCTCACTTCACTATTTTCATTTTTGTTACAATTACTTTTGGGAACTTAGCCAAAAATTATTTGCCAATGCTGATGTTGAAAAGAGTATTTCCTTGACTGTCTTCTAGGATTTTAACAGTTTGAGGTCTTATGTTTCAATCTTTGATCCATTTCAAGTTACTTTTTGTATATGGTGAAAGGTAGGGGTTCAGCTTCAATCTTCTGCATACAGCTATTCAGCTGTGCAGCTTCAGTTCTGAATTTCCAATTCTGTTCCATTGGTCTATGTACCTGTTTTTGTAGGAGTACCATGTTGTTTTCGTTATCATAGCTTTATAGTGTAGTTTGAAGTCAGGTAGTATGATGCCTCCAGCATTGTTCTTTTTTCTTGGGATTTCTTTTTCTGTTCAGGCTCTTTTTTTCCCCACATGAATTTTAAGATAGTTATTTTCAAATTCTGTGAAAAATAACATTAGTAGTTTGATAGGAATAGCATTTAATCTTTAAATTGCTTTGGGTAGTATGGCCATTTTTACAATAATGATTCTTCCAATGTATGAGCATGGAATATTTTTCTATTTATTTCTGTCATTTTTGATTTCTTTCAGGAGTGTTTTTTAGTCTTTGTAGAGATATTTCACCTCCTTGATAAGCTGTATTCCTTGGTGTCTCAGTTTCTTTTGTGGCTATTATAAATGTGATTGTGTTCTTATTTTCACTCTAAGCCCAGCCATCATTTGTGTATAGAAATACTACTGAATTTTGCTCATTGATTTTTATATTCTGAAACTTTACTAAAGTCTTTTATCAGTTCTCAGAGCATTTTGTCAGAGTCTTTAGGATTCTTACTGGTGTGGAAGCCTTGTGGAAGGAAGCACGCCTAGGTCTACACCAGCTTGCAAACCTATGAGGCTCATCTCTCTCAGTTTTCTGAGTGTGGGCTCCTCCTCTGTAAGTGCCAGGCATAGATCCTTGCTTAGCACTTCTGAGCCATGGGCTGCAGCCCTGGGATACCAGGACCTGCTTGTGGTTTCCTCTTTGAGGATTCTGGGTGTGCTGCAAGATCTGAACTGCTCCTGGGCTACGAGAAAGCACTCAGATGGAACAAAGCACCCAGGATGGGCAGCAGGGTTGTGCTGTGAACACACTTCTGTGTGGCATTCAGGCAGGAGCCTGGGGTGTGCTGGTGGGCAGGTGGGCCTGCAGAACAGACATACCCTAGGCCCACGGAGAAGCCAGCCCTGCTTGTTCCCTGGCAGTTAGCTCGGGCCAGAGGCTCTCAGGAAGATAGGTAACCTTGGGGAATGTGCACTTATGGCCAGTCTCCCTGGAGCTGTCCTCCACACAAAGATCCCCAGCTACCTGCCTGCTGTAGCTCTGTTTCTGTCAAATCTCTGGAGAGATCCCCCGCATCAGCTCAAGTATCTGTGGGCAGTGTGGGGTTCCCTGAAGCTAAGAACCCAGAGGCCCGCAGCAAGAGTAGGAAGTCCCTCAGTCCCTTCACTCACCCTTTCTCCAGAAGCCATTCAGAGTGAGAACCAGCCCTGGCATTCAGGGACCTCATATGTGGTTCATAGCTTCTTCCTCTTCAGCTTCAGCATCTGCCACATTTGGCATTTTCTCTCCAACAATTTGTTCAAATTATGTTAGTTGAGTTGAAATCCTGGTCTTTCTCCCTGGGAGTGGAACTTCCAGGCTGCACCTAGTTGGTCATCTTCCCATTCCCCCATTATTAATTTCTAATCTAGTTTATTATGTTTGGAGAACATATTTTGTTTGATTTAAATTCTTTTAAACTCATTAAGATTTGTTTTATGACCCAGGGTGTGATTTATCTTGGTAAATATTTCATGTACACTTGAAACAAATGTTTCTTCTGCTGTTGTTGGCTGGAGTGTTATATAAATATCATTTAGATGTGTTTGGTTGGTAGTGTTGTCTAGTTCTTCTGTTTTCTTGCTGATATTATTAGTTACTGACAAAAGTGTCTTGAAGTCCCTAACTATCATTGTGCATTTACCCATTTCTCTTTTTAGTTCTGGCACTTTTTTGCTTCATGTGTTTTGAAGCTGTGTTTTCATGTACATCCACCTAAAGGATTTTTATGTCTACTTGGTGAATTGACTCTTTTTGTCATTTTGTAATGTCCATCCTTATCCCTGATAATCCTTTGTTGCAAGGTGTACTTTATCTGACATTAATCTATTCACTCTGGCTTCTTCTAATTTGAGGATAAATGGTATAGTTTTTTATCTTCCTTGTGATTTTAATTTACCTCTCGTATTGAAGTAAATTTCTTGTAGACAGCATTTTGGATCATTAAAAATATTCTATTGATCTTTCATACATTTATATATAGTCAGACCATTTAGATTTAATGTAATTTTATGTATTTGAAATTTTGTCTATAATTTTATCTTGGGCTTGATCACTCCACTTTTATTCTTCTGTTTCTTCTTTACTGCCTCCTTTAGGGTTACTTAATCATTTAAAAAATACTCCATTAAAATTTGTCTGTTGTATTTTTTACTCTATCTATCTATCTATCTATCATCTATCTATCTATCTATCATCATCATCATCATTGATTTTTTATGGGTGTTCTAGGGGTTACAGTATAGACAAATACCTTTTGTTCTTACTTTATTTTTGATACTACAAGTTTTCTTCTGGCATCATTTCCCTTATGCCTGAAAAACTATCTATATTGAGCAGTTCTTTTAGAATAAGCCTGATGACTAAATCTTAGTTTTTCTCTACTTTTCCATTTATTCCTGAAAGATATTTTTGCTGAATATAAAATTTTGGCTTGGGATTTTTTTCCTTTCAGCACTTTAAAAACATTGTTCCACATTCTTCTAATCACTACCATTTATGACGTGAATTCTGAAGCCACTCAAATCCTTATTTCCTTATCATTAATATGTCATTTTAAAAGCTGTTTTCAAGACTATTTTTCTTTTGTCTTCAGTTTCCAGCAGTTTAATTACAATATGTATAGGTTAGTGTTTGCTTTTCGGGTTTATTCTTTTGGGATGTACCAAGATTCTCAGATATGTAGCTTTATGTGTTTTGCAAATTTAGGAATTTGTTAGTAATTATTTCCTCAAATATTTTTATCTGGATTGTACGCTATCTTGTATCCTTCCGGAACTTCAGTAAAACAAATATTTTACTTTTTGGTAAGATCTTACAGTCTCAGACCCAGTCTCCTTTTTGAGTTTTTTTCTTATTGTTGTTCAGCTTGAACACTTTCTACTGATGTGTTTTCAAAGTTCACTGACTTTCCTCTGTTAAATTTTTCACTGACTTTGTACTAATCTGTTTTCAAAGTCCACTGACTTTCCTGTTATATTTTTCTGCTACTGAGCCCGTTACATGGATGTTTTATTTAAGTAACTGTAGTTTCAGTTCTAAAATTTCCCTTGGTATGTTTTCTGTATCTTCTATTCATTTGTTGATTTTCTCTGTCTTTCTGTTTGTTTAGAGTGATCGCCTTTGGAGTACAGTCATAATAGGTGATTAGTATATTATTCTGATTTCTGTCTTTTTTCCTGTGTTGGTGTCTGTTGATTGAGTTTTATCAATCCAGTTGAAATTCTACTCATTCTTTGTATGCCAAGTCATTTTTATTGTACCATGAATATTTTGAATATTGTGTTACTGGCTTTTAGGTCTTATTTCAATGTTATATAAAGTGTTGCCTTTTTTTTTGCAGGTGATTGACCTGGTTCCATTTAAGGCATAAGTTCTATCGAGGCTCTGTGAATTGTGGGTTCACCGTAAATTCTGTTTTTAAAGACTTTGTAGTGTTTTGCAGGTTTTTTCATGTGTGTCACCCATAGCCAATGTCAGAGCTAGGCTATAGCCTTATATGTAAGTTCAATTATCAAAGTCTTTAGTGCCCTGAATGGCATCAGATCCACACATGTACAGCTCAGGGGTAAGCCTAGATTATAAAGAATTTTTTCGATTATAAAGAACTTTTTGGGATTTATTTCCTCTTGGATGCTCCTTTTCCAAATTTTAGCATGATCTCCTGGTATCTTTTCATTCCTATGGCTCCCATTTTTGGTTTTCTGACCGGGAAGCTGATGTTTTATTTACCCTGTTCTTTGGTGCGCTTACTATAACTGTGCCATGTCTTAAAATGACAGAGAAGGAACAATAACAAAAAAGGAAATTTGCTCCATCTAAATAATGCTGGTAATAGAAAAAGGTTTATTTTTAATAAAATTTTAGGCTACTACAGGTTTGCACCACTGTCAATGTCACCACTTCTTACATTCAAGAGAATGAGGGAAAAGAAAAAAAAAAAATATGGAGAACTTTTCCCATCATCTCTGAGCATTAAAGGATCTTTCCCCATTCCTTACATCAAAATTACAGAGTATGATTTAGAACTCCCTGTCTGTGCCAATAGTGTCCACTTCATGTTTCAGATTATGTTGAGCTCAGCCTGGTAGATACCAGAAAGGAAAAAATAAGGTAAATTTATTGCCAGTTGAAAGGTAGCTCTTATTTTGGTCTTCCTCACCAATGTACTTACTACTATTTACATTTCAGAGTCCCAAAATAGATGTTCAGTGCATTCTGTCCAGATTTTATACCACATGTTGTGAGAGACGGTAGAGTATGTTTACTCTTTCATGACTGAAATAGAAAGTCTCTATCCTATTCAATTAAATATTGAGATAAGAATGAAAACACTTCCAAGAAAAGATGCATTGTGGCCATTTTAAAAATTAAGTCTACCCTATTTAATCAACCAATTTTAGATTATTCTGAATGTCTGGGTTTTTAAAACTGTTATTATTTTTAATTAAACAATAATTATACATATTTATGGGGTACAATGTTATGATATTTCAATATATGTATACAATATATAATGTTCAAATCAGGATAATTAGCATATCTATGACCTCAGACATTTATTATTTCCTTGTGTTGGGGACATTCAAAATCTTCTCTTCTAGCAACTTGAAAATATACAAAAAATTATTGTTAATTATAATCACTGTACAGTGCTACAAAACACTAAACTTATTCTTCCTATCTACCTGTGATTTTGTTTTGGTTAACCAAGTTCTTCATATCCCCTTTCCCCCACTACTCTTTCCAGCCTCTAGTAACCACTATTGTACTGTCTGCTTCTTTGAGATCAACTTTCAGCTTCCACATATTTGTGAGAATATGTGGTATTTATCTTTCTGTGCCTGTGTTATTCCACTTCACATAATATCCTCCAGGATCATCCATGTTGCTGTGTATGGCAGGATTTCATTCTTTTTATGGCTGAACAGTATTCGATTGTGTGTGTGTGTGTGTGTGTGTGTATATATATATATATATAATCACAGCAGGTATCATTTCCACATACTGATTTCCTTTCATTTGGATATATGCCCAGAAATTAGACTGTTGGATCATATGGTAGATCTATTTTTTTTTATGAAATTCCATACTGTTTTGTATAATGGCTGTACAAACTTACTCAATGTCTGTCTTTTTTTTTTTTTTTTTTTTTGAGACGGAGTCTCGCTCTGTCCCCAGGCTGGAGTGCAGTGGCACTATCTTGGCTCATTGTAACCTCCGCCTCCCGGGTTCAAGCAATTCTCCTGCCTCAGCCTCCTGAGTAGCTGGGATTAGAGGTGCATGCCACCATGCCTGGCTAATTTTTGTATTTTTAGTAGAGATAGGGTTTCACCTTATTGGTCAGGCTGATCTCGAACTCCTGACCTCATGATCCACCCGCCTCGGCCTCCCAAAGTGCTGGGATTACGGGCATGAGCCACTGTGCCCGACCCATGTCTCAGTTTTTATGTATTGAAGGGAGAAAAGTCAAATCATTCAGACATTCTTTAAGGAGGAAACATAAATGTCGGGCTGGGAAACACAGATTATCCTTAGTCATTTCTCACTTAGCAGTCATTTCTTCTCTTCCGTGGGTAGAAAGCTCCAGATGGCCTTGTTCTAGAGTATGGGAATGGACTAAGATAGAATATTACCAGAACCAAAGTACAAGTCCTGCTACAAATAGGGTGCTTCTCTGACCCTGACATGAAAAATATATGTTCAAAGCTATAGTCATGGGATTATACCCTATGTCTCAAAAATCATTCAGCCTCATTGTTGAAGCCCAAGAATTCACCCAAGGATAAAGAGTGTTAGATATTAATATAGACTCAAAGCTTGTTACCTATTACTACATGACAAGGACTTTATGTTTTTTTTTCTTACTTCAGTGCTTATAGCGGCTTCCTACATCATGTTGACTAGGTATCAAGCCATTTCCTAGATCCTTGTAGCAAGTTTATTTCTCTCATTTCTTGCAGTTTTCTACACAGGACCTGACCAGTTTTGCTTTGTGTCTTTTGCTATGTCATATACTGAATGAGTAATCCTATTATTCAAAGAGATTATTTTACTAAATTAGTATTTTAAGCATAGCTTATAGTAGAGTGAGCATAATTGAGCAACACCAAACTTTTAAAATGTATTGCTTACCCATTTACATGAATAGTTTCATTTAACTTATTGGTAAGTCTACAGGTATCTTTGAGGGTTGACATTCTGACTTCACAGCACACAGATGCCAGGAGATGTGACTTTTGCTTCTTTTTCTAAAGTTATAACTGAATAATTACTACATGTCTTTTAATTTATTTCTATTCCCTGGTGAGAATGCATTGGGAAGAAGAAACCATCACTGCCATATTGTTATACACATTCATTTTTACTACACTTTCTGCATTTTTAGTGAAAGAGATAATCTTCATTTTCTCTGATGCTTCTTTCCCAACTTCAGCTGCAGATCCCATCTCCTCTTAACTCATCAGGAAACTTAGTTAATCATTTCTTTCCTCTCTCCTGTTTATTTAATCCCTCTCTCCCTCTCTATCTCTCCATTGGCTCTACCATCTCAGATATAACTCCTGCTTAAAAATATCTTCTTTAGACAAAGTTACCGATCTCCATTCAGTTGTTGACCTGTCTCTCTCCTTGAAAGGGTTGACAACATTTGCACTTTTCATATTGTAATTGTCTATACATTTTTAAATTTATTGCCACCTGGTTTCCTTTTCAACCAGGCAATTAAAATAGTTCTTGCCAAAGTCATTGATAATAGTCACTCTTTCAGTCTTTATATTGATGTCTCTAAAGCATTTTTTCTCAGTTGGTCACTGGTCACTCCTTACTATTATAAACTAACTTACCTGAGCTTATGTGATATCATAGTCTCATATTCTCTTGGCTTTCATATTTCTGACTACTCCTACTGTACATTTTGGATTAGATTTTTTCCACTTTAAGTAATAAGTTTCTAACTGTATGATTTCAGGGACCATACTGCAATGACTCTTAATATATATATATATAAGAAAGAGACAGAGAGAAAAGAGAGAGGGGGAGTGATTAGTCTCCTATTAGACATTTCTTCTTGACTGTTCCATAGGTGATTTGGATGTGTTCCAAACTGAGCTCATGCTCATCTAATATGCTTTTCCTCCTTTAGAAGGAGGAGCTTCCAAACATTTATAAAACCATTAGATCTCATGAGAACTCTTTCGCTATCATGAAAACAGCATGGGGAAAACTGCCCCCATGATCCAATCACCTCCCTCCCTCAACTACAATTTCAGATGAGATTTGAGTGAGGACACAGAGCCAAACCATATAAAGTTATTTTAGTTATTTTCTTCTTCTAAAAGAAGTAAAGCTTTTCTGTTTTTTTAATTATTATTATTTTGTTTAGTATGGTATCATTATACTCTAAAATTACGTAGAATGTGTGCATCTCAGTTAACCCATACCCTTACACTCACACATTGTTCAAACCTGGGGTCTCTTTTATCTCTGTGGCTAACGTGCAGTAAAATCTTAACAATTCTATTTTACTTACCTTTTGACTCTTTTCTCTTTTCTTATTCCCAGTATTATTTTCTTCGTTTATGTCTCACAATTTTTCTTCTTTAAATTACAGCATTAGCCTCCTTACTGGTCTTCCTGTCTTCTGTTTTGATTGCTTCAGTTTATTTGCCACATCGTAGCCTTAGTGATGTTTCTAAATTTTTAATTGGATCATGTTACTCCCTTGTTTAAAACATTTCACTAACCTCCTGAAACCTTCAGAATAAAATTGTGATTTCTTAGAGGTGCAGGCCTTTTCTGATTTCATCATAAGCCTCCTTTGACTTGCCTTCAGCCCTACCAACACATTTATCCCCCAAATATGGACTAGGTTCTTAGGTTTTACAATTCTATAATATCACTCTGCACCATCAGCGTACTCACCACATTATATTGTCATTGTTATTTTTTGTTGCCATTTGAATAGTCTATTTAATCTTTATATCCCTGTGTCAATGCTTGGAACACTGAGATGAATATTGAAACCATGAGTGAAGAATGACTGAAAAGTTTTCAAATTTGAATTTAAAAATTAGGTCCTCCACAGCACTTTGGTAGGCTGAGGAGGGTGAATCATCTGAGGTCAGGAGTTTGAGACTAGCCTGGCCAACATGGTGAAACCCTGTCTTTACTAAAAAAAAAATAATAATAGTAATTAGCCAGGCATGGTGGCAGGCGCCTTGGGAGGCTGAGGCAGGAGAATTGCTGAAACCCAGGAGGCAGAGGTTGCAGTGAGCCAAGATCGTGCCACTGCACTCCAGCCCGGGAGGTGGTCCAACTTTGAGACTTGGTCTTAAAAAAAAAAAAAGTTAGGTTCTCAAGCAAGGAAATAGCAAGAAAGCCATTAAAGAACGTTAGATTAACAGATAAAAGTAAGCAACTCTGGAAGTGTGTAGAGATGGTGAGACGACTGATAGCCATGAGGCTTTTGTAACAGATGTGAAGTCATAAAAAAAAAAAAATACCTGAAATGGTTACTAGGGTGATGTGCAAAATAATAATGATACTTTTTAAATTTAAATAGTTAAATTCCTAGGATGTATTATGTCATAGACCCCAGAAAGATTAAAGAATTACCTTGAAGTATTCTTAAAGCAGTATGTATTCCAAATGTATTATCTATATAATTTACAAATTCATAATACACACACACGCTCTTAGATTTAAAGGAAACCAATAATAATTTGAGCTGCATAAATCTTACATAATTGTAATTTGTTTAGAACAAACTTCATTCTTTCATATTTAAAATTTTTCCCTATTGGGTCTCTTAGCTACAAAAGCCTAAAGGGCTTAAAATTGCCTCTTTGTTTTAACTGTAATGTGAGCCCTATATGTGCTTGCCAAATGTTGCCATGATTGTGATTTTAAAATAAAACACTTTGCTTATGTGGTTCATATAATAGAAAGTTTGGAATAATTAGATTTTTATGAGGTCAAATTCAGAAAACTGATATTTTCTTTAGAAAGCGTAGAAGTGTATTATGTTATTTTGTTGCAGGTGTTAGCACTTACTAAATTTGAACAATATGTTGTTTTTGAGACCTATAAAATACTGTTAATATTCAAAATTATGTGTAAAATTGTACTAAATCAAAACAAGTATCGTTTTTCAAAGTTTTGTTTTAAACCAGTATCTGTACCAACAGAAAACAATAGCTGTTGCCTATCACCATCTAGTGCCCATTGGTTAACTTATAAGTATTTTTTGGTCTTTATTTTAGTCATAGATTCTCTTGTATGTGGTTTAACAAAATATATTTAACTCAAGCAAAAAAGCTTCTTATGTATTGATTTATACATTTTGATTTTCAATTGTTAAAGTGCTTTCTTTTTTTCTTAATCCATATAAAACATTTTAAGATTATTTTAAACATCACATATTCTATTTGCAGAGAATCATTTAGTTCAGTAAGTGATAAAAAACATAAACAGCCTCATATAATCCAAAAAGAGCTCCCAAATAGGCAACGCACACAACATTCTTGTTAAATGATTTTGACTAACCAGTCTTTATAGCAACATTGAATTTTGTGGTTTTCATTTTATTTCATAAATAAGCTCTATATTACTTTCAAAAACAAATACAAATGTTGGACTTTATTTTACTTATTTAATCATGATAACTTATGTATTAGTCCATTTTCACACTGCTGTAAAAATGCCTGAGACTGGGTAATTTATTAAAAAAAAAGGTTTAATTGACTCACAGTTCCACATGGCTTGGCAGGCCTCAGGAAATTTACAATCATGGTGGATGGGAAAGCAGACATGTCTTACACGGCAGCAGGTGACAGAAGCCTGGAGGAGGAGCTTCCAAACATTTATAAAACCATTAGATCTCATGAGAACTCTTTCACTATCATGAAAACAGCATGGGGAAAACTGCCCCCATGATCCAATCACCTCCCTCCCTCAACTACAATTTCAGATGAGATTTGGGTAGGGACACAGAGCCAAACCATATAAAGTTATTTTAGTTATTTTCTTCTTCTAAAAGAAGTAAAGCTTTTCTGTTTTTTTTAAAATTATTATTATTTTGTTTAGTATGGTATCATTATACTCTAAAATTAGGTAGGAATTATACCACCAAAACTTTTTGTAAACACCCTTTTATCGTAAATAAAGCAAGATACAGAAAGCTACACAAATGTATGGCTTCATTAACTGTTTTAAAGCAACACATCTTGTTAACTACCACACGGATCAAGAAGGAGAACTTTGCCACTCACCTCAGCATCTCCTCAGTTACCTCTCAAACATAATCCCCACCT
This sequence comes from Symphalangus syndactylus, assembly GCF_028878055.3. NCBI lineage: Eukaryota > Metazoa > Chordata > Mammalia > Primates > Hylobatidae > Symphalangus > Symphalangus syndactylus. Next base: position 48,941,055 of record NC_072439.2, on the reverse strand, counting down.
CCTCCCAAGAGCGACCACTATTTTGACTTTTATAGTCTTCACTTCCTTTTTTATTAGTCAAGTGTGCATTCTAGATACTACAGTTTAATCTTGACTAATTAAAAATTATGTCATTTTATGTCTCTTTCAATCTACAATTTCTCCCTTTGTCCATTTTTCTTATGAAAATTTATGTGCTGAAGAACCTGGGCAAATGTTGACTGTAATTAAACAAATTCATTTGGTCTCTATATTCACTGAAACTCAGTAGCTGGATCCAGAGGCGTGATCAGATTTAGAGTAGATTACTTTGTGTTTTCTTTCATTAGGAGGCATTGAATGCTGTTTCTCTCTCTTTTTCTGATGTTAGCTGCTATTGATGCTCAGCGCCTAGGTCTATTAATTCATTGGTATTTGCAAACAATTATATTCTAGTTCTATCCTTTATTTTTCAAATCTTAAGGGGATAAAGTGCATACTTCCCCTTATCTCTTTGGTTATTCAGTAGGACAGTTCATTCAGGAAAGTCAGGATAAATGCTTGATTAATTCCCTTTAGTTATCAGCTTTCAAAATAATAAGTTGACTCCTTTTTACTCTCAGAAGATGATTTATCAGTATTTAAGAGAAAATCACTGTGAACTTATAGACTAAAACATTTTTGGCCAGGCACAGTGGCTCATGCCCATAATCCCAGCATTTTGGGAGGCTGAGGAGGGCGGATCACGAGGTCAGGAGATCGACCATCCTGGCTAACACGGTGAAACCCCGTCTCTACTAAAAATACAAAAACAAAATTAGCTGGGTGTGGTGGTGGGCACCTGTAGTCCCAGCTACTCGGGAGGCTGAGGCAGGAGAGTGGCTTGAACCCAGGAGGTGGAGCTTGCAGTGAGCCGAGATAGCACCACTGCATTCCAGCCTGGGCTATAGAGCAAGACTCTGTCTCAAAAAACAAACAAAAAAAAACAAAACGTTTTATTTTAACTAAAATTATTATTCTTTTTTGAAGCTCACATTGTTGTATCATTGGCCAGCGGGGCCTTCTTCAAGTTGGCACCTTCGTTCTTTTGCAATGAACCTAATAATCTCTTACTGTTTCTTCTTTATCTAATATGACCATGTTTCAGGTTCATCTGTATGTTTTCTTCCCCACACCAGAAACCAGCTATTTCTCCAAGAAGCCCTGGTTTCTCTTAGTAAGAAATGGTATTTTAAGATCATTATCTGGGCACTAGGAAAACTTGGTTAGTTATTATTTCTAGATTCCTTTAGTTAAGAGAGCTAGGATATTATATACATACGCACAGAAGCACACTCACGTACACACAGATATTATACTTCTGCATTTGAATTCATTGTTATTTCCTATTCAAATTCAGGACTATAGATTGCTTTTGCATAACCTCCTCTATATTATATTTTAATCCTTACTTCCTGATATTGTTTGGCTGTGTCCCCACCCAAATCTCATCTTGAATTGTAGCTCCCATTATTCCCATGTGTTGTAGGAGGGATGTGGTGGGAAGTAAGTGAATCATGGGAGTGGGACTTTCTTGTGATAGTGAATAAGTCTCATCAGATCTGATGGTTTTATAAAGGAGAGTTCCCCTACACAAGCTCCCTTGTCTGCTTGCATGTAAGATGTGACTCTACTTCTCTTTTGCCTTCTGCCATGATTGTGAGGCTTCCCCAGCTCTGTGGAACTGTGAGTTCATTAAACCTTTTTTTAATGAATTACCCAGACTCAGGTATGTCTTTATGAGCAGCATGAGAACATACTAATGTGGTAAATTGGTACCTGTAGAGTGGGGTGCTACTGTAAAGATACCCAAAAATGTAGAAGTGACTTTGGAACTTTGTAATAACAGGCAGAGATTGGAACAGTTTGGAGGGCACAGAAGGCAGGAAGATGTGGGAAAGTTTGGAAATTTCTAGAGACTTTTTGAATGGCTTTGACCAAAATGCTGATAGTGATATGGACAATAAAGTCCAGGCTGAAGTGGTCTCAGATGGAGGTGAGGAACTTGCTGGGAACTGGAGCAAAGGTGACCCTTGCTACATTTTAGCAAAGATCTTGGTGGCATTTTGCCCTTGCCCTAGAGAGATGTGAAACTTTGAACTTGAGGGAGATGACTTAAGGCATCTGGTAGAAGAAAATTCTAAGCTTCAAAGCATTCAAGAGGTGATTTGGGTGGTGTTAAAAACATTCAGTTTTACATATTCACAAAGATATGATTTGGAATTGGAACTCATGTTTAAAAGGGAAGCAGAGTATAAAAGTTTGGAAAATTTGCTCATCATCACTGGCCATTAAAGAAATGCAAATCAAAACCACAATGAGATACCATCTCACACCAGTTAGAATGGCGATCATTAAAAAGTCAGGAAACAACAGATGCTGGAGAGGATGTAGAGAAATAGGAACGCTTTTACACTGTTGGTGGGATTGTAAACTAGTTCAGCCATTGTGGAAGATGGTGTGGCGATTCCTCAAGGATCTAGAACTAATCTAGAACTAGAAATAGCATTTGATACAGCCATCCCATTACTGGGCATGTACCCAAAGGATTATAAATCATGCTGCCATAAAGACACATGCACACGTATGTTTATTGTGGCACTATTCACAATAGCAAAGACTTGGAACCAACCCAAATGTCCAACAATGATAGAGTGGATTAAGAAAATGTGGCACATGTACACCATGGAATACTATGCAGCCATAAAAAAGCATGAGTTCATGTCCTTTGTAGGGACATGGATGAAGCTGGAAACCATCATTCTGAGCAAACAATCACAAGGACAGAAAACCAAACACCGCATGTTCTCACTCATAGGTGGGAATTGATGCATGAGAACATTTGGACACAGGGTGGGGAACATCACACACTGGGGCCTGTCGTGGGGTGGGGGGATGGGGGAGGGATAACATTAGTAGATATACCTAATGTAAATGGTGAGATAATAGGTGCAGCACACCAACATGGCACATGTATACATATGTAACAAACCTGCATATGGTACACATGTACCATAGAATTTAAACTATAATAATAATAATAACAATAAAAAGAAAATCAATCACAGAGTCTGTGCCTTTCCTGATACTGGAGTGGTAGCCCAGAAATTCCCTTCAGAATTTCAGTTTGTAGGTTTTGGTTATTGAATTCTCATTTGCCCCAATCTTAAATGAGCCATATTAATTCTAGTCTTAAGAGCTTAGGACAACTTGGACAACTAAAAGTTCCTCATTAAAGTTTCCAGTTTCCCCATTTTCATGTAGATAATATCCAATTATTTGGGGGAGGGGGTACAGTATTAGATAGAATAAAATCATGTGAAATTCTTTTTTAAAAAAAAGAAAGAAAAGGGAAATATTTAAGGTGATGGATACCCCAAGTACATGGATTCAATCTTTACAAATCATATGAATGTAATAAATTATCACATGGAATAAGTTGTTTCACCTCAAAACAATATACATCTATTATGCATCAATAAAAAGTGAATCCCTTGGAAAAATAAAGTATAAATGTCCTTTTACTTTATCACAAAAATAAACTCACAAGAATACTGTTCCACACTGGTTTCTTTTGGGAATAGTTTGCCGAAAAATAATTTATTCCTAAATTCACCCATCATTTTAAGAAGTGCCCAAATGTACTTAACAAAATAATATACATGCTGTATTACTTTAAAACAACTTTTTGTCCAAAATAAGAACAATTGCCATTATTTTGTCTATGCCCAAATAACTATTCAAATAATAGCATTCATATGTACTTTCATTTATATGGAATTAAGTAAAAATTTAAAAGCTGAAAAACAAAAAAGAAAAAATTTGGGATGAAAGGGGAAAAGGTGTGTACAAAGGCATAGTCACAGGAAGCCATTCAAGATGTCAAGGATGTGTTATAACATCTCTTTATGAAGTATTATGAACCATTGTGGACATTGTGTTAGAAACACCAGAATGTCTTCTGTATCTACAATGAGTCTGAAAATTTTTCAAACATTACTTTTTGTGAAATAAACTTCTAAATGAGGATTGGGACCATCCTGAGTGAGGCTGAAGAAAGGTGAAAAGATTTGCCATTGGTATCTACTTACGTACAGGATGTTGGAGATACAAAGCAATGTGTTAAAGGCAATAACCTCTGTTTTTAAGATGGTTACTCTTGGTTGAGAAGAAAGAACTTAACCACAGAAGCTATCTTTGAGTCCAAGGTTCGTGTTCTTCCAATGAAAATGTACTTGTCTTTCTGTGTGTAACTTTAAGCCAGATATGTAGAACACTTTGGTTTGATTGCCTTCTCTTACCCTGTTGGTGATGGAGGGATTCCTACCCTAGGATTGTAGAGATGGCTGAACACACTACACACAACACTGGGCCCAGATGAGATTTATTAGTTATATTTTATTAACTATTAATTCCATATACTCACAGCTTGGGGAAGGAGGACATCGCATACCATGCATGGCCACATGGGGATTGCACTTGGGAAGAGAGTGAAAAACTCGGAGTTGTGGGAGGCTGGTTTTGTAGTAGTAAGAGGGTGGGGTGTCCCTTGGTTCCTGTGGGAGGGTGTGGCCAGCTACTTTGAATGATTCTACGGGCTGTCAGGGAATTGATACTTGCTATCCAGGGATAAACAGGAACTGCATTTGGTCCATTTGATAAAGAGGGTTGTTCCCCTAAGGGACCATATATGCAGAAGGAGAGTGGAGAGAACTAGAAGTCAGGCTAGTTGTGGATTCAGACAACAAGGCAGCACATGATGTTAATTTTAGGGCTTGCACCACACCCTTACGTCACTGTAGGCTAGATTTATCTTTTATTCATGTTCCTCAAAAAAAGGTTTATTTTTTGCATGAAGATAGGAAATCCTGACTATGACTATGCATGTTCATCTTCTTTTATGTTTCCAGTACTTATTCTGTTCTTATCATTTTCCATATTTATTTTTCAGTTCATTTTTTCTCATTGGCTATCCCCAAAGAAGGTCAGCTCCACAAGAAAAGGGGAACTCTTTGCCATCTTATTTGTTGCTGTGTTCCCAGTGTCTATGATGGTTTCTGTCACATAATATTAATAGATGCTCAATGAATTTTGTCAAATAAAACAAATAAGCATAGTTATAAATTATAGACCTGAAGGTATTTTTATGTGGCTGATGAGTCTTTTCTCAACAGATTAATACACCAAACATGAATCAAAAAATTTTCCTGTGACACCTTCTGTTCTTGAAATACAGTTTCTACCATTAAATAACTTAAAGTCTTAAGGAGGAGACAAATAAATAAAAATACAATTATAATACTTGATGACAATAGCTATGAGAAAAATGAACAGAGAAGTTTAGGAACCTTATAGGTGAGGCTGTACTTGGATCATAGAAAGGAAGTGTTTATTTATTTTCTAATCTATATAATGGAACCCCTCATCTTCTCTTAGCTACTTAGCCCTGTTTCCTGTACTTAAAAACAGAAACTACTAACAAAGATATATCTTAAATTTTTGTTACAAAAGTTAAAACAAAAGATCACATTGCAAAATGTTTTAACTTTTATATAATTTTATTCACATAATACAGTAGAAAATTAAAGTAAGTAATAAGAGGTGTGTCTAGCATATGCGTTTGCTACCTATTTTATTTATAGCTGTTGAACTTTTTCAGATACATTTTCAGTCAGTCAGAATGGGTCCTATGGGGTAGGTGACTTGCTAAGTGCCTTCCTCTGATCTCAGAGAATTGAGAATACTTTTTTCATCTGTCTCTGTGCACTTTCCAGAGGTCTGTGTTTACAAACAGAGTGCAGAGTCTGAGATACTGTTTAGTATAATTCCAATTCCTTTATGGCCTTATTTATGCCTTTCAGCAATATAGACCAGGACAGAATCATCACTGAAAGGTGAGTTTATGTTCTTGTATATATCCCTAGTTCCCCCTGTTTGAAAATTTAAGCAGAAAATTTATAGGAGTTAACTCAAAGTGCTCTATAGGGAGTCTTAGCATTCTTCATAGTGTAATAGAAACATATTGAGGCTGTGTTCCTTCTGTTTGAAGGCAATCTTGGGATTTTATCATTTTGTAAATTAAAGAAAGGAATTGTTACTGTAAATTTATCCTGGAATTCAATAAAGGTAAGAGTGATTGCTGCAAAGGAGGCGTCCATATAAGAAATAATTTTATATTGATCTGAAATGTAAGCTGTAAATTTTTTCCCATGAGCTAAAAATATATTACCTAGGTTGGCACTAGCTTTATTAACATTTATTTGACAATATAATCCTAATTGGATATGGATCCATTTATTTTGTATGTTTTGAGCATGGCATTTAAGAATAGAGTATACACTTAAAATCCTTTGAATTAAGTGATTTAAAGAATTGGGAGATTTAGGTTACTTTAGCATATTTGAAATCCACTCCATCTTTGATCCAGTGTTTGTTGCCGTTGCCCCTAGGTGAGAAGGAAGTTGTGTAAGAAAACCAAAGAGAGGCCAGCTAGGTGGGGGTAGACTTTGAAGACACAAAATTGATCCTATGCTTTTCAAAGAGAAATATATTCCTGAATTTTTTATTTTATATATATATTTTTCACATCTCATAGGTAAAAGTTGGAGATCAGATCTTCCTTCTCTCATTCTAGGTGTGTTTCTCTCATACTCCCTGACCCCCACCAATCCCGCCTCAGTTGCTTACTTACTTACTTTATTTCTCTTATTTGTTCACCATGTCTGCTATGATTGATAACTGGAAAAGGCTAATTTTGAGATTATCAAGGTATATCTCTTAAAACTTTAGTTATTTGCTTCTGTCTTTTACACATGAAATAACTATCAGCACCACCTTTATTTCTTTATAGATGGCTGTTTTCATTAAAACTTCTCACATACAAATTATTTCAATTATTAATTGTTTTGTAAAGTTTTCTTTTGAAACCAAATATAAATGGTAGCTCTTTTCTTCAGTTATGTTTGGGGGCTGTTTGATTTTGGTCTGCACATTATTCTTTCATGCCCTCTAATGGTAGTTTGAGGAAACTCCTACTGAAAACACTTAAAATAAATTAAACATAAAAAATAAACAGGAGATCACTCAAAGATTTTAATATAAATAACTTTCACATGCCAGATATTCTTGCCGTGGGAAAAAGACCACGTGTTCATTTTCTAAACTTTGGAGAGCAGATTTTTTTTTGTCGGTTTGCCACAGTTTTTAAGGAATTTACTTGGATGCTTATTTTTAAAATTCCATGTCTAATTGTTTTTAAAATTCTTATGTGATTCTCTTAGGTTGATAGATATTTTCCAAAGTTTTATTTGCTTTGGAATTAGGAAATATATTTTTATGTATATTCACACAAAGGTAGAAGTACTGTTTTTACAAATCAGTTTTGTGTTTATTACTAGGTATGGATGGGGATGAGGAATGAGAAGATTCAAACTTCTTTTTCAGCATTATAACATTTCTTGTAATGGTATTACAGAATAAATCTAGACCATGGTGCTAAAATACCATCACTGTTCAGTTTCAGCCCTGTGTGTTTAGAGAACAGCTAGTGAAGATGGCCTGGGTCTCAAATATCCTATCCCCGCACAGAACATTCATTTTCAGGGTTAAAAGACCACAAGGAAAAATTTCATCACATCTTTAAAAATGTGCTTATATCGGCTGGTTCCAGCTACATATCATAAGCAGGTGGCTTTTTATTGATTTCTCTTTTTGCTTCTCATTTTTGCTGTTCTCCTCATGTTGCATCCTTCCTAGCTCAACACTGTTGCCATACAGTGATGGTTGTTCTGCTTCAGTACCATCATAGAAATGTAGCTTTTGTTTTTGATGATGGCGGGAAACAAAATGGAGGCATCTGCATACAGGTTGGAAGAGAACTTTTTCCCCTCTGCATGTCATGCTTTATGAGCCTTTGTTGGTTGTCTCAAAAGAATTACAGTATTTCTTCAAAACACAGTTAGAAATTTTTCTTGTCTGTAGTTTTAACCTGGAATAATACTTACAAACATTAATACAAGCAGATATCATTAAAAATATACCCCAAAAATGTATTTATGAAATTTTTTGTATCGTTACCAAAATGTAAAAGTTCTGTGAATATCATAATATTACATTAAATTTTGACATATTCTCCAGAATTATATATAGATTTAAAGTAGGCTGAAAACACCGGAGCTCTTTGAGCCGGGGATGCAGTGCTAATTACAATAGCTACTGTTTATTGAACACCTACAATGTACCAGGCTCTATAGAATTCATATTTTGTCTTTACCTTTAAATCATCATGGGAAAAATAAACCAATAAATGTGGAATTAGAAGGTGTAGTTTCCAGTCTTGGTTTTTCTATTTGACAGCTTTGGAAAGTAATTTGTCCCTCAAAGTCTTAGTTTCTTCATTTATACCTCAACGGAAGTAACTGTTCTCATTGGGCTCATGAGAACATTTAGGCTCAAAAAGGTGGAGTGACTTATGCAGGGTCATAGTGCTATTAGGAGTTAGAGCTGGGTTGATAGTACTCCACTGTGACTTTAGTGAGAATGTTTTGGGAGAGGCCAGAATAGATTCTTGAGTTTGATTCTCCATTTTCTCTCTATTGTCCTTCACGACTTTTAAATGATCTTTTCCTTTAGCTTTAAATTTGTATTTATATTTGAGATAACAGACAATAGTGCTTATGAATTAGATCTTTGTAGTTAGACGTCGGTTTGAATTTGGGCTCTGCCAGTCCCTAACTGTGAAACATCCAGTGAATAAAGTAATCCCTTCTCATGTGTAGAAAGAGGTAATAATAGTGATGGTTTCATGGGAATGTTATAAGATTAAATAAGATAGACTGTCTAGGTAATGACAAATCCTTTATAAATGAGGGCTATTGCTTCTCTTGATATTTTTTAATTCCATTGTCTTATTTTAAGGATTAATGCTTATGCTTTAATACTAGGGAGTGAAAAATGTATATTGCATTAGAATGTGATTATCTAGCTATCTCTTTGTAACTGCGGGTTTTACTACAAAGCAATATTTTATTCTATTTTATCACTAAATAAATAAAAGCTCAAACATACATTTTGATCTATGTTAAAAATATTAAACCCAAGGTTCTTATTTTGATCCATGTTTTTTTAGCTAGTCATTATTATTTTCAAAAAGTGGATTCCAATAAGCTACTGCTTAACTAATCTCTCTCTCTTTCTCTGTCACACACACAGACACACACACACACACACACACAAACACTAGACCCAGGAATTTGGTAATATATAGCATTACATATCTAATGCAACTGAATCCCTGGGTCTAAAATGAAGTTTTTTCATCCACAAACTCTAAGGCATTGTACTGGTTTAAAACATGTGGAGAGATCTGTTTTCTGAAAATAATTTAGCAGAGAAACCCTGACTGAGGAAGTTTGAGGGGTGCTAAACACTACAGTGAACACTTTAAATGAATCATCTTGTAAGAAAGAATATCACAACCATACAGTGGGTAGGTATGATTTTTTATCATCCATTTTCTAGATGTGAACGTAAGATTTAACGACAGCTAAATTGCTCAACATCACACAGCCAGTAAGAGGCGCAGCCAATATCTTCTTCCAAAGTCAATCCCAAATTTCTTTCCAGCATCCTCCTTATTGCTTCATCAAGTCATTTTCATGTTAAAAGTAACCACTCACAAAATCTAGCATGAAATACAGCAGGTACAGAAAACAGCTTTAACCAGGTGTGTTGGAGTGAACAGAGGGAGAACTCTGAAAATGAGGCTTTCTAATCTTTGGCACACAGCTAACCTCCCTACCACACTCATGCTTCCTGAAGAATCATTCATTTAAAGGAATGGCCTTATTAAATTAACAATAATTGAGTGACAGAGAGAATTAACAAAGACCATGGTGAGTTATTTTCTTCTTTTGCATTTATGTGGCTCTGGAGGGCACCCAGAATGGTACTGCTATTCTTTTAAGTAGGCACACAAATTGCTTATGGTAAGTTACCATATTATCTCCCCCTAATTTAAATAAATTACTTTTTTTCATTTTATGTCTGAAAAGAGAAGTAATAGATAGCTCACTGCTATCCACTCTAAGTATGCAGCTTTCTTATTGATTCCTCCTGGAGGAGCTTGCTGACTTCAATAGGTAATATAAGAATAAAAGAATTCAGCTGTTCATATTCCTTGAGGGTGGAGAGGTATATGTCTTCTTTATCCTCCAGACAGGCAGACCCCCAAGCATTTTTCATAATGCATATGGCTTCTCTATTTGAGTCATTCTCTTATCTTAATCTACCTTGTAGCACTTTCCCAATGGGGCTTCCATTTGCTGCCTCAGCAAGTTAACTGTAAAACTTAAAATCTTGTATTCTAAGATATTTTTGCCTTTAAGATTTATTTTTTGTTCTAATACAAAAACCATTAAATAGTACCAGAAATTGACAAAATGCCACGTTTTATCATTTTTATCACTTAGGAGAAAGACCCAAGTGGCCTCATACATAAAACATAAAAAGTTTTGTTTGTATTCAAAAGCCATTTCAAATGAATGAGTTCACTGAAATTTTAACCTGGGTTTTAGAGTCACTATTACTACCTTTAAGGGCCTTAAATCATCATGGGAAAAATAAACCAATAAATGTGGAATTAGAAGGTGCAGTTTCCAGTCCTGATTTTTCTATTTGACAGCTTTGGAAAGTAATTTGTCCCTCAAAGTCTTAGTTTCTTCATTTATAAAATGACAGTAATAATGCCTACATTCTTATCTCACAGGGTTCTTGTGATAGTCAAATAAACTTAAAATGCATGTGTGTTAAACACATTATAAATCATAGTTCTATGAAAGTATAGAGTATTGCTATTTTTTTCTGACAGCCAAATATATCTGCTTTTAAAAATGCCAATAGTTTTATTATTTCTGGTTAACAAGTTAGCAAACATATATTGAACCCCAGTTAAATGAGTTGCATGGTGCTAAGTACCTAGAAGGGTTTCCCAGCTTCCATGTTCTAAGTAACAGAGCCTTTGGACAGGTCCTGGGGTAGCCAGAAATGTAGCCAGGAACAACATCATGCATTTACTCAAGTGTGCTGTGCAAATTCTAGTATTTTCTGTACACGCAATGATGTGAGAAATTTGGGAGGCCCTGCCAAAATGATTAAAAACCAAAAGCCCATATATTCCCTGTTCCTTTGAAGGTTATAATCTAGTAGAGCAGCAGACTGGATACTTAAAATGACTTAAAAATTATTACTGAGCATGATATTGGATTGAAAAAGCTAAAGTACTACTTAGATACCACTTTACTGGGAGAGATTAAAATTGGTGGAATAAATTGAACTTAGAGATTTGGCTTTAAGCAGGCAATGGGCATGAATTTCATAGAAAAGGAAATAGTCCATGACTAGAATTGGAGCTAAGTAAGAAAAGGTATAGAAGGCCAAAAGGAGATGACACTGATTGAATTGCTGCTTTGAATGGACCAACTTAGGCTGCCGTAAGAGATAAGGCTAAAAAGTTGCACTGTGATTATTTGAGAGATAGCTGTGAATGTTATACTGAGGAGTGTGAATCTGTCAGCTTATCAGCTGTATTAAGTTTTCTATTATGGCTGTAACAAATTACCATGCGTTTGGTGGCTGGCTTAAAATAATTCAAATTTATAATCTTAGGGTTCTAAAGGTCTGAAGTTTTAAATAGGTTGACCCAGCTGTACTACTTCTGGAGACACTAGGAGAGATTCAATTTCCTTGCCTTTTAAAGATTCTAGATACCATCTGCATTTATTGGCTTCTGGCCCCTTCCTTGCATCACTCTGACCCCTCCCCCTGCCATCACATCTTCTCTTCCTCTGCTTTTGTTGTCACATTGTCTTCTCGCTGGCTGTGACCTCCTTTATTTTATAAGGGCCCTGTGATTATATTGGGACCACTCAGATAAACTAGAATAATCTCTCAATCTCCAAATCCACAACTTAATCCCAATGCGAAGGCTTTTTTTTTTTTTTTTTACCACTTAACATATTTACAGGTTCCAGGGATTAGGATGTCTAAATGTTTTAGGGGGAGCAAGGGACATTATTCAGCCTACATCAGCATAGTTAATATGTCATTTTACAGGTTCTTGAAAGGAAGGTGAGATGATTTCCTTATATATGACATTTTATTTCTTTATAGTGTGTGTGTGTGTGTGTGTGTGTAACCATTCATATTCATATGCTCAAGCCCAGGCAATATTGTCTTCAAAAAAAGTGTTTTATATTTGACCAGATATACTGTAAACTATGTGAATACATGATTTTATCATTTTTTTAGTCTCTATTTTATCCCTATTGCCTACCAAAATGTCAGGTACATAATAGATTCATAGTAATTCAATGAAGTAATATTGGGCAAGTAATTAGCCTCTCTATGGCAAGAAAAATGATACCTAATCACTAGCTAGAATAAGCCAATTTTCTCATATGAATGATTCAACCGAATTGTTTCAGGAAATAAAATCTATATAGACAGCAAATATGGTGAATAGATGGTCATGACAGTTGCAGCTCACCATCATGCCCTCTGTCTTATGCCTTATTAGTAACAATCTGATTTTATCATTAATTTACTTGATAGCTTCACCCACCTAAACATAAGCTCCTTGAATTAGCACTGCTCCTTCTGCTTCTTCCTCCATTTTCTTCTCTTTTTTTTCCATCCTCAGTGCCTGGTGTAATTATTGGTTCATAGTAGATTCTTTATAAGCTTTTCTATTGATAATATACAACCATTTGTAAAATATAGTGGAGAAAATTTGACTTATATTAGAAAAAATATAGAAATGAACTTAACTGAGTAGTACATCTATCTAACAAAACCTTAATATACCATAAAAGATGTTTCAAAAAATCAGATTCCAGTTTGGACTAAATTAACATACAAATTTAAGGTATTTCCAAGTAAATTTTCAAAAGGACTATTTTTATAATTTGACAAGATGATTCAAAACTTTATCTGAGAAGATGCAATATGAGAAGAACCAATTCTTCTGAAATTTAAGGTGAATATTTGAACTACTAGATACTACTAACAAGTATAATGATATTAAAACAGTGTGTTTCTGGTACTGAAGTTACAGATGGGACATAATGGAGATTCCTAAAATGGCTTTGTGTGCTCATGTTATAAATATCATTTCAAATTAGTAAAGAAAGGCTAGATTATTCAGAGAATAGTCTGACAACTGGATAATCATACAGGACAAAAAAAAATTTGTTCCCTATCTCTCACTGTATCAAGTAAATGCAGATTATCATATCTTGGAAATTAAAATATACAAACTGGCAAATAGTTAGGTAACATTGTAGTGAGGAAAGCTTTTATAAGCAGGTCATATTTACAGAAAAACACATTACGAAAGAATAATTTATTTGATCATAAAATGGGAAATGACACAAAGGATTATCAGGAGTATGTTTAGTTCACACATCTTAGCTTTTCCAGATCATCAAAGAGAATTCTATAATTGTCATACAAATTTCCCTCCTCCACTTCTGCCATTTTCCAAATGAACCAATCTCTTAGCCACTCCTTGTGTTCGGCATATTCCCTGTCACACAATTCTTGATATTCATCTTGAACACTTTTCACTTGCATGAAAATGTGACAGCATGGAATGACTTGCCCACAAGGCATGCATTATTTTGAAGATGGCCTATAGATAAATTCTTTCTTTTAGGTAGAATTAACCAAATGGAGTAAAATAAGCAACTCCTAGAAGGCTTACAAAACTCGTGGGCTCCCCAGAGTTTGCTCTTTCTTTTTGAACTGTGTGAATGTGATATACCAAATGAAATTCAAAGGCCAAAGACTCATCTCAATGGAATTTGTGGTTTTAGACTCATGAAACTTACTTAAATGAAACTTGCATTTTCTACAGCTGTGCCTGAAACTTCCCATGGCAAGAATCTTTACATCACTGCTGACAGCTTAGTGAACAAATTGCTTAGTTTATAGCTATGGCCACTTCTGTCAGCAGAGGAAAGAATTAAGACAAACCTATTAGACTACAGTTATATGAGAATAAATCAAAACAGTCATTCCAAAAACTCAATTTTAAAACATAGGTGGAACATGAGTGAGTATACTGATGCTTGGTTTAATGAAGATTTAGTGAGAGGAAAAACAAGACAATACATTATTTATAAAATGATTCCTTAATCATGGCACTACTGGAATAAGACAATCTAATTCTGTCATGTTTCATGTTTGTAGGAAAATTTGACAAAGGGCCTATACATGGAGACAGGTAATATGTAAGTAATAATTAAATAGAATAAGAAATAAATCTCTGATTTAATAACTCATAGTACTATTTTAATAGAATAATAGAGATATGTTTTAGTTATTAATAAATATAAGTATCCTTTGACATGGATTATTCCAATTATTGGTGCTAAAAGTTAATTATTTAAAAAAGCTTTAGTCTTAGGCATTAAAAATTATTTTTATTTTCAATTTTTATGTGTACATAGTAGGTGTATATATTTGTGGGGTACATGAAATGTTTGATATAGGCACACAATGTGAAATAAGCACATCTCATGGAGAATGGGGTATCCATCCCCTCTAGCATGTATCCTTTGAGTTAGGAATTTTTTGATTGGCACATGATGTAACAGAGTTGGGTCTTTCAACAAGTCACCTAACCTCTATAAGCCTGAGTTTTCACTTTTATTGAGTAAGCGTATGGACTAGATTCTCTCTATCATTCTTCTCACCTTTGAACTTGCATAATTTCAACGGTCTTTGAGGAGTTAGAGGGCATTATATAGTGTGTCTTTGCTGTTACCAACCAAAACAAACAAAAAAGTAAAATAGAAGTCTAGAAGTACTATAAGGATATCTATGGTATGTGGTTCATACACGTATTTCTGGAATTCCTACTGCCATAATGAACTTTTAAGACATACATTTCCCTCCATATTGTAACATTTATACAATTTTGATTACCTGTGATGGCATGCCATAATTAAATCTTTAGCACTACTGTTTCTTACAATTACATGAAATAATGATTCAGTTTATTCTCTACGGAGTCTTAGGATTGATGAAATTCAGAATATGTCAGGTAGCATGCTGTGTGCTAAGGATACCTGGACTCTCTTCTTATAAATCTCCGATTCTAAACATACACTGAAGGTTCTTGAATAATGTCATTTTGTTACATGCCGTTTTGTATAGTGATGAGAAAAAAAATGGATTCCTGGCTGGAGCCACTGTCTGTGTGGTGTTTGCGTGTTCTTCCCATGTCCACATGGGTTTTCTCTGGCTACTTGGGTTTCCTTCTGTATCCCAAAGATGTGCATGTGCACATTAGATGAATTGACGTATTAAATTGTCCCCATCTGGGCAAGCGTATGTGTGTGATTGTGTGCCCTGTGATGGGATGTCATCCTGTCCAGAGTTGGTTCTTTCCTGGTACTCTGAGCTGCTGGGGTAGGCACTGGACACCCAAGACCCTGAACTGGAATGATTGGGTAAATAGTTATCTTACTCATTTCAAATTAATATTTCTTAAATGTATGTGTAGCCCATATTTATTTCAATGTTTAATATTAGAAGTGTTTTTGTCTTGATGAGCAATGGGGAAAGGACTCCCTATTGAATAAGTGGTGCTGGGATAACTAGCTAGCCATATGCAGAAGCTTGAAACCAGACCCCTTCCTTACATCACATATAAAAATCAACTCGAGATGAATTAAAAACTTAAATATAAAACCCAAAACTATAAAAACCTTGGAAGACAAACTTGACAATACTATTCTGGACAGAGGAATGAGCGAAGATTTCATGATGAAGACATGGAAAGCAATTGCAACAAAAGTAAAAATTGACAAAGGGGATCTAATTAAACATAAAAGCTTCTGCACTGCAGCAGAAACTACCAACAGAGTAAACAACCTAAAGAACGGGAGAATATTTTTGCAAACTATGCATCTGACAAAGGTGTAATATCCAGCATCTATAAGGAACTTAAATAAATTTACAAGAAAGAAACAAAAAACTCCATTAAAAAGTGGGCAAAGGACATGAACAAACACTTTTATAAATAAGACATACATGTGGCCCACAAGAATATGGGAAAAAAGCTCTATATCACTGATTATTAGAGAAAGGCAAATCAAAACCACAATGAGATACCATCTCACACCAGTCAGGAAGACTATTATTAAAAAGTCAAAAAATAACAGATGCTGGTGATGCTCCAGAGAAAAAGGTATGCTTATACACTGTTGGTGGGAGTGTAAACTAGTTCAACCATTGTGGGAAGCAGTGTGGTGATTCCTCAAAGAGCTAATAACAGAACAACCATTCAACCCTGCTGTCCCATTACTGGATATATACCTAGAGAAATAGAAGTAATTCTATCATAAAGATACATGCACATGAATGTTCATTGCAGTACTATTCACAATAGCAAAGACATGGAATCAATCTAAATGCCCATCAATGACAGATGAGATAAAGAAAATGTGGTACATATACACTGTGGAATATTATGTAGCCATAAAAAAGAATGAGATTATGTCTTTTATGGAGCTGAATGCCATTATCCTTAGCAAACTAATGCAGGAACAGAAAACCAAATACAGCATATGTTCACAAGTGGGAAAAAATGATGAGAACTCATAGATACAAAGAGAGGAATGGCACACACTGGAGCCTACTTGAGAATGGAGGGTGGGAGGAGGGAGAGGATTAGAAAAAAGTAACAATTAGGCACTAGGCTTAGTAAGTGGGTGACGAAGTAATCTGTATAACAAACCCCTTGTGATATGAGTTTACCTATATAACAAACTTCCACATTTATCCCTGAGCCTAAAATAAAATGTTAAAAAAGTAAAAATAAAAATAAAATCCACATGAAACCCACCTCCCCACCGCACAGCCCCCCGCCACTGCACCAAAAAAAAGAAGTGGAAGTTTGGTGATGTTTTTGTGACCAAAATATGCCATAGAAACTTTAATTCTTGTTGACGTCAGTTAGGCTATGGTGAAATTGGTTTTCTTATACTTCATTTTGCTTAATGTCACAATTTCCGAGAACCTATCCAGGATGTTTAGTGAGGATTTATTGTAATGACAGAAATGCAACGTTATTATACACATGAGGTCACATCACTGCAAAATATCCTTATCTAGCACCAGACTTTCTTCCACCATCAGCTCCTCTCCACTCCTACACATAAAGTATTCATTTCACATCATGAATAACCTCTTTGCTAAATGATGTATGTTTTAAAACAATACAAGGATTTTAATACGTTGTTTCTGGGACAGTCTTCTATGTCAATGTGGTACTCATGTGGCCTGGGTGAGTGAAAAATTGTGAATGGTTTCTTTATAGAAATGTTTGCCAGTAACTGAATATCTATTTTCTTGCTTCTATCCCAAATTTAGTGTCCATTTTATGGACCAATTTAATCCTCATCTGACTTTTAAAATTTTTGTCATAATTGTTTCTATTTATCATCTTTATACTTATCACTCTTTAACATTTTTCTAATTAAAAAATATTATTTTGGCTATAAGACCTTTCAAGGTAGACTTGTATTCAAAAATGACGTTTTCCATTTTGAAGCTAAAGGTAAACCTATATATGTTTTTAAAACCATTGCCACAGCATGAGTTCTATGTCATTTATAAGCTAGAGCCCCTTTGCCTGGTATAATTAAGATGGCTTGCTCTTGTGATTACAAAGCCTAAAAGAAGTAGAATAAATGGACATCAGGAAGGGAAAAAGAGAAAGAAAGAGTATAGCCAAATAATAGATACATTTCTGTGTCTACATTTTTGCTAAATTTTGCACTTTGCATCAGAAGCATTTTTGCCATTTAGTTAGTGTTCCTAATTATAAAGCTAATGGGTGAAACATTCATTTATTTATTCAACAGATACATCTTGAGTGCCTACTGTATACTAGGATTTGCCATCAGTACTGAATAGAACAGGCAGAATTTGCATAAACTTTTATTAAATGGAAAACTAGCTTAATTAACTATTCCCACATTGCTAGACATTTAGGTTGTTTTCCATTTTCCTCTTTGAAGTATAGATCTTTCCCTTCTTTTGTATTATTTTCTTAGAATAGACTACCAGAAATGGAATAGTTTTCCAAAGATGTGAGCATTTTCTGGGGGTGGGGTGGGGTGGGGAAACTATCAATTTATAGTTAAACATTTTAGTGTTTCCACATCAAAATAGTAATTTGCTCACAAACAAACAAAAACGTTCCACCATAGTTTGGATAATAAGATGTTTAAGATAGAAGTATAGACACTTTTAACAACAATGATGGGTTTTTGGGCAAATAAATTGCTTAATTTATTTATATTAAAAATTATGATTTAGGTCTTTGAATTAAAAAGATAGCTTTAGTTCTTAAAATATTAAAGGACATTGGTTTTACTTTTGAATATTTAGAACTAATAAGATGAAATTGATCAAATATAAATGTAGCATAATTTTTAGAAGAGCTACTTAATCAAAGTCAGTGACATGGAAAATGGAGAAATGCTTATGGACAAAGAAATCTAAACTTTGAACAAGCCCTGGAAGACCTTCTCTAAGAACGAATTCTAAATTTGTCAAAGGATGTAACAGATGATCTAAGAAGTCGCTTGCTTTCTGGAGCACTATGATGACAGGATAATTCATGTTTCCATTGTGGTACCAGGGATTTAAAAACATTACTTACACTCATCACCTGCTCATTGGTGAAAGATTAGATCCTTATAAACATGCACATATATGTCTGCATCAGACATTCTTCATAACTGCTTCTGATGTGAGTATCCCTGTCTGATATAACCATCACCAAACCCTTTTGGACATTCTTTCTAGCTATTCCCATGGCGTAGGTGCACACACATATCAGTTACCTCTTTCAGCTGAAAGCTAAAAATGAATTTAAAAACCAGTTAATGCAGCAGCTTTAATTTTTTAAACTACAGAATAAAATCAATAAGTCAGTTAGGACATTAGAAAAGGGCTGCAAACAGTAGATCAGTTTTAACACAAAAGCAAAAACAAAACAAAAGCCAATGAAAAGGTACTAAATATCAAAGAGATATTGATCACAGTTTCATGGTACTTCCTCTTTAACATAGTAAATTATTCAGTTTCATTCTTGATTAAAGAGAGGAAAAAGATTAAGTGTTAAATAATTCCTAATATACATTTTTTTACTTCCATAACATTGGTTCTAAAATGAACTAAGATACATTTGTGGGTGGAATTTCAGTGTTATCAGCATTATGAGAGAGAGAAAATAAGAGCAAATTTCAGCAGGAAAAAGTGCCTGCACAAATATACCATGTAAAACAGTACCAGAGATATATAGACTAATCTATCTCTGATATAAAGAAAATTATAAATTAGTATATTTCTGATAGCCTAATACAGTATGTTTAATTTTATCATCATCAATTTACTATCAAAATTTGCATAACCACTTAGGGACCTATAAAAAAAAACAAACTAAGCCCAAGATTATTAGAAGAAAAGAAATAAGAAAGATCAGAGTAAAAATAAATGAAAAAGGGACAAAAAATAGGTAAAATCAACAAAAATAAGAGTTTGTTTTTGAAGAGACAAAATCAATAAATCTTTAGCTAGACTAAGAAAAAATAAAAGATGAAAACTAGAAATGAAAAGGGAGATCTTTCAATTGATATCACATAAATATAAAGGATTATAAGAGATTACTATGAACAATTATACGTCCACAAATTGGATAACCTACAAGAAATGGATAAATTTCTAGAAAAATGCAGAATACCAAAACTGATTCAGGAAGAATTACAAAATCTGAACAAACCAATAACAAGTAAGGAGACTGAATCTCTAATAAAAAGTCTCTCATCAGAGAAAAGTCCAGCACCTGCTTGTTTCACTATTGAATTATACTGAATATCTAAAGAACTAATACTAACCTCTACTCAGCCTTTTCTAAAAATGAAGTAAAAAACTTCTAAACTCATTTTTTGGGCCAGCTTTTCCTTTATACCAAAGTCAGATAAGGAAACTATAAGAAAAGGAAACAGGCCAATATCTCTGATGAAAATAGACGTAAAAATCCTCAACCAAATACTAGCTAACTGAATTCACCACATTAAAAAGATCATTCACCATGATCAGCTGGGATATATTCCAGAGATGCAAGGAAAATCAACACGTGCAAATCAATCAATGTGATAAC
The DNA here is from genome assembly GCF_028878055.3 of Symphalangus syndactylus. Taxonomy (NCBI): domain Eukaryota; kingdom Metazoa; phylum Chordata; class Mammalia; order Primates; family Hylobatidae; genus Symphalangus; species Symphalangus syndactylus. The sequence goes on along the minus strand of NC_072439.2, from coordinate 48,920,822 downwards.
CATAATAACAGAATTCAGGACAAAAACCATATGATCATCTCAGTAGATACAAAAAAGCACTTCACAAAATTCAGCATCCAACGTTCTAATAAAACGTTTTCAACAAATTAGGTATAGAATGAATGCACTCGAACATGCTAAAGGCCATAAATGACAAGCACACAACTAACATTATACTCAATGATGAAAAATGGGAAGCTTTTCTTCTAAGACAGGAACAAGACAAAGTCCACTCTCATCAGTTTTATTTAACATAGTACTGGAAGTCCTCAAAGAGCAGTTAGCCAAGACAAAGAAATCAACAATATCCACATTGCAAAGCAAGATGTTAAGTTGTCTTTATAGATAACAAAATTATATATATAAAAAACCCTAACAACTCCACCAAAATCTGTTAGAACTAATAAATAAATTCAGTAAATTTGTAATATGCAAAGCCAACATACAAAAACTACTAGCATTTCTATATACTAACAACATACTGCTTGAAAAACAATCAAGAAATCAACCCCATTTACCATAAGTACAAAGAAATAAAATACAAATGGTCCTTAAGATGGTTTGACTTAGAAATTTTCAACCTTAGAATGCTACAAATGTGATACATATTCATTAGAAACTGTACTTTGAGTACTCATACAAGCATTCTATTTTTCACTTTTCATATAATATTCAATAAATTACATGAGATATTTGACAGTTTATTATAAAATAGGCTTTGTGTTAAATGATATTTTGTTCAACCATAGGCTAATATATGTCTTCTGAGCACATTTAAGTTAGACAAGGCTAAGCTATTCTCTTCGTTAGGTTAGGAGTATTAGATGCATTTTAATTTATAATATCTTCAATTTATGATTGGTTTATTGGGATGTAACCCCATCTTAAGTTAAGGAGAATCTGTAATTAGGAATAAATTTAACCAAGGATGTGAAAGGCCTATACACTGAAAACTATAAATCTTTGACAAAAGAAATTGAAGACACAAATAAATGGAAACATATTCTGTGTTCATGAATTGGAATAATTAAAATTGTTAAAATGGCAATACTACCCAAACTGATAGTGATTCAATGCAATTTCTAGGAAAATTCCAATGACGCTTTTCACATAAATAGAAAAAAATCCTAAAATCAGTAGGAATCCACAGATGCCCTGTGTCAGTCCATTTTTACGCTGCTGATAAAGACTGGGTAATTTATACAGGAAAAAGGGTTTAATGAACTGACAGTTCCAAGTGGCTGAGGAGGCCTCATTATCGTGGTGGAAAGCAAGGAGGAGCAAGTCACATCTTACATGGATGGCAGGAGGCAAAAAGAGCTTGCACAGGGAAACTCCCATTTTTAAAATCATCAGATCTCATGAGACGTATTCACTATCATGAGAACAGCATGGAAAAGACCCGCCCCCATGATTCAGTTACTCCCACCAGGTCCCTTGCACAACATGTGGGAATTCAAGATGAGATATGGGTGGAGACACAGCCAAACCACATCATACCCCTACCAGTCAAAGCAATTTTGAGCAAAACAAAACCAAAAATCCCTTCAAATAAACAACAAAAAACCCAAAAAGAAAGATATGGTCATCAAACTACCTAACTCAAAATGTACTACAAAGCTATAGTAACCAAAACAACACTGTAGTGGCATAAACACAGACACACAGACCACTAAAGAAGAATCGAGAGCCCAGAAATAAATTTATGGATTACAGTAAAATTGATTTTTGATAAAGATAACAAGGACACACAGAGGAGAAAGGAAAGTTTCTTCAATAAACCATGCTGGGAGAACTGAATATTCACATGCAGAGAAATAAAATTAGACTATCATCTCATATCATATACAGAAATCAACTAAAAATGAATTATAAACTTAAAAATTCTGAAACTGTAAGACTACTAAAAGAAAAGGGAAAAACCTCCATTAGGTTTCATTGCTCAAAGTATTAAAAATCTTTGCTTTAGGTAATAATTTTTTGGAGATGACCTCAAAAGCACAAGTAGAAAAATCAAAATAGACAAATGAGATTACATTAAACCAAAAGTTTCTGTAAGCCAAAGGAAACAACCAACAGAGTAAAGAGGCAGCCCACAGATTTGGAGAAAATATTTGCAAATTCTACATGTGATGAAAGCCTAGTATCTAAAACATATAAAAGCTCAAACAACTCAACAAGAAAACAAATAACCCTATTGAAAATGGGCAAAGGCAGACATGCAATTACCAACAGGCAAATGAAACACAATGTTCAACATCACTAATCATCAATGCAATGCCGATCAAAACCACGAACCATCACCTCACATCTGTTAGAGCAGCTATCATTAAGCAGATTAGAAATAAGTGTTGATGATGTGGAGAAAGAGGATCTCTTGTACATTGTTGGTGGGAATGCAAATTAGTACAGCCATTATGAAAAACAATATGGAGGTTCTTCAAAAAACTAAAAATAGAATTACCATATGATTCATAAACCCAAGTTCTGGGTATATATCCAAAAAAATTAAAATCAGTATGTTGAAGAGCTATCTGCACTCCTATATCCATTACAGCATTATTCACAGTAGACAAGAGATGGAAACAACTTAAGTGTCCATATGCAGATGAATGAATAAAGAAACTGTGGTGTATATACACAATGGAATACTCTTCAGCCCTAAAAAAGACCGAAACTCTGTAATTTGAGATCATATAGATGGAGTTGGAGGATCTTATATTATGTGAAATAAACCAGGCACAGAAAGACATATACTGCATGATCTTACTTAGAGGTGGAATCTTAAAGTGTGGAACTCGTAGGAACAAAGAGTAGAATGGTGGTTACCAGGAATTGGGAGTGGGTTGGGGAAATGTTGGTTGAAGGATACAAAATTTCCATTAGGAGAATAAGTTCAAGGGATCTATTGTACAACATGGTGACGATATTTAACAGTGTATAGTATACTTGTAAATCACTACAAGAGTAGATATTGTGTTATCACCAATAAGGATAGGTATGTGAGGTAATGCATATACTAATCAGCTTGATTTAGCCATTCCTTATTGCATACATATTTCAAAACATTATGTTGTACTCCATAGATGCATATAATTTTCGTTTGTCAATTAAATAACTAATATTTAAAAAGTTTCATAAACAAATCTTTATGGTAGAAACTTCTGAATAGTCCTAATTTAACTTTATGGCAAAAAGTTGTTCTGCTCTAAACCATTTAAAGATTTTGCATACAACTCCATAATTAATTGGGAAAATAGACTGTAAAAATATCCCACTTAACTAATAGGTAGACCTCAGCATACTCAACCGTCTGGAACAAGACCCGGTGTTTGTGCCCTGTTCTCATCTCACAGCTCATTCCCTACATATGGTCACTATGCATGAGAGGCCCACATGGGTGTTACTCTAGCTTTATGAAAGTCTTGATATAATTATTGTGTGATAAAAAGACTGTTGTATTGGTAGAATTGTAAAGATCAAAGTCAGATTCCTGTATGTAGAAATCTGTTTTACTTGAAAGTATAAAAGTAGAAGTATCCTTTTTGGTTTTAACTGGTGGTGTATTAGCTAACTATAAATGAGACATGTTCCTCAAATGAGAAACCATTGTTTCAGAAGGATTAGAAAGCAGAAATTTGATCATTTAACTTTGAATGCAGTGAAGAAAAACTAAAAAGCAAACTATTTTTGTGAAGTGGAAGTAAAGATAGCCCCTTCTATTCTCACATTTACTACTGCAATTGCCTCCTAATGCTGATTACTGACTTCAGTCTTGCTTTTCTCATCTGGCATTCAAAACTTGACCTGTGTTTTAAAAACCAATTCTGATCCTACTTAAACCTTCAGTATCTCCCAACGACTACTTATCATTGCATACAGTATTTTCATCTCTAATTGCTGTCATATACTTGATCTTTCTTCATGTAGTCATTCAAGTTTTCATACTCCAGCCATACTGAATTACTTGAAGTTCCTTAATTGTACCCTACTCTCTTAATCTCAGAATGGGGCACATGCCTGTTTCTTCTTGTACCAGCTAAACATCTCTGTGCTGCAATTTGTAAAAACCTCAAAACAAACTGTATTAGACAATAAATGTATTATTTCATGTATCAGGACATTCAGGACAGTTCCTACAGCAAAGAATCCACTTAACAAGATCATCAAGGTCTTGGGTTCTTTCTACTTTTCTTCCATTATCTTTGTTAACTACCTTTTTCTTCAAGCTGAAGCAAGATGGCTGTAGCAGTTCCAGGCATCACAGCAATACACAGAATAGAGATAGGAAGAATGAGAAGAGTCAGAGTTTGGTTACATGCTCATTGTAGAACCATTGAAATTATCCTTGGACCTGTGACTTGAGGTGAGGGGACATATTTTGCTCCCAAGCAGACATTTACTAGTGTCTGAAGATATTTTTGGTTGTCGCAAGTTGAGGTGTGCAGGGTGGGTTGTTGGGGAAATGTGTTGGGTGCTACTATCATCTAGTGGGTGGTAACACCCTGCTGCTAAACATTTTATAGTATATGGGACAGCTTCTCTTCTCCCACTGCCTGCTTAACAAAGAATTATCCAGCACTAAATGTCAGAAGTGCCATGATTGAGGAACCCCACCTTAGACCAATCAGAGCCACTCCTGAATCTTACTTCTTCTGAGGTACATGGCGTATACAGGAGGAGTGGGTGTCTGAGAAAATCTGGAATTTGTTAAGAGGGAAAAAAGAAAGGGAAAGAATATTGGGTTTGTAGGCAACAGAATCCGCTATACCCTGCCTGGTTTGCTTTTTTCCCATTCTTCACCTGTTGCCCAATTCATATATATTCTATAGGCAATACTTTTTCAGGACATCTTTTCTGTATATAGTCTCCTCCTCTCAATCATTTTCCCTCGGCTACAATCCTGGGATGTATACTTTCTATATATTTCAAACGCATTTGTTAGCTCCTGTTACAATATTAATCTCTTGTAATTTAAAATATTCTTTACTTTTTTAATTGTTTTGCTAGTGTGTAATTTCTTTAGATGATAGGGACTATGTTCTATTGATGTGAAAAGACCTATCAAGTAGCATAGCACATACTATCTAGTGTGTGAGTGATAAGTGACAGTTCACTGAAGAGGGCACTTAATCTCATTTTAGCTATTTTTAATATAAAAATATATTAAAGTGTAGTGGGCAGGTTATAAATTATGCCAAGGACAAGGAGCATTGTGTCTACAACATAGTGGATGCTCACTTATAATTTAGGATGTTAGATTAGGACTCCTACTATTTTATTTTTTAATTTGATGCCATAGCAATTGATGTCAAGTACGAATGAAAGAATGAGATACACCACTATAAACTGGGTTTACTAAGGAAATGGCTGAGAATAGATTCTGTGGCTCTGCGTTGCCTTGGCTCATTTTCAAGATATAAAAGAGTGGAGAGAGTGCAAAGAATGGGGCAGAACTTATCAAATAAAATTATTTGGGGACACCTATTTCTTGGCTTTGAGGAACCTCTATAGGTGTTTTAGTGGAGGCGGGGGGCGAGGTTGTTCCCTTCCTTTCAAGGAGAAGTGTGGTTCCATGAGCCCACTTGAGGACCCTGAAAGGTGTCCCCTGCAGTTAGAAGATACAGTGGACTGATGCATGCCCTGAGACTAAAAGACTTTAAAGCAAGGATCCCCAACCCCTGGGCCATGAACTGGTACTGGTCTGTGGCCTGTTAGGAACCAGGACACACAACAGGAGGTGAGTGGAAGGCCAAAGAACGTTACTGCCTGAGCTCCACCTCCTGTAAGATCAGCAGTGGCATTAGATTCTCATAGGAGGGCAAACCCTATTGTGAACTGTGCATGCAAGGGATCTAGGTTGCACCCTCCTTGTGAGAATGTAATGCCTGATGATTTGTGGTGGAAGTGGAACAGTTTCATCTCAAAACCATACCACCCACCTCCACCCCATCTGTGGAAAAAATGTCTTTTACAAAACCAGTCCCTGGTGCCAAAAAGGTTGGGGACTGCTGGTTTAAGGCAACCTGAAAAAGCAGGATAGAGATGACTGTGTGGTATTCTACTTTTATATATCAGAGTATGTCAAGGAAAATAAAGTATAATTCCCAAAGACCAGATACGAGATATTTGAGAGAAAGAGCTGACATAGGGTCTATGGTGTCCTATTTAATAGGTGATTACAGGAGGAGAGGGACCTTAGCAGTAAGAAGTCAAATAGGAATGTTAGATTTGTAGGAACCTTGGAGAGTTACAAGCATAGGCAAAAGGCATCCAGGCAACTCAAGGGAATTTCAGAACAGATTTTCAGTAAATCCATAAGGCGCTCTGTATTTATAACTCATGGTGGCTATAAGATTATCTGTTACCTAAGTATGAATGCAAAACCACATTCATTTTTTTTCTCCCAAAGTAGGAGATTAAACTCTTGAATAAATTTAATAGTGATGATACAGGACAAACCTAAAGTTGTGTTTGATTATTTAATGCATAGGCACATACTACTTGACAGTTATAATGACAATGATGATAAAATAACAGTGTGCCTCACAAACCACTGGTCCATTACTCTGTACATTTTCCAGAGTTTGTATTCTGGACTCAGACTGCTTGAGTTCCAGTCTTTCCTTCACTGTACAAAGATATTGTGAATATAAGTGACATTATGCATGTAAAACAAATTTCCTGGTTCTCAAAAATTTAGCTTTTATTTTACTAATATACTAACTATTTTAAAGTTACACATTGTGGCACAGGTTTTTCAAAAGTAAGACTATGCTTTTTTGAAGGAACTGAATACCAAATATATGTTCACAAGTAACAGCTAGAGAGGACATCTGGGGTCCCTCCTTACCAAACCACAGAAGGGTTTGGTGAGCTGTGGAGGTGTCAAGACCAAAGTAACCTTAGAAGACGGGCTATAGCCCATAACCAGACCCAGTTGTTCATTACATTACAAAGGTAAGAATTCAGTATATTTTCTTATTCTGTTCTGGTAATGGACATTCTTGGGCCATCCTATAGGCTATATTTAGTCCATATCCGCTAACAGCCTCTAGTTAATTGCAATTTTGGTAGTGCTTTCCAGAAGCAGTCAGCACCTGGAAGTGAACGCAGATCTTTCAAACTGACTCACATCACTATATTTATCTTTCTGTGACCTAAAACTCTGGGGAGTTACAGAAAAGTTGTGGAAGTTAACCCTGCTTTGACACCTGGAATCTAACCCAAGAACATCCAGGTGTGCTTACCTCTCCATGACCACACACTTGCTCGCTTCTTGCCACCAGTACTCTCAATGGCTTCTAACCATGTTGACATTTCTGTAGTATATGGGTCATTATAGCCACTGCCATCACGGAAACATCTTGAGATGTCAGTATTCTGTCTTCTAAGGGAATGAGCTATTTTTGGATATATATTCTTAGTAAGAAAGGGTAAAACAGAAGAAACATTTATGAGAACCAATACAAAATGCATAAGCAATAAGAATTTCTATGGAAAATTGGAGTTTTATCAAATTTCTTTTTATTTTAGCTTCACCAATTGAGAGGAGAAAAATATTTTGACACACAGTAGGTACTTCAATTACAATCTGACAGAATTTGTCAGTAATGTTGAAGTAATGAAAACAATGTTTTGATTTGAAACTCTTCTGGTAAGAATGTAAATAGCTGTGTTTCATGTTCCTTCACAGGAGCTTTATTTTTGAAAACAATTAATATCAAAGTGTATCTTTCCTTTAAAAATTAGAGTTTATAATGGATTTGTGTTCATATAATTTTTATTGTATTTCGGAAAGCAGAATATATTATCATTAAAACAGCAGGGGGAAAATAAAGAAATCTCGACTTAATTAAGATGACGTTAAATTTGATAAACTGGAGATGCATATAAACTCTTCAGTGAAAACTTCTGCGTTCAGGGGTCCGTAAGATGATGATAACGTCTTCCTAGGCAGGAAGTTTTAATAAAGACATGAACCAATTTAGCACATTCCTGAGAGGAAATATTAAAATTAAGAGCAAGGAATAAGATTTATTTTTAGTGCACTACTTTAAATTACTTTCTGTACATGTAATGCACTTAATATTTTTTGAAAAGATGCATTTTAGTATCTTGAGGTCAAATACCATCAGTAGAGTATTTTTTTTAAACTGGCTTTTGTAAGTAATGTAGTTTCTTCACTCTGCTTAATTTTCTCCATCTTTACCACTATAATTTTGCTTTCAGCACTATCATGTTCACTAGAACGCCTAATATGGCCTTCTAACTGCTCATCCTGCTTCCATTCTTGTTCCACATGCAAGTCCTTCACTAGCTCAAACAGAACTATGTCACTAATTTACTTAAAGCCTTTCATTAATTTCCCACTGCACTAAAATTCAAAAATGTTAACCCAACCTACAACGGCCTTCGTGGTTTATCCAGCTCTCCAGTTTCTCTCACTCTTGCTTACTAGGGTCCTTGAGTTCCGCAAATTTTAACAGCTAAACTCTATACCATGGCCCTAAGCCTCATGTTCTTAAGCTCTGCTGGTGTTGCTCCTCTCCCAACTCAACAATACTGGCCTCTGATTATTCATTGCCTAAACACACCACATTCATTTTGACCATACAGTCCCTGAATTTGCTCTTTCCTCTACCTGGAACCTTCCTCCCTCAGATCTTTGCTTGGCTGGTTCACTTTTGGCAATCAAAACATAATAACCACACCTGCTAGCTTCATCTTTGGTTCTCTTTTCTTTCTTTTCTTATGATTCCACATTCCTGTTTGTAATTTTCTGTTTTCTGCAAAGTGTTATAATATAAAAACGAAGAAACAAACGAAAAAAAAAGTCACAATTAAATTATCACCTCCTTAGGAGGGGTTTTTCTGTCCAACAAATGTAAAGGTCATCTTCCTCCTACCCCAACCTCAATTGCTTTCTGTTACATTTTCTAGTATTGTTTCTTTCTTTTTATATTTTATTTTTAATTAACAAAGCATAACTGTATATAATTATTAAGTGACATGCTTTGATATATGTTTACAATGTGAAGTGATTACATCAGGCTAATCAACGAATTCATCACCTCATATACTTTTTTTGTGGTAAAAACATTGAAAATATACTCTGAGAAATCTTGAAATATACATAACATTATTATTTATTATAGCCACCATTCTGTGCAACAAATTACAGAAGTTTATTCCTCTATACAGAAACTTTGCACCCTTAGATTGATGCACTTGACACTATCCCGAAATTACAAGCCTCTCCCCACTACCTCCTCGCTCTATTTCTTTCTTTCCCCTGCTTGAATGTGGGCTCCATGGATGAAAACTTTTTTGTTACCTCAGTACTTAGAATGGAGTTTGCCATATAGTAGGCACTTAATTATTGTTTTTGTATCTTGAATAAATAAAGCTCTTTTGAATAGGAATTCATACAAACTGATTGTTTACTATGGAGAATTCTTTCCCCAACTTTTCACTTGTCTGACTCCTACTGAATTTTAATGCCATTTATTCAGAGATGCCTAGCATGGCCTTCACAGTGTTTCATTTTCTTATTTACTTTCCTTGATAGCTCTTATCAAATTTATATATATATAATTATATATTATATATTTATTTATATATTATATTATATATTATATATAATATATTATATTATATATTATATATAATATATTATATTATATATTATATATATTATATATTATATTATATATCATTATATTTATATATAATATATTATATATTATATTTATATATAATATATTATATATATTATATTTATATATAATATATTATATATATTATATATTATATTATATATCATATATAATATATATAATATATAATATAATATATATAATATATTATATATGATATATAATATAATATATAATATATATAATATATAATATAATATATTATATATAATATATAATATAATATATTATATATAAATATAATATATAATATATTATATATAAATATAATATATATTATATATTATATATAAATATAATATATATTATATATTATATATAAATATAATATATATTATATATTATATATAAATATAATATATATTATATATTATATATAAATATAATATATATTATATATTATATATAAATATAATATATAATATATATTATATAAATGTATATTATATATAATATATATTTATATTTTTTTATATATTTATATATTATATAGAATATATTATATATTTATATATTATATAGAATATATTATATATTTATATATTATATAGAATATATTATATATTTATATATTATATATAACATATTACATATATTTATATATTATATATAACATATTACATATATTTATATTTTATATATAATATATTACATATATTTATATTTTATATATAATATATTATATATTTGTATTTTATATATAATATATTATATATTTATATATAATATATTATATATTTATATTTTATATAATATATTATATATTTATATTTTATATATTATATATTATATATTTGTATTTTATATATAATATATTATATATTTATATTTTATAGATATTATATATATTTATATTTTTATATATTATATATTTGTATTTTATATATTTTATATATATATATATATATATATATATATATATATAATTTTAGAGATGGAGTCTTGCTGTGTTTCCCAGGCTGGAGTGCAGTGGTGCCATCATAGCCATCATAGCCTTGCACCCCTGGGCTAAGTGATCCTCCCACCTCAGCCTCCCAAGTAGATGGGACTATAAGTGCATGCCATTGTGCCCAGCTAAATTTTTTTAAGTTTAGTTTTTATTTTTTGTAGAGACAGGTTGCCCAGGCTGGTCTTGAACTATTGGTCTCAACCAATCCTCCCAGTCTGACTTCCAAAAATTCTGGGATTACTGGCATGAGCCACTGCACCTGGCCTCCAAATTGTATTTATGTTTGTAGACAGAGTGCTTCAAGGAGGCAGAATATGTTTATATGTGTGTGTGTGTAGATATATATAATATATATGTTTTTATATATAATATATGTTTTATACATAATATATATGTTTTATATATATATACATACACACACATACATCCACACACACGTGTGTGTGGATGTATACATAGCGTGTGTGCTATGAATTCTTATTGAATGGATTGGGAGAAAAGTCAATATATTGAGATATTCATGAAGAAACCTAAGAAGCTCTTTGTTTTCCTTTTCATGGAATTGCCCTGAATAAACCAGGTTAATAGGGTTGCATTATCCAAATTATATGTGATTTCACTTTATAGTGATTAATGCTTGTTAATAAATAATGGTGTCTAAAAGCAATATTGCCTAATTTAAAAATACATTAAATCGTAGTATTTCTCATGCTGTAAAATAAGAAAGGAAGATCAACTATGTATTGATATTTTCATAGAACAGAAATAAAAATATTCTAAATAGTCATCCTAAAGGCTTTATTCCTTATTAACTTTCCAGTATGTTTTACCTCATTTTATTTTAAGCCAATTACATCATGATACAGTTTTTTTAATAATTAAGGACTTATATATCAAGATGCCCTTGTGAAACTGTTAAGGCATAAATAAGACAAAATTATAATTTTACTTAAGGCTATAATTAAATATCTCAAATGAGCCTTTATCAAGGACTTTTAATAAATTACTTTCATCTTTCATGATAAATTTGAGAATGAAACACTGGAGAAGTTATTGCTTTTCCATTCAACCCGTGGGTGAGAGGTTTACTGAATACAAAGAGGTTGTCTGTGGGTGATGTAGAAACTGCAAAGCTCTTGGAAGCCGAAGGTCTTGGGGGACTTCTGGATATACGACTTTGCTAACTGAATTAGAGCATTTTACTCTTTCTGTCTGTGAGCTCAAGTTTCCTCACCTAAAATTGGGCATAATAATATTCCTCATGGGTTGCTGGTAAGACTGAACAAGTTAGTGCATGTGAAACAAAGTTTCTAAACTGTAAAGCACATATAAGTGCTAGTTATAATTATTTTGAAAATGTTTTCAGTCTCATTTCAAAGATCTCCATGTAGTTGAAAGAGTTTGTGCCATAAGTAAAATCGCTCATAGGCACTGAAAATTTCCAAGTAGTTATCATTGGTCTTGAGCACAGAATTGCTATTAGAGAAGATAAAATTTCAATCTCAAAGGCAAAGGCAAAGGCACAGTACCACTCACCTGTGGATCCCTGAGACTGAAGGCTGAGGACTGCATCATTACCCTTCGCAATGTGGGCTGTACACACAAGCCAAGCACATTAGTCTGTTTGCCTTAGTCTTCCTTCTGACTCCATAATCCTGGCTATTTATGGCTCTGGAAATAACGTGAACCAGCTTGCAATGATATATGATTATTTAGATGGTTAAAGTTATTGGTCAGTTAAGATACCAAAAAAATCAACAACTGTCAGAAAAAACGGCACAATTCAGAATTGGGATTGTGGCATATACCAAGCAGAGAGACTGTTACCCATCCAGGGAAATGCAGACTTCTTGTTAGATTGGGTTATTCCTGACATCCTCTGTGGCAAATCTTTATAATGTCAGGATCCACTTATGTAGTCTCAAGGGACTTGAGTTGGATGTAGATCAGGGAAATTTCCCAAAGGGGTAAATCCATTCCAACTTTTTGGGACATGAACTATGGTCTTTGTGATTTGGCCATATTACCAATGTTATGGCCCTGACAAAAGGCATTCATTGAGGTCGCTTTGTACATTATGTAGTAGGATGATCTTGTGATATTAAGGAATGCAAAAATGTCCTGAAAGACACGACAATCGGAATTGTCACAAAAGTAAAAAGGTGTTTTATTTTCTCCACCTTGGAGGCCACAATAAGCACCAGATATTGGTAACAGAGATGACTGCATGATTTTTTTGGAATAATTTTCTTACTCCCTCAATCCCTACCTTCCTAATGAAAATGGTCCATTACATGGCTGCCCTTCTTTGAAGCATACAATGCTTATATTTTCCAAGAAATGAGAAAACGTGAGTCAGCCTATTACATATTATAGACATAAATTCAGAGCTGATTATTGTTAATGGAATTTGGCCCTTATGAAAATTCTTGGAATAGGCTCTTAATATATAATGAAACTGTATTCTTACAGAATTTATTTTATGATGTGTATCATCTGAGCAGTAAAGAGATTAATTCTAAAATTTTCTGACTCTCAGTGCTTTGCGATCATGTTTATTTAGTTAAACTTACAGACAAAAATTTTAGAATTTTAGGATGGATGAATTTTTCTTTCTATTCCCATCTATTTATAATCACCCTGCACATTTCTGAGGTTTTTCTTTCATTGCATATGTTCGGTGAAAACTCATGCATATTTTACTTAATAGGATTAATTATCATCTTTCCACTAATTATAATTGTCTCCTCAGGTAATTGTATAAGTTAACTTTGGCAATTTACACATACAGAATAATATTTTGTAGAATAATAGCACAATGTACTGCAAAACAGAGTAAAGAGCATAGCATAAAGGCATGAACACAGAAGAAAAGAATTCAGAGTTCTAATTTATTAAGCTTTTCTTATGTGTGTTGCTATATATCTAATTGCAAATTTTGCAATTGAATATATTACATCCTCTGTGTATGGTAATAATCCCTTAATGCAAACCTTATGACAGTAGGCATTTCTACTAAAAATTACTTCTAAAACATATATCTATTTCTCTTTTCTCTTACTAGATATTAGTATTCTAAGATCTTGTTAAATAGCTTATGCTTTAAAAGATAAATGCCCTCAAAATTGGTAATTTATATGCAAAACAAATGAAAAAGCCTTTCTTCAAAGCATCTATCCTTGAACGTACAAATTAAGGCTTTCTTCATTTATGAAGCTTATTTTTTAGCTGTTATTTATACCTAATGGTTAGTTTATATGTTACTACATTAAGAAGTCAGTGTTTCAAAGATGCTATATGACACCAAAATGGCCATCTTTTGAAATTATGGGATGCTTCATTGCAGAGTCAGACTCTAATCTGCAACCAATTTGTGTCAGCTTTCTGCATAGAAAAGATCTCAAATCCTCTCTTAAACCAGGAATCAGCTGAAGGTTTGTCTTGGTTTCATGAGCCCAGCGCAATTAGGCGGCACGTGAATGTGGGCCACATGCGTTTATTGCTCTTCCTAGCATGTGTTACTTTGATGTGTTAGGTCGGAAGGCTCACTCTTTTCTGGGCAGCCTTCCTCCTGGGTCTTTATACTGCTTAGCAGTTGAGTCCAGACTTTGAAACACAGCCTAATTTAGAGGCAGATGCTGCAGCTGCTGCTGTCATTTCAGATGATTTTTTTTTTTTTTGCTTTGATGTCAGCTTAGAATCTTGGGTGTTGTATCAGTAAAGCAGTGTCTGCAATTCACAAAACAGAAAGCACACCATTTAAGCTTTTGTTTTAGCCTTTAAATAAAATTTCAACACCTTCTAAACTATCAAAAAATTGTAGTTGAGCAAAAATATATGGAATTATGTACATTACTAATTGGCAGGAAGGAATGAATAAAGACTATGTAGCTCTATGGGTATTAATTTAATATCAGAATTGCTAATATCTGATAAACACTCATAATAAAATATATAAAATGTAAATAACCCTCTCTTTTCATCTTGTTCTCTTTCTCTCTGGTTAATGTGGCACAGAGTTTTTCTCTTCTAAATGTTTGTCTAATTTTTTTAAAGCATTTTTGTATTCATAATTGTTATTTTGTTGTGAACTATGTGTTTTACCTTAGCAGGGAGCTTACTAAATCCTTTGGGGACAGGACCAATAATGGACCTATTTATCTTCATTTTCATTAATTGAAAACCCTAAGTATGAGAAATCTATTGGATTTCTAAATTGGAAACAACTTCGGCATCTCCAAATTGTCTGTTACTTGATATGAAGAATAGTTTTAAAGAATAAAAGAATTGGAGATTGGAGAGTTAGTTGCTAGTGAACCTATAGGACTATATTGATAGATTTCTCCTTTCCTCACCCAATGTAAGACCAAAAAGGTATGGCAGATTCCTTTCTGTGCTTTCCCTGTTGACAAGAAACATTTATCATCAAGGGATATCAAAACAGCAACTGCCTAGGTGTAGCAGTTTTCTTTCTTTCTTTCTTTGATTTTTTTAAGGTTGGATATTGAGTACACATGGACACAAAGAAGGAAACAGTAGACATGGGGGCCTACTTGAGGGTAGAGGATGGCAAGGATGGAAAACTACCTATCCAGTACTATGTTCACTACCTGGGTGATGAAATAATTTGTACACCAAACCCCAGCAACATGCAATATACCCATGTAACAAGGCTGCACATGTATACCCTGAACTTAAAACAAGAGTTGGAAGGAATAAAAATAGATTTGAAAGAAGTAAACTGCCACTGTCTGTAAGCAAGAAAAGAAAATATACAGATTTTTTAGTTCAGTGTAATTTTACCTAACACAGAGAAAAACTAATGATGACTTTATTGTGGTATATTGATAATAAGGCAAATCTGAATTCTAGTTACCCAAACATATTTTTGGGAAGATCATCTGTTTTTTTTCCCTTCTGTAGAAATGGTCATTACAGTATATTCTGGTAAGAGTTCTTTCAAAATATGGCCATTATAAGTTTTCTCTGTGGGCAAGAACATTAACTGTTGATGACAGCAAACAAGGTTTTAAAAAATTGGTGTATATTTATTCTAGCTTCATTTTAATATAAAATGTTGGAAATAACCTAAATGTTCTAAAAAGGAATGATTAAGTTAAATGTGTAGCCACTCAATGGAATACTATGTAGTCAATTAAAACATTTATGTAGAGTTTTTACTAATGTTGCACAACTACATAGGAAAATATAACAAAGTTAGGGAAAATGAGAAAAGAAATACATATTATGATCATAGTACCTGTCTGGTTAGTTGGAATATAGGGTTATTTTCACTTCTACTTTTCTAAATATTCAAAAACATTTTATATCGAGCAATTGTTTATAGATTTTTATAAAGTAATTTAAAATTATTTTTAAAAATCTATAAATGTCCTATTATATGCAATGTACTGCACTTATATAAATGGAATTTGTTCAATAGCTGTGTTTTGTAATTTTAAAAAATTAGACAAAATTCCATTTAATTTCTTAGAGTTAGCATGGACATATTAATATACAATGTAGACAGGGTTTTTCTTTTACTTTTCCTTTTTTGGCTTTTTTTCAATTACAGAATTT
Organism: Symphalangus syndactylus; assembly: GCF_028878055.3. Taxonomy (NCBI): domain Eukaryota; kingdom Metazoa; phylum Chordata; class Mammalia; order Primates; family Hylobatidae; genus Symphalangus; species Symphalangus syndactylus. Next base: position 48,904,574 of record NC_072439.2, on the reverse strand, counting down.
TAATTTTCTCATTTTACTTTGATTATGCAAAGTCAGTCAGTACTATATAAAAGTATTATAATATGACTTCATTTTATTTTCTTATATTTTAAAAATTGTGTTGGATTTTCTAATTGTGACTAAATTTGGTGATAATAATAGCTATGAGCTCTTGAATTTCCTAAAATTGAAAAATTATTTTTAATAGCAGATAATAGGAAATTATAGTTAGATAATCATACTGAATCTGGATTTCAGGTTAAATTTCAATATACTTAGACTGTCAGTGTAATAGCCAGTATGCACATGTGACTAGTTAAATTTAAATTAATTAAAATTACATAAAATTTAAAATTAAGTTCTTCAGTCACATCAGCCTCATTTCAAGTGCTAATAGCTGTATGAGGTTAGTGACTATGGTATTGGACAGCACAGATACAAAATATTTTCACTGTCACAAAATGTTCCATTGGAAAGCACTGATACCGACAATATTCTGAATAATTAGTACTCTGCTCCTAATTTTATCCTTTATTGCATGTTCATAGAAGGAAACTTTCAGATGATTATCTCAACTTTAGTTTTAAATTTTTCTGTTACATAGACATTTTTAAGAGAGAGAGCGGCTCTCTCAGCATGTTTTATCTGCCATGAGTGTTTATGTGACAAAAGAAAGTCATTATGATTCAACAATAGCCTGTACTAAAATAAAATCCATCTTTCATGCCTTTGTTCTTATAATATTTGCTTTTTTCAAAACCTAGATTTTTTTCTTTCTTTCTTTTTAATTTTTTTTTTACATAAGCAATAGGGCACAGAGCCCTGTGCAAATGGAAAGTGTGGGAAAAACCTGGAGGCTACCAACCAGTTAAAATGAAAGGTGAAAGGAAGAGGTTCTGTAATCAGGAGAGGATAAGAGAGAAGATAAATCCAACTATAATAATATTGCTTTAAGTAAAAGTAAAAATAAAAATAAATAAAACAATGGCTGAAATATTCCAACCATCTTTTGAGATATTATGTGTAATCTTTTGTAGCACACTAGAAATCTTTTCCTAAAGAGTAACTGTGCAGAGTATTGCACAGACAGTAAAATTTAAGATCAAAGGAGAGATCAGAGTCATATTTTTAAAAAGAATACTTTTCCTTAAATCATAAATATAATAATTTTCAATACAATAATTGTAGGAAATACAGAAAAGCATAAACATGGAAGTAAAAAGCCTTTTTTATATTTTTGCATAGTTATTCTATTGCATAATTAATATATATTTTATAGAAAATGTTTACTCTAAAGTTTTTTCCCACATTATAAGCATTTAACAAAATAATTTAAAATTTGTCATACAATATAATTCTAATTATTTCACTTAAACAAGGAATTTACTTAACCGGTAATCACTTCAGAATATTTAGGTTATTTTGAATTTTCTTATTTAAATAATTCTACCATAAACTCTTTCTTTCATGAATTATTGTATACATATATCATTATATCCTTAGCATAGATTTCCAAAATTAAAATTGTTACATTATGGATTGCAAATTTGATAGACTTTTGCTTTTTATTAATAAATTTCCTTATAAATTTGTGATGATAATGTACATTTCCACTAGCAGTGAATAGTAAAATTTAAGATCAAAGGAGAGATCAGAGTCATATTTTTAAAAGGAATACACTTGTTTTTCCTAATACATCACTGCTGGAATGGCAAATAAAGGAGTAGTATTACTAAAGTTGGAAATTATCAAGAATAATTTTGTATTCACTTATGGTTGATAAATTTCAAAGATACTACTGTTAAAACTTGTTTTGAAGCATGACATATATTAAATTTCAGTTCTTCAAATAATAAGATATTAACTAGCATATAGAAATGGAAATAATTTTATTTTCTTACATTAATTCAAATTTCTTTAAACTGTGTTTAAAGAAAGAAACAATAGCATTGTAATATAACATTAGCTTAGATATCATATTAATAATATTAGAAACAAAGTAACATGTATATTTAAAATCATATTTATTCCAATAGAGTAGATTCTACATTTAGCTTTTATTATATTAATCCTGAGTTTTAAAAAGTGAAATATAATAACTTGAAACTATGGAAAACTTTTTAAACATTTTAAAGAAAATAAAGGAAACAACAAATATTGATAAGTAGATCTGATGTATCCATGATTATCCAAATTGTCTTTTTCAGTGGATTCACCCAGTTAAGGTGGAAAGCATATTATAGAAAACATAATTGAACAAAATTCCTTTATTCCATTAAAATTCTTCTAAAGTAGCTTATGATGGGACCCAAAGAGAAAAAAAAAATAAGTAAAATAAAGTGGTAGTGAACTACAAAACTTTTTCACCTTGTTTGGCAATTGTCTATAAATTTTATAGAGCACTTATTAAGTAGCTAGAATGTGGCAAGCCTTAGGTTAGGCTCAAGGTCATTTGGTAAATAAGCATAACAGTTGAGGTTTGTTGGTAAATAAGCATAAGAGCTGAGGTTTGAACTAGTCCAAGCCCATATTAAACTACTTCTTACAGACTGTGAGTATGCATAGTGTTGTCATTACTGAAATTCATACTTGACAGTGGGGCTTCAAAGAAGTAAGACTTTAACTTCCAAAAGTTTGAAAATTGTTTCTATATTGTAGTGATATAACAATATATACACAAGTTCTATGCCTGTTTAATGTTTGTACAACAGCCCTGAGGCAGTTGGGTAGTCTGTGAGGGGTCTCTCTGGCTCGCAAAGTCATCCAAGGAACCAGCTTTCTTCCATGTTGATGTTTCACCATCTTCTAGGGTATTTCTCTGGTTTGTATGGTCAGTGCTGACTCTTGAGTGGCACGTCTCCTTTTTAGCCTAGGAGAGGAGCCATACCCAAGTGTTTTAATGGTGGGCCCATAGATTGCATATATCACTTCTACTTACATCCATTTAATAAACACTTAGGCACCCCTAGTTGCAAAGGAATCTTGGGAACATAGGGTTGGTCACGTGAGAACCCAACCACTAGAAATAGGAGTCCAAAGACTTCTGCCCACTGCATCCTGGGCTACTGTTCAGGTCCACCAGGCACTGGTTCCTAATTGGTCAGAACCTGGTGAGACAGGACACGCTCACACACAGGTTATGCAAGGTGACTTTATTATTTACAGAGAGGCAGGAAGGAACGGAAGGTCTCAGACCCGTTGTGAGCCAGCCCTCAAGGCCCAAGAAAGCTACCCAAGATGGATGAAATTTTGATGCATGCCTCACTTGCACCACCTCAGAAGTAATGAGACTCACTGGCCAAAGCTTTAAAGGACATCCTGCTTCCAAGGAATAAAAGAGAATAGCCTGGGCTGTCATAGGCAGTTCCTTCCTCACTCAAGATGTAACATTCCCTAGGAAGAACAGGAACACTGCCTGGGCTGTTTCAGGTGGTTTCTCCCTATCTCAGGACATTGCATTCCCAGGACATTCCACAACTATTCTTGAAAACTGCAGGCAAGAGGTGGAAGGGTAAGGAAAGGGTAAGGAAAGAGCTGGATCAGTCCAAAGCCACTAGAGAGCTGTACTACATTATGTTCCCTGCTAAGGCTTAGTAGGGTGGCCATTATTTAATTATGAAAAGACTGAAGAAAAGAATGGATAGTGGAGGGGGGCATTTCATAATTAACTAAACCTACCTACTGATTCCTCATTTCCCCAATGATGTTAATATTTAGCTTAACCAAATTTGGTCTGATACGTTTAATATTTTGTCCTGTATCATGTTGTGTTGGAACTTGCTGCTTGTGCAATCATACATTTTTTCCCCCTAAAAGCTGGAGATGACCATAAAGGTAGTCTACTCTGATTCTTACATTTCATTGATGAGGGAATTAAGCTTATAGAAGAGTGCTGCTTAGCCCAGATTACTTCTGCTAGTTAATGATAGAGTGGAGCCATCAACTTAGACCCTGCTTTAAATATAAAATTAATTCCTTTTGGTTTTATTCTCTAAAAAAGTAGTATAAAATATGAAACCATAAAAAGATACATTCATACCTTAAATATTTTTTTCATTTAATCCTAAAACATTGTGGAAATACAGTTGTTTCTGTTTATAGAATGGATATGCTGATTGGAGGTCTCCAACATCCTTCTTGAATAAATCCCAACCCATTTGAATTATCTATAATTTCTTGTTTCAGTTTTTTTTTGAATAGCAGCTACAATTAAAAAAACACATTTTAAGTAATCTGAGTTCAGGGATCTTCTGGACTAGAAAGACTATTTTTTTCTAACCTTACATGGTATCTTGATTATGTCTAAGTCCACAACATTTTTTAAAGCCTTTGGCCTTTATCTAGTTGTATCAAGGTATTGAACTCTCATGAAAACAAAAATTTTATTTCTGCACTCATAGTCCACTGGGTTATTAAATAGTTAATTAATGGTATATAAATTCAGTAACAAGCCCATTTGAAATAAATACTATCGGTTCAAACGTAACTGACTTCTATTAAACACACAACTCAACCAATGAAGCAGACATAGGAGGGTGGGCTAGAGTTGATGACAAGCTCAGTGCTCTGTGTGCTGTATGCGTCTATAAGTACATTATACAAGGGGAGTGGAGAGCTTTTAAGAGAGTATCTGTGGCACTAAATATGAAAATAAAACTAATCCTTATCTCACCACTCGTATTTACAAGATTACCATTCCTCCCCCTTTGGTTTTATATCATTATTATCATATTCATCACTATTAAAATTTGAGATCCAAATGTAGAGAATATCGTGCGAGAAACTGTGGAATTCCAGAATGTTAAGATATGATCCCTAACCTCAGGGGACTTGAAATACTGTATAGTAGGGAATCAAGAACATCAAAGTAAGAGTTCTGAAAGTCTGAAAAGAAATCAATGAGAACTGGAGGTTTAAGCAAAGATTTTCCATATTTTTTCATATTTTTCCACACCGTCTAAGAAAAGCTAATATGCTAATTTTATTGAAAATACCGACTTTTACATACTGCTGTTAATTCCCTACATCAACAAAGTGACCAAATCTATAAAGTTACTAAACAAGTAATAAAATTGTATAAAATTCAAACAAAATTTTATTTATTTACCTGATATGCACAGCATTAGAAGCAGATTAAATGTTCAGCAATGTGTCTTTAAGACTTTGAGGATCTCCCCTTCAGGTATCTTGCATAGAAGCAAATAGACTTGATTAGTAAATATCATCGTAAAGCAGAATTTGTGGAGTATAAAGATGCAATATATCTCAAAAACCTTAGTCACTTATAATTAAGTTAAATTATTATATTAATAGTTAAGATAAATGAACATGCACATAGCATGGACTATTATGCAGTCATTAAAATACTTTTATGAAAGATTTTGAAAATATTGAATACTTATGGGGTTTTTTGTTGTAAAATTATGAAATAAAATGGATAATAAAGTATAATTACAGCTATGTAAAAAGAGTCATATAAAACGCTGAGAGGACGTATATTGTAAATATTTTTAATGATTTACATTTTTCACTTATACTTGTTACCAGTAAAAATAAAGATTATTTTAAACAAGTATTACATGGATTTCAGTTTCTCATATTCTACTGTTTAACAGATGGTGTGTTTTAAAATCTCCCCCCAAATTTATGAAATCACATAATATTTAATTGTTCTCAAATCTTGGCGAGGATGAATTTCAGGCTTCAATAGCTATAGACTGTGGGTGATTCACCTATCAAAAAAGACAAAAACAAGATATTGGCATTTTCAGTTCCTCATGCCCCGTTTACTGACTTGTGCTAAATTTATATACTGTAGAAGGTAATGTAGCTAATAAAACTTTCTCTAAGAAAGAGTAGGATTAGCAAATTTAAAAAAAGAAAGACGTTTTTATATACAGATAATATAACTCAAAGTTTTCTTTATGGAATGTATTTTTTCAAATATATGATAATAAATGAAGGCTTGACTACATGATAGCTACAGACTTAGTACATTCCAGTTTATCAAAATCCATTTAAAGGTTAAATAACGTTTGGATATTCTAGTTTGTCAAGGAATTCTGTAGTAAAGGTAATTATTTCATAAAATTTGATAAGAGAAAACGTAACTAGTAATGGATTGCCAAAGTGTTGAGTAGATAAGTAAAAAATAAAAAATTACTGTCACCAATTTGTTTATTGTGTACTGTGTAGTTTCTGTGCCTCACCTACATTCTTCTTGCCTGACTTTTGTTAGAAAAGGTCACATTTTGAGTAATTAGCTGAAAGTATAATTAAAGCTAATTATCAAGTAATGCAAGCAAGACTGCATAATTATAGAAATGATTTTTACAGTGATAAACTGTAGCAGAAAGTTAGAGTGTTATAGCTCCTAAAATACATTTTTTCTTTAAACCTTGTTTAAATTGCTTACATGAGATAAAATCAAGAACAAGTATGAAATTATGCATATATTTGAAAATATGTTTTACAAGTTATTTTTCTCTTCAATTAACCCAGTGTATCTATATCTACCAAATTTAAATGAACCACGAAGTTCATTTTACAAATGAAATCACAGAAAAGATAGCTCTTTATAAGTGAATAAACTCCATAGAATAGTAAAGTCACATTTATTTTCAAATCTTACGTCTAAAGTCTTTATGGTTTCCAAATTTTAAGACATTTAGTGCAATGCTAATTTAATTGTACTACAAAATGCAAAGAATTATAAATATGTAGAGAAAATTGGTTAATAGATATTAATTATAATATGCTATTATTTTCATTTATTTAGATTCTTCACAATCTTATATGCACATATGTATCTAAAATAATGCTATTACCAATCAAAATGCTTTCCTTGGAAGACGTGTATATATTCATTTTCCAGGGTTCTGACAGACCTTGAACATGGAATTTTTCTATTGCAAATTTCTACCAACCACACCATCTCCCAAATAAAGTAAATAGAATAAAGAGAAAGTTCTCATTCCTCATATGTCAATTTCATTTTATTACAGTAGATTTAATAGTAACAAGTAGTAAGATTACAGAATTTGTGACTGTCCAATGGTACAGATTGAATTGGGCTTGTGAGTTCTAAGACCCCATAGCTCAGGCATTTTCAGTTTTCCTCAACTCTCTTCTTTTTACCTCTAACCAACCTCCACAGTTCATCGATGCTCATTTTTCAAAGTATTTTAAATCTCATTGCACTCCTACTGATACTTGTTTTTTTAGACCAGTATAATTCTCATTTTACTACTGCAATAATCTTCTATTTCTGCCATTTAACAATCTGTTTTCCTACAATCCATCCTTTTTTTCTATGAAAATATCTTCCTGTTATAGACATCTTCTATAGACTTCCATGACTTCTATTTACAATTTTGAGTAGAATACCCTGATATCAACCTTTTTCATATTGCAGTAAAGGTCATAGTTATTCAGAATGTGCTTTAATATAGTATCTAATACTGAATGAGTCTTCTTTTTGTGTCATTAGAATGCCGATGTCTTTGTTTAAATAAATTTCCTCTTGCTGATTATTGTGTGCCTTCTGTATTACAATGTTTCTATTGGTCACTCAGGATTGAAACTACTGAACCTTTTTAATGTGTCTAATGAGGCTTAGCTAGCAAACAGTGAGGCCTAGATTCACACTCAGCCATCTTGATACTAATACATGAACATATACAGTGTTTCTCAAACTTTATGGTGCGTGTAAGTCACCTGGGATCTTTCAAAAATGTAGATTCTGATACAGTGGATCTAGAATGGGGCCTGAGATTCTACATTTCTAACAAGCTGGCAGGTGGTATTTATGCTGCTTTACAATATTCCATAGTACCAGTTGCAATAATTATCTATGTATATGCAACCCAGGGAAATGCAATTTTGGCAAATAAGCAGTTAATTTAAAAAAATAAAATAAATAAAAAAAATTAACAGTTAATTAAAAATAATACTAACCAAAGGGCTGGATAGTATGTGTCCTTTTTCCTCAAAGAGAGTACAGTTTAAAAAAGAGAGAAAACTGAGAATAAAAAACTACGGAAATACAGGGCAGAAAATTACATAAGTCAATAGAAAAGGAACAAAGGAGGATGTGGTATGAAGTGCCAATTATGTGTAATAGAGGAGAAAACAAAAAAAGCTTCAGAAAATGTGTTAGTTGAGGCTGCTATAGACAGACTGGCCAGCTTAAACCATAAACATTTATTTCTTAGTTCTAAAAGCTGAGAAGTACAAGATCAAGGCATCAGCAGATAGATTGTCTGATGAGGGCTCTTCCTAGTTTTCAGGTTTGTATCCTCATATGGCCCAGAGAGAGAAAGAGACAATCCTTGTATTTCTTCTTACAAGGATACTAATGCCATTCATGGGGACTCAACTTCATGACCTCATCTAAACCTAATTAACTCCTAAAGGACACATCTCCTAATACCATCACACTGGGAGTTAGAATTTCAACATAGAAATTTTGGGTAACAAAAAATTCTGTAGATAACGTTGTACTGTTAACCTCTCAAATTCACGTCTTTTTAGAACACAAAATATATTTATTCCATCCCAACAGTCTTAACTCATTCCAACATCAACTACAAAGTCAAAAGTCTCATCTAAAGATCATTTAAATTAGAAATAGTTAAAATCTGATGTACAATTTATCCTAAGGCAAAACTTCTTTGCAGCTGTGAGACTGTGAAACCAAACAAGTTATATGCTTCCAAAATATATTGATGGGATAGGTTTAGGATAGACACTCCCATTCAAAAAGGGAGAAATAAGATGGAAGAAAGGGGATAAAAGGTCTCAAGGAGGCCCAAAACATAGTAATGTGTACCCTAGGTGATCTTAAGGGTCAAGAATAATCCTCTTCCGCTCAGATGCTCTGCTTTCCAGGCCCACTAGGGTGGCAACATTACCCCAATGACTAGGCAGGTTGAGCCTGCCTCTTCAACTTGGTAAGGCACTGCCCATGCTAATACTGGAAGATGTGCAGTTTGAGAGCTTTTTGGGAGATAAGTAGTATTTCAAGAGGAAAGATATAGGTGTGAGAATTCTAAAGAACATTCTGGAATGAAGAAATTGCTAGACCATAGGCACAAAGGTAGGTCACTGTGAGACATTTGTAGGAAACATTAAGAAGTCTTCTTTGGTTGTGCTGTTAGGTGAGTAACATATAGAAGAATAAAGAAGGAAACTTAGAAGAGGTCTGAAAAACAAAGAAGAGCATTTTAAATGTCAACCAGATATGAACATGGCGTATATTCCAGAATGCTTCTTAGACCAGTCTAGACTAGTGATCCCTCTTAAAGCAGCAGAGCCACTTTCAGCTTCTCGGTTAAACTCAGCAAACCTTTACTGAATGAATACTGAATGCAATGAAATGATACAAGGTGTAGTAAGCAGAGTGGGCCCTAAATAATTATTACACAAGTGAAGACATTTTTGACCACAAGTTTGTAATAATGCGCCAGGGATGGCAGGGATGGCATAATAATTACAATTAAGGTCATGATTGATGTTATAAAAATGACTTCTATCTAGTGCCTTTATATATGGCATATAGGTGACACTATAATTATGGATGGCAGGAAGTAAACTACTTAAGAACATCCTTAAGATTCCAGTCACATACAAGTTTTTTATTTCAACTTCTATTTTAGATTCAGTAGGTACATGTGCAGGTTTGTTACTTGAGTATATTGTGTGATACTGATATTTGGGTTACAAATGATCCTGTCACCCAGGTACTGAGCATAGTACCCAACAGTTAGTTTTACAACCCTTTCCTCCTTCTTTCCCTCTCCCTTCCAGTAGGTACCAGTGTCTATCATTGTCATCTTTATGTCCCTGCAAGTTTTTATAATACTCCTTCTTTATAGATAGACATTCTGATTTAACAACTTAAGAAACAGTATTTATGGCCTACTGTGATCTCCCATGGGCTACTCTAATCTTGATTCTTTGTGCACAGTGGAAACAACAGAGTCCTTGATTGTGTCCCTTCTCTCCACCAAGTCACCAAATAAAGTCATAATCTAAGTTAAAAACTCTGCTTTCAGTCCCTTTGAAAACTGGCACAAGACAAGGGTGCCCCCTCTCACCACTGCTGTTCAACATAGTATTGGAAGTGCTGGCCAGGGCAATCAGGCAAGAGAAGGAAAAAAAAGTATTCAAATAGGAAGAGAGGAAGTCGAGTTGTCTCCGTTTGCAGAAGACATGATTGTGTATTTAGAAAACCCCATCATCTCAGCCCCAAAACCCCTTAAGCTGATAAGCAAATTCAGCAAAATCTCAGATACAAAATCAATGTGCAAAAATCACAAGCATTCTTATACACCAATAATAGGCAGAGAGCCAAATCATGAGTGAACTCTCATTCACAATTGCTACAAACAGAATAAAATACCTAGGAATACAACTTACAAGGGATATGAAGGATCTCTTCAAGGAGAACTACAAACCACTGCTCAAGGAAATAAGAAAGGACACAAACAAATGGAAAAAAAATTCCATGCTCATGGATAGGAAGAATCAATATTGTGAAAATGGCCATAGTGCCCAAAGTAATTTATAAATTCAATGCTATTTGCATCAAGCTATCAGTGACCTTCTTCACAGAATTAGAAAAATCTACTTTAAATTTTGTATGGAACCATAAAAGAGCCCATATAGCCAAGGCAATCCTAATCTAAAAGAACAAAGCAGGAGGCATCACACTACCTGACCTTGAACTATACTACAAGGCTACAGTAACCAAAACAGCATGGTACTGATACCAAACAGATATATGGACCAATGGTACAGAAGAGAGGCCTCAGAAATACAGAAATAACACCACACATCTACAACCATCTGATCTTTGACAAACCTGACAAAAACAAGCAATGGGGAGAGGATTCCGTATTTAATAAATGGTCCTGGGAAAACTGGCAAGCCATATACAGAAAACTGAAGCTAGACCCCGTCTTTACACCATATACAAAAATTAACTCAAGATGGTTTAAAGACTTAAATGTAAGACCTAAAACCATAAAAACCCTAGAAGAAAACCTAGGCAATACCATTCAGGACATAGGTATGAGCAAAGACTTCATGACTAAAACACCAAAAGCAATGAAAACACAAGCAAAAATTGACAAATCGGATCTAATTAAACTAAAGAGTTTCTGCACAGCAAAAGAAACCATCATCAGAGTGAACAGGCAACTTACAGAATGGGAGAAAATTTTGCAGTCTATCCATCTGACAAAGGGCTGATATCCAGAATCTACAAAGAACTTAAACAAATTTACAAGAAAAAAACAACCCCATCAAAAACTGGGCAAAGAATATGAACAGACACTTCTCAAAAGAAGACATTTATGCAGCCAACAAGCATATGAAAAAAAGCTCATCATCGCTGGTCATTAGAGAAATGCAAATCAAAACCACAATGAGATACCATCTCACACCAGTTAGAATGGTGTTCATTAAAAAGCCAGGAAACAACAGATACTGGAGAGGATGTGGAGAAATAGAAACACCCTTACACTGTTGGTGGGAATGTAAATTAGTTCAACCTCTATGGAAGACAGTGTGGTGATTCCTCAAGGTTATAGAACCAGAAATACCATCTGACCCAGCAATCCCATTATTGGGTATATACCCAAAGGATTATAAATCATTCTACTCTAAAGACAAATGCACACGTATGTTTATTGCAACACTATTTCCAATAGCAAAGACTTGGAACCAACCCAAATGTCCATCAATGATAGACTGAATAAAGAAAATGTGGCACATATACATAATGGAATACTATACAGCCATATAAAAGAAAGAATTCGTGTCCTTTGCAGGGACATGGATGAAACTGGAAACCATCATTCTCAGCAAACTAACAAAGGAACAGAAAACCAAACACAGCATGTTTGCACTCATAAGTGAGAATTGAACAATGAGAACACATGGACACAAGGAGGGGAACATCACACACCTGGGACTGTCAGGGGGAGAGGGTCAAGGGGAGGGATAGCATTAGGACAAATACCTAATGCATGTGGGGCTTAAAACCTAGATGACAGGTTGATGGGTGCAGCCATCATGGCACGTGTATACCTATGTAACAAACCTGCACATTCTGCACATGTATCCCAGAACTTAAAGTGAAATTAAAAATAAATAAATAAAATAAAAACTGTGCACTCTAAGCAAATTTTGATTCAAGCCATCTGAAATAAATATGGAATTTAATTAAAATAGTCTTTTTTTGTCATTTTTAAGCAGTCCCTCTGGCCTTACATTTAAGTTAAATCATTGCTCCTTAAATTCTTTCATATAAATTCTGGAGTTGCCACTGCCGACAAACAATCTTTTCACCTTGCCCTTGCAAATTCCTGGAATTACATGCATCAGCCACTGTGCTCAGGCCTATTGATTGTTTCTTTTGCTGTGCAGAAGATCTTTGGTTTAATTAAGTCCCATTTGTCTGTTTTTATATTTGGGGCGCTTATTTTTGAGGTCTTAGTCATAAATTTTTGACTGTCCAGAGGAGTTTTTCCTAGATTTTCTTTCAAGGTTTTTATAGTTTCAGGTCTTGCATTGGAGTATTATCCATCTTGAGTGAATTTTTGTATATGGTGAGATACAAAGGTCCAACTTCATTCTTTTGCATATGACTAACCAGTTTTCCAAAAACATTTATTGAATAGGGTGTTCTTTCTCCATTGTTTGTTTTTGTCAACTTTGCCAGAGATCAGTTGGTTGTAGTTACATGTCTTTATTTCTGGGTTCTGCATTCCGTTCTATTTCTATTCATCTATTTGTGTTTTTTTTTGTACCATTACCATGCTGCTTTGGTTACTATAATCTTGCAGTATAATTTGAAGTTGGGTAATGTGATGCCTCTGGTTTTGTTCTTTTTGCTTAGTATTGCTTTGGCTATTTGGGCTCTTTTTTTGGTTCTGTGTGAATTTTAGAATTGTTTTTTCTAATTCCATAAAAATGGTATTAATAATTTGATAAGTTTTATGTTGAATCTGTAGATTTCTTTGGGCAGTATAGTCATTTTAACAGTATCGATTCTTCCTATCCTTAAGTATGGGTTGTTTTTTTCATTTATTGGTATCGTCTTCAATTGATTTCATCAGTGTTTTATAGTGCTCCCTCTAGAGGTCTTTCATCGCCGTGGTTAAAGGTATTCCTAGGTATTTTATTTTTTTGCAGCTATTGTAAATTGAATAGAGTTTTGGATTTGGTCCACAGTTTGATCTTTTTGATATATAAAAATAGAACTAATTTTTGTATATTTTGTACCTTGAAACTTTACTGAAGTTGTTTATCAGGTCTAGGAGTGTTTTGGTGTCTTTAAAGATTTCTAGGTACAAGATCTTGTCATTACTGAACAGAGATAATTTAGATTCCTCTTTTTCAATTTGGATGCCTTTTATTTCTTTGTCTTAGCTGATTGCTCTGGCAAGGACTTCCAGCAGTACGTTGAATAGGAGTGATGACAGCAGACATCTTTGTCTAGTTCAAATTCCTAGGGAAAATGCTTTCAACTTTTCCCATTCAGTATGATGTTGGCTGTGGATTTGTTCTATATGGCTGTTATTATTTTGAGGTAGTTCCTTTGATGCCTTGTTTGTTGAGGGTTTTTATCATAAGAGATGTTGATTTTTATTGAATGATCTTTCTGCGTCTGTTGAGATAATATAATTTTTCTTCTTAATTCTGTTTATGTGGGGAATCACATTTATTGATATGTTGAGTCATTTTGACTGTGATAAATTACCTTTGATGTGTTGTTGGATTTGGTTTACTAATATTTTATTGAGGATTTTTGTGTGTTTGTTTTTCAGGGATAATGGCCTGTAGTTGTTTTATGTTTTGTGTCTTTGCCAGATTTTTGTATCAGGATGATACTGGTTTCATAGAAAGAGTTTCAGAGGAATGCCTCAATTTTTTGGAATCACTTCAGTAAAGTTGATACCAGCTCTTCTTTGTAAATCTGGTAGAATTTGACTATTTTTTTTTTTGGTTGGTTGGTAGATTTTTTATACTGACTCAATTTTATAATTCATTTTTTGTCTGTTCAAAATTTCAGTTTCCTCCTAATTTAATCTTGGGAGATTGTATGTTTCCAGGAATTTTCCCATTTCTTCTGGGTTTTTTAGTTTGTGTGCATAGAGATGTTTACAGTAGTCTCTGTTTATCTTTTGTATTTCCATGGTATCAGTTGAAATGTCATCTTTATCATTTCTGATTGTACATATTTGAATCTTTTCTTTTTTGGTTAATCTAGCTAGCAGCCCATCAATTTTGTTTGTTCTTGACAAAACAGCTTTTTGTTGCTCTGATCTTTCATATATTTTTCATCTTAATTTCAATTACTTCTGCTCTGATCTTTGTTATTTCATTTTTTGTCTGCTATCTTTGAGTTTAGTTTGTTCTTATTTTACTAGTTCCTTTAGGTGTGACATTAGATTATTGATTTGAGATGTTCCAATCTTTTTCATATAGACATTTAGCACTATAAATTTTCCTTTTCATACTGCTTTTGGTGGTATTCCACAGGTGTTGATATGTTATGACTCTATTTTCATTTGTTTTTAAAAAAGTCTTGATTTTTTTCTTAGTTTCATTGTTTATCCCGAAATCATTCAGCAGCAAGTTGTTTAGTTTCCATGTACTTGTGTGGTTTTCAGAGTTCCTCTTGGTATAGATTTGTAATTTTGTGATCTGAGAAGATACTGGATATGATTTCATTTTTTATTGAATTTATTGAGACTTGCCATATGGTCAAGGATACAGTCAATGTTAGAAAATATCCCATGCACAGATGAGAAAAATGTATACTCTGCAGTTGCTGGGTGGAATGTTCTGTATAGATTTATTTGGTTCATTTGATCAAGTGTCCAACATAAGTCCAGGTTTTTTTTGTTAATTTTCTGCTTCAGTGATCTATCTAGTGCTGTTAGTAGGGTATTTAGGGTTATGTAAGACTCCCACTCATATTATATATCTGTTCACAGTTTTTCTTGGCCTGGTAGTATTTACTTTCTAAATCTGGGTGCTCCAGTGTTTGGTGTGTATGTGTGTGTGTGTGTGTGTGTGTAATAGTTAAAGCTTTTCTTGTTGTTTTTTTTGAGACAGGGTCTGACTCTGTTGCCCAAGCTGGAATGCAGTGGTGTGATTTTGGCTCACTACAATCTCTACCTCTGGGGTCAAGGGATCCTCCCACCTCAACCTCCTGTGTAGCTGGGACTACAAACATGCACAACCACACATGACTAATTTTTTATTTTTTTGTGGAGAGAAGGTTTTGAACTCCTGAGCTCAACTGATCCTCCATCCTAGGCCTCCCAAAGTGCTGGGATTACAGGAATGAGCCACCACATCTGGCCCAAAACAGTTAACTCTTGTTGAATTGAACCCTTTATCATTACATAATTCATGTTTCATAATCTTAATTGTGTGTTTGCTTTATAAAATCTGTGAAATTGAGACTCATATATGCTCTTTTGGTAACAAGTATCATCCTTTTATCTCCATGTTTAGAACTCCTTTGAGCACTTCTTGCCGGACTGGCCTAGTGGTGATGAATTCCGTTGGCATTTGTTTGTCTGGAAAAGTCTTTATTTCTCCTTTGTTTATTAGGCTTAGTTTGGCAGCCTTATGACTATATGCCTTGGTGACGTTTGTCTTGAATGGTATCTTGCAGGTTTTTTCTGAATTTCTTATATCTGAATGTCTACCTCTTTAGCAACATAAGAAAAGTTTTCTGAAATGATTCCCTCAAGTATGTTATCCAATCTGCTTATATTTTCCTCTTCTCCCTCAGGAATGCCAGTAAGTCATAGATTTGGTCACTTACATAATCTCATATTTCTAAAGGCTTTGTTCAGTTTTTAGAAATTCTTTTTTAAAATGGTGCTGGGAAAACTGGCTACCCATATGTAGAAAACTGGATCCCTTCCTCACACTGTATACAAAAATTAACTCAAGATGGATTAAAGACTTAAATGTAAGACCTAAAACCATAAAAACCCTAGAAGAAAACCTAGGCAATACCATTCAGGACATAGGCATGGGCAAAGACTTCATGACTAAAACACCAAAAGCAATGGCAACAAAAGTCAAAATTGACAAATAAGATCTAATTAAACTAAAGAGCTTCTGCACAGCAAAAGAAACTACCATCAGAGTGAAGACGCAACCTACGGAATGGGAGAAAATTTTTGCAATCTACCCATCTGACAAAGGGCTAATATCCAGAATCTACAAAGAACTTAAACAAATTTACAAGAAAAAAACAAACAACACCATCAAAAAGTGGGTAAAGGATATGAACAGACACTTTTCAAAAGAAGATATTTATGCAGCCAACAAACATATGAAAAAATACTCATCATCACTGGTCATCAGAGAAATGCAAATCAAAACCACAATGAGATACCATCTCACACCAGTTAGAATGGTGATCATTAAAAAGTCAGGAAACAACAGATGCTGGAGAGGATGTGGAAAAATAGGAATGTTTTACACTGTTGGTGGGAGTGTAAATTAGTTCAACCATTATGGAAGACAGTGTGGTGATTCCTCAAGGATCTAGAACCAGAAATACCATTTGACCCAGCAATCCCATTACTGAGTATATACCCAAAGGATTGTAAATCATGCTATTATAAAGACAAATGCACACGTATGTCTATTGTGGCACTATTCACAATAGCAAAAACTTGGAACCAACCCAAATGTCCATCAGTGATAGACTGAATAAAGAAAATGTGGCACATGTACACCATGGAATACTATGCAGCCATAAAAAATGATGAGTTCATGTCCTTTGCAGGGACATGGATAAAGCTAGAAACCATCATTCCAAGCAAACTATCCACAAGTACAGAAAACCAAACACTGCATGTTTTCACTCATAGGTGGAAGCTGAATAATGAGAATACATGGACACTGGGTGGAGAACATCACACACCAGGGCTTGTCGGGCAGTGGGGAGCTGGAGGAGGGATAGCATTAGGAGAAATACCTAATGTAAATGACAAGTTGATGGGTGCAGCAAACCAACATGGCACACATATACCTATGTAACAAACCTGCACACTGTGCACATGTACTCTAGAACTTAAAGTATAATAATAATAATAAAAAAAGGAGTTATTTTTTAAAATTTTTGTCTGACTGGGTTAATTTGAAAGACCAGTCTGCAAGCTTTGAAATTCTTTCTTCTGCTTGGTCTAGTTTATTATTATAGCTTTCAACTGCATTTTGAAATTATTTTAGTGATTCTCTTAATTCCAGAAGTTGTATTAAAAATTATATCTATCTCATCTTTCCTATACTGAATCATTTTTTCTGATTACTTTGTGTTAATTTTCAGCTGTCTCTTGGATTTCATTGTGCTTACTTGCAATCCATATTTTGAATTATTTAACTGTCATTTCAGAATTTTCATTTTGGTGATAATTCCCTGCTAGAAAACTGGCTGGAGCCTTTGTTGCATGATCATCTGAAGCTTGATGGTCTCCAGGTGACAAGAAATAAATTCGGCTAAAAGATTTAATGAGAACTTCAGGGGATGGATACCTATGCTGTCAGGAATGTCTGTAATAGAGATTTGCAGGAGAAAAAACAAAACCCGGTCTGTTCTAGAATCTAAGTATTTCCTTTAATTCTTAGCACAAGCGGCTCCATTTTTGTTTTTTGTTTTTTGGTTTTTGGGGGCCTAGTGCATAAGCTTAGTACAAAACAATGGCCTCCCAGAATTTTGTTAAAAAAAATTCCCCTTTTTGGTCAGGCTCTTACTCAGGTGAGAATGTGACCAAAACTTAGGGCCTTATTGCCACTCTCAGTTACCATTATTTTGGGCTTCCTGTCTTAGCATGTCATTTATAGGTTATGGTATCCTCATGGTTGCACATTTCTTTCAGCTCCTGTTATTCCAGTTGAAGAGAGACCATATGACATTCTAGAGATGGCTACATGCAAGCACTTAAAGCCTTTAAGAAAGTACAGTGCACCAGGGAGACTATTATTATGACTATTGGGAGGATAATACCAAGAGTTTGGAGTATGCTTCTTACCCAGGGTTCCCATAAACCAAACCTCCTAAAATCAAATAGATCAAGTTTACTCACTTGACTAAGCAATTTCTTCACCAATCCCCTACCATTACATTTTTATAATCTTCATGTGATGTATTTATCCATAAGCCACAAGTGCCAGCAGCTGCACAGATACTTCTTTGTTTAGCCAATTCTATTATTTAGCATAACTTTCACAAGAGAATTTAAAGTCTGTTGTGTAACTGTAGCCTTTACAGTAGAATTTGCTATGGAACCTATCATGAGGGATACATTTCTAATCATTGCTTCCTTTAAGTTAAACCATGCAAAAAGGACCTAACAAATGATGTCCTTTTAGAAGAGTGAAGGCCTTCTGGCAATGTTCTCTTTAACCCATGATGTGGGTTAAGAGGAGTGAACCAATGTTTTGTTTTCGACCGACTATGAGGCAACACGTGTACCATTACAGTTTCTTACTTACATTGGGCCTTTATCCTTTATCTTTCAAAGTATAAGATTATCCATGTATAAGGCTGGCTGCAAACTCCTTCACAAATAAAATTATACCCCATAAGTGTATACAACAGGCCCCTTTTCCACTTCTATAGTTCATGGAGGTATAAGCAAGAAAAAACATTCAAAGATAAGAGTTTCATGACAGAGAAGTCTTAATCTGTGAACTTGGGAAAAGCTGTTCTCATCAAGGATGCTGTCTTGTTTTTGGGAGAAATTTCCCTGGTTAGCATTACCTCTAGGGTTCCACTGGATGCACAGTTCCAAAAGTGTGGAGGGACCTTTCTCAGTTGTGACATCAAGAACTGAAAGCCCAAGGTCCTGAAGTTTTGCTATAGTGCGGACGGCAAGGACAGTCTTTCTCCAATATTCTCAGAAGATCCAAACCATAAAAAACTTTTTTACCTGGTGAAAATACACTGTAGCATAATAATCTACTGTTATAACATCAGCCCTCCGTCATGGGAAAGCTTTTATACAACCAGAAAACATGCATTGAAAATAACAATTGAATGAAATTCCTTTATAAAATTCTTATATGGCCCACTATATAAGTGACTAAGTGTACCTGGAGCTTTAATTGTTTTCCGAGGAATAGGGGATCAAGCATTGGTTATAAACTATTTTAGTAATTTGTGCGTCACTACACAAATGTATTCAATTTGGGTCATTATATATTTTCCATGAGTCATGGAATGCAGAACTTTTAATAATAAAAGCTTTAAGGACTCAGGAAGGACAAGGTGGTTATACTGTTTCTTCACGAGTGTATGCTTAAATAACATTAGACTTATATCCTCTTGGATACCAGTTGTTTTTCCAAATTAGGTGCATAGCACTGAAAAGAAACTTGGTTATTATTATGGTTTACAATAACAAAACATAATAATCATAATTATAATTGATAGGATATAGTTAGGCATTAGAATTTTAGAAATCCCATACAATTTAGGAATATATATTAGTAATATTCACAAATATATAACCAAAAGAAGATGAAACATCCTTTTGGCAATCCCGTATCTAAACACATCAAATAATCCTGTTGACCTCTTTTCTGGGTGTTTTCAAAAGCACTGTGATTCATCCAGAAAGCCAGGTATTAGGAAAGCCAATTTTGATTTTGGAATTCCAGAATACCATAAATTATTTATGTTGCCAAAATGATAACTCAGAAATTTTAAAGAAGCAAAAACATTTTATAACCTTAAAAAACACACAGACACATTCTATTATTCTTACACACCTTGCATGTAAAACTGTTTCTAGTAGTCTTTTCTTAAATTATACTTTAAGTTCTAGGGTCCATGTGCACAACGTGCAGGTTTGTTACATAAGTATACATGTGCCATGTTGGTTTGCTGCACCCATCAACTCATCATTTACATTAGGTATTTCTCCTAATGCTATCCCTCCCCCTGCCCTCCACCCCCGAACAGGTCCCAGGGTGTGATGTTCCCCACCCTGTGTCCAAGTGTTCTCATTGTTCAATTCCCACCTATGAGTGAGAACTTACGGTGTTTGGTTTTCTATCCTTGTGACAGTTTGCTCAGAATGATGGTTTCCAGCTGTATCCATGTCCCTGCATAGGACATGAACTCATCCTTTTTTATGGCTGCATTAGTATTTCATAGTGTATATGTGCCACATTTTCTTAATCCAGTCTATCATTGATGGACATTTGGGTTGGTTCCAAGTCTTTGCTATTGTGAATAGTGCTGCAATAAACATACATGTGCATGTGTCTTTATAGCAGCATGATTTATAATTCTTTGGGTATGTACCCAGTAATAGGATTGCTGGGTCAAATGGTATTTCTAGTTCTAGATCCTTGAGGAATCACCACACTGTCTTCCATAATGGTTGAACTAATTTACACTCCTACCAACAGTGTAAAAGTGTTCCTATTTCTCCACATCCTCTCCAGCACCTGTTGTTTCCTGACTTTGTAATGATAGCCATTCTAACTGGTGTGAGATGGTATCTCATTGTGGTTTTGATTTGTATTTCTCTGGTGGCCAGTGATAAGCATTTTTTCATATGTCTGTTGGTTGCATAAAGGTCTTCTTTTGAGAAGTGTCTGTTCATATCCTTTGCCCTCTTTTTGATGGAGTTGTTTTTTCCTGTAAATTTGTTTAAGTTCTTTGTAGATTCTGGATATTAGCCCTTTGTCAGATGGGTAGATTGTACAAATTTTCTCCCATTCTGTAGGTTGCCTGTTCACTCTGATGGTAGTTTCTTTTGCTGTGCAGAAGCTCTTTAGTTTAATTAGATCCCATTTGTCAATTTTGACTTTTGTTGCCATTGCTTTTGGTGTTTTAGTCATGAAGTCTTTGCCCATGCCTATGTCCTGAATGGTATTGCCTAGGTTTTCTTCTAGGGTTTTTAAGGTTTGGGTCTTACATTTAAGTCTTTAATCCATCTTGAATTAATTTTTGTATAAGGTGTAAGGAAGGGATCCAGTTTCAGCTTTCCACATATGGGTAGCCAGTTTTCCCAGCACCATTTATTAAACAGGGAATCCTTTCTCCATTGCTTGTTTTTGTCAGGTTTGTCAAAGATCAGATAGTTGTAGATGTGTGATATTAATTCTGAGGGCTCTGTTCTGTTCCGTTGGTCTATCTCTCTGTTTTGGTACCAGTACCATGCTGTTTTTTTTACAGTAGCCTTGTAGTATAGTTTGAAGTCAGGTAGCATGATGCCTCCAGCTTTGTTCTTTTGGCTTAGGATTCTCTTGTCAGTGCAGGCTCTTTTTTCATTCCACATGAACTTTAAAGTAGTTTTTTCTAGTTCTGTGAAGAAAGTCATCGGTAGCTTAATGGGGATGGCACTGAATCCATAAATTACCTTGGGCAGTATGGCCATTTTCACAGTATTGATTCTTCCTACCCATGAGCATGGAATGTTCTTCCATTTGTTTGTGTCCTCTTTTATTTTGTTGAGCAGTGGTTTGTAATTCTCCTTGAAGAGGTCCTTCCCGTCCCTTGTAAGTTGTATTCCTAGGTATTTTATTCTCTTTGTAGCGATTGTGAATGGGAGTTCACTCATGATTTGGCTCTCTGTATGTTTTTGGCGTGTAAGAATGCTGGTGATTTTTGCATGTCGATTTTGTATCCTGAGACATTGCTGAAGTTGCTGGTCAGCTTAAGGAGATTTGGGGATGAGACGATGGGGTTTTCTAAATATACAATCACGTAATCTGCAAAAAGGGACAATTTGACTTCCTCTTTACCTAATTGAATACCTTTATTTCTTTCTCTTGCCTGGTTGCCCTGGCCAGAACTTCCAACACTATGTTGAATAGGAGTGGTGAGAGAGGGCATCCCTGTCTTGTGCCAGTTTTCAAAGGGAATGCTTCCAGTTTTTGCCCATTCAGTATGATATTGACTGTGGGTTTGTCATAAATAGCTCTTATTATTTTGAGATACATTCCATCAATACCTAGTTTATTGAGAGTTTTTAGCATGAAGAGCTGTTGAATTTTGTCAAAGGCCTTTTCTGCATCTATTGAGACAATCATATGGTTTTTGTCTTTGCTTCCGTTTATGTGATGAATTATGTTTATTGATTTGCGTATGTTGAACCAGACTTGCATCCCAGGGATGAAGCCCACTTGATCATGGTGGATAAGACTTTTGATGTGCTGCTGCATTTGGTTTGCCAGTATTTTATTGAGGATATTTGCATCAATGTTCATCAGGGTTATTGGTCTAAAATTCTCTTTTTTTGTTGTGTCTTTGCCAGGCTTTGGTATCAGGATTATGCTGGCCTCATAAAATTATTTAGGGAGTATTCTCTCTTTTTCTATTGATTGGAATAGTTTCAGAATGAATGGTATCAGTTCCTCTTTGTACCTCTGGTAGAATTCGGCTGTGAATCCGTCTGGTCCTGGACTTTTCTTTGGTTTTAGGCTATTTATTATTGCCTCAATTTCAGAGCCTATTATTGGTCTATTTAGAGATTCAACTTCTTCCTGGTTTAGTCTTGGGAAGGTGTATGTGTCCAGGAATTTATCCATTTCTTCTAGAGTTTCTAGTTTATTTGTGTAGAGGTGTTTATAGTATTCTCTGATGGTAGTTTGTATTTCTGTGGGATCGTTGGTGATATCCCCTTTATCATTTTCTGTTGCGTCTATTTGATTCTTCTCTCTTTTCTTCTTTAGTAGTCTTGCTAGTGGTCCATCAATTTTGTTGATCTTTTCAAAAAACCAGCCCCTGGATTCATTGATTTTTTTGAAGGGTTTTTTCTATCTCTATCTCCTTCAGTTCTGCTCTGAAATTAGTAATTTCTTGCCTTCTGCTAGCTTTTGAATTTGTTTGCTCTTGCTTCTCTAGTGCTTTTAATTGTGATCTTAGGGTGTTGATTTTAGATCTTTCCTGCTTTCTCTTGTGGGCATTTAGTGCTATAAATTTTCCTCCACACACTGCTTTAAATGTGTCCCAGAGATTCTGGTACATTGTGTCTTTGTTCTCATTAGTTTCAAAGAACATCTTTATTTCTGCCTTCATTTAGTTATTTATGCAGTAGTCATTCAGGAGCAGGTTGTTCAATTTCCATGTAGTTATGTGTTTTTGAGTGAGTTTCTTAATCCTGAGTTCTAATTTGATTGCACTGTGGTCTGAGAGACAGTTTGTTATAATTTCTATTCTTTTACATTTGCTGAGGAGTGCTTTACTTCCAACTATGTGGTCAATTTTGGAATAAGTGCAATGTGGTCTTAATTGTATGTTATGATGGCAAATTTTAAAATAAGACCTGGTAAGTTGTGTTCTGATAAGGTTTGACTATTTCCAGCATAGCCAGGGGTGTGGCAAAGCACACATGTCCCCAGGCTTTACCTAGCTGGAAAGCAGGCAAATTAAACAATTTTTGAAAGCCAAAGAAGCAGTTTATGACCTTAAAGCATTTAGCAAACCTAATATTTGAACATAATTTAGACCACGTTTACATTGTGAAGAAATTCGTATTTTACTAATAATCTTGAAAACCGTCCTTATTTCCAAAATATTGCTAAAGTCACATGAACTAAAACGCATAACACTTTCTACTTTTCTGACAAAATACCTGATTTAAGCTCTTATTATTATTAAACCAATTAATTTAAAACTTCAAAGAGGAGACTAACCAGTTTGCACAGACAGAAAGAGGCCAGAGACTGCCCGGTAAGAAATTTTTACCCTTTTGCTGCCATGCCAGGCTTCTAGGTTCTCTCTCCCTGAGTGGCCCTGGTGACCTTGCTTGATGGTATGCAGACAAACACATTGCCATGAATTTAGAATATTCATAGACAGTTTACAAATTTTGGAGAAACTAGGCAGAGAGATAAATATGACTTAAATTATATTTGTAAGAATATACTCAACACACTTAAAGTATCAGGAAGCCTAAAATCCAAAAAGTTAGTTTAAGGATAAAAAGCTGGTGTGCTCCATTAACTCCTGCAGCCCAACAAAGGTAGCTTAGGAATTCCAGATAAATGGAATGGATGATGACTTGCTAGAAATGCATAGGAAACAAAATAGCCATTCACAGAACCAAATAAAAGCCTTCCACTAGAATCTAAAAAGCGTCATGGTTTTATATATATGGATACACAGGCAAAGCCAGAGGAGAATGAACAGCAAATGAATGAAAATTAGAAGCAAAAACAAATAAATAGGAAGCCACCCCTACATTTTCCTACTCAACTTACCCTGGAGACTACAGTGTTATCTATGGCCCTCAGAACCCCACATATTGAATATTTTATTCCTGATTACACAGTTCAATATCCTTAAGTTCACCAATATCATTATACATTCTGTGCAATCAAGAAATCCACTTTAGGCCGGTGACCAATAAGTACTCTTGCACTATCCATGCAAAACAGTAAATTAAACATAGTGTGAAGAAATGCAAGCATGAATGTGAAATTTGACTCCACGCTAAATCCAGCATCATGCTTACTGTATTAAAAAAGAATTGCCCAATTGCTGATGCATTTCTTTACAATACTTATTATTTTGATTAAGACTAAGAGCTTTATCTATGAAAATATTAATTAGCCAAATGTCTCCAATTCTCTATCAGGATTTAAAGAATATTTTATTATTTAAACTTTTTCCACATCTTTCTCCCCTACTTAATGATTCCTTACTACGTTGTTTTATAAATTTGTAATTTGAATTAACTTTTCAAATCTGTAATTTGAACTAACTTTTAGATGACTTCTGAATTAGACAAAATTATTTTTTCCACCAATAATATAACCCTTTCTGGCACATTTTGTATACAGAATTATGTGTTAACTAAAATTTTTTATTGTTAGTAACCTAAAACTTTAGTGAAACCCTAAAAAGCAAGAAATCCTGAACTATCAGATATGGGCATTTATATATAAAAACAATTTCACAATTTTAGAAACATTTTTCCCCTATCACAATGCTTTTTTAATTGGAAATGACCCAGATATTAAATGAGTAACAAAATAACTTTAAGATTTTAACTTACGCAAAAAGTTTACCTAAAACATTTATCTGATTCACTGTACTTAATTTTTACTTCTAATTAGTGAGACATAAGACATCAATTAACATATGTAAAACAAACATTGGTTTGGTCTGGAAAGGTGGGACAACCCAAGATGGGGAGGGGGTTCGGGACTTTCAGATCACAGGTGGGAGACAAATGGTTGCATTCTTCTGAGTTTCTGATTAGCCTTTCAAAAGGAAGCAATCAGATATGCATTTATCTCAGTGAGACTTTGAATAGAATGGGAGGCAGGCCCACCTCATGCAGCTTCCAGCTTGAATTAACACTGTCATTTCAAAATATCTAGCAAAAACAACATAAAATTCAGACAAAATCTATGCTCACAATTCGGAAGGCCTTCCTGTTTTTATTCCTCCTATAATTTTAAAGCTAGTTTGTTTAGCAAAGTTATACTTAAGTTACGTGAACTTGAAAATTGCTTAAACTTATTTACTTAATTTATGAGCGCCCTTTTACTTATAAGCCAATTTGGTAGATACAACATAAACAATAAGTGTACATACAAATGAACACATCTAGACATGTATACAACACACATAAGCAAAGATCCAATAGCTTGGAACCTTAGCCATGAGATAGCAATATAAGTTTGCAAGTTTTACTTTGCCCCAGTAGATAATCCAAGGAAGGCTGTGAACCAAAATTTTGGGTAAAGCAGTCTCTATGGCAGTTTGTTTTTTTAAGGCTGAACCTCCCCAGACTGCAAGGAACACTGGGGCAAAACAGTACCAAAGGAGGGTGTCACACGTTAACCAGGCCCTCTATTTAGAACAGCAGCACAAAAGCCTGGATACATGCAAGGCCATCCCACTTTCCCATTAGACAGCAAACTTCAGATTCTAAACAATTTTGGGGCCAAGCAGCATTGCAACTTGGAGAAAAAATTCTAAAGAGGGCTTATTATTAGACCTCAAAACCTCTGTCAAGAGTGTCCTCTTTGGAGAGTTTGAGGTCCGGAGGATCCTCTGGAGCATCCTCCTGTGGGGTCCAATCTTAGAGTTCCAGACATCATCTCTGGCCTTAGGTGGGTACTGGTGCCACTTTGCATGCATTCCCTCCAGAGCCTACTATGAGCTTTCCTTTGGTACCTAGTTATAATCTTTGATTTTTTTATCATCCTTATAATTTGATAAAGTCATACTTTTGTTACCAGGTGTCCTTGCCCCCAGAGCTCCCAAGATGGTGAGAGGCCGCTTCCAAAATGGTGGGGGGCTGCTTCCAAGATGGTTGCAAGCCTCATGTTCTCTGACCTGGGGTTCTTGGCCTCACAGATTCCAAGGAATGGAATCTTGGGCCATGCGGTGAGTGTTATAGCTCTATTAGAAGCCGTGGGTCACGGAAGAGAACTGTGGAACCCAGTGACTAGTGTTCAGCTCAATTAGGACGAACCTGGGCACTTAGCTGTGCAGGAACAATGGCGAGCCTTTAGCCTGATCGGGAGCTGCAATGGGCACCTCGCTCGATCAGGAGCACAGCGGACACCCTGCCGGATCTGGAGGGATGGAAGTCAGCAGCGGGTCTGTGACGGCGGCAAACAGCAGTGGTGGACAGCGAGCAAAAGCTCAGCTTGAGCCATAACAAACACGGACAAGAGGAGAGTGCAGTTGCAAGATTTAACAGAGTGAAAACAGAGCTCCCATACAAAGGGAGGCAACCCAAAGAGGGTAGCCATTGCCCGCTGGAATGCCTGGGTTTATATCCTGATCATTGTCCCTCCAGCTGTGCTCTCAGGCAATAGATGATAGGCTATTTCTTTACCTCCTGTTTTTGCCTAATTAGCATTTTAGTGAGCTCTCTTCACTACCTGAGTGGTCGGGTGTGAGCTGAGTTGCAAGCCCCATGTTTAAAGGGGGATGCGGTCACCTTTCCAGCTAGGCTTAGAGATTCTTAGTCAGCCTAGGAAATCCAGCTAGTCCTGTCTCTCACTTTTCCATGCTTCCCATTCCATGAACTTTAATGATAGGAACTGGAGGCTGGGTAGGTTTCCTTTGCCCTTAGCCACTTGAATAGAGGAAGGGAAGAATTTAGCATAAGAAAAGAAAGTTTAAGTCACCTGCAATGTGCGAGTTTGCTTCAAGCATGTAGGGATCAGGAACCATTCTTGGAAAAGATTTTTAAAAAGTCCCTGCTTTGGGGCAGGGAAAGTATTCCCAATCACTCCTAGGCCTTCAGGCAATACCAGGGAGTGACCCCTGGAAATTGCCCTCAATTTCCAAGGAGCTACTAGGAAACGGCCACTCAAAGACTGAAAAAGAAAGAGAGGAAAATAAAATGAAAAAGCCCCAGGTTCCTTAAGTGTACTGGGCAGTGGTGGTCAGGCCTCTCCACATGGAAACCCCATAGTTTCACTGGCCATGGACAGAAACCTGCAGTTGCTTCCATGTTTAGGCGCTGCCCAAGAGTCCCAGGTTGGAAAGAAAAAGAGAGAGAAAGTGATTCCCTTGTATGGAGCAGAAAGGAAAAGGAGAAAGGAGAAGACTAAATCCCAAACTTTGGGCTCACCACTTCCTCCAGGCTGGCTTGCCAAAATATGTTAATGGTGGGGGGTGTCCAGGTTCTTGGCATCTTGAACAAAGAATTGGACAAAATGCACAAACAAAGCAAGGAAGGAATGAGGGTATTTATTGAAAATGAAAGTACACTCCACAGTGTGGGAGTGAGCCTGAGTCTAGGGGCTCAAAGGCCCTCTTACAGAGTTTCTGTGAGTTTAAATACCCTCTATTTGGGGGTATGCCCTATGTAAATGAAGAAGATGAAGTAAAGTTACAAAGTCATTTACTGGGTGTTGCCCTATGGAGAGGATATTTCCTGTTATAGCTGAAGTGTGAATCAGCCTTATGTTCCCTGCCTCCAGACCCTATTTTCCTGCCTCAGGCTCACCTTCAACAGAGGTGCAGCTACTTCAAGAAGTACTGATAAGGTTGTCTCCAAAGTCACTCATACTAGCCTCCAGTAGGGAAATCCTCTACTATATCTGTAACAGTGAATGGGTGAGTGGGAGATGACCCCCTCTCCAAGTTCATTCCCGGCAATCATTGTTGTCCCGTTTATCAACTGGCACCATACCCATGTTTCTTTCATCTCAAGGGGGCTTTGGCAGTCTGGGCTTCACCCTCCCCTAGGGGCAGCCATGCTTGAGGGCTGAATCTCTAAGGGTCCCATAGCTCCTCAGATATCTACTGATCCCCTGTGCTTGCCAAAGTCAGAGTAGATTCTAGAGTATATTTTCAGAAGATCTAGTGGAGGCACAAGGGCTGAGATTCTCCAGGCAGGGCAGTGGCCTCTCATGGGTGCACAACTGGATGGCACCCATCATCTCCTTTTGCACCTGAGGAGATGGCAGGCACATGTGTGTGAGCTTGCTACCTGGTACTTTGTCCTTGGGAAGTTCCCAACTTGCCACTGATGCTTTGTCCCTGGGAAGTTCCCAACTTGCCACTGACAGAATTGCCCAGGATCATGATGGCCCAGGGGCTTCTTAACAATTTGATAGTCAGCAGACTGTCACAAGAATGAGGGAGTACAGAAATGCACCTTCACCTAAGATATTACTGCTCTGTGTAGGGAGGGGCAGATAGGTCCCACTATTTGTGAAAGCCCGTGTGGTGGTAGGCTTACCCTCAACACGGTGCAGCCATCACAAAATGTGCTGGTGGTGTTCTAGCCCCTTTCTGAGGGACCAGGATTTCCTCAGGGGTTGATTTCTGCCAGAGTCTCGCTTCTTTCCTTTTCTACATCCCTGCATCTTTCCAAGTGCTAACAGTTCCTGCTCTCTTCCTTCAGCTTCCCATTTGAATCATGACCATTCACCTGTAACTTTGATCTTCCTTCTGAGGAAAACTGGCATCTAGTGTCCCTACTCATCCATCTTGAAAAACATCCCACATATCCTCTATTTATAGTTTCTTTGCTGTCCTGATGAAGTGAGCACTGATGAATTCTCTCTGAATATTTTTGATGTCTATATTTATCACTAAGCAACAGAATGGGTCATTTCCCTCAAGTCAACTGGAATTTGAAAAATTTAAAATATATGTGATATATAGGAAGTGTCAGAGATTATCTTAATTTTCTTAGAAAAGAATTATTTAAGAACATTATATTATAGGTGAACACATATTTTGAGATTAATTTTAATGTTTTCCAGGGGAAATTATACACTTAAGAGTTAAATATTATCCCAGTGATTGGTTGTTCTTAGTAAAGATGCTGAATTTGAAATTTATGGCCTAGCAATTACAGAGCAGATGAACAGGATCATTAAAATATAGAGTCCTGATTATTCATCCTCTACTCACATACTCATTTTAATGAAATATTTTCACCAAAATATCTTTTTAATGCATGTAGACATGCATATACATGTTTTCATAAAAAATCATTTTCTGGCCAAGGCAGAAATCACTGACCATGTGGCAATTACATAATGGTAAGTTATATGGTGGCAAATTATATGATATTAACTAATTTCTTATACAACATAAGTGGTATATAGTTTTACAAATTAAAATGATATACCCTTTTTGTACACTGCAAGTGAAAAACAATCAGAAGATATTCCTTCCAAAAGAATATTGGTGCAAGTAATTAATTTCTGATAAATAATGTCTGGGCACAATTTCACGTATTGATGTCAGTCGGAAAAAGTTGTTGTTTAAATGGCCCCCAATGTTGAAGGAGTGTGAATAAATATAATATACTTTATTCTAGCCAAACATTCTGTTTGATCAATCACTTTTAGTGAAAACGGATTTTCCAGGGAGGTCACTGTAATTTCCGAAAAAGCAGAAATGCAAAAGACTGTTAAAATTTTATTGAAATAAAATACGTGAAAAAGTTTCAATCTCTTTTATTGTAAAAAGTGTTACTATTACAACCATTTTAAGAAAAGGAGAAGTGTTTAAAACATATGCCATTTTTATAGGCATATATTTTCATTTTTAGTTGTACCCACTTGATGGGTACAACTTGATGAGAAACTCAAGTTCTTAGCCCAGTGTTCCTTAACGTGCCTCAAAATTTGTCTGAAATGATCATAAATCATGACACTATTTGTCATTATTAATAATAAAGAGCATGAAAGGATATGCATTCAAGTTCTGATTAAAGAATATTTGAATGATTTTTTTAAAATTTAGAATATTGAGGATTATGCATGTTGTCCGTGAGGGAAATGGAATAACCAGAGATAAAAATATTTTTTGATCCTAGGGAAAGAGATATCCATGCAGAATTTAGCCAGAAAACATATTTTAAAGGTGACATAAATCTAAAGAGATTCATGAATCATTCACAGAAGTATAGTCTGAATAATTTAGAAGGCATTTATGTTTTGTAATTATTTTTCCATATTAAATTAAATTCTGTGGTATATATTTTGCCTTAGGTTAAATTGTTTAAAAACATCAGGTAAAACAGATGAATACCGAATTCAGTTTTCAAGTAATATCACTAACAAATATGTAATAAGAAAGAGTAATAAGCACTATGAAGGAAAAAAAATGTATAGAGACCAATGAAAGAGAGTGGCAAAGGGATGTGGTTTGGATTAAGAATTATCTCTCTGGGGAAGAGCATATTTAAGCTGAGATTTAAGATATCTCATGGAAGGACTAGCAAGATTGAAAGTAACACTGAAAAACAGCTTGGTGGGTTTGATAAACAGAAAGATGTCATGTGGCAAGAAGATGAAGAATCAGAAATTTAAAATTAGTTTGGAGAATTAGGCAGGCCAAGGTAATGCAGATCTCTGTAGTCCACAGAAAAAAAATTTGAATTCATTTTAAATACAATGAAAAGCTTATAAAAGGTTTCAGGTGTAGTGCTATAATACAAAAGAAAAAAGAAAAATTACATGGCACTAACTGTTGTGTGAAAAATTAACAGGAAGAAGAAAAGAGATAAATGAGAGATATTAGTATAAGAATATATTAGGCTAGGCTAAGGAGAGATTATAGTAGGTTGGACTAGGGTGGTGACACTATTTATACAGAGAACAAGTCAATGAATTTAAGGTATATGTTGAGATATGATGATGGATATGATGGAGGTAAAGGAGATGATGTGTGAAAAAGCTTGCTTGGTGTAGGCATCCTACACCAGAAAGCAAGCATTTTCGTGGTGCCTCTGATTAACAAGGGAAGTTGCCCTTCATTAAATTTCTGTCTAATATTGAAAGTAAGTTACTGATATCTCTAACTAATAACTGTTATATTTTCTATTTGTTCTTACAGTTCTGTCTTTTTATGCATCATTAATTTTGGAATTCTGTTGTTAGGTGCATATAGATTTATACTTCCTAGTAGATTGATTTTTCTATCATTTAAAAATGTCTGTATCTCTAGAAGCAATTTTTGTCCCTATGGTCTATTTTGTCTAATAGTAATGTAGTTCTCTAAGCTTTTTTTTGTTATATTTTCCACCCTTTTACATTCAATTTACTTGTGCTTTTGAATCTAAAGTGTGCCTTTCATAGATATCAAAAACATAGGAGATTTTTAAAAATCCGCCCTCTAATCTCTGCCTTTTGATTGAAGAGATTACTCCATTTATATTTATTACAATTATAAATAAGGAAAGATTTACATTAAATGTTTTGCTGCTTGTTTTCAGTATGTCTTATGTCTTTTTTTGTTTCTGTATTCCTCCATTACTGTCTCCTTTTGTGTTTAAAATACATTTTCTATATGTCATTTTAATTTCCTTGTTTTTAAAGTTTTTAGTGATTGCCTGAAATTATAATTAATAATTAGTATCCTAAAACAATCTAATTGAAATTTATACCAACTTAACTTCAATAGCATACAAACATTTTGCTATAATAGATATATTCTCTTTCTTTGTGCTACAATTATACAAATTACATGTTAGATGTCATAAGCCCATCAACAAAATTTTATCATTATAGTTTCATACAATTGTCTTTTAAGTAAGATCATGGAAAAGTTACAAACAGATAGACATTTATTCTGTCTTTTATATTTGCCTATATAGTTACTTTTATTGATGCTTTTAAATTTATTTGTGTGGACTGAAGTTACTGTCTAGTGTCCTCTCATTTTAGCTTGAAGGATGCACTCAAATGATATTTGCAGGGCAGAATTTCTAGTCGCAAGTTCTCTGTTTTTGTTCTTATGGAAATGCCATAATTTCTTCATTTTTGAAGGATAATGTTACTGGATATAGAATTATTGGTTTGTAAACTTTATTTTTCCAGGACTTTGAATATTTTATTCCACTGCTTTATAGACTCCACAGTTTCTGATAAAACATAGCCATTAATCTTGAGGATTAGTTATATATAATAAGTCATTTTTCTTTTGTTATTTTCAAAATTTTCTCTCTTTTTTTAACTTTTCTCAGTTAGACTATAATATGTCTGGATGTGGTGATTTTTTTTTTGAGATTGTTTTACTTGGAACTCATTGAGTTTCTGGGGTGTGTTGATTCATATTTATCATCAAATTTGGAATTTTTGACTATCATTTCTTCAAATATCATTTCTTCTTCTTTCTCTTCTATTAATGGGATTCCCATTATGTGCATGTTAATATGCTGGATGATATCCATCACGTCTGTGAGATCCTGTTTATTTTCTTCATTGCTTTTTTCTCTGCCTTTCAGAATGGATAATCTCTTAAACTGTCAAGTTTGTTGATCTTTTTCTTCTGCCAGTGAGAGTCTGATTTTGAGCCCATCTAATAATTTATTCTTTTTCATTAGTTTACTTTTGGGCTGCAGAATTATTTCTATGTGGTTCTTTTCAGAAAAATTATATCTCTTTATGGATACTCTCAGTGAAACATGATTGTCATCGTTCTCTTGAGTTCTTTAGATATGATTACCTTAAGTAATTTGAACACATTTAAAACAGGTGATTTAAAATCTTTATCTACTAAGTCAAAAATCTAGGTCCCCTCAGGGAAATGATCTGTTGGCTGATTTTTGCTCTTTTATGTGGCACACTTTCTTGTTTTATTTTACATATCTCATATTTTTTTTGAAAACTTGATATTCTAGCTAATAAATCTGTATTAGTTTGCTTTGTCTGTCAAAACAAAGTATCATAGACTGGGTGACATAAACAACAGAAATTTATTTTCTCACAGTTCTGCAGACTGGAAGTCCAAGATCAAGGTGCCAGCAGGCATTAGTGCCTTGTAAGGGTTCTCCTCTTGGTTGGTGGTTGGCTACCTTTTCTCTGTGAGGTCACATGGCCTTTCCTTGCTCTGTGCATATGGGCAACAGAAAAAGAGTTTTATATAGAGAGAGTGTCTCTTCTCACAAAGATACTAATCTTGTCAGATTAGGGTCCCCCACCCTTATGACTTCATCTTACTTCAATTATCTTAATTATTATTTTAGAAGCCCATCTCCAAATCTAGGCACACTGGACGCTAGGGCTTTAACATATGAATTTTGGGGAAGACACAGACTTTCAGTCCATAATAATACTGTAACAACCTTGTTATCAGACCTCCTTCCACTGTCCAAATTTGGTTGCTGCTGCAATATTGTGAGCAGTTTGACATAGTTTCAGCAATGACCTGGGGATAGTACTCCCCTCATCTTTACTTTGGCTAAGCTGAAATCTGTGTTAAATCTAATAGCCATAACATTCTGAGAAAAGAAATTTTCCATGGAGCTGTATATTTGGACATTATGTTTGGACATTATACCCACTGTGTTCTGAGGATGAATGCTGTATTTTAGTTTAGTTTTTTTTGTTTTTTGAGCTCCAAGAGGGTTCAGTTCCATCTTGGCTGCAAGATGGCTGGCTTTTCATGGTACTGCACTACTGAGATGTGGAGAGCTGGGGAGTGGAAATAGCCCAATCTAAATGTCACAGATGCCTGTTGTCTGAAGAGATTCAGTATTTTCTCTTGCATAGATGATTTTCAGTTTATTCATATTCTGATCACTCCCATTGACCCCATTGGTGAAGGAGGGTTCTTTTGCACTAAATAATACAAAATGGCCAAATACATTACATTTGACACTGGGCAGATGAGACTAGGAGCAGTTTATTAATTACATGTACTCAGCCTGGGGAGGGAGAACACCATATGCCGCATGGGAGTGGTGCTTGGAAATAGAGTGAACCAGAAAGGACTGTGAGGGACAAGCTTTGTAATAACAGAAAGATGGTGTGCTCCTTATTTCTGACAGGAAAATGTGAGTGGCTCATTTGAATAATTTTGCAGGCTGTCAAGGAGGTGAAACTGGTTAGGTAGAGGGCCAGGTAGAATGCAGCTGATGCAGTGGATAGGGAATCACCTCAGTAGGGAACCTGTCCTGCTGGGTGGGAGGTATATCTGCCAAGATCAAGCAAACTCATTGCTGAGCCTTTGGGCCCTATAAGGCTCAAAGAAAATAAGGCAGCATATGGCCTTAGAATGTCTGTTCTAATATATTGGCCTTATAACACAGTTTTTTGGCTTTGGTTAATTTCTGGAGTTCTAGAAATGATTACTTTTATTGTTTTGTCAGTATTTTGTTGTTTTGGTGAGAGACTGAGTGTTTCACTGAGATTTTCATTCCACCATTCTGTAAGTCAATCTCTATTCTTCCTTTATTTGAGTATTAGAATTGGGCTATTTGCTGGTGGAAGTTGCACCATTAAATGAATAGGTGATTGAGACACTGGGAAATATTTTATCAAAGTGACATTTTTCAAAGGATTACTATTCCGCTTGGAATTTTTCAAATATATCAGTTGTTTGTGTAGGTTTTAAAAGGCACACAACATACAGAAGGAGCAGAAAAGAACTAAAGGTGTTATTCTAAAATGTTAGCAGTGACTGACTTTCCCCTCTGTGTGATTTGTTACAGCAACATTTTTTTCTCTTTATATTATTTTATATTTATAAATTTCTATGATGAGCATGTATCACTTAAATAGTTAGAGGAATGAAAAAGAAGGCTCTTTTTGAACTGGTTGGCATTTGACAATGATAATTTGGAATCATGACGTCATTATTAGATATTAATAATGCAGTCAGGAGTAGTTTATTAGATAGGCAATATAGTGTGAGAGAAAAAACATGATATTTGAAGTTAGACATATCTGTTTTAAATCTTAATTCATCATTTTATCTCACTACTATATTCAAGTATTAGCTTCCATGTCTTTGAAAAAGAAAAAAATGAAACCTTATAAGGTTGTCGTAAGAATTAAGATAACACATTAAAAAGTTGGTAATTAGTAAGCTCCTAATAAATGTTAGTTCACCTTTCCTTCCACAGCAGATATCAAGGAGTGCTGAAGAAGTAATACATAGGAGTGGTAATATGAAGAGTGTGTGAATGAAGAGAAAGAAAAGTTTTATGAATTACATGCACAAAAACCTAATGGAGTGTTGGGCAGTGGGCACGTGTTTAGAGAGAAAGGCAGGAATGATACCAAGATGATGTAAAAACTAAACATCATCAATTTAACTTTTGGGATTTTACCAGGATCTGGTTTATTATCTCTGCAATATAGACCAATGGATTTTTATTTCAGTTTATTTTTCTCAGCCATGGTTGATTCACGTTTACCATACACTTATTCTAAAAGTATTCTATGGTTCCTATATTTACCCTACAGTTACTTTTTTCTCTCTGATTGTTGTGTATGCTTAGGTCTTTGACATTCCTATACTATCAAGATACCACAAAACGTATTTTTATAATTTCAATAATTTTCTGTCCTTAAATATTTGGGTTTTCTACATGTTTATGTAATCTTTAAAAAAATCATTTCAGGAATTGTGCAGTGGATATCAGATACCACATACTTTAAGTTACTTCTCTCTTTTCCTTTTGGCTTCCTTATCTGAGATCCTCACTTTTAAAAATAAGTTGGTATTTATAATAAAAATTATATCTGTAAATAAAATTATGCTATGTATATGTCTATGTAAAGATGAATATGACTAGATGTTTTATATAAACTTACAGATGTATATATATATAAAGTCATAGCAAATTACCACATAATAAAATTATAGTGTAAGCTATATGTAATCCAATAGTCAATTGTCATTTGGCCTTTTTAAAAATTTTTAACTTTTTGTTTAACCAATAAAATTGAGTTAGTATAAATAGAATAGCAAAGGCTTGAAAATTTATTTCTACAGTTTAAGAAACTATTACATTTTATAACTAGTTTTAGTTATTATTAAGTATAGTTTTAAAAATTTAGTATGTATCATTAAAATAAATATTTCACATTGACAACTCTTAATACCTAATGGAAACTGATATCTGGTTAATTCTATACAAAATTCCTACAATCATTGACTATTGTGAAATAATTTTTTCTAAAGCTATTATGTACTGAAAATGTGGTCAAAGGATGAGAAATCCAGCTGCGTCTATTATTGCAGTAGATTTGGAATAAGAGCTCTACAATATGTTTCTCAAAAACTATAAATAATCTGTACTCTAAAGAATTTTTTCCAGCAGGAATAAAAAGCCCTGAAGAAACTTGTGAACACTTTGTCATTTCTGCAAAACTATGAAAACACTAAAGCAGCTAATTTACTCATCCTTGATTTCCCCAGATGGCTGAGTTCCCATTAACTCACCAGAGAATGAGACGCAGACCCAGTGCCTTTACATGTCATTTTGACAAGACATAATGTCCGATCTTGTTTGTGTACGCCTTTCCCTTCTACCCCTAGTCTGCTTCACTACTGGTGGTCTGCCCGTGTGCAACACAGATGTTTCTCTCTCGGCTGCATGCTTTATTTTTCAAGTCGCTTCGGAGAGCATATGTTTCCATGTGAGCCTGTTCCTTCCTTCTTCCAACATCTTCTTATGCTACATAAACAATCTTCATCTGCCCCCTCAGATCTGGGGTGCACGAGCCTTTCACAGATGTCGATTTCTTTTTCAGCCTTTTTGCCTCTGGTGAACATGGTCTTCAGATAATGTCTCTCTTCCTTCTCTGTTCTAAATGACTCGGAATGCAGATTTTTTCCCTCCTTTCAACTCAGTTTCCTTCTGTGACCCCAGCATGTTTTCTTGTCCTTTCTTCTAAGTCTCTCTTTGTACAAGCTCTCCAGATGGGATCAAGGATGAGTTCTTTCTGCTCCTCATTTTATTCTCCTTAACAACTATTTCGTTTGCAAGAATAGAAAGAGACAAACTTCACAGGTTAAATATGTCTAATGCATGGCCACCTACATTTTTCTGATTTGTTTATTTGATTTTTGGTGTTCTTTCACACTTTATTTATTTATTTATTTATTTATTTATTTATTTATTTATTTATTGCAGCTGCCATGCTTAATTTTTTTCATTTTTGCTAATTCATTACAAAGAAGTAAAAAAATACATGTACATGAACATATTTATGACGTACACTTATATATAAAACACAAAGTAACAGCTACTTTAATGTGTTTTTTTACTTTTATAAAATAGAAATTTCTGCTTCTCTTTTATTCATTCTACACGTATTTGTTGAGTATGTCTTAAGTGCCATGAATTTTTCTGAGTAGCAGCATTTAAGCAATAAATAAAATAGAGACTATCTCCCTTTTCAAGGAATTTATATTCTGGCATGAGAGACAGACAGATAATAAACAAGTACACAAATAAGGTAATTATGAGAGGATGCCAGTCGAGCTGAAATCTGAATAACAAGCAGGAGACTTGATAAAAAAAATCAGGTAATAAAAACTTCAGGAAGAAAGAACAAGTGCAAAATCCCTATAGAAGGATGGATGTGCACATTATTGAGAACAGAAGTGAGTCCCCTGTGGCTGAAGTATCATCATAAGCATGATGGGGAAGGCTAACTGCAGGGCTGGAGTGGTAGTCAGGGGCCAAATCATTTAGGACTTTTAAAGACTGGGTAAGGATTTTCCATTTTATTCTAAATGCTCTAGGAAGCCATGGAAGCTTTTAAGCAAGGAAGTGACATGATCTGATTTATGTTTTTAAAATATTAATTTGGCCCTGTGATAATTTATTATAGCAGGCTGAAAGGTAGAAGGGAGGCCACACATATGATGCTCTATAATGATCAACCTTAATATAATTGTGATCAAGCACAAAATGATTTATTTTCAGGGAAGACTTTGCTAACTCCTGTGGTTTTGCCATCTCTTCTCTTAACAAATCTGCAGTGTTTTTAGTAGAATGATAATGGCCTCACCATATTTCAATCAAATTCCTTACCTTGGCATAAAAAGATTTCCAGGAATTTACCCTTCAACCTCTTTCCTTAACTCGGGGTTTTCTCTTCCCATCACCAACATACTGTATTATAAGCCTTCGCCTCAGCTCTATTGAACCGCATCCTGATTCCTTACCAGGCCTTGTGACTCCTGCATCTGCCTCTGTTCACCCTGCTCTTTTGTTTGGGAAACATCATCTCCCTCTCCCTCTCCACCCTCCAGAAAGCTTCCTCTACAAAACCTTTCTGCCCACCTTGTATGTACTCTTTCCATATCCTGCAGAGGCTTCTGTTAAAGTGGCCAAAACGTAAATCTTTATGAACGAGTAGAGAAGACTAGAAAATGCTGGAAAGCTAGCAAAGACAAACATTGCCAAGGACTTTAAGGGTAAGGTAAGGACTTGTTGACTATATATATAGTTTATGTGTATATATAAGAAAAGAAAGTTTATTAAGTATTAACTCACATGATCACAAGGTCTCACAATAGGCCATCTGCAAGCTGAGGAGCAAAGAGAGCCAGTTCGAGTCCCAAAGCTGAAGAACTTGGAGTCCAATGCTTGAGGTCAGGAAGCATCCAGCATGGAAGAAAGGTGTAGGCTGGGAGGCTAGGCCAGCCTTTTCTTTTCACATTTTTCTGCCTGCTTTATATTATAGCTGTCATGGCAACTGATTAGATGGTGCCCACCCAGATTAAGGGTGGGTCTGCCTTTCCCAGCCCACAGACACAAATGTTAATCTCCTTTGGCAACATCCTCACAGACACACCCAGGATCAATACTTTGCATCCTTCGATCCAATCAAGTTGATGCTCAGTATTAGCCATCACAGGATGCATTCATGAATACTTAAGCAATATTTAATTGATAAGTAATATGTAGTGGAATGCAATTCAATAAGAGAAAACTCATCAGGTGAATGGTTTTTGCAGGACAACAGGTGAGAACTGGGCAACAATTGTTGCCAATTGTGAAGAAGCAATTCTGTCATACGGATAGTGTTCTCATTTTTAATCCTAGACCTATTTAGCTCATGTTACAGAAATTCTCACTTTTGCTGGTTGCCAACATACACAGTGAGGGAAACTCAATATTAAGCTGTTAAGATGGCTATATCAATTCTTAAAATCTACAGAGCCAGGTTCCAAATCAGTCTGTCGCTTCAGAAAAGGACATGGCATCTGTTCCTTGCTTGCTTGCTGGTTGTACATACTTTTCATGAGACTTACATTTTAGAATTGCCCAGTGCTGTCAGAATGATTGTAATTCTGCTTTCAGGTAAAGGTAGCCTGTAATAATAATAATGCTGAGTGATTCATAATGTATCAACAAATAGCATTAACTCATTTTATGTCCTAGTCATAGTGCCTGAAGATGTTCATTAGTTTTCTATGTACAGTAAGGCACCATGCTAAAATGTTTCTTTTTTTTCAGTTCTGTATATTTTTAAAAAGCAGTATGTTCTCTGATGGTTACCTGCACTGGCATCCTATATGAAAAATAAAGACTTATTGCCATAAAAAAGTTATTAGAGCTCTTTTTTGTGTCAACATTGTGCTTTCCATTTTACGAAATTACCTTCTTGTTTCTCTGTTGTTTGCCTTTATTTACCTCATTGTGATTTATGTTTTCCATTTTTTCTGTGAATGAATTTTTGAATGTCTTTACTACTGGTTGTAGTACTAAAGTAGAAGAATTAGGCATTCCCATACTTAATCCTTATGGAGGAAATAACAATGTTCCCTGGTGTGCAAGTGCTGTGGTAGGAGCAAGCTGGGTGAATTGGGGATACACCATTTTGGGACACAGAAGAAATGATGGCAGGGCCAGGTATGGTTTAGGTTCTTTTGCTCCTTCCCTCACCATCTTGTCATAATGTCTCTTTCATACTATTACCCAATTCTTTGACTAATTAATAGATAAGCAATAACTATTTACTTAGTAAATATTTCATATTTTCCTCACAATCAGGTAATAACAAGCTTCTTTGATAGAGAAGCTTAAGGGCCTCCAAAACCTGTGCAAATTTCCAGGTTTTTGTTTTTAAGTCAACTTCCTTTTCTGCCACTTATTTTTTTTTTAAACTTAAAAACCCACATTGAGATTTGTTTACAGAGAATACACATTCTTTTGCCTTAATTGTTGTGTATCTCCCTAACTCCCTTTTGAGTTCAACTCCATAAACGGAGAGAAAGTAGAGGATTTGATAATGCAAATCCAAAGAACATTGCTAAGTCACTTACATCGAAGCATAAATAATATGGTCATTCTAGGCACTGAGGATGATGGATGAAGAGAGTTTGCAATTTTAGCTAGAGTGGCCAGAAAAGGCCTCACAGAGAAGATGACATTTAAGTAAGACCTAAAGGAGAGGAAATGGTGAGTAATGTAGACATTGTGGGGAAGATTTTTTGGACAGATGCAGCAGGAGATGTAAAGGCCCTGAAGTGTTTGCGTACCTGGTGTCTTCAAGGGACAAGAAGATGAGCTGTAGCTGGAGAGGATTAAGGACAACAGTAGAAGTAGATGAAAATAAAGAGGTAAGTGAAGGAGGTTGGGTCAGGCAAATCTCATAAGGCCTTCACATCATTGTACTCTGAATCAGGCAGAGGCAATTAAAATATTTTCAGCAGAGGAGTAACTTGATTTGACTTAGTTTTCATAGGTACATTTTGCCTGCTGTGTGGAAACAGACTGTAGATGAGAAAGGGTGGAAGCAGGGAGACTAGTGGTTTGGGGGTTTCTCCTGCCCAATTCTCATGTTGAAATGTAGTCCCCAGTGTTGGACGTGGGGCCTTGTGGGAGGCGTTTGGATCATGGGAGTGGATCCCTCATGTCTTGGTGCTGTCCTCATAATAGTGAGTTCTCATGAGATCTGTTTGTTTAAGAGTGTGTGACACCTCCCCCCAACCTTGTTCCTGCTCTTGCCATGTGATGTGCCTGCTACCTGAGGGCTTCACCAGGAGACAAGCAGATGCTGTCTGCATCCTGCAGAACCATGAGTCAATTAAAATTCTTTTCCTTATAAATTACCCAGTCTCAGGTATTTCTTCATAGCAATGCAAAGAACAACCTAATACAACTAGTCAGCCAGGTAATAATCCAGACTGGAAGTACTGGTGGCTCAAAATAGAGTGGTAGCATTTGAAGGAGTGAAAAAATGGTTGGATTCCTGAATATGTGAATTAGAGAAAGGGAGGAGTAAAGCATGAACTTGAGGTTTAGGCTTGTGCCACTGGAAGAATCAGTTTTTTTCACTGAAATGGAAAAACTATGAGTTAAGGGTTGATTTGGTGGAAAATTTAGGGTCTCATTGTTAATAAATTCTGAGATATTGATTAGACATTTACATGAGTGTCAAGTAGACAGAAAAGAAGTGTGAAAACCATTACTATAAAGATAACATTAAAAGCTATTGGACAAGATGAGATCACAAAAAGAGTGAGTACAAATAGAAAAGAAAGAACATTCAGGGACTGAGCCCTGGAATAATTCTATGTTTAAAGGTTCGGGAAATCTGAAAAATAATTAAAATAAACAGAAAGATATTCTCAAACAGCTTGACAATAATCTTCAGGTGACGAAATTATGATTTTGTCTTTTCTTTTTGTATTTTCTAATATAAGTAGGTAATATGCTTTATATTGTTTTATAATTTATAATTTACATGCAATAAAGCACAATTTTTAGTTGTTCAATTTTATGAGTTTTGACAATTATATAAACTAATGTGACTCTTTAAAAATAAGATATGAAATATTTTCATGACCCCACAAAATTCTCATGTGTCCCATTGCAGTTAATTCCCTACCTTCATCTATATGTAATTATTTCTTGACTCCAATCATCATAGATTGGTTTTGCCTGCCAAGAGTTTTATATAAATGACTTTGTTTTGCTTTTTATCAGCATTATTTCTAAAATGTACATGATGACATCACACTGCATACAGCAGTAGTTTTTCCTTTTTATTGAGAGGTAAATATTCCATTTTATGTATGCAAAATGATAGTATATCCTTCTCCTGATGATGGACATTTGAGTTGTTTCCAGTTTTATGCTATTACAAATAAGACTGCTGTGGATATTTTTGGGCAAGTCTTTTTTGGGATATATGTTTTCATTTTATTTGATCATAGGTACGTGTAATCTAACTTTGTAAGAGATAGCCAAACAGTTCTGAGAAATAGTTATACCATTTTATACTCCTAGGCAAAATATTTTTAAACAGATAATAGTTATTTTCTTTAAAAATTGCTCTGAGAATTACATAATTTTAAATATTCATTATACTCTTTACTCTAAATCCGTGATCTAACATCTTGTCAAAATATTCTTTTTTTTTTTTTTTTTTTTTTGAGACCAAGTCTCGCTCTGTGGCCCAGGCTGGAGTGGTGAGGTCTCGGCTCACTGCAAGCTCTGCCTCCCGGGTTCACACCATTCTCCCGCCTCAGCCTCCTGAGTAGCTGGGACTACAGGCGCCCGCCACCATGCCCGGCTAATTTTTTGTTTTTGTGTTTTTAGCAGAGACGGGGTTTTACTGTGTTAGCCAGGATGGTCTCGATCTCCTGACCTCGTGATCTGCCCGCCTCGGCCTCCCAAAATGCTGGGATTTCAGGCATGAGCCACCGCGCCCAGCCATCTTGTCGAAATATTCTAAGAGTAAGTTTTTGAAGATTTTACTACGACATAAGGAGAAGTCACAAATTGATAAGTGCTACTGGAACAGTTTGTGAAAAGATTGTTCATTACTAAATTAAGCATTATATGCAAATTAATTTAATAAACTCTTGACTCAAGCAAGGATGGGAAGGAGCTTTCTCTACTTCTTTATGTGAGAAGTTACATCCCTAACAGGAGTGATCTCAGTCTACGCTTCATTCAACTGTATCCATCTTACAACTTTCTTCTTTTCTTTTTTCGTTTTCTTCCAGCTTCATCTGTTTGGAATCAAAAGTGTGGAAGACCTGGAAATTATATAATAAGGATAGCAGAATAATCCTCATCACTGACAGGTGGTGAGCTGCACAGAGTGTTCTCTTGTTGCAGTGGCAGAGATTTCAGCAACGGAGGGAAATCCAGTGGCCAAGATGCTTACCTCTCTTGGTGTCCAGCATGTGTCCTGGAGAAGTGCCCCTAAAGCACCTTCAGCTCTTTATTTAAACACTTGACTCAAGGCTCTGATGCATTTTAATTTTTCAACATTTAAATTTAGCTGTTTTAATGAGGTTCTAGTTTTAATAAGTAACAAAAGATTTTTCAGTGTTAATTATCATGAGGTCTTAAACTCTGTGATCTATATAAAACTCAGAGAGAACCTGTCTTGAGTAGTTTAAATCTCTAATTAAATCAGTATTTCTACCTAGCAACAGAGTAGCAAAAGTATTAATTCAGTGGTTCTCAGTAGGGGTAGGGGAGCAGATTTTGACCGCCAACCCAGGGGACATTTGGCAATGTCAAGACGTTTTTCATTGTCATAACTTATGGAGGGGATAGGTGCTACTGGTATCTAGTGGGGAGAGGTCACAGATGCTGCTGAATATCCTGCAGGGCTCAGGACAGCCCCCATCTCCATAAAAACTTTTCTGGCCCAGAATGTCAATAGTGCAACTGTTGAGAAACCTTCTGTAAAATGATTGGTGTGGGTAGGAGAATATACTAAAATGCTAAAATAGCAGGCTTGAAGTTATTTGCATATGAGGAGAGTGGAGTTTATAACCGACTGACTAAAAAATCTGGTGTAGGACCTATCCTCCAGGGGTGATGCTAAATCTGCTGATATGGCACTAAATCAGCATCTGTAAAATTTGAAACATATCTCCAGGGTGGGGTCAGACCAAAGAATGGTAAACGTTGCTTTGATTTTAAAGAGTTGGAAATGATGTTTCTCAAAGGAAATACTGGGTCTCAATTGAGCTGTGAGAGGGGGCAGGTTGCTATGTTTTTTTCTCTACAATAGTGCAGTATCTTAGTTAGAAGAGGAGAAGTTCTGAATACCCTACTGAAGTAGCCCCTGCTGCAGTGTTCTCTACCATGACATGCTCTTTTTGCTTTCCCAGCACTTTTATAAACTTTTAATTAATTTTTCTTGTTCATGTTGCTATTGCTATTAGTCTACTGTCTGTCTATCTCATTGGACTGTAAGCTCTATGAGAGCGGCGACTATATGGTATCACTTAATATTGTATGTCTAGTAGCTACCAGAGTGCCTGCCATTATAACGAGCATTGATAAATTTAATATTTTTGAATTAAATGAATGAATTAAACATGTTTGTAGTGTGACTTCTTAGCATAATGCATCCATTTTCAACAGCAGAGAATCTTCTACCATACAAAGAGAACATTTCCTCAGAAAGTTCTTACTTTCTCTTTTGTCGCATTCCTCTTACTAAGAAAAATTCAAGAATTGGCAACTAGAAGG
Source organism: Symphalangus syndactylus (assembly GCF_028878055.3). Taxonomy (NCBI): domain Eukaryota; kingdom Metazoa; phylum Chordata; class Mammalia; order Primates; family Hylobatidae; genus Symphalangus; species Symphalangus syndactylus. The sequence continues at coordinate 48,859,905 of NC_072439.2, read as the reverse complement.
ACCCCTTTACTTGATCCGTTTCCCTGTTGATTATGCGTAAGGACCTTGAATCGTTGAACAATCTCTGGAAAATGTTTCTCTTCCTGAGTTATTTAAAGAAAAGAGAATATGAGTGTCAATAGTCATACAGAAGGTACTGTTGCCTGATTACTATGCCCCTAATTTTAATAGTCAAAAGGCAGCGAATTTCCTTCCAGGCTTTTACAGAATGGAGTTAAAACTAAGTCTGCATTTACACATTGATGATCAAAATTTTAACAATTCAACCCTGGGTAAGTGGCTTAAAACACTTTCATTGAAAATTTTGTACCTTTCCCTAATTAGGCATTCAAACAATAGACACTGGTGGAATCTGCCTGCCCCGTCTCCAGCAGCTCTTAGTAAAGGTGACTGATGGCTACATAAAACATGATCTTAACTTTAGGCTCCCTTAAGCAACTATCTATTTATCTTAAATATTCTAGTCTGATTGTCCCAGGTTCAACTGGTAGCTGAGAATCCTTGGAAGTGGGACCATTGCCTTATTTAGTTTGGACTTTCCAGCTTACAGCTGACTCCCTTCACCACAAACATTCTTATATTTAAAGTGCCACCTGAGGTCTTTTTAGGGATATTTACCAATTTTTAAAATTTTGAGTATTTCAGTATGGTGGCAGTTTCATGTTGGTGTTATCCCAGGAAAAGTTTCCTAAAACTTGGAAATGAAGCAAAAAGATGATTGCAGTCATTTCAATATCATGTTACAGAAGTGCCTCTCAAAGTTTAATGTGCTCCTGAATCACCTGGAAATATTTTCAAATTGTAGATTCTAATTCAGTGCATCTGGGGTGGGGCCCCCCGATACTCAATTTTAAACAGTCTCAGGTGGTATCAATGCTCCTGAATCATGAGCCACATTTTGAGTAACAAGATGCTAGGGCAAATTTTTGAAACCCGTGTAAAAGTCCATGTCTCTTTCTAACGCAGTGGTTCTCAAACTTGCTTGCATCTTAAAATCACCTGGGGAGGTTTTAAAACTCCTTCTACTCAGACCTCACCTGTTTCCAACTAAATCAGAATATCAGCGGTAAGACCTACTTATTGGCAGCTTAAAATCACCTGGGAAGGCTTTAAAATGCCTTCTACTCAGACCTCACCTGTTTCCAACTAAATCAGAATATCAGAGGTAAGACCTACTTATTGGCATCTTAAAATCACCTGGGAAGGCTTTAAAATTCCTTCTACTCAGACCTCACCTGTTTCCAACCAAATCAGAATATCAGAGGTAAGACCTACTTATTGGCAGCTTAAAAAACTTCCCAGATGTTTCTAATATTCTCTGACAGACTATGGCTTTGTTTGCAGTACCTGGTTGAGCTTCTGTAGGTAAAACTCACGAATGTGCAGGGACCCCCACAATAACTGAGTTTTCTTGGAGTTTTTAATTCTCATACTCTCCACACCGAGCCTCCAGCAACTCATTAATTACAGTTCAAGTTTCCCTAATCCAGAACTGGCTCCTGAAGTGATTTCCACTCATCAGTTTCTGTTCTGGTAAGCTATGACTCCCTGCAGTCACCTGTCTTTCTCCCACTTTTAGGTGTAGAAGTTTGTCCTGTGTCCTTACCTCTTATGAATTCAAGAAGAGTTCTTGATTTTTTCAGTCTATTTAGCTTTTAACTAGTTGTTAGAAAGGAGTGGCAACTTCCAGGATACTTACATGCAGAACTGAAAACTGAAAGTCTTAAGTTGGATTTTGAAAGAGGAAGGTGCTTGATTTGTTAGAGAATTATATTTTATCTTCATGTTATTATTATGTATGTAATGCCCTTATTATAGCTTCAAGTTTTGTGGATTGATAAAAACTCTGTTAGAGCATCTAATTTTACAAATTTTCTGTTAGTAATTATGTGCTTTTATTCAAGACTGTCTTGAATATTGCCATTTTAATCTGGCTTGTAAGGGAAGACTAGAGCTACAACATGTAAACAATATGATTAGGTGGATATAGAGATATAAATAGAGATGAATCTTGGAGAGAAAAGTAACATCAATATTCAGAGCAGTGTTTCTTAAACAAGAGTTAACTTGAGAATCCTTCATCAAACTTACTAAAATTATACAATTAAAGACCTTACCCCATTGCTCCTCTTCAATAGATCTGGATGTATTGCAGGCATTTTTAATAAAGCCTCACAGAAGATTCTCATGAATAACATTGAGAACCACTGGGTTAGAGGTAACTCAGTAAATTAATTTGGGTTAATCCTCATATTTACTAACATTACTAGAGATAAATGTTTTGTATATTGCCCCAAAGTATGATTTTCTGAGATTACAAAAAAGTCGTATTGTTAGCACATATGCATATGCATAATATATGCATCATAGCACAGTAAAATCCATACCAAACACAAAAAAGCAGTTAAATAGTTTTAATTCTGTGCTTCTCAAACCCTTTAGTAACAGTGTACCAATTATCATCCTACTAAGTTATTTTCCAAAGAAACAAATGTGAATAGAAATTTATGTCGGGGCTCTCAAGTATAATTGTGTTGACTTCAAAAATTAAAGATTTTTTAGTTAACTGCTTTTAGCCTATAAACTCAGTTATTTACTATAGGATTAAGATAGTTTGAATGATGTTTATTTTTCAATCCTTTTCTGTTGCATAAGTGTATACTTTTGAACTAGCCACTAGAACTTAATCAGCAATGTCAAATGAACTAGAAATATATTTAAAAAATGAAGTTAGATTTGCTCTTCTCAATATTTCGCTAAACGGATTAATTCAGAATATTAAAAACACATTCTTCAAAGAACACACAGGTAGAACACACGAATTTCAGAATTTAATGAGAAGAGTCAAGGTTTTTGTTAATTGGCTTAATTTAAAACTACACTTTTGTTGCACTATAGCTGATGATTTACTTATTGGATTAGCGTACTTAAAAGATACACATATTGTAAGGAATCAAAGCTTGCAGGTCAGAAACAGAATATTTCTGAATTATCAGGAAAGTGATATGGAGAGTGCTGATCCACACTTCCCAGATAAGAAAGAGTTCTCTAATTTCTACTAGGAATACTTCATTGTGCTCTCATCCTTGATGCAGTGTTGCACAGTCTTTCAAAGTAACATCTTTTGATGTTTCTGCCATGGCCAAAAGGTTTCATGTGGGTTGCTTCTATTCTACATTTCTGGTCTTCTTGGGCTGTGCCTAGTTATTTTTTGTGTAGTTTCCAGTTTTGCATAGATGTTTGAAGGTTTCAGCTCTAGGTGCCTGTGAATAAAGGTGATGTTCTATTTCCTGTTGTACTACCACGTTAATAAAAGTGGTGTAACTTCAAACCGCTATTTCCGGAGTATATAGGTCTTCTTTTATGAGGAAATGAATTTTTTTAGTGTCTGATAAGTTTTTATGGCTGTTGTTTTGAATTTTGTATCTTTGCTACTAATATACTATTAATCAAAACTTCACCTTATTTATACAACTCCCAAGAAAATTGTAGACCTGTTCACTATCAAATGCTCAGTGCTGTTGGCAGTATTCTAAAATGATGAAAGCATGGCTACATGTGGTAAAAATACAGTTTACTAATGCAGCATATACGCTATTGTGGCAGTATATTTTCCAAATGCTCATTTAAATTCTATTACTTTTTATTAATTCATGGCTATTTATTATTGAGAGAGACCCAACCAGTTTCTCAGTGTCTCTATTTTTTGTTTTTTTTTTTACAAGTCTAATATAGACCTTTTTTTCAATGCAATATTCACCTTTAAATAGTTATGCCTTAAAGTAAATCAACTCTCTCTCTCTCTCTGTCTCTCTCTCCCTGCACATGTGCTTGTGTGTGTGATACACGCGTGTGCACGCACACACACACACACACACCATTTTAAATCCTGGCTATAATAAGGAGCAACAGACTAAAATAATACTAAAAGCCTCACCAGACTATTTCCAGGACTATTAAAGCATTCCGAAGGCTTTTTTCAGTATCTTGTTGCTTTCAAAGTTTAATATTCTTGAAATATTTTCCATAACTGAATGGCCCATACTATAGGAGCTGTGAACCATAATATCTAATTTAGCACTATTTTCTTATCTATACATTATTGTTTACATTAAAGGTGGTATCTTTGGCAATCAATTTTAATGGGCAGGTATTAATTTTCACTGGTGGCCTACATACAATGGCAGTGATGAAGAGCATTGCAACAAAATGCTCCTGAATTAATCTGTCAGTTTGACCTAGTAACTGACATGCATACTAAAACACTGATGTGAATTGAAAATAAAATAACTGCACTTGACAGATATAATAGTTTAAGTGATTTCAAATTAACCACATCCCACTGACCACAAGTGAAGAATGTGTGCTTTCCCCTGAAATGAAACGTGCTCTGGGAGCTCATTATATTGAGTGAGTGGAGTAAGTAAATTTAGAGTGGAGAAATTGATGCTGGGGAAGAGAGAGTAACAACTACTTAATGATTTTCAAACATATACATAGAGGTATTACAAGCACTTCGTAAGTTATGTTCTCTTTTCAACTTTGGAATATTATAAGCTTAAAACTTGGTTATGTAGTAAATTCAAAACATGATATAGCTGTTAAGAAAAATTAATCATGCCAAAGATGCATCAACTGCTTCAAGAAAGCAATGAATAACAATTGTCCTTGTATGTAAGAAAAACAAATGTTGTTGCAATTTTGTTTTTCTTCTATTTTTTAAGAACTCATGTAATAATTATTTTCTGAGTTGTAAAACCTTCATTAATTAGTTTTAAGATTCAGAGAAATCCAGAGAATATCTTATTTCATGTGTATGTTATTGTATACATTTTCTTTTAGTTTTTAGGGCATCAAATATTGTTAAAATATTATTTGAAAACTGGAAATATTGAAATACTTTAAAATTAAATCAAAATAAGTTTTTCCAAAAAATTGAGCTGATATTAAGTTCTTGCTGAGGAACAGGTGAGTAGTTGAATAAATGAAGCCTTCACCTTTCATTTCATCTAATGTAAATATAGTTGGCAGCAGAAATTCTCTTCATGGAATAAAGGTAGTAAGGCTAATTTGGTTTACTCAAATCAGGTAAGATTTCTTAGAGGTTCTGATTTACTGCTCATCTCTAAAATAGAAACGGTTCCTTTTTGTTGACTATGAAGAAATGGTTCAACAAAATTTACCCTTAGTGAACATGAAATGTAAAGGAAGCTAATGTGTATGTAATTTTTATTTTATTTAATTCCCCCTGAGAATTGACTTTCAGACATCTAGGGCCATGCCTAAAACTTTTTAACCCATCAGGCCACTAAAGCATCATGAGTCATTAGGATTGCCTCTTCCCTCTTTTATTCAGTAAACAGTGATTGGTTCTTATTTGTTAGTTTCTCTGCTAGATGTTTGATAAAAAGTTACACCAAAATATCGTCACTAGCTTTGAAAAGAAAAATCTTATTTGCGTAGTAGTAGTGAAAAGTAATTTAACAGAGAAATGGCCTAACAGGTGTTAGGAGTCAAGTGGATGACATGTCAGTGAATTTTTGGAAAAACTGGTTTTTTAGAAGAGTTGAAGTTTCAGCTGAGTAGCCCATGTGAAGAAGCTATATGGGAGCACTCCAGAGAGGGCGAGTGTGCAAAGACACAGAGGTGGCAGAAAACACAAGCCATTTGGAAACCCTAATTTCATGTGTAATGTACCATGTTGGGCTATGTGGAGGTGATAAAGCCAGAAAGAAAGGCATGGTGAAGAACATGGAAGTTTTAAAAATGTTTTGCTAAGTCATTTTTAATGCATATATTCATTCATTCGTATATTATATAAACATAATATTTATATACCATGCACTGTGCCTAGGATGTGGGACACAATGGTGAACAAGGAATGTATAAGTACTGTATTCATGTTGTTTATTATTTATAGTAGAGGGAAATAATATATGTACCTTTACAGGGAAATTATAGGATAAAATGAAAGTGCTTGGGATAGGATCCCCAAATCACTTAGAGAAGTACATACATATCCATAGAAAATTAACATGCAAGAAGTGATACAAAGTCTCCATGGGGATGAAAGGGGATAAATAGTGGGAGGAGTTTTCTAGAAAGAGGGAGCACCACATGGCAAGGCTTGCAAGCAAGCAGGTATAGGACATGCTTGGCGAATTGAAATAAGTTCTGTATAGCTGATGCTTAGAAGATAAGTGGAAGAGATATATATAAGAAATAAGCCTGCAGCAATAAGCAGGGATGTGGTCATGTAAGCCTTGTAAGTAGGATGAAGTGTTTGGACTTTTCCTTATCACAAGAAGGGGTTGTGGAAAGGTTTTCAGCTGGTGGGTAGCAGATACAAGTTTGCACTTATGGAAGATCTTTGGGGCAGCATTATGTACCAGAAGGGCCAAATGAGGCAAGAAAAGGAATTAGTATTTGTACTAGTATTTTCTAGTTAGAAGATGACAATACCTATAAAGTAATAATGATGAATATTAAGAACAATGAACAGATTTGTAAGATATCTTGGATGAAGAATTGACAGGTTTTAGTCATTGATTAAATATAGAGAAGGAGATAAATGAGCTCTGTATTATGCCTGGGGTTCTGATGTAGGTAAATGGGAAGACAATGGTGATACTCACTGAGACAGGGGACATGAGAAGATACAGCCATGAATGAATTATGAGTTTAGTCTCATAAGCGTAAATGTTCGGTAAGCATTTCTAGTCTGAAACTGAAGAAACTTATGGAATAAAGAATAAAAATGAGAGCACTGTGGAGATGGCAATTGAATTTCTGAGATAAAATATTGTTGTCTATGGAAGTAGCTTAGGATCAAACTTCAGGAAACACTAATATTTAATTAGAGGGAGTATAAGTGCCAGTGAAGGAAACACAATTACAGCCAAAGGTAAGATGACAATCAAGAGGATACAGACTCAGAGACCTAGAGGAAGAGAGCATTTAGACAGTACCAAATGCGCATAAAAGACTGAGAAAGGAATAAAAATGGCTTATATTATATAACAGATTCAACAACCAGAGATTGATGAATTGATGAGTGCGTGTAAAGTGACTGCAGACTACAAAGAAAACTTTGAAAGGCTGTGCTATAAAAGACAGAAAAGATACAACACATGGTTGGAGTTTCATATGGATCGATGACATTTTAGTGGGTTTTTTTCTCAGATGAGAGAGACTTAAACATATTTAAGTATGGATGGGAGGAAGCCAAAAGAGAAGGAAAGGCAGAAGATAAAGTTTGACCTACAAGGGTGTAGTTGATGTTGGAGAGGAGAGACTTGAAGCTAGGTAAAGTAAAACACATGTGCTTACTGTTGGGGGAGAAATCAAAGGCTTGCATTGAGAAACAATGTAAGGATCGTTCTTCATATCTGCAAGTTTTAAGCAGAGGTACTCTCAATTTATTTGGGTTGATACTGGGCCAGAAGATGGATATGTTCAGCATATAGAATTATTTATAAATAGCATGTAAGAGTCATGTTAAGAGATAGAAGATTATTTCTTCCATTTGTCTCAAGTACAATGGAGTGGATGATCTTTGGAGAAAAAAAAATCTCACATTTATTATGTGAAGTTGTAATAGTCATCTGGTAAGAGGTAGCCTGGCCATAGTACTGGTGAATGAACAAAAACATCTATTTCCCCATTTCCAAAAAGGAATAGAACGAATTCTTTCCCTTTTTAAGGGGCAGAGGGAGCCAGAGTAGTGAAGACTCTAGTGGCAACCACCTGAAAGTTGAGGTGCAAAAGTTTGTAATAACCCAGAAGGGATAAAGACTTGTGTTCCAATTTTCCATGGGGAGGTATGTTGTCCTGGTGCGAGAGGAGGACTTAAGGAATCAACTACATGATAAGAAATTAAACTCAGTCAGGAGTAGAATTAAAAATTGAAGAAGCTTCTACATAGGATTTTTTCTCTAAAGGCTTAGCCACCAGGGCAACTTGTGATATAAGGCAATAGATGAGATAAACAAATGCCCAATTCTCAGACAAAGGTACAAACTCTGTATTGCTTTGGCACTGATTAGAATATTCATTAAATGTCAGCATTTATTTGTTCTGTAGAAGACGTTTGAGCTAATACTTAGTAAAATGGTTGGTATCTTCCTCCTACCTTAACCATAAATATATGGAGTATACTTGCTTACCCATTTGGAGAAGACCAGGAGCAAAGAAATAGCAAGCAACAAACTACTGGCTAATTTGTTGCTAGCCTTTATGCCAATTTACTTAATTTTTCTTTCTGTTGGAAGAAATTTTCCCAGGAAAACAGAATATAGGGACATAATCATATATGTAACAAACTCGTGGTAGTAACAATTTGCCTGTGTTTATGATTTTTCTTTGGTCTTTAGAAGATTGGGTAGTAATAAGTAATTATAACATTTGAGTTCTTCAATTATATATATTTTATTAATTAACTGCCAGGCACACCTGTTAATACTTTTTTTCCTACAATTTATGGCTGTGTACTCCTTAATGGTCTCTTCATATAAGAATAGTTTGTAATATTTTCTAAAGAGAGATAGAAAGATAATTTAGTATTTTCTATAGTGTGATTCATCAGTATTTACTTTTTATTAGTGATAGTTTAGAAAATTTATTTTATACCTTTTCACAGTTTAAACTGTGGCTATATATAATTGGCAATATAAAAGTATATAACCAATATACACGTATGTGTGTGTATATATATATTTATATCTGTGTGTATATGTGTATGTGTGTATATACATACTATTTTTGTCAAATTTCAGAAAGCTCTCTCAGATATTTTTTACATAGGCATTTCATCACAATCCAAGTTTTCTTACACAATTACTAATCTTACATAATCTCTGAATTGAAGGCACTCAGTTACCAATCTACTCATTGTAATTATGTATTGGGTTTTATATCATCTTTATCAAAACAGTTTGAGATCAAATGAGAAAGAAATTTGAATATATTTCAATGAGCTTATATAACTCATTCTACCAATTATTAAATAACTTAAAAGCTCATAAATTCCTTTCATTTGCAATTTTATTGTTTTCAGCTTTATTGAGATATAATGGACAGAATTACATATATTTAAGGTGTATAAGATGATGTTTTTATATATGTATACATTGTGAAATGATTAGTCTCTTCTTAATGAATTCCATTTCAATTTTTGTTATAATTGAAATATTTCATTTTTACTATTTATTTCTCAATGTCCAGAATAATTTCTCTTGATTTTGTTACTCATCTTTAACACTTCGGTTTCATATTCCATTAATTTTTAATCTCAATTTTATCGCAATGCTTTAACAAAATAAATTTAAATATGACCAAAGTATCCATATCAGGAGTCTGTAATTTATCACTTGTGTTATTGAAATGTCACAAGGTATCTTTCTAAATTACAGTTAAAATTTTGTATTTGAGTTTTATCAACTTTTAAAATAAAGTTCTTAAATTTCATTTGTGTTTGTGTTTTTCTTCTGAGTTGTCAAAAATATAATTTAGAGTTCTTAGATTTTCATGAACCTGTGTTGCAAGGCTTGAACAAATTTGTATGGGCAGACCATTTAATTATACTTAGTCTCTTCAAGGAAAAGTCCAAGTTCACACATATGTTTAAAATACCCCACATAGTAGTTAAACCTGAAAATAAAACTCACAACTTTTGCAACACATCAAAGTAGCTAACAACTTTAGTACCATGAGGGAAGGCTTTTCTCTAACAGAATTAAGGTAATGAGCTGTGATGGCTCATATTCTGCAAAGTTTTTTTTTTTCTGAATTAAACAAATTTTTCAAATTAGCAAATAATATTTGTACATACTAATAGGGTACATAGTGAGGTTTCAATTCATATGGTATACAGCTAAGGGTAACTAGAATATTCATCATCTCAAACATTTATCATTTATTTGTGTTGAAAACATTCAATATCTTCCCTCTAGCTACTTGAAACTGTATAATACAGTGTTGTTAAATACAGTTATCCAACGGTGGTATAGAACACAAGACCTTATTCCTTCTATCTTGCTGTACTTTTGTATCCTTTAACAAAAGTCCCCTTATCCCTCCCTTTCACCTTCTCTTCCCAGTCTTTGCTATCCTCTGTCTGCTTTTTACTTCTGTGAAATCAAAATGAGTGAGAATATGCAGTGTTTAACTTTCTTTTCCTGGTTTAAATCACATAACATATGTCCTCTGGTTCCGTCCATGTTGCTGAAAATAACAGGATTTCATTCTTTTTATGGCTGAATAGTATTCCACTGAATAGTACTCCATATTCGCTTTGTCCATTCATCTGTTGTTGGACACCTAGGTTGATTCCATATCTTGGCTATTGTGGATACAGCTGTAATAAATATGTGGATATAAATGTAGCTTCAATATTATTTCCCTTTTTTTTGTGGACAAATGCCTAGTAGTAGGATTGCTGGATCATTTGGTAGTTCTACTTGTAGTTTTTTTGAGGCACGCCAGTACTGTTCTCCACACTAGTTTACACTCACACCAACATAAGAGTTCCCCTTTACCACATTCTCACCAGCGTTTGTTACCTTTTCTGTCTTTTTGATAATAGCCATTCTAACTGGGGAGAGTTGATAACCTCCTAGTGGTTTTTGATCTGCCTTTCCTTGATGGTTAGTGATGCTGAGCATTTCTTCATATATTTATTGGCCATTTGCATGTCTTCTTTTGATAAATGTCTATTCAGATCAGTTTCCCATTTAAAAAATAAGACTTTTTTTTTTGCTGTTGAGATGTTTGAGTTCCTTGTATATTCTGAATATTAATATTTTGTCAGATGAGTAGTTTGCAGATATTTTCTTCCATTCTGTAGGTTGTCTGTTTACTCTTTTGGTTATTTCCTTTGCGGTGTAGAAACTTTTTAGTTTGATATAATCTCATTTGTTTATTTTTGTTCTTGTTGCCTGTGCTTTTGAGGTCTTATTCATAAACCTTTTCTCCAACCAATGTCCTGAAGCACTTCCCATATAATTTCATCTAATAGTTTTTATCATTTTGGGTTTTACATTTATGTCTGTAATCCATTTTGAGTTGATTTTTATATAGGGTAAGAAGTGGGTATCTAGTTTTTTTTTTCAGCACCATGTGTTGAAGAGATAGATGGTCATTTAAACAATGAGTGTTCTTGGCACCATTGTCAAAAATCATTTGGCTGTAGAGATGTAGATTAATATCTGGGTTGTCTATTCTGTTCCATTGGTCTATGTGTCTGCTTTTATGCCAGTATTATCCAGGTTTGGTTACTACAGTTTTGTATTAATTTTGACGTCGTGTAGTGTGATACCTCCAGCTTTGTTCTTTTCACTCAGGATTGCTTTGACTATTCAGGGTCTTTTGTGGTGTCATACAATTTTTAGGATTTTTTTCCTATTTCTGTGGAGAATATAACTGGTATTTTGATAAGGATTGCATTGAATTTGTAGATTGCTTTAGGTAGTGTTGTCAATGCGCACAGCTAGATAGGAGGAATAAGGTCTAGTGTTCTATACCACCGTCGGATAACTGTAGTTAACAACAATATATTATATAGTTTCAAATAGCTAGAGGGAAGGTATTGATTGTTTTCAACACAAAGAAATAATAAATGTTTGAGATGATGAATATTCTAGTTACCCTTAGCTATATACCATATGAATTGAAATATCACTATGTACCTGATTAATATGTACAAATACTATTTGCTAATCTGAAAATTTTGCCTTCATTTTTTTGAAATAGTACAAAAAGAATTGGTTTTAATTCTCCTTTAAATTTGGTAGAATGCAGATGGTAGAAGCCATCTGGTCTTGGATATTTCTTTGTTAGTCTAGCTAACGATTTGTCACTTTTGTTTATCTTTTCAAAAAGAAAGTTATGTTTTGTTGACCTTTTACATTTTTTTGTCTTAAGTTTTATTTCTCTTCTAAACTTTATTGTTTCTTTCCTTCTCCTAAATTTAGGTTTAGTTTGCTTTTGCTTTTCTACTTCCTTGAGATGCATCATAAGGTTATTTGAAAACGTTTTAGTTTTCTGATGTGAACATTTATTGCTATAAACCCACCTGTTAATGCTGTGCCCCATAGATTTTGTTTGTATTTTCATTTGTTTTGAGAAATTTTAAATTTTATTCTTAATTTCTTCTTTTACTCATTGATAACTCAGGAGCACGTTGCCTAATTTCCATATATTTGTATGGGGTCAAGTATTTCTCTTGTGATTAATGTCTACTTTTGGTCAGATTGTAGTCTACTTGTGGCCAGATAATATATTTGATATGATTTCAATGTTTAAAAATATTTTCACATTTATTTTGTGTCCTAACATATATTTAACCCTGGAAAATGTTCTGTATGCTGATGAAAAGAATGTGTTTTTTTAGGCTGTTGGGTGAAGTGTTCTATAAATGTCTGTTAAGACTATTTGGTGTATGGTGCAGTTTTAATCCAATGCTTTTTTGCTGACTTTTTTGTCCAGATGATCTCTCCAGTGCTGACAGCGAGGTATTGCAGTCTCAACTATTATTGTATTGGTGTCTACCTCTTCCTTTAGTTCTAATAATATTTGCTTTATATATCTGGGTGTTCCTGTGTTGGGTACATATATACTTACAATGATTATATATTCTCTTGCTGAATCAATCCTATTATTATTATACAATGTCCTTCTTTATGTCTTTTTACAACTTTTGACTTGAAGTTTGTTATGCTTGATATAAGTATGCTACTCCTGCTCACTTTTGGTTTCTGTTTGCATAAAATATCTTTTTCCTTCCCTTCACTTTCAGTCCATGTATGTATTTACAGGTGAGGTGAGTTCCTTGTAGGCAGCATATAGTTGGGTCATGCTTTTTTTTTTTTAAAAATCCATTTGGTCAATCTACTATATTCAATATGGAATTTAATCCATTTATATTCAATGTTATTATTGATACATGAGAACATACTTTTGCCATTTTATTTACTTTTTTCTGGTTGTTCTATATATCTTTTATATAGACAGGCCAAGGCTTGTCTGTGGGTTGCAGAGCAGGGTTGCTGTGGGGCTATTTCTCAGGTCTTGATCATAAGTATGTAGTCAATGGGGGCCTATCAGTTGCTTGGAGGCTCAGGGGCCTCTCCTGCTTGAGGAACAGTGGTCAGCAGTTTGGCCAGCTTAAAAGCAGGTTCATCCAGGGTGGGACTGCCACATTATTTCTTCAGCTAGAAGTGCAGTGGTGAGGGTTGGTTTCCCTGCAATACAGGATCAGGGTCACATCTGATCCTGGGCCAAGGCTTTGTGCCTCTGGGGATGTGGAGTTTAGCCACCTGGGTGGGCTTGGTGGAATATGAAGCTCCAGTGCTGGAGAGTTGCAGTGGCTGCTGGATTCCAGAGCAAGGTGCACCCCAGAGATCTCTGCCCTCAAGATGGCACTTTGCTGCAGCAGCTTGACTTACATGGGGTGGATGGAGTGTGGGGAGTACACACTTTGTGCTCCTAATCTGGGGCAATGCAGTTCCAGGGGTTCCTGGAAGCTCTTTACTTGGATTATAACTTGCTATGACTATGAGATTTTTCTGTTATAATGACTGTAGGTATTTGCAGTGACAATGGGGGCTAGTGGAGATCTTCTGCTTACATTTTCCCAGCAATGGGAAGTCCCTCCAGACTCTAGGTAGATCTGATTTGAGCACAGGCTACAGAGGCTTGGTGCCCCTCCTGAACTTCCAATAGCCACAGGTGCATCTCCACTCCCTTGCTCCTCTAGTGCTCTCCTTTCAAAACACCAGTCAAATCTTAACTATGTATTCATTGCCTTGGCCCTTCATTTTTTTTTTTTTTTGATATTTGGCTTTACTTTATAAAAATACACAACTTAAATACATATGACACTCTGTTTACAAGACATAAACAACTGGTAGATTTAACATTTTCAGTTATTTCAGCAGAAAGAAAATATGTAAATTACCTTGTAAGAGCAAAGAGTTCATTTATAGACTCTGCTTTCACAGTTAAGGGGGAAGAACGCCCAGGGACAGGCCCTTCATTTTTGAGTTTGGGGAGTGGTGGATGAACACCAGGCATCTCTAGTCAGTCATCTTGCTGATGTCCCCGTATATATTAATTTATTTAACTTTCACTAAAACTTTTTGAGTTCAGAAGTATCATGATGTTCATTTTACAAATGAGAAAACTGAGGCCCAGGAAGGCTAGGTAACTTGCCCAAATATTACAACTCAGAAATGGCCACACAAGATTCGAGCTTAGAAATGCTGTTTCCAAGGTTTATGTGCTTAACCAGCACAGACAGATTGCTTTTGGTCACTCAAGTCTCCTAATGAGATTAAATTGGAAATAGCATAGAAAACAGTATAGAAATAAATTTTATTTAGGCTGTGATGAAGTCATGGAAATTGAACTTACTCTTCTCTAAAATAACTATAAAACTAGACAATATATATTAAGCAGTTAATTTTAGGCATTACATACACACAATAGAAGAGGAATCCTTGAGAAAAGAGGGATGTACATGATGTGAGTTCTATATTTATGGTATCTTTCCGCCTGGGGGATTTTTCCATATTATGGCACTGAAGTGAAGCCAAAACACAAAGCTTCAGTTTTGCTGGGCATAGGATATAAAGACTGGATTTAGGGCTGCAGAAAGTGCATAAATTTGTGGGTTAGGGTACTAGGTTGGGAGAAGCTGTGCCATGAACGCTCCACGATCTTTATGAAAGTACCTTTGAGTATTTGGCTAAAAAGTAAACTAGGCATGCTTAAAGTGAGAATCCACGAGGCCAGGAAAAGCTACTGGCAGATTTTGAGTTGAAAGAGACTCTACAGGTTATCCTCTGCTAGGAAATGTTGAAGTTTTAACCAACCGGAGAGAAGAACCTTGCTGCAAACTGCAAATGTAATATCCCAGAAAGACCATGCATTAAAATAAGGTCTACATTAGTCTAAAAGTAACCACTATTCTAGACCAGCCACAACAAAGCTTAAAAACAAAATTGAAAAGGGAAACTTGATATGCCAGTAAAACAGCTATTTAAAAGAATGTATACTCTTTAAATCTAATATGGAAGAAAAACTCTTTAAAAGAACTTACACTCTTTTTTTTTTTAATTTTTGTGCTTTTTTTATCAATTATTTTATTATACTTTAGGTTTTAGGGTACATGTGCACAATGTGCAGGTTTGTTACCTATGTATGCATGTGCCATGTTGTTTTGCTGCACCCATTAACTCATCATTTAGCATTAGGTATATCTCCTAATGCTGTCCCTCCCCCCTCCCCCCACCCCACAATAGTCCCCGGAGTGTGATATTCCCCCTCCTGTGTCCATGAGTTCTCATTGTTCAGTTCCCACCTATGAGTGAGAACATGCGGTGTTTGGTTTTTTGTCCTTGTGATAGTTTACTGAGAATGATGGTTTCCAGCTTCATCCATGCCCCTACAAAGGACATGAACTCATCATTTTTTATGGCTGCATAGTATTCCATGGTGTATATGTGCCACATTTTCTTAATCCAGTCTATCGTTGTTGGACATTTGGGTTGGTTCCAACTCTTTGCTATTGTGAATAGTGCCGCAATAAACATACGTGTGCATGTGTCTTTATAGCAGCATGATTTATAGTCCTTTGGGTATATACCCAGTAATGGGATGGCTGGGTCAAATGGTATTTCTAGTTCCAGATCCCTGAGGAATCGCCACACTGACTTCCACAATGGTTGAACTAGTTTACAGTCCCACCAACAGTGTAAAAGTGTTCCTATTTCTCCACATCCTCTCCAGCACCTGTTGTTTCCTGACTTTTTAATGATGGCCATTCTAACTGGTGTGAGATGGTATCTCACTGTGGTTTTGATTTGCATTTCTCTGATGGCCAGTGATGATGAGCATTTTTTCATGTTTTTTTGGCTGCATAAATGTCTTCTTTTAAGAAGTGTCTGTTCATGTCCTTCGCCCACTTGTTGATGGGGTTGTTTTTTTCTTGTAAATTTGTTTGAGTTCATTGTAGATTCTGGATATTAGCCCTTTGTCAGATGAGTAGGTTGCAAAAATTTTCTCCCATTCTGTAGGTTGTCTGTTCACTCTGATGGTAGTTTCTTTTGCTGTGCAGAAGTCTTTTAGTTTAATTAGATCCCATTTGTCAATTTTGGCTTTTGTTGCCATTGCTTTTGGTGTTTTAGACATGAAGTTGTTGCCCACGCCTATGTCCTGAATGGTATTGCCTAGGTTTTCTTGTAGGATTTTAATGGTTTTAGGTGTTACATTTAAGTCTTTAATCCATCTTGAATTAATTTTTGTATAAGGTGTAAGGAAGGCATCCAGTTTCAGCTTTCTACATATGGCTAGCCAGTTTTCCCAGCACCATTTATTAAATAGGGAATTCTTTCCCCATTTCATGTTTTTGTCAGGTTTGTCAAAGATCAGATAGTTGTAGATATGCGGCATTGTTTCTGAGGGCTCTGTTCTGTTGCATTGATTTATGTCTCTGTTGTGATACCAGTACCATGCTGTTTTGGTTACTGTAGCCTTGTACTATAGTTTGAAGTCAGGTAGCATGGTGCCTCTAGCTTTGTTCTTTTGGCTTAGGATTGACTTGGCGATGCGGGCTCTTTTTTGGTTCCATATGAACTTGAAAGTAGTTTTTTCCAATTCTGTGAAGAAAGTCATTGGTAGCTTGATGGGGATGGCATTGAATCTATAAATTACCTTGGGCAGTATGGCCATTTTCACGATATTGATTCTTGCAACCCATGAGCATGGAATGTTCTTCCATTTGTTTGTATCTTCTTTTATTTCATTGAGCAGTGGTTTGTAGTTCTCCTTGAAGAGATCCTTCACATCCCTTGTAAGTTGGATTCCTAGGTATTTTATTCTCTTTGAAGCAATTGTGAATGGGAGTTCACTCATGATTTGGCTCTCTGTTTGTCTGCGATTGGTGTACAAGAATGCTTGTGATTTTTGTACATTGATTTTGTATCCTGAGAACTTACACTCTTTTAAAAAAAGATAATTTCCCCAATTCAACAAGATAGGATCTAAAATGTTCAGTATATAATTAAAAATTACTCAACATGGAGAAACAAGAAATATGAAGTATAAGCAGGAAACAAAACAGCTGATAGAGATAAAAGATGACACAGATGTTGGGAATAGAAGACAGAGACTTTAAAATAGTGATTATAAATATGTTCAGGGATTTAAAGAAAATGACAGTCAAAATGAGTGAATGGATGAGGGATTCTCAGCAGAAAAAGTAAACTATAAAAAAAGAACTAAGGTAATATTCCAAATCTTAACAAAGTGCCTGAAGAAAAAAAAGATCACAGAATGGACATATAGCAAATAGAGCACTTAGAAGAAATGAATGTTGAATATGACACAGGGCAATGGAAATTTGCCAAATTGAGGTAAAGTGATAAAACAATTCAAATCAACAGAAGCTTAGTAACATGGTAGACAATATAAAATTGTAGTCTAATATACATGTCATTAGGGTTCTAGAATGAGAATAGATTGAGGTAGAAAAATATTTTTTAAATAATGACTAAAAATGTTAAAATGTGATGAAAGTTAATAATATTCAGAGCTATGAAGCTAAATGGACTCCAAACAAAATAAGTGTCCATACACACACACAGACACACACACACAGGTACATCTTGGAAAAATGCTAAAAAGCAAGGATAAAATATCTTAAAAAGTACAGAAAGAACTTTATACTTTATATAGAGGGGAACTGATAAAATGCAGCTGGCTTATTATTAAAAACAATACAAACCAGCAGATGATGGAATAACATATTTAATGTGCCTAAAGGACAGAAAGAATCTGTCATCCTTGAATTTTCCATCAAAAATGAAAAATTTCCTTCAAAAAAAAAGAAAACATTTTAATTCAAACAAAATTTGAGAGAATTTTTACCAGCAAAATTGATTCCAATAAAAATTATATACAGTTCTTTAGGCTAAAATACAAGCAATTAGTATTTAATGCTATATTGATATGGTTGGGTGTAATTGTACTCTCATTATTTTGTTTTCTATTGGTCCCATCTGTCCTGTGCTCCTTTTTCCTCTTTTCCTGCTTTATTTTAGATTAAACCTCATTTTCTTTCCTCTATTGGCTTTTAACCTACATCTCTTAGTTTATGTCAGTGGTTGTTATAAGGATTAAAATATGCATGCTCAATTTATAATAATCTATTTGGAATTATTAATAATATTAAATATTTTCATGTATAAGGTGAGAACATTAAAATAATAGGTTTCCATTTATCCCTTTCTATCTTTTATCCTACAGGTATATTTTATTTCTGCATATATTATAAAACCCTCTCTACATTTGAGTTTCTAAGAAATATTACTTCCAGATAGGTACACACTGACACAAAGATGAAAACAATAAACACTAGAGATTTCTAAAGTGGGCCAAAAGGAACAGGGGCAATGGTTGAAAAGCTATTTATTGGGACTTTTGTTCACTACTTGAGTGACAGGATCATTAGAAGTCTAAACTTCAGCACCACACAATGTACCCATATAAGAAAAGTGCATATGTACCCCTTGAATTTAAAATTTGAAAAAACAATCAGTTGTATACTCTGCATACTAGCAATGAATAAATGAAAAAATAAGATGGATAAACCAATGCTGTCTGTAATAACATCAAAATCTATAAAATATTGATGATATATGTAATAAAAGATGTCCAAAATTTCTACACTGAAAACCAAAATAAAATTGCCGAGACAAATTCCCCAAAATTGCTAAGAAGATGAATTTTCACTCAGAGGTACTTACCCAGGAGGAATGAAACATATGGCCACAAAAAGAACTTGTGCACAAATATGCGTAGCCACTTTGTATTAGTCTGTTCTCCCACTGCTATAAAGAACCACCCAAGAATGAGTAATTGATGAAGAAAAGAGGTTTAATTGACTCACAGTTCTTCAGGTTGTACAGGAAGCATGGTTAGGGAGGCCTCAGGAAACTTACAATCGTGGTAGAAGGTGTAGGGGAAGCAATCACCTTCTTCACATGGTAACAGGAGAGAGAGAGTGCAAAAGGGGAAGTGCTTCACTCTTTCCAACAAACATATTTTGTGAGAACTCACTGATTATCAAGAGAACAGCAAGGGGAAAGTCCTCCTCTGTGATTTAATCACTTCCCACCAGGCTCCTCCTCCAACACTGGGATCACAATTTAACATGAGATTTGAGTGGGGACAGAGGGCCAAACCCTATCCTTCCACCCCGACCCCTCCCAAATTCCATGTCCTTCTCACATTTCACAACAAACCATGCCTTCCCAACAGTCCTGCAAAGTCTTAACTCATTCCAGCATTAACTCAAAAGTCCATGCATGTCTAACGTCTCATCGGAGACAAGGCAAGTGCCTTTCATCTATGAGCCTGTAAAATAAAAACAAGTTAGTTAGTTCCAAGATACAATGGAGGTACAGACATTGGGCAAACTTTCCTATTCCAAAAGGGAGAAATTGACAAAAATAAAAGGGCTACAGGCTCCATGGAAGTCCAAAATACAGAAAGGCAGTCATTAAATATATATATTTATGGTTGTTGTTTTTTGAGCTGGAGCCTCACTCTGTTGCCCAGGCTGGAGTGCAGTGGCACGATCTCAGCTCACTGCAACCTCTGCCTCCTGGGTTCAAGTGATTCTCCCGTCTCAGCCTCATGAGTAGCTGGGACTACAGGTGTCTGCCACCACACCCATCTAATTTTTTTGTATTTTTAGTACAGACAGGGTTTCACCATATTGGCCATGCTGGTTTTGAACTCCTGACCTCAAGGGAGTCACCCGCCTCAGCTTCCCAAAGTGCTAGGATTACAGACACGAGCCACTGCACCCGACCCAGTCATTATATCTTAAAGCATGGAAATAATCTCCTTTGACTTCATGTCTTACATCCAGGCCACTGTAATGCAGGGGATGGGCACGCAAGGCCTTAAGCAGCTCAGCTCCTGTGGCTCTGCAGAGTACAGACTATGTGGCTGTTTCACGGGCTGGCATTGTGTGCCTGCACCTTTTCCATGCACATGGTACAAGCTATCAGTGGATCTACTATTCTGGGGTCTAGAGGAAGGTGGCCCTCTTCTCACAGCTCTACTAGGCAGTGCCCCAGTGGGGACTCTGTGTGGGGACTTCAACCCTACATTTCTCCTCTGTACTGCCCTAGTAGAGGTTTTCTATGTAAGCTCCTCCCCTGCAGCACATTTCTGTCTGGACCTCCGGGCACTTTTATACATCCTCAGAAATCTCGGTGGAGGCTCCCAAATCTCATCTATTGTCTTCTGTGCACCCACAGGCCCAACACCATATGGAAGCCACCAAGACTTGGGGCTTGAACCCTCTGAGAAATGGCCTGAGCTGTACCTTGCCCCCTTCCAGCCACGGCTTGAGCTAGAGCATCTGGGACACAGGGTACCACGTCCTGAGGCTGCACAGGGCAGCTGGGCCCTGGGTGAGGCCCACAAAACCATTTTCCATCTTAGCCCTCTGAGCCTGTGATGGGAGGGGCTACCGTGAAGGTCTCTGAAGTACCCTGGGGGCATTTCACCCATTGTCTTGGCTATTAACATTTGGCTGTTCTTTTCTTAGGCAAATTTTTGCAGCTTTGAATTTCTCCCCAGGAAGTTGGTTTTTCTTTTCTACTGCATGGA
Source organism: Symphalangus syndactylus (assembly GCF_028878055.3). Lineage (NCBI taxonomy): Eukaryota > Metazoa > Chordata > Mammalia > Primates > Hylobatidae > Symphalangus > Symphalangus syndactylus. Next base: position 48,839,223 of record NC_072439.2, on the reverse strand, counting down.
CTGCCTGCACATTTTCCAAAAGTTTGTCATCTGCTTCCCTTTTAAATATAACTCTAGTTTCAGGTAATTTCTTTGTTTATGCAAATAAGTTTAGGCTTTTACAAGCAGCCAGGCTACATCTTTAATACTTCGCTGCTTAGAAATTTCTTCTGCTAGAAACTTAAATCATCCTCTGAAGTTCAAAGTTTCATAGACCTCTAGAGCATGGCTCAAAGCCACCAGTCTCTTTGCTAAAAGCATAGCAAGAGTGACCTTTACTCCAATTCCCAATAAGTTCCTCATCTCCATCTGAGACCACCTCAGCTTGGGCTTCATTAACCTTATCACTATCAGCATTTTGGTCACAACAATTCAACAAATCTCTAGGAAGTTCCAAAGTTTCCCTCATCTTCCTGTCTTCTTCTGAGCCTTCCAAACTGTTCCAACTTCTGCCATTACCCAGTTCCAAAGTAGTTTCCACATTTTCAGGTATCTTTATAGCAACGCCCCACTTCTCAGGTACCAATTTTCTGTATTAGTCCATTTTCAGACTGTTATAAAAAAAACTACCCGAGACTGGGTAATTTATGAAAAAAGGGGATTTAATTGACTCATGGTCCCACAGACTGTACAGAAAGCATGGTTGCGGAGGCCTCAGGAAACTTGTAGTCATTGTCAGGCCTCTGAGCCCAAGCCAAGCCATCGCATCCCCTGTGACTTGCACATATACATCCAGATGGCCTGAAGTAACTGAAGATCCACAAAAGAAGTAAAAATAGCCTTAACTGATGACATTCCACCATTGTGATTTGTTTCTGCCCCACCCTAACTGATCAATGTACTTTGTAATCTCCCCTACCCTTAAGAAGGTACTTTGTAATCTCCCCCACCCTTAAGAAGGTTCTTTGTAATTCTCCCCACCCTTGAGAATGTACTTTGTCAGATCCACCCCTGCCCCCAAAACATTGCTCTTAACTTCACCACCTATCCCCAAACCTATAAGAACTAATGATAATCCACCACCCTTTGCTGACTCTCTTTTCGGACTCAGCCCACCTGCACCCAGGTGAAATAAACAGCCATGTTGCTCACACAAAGCCTGTTTGGTGGTCTTTTCACATGGACGCACATGAAAGTCGGGGCCGAAGATGAAGGGGAAGCAAGTACCTTCTTCAAATGGCAGAGTGGGAGAAAAAGAGAGAGAAAATGGGGAAGAACTACACACTTTAAACTACCAGATCTCATGGAAACTCACTCACTATTATGAGAACAGGAAGGGGAAGTCTGCCCCCATGATCCAATCACCTCCCACCAAGTCCGTCCCCCAACATTAGGGATTTCAAATCAACATGATATTTGAGTGGTGACACAGAGCCAAGCCATAACACTCTTCATTTATAAGAGCCAAAAACTGATAATACAACCTAAATATCCATCAACTTGAGAATGGACAAACATACTATGGCATATCGTATAATGGAATTTTACTAAATATTAAAAATGAGTGAACTACTGACATATGCAACAACATGGCTAAATCTTAAAGACATTAAGAAGCAAGAAGAAACAAGACACAATAAAATATACACTGTGTGATTTTATCTATAGGAAATTTTAGGATAGAAAAAACTAAAATATGGTAGTACAAATAACACAGGTTGCCTCTGCATAGGGGAGAAACGATTGACTTAAAAGGGTTAGAGGGAATTTTTGGAGCAATGAAAATGCTTTCTACCTTATAGGTTTGGGTGTTATGCTTTTGTCAAAACTTATTGAACTGTACATGGTACAGTTTTGCATTACACTGTATGTAAATTATTCCTCAAAAATTAATCTATACTTTTGTGCATACATACAGTTCCATTACTAAAAATCATGTAATATTAGTATTAAAAATAGTATATCGAGCAACAGTTTTTTCAAAATTATTAACTGCTGAGCTTTTCTTCAAATGAAATGAAATTTGATAAATAAACTCAGCATGTAAAAGTTGAATTAAAAGCAGAGCTTCTCAAACCTGTAATCCCAGCAATTTGGGAGGCCCAGTTGGGCAGATCAAGAGGTCAAGAGATCAAGACCATCCTGGCCAATATAGTGAAACCCACTCTCTACTAAAAATACAAAAATTAGCTGAGTGTGGTGGTGTGTGCCTGTAGTCTCAGCTACTAGGGAGGCTGAAGCAGGAGAATCACTTGAACCCGGGAGGCAGAGGTTGCAGTGAGATGAGATCACGCCACTGCACTCCAACCTGGCAACAGAGTGAGACTCTGTCTGAAAAAGAAAAAAAAAAAAAAAGCAGAGCTTCCCAGAGTGAAAAAGAAATCTCTTTCTCATTTTGAGATAGCTCTGGAGAATCTAGAGGTTCCTTCCTATACTAACCCCACCGGAATTGATAAATGGCTAAGCCAGAGCTTTGACAATTGAGATTAAAAAAAAAAAAAAAAATGCCTGCTTTCCATTTACTGTAAGACCTTGATAGGCAAATTCTAAGATGTCTCTCAAGATTATTGCCCATTGTTGTGCACAGTCTGTATAGTCCCCAAGACTGTGAATGTGATGGGATATTACTCTTGTGGTTAGGTTGTTATATGACACTGTCGACCTTAAGAAAAGAACATCCTTCTAATTAAGTGAGTCTTAAAAGGGACAAGTCTTCCTGTGAAAGAGGTTTGAATTGTGAGAGGAATTTGACAGAAGATTCTTCATTATTCACTTTAAAGATGCAGGGGGCCAAATGGCCAAAGAATGTGAGTACCCTCTAGGAACTGAAAGCAGCCTCAGCTGACATCCAGCAAATAAATGGGATTCTACTGTCACAGGGAACCGAATTTTGCCAAGAACCTGATAAGTGTGGAAGCAGATTCTACCGCGGAACTTCGAGACAAGTACTCAGTCTAAATGACACCTCAATTTTAGTCTTGCGAGACACTGAACAGAGAACCCAGCCATGTTGTGTTTAGAACTGTGATCAATAGAACAGAGAACTAACAAATGGGCACTGTTATAAATGACTAAGTTTGTAGTAATTTGTTATGTGGCAATAGAAAACCACTGCAAAGATCTTTGATAAATTATACAACTATTAAGTTTTTCTCATTGGTAGATAAAGAATAATAGTACTATCTTGAATGCATTTTGAAGATTAAATGAAATAATAAAATACCTAGTTAAATGTTGAATAAATGTTAGTTGCTACTTCTTCATGTTGTTTTGAGGATTCAGTGAAGTGGTATCTACAAAGTATTCAGCATAATTCTTGATACTTACTAATATCATAAGAATGTCATCAATATTATTATTGTTATAGATGAAAACATTCAACATAGATCCTCCTTAGACTTCTTAGTGTTGTCTATATTCTTTTTTGGGGAACATTTTAATTTTGGCTGAAAGTTAATAGCCAGTATATTTTGGCTTTAAAGTGAGTCTGATTCTTTCTCTATCCTACAAAAAGTAGATTATTTACATCCAACATTTGGATCTGTAGGCAAGAAATTCAGATCTAATAAACTTCCCTTTCCAAGGGAAATGTAGGTCTTGAAACAGAATTGTGCACCATGTTGTTTACATGAATATACCTCCATCTGTACTTAGGGTTCATCCATTCCACATAAAGAGAACTACAACCATAAACTGAAAAAAAAAAAAAATAACAAATTCAGATTGTAGTTTTATTACGTTGAAAAAGAGAGTAGCATTATTTATAATCATAAGCCCAAAGACTGTAACTCAGGAACTTTCTATATGAATAGTGTGCTTGATATCAATTGTTGAATCTCTTCAGAAAAGATATACAGTGAAGTATGAATCAGAGAAATAGCCTTATCTTTTTATTTGTATCTAATTAGCAAAAGCAAGGTCATACCTTTCACTGAGTTGTTATGCTGAAAAATTCAAATATATCAGCTAACTCGAAGGGCAAACATGCTTGAATGCATTTGGGTTTTGATAGTTAAAAAAAACTATTACATTAAGAGTCAAGATTGAGTTCATACAATCTCTTTAAAGCAAGCAGACATTTCAGTGTCACTGTCTGCCACCTTACGATAACAGAAAACATCTGTATAATGGCCTATAACATTACATGGTGCATTACAATTTGAAATGTGCTGAAGTGGTGGATTGGGGTTTATTTATGGCCCGTGAAACAAAAGATTCTATGAGCTTCTCATGAACAGTTGATAGTGTTCAAGAAAATAAAATAAATATTTGAGTGCAAAAATTACACTTTAAGTGATATTATCACTAGAGAAACTTCTCTCAGAATAGCCAAAAAATTGAAATATTAGCATTAAAAGAAACCCATTAGTAGTTGGTTGTAAGCCTTTATTATTGAAGAGGTAAAGACTGACAGAAAATTATGAAAAATACATCATGCTTTCTAAGTTAGTACAATTTCTATAATTGAGTATGATTTATCTTAATTGCCCATAAAATCAAGTCTCTGCAGGTTGTGGTGAGAGAAAATAGATTTCAAAACTTTGAACTTCTTAAGAACAGAAAAAGATCTTTTGCCATTTTACCATAAAAACTGGTGAGTTTTAGTAATGGCAATTCACGGACTGCTTCTAATAGGAGACATCAGTTACCACACAAAAATCTCTATGTGTGAGAGCAAATAATTATAGTTCATGAGCAATATGTACTTCATTTCCAGATTACAGGTAATTGTATACACATTTAAATTTGTTTATTTTGCATGCATAATCTCATATTCTGAAGATAATTTATTTATACCTGATGTGTGGGAAAGATTATGGTGTCTAATCATGCATCCAGATTTCTCAAAATTTTGCCCTGCTGTGGGAAAAATCTGTCATATCAGACAAAAAGCCTTCATTTAACCTTCAGGAATATTAAAATTCAAAAGAACAGCAATAACCAATGGTTTTTTTAGGTGACAAGGTGCCCATATTTATTGTAGAAAAATCCAACAGGTTTTACTACATTGAACACTTTGCTATAATAGTAAAGAATTAAAATTAAATAATTTACTCTTTTTTCATGTTAAGAAAAACTATTCTTTATTAACATATTTAAAATAAACAGTTACTAACAGTAATTGTGTTGGAATTCAAAACTTTTAGAATTGTTTTGTATTCATAATACTTATTCGAAACATATATCCAGAGGAGACATATATGCTTCCTATTTAAGTATTTACTGCTTGTTGATTTTTAGAATGGGTTTAAGTTTCCTCCAAACTGGATTAAATTACACAGGAATTCTGGTAGTCCCTCAACTAAACATGCATCATTGCAATAATTTTCCACGTGATTATCATAAATAGTCATGTAAGAACACATGTCAATCAACAGAAAATGAAAAGGGGTCAATGCCATACTACTATCTGCCGGCCAGGACTATACTGTCCATTTGACTGTATTATGCTGTTTCAAAATATTAATATAATCATCAGGTTATTACAGACTTCATTTGAGAGAGAACAATGGGGCTATAGAAAGATAGCTGCAGTTTGATGTATAGCCCAAGAAAAATGGACATTTTTTTTCTTACTTAGATATTTCAAAGGGATCTTTCTGAACAAGTAGTGGATTTGAGATAGCCATATAGAAAATTAAATTTTAAAACTCTTTTCTCCTTCTTTTCAGTCTGATATGGCATAAGAAGAAAATTATTTAATATCACTGAGCCTCTGGATTGATTAAATGGGGAAGAACAATATTTCTGACTTGGAGAACAAAGGAAACAGAAAGGCAGGAAAGGATGGAAGGGAGAAAATGAATAAGAAAGAAATGAAAGGGAAGAAGAATTAAATAAGGAAAGAGAAAGAAAGAAGGAAGAATAAAACAAAAATGAAAGAGATGAAATTAGGATAATTTAATTACTTCAAGATCATATACATGACCTTATAGGAAACATGTACATTACGAATATCTCATGACACCATTATTTTAAAATGGGTTAATGTCTTTATGAAAACTGCACTGAGGTATGGAAAAACAACCACATTCTTTTTTTCTCTCTCTTTTTTTTTTTTTTTTGAGACGGAGTCTCCCTCTCTCACCCAGGCTGGAGTGCAGTGGCGCAATCTTGGCTCACTGCAAGCTCCGCCTCCTGGGTTCACACCATTTTCCTGCCTCAGCCTCTCCAAGTAGCTGGGACTACAGGCGCCCGTCACCACACCCGGCTAATTGTTTTGTACTTTTTAGTAGAGACAGGGTTTCACCGTGGTCTCGATCTCCTGACCTCGTGATCCGCCCACCTCGTTCTTTACAATTACTGTCCCATATGATATGTGAGACAGTGGTCTTAGGCAAAGTATTCTAGGGACGACATGCCTGTAGTTACTGCTTAAGGAAGATGCTTTTTAGTCTTGATGCTAGTGGATTAGTGGTAAAGAGTAGTTACTGTTTTATGGTAACAAGTCAAACTTTCAGTAAATGCTTCAAGGACCAGTGACTTTGCAATGACCTTATTATTGTACTGAAAGTGTCTAATACAGCAGAGTAGAGCAAGATGGCCAAATAGAACCCTCAGTGATTGTTCTCCCTGCAGGAACACCAAATTTAAACACTATCCACACAAGAAAACACCTTCATAAGAACCAAAAATTAGGTGAGTGATTAGATGAGTGTCTGGTTTTAACATCATATTAAAGAAAGAGGCACTAAAGAGAGTAGGAAAGACAGTCTTGTATTGCCTAAACTACCCCTGCTCCATTCCCTGGCAGTGGCCTCATGACAAGGAAAAAGAATCTGTGTGCTTGGGGAAGGGAGAGAAAAGTAATTGTGGGACATTGCATTGGAGCTCAGTGCTGCCCTGTCACAGTGGAAAGCAACATGGGGCAGAATTCAGCCAGGGACTGCTGAATGGAGAAAGCATTTAGACCATGGATAAAGCATTTAGACCAGGCCTACTCAGAGGGGAAGCATCTATCCCAGTAGTCAGAACCAGAGTTCTGGCTAGCCCAGAGCTAGTAAATCGCAGAGTAGAGTGCTCTGGGATCCTAAATAAAATTAAAGGGCAGTCTAGGCCACATGGACTGCAATTTCTGGGCAAGTCCTGCTTGCCCAGAAATGATCACATTTCTAGACACATGTTGGGCCAGAAGAGAACCCACTGCCTTGAAGGAAAGGAAAGTTCTGGCAGTATTCATCACCTGCTAACTAAAGAGCCCATGGATGAATAAACATCAGTGGTAGCCAGAAAATCCTTGCCACAAGCCTTGCTGTGCTGGCTTCACGTGTGACCCAGCACTTTCCTAGCTGTGGTGGCTACAGAAAGAGATTCCTTCTGCTTGACAAAAGGAGAGGGAAGAGTAAAGGAAACTTCATCTTGAAACTTAGGTACCAGCCAAGCCACAATGGAATATAGCACCAAATGGCCTACTGGGGTTCCTGATTCCAGGCCTTGGCTTTTCTATGTCATTTCTGGACCTGCACTGGGCCAGAGGGGAACATATTGTCCTGAAGGAAGAGACCCAGGCAGTCCTGGCAACACTTACCACAAGCTGATTGAACAGTCCCTGGGCCTTGAGTAAACATCAGTGGAACCTAGGCAGTATTGGTCATAGGCCTGGGGTAGTGCAGGTCATAGGGAGAGACTGCTTCGGCTTGAGGAAAGGAGAAGGAAGAGTGAGAAGCTCTTTGACTCGTGGCTTGGGTGCCCAATCTGCTGCCATAGAATAGAGCACCAAGTAGATTCCTAAGGTTCCTGACTCCAGGCCCTGACCCCTAGATGGCATTTCTGGACCTGCCCATAGCTGCAAGTAGCTTGCAAAGAAGGATACATGCCCGGCTGTATTCACCACCTGCTGAATGAAGAGTCTTTGGGCCTTGAGAGAACATTGATAGTAGCCAGGCACCACAGGCTTAGGGTGAGACCTAGTGCTGTTGTTCCTTCAGGTTTGACCCAGAGCAGTACCAGTGGTAGTGGCCAAGGGGGTGCTTGTGTCACTCCAAACCCAGCTCCAGCTAGCTCAGCATGAAGATAGAGACTCTGTTTGTTTGGAGCAAAGTAAGGAAAGAGAACCAGAGTCTGCCTGGTAATCCAGGGAATGCTGCCAGATCTAACCCAAGACCAGCAAAGCAGTACCTCTGAGTCAGTGAGAGTCACAGAATTGCTGGGCTTGGGCTACTCCTAAGGCAGATACAGCTGAAGTGACCAAAGACTTAGATCGTAACACTCAATATCCTCTGAATACATGGAAAACATTCCTAAGAAGGATGGGTACAAAGAAGTCTAGACTATGAAGACTACAAAGTTACCTAACTCTTCAATGCTAAGACATTGATGAACATCAACAAGCATCAAGACCATCCAAGAAAACATGACCTCACCAAACAAATAATGCACCAGTGACCAATCCTGGAATGACAGAGGTATGAGATCTTTCAAACAGACAATTCAAAATAGCTGTTTTGAGGAAGCTCAAAGAAATTCAGGACAACATGGAGAAGGAATTCAGAATCCTATCAGATAAACTTAACAAAGAGATTGAAATAATTTCTAAAAATCAAGCAGGAATTCTGGAGTTGAAAAATTTGATCAGCATATTGAAGATAATGTGTATCTCTCAACAGCAGAATTGATCAAGCAGTATAAAGCATAAGTGAGCTTGAAAATGGTTTATCTGAAAATACATAGTCAGAGGAGACCAAAAAACAGAATAAAAAAGAATGAGGCACTCTTCAAAGATCTAGGAAATAGACTCAAAAGGACAAATCTAGGAGTTATTGATCTTAAAGAGGAATCAGAGAGAGACTTTGGGGTAGAAACTTTACTCAAAGGGATAAAAACAGAGAACTTCCCAAATCTAGGGAAAGATATTAATATTCAGTACAAGAGGGTTATAGAACACCAAACAAATTTAACCCAAATAAGACTACCTCAAGACATTTGGTAATCAAACTGCAAGACGTCTAGGATAAAGAAAGGATCCTAAAAGCAGCAAGAGAAAAGAAACAAAATACAAAGGAACTCAAATAATTATCAGGCAGCAAACTTCTCAATGGAAACCTTACCAGCCAGGAGAGAGTGGCGTGACATATTTAAAATGCTGAAGGAAAAACAAACAAAACAAACAAAAAAACCCTTTTATTCTAGTAAAGGATATCCAGCAAAAATATCCTTCAATCATGAAGGAGAAATGAAGACTTTTTCAGACGAACAAAAGCTGAAGGATTTCCTTCATCCCAGACCTGTTCTACAAGAAGTGCTAAAGGGAGTTGTTCAATTTGAAAGAAAAGGATGCTAATGTGCAACGAGAAATCATCTGAAGGTACAAGACTCCTTAGTAGTAGCAAGTACACAGCCAAACACACAATATTATAATACTGTACTTATGATGTGTAAACTACTCATATCTTGAGTAGAAAGACTGAAAGATGAACCTATCAAAAATAATAACTACAGCAATGTTTGAAGACACAGTATAAGATATAAATAGAAATAAAAAAGTTAAAAAGTGGAAAGATGAAGTTAAATTGTAGATTTGTTATTGATTTTCTTTTTGCTTGTTTTTTTTTGCAATCAATGTTAAGTTGTTATTAGTTGAAAATAATAAGTTAGATGTTATTTGCAAGCCTTGTGGTAACTTCAAATAAAAAATTTACAACAGAGATACAAAAAATAAAAAGTAATAAATTAAAACATACCACTAGGGAAAATCAGCTTTACAAAAAGGAAGGCAGGAAGGAAGGGAGGATGACAAAACAACCTGAAAACAAATAATAAAATGGCAGTAGTAAATCATTATTTATCAATAATAACATTGAACAATAATAGCAATGGACTAAACTCTCAATCAAAAGACATAGGTTGGCAGAATGAATAAAGAAACAAGACCTAATGATACGTTAAGAAACACACATCACCTATAAAGACACAAATATTTTACTGAAAATAAAGAGATAGTAAAAGATATTTCATGCAAATTAAAATCAAAAAAAGAGAAAGAATAGCTATACTTGTATCTGACAAAAGAAATTTCAAGACAAAATTACAAAAAGAGACAAGGGCATTATAAAATGATAAGGGGGTCATTTCAGCAAGAAGATATAACACAGAAACTTTTGACTTAATCTGCACTGTAGGCCAAGTATACCTAATAGTTGCACAACATTTGATCCAAGAGCTGCAGAATACACCTTCTTCTCCTCAACACATGGATCATTCTCAAAGCCACAAAATGTCCTTAAAAATCAAAAAAATAAAATTGTATCAAACATCTTCTGTGACTGCAATGGAATGTTATCAGAAATCAATTACAAGAGAAACTCTGGAAAATGTACAAACAACGAACATGGGGAATGTAAACAATATGCCTCCAAGTGATTAGTGGGTAAATAAAGAAATTAAGAAGAATATTTAAAAATTTTTTGAAGCAAATAAGAATGGATACACAATGTACTCAAACCTTTGAGATACAGTGGAAATAATACAATGAGGAAAGGTTATAACAATAAGTAACTACATTAAAAAGTAGAAAAATTTCAAATACACAATCTGATGATGTATCTTAGAAAACTAGAAAAGCAAGAGCAAACCAAACACAAAATTATTTGAAGAAAAGAAATAAAATTAGAGCAGAAATAATAATGATAATAATAATAAATGAAGGTAAAAGAAAAAACAACACAAATATCAACAAAACAGAATGTTGCTTTTATGAAAATGTAAACAAAATAGAAAAAACTTTAACTAGACTAAGAAAAAAAGAGAGAAGATCAACAGATGTAAAATCAGAGATGAAGGAAGAGATATCATAACTGATACCACAGAAATTCAAAGCATCATTAGAGACTACTATGAGCAACTACACGGCAATAAGTTGGAAAACCTAGAGTAATGGATAAATTCCTAGATACATACAACCTATCGAGATTGAACCCTGAATAATACCAAACATGTAAAGAAGACCTAATACCAATCTTACTTAAACTATTACAAAAAATAGAAGGGAAGGGAATACTGGACACATCAAAAACAACAAAACACCAAAAAAATACTACAAATCGATATTCCTGATGAAAACTGATGCAAAATCTTCAACAAAATACTTATAAACTGGATTCAGCAACACATTAAAAAACCATTCATCATGACCAACTGGGATATATCCCATGGATGCAATAATGGTTCAATATATGCTAATCAATCAATGTGATACATCATATGAAGAGAATTAAACAACAACCATATATGATTATTTCAATAGATGCTGAAGAAGTATTTGATAAAATTCAACATCACTTCATGATAAAAAGCCCTCAACAAACTGGGAATAGAAGGAATGTATGTCAACATAATAAAAGCCCTATATGACAGATCCACAGCTAGTATCATACTGGATGGGGAAATACTGAAAGCATTTTTTCTAAAATGTAGAACATGACAAGAATGTCCACTGTCATCACTGTTATTCAACATAGTACTGGAAGTCCTAGCCAAAACAGTAAGACAAGAGAAAGAAATGAAGAGGATCCAAATTAAAAAGGAAGAAGTCAAATTATCTTTGTTTGTTTATAGATAACGTCATCTTATATTTGGAAAAACTGGAAGACTCCATGAAAAAAACTGTTAGAACTGATAAACTAAGTCAATAAAGTTGCAGAATATATCAACATACAAAAATCAGTAGCATTTCTATATGCCAACACTGAACAAACTGAAAAAGAAATAAAAAGGTAATCCCATCTACGACAGCCAAACATAAAATTAAATACCTAGGAATTAACTTAAAGATGTGAATATCTCTGTAATAAAAACTATAGAACATTGATGAAAGAATTTAAAGAGGACACCAAAACATGGCAGATATTTTATGTTCATGAATTGGAAGAATCAATATTGTTAAATTTCCATACTACCCAAAGCAATCCACAGATTTAATGCAATCCCTATTAAAATACCAATGACATTTTTTATAGAAATAAAAAAATTCTAAAATGTATATGTCCATTTTTACACTGCTGTAAAGAACTACCTGGGACAGGGTAATTTATTTTTTAAATACGGTTTAATTTACTTAAAGTTCTGCATGGCTGGGGAGGCTTCAGGAAACTTACAATCATAGCAGAAAGCCAAGGAGATCCAAGCACCTTCTTCATAAGGTGGCAGGAGAGAGAGAGAGAGTGGGTGGGAGAAGGGGAACTGCTAAACACTTTTAAAGCATCAGATCTTGTGAGAACTCACTCACTATCAGGAGAACAGCATGTGGAAAACCACCCCTGTGATCCAGTCATCTTCCACCAGGTCCCTCCCTCAATTCAGGAGATTACAATTGGAAATGAGATTTAGATGGGGACACAGAGCCAAACCATATTACCCATAATAGTCATCCTAAGCACAAAGAACAAAACTGAAGAAATCACATTATCTGACTTCAAATTATACTACAGAGCTATAATGACCAAAACAGCATTGTACTGGCATAAAAATAGAAACATAGACCAATGGAACAGAAAACACAACCCAGAAACATATCCACACACCTAGAGGGAACTCCTGTTTGACAAAGGTGTCAAGAACATACGCTAAGGAAAAGATAGTCTCTCAATAAATGGTGCTGGGAAAACTGGATATCCATATGCAGAATAATGAAACTAGACCCCTATCTCTTGCCATATACAACAATCAAACCAAATGTATTAAAGACTTCAATCTAAGACCTCAAACTATGAAACTCCTAGAAGAAAACAGTGGGGAAAATCTCCAGGACATTGGTTTGGGCAAAGATTTCCTAAGTAATACTCCAAAAGCACAGGAAACCAAAGCAAAAATTGACAAATGAGATCACACCAAGTTTAAAAGCTTCTGCACAGCAAATGAAACAATCAACAAAGTCAAGAGGCAACCCACAGAATGGGAGAATATATTTGCAAACGATCCACATGACAAGGGATTAATAACCAAAATATATAAGGAACTCAAACAATTTAATATAAAAAATCTAATCTGATTAAAAATGAGCAAAACATCTGAATAGAGATTTCTCAAACAAAGACAAACAAATGGTAAATAGGTATATGAAAAGTGCTTAACATCATTGATCATCAGAGAAAGGCAAATAAAACTACAACGATATATCATCTCACCCCAGTTAAAAATGGCTTTTATTGAAAAGACAGGCAATAATGAATCCTGGCATGAATGTGGAGAAAAGTGAACCCTCATACACTGTTAATGGGAATGCAAATTAGTATATCCAGGATGGAGAAAAGTATGGAGTTTCTTCAAAAAACTAAAATTAAAGCTACCATATGACTCAGGAATTCCACTGCTAGGTATATTCCCCAAAGGAAGGAAATCAGTACATCAAAGAGATATCTGCACTGCCATGTACCACTATTCACAATAGCCAAGATTTGGAAGCAACCTAAATGTCCATCAACAAACAAATGGATAAAAAAAATGTGTACATATACACAATGGAGTACTATTGAGCCATATAGAAAAATATGAAATCCTGTCATGTGCAACAAATGGATAGAACTGGGTGACATTATGTTAAGTGAAGTAAGCCAGGTACAGAAAGACAATTTCTATACGAGTTGGAATATTTGTAACACAGATAATAAATTCTTGAGTTGTTGTATACTGCATTTACCCTGATGTGATTATTGTGCATTGTATGCCTTTATCAAAATGTCTAATGTACCATATGTATACGCAAATATATGCAAATGTATGTATGCAAATATATATACTTTTTGTACCTGGGTATGTATGTGTATATACATATATATACACACACACATATATATGCACATATATATATACATATATACACATATATATACACATATATACATATATACACATATATATACATATATACACATATATACATATATACACATATATACATATATACACATATATACACATATATATATACACATATATATATAAATACAGTACTTCAGTATATATACTGAAGTACTATGCAAAGATAAAGAAGATGAGGAAACAATTCTTGAAGTTCTGCCATTTGCCAAGCATTCTGCAAAGTAATTCATTTGTCTGTAGTGCATTTGCAAAGTAATACAAAGTAACGCATTTATATGCATTTGTCTCATAATCCTTCTCTGACCCCATGGTATCTCTTGGTAAGTGTAATGTATCTACAGAATCTCTGTAATTAAATATGATATAAACAGTAGGTCAAAATCATGTGTTTTTAAAAAAATTATTATTTCTCTGACTTAAGCTACATTTATGTTGGAATAGGTTACATATTCACAATGTATAGAATTTCAAATCCAAGTGTTTTTCATGAATCTCATTCCATAGTGGCATATAATGAAATTTTCCCTCATGTCCTTAGATCCAAGTTATTTAATTCCTCCCCCTCCCTGGAAAAATTTGCAATGGTTTTACCGAGATGATAGCATACAATGTACATCATTCTCTGAATCACTTAATTTACTTAACAATATTTCTTGGGAAAATTCTCAGTCAATATATTAGGAATCCTCTCATTTTGTTACTGCTTCTGTAGTATTCTGTTAAATAACTATACAATAATTTATTTTACTGATTCCCTCTTAGTGTATTGTTTCTAGTCTTAGGCTATTTTCAATGGCAGGATTCATAGCCTTTTAAATTTCACACATTTTTTGAGAATGTATGTAAAATAATTTTCCAGAACTATGACTCAACAGTTATAAGTTATAACGTAAAGATACAGTATTTATTTTTTCTGATGTCAGTTGTCCCATGATATGTCAGTTTTCCCCATGATATGGTTTGGCTCTGTGCTCCCACCCAAATCTCATGTTGAATTGTGATCCCAGTGTTGGAGGAGGGGCCTGGTAGGAGGTGATTGAATCATGGGAGTGGACTTTCCCCATGCTGTTCTTGTGATAGTGAGTGAGCTCTCATGAAATCTGGTTGTTGCAAAAGTGTGTAGCCCTGCTCCTCCCACCTCTGCCAGCCTTGTGAAGATGTGCTTGCTTCCTCTTCACCTTCTGCCATAATTAAGTTTCCTGAGGCCTCCCAGAAGCAGCTTGTATAGCCCACCAAACCCTGAACTGATTAAACCTCTTTTCTCTATAAATTACCCAATCTCAGGTTCTTGATAGCAGTGTGAGAACAGACTAATACACTCTGCTAATGTGAAATTCATTTGTTTTAAATACTAAATATTTGTATGCATTTGTGTCTTTATGTAAACTTTTTGCTCTCTTGACTACATATGAGCAATGATACATTACTACTAAAATTTTTAAATTATAGTAGCTTTATTGTATGATATAACATTGGGGTATCTAATTCCCAATCAATACTCTTTATGAACTTTTCTTGCTATTTTTTTCACATACAATTTTGGGTCAGTTTAATTATTCTCCTTTCTCTTAAAATATAATCAAATCACATTAAATTTATAGATGGGTAGTTTTAAAACTTAAGGTGAATGGAAATCTTTATGATGTTGAGTTTTCTTGACAACATATAAACATTTGTGTTCATTAAATATTTCTTCTTTAATGTCCCTTAGTATTCACGTTATTTCATGCAGATATTGCATGTATCTTGCAAAGTTTTCTGCTAGATTTTTAAATCTGTTCCATTGACATTCTACATGGGGTCTTTTTATGTCAGTTTGTATTTTAAATGTTTGAGATTTGGATCAGCAATATGCAACATAGAAATTGAAAATGTATAGAATAAGTATAATGTATGCTAATGTACAATGTATTTTTATGTTAGACTCTATGGCAACAGAAAATTTACTAATATGTAAGAGAATGGTCATAAGTCAGGATATTTTACTGTAGGTATGAGAAAAACTATTCAAAGCATCTTAACCACCATTGCTACTCTTACCATAATAGCCGAGGGAATAGAGAGCTGTAGTGGAATTAGTGGGTAATGTTTCAGGAACTGGTGGAGCTTAAGTGGTAATAATTTGTTGAGTTGTTTGTTTTAATCAACGTTCACCTACTGCATGAATAAATGGGGCTATGCAAGTTGGAAATATTTTTATATGAAAACTAAGAGGTTGCAAAGTAGCAACAGAGATTGGGGAAGAAGCAAGAGAATGATTGAAATGAGGGATCCTCAGTTTTAAACTGGGATGAAAAGGACATGAAGGCATGAGGTGGCTAATAGAATGTGACCTCCATGAGATAGAACAGGTGAGCACCAGTAATTGAGCAAACAATGGAGGAAGTGAAGAAAATAAATGAGACAATGGAATTATGAATTAATGATTTCAGAGATCAAGATATGTTGGTTAGGCCAGGTGCTGTGGCTCAGGCCTGTAATCCCAGCACTTTGGGAAGCCTAGATGGGTGGATCACCTGGGGTTGGGAGTTTGAGAGTAGCCTGGACAACATGGCGAAGCCCCATCTCTACTGAAAATACAAAAATTAGTGGCGCATGGTGGCAGATGCCTATAATCCCAGCTACTCGGGAGGCTGAGGCATGAGAATCGCCGGAACCTGGGAGGCCAGTAAGAATTTTCAGAGTGGAGGCAGAAGTAGTGTTTAAAAGATAATTGGACCAAAGTCTCAGAAATCACCCCTCCCCACTAAAGATATTATCTATATAACCAAAAACCACCTGTTTTCCAAAAACTATTGAAATACATACATTCACTAATCAAAAAAATGGAAATAAGTTCATGAAACCAAGGTGTTACATCATCCATCAAGTCTTTAAGATGACTATGTTGATGTCAGACCTAAACATAGAAAAAGTTTTTCATTACTGAAGAAAAAAGAATGGTTAGCAGCTCTCTCTGATGAGGAAAAGCAGATACTAACATAAACACACGACATAAATATCAAAGGAAGATACACACTTTTAAGAAGATAGACGTTATTACTCAAAAATAGAATGAAGGGACAAAGATGCTATTTCTCAAATCCTTAGTAAGTGGAATGTGATGAAATTTTTTAGTCTTTATTTGAGAGTTCATACTATCAGAGGAGAGATTTCCATTAGGAAAAGTGATTTTTGAGTAGCATAGGCTACGTCGTAATAACAAAGAAACTCCCAAAACTCATTGGCTTAAAAAACAAAGAAATCATTTCTTATTCAAAATCAGTCAAATATGAATCATTGTGATGAATTAGTAGTTCTATTTCACAGAAGCTAGCAGTAACTACACCATCTTATATACATGATTTTTAGGGTCTTTCTAGTCATCCCTATTCCAGAGAGTAGGGACAAAGAGTGAAAACTAAAGGTAGATACTTTTAATAAAGTGAAACAGACATTGCAAATTTTACTTTCATTAACATGCTATTGATAGAGCTCAATCACCTGACCATGGCAGAGAATCTGAAAAAAACAGTCCCCAGCTAGGCAACAATTTTCCAGTTGTAATTCTAGTACTATGTTAGACAGAAAGAATAAATTCTGATGAACATCTAGAAAGACACATAATAGCAATCATTAAAAAGTCAGGAAACAACAGATGCTGGAGAGGATGTAGTGAAAGAGGAACGCTTTTACACTGTTGGTGGGATTGTAAATTAGTTCAACCATTGTGGAAGACAGTCTGGCAATTCCTCAAGGATCTAGAACCAGAAATACCATTTGACCCAGCAATCTCATTATAGGGTATATATACAAAAGATTATAAATCATTCTACTATAAAGACACATGCACACATATGTTTATTGCAGCACTGTTCACAATAGCAAAGACTTGGAACCAACCCAAATGCCTATCAATGATAGACTGGATAAAGAAAATGTGGCACATATACACCATGGAATATTATGTAGCCATAAAAAAGATGTGTTCATGTCCTTAGCAGGGACATGGATGAAGCTGGAAACCATCATTCTCAGCAAACTGACACAAGAACGAAAAACCAAACACATGTTCTCACTCATAAGTGGGAGTTGAACAATGAGGAAACATGGACACAGGGAGGGGAACACACTGGGGCCTGTCAGGGGGTGGGGGTTTAGGGGAGGGATAGCATTAGGAGAAATACCTAAGGTAGATGACAGGTTGATGGGTGCAGCAAACCACCATGGCATGTGTACACCTAAGTAACAAACCTGCACTTTCTGCACATGTACCCCAGAACTTAATGTATAATAAAAGAAAAAAAAGACACATAGTATATTATGATTATCAAATAAAAAATATATCCAACATTTCAGAATTATTTACATTATTTCCATGATAAGCTATTTTGGTAAGTAAGGTTTATTGAGGTAGTACTTGACAAGTTTTGAACAAATGTACATAGTCATGTAATTCTCACCAAGATTATGATATTAAACATGACATCATCCAAAAAAGTTCCTACATTCCTCTTCGCAGTCGATCTTCTCCTGTGACTTTAAACCCTGGCAAACAATACGTTTTCTGTTAATATAGTTAGCCATTTTTAAAGAATTTTATATAAATGAAATTGTGCATATGTTGTCTTTTGTGTCTGGTTTCTTTCACTTAGAATGATGGCTTTGTAATTTATCTGTGTTGCTACAGTGTCTCACTAGCTTTTACCTCTTTATTGCTGGGTAAAATCCCACAGTATGCATGTACCAGAGTATGTTTTTCTATTCATTAGTTGATGGCCTTTTGA
This sequence comes from Symphalangus syndactylus, assembly GCF_028878055.3. Classification (NCBI taxonomy): domain Eukaryota; kingdom Metazoa; phylum Chordata; class Mammalia; order Primates; family Hylobatidae; genus Symphalangus; species Symphalangus syndactylus. Next base: position 48,820,723 of record NC_072439.2, on the reverse strand, counting down.
GTTGATTCCAGTTTTTGATATAAATTAAGCTACTAAAAAACTATAAATGCAAGTCTTTTCCTAATGTGCATTTTCACTTTTCTTGGATAAATAGCTGCATAGGTGATTGCTTTATCATATATGCTACACGTTATGTTTGCCTTTTTAGACATTTCCAAACTGTTTTTGAAAGTGTCTCTTCAATGTTATCAATGTATGACAGTTTCAGTTATTCCACATCTTTATTAATATGTTATGAAGTCACTGTTAAATATTTTGCATACTTTTTAAGTTTCATAAGTTAATTATTTTTTAGGTTTTTAAATTTTAAATTCTAAAAAATATTTCTGTAGAATTAGGGTCTTAATATGTTGCCCAGGTTCATCTTGGACTAAATTATGGTTTGTTCGGTTTTTTAGATGGAGTCTCGCTCTTGTCGCCCAAGATGGATTGCAGTGGTGCTATCTCTGCTCACTGCAAGCTCTGTCTCCTGGTTCAAGAAATTCTCCTGCCTCAGCCTCCCAAGTAGCCGGGATTACATGCATGCACCACCATGCCTGGCTAATTTTTTTGTATTTTTAGTAGAGACGGGGTTTCACCTTATTGGCCAGGCTGGTCTTGAACTCCTGACCTAACCTTGTGATCAACCTGCCTCGGCCTCCCAAAGTGCTGGGATTACAGGCGTGAGCACTGCACCTGGCCTAAATTATATTTTTAAAAGTAAAAATATTTAAAGAATACTAAGTATTAATATGATCTTAAAATCATTGAAAGTTAGTTTTAAGAGCCAGATCTCATATAAATATAAATAAATGCTACCTAAATTTTAGGATTTCTTGTCATAGGTCCTAATAGTTAACACTTATTTTGTAATGACTAAACAGAAAATGTTTGATTTGTGTCAAGCACATTTGTAATGGTAAAAATTTCTACAATTTAATAATGCTATTTTCAGCATGATGCTCTGGATTTTGTTTAATCTTCTATTAATATAACTTTAAATTATAATGACATCTTTGGTTAATGACATGAGCATTATCTTCAAATGTGAGCAGCTGCCACTCATTTTAGTACTTTGTGAAATATCTAATATTCAGAATTGGTAAAGTTTATTACTATAATCCTTTTATATTGAATATTCCTACATATTTTATGACATAAGAACCATTCTTATATAAATTAAATAGAAACTAAACTACTAAAATATTTCTATATTTTTATTTTATTGGTATAAAATACTAACACCACATATTTGAACAATGATTAAAATGTTTATAATTATTTTGGAAATACAATTCTAACAGCCAATCAAAAATATATTAGATGCTCTTCTATCTTAGACCCTAGTAACATTAGTAAAATAACATTTATACAGCATAATTTTAATACAGTAGCCATTCTGTCAACATATAATATAGAGGACATAGTTACGTTTTGGTTCTAGCTATCTCAGAACTTGAATACTTTCAAATCTATGCTTCTTTATTGGAAATCCACTAATGTGAAATAGTTTTTAAACTTTTGAAACAATGAGAAAATGGTAGATCAAAGTTTCCAAATTTGCCCCTATGGACCCAGAATCCAGGCTTGCTCTGGTTGACCCTCTTTGAAAGCCTGCTTTCTGTGGACTCAAGCTCCAGGGCTGTTTCTACAGATCCTGGCTCTGGGCTTGTCCAGGTGGATCCTGGAACCAGGTTGGCCTCCATAGATTAAGGCACCAGACCTGCTCACCTGTGAAACCTATCAGCAGGCCCTTCCAAAGACCCTATGAGGCAACCTGCTCAGAATCTCTGGCTGGTGAAGAAGTTTTCCTGCTAAAGCCAGTTTGTAAAGATTTAAAATAAGTGACTACTTCTTCAAAGGTGTAGATATCAATGAAATGCTACAAGAATCACAAATAACCAAGAAAACATGACACCACCACAGAAATAAAATAACTCACTAGAAACCAATCCTAAATAAATGGAGAGCTATGAACTGCAAGACAAAAAAAAAGGTCAAAATAATCTTAAGAAGCTCAGTGAGCTATAAGATAATACAGATGGACAACTAAACAAAAGTCAGAAAGACAATACATGAATGAAGGAAGAGGTTTTCCAAAGAGATAGTTAAAAAATACCAAATAGAAATTTAGGAACAGAAGAACACAATGACTGAATCAAAAAACTCAATAGAGAGCTTCAATAGTGAAAGAACCAGTAAACTTAAAGACAGTCATTTGATATTACTCAATCATATGAACACTATAAGTGTATTTCTCAGCAGAAAACTTGCAGGCCAGAAACAGAGGGATAATATATTTGAAATGTTAAAAGGAAAAAAAAAAAAACAGCCAATGAAGACTGCTATAACCAGCAAAACTGTCATTGCAAAATAAAAGAGAGAAATGGACTTCTTAGACAAAAACTGAGGGTATTTGGCACTACTAGACCTGCCTTACAAGAAGTGTAAAGGAAGAAGTAAAATTATCTTTTTTGCAGATTGTATAATCTTATATCTAGAAAATCCTGAAGACTATACTATCAAAAACTTGTTAGAATTAATAAATTAGGCCAGGTATAGTGGCTAAAAGCTGTAATACAAGCACTTTCAGAGGATAATGTGAGGGCCCAGAAGCTAAAGGCCAGCACTGGCAAAATAGCAAGACCCAGCCAGGCTCTACACACACACACACACACACACACACACACACACACACAAATAAAAATAAAAATAAATCAAAAAAATAACCAGGCAGTATGGTGCATGCCTATAATCCTAGCTACCCAGGAGGCTGAAACAAGAGAATTGTTTGAACCCAGGACTTTGAGACTACACTGAGCTAAGATTGTGCCACTACTCTCTAGCCTGGGTGACAGAATGAGACCTCATTTCTCTCTCTCTCTCTCTTTTTAAAGGAATCAATAAGTGAATTTAGCAAAGTTGCAGAATAAAAAAATCAATGTACAACAAAATCAATTATATCTCCATACACTAACAACAAACTATCTGAGATGAAAATTGAGAAAACAACCTTATTTTTACAAAAGCATAAAAAAGAATATAATACTTAAGAATAAACTTAACAAAGGAGACAAAGACTTGGACACTGAAAATCACAAAACATTGCCGAAAGAAATTATAAAAGACGAAAATATGTGGAAAGATATCTTATGTTCATGGAGTAGATGATGTAATATTGTTAAATTTTCCATATCACTCAAAGCCAACTGAATGCAATCCCTATCAAAATATCATTTTTTGCAGAAATAAAAAAAATTATCCCAAAATACATATGAAATAACAAAAGACTCCAAATAGCCAAAACAGTTTTGAACAGGAAATACAAAGCTTGAAGTATCACACTTCTGGATTTCAAAACTTACAATAAAGCAACAATAATTAAAATAGTATGATATTGGTATAAAAATAGAACAATGGAAGAGAATGGAGAACCCAGAATTAAACCCACATATATATGGTCAAATAGTCTTTCAGTGCTTGTTTCAGCAGAACATATACTAAAATTGGGATGATACAGAAGATTAGACTGGCCCCTGTGCAAAGATGACATGGAATTTCATAAAGTGTTCCATATTTTTATCCCTCTGAAAGCACCTAGAAATGAAGCCAACTATACTCAACCTATAGTTGGGAAAATGAAAAAGTTCTGTACAACAACGTGAATGTACGTAACATCACTGAACTCTACCCTCAAAAGTGGCTAAGATGATAGATTTTTTGTATAATTTAATTAAGAAACTCTGACTATTAAAAAAGGGAAACTAATATATGAGAACTAGGTTTGCTCATTGCTATACAGGCATCTTTATTTTTAGTCCCTTTTAATAGAAAGAACTACAAAATATAGACATGCATATATCCATATCTATCTCTTATCAGTAGCTATAATTTTATTTATATATTAAAATCTATGCATTCATACTATTACTTCCATTTAAACTTATTAGAACAGAGGTAATTCTTGTCTTTTTCTTTTTATATTTCTAATTCCATTCTCCAACTGGCAGCAATGTGGCTTTCACTTTTCTCAGCATTACTCACTCATATGCTCAATCCTAAAATCCAGAGCTGGCAATTTTAGAATTGCTAATCCATACTACTGTGAACTGGGCTCCTTTTAATTCCTAACCCCATAGTGGTTTCAATTTGAGTCATATCACAAAAATCAGACATGTGTACAATTCTTTTCCCATTGTGTTAAATGTATAAAAAATCTGTTCATTCGCACTTCTTTTTTCTTGCTAAACTATTGTCTCTGAGAAGGTGCTATTTGACTTAGAAAAAAGATATACATCTTTGTTATCACTGTTCACATCTGTCTGTTTCAATTGTTAGGCAATAACAGACGCTACATGAGTATTATTTAAAGCATTAGTGATACTTTTTGGGTGATGTATATGAAATAACTAAATGATATTCAAAGCTTATGATTAATAAGCTACAGGCATAGTGCATCTTCCTGGGCAATTACTGTATATTCTGAATGTCAGCATAGCTTATGTGTCTTCCTCTTCTGTTACGTATAATTTTGAAAACCTAATTTAGATTAAAGCTTTATTATGTTGTAAGGCAGGGGGAAAAGGGAGCCTTAGTAATAATCAAACCTCGTATCTATGCATTTCAATGTGTATTAATCTCTAGGAAGGTGCTCTTCCCTTACATACAAATAAAAGCAAATAAGTCACTAATGTACAATACCATGGCAGTGATCACACCCTGGGATTCCATCTATTAAAATATAATATGGGCCGGGCGCGGTGGCTCACGCTTGTAATCCCAGCACTTTGGGAGGCCAAGGCGGGTGGATCAAGAGGTCAGGAGATCGAGACCACGGTGAAACCCCGTCTCTACTAAAAATACAAAAAAAAGTTAGCCGGGCGTGGTGGCAGGCGCCTGTAGTCCCAGCTACTCGGAGAGGCTGAGGCAGGAAAATGGCGTGAACCCGGGAGGCGGAGCTTGCAGTGAGCCGAGATTGCGCCACTGCACTCCAGCCTGGGCGACAAAGCGAGACTCCGTCTCAAAAAAAAAAAAAATATATATATATATATATAATATGGTCATGGCATACCATCTACACAAAACCCAACACAGCTCATCACCCTTTACTAGGAAAACACTTTCTCTACTCTATCACATCTCAGCTATTACTCACTGTGACTGAGCTAAACGATTTACAGTAATAAGTACATATTTTCCCCAAAGCATGCATTCTTTCCTCAAATCAGCCTCCAACTTGTTTTTTACCTCACTCAATGAGTTGTTCATTTCTAGTTGCTATTTATTGAAATCCAAGTAGCCAACAGACTTGCTGTCCAATATGTTGATCCTATCTCATACAGGGGCCATACAACAAGGTAAAAGCAGCTTTTTTGAGAGGACAAAACTCATACCTCTGGATGAGTGTTATTTAAATAGTTTTTAGGCAAATGTTTCAACTGAATTCAGGTAGACAAAGATTATTATGACTAATGGGTTAAACTTTGGCTATAGCTTGGGTAGGATTTGGAGAGTGAGAAGGCACAAGGTGGGGACCGTAGGGGGAAGGACTTGTGGGTAAGGGCAGAGAGGAGAAAACCTCTCTTTTACATTTATATTTTCCTCAGGCAGCTCAAATGCAACATGTCCCAAACTGAATTTATCCTCCATCCTGCCTCAGGGCTCCTTCTCTTCCAACTCCCTATGTCTGTGCATGCAGCATCTCCTCTCTAGCCTACTTCGGTAAACTAGGAATCATTCTAGTGTAAATGATTTCACTCTGTTTACTTCTGCGTCTCCCACATTCTATCAGCTAGGCAATTATATAGTCATCTATATAGTCTGACAGAATCTTCACACTTTTTTTTCCCTTAGTGTGACGCTACAAATATATCCATATTTTCCTCCGCAGCCTGGTCACTAGTGATTACCCTTTCTGCTCTGTCTGTGCAGAACTATTTAGAACTCTCAGATGTTTCACACATCCTCTCCATTTTGAATCCTTGTAGCTGGCTCTCTGGCTTTCAGGACTCAGCTCCTGCATTATCTTCCGTGAGAAGCATGCCCTTCTTCTGCACTTTCCCACCTTAATTTAGATCCATGACAACTCTCAGCACATTCTATAGCAATTGTCTGATTATTTCCCAGATTTTTCAACTGTTCTGTGAATGTTTACAGGTCTTATTTGTCTTAGCATCCCCTAGTACACTTGTACATGACAGGCATTAGCAAAGGAAACATATAAAAAAATTAAACCTCATTGTTAATCCACTTGAGAACTTCAATGAGATCTCATTTATTTTTTACCTTTAACAAATATTTAAAATATAATTCTCAGTTATGTTAGAGATAGGGTGTAAAATAAAAATTTTGTACTTTCAAAATTCAAATAATGACAAAATGAATATTTTATTCATCATTATCCTAAACTTTGTTCAGGTAACAAAGCAGAATAGAGGTTAATCTTACCTCGGTTACTCAGATGCTTTGGATCTGTAGCCATGGCTCTGAAAGTCAGACAATGGATAACAATGCCACATGTTTGAATGTTAGCTAATCAACAACAGCCTAACTCCAGTAACCATGCTCCCAAGAATGAAACTCATCCAATCCCTAAACCTCCCTATTCTGAAAATCTGTCAAATCTTTAACTACTTCCTCTAACTTCTTGTTTTGCTTAGAGTGACTATAATATATAAATAAGTACATCTCTCCCATTCACAAGCAATCAATAAAGTTGTTTGTTTTTTCTCTAGATAATAAATGGTCTCCTCCTTCAATAGGTGAAGAAGTCTCTCTCATGCACTCTGATGGAGGGTAAATTGTCAGCTTTTCTATAAAAAGATTTAGAAAAATTCATTAAGGACTTTTGAAAGCTCAAATTTATTAATCCAATAGTTTTCTTCTGGGAAAATATCTGAGAAAAAAAATTAAAAATAAAATCTTAATTATAGAGACATTCATTGCTGGGTTATTTATATTAACAAAAAATTTAAAATGGCTTCAATGACAAATAATAGAAAATGGCCAAATAAATTATAGACTATTACTTGAATAAGATGTTAAATAGACATTTAAAAAGGTTTTAAAAGACTTTCAAATTATATTAGACCATGCTCATCTGATAAATAATAAGTAAGTAATAGCATGGGATCTAGAGATTTTCTATGTTATGTGATCTTGAACATGGGCATATGTGTATCTGTAAAATATTAGAAACACATAAATCCCAAGAGTTTTAGAATTTTCACTCCTTGGTGGGATTATACATGATTTTTTTATGAGCAATTCTACATATTTTTCAAATATTTTTACAATAAGTATTATACTTGTATTAGTCAGGGTTCTCTATAGGGACAGAACTAATAGGATAGATGTACAAATAAAGGGGAGTTTATTAAGGAGCATTGACTCACACATTCACAATGTGAAGTCCCACAATAGGTCATCTGCAAGGTGAGGAGCAAGGAAACCCATCCATGTCCCAAACCTGAAAAGTAGGGAAGCAGACAGTGCAGTGTTCAGTCTGTGGTGGAAGGCCAGAGAGCCCCTGGCAAACCACTGGTATAAGTCCAAGAGTCCAAAAGCTGAAGAACTTGGAGTCTGATATTTAAGGGCAGGAAGCATCCAGCACAAGAGAAAAATGAAGTCCAGAAGACTCGGCAAATCTGCTCTTTCCATCTTACGTCTACTTGATTTGAGCCGTGCTGGCAGCTATTAGATGGTGCTCACCCAAATTGAGGGTGGGTCTGCCTTTCCCAGTCCACTGACACAAATGTTAAGCTCCTTTGGCAACACCCTCACAGACACACCCAGGAACAGTACTTTGCATCCTTCAATCAAGTTGCCACTCAATATTAATCATCACAATACTTAATATTATAAAATACTTATTTTAAAAGACTATAGATTAATTGTAAAATCAACTGTGAAATCAATTACTCAATCTATCGTTTTTTAAAATAAATATTTTTGTGATATTAAGATAATATCCCAGATGATTAAATTAGAATACAATACATGAGCCTACAGAACAATGGGATGCCAACCCCTATTCCTTCTTGTTCCTTGGAATTTCTGCTCCTTTGGGCTTAAGATGGCTCCGAGTGGAGCTACCTACCAATTGTATTCTGGGGATCCTGAAGGCTGCTAAATTACCTTAAAAAATGTAATTTGCCACCAAAACAATGAGCTTTATTTGTTTAGACTGCATAGTTGATTGGATAAACAAAATTCTACCTACTCCCATTACTTTGTATCTGCTGCTTATATAATAATAATAATAATCCATGAATTACCACATAAATGTATGCTACTTTCTTTTCTTATCTGGCTTCTCCCTTAAATTAATTAACTGGATTATTTGCTTGAATCTTCCGAATGAGGAAAGCCATACTTACGTAGTATCCTTCTGGGAGTCACATGTTTTTTCCCTAAGTGGTGGGGGTTCTCAGATTATTCTACCTTAAACTCATTATCTATCTTCAATCTCAATCATGTCCTTAATTCTGTCAAGTGATCCCTGGAAGTTAGTCTATCTACTGTACCTTCAGAGAGAGAGAAAGAGAAAATTCTAAAGGCATATTTCCCGGTTTGAAATTCTGACTTGCTTATTTACTAACTGTGCAACTTTGTGAAAACTACTTAATCACGTATTTGCCTGTGTATTCTTATTTATTAAGTGAGGAGGACAAAAATTCACCCTAGTGTTGAATAATTTATTTCAAATAAAGTACTTAAAATAGAGCTGTTCATAAAGTAAACATGACATCAATGCTATCTATTGTCATTATTATTCAAAATTTCTTTTTCTCTGGATCCTTCTCTTTCAAATGTAAGCATCCATACGTTTCTTCCACCTTAAAAAACTTCCTTTATTGCACATCTGCCTTCAGTGAGCATTCTGTTTTTTATTCCCTTTCATAGCCCACCATCTCATGTCTGTATTTGCAATCGTTAAGTATCTGCCTCCTCCTATCAACATCACTTATGTACACATCAAGAGTTATAATCTGGCTTTAGAGGCAATCAAACTACTGAACAATCTTTTTAGCTAAGACCAACAAAAAACTCCTCAACTGATAGAATTCTTACACCTCTGACTTCTCTGTATCACTTGACAATGCTGAAATGTTTTCTTCTTCTGTAGCACTGTCTGGTTTTCTTTTATTGACCATAATGTTCACCTTCCTTTATGGATCCATTTTTCCTTGCTTTTGCCTTAAATTTTGTTGGTCCCCAGGGCTCTTTCCTAGCATTTCCTTTGTTATAATCATGTTTAGTTTGATTCACTAAACAATCTCTTTTCTGATCTGGCTTCTCACTCAATTTAATTTATTTACATTAAAATTAATTTGTAAAAGCCATTTTGAGATGACTCCCAAATCTATATCTCAACTTTATTTTTTAATCTCTGTCCAGAGTTTATGACTCATATATCCATCTGTCTATTGGACATCTCTAGTTAGCACTCTAGCTCAAAATGTCAGGGTCTATCTTGCAGTTCTCCAAACTGATCCCATTTTCTACTAATTGTTTGCCTTTGTTTATTCCTTGGCTGAAATCCCCTCTGAATTCCTTATTAACCATTATAACATTTACAAATCCTTCAGGGCTGGACTCTTCTCTGAAGCTTGAGTGTCTACAATGTATACTGATATATCCCTTTGCTTATCTCTATCATAGCATTTATCTCCTTTGCTAGACTGTTTGCTTTGTATGGAAACTGATTTCTTTTTGCATATTTGTATTTCATAAGCTTAGCAGAGTATCTGGCAAATAGGAGGAGCTCAATACCTATTTTCTGAACAAATATGAGAAAAAAAGCTGTTGTAGTGACATATGTTCTGTTGAATTCGATGAGGATAAAACACTTTGTGTTATCCCTTTAGATGCTAAAGCAGGGGTCAAGTCTGGTATGCTACAGAGAGAGCAAGGAGTTATGTGGATAAAGCAGAGAGAGTGAAGGGAAGATTAGTAAGGGATGAGGTCAGAGAGGCAATGGGATTCAGATCATGCACCGCAGCTTAGGCAAATGACAAGACTTTGGCTCTAACTCTGAGTAAAATGGTAAGAATGGAGAGGATTTTGATTTATAGCTTGACAGTATTTGGGAATAGGCTATAAAATGTGGGGCAGAGCAGAGAGAGGAAAGGTGGGCCAAAGATAGAGGCAAGAGACCAATTGGAGAACTGTGATGATAACTCAGGTGAGAAATGATGCATTAGAAAGGAGTCAATATGTGTACAGACTCCATCCACTTCTAACGTCTCTACATTTGCTGATAATCTCTACATCCACTTCTACATTAGAAACAGCTAGAAGTGGATGGGGTCTGTAGACATATTGACAGCAGAGCCAATAGGATTATTGACTAAAAGGATGTGGGTATGTAAGTGAAAGGAAGGAATGACTTAGGGATTATGTGCTTATTCATATATAAAATATATTTTTCAATGTCAGATTAACTTACTTCCTGGAGACCCTAGCATTTAAAATGTATGTTAGAAGAAACGTGATGATTCTGGAGCCAGAAATATATTTCATGACTGATGGTGGAATGTGGAATAAGACAAAAATTAGAGTCTTTTGAAGAAATTAAAAGAAAAAATTTATTTGGAATATTGTAAAGTATGCATACAAACCAAACCTAATTATAGTTGAGGACAATTGTAGAGGAAAATATGATGATAATTATTTAGGAAAAAAATTAGAAACTCACTACAATGCCGTACTTTTCTCAACAGAAAGGAATAGTGATTTGAAAAAAAAGCAATGCAAAAATTAGTATTTAAAAAAAAAAGAAAAACTTAAATAAGTAACCAAGGAAATTGTATGTTATTATTTACATAAAGTTTAAAAACTTATCTCTTACTACTGAGAGAATAATTTTCACTTAAGAAAAGAAATACATAAATACTTTATTCCTTTAAAATAAATATATAAAAGTCACTAAAGAAAATTTTACAAAGAAAACTAAGTAGTAAATAGAAATAATGTGATACATTGTGAAGTATACCTTTAATAAAAATATGTCATGATATATTATAGTCATATTAATTCATTTTTAGAAGAATTTTATTATGACCTTCATGATTTCTGTTGAAATTCTTTTCATTCTAGATACTTCATTTCCTATGACAAATTTGTTTAGATAAAATAATTTTACTTCTGTTCACTTCTACAATAGAGATTTTCATTTATTTTTTAATATTTGTTTTTTACATCATGAGAAGTGATTGGAATATGAATATTTTTAATCACTGATTTTCTCTTTGGTGTATTACTTCTTTCATTTCCAGATGACAGCTTTTTTTCTCTTTTGCACTTTTATACCTTGCATTTTGAATTCTGTATGATTTTGTTACTTTTTTGACATGTTGTTCAATTAAATCATAAATATGGACAGAAGATAAAGAAAAATATTTCTTACTTTGAGTGGAATGTCAAATGTTAAGAATAATTGTGCTGCCAAGAGAAACAACACATCATATTTTACAGCCTCAAAAATCCTACAGGAAACTACATATCTCATTTTCCTTTGAGATAAAGCATTAGAACATTTCTGTTTCTCCTTTCTCTTTATATTTTAAACAATCACAGGATTAGAGATTGAAGCACAATAGCATATTTACAGTTAGCAGGTATTCACATAATTATACAGATATTCATTACATATAATTTTTTATATAGTGTATTTAATATGGGCAGCCTTTTTTTTTTCAAATGCTCATTAGTGTAAGATTGTAATTTTATCCAAAGGTTATAGTGACATAAAAAATGACAGAAAACATTTAGTTTAGTTCTTCACTGACATTAGAATGATAAGATAGAATCACAAGATAGCTGCAGCTTTATGTGCACTGTTTTGGAGCATTTATCCATTTAAATTTTAATAAACAGTTTCAAGTTATTTTAAAATAGTTTCAAGCTGGTTAATCTATTAAAAGGGAGCATTAATTTTCATTTATTGGTCAGTTTCTACAATCCTTCTATTCTACCTTCCAGACAACTTCTCCCATTTTTATTCTTTCCAAAATCTAGAGTTTAATTTATTGTTAGAGACTCAGCTGTAACTCACTGAACTCTTATGGTATTTCTCTTATGCAAAACTTCAATCCAATAGTAAAGGTGAGAAAGTGGGCTTGATATTAATGAAGTCCTCTGGCAATCTACTAAACAAGATAAAAGAAACTACTTGTAGGAAGGAGTGCCTTTGTCTATAAAGAATAGTTAATTTCTAAAGAGAAAGTTAAGAGAGGAAAACAATGTGCAAAGAACAATTTCAATATGGATATGGATCATGAAAATGCAGTTGTGAATTTTTACTCAAATATAAGGTATGTATCTGGTGTTATGAAAAATAAGCTTGGAATATTAAGTTGGGATAATATGATGGAGAATTTTAAAAGTTAGAAAATGAAATTTTCATTTAGTTTAGTAGGTAGGGTATAATCAAAAGTTTGGTGTTTTTGTTTATTTGTTTTTGAGGTGTGGTTTCGGAAGCTTACTCTGGTTTCAGTGCCTATGATTCATCGAGGAGAGATAAAATAGAAGTAAGAGACCAACGATGAGACTCTTGTAGTGGTACAGTGAGAGAGATAATGAGGTCTTGCGTGGCGGTGATGAAGATGGCAATTGGGAGGAAGGCATGGCAGCGTCTGATGCTGGTTGGATGGGGGAGGTAGAAAAGAATAACGACGCATTTTAGTTCAGGTACTTGGAAGAATTTAGGTGTCTTTAGTAAAATAAAATAGAAAAGCAAAGAAATAAAAACTGTTTGGAAGAAATGGAGATGGTAGGAAAAGACTATAACACTGTCTTGAGGCATTTTAAGTTTGAGGGACCTGGTAGCTCTACAGAAGAAATTATGGATCAGACAGCTAGAAATGCAGAACTACAGTGCAAGAGAGGAGTAAGAACAGTGAGTATGGCTTAAAAGTCACCAGCACGTAATTAATTGTCAAAGCTAATGGTTCTCAAACCTATTTGAGAGGCATTAATATATATTGGTTCAGATCTCATCTCATATCAATTAAACCTGAATCACTAGGGGTGTGGTAGGAGCTAGGAATCAACGTGATTGCCCCCACAAACATATATTCAAATATGTATTATCTATTTTCCTATTATCTACCATATTGTCCTCTTTTTCTTCCCTAGGCAATATTATTTTGAGAGGGAGTGGATATTTATAACCCATGAAAAAGTTGAAAGTACAGAACAATGGAAACATAATACCCTTTATCTAACTTACCATTAACGTATTGTTGTGCTGGTTCCATCTTTCTTTCTCTTTCTACATACAAACATGCACACACACATACATGCACATGCACACGTGCACACACACACACACACATCTTTCCTTTTTGTCAAAGCATCCAATAAAAAGCTGAATGCATCATGATACTTTATGTTTAAATACTTCAGTATACACACATATCTAAAGAATAGGGATATTTTCCTACATAACCATGACACCACTATCACCTCTAAGAAAATTAACATAATTTTGTAACATCACTGAATGCGCAGACTAGCCTCACATTTCCCTAATCCAAAGAATTACATTCACAGATCATCATAACTTGGATGTGATGTATCTGAGTTTGTCTGGGACAACGTTTCCTGGTATAATTGTTAGTGGCACTTTTATTATCTTCAAAGATGTAGTAGATTGGATGATTTATGAAAAAGTATGTATTGTTTTTCCTATACAAAATTCAATCAAGCTTACTATTATTATAACTTCTAGATGTCTTTAGTCTATTCCATCTACACTAGGTCCACATCTCTTGCCTCATACAATTTGGTGTAGATTAAGTGGGATGGTCAATTTTTGCCTCAGAGTCTTACTAACAATTCTAAGTTTTGCCCATACAACTACTTAAAGAATAGTGGAGTCACATCATACATGTATGCATTTTTTTTTTTTTTAGACAGAGTCTTGCTGTTGTCACCCTGGGCTGGAATGGCATGATCTCGGCTCACTGCAACCTCCACCTCCCAGGTTCCAGCAATTCTCCTGCCTTAGCCTCATGAGTAGCTAAGATTACAGGAGGCCACCACCATGCCCGGTTAATTTTTGTATTTTTTAGTAGAGATGGGGTTACACCAGATTGGCCAGGCTGGTCTCGAACTCCTGACCTAAGGTGATCCACCTGCCTCGATCTCCCAAAGTGCTGTGATTACAGGCATGAGCCACCACACTAGGCCATGTATGCCTTTTTAAAAATTTAATTATTGTCTCTATTATTTCACTCCATTTACATATATCCCAGAGCATGGGTGGGAGAGGGCACAGAGTTATACTTCTGTTTGGTTGATTTCTGTTCTTCTAGGAACACCTGTGGCATGAGCATATCTCCATACTGATATACTTCTTGTATTTAAAGTCCCTTTCTTCACCTTGTGGGCAACTCAAGGAATTTCCAAGATGATTTTTTTTACCATACCAGATTATTATTTTACATGTTGGCCTCAGAACCTAGGTGTGACAAGAGAAGTGACTTTTTTTGCCCAACTTCCTGCTCTGCTGAATTATAGGTGGGCAGATCTGTTGTGGGTTGCACTTCCCAGGCTCCAGGGATAGCTCTTTTCCATTAGGATTTCGCTATTGGAAGTTCTGTCAAATATTAAGAAACAAGTGGAAAGGGGATCAGAGTGCTCTCACCCAATGACTCCACCTCAGATAGTACAGAGGAAGTTGTCATGGCTCTTCTTTTGCTCCAGATGCTTCTGATTCAGATTCTTCTACTTACATGAGCTCCTGAATTCTGTTAATACTTCCTGATCTCTCTACCACTTCAGCCTAAAGCAAAAAGCAGTTTCTGCTGTTGTTAATCTCTGGATTTCTCCCCTACTCCTTGACTTGAGTCTCAGTCTCTTCTGTCACCTATGTTATCACATTAAGTTTTATTTGTTTATGACTTTATTTTTCTGATTGAACCTTGATTGACAAACTTATTATTGGATTAATCCCATGAATTAGCCTTTCAAAATGGGCTTGTTAGATTGGGTTTCTTCTCATTTGAGTGCAAACACAAACATAAGCTCTGTGCAGGTGGAAAATGAGATATTACTAATAGCTGGCATACAATGGCTCAAATTGCTTAAGTGAGCTTATCATTTACTGGATGAAGTGCCAGTCGAAGGCAAGGTTTTGGGAAAACAAGTAGCAACCTCTCCTTACCAGTATCACAGTAAGGATTTCAAGAACTGTTTTTGAAATGGTTGCTTCTGACAACTTTGATGAACTTACAGAAAGACAAGTATAGGCTCGCGGCTTTTAGTTCCTTGTTCATGTCATGATTAAATAATCAGACAGATGTTACAGACACCATAAAAGAGTATCTTCTATAGTAGCAGACATGCAGACATAATTGAGCTCTTCCAAGTATGATGGTCCAAATTATGGAATTGTAGAATTATAATTTAACAGAAATAAACCTGAAAATTATCTTATATTAAGGTTGCGTATATTCAGAAGCAGTACATTGTGAAATGATATTGGCATATAATATTTGAGCAACTGCTTGAGCCAATCCTGAAAGCACAAGTAAATACCATGAAAAGGTGGCTTATACTTGTATGACATCTACTTTTTCTGTAATTCAGAAAATTACATTTCTGCTCCTTCATTAACCAACAGCTGTGGCCTCATGTAGACTTTCTATGACCTGTTGATGGAGAGAGAAATGGTTGGTCTTGGTTTACAGAGAACTTGTACAATATGCTGGCACAGGCTGCAGGTGGACTGCTGCCATGTTACAGTCCCACTTAGGGGTAATCCTAGAGGATGGTGGTAAAGGTCAACCTCCCCACGGTTTACTTTTTTCCCCAGAATTTACTTGTTATACTTCATTTGAAGTTCATTGGCTTTACAAATCACATTTGGGAGTGGGACAAAACTTTTTTTTGTGCTTAGGATGACTTTAGATAGTAAATGCAGCTGTTCATTTTGTGTGGAAGGAGAGATGACTTGAGGAAAAGTTCTACACTGAGTCATGGGCAATGATTAATGTTTGTTCTCATTGGTCAGGGACTTGAAAAGAACAGGATTGGAAGATTGCTGGTAAGCAGGCCTAGAATATCAAAAAAGTCAGCATATACTTCCTCTTATCAAGGTTGACCTTACATTGTCTCTGATAAGTCTTTAATTTCTGAACTGCAGATACTAACATTGAGTGTTTTAGGCATGATTCTCTGTAGGTACTGGTCAATCAACTTGTGGTAGGTGGATTACGCTGAACTTTTTCCATTGTAAAGGTAATTTTTCCTTACTGGTATATTCATTCTTGATATGAATTTGAATTCCATGCCCACAGTACTCCTGTCAGCAGCACCACCTATGGACTTAGAGAATTCCCTATGCACCATCATATTAGCCTGTATAATATTGCTTTTGACTTAGGAACATATTTTGCTGCAAGAGAAATGCAAAAGTAAGCTGACAGCTAGGGTGTTCTCTGGCCTAACCACAAACCCCAATACCCAGAAGCAGCAGGCCTGGTGGATAGCCCACTGAAGACAGTTATGGTACCTGATGGGAAACCAGGTGAAGTTGAGGTTTTCTCCTATGACAGATGGTATTATACTCTGAATCTGCCACTACTATGTGATGCTAGTTCTCTCACAGCCAGCATTCACAGTTTCTGCATTCAAGAAATGGAAGTGAAAAGAATTCCTCTCACCATTATACCTAATAATTCATTCACAGATATTTTTCTTTCAGTTTCTTTAAACTTGTCTAAGTGTCTACTATGGGATACAATAGATCCAGAAGTTAAAGCTGCCATGGGGTTATTTTCAGAGGCATGGCTCTTTATGCCTTTCAATTAAGAGTCAGAGGAGAAATTCTAGTATTAGTAGGGCTCACTGTCCCAACTTATCAAGGAAAAATTGGGTTATTGCTATAAAATAATAGCAAGAAATACTACATTTGGAACTCATAGGATTCCCTTGAATTTATCAGATTACTTTCCTGGCTAATTATAGAGGCCAATACAATAAAGGTAAAACCTTCTGGAATTAAGATCTGAGACACTCTTGAAAATAAAAAGTACTGATTAACTGATCTGAGAGTAACAGTAATATGAGTAGAGGGAAAAGAAATGATAAATATATTAATCACACCTTTATAATTGTCTCCAGAACTGAGGACTTCTGCAGCTGTGATTGTTTGCTTTGGTATGCAGGTGTGTGTGTATGTGTATGTGCATATGTGTATACATACAGGCGGACATATGTATTTCAGTATATATTTTAATATATTTCACATATATATGTAATTAAATCCCTCTCCCGTACACTTATTATTTTGTTTAAGGAGTGTTAATAGTGCTTAATTTACATTTTCAGTCCTTGTGTCAACAGACCCCATGAGGTGCCACACCTGGACAGGAGTTTTCCGTAGATTCTGTACTTGAGAGAGATACAATGTTGGAGATAAGGCAAGAGGATCTCAGTTTATATAATGAATGGTTGCCTCATGTTAGACAAAACATGACATTATTATATGTAATTTATATGTGGGTACAAAAATATGAATGGCTGCTAAGAAAAAGGAAAAGCTAGCTGGCCTGTTTTCCTTCCAATCCATTTCTGCTTTGTATATCCAGTGGAGTGATCCCTGAGTGTTTCATTTTCCAAGCCTTCGTGTGAGCTTATTTCCTACTGGACTCAGCCAGTGGAATGCACAAGTAATAGGCTGTGAGGCTAGAGAAAGAGAGAGAGGACAAGGTACTTCTCTATCTCAGGCAACATCTCTTGCAGAACCGAGGCTGCTCCGTGGCTCCAGCTCCCATTTCATAGTTTCACCTTCCATCCGGTGACGCTTACTGTTAAGCTATAACGGAACATCCTGCTCCTTTTTTCCCTCTGTGTGTATGTGTGTGTGTGTGCGTGTGTGTGCATGTGTGTGTGTGTGTGTGTGTGTATGCAAGGAGAGAGAGGGAAAGTGAGGGTAATTTATGATGTATGGTCTTTTGTACCTTGTTTTCTCTCCTAAAATATATTGCAAAATTTTATATATCATTACATAAAAGCTACATAATTCTTTCCAATTGTGGCACAATACTCTGTTATATTTAATTATTCCAATAATTTGTGGACTTTTAGGTGATTTCCAGTGTCTTCCCATTGCTATCAAAGCTGCAGATCATATCCTTGCACATACACCATTATGTTGAAGGGATATGTACACCTAAAAATATTTACCTAAAATTAGATTTGCTGGGTCAACAGCTGTATACATTTTTAATTTTGAAAGATACTGCTTTCCACAGAGGTTGTACACAATTACAAACGAAATGCTTATTTCCTCACACTCTTATCAACAGTATGTTACAAAATTTTTGATCTGATGAGTGAAACATAAAATGTTACTGTACTTTATGTTTTTAAAAGAGTATCTTGAATTCTGTACTTATTGATGGATTTTTGAACCCTTTACGTAGGAAAAAATTTTTTCTCACGTATGGAAATATGTGACACAAGACTCCCATTTGCACAATAATGACACTTCCTGTGTAAAATCCCTTCATCAGCAATAGGTAGAAAATGCTTGTTTGTATTAGCCTTTGTCTGTTATCTGTAAAACACTACCTAAAGATTAGGAGAAACCATCAGTGAGGATTAAAAAACTACAAATATGTGTATTATAGACATGTACCACAATATTTTATTGTTAGTGTCATGGAAGTTTAAGAGATGAAAGTAATGAAAAGGTTCAAATGTTGCTTAGAAATCAAGACAATGAGGACCTAAAATGTACCAGCAAGTTGATGCATGAACACTGAAGAGAACAATCCATTTTAAAAGCATGGCAGGCTGAAATCACTGTTTGAAGTGTCTGAAGACAGCTTCAACTTTCGAAAACGTGTGGTGTTAAGGAGTAGAGCAATAGGCATCGTTAAGATTACATAGCCTGAAAATGTAATTGAACCAATTAACATGACTTTCAGATATTCTCCAACAATGAAAGCATATAAAATAAATAACCAGATTTGGACTTGGTGAGAGAAAAGATGATAAGAGTAAGGGATTCTAGGGTGGCAGTAAGATAATAGTTGAAATGCAAAACCACAAGGGTCATGCATCCAAGCTGGGAAGTGAAATAGGTGACCTAAAAACCAGAGAAATCAAATAAATTACTCTGAAAGGGTTGAGAAACTGGAAGTTATGAGAAGATGAAGAACAAGGTAAATGGAGTATGAGAATAAAATACGTGTAGGGCGAATATCTCATAGTTAGAGGAGTGTTTCAGAATTTCAAATTTTACATGCATACCGTTGTGACGAAGCCCACATGATGACTGAAATAGTGTGGAGTATAGGCCATTGATGTTACGAGTATTGAGTGACTGGGAACTCAGTATCTGTGTGACCTGTATCTGTGTGTATTATTCCAGGTAAATTCCTGTAGCTGCCTAACAAAAAAACCAGAAAACTGTGTGTGACTATTGGGGTCAGCAGGTAGCAAAGAGGCTGCTTATCATGACCCTTGACCTATTAGGAGTGTTGGAGTGGGAGAGAAAAAGTGAAAGTGAGAGTTGAGCAATCCTGACACAAGTTTTGTAAGTGTGGTCTTCAGAGAAAAATCAGGTTTCACTTAAGGAAAGGAAATAGTATACTTGAAAAAGTTATACCGGAAAGGATATATGTAATGATTAAGACAACATGGTTTAATATGGCAGACTAAGCTTGCATATCAACTCTACCATTTACTAATTGTATGACCAGGGGCAAATTACCTTAACTCTATAATGCCTAGTTTCCTCATGTACAATCTTAATACAATAATAGTACCTACCTCATATTTTTGTATGAATGAAATGTGCTCAATAATCAACAATAATAATCTTTGGAGATATAATAACTAGTGTGTAGGCACCATGTGAGATAGCCTGTGTAGAGGAAAAAATGTATAAAATAATATGTGGAAGATGGGCTTTATTGATTAGGGCAGTGAGTTTCAATGAGGAATAAACAGTAAGAAGTAAGTTGAGAAGAACTCTGTTTGGTAAGAAATAGCACTGACTAGGCAACGACTTTTCATAGAAGAGTATGGAAGCATACATGGTCTACATGCATGAGATCAATAAATATAGTTAATATATATTGGACATGTTTTGGCAGTGTGAGACATTGTAGAGTTGTCTTATACTGAGACACTTAGAGATTTCTCCCCAATTTGGGGATGAAGCCAGTGACAGGGCAAGAGAGTATGTTGATTGACATGTTTACATGGCAATTTGTGTTTATGGGTTACCTCTATTCCTAACTAATATATATCAATAGACCAAAAGGCCAACCAGTAAATAAAAAAATTCATGGGCAGGGTAAGTACTAGATGTGAAAAAATGAAAATTTGGGTCACTGGTATCTTGTCAGTGGTGCATTGATTTTGTACACACTAAAGTTGTAAATGAAAACATTTTTCTTAGTATTTAGAAATATGGTTTGTTACATGATGCATTAAAGTATAAAGTATATATTTTTTACTCCACTCCCTCCAGCAATGCAACATTTCATTTACATTAATAAAATTAATTAGGTGCTTCAATTACTTTCTTCTTTTGCAACTTACAAATACTCTTAGAAAAATTACAAAGACCATTCTAGTATCCTTTGGTCACCTACGTTGATGTTCTCCTTTTCCTCTCCCTTCTCCTTTCCCAGTGTGTCTCTCATTTTCTCTTTCTTTGCTGGAGAAGTCATTTTCTCCATTCTGTCCTCTTCTGGGTATGGAAACGTAAATGCTGAATTACTCCAACTTAGGTAACCCTTAGGATAATTTTTTAAGCAGCAGGAAACAGGGCTATCTGGCTGCGCAGATAATGATATCAGCTGCTTCCTTCCAAAACAACAGGTGCTTTGGCATAAAAATGTATATCATCATACTGAGATGATGACATCAGTTCATACTTCAGCTTAATTATAAACTACCTCCATTAATCCTCAAATAATTAAACATTTTGTGTGTGCTGCAAGGTGAAATGTAAAGTTAAAGGTGCCTGGCTCTTTATTACAGGGATTTAAAAATGTCTGTTCTCTATGTGCATTTCTTTGTACACAAACAAATTAAAAATTTCAAAAATCTTTAAAGTGTATTTCAAAAGTTATACTTTGTTTTCATCAGAGAAACATAAAGGATGAAATAATTAATGAGAGGTGATACTTTCTTATGTTTATAAGAGGAATGAAACTATCCAGAAAATCTGAAAACCACCACAAAGAATGAAAATAGCTATGTCAGTTTTATGTAATTAAGAATCAATGGTTCAACCTTTTAAATTGAGAAATATTAAATATTTGAAGCACCCTTAATAATATTTTAGTTTTTTTCGATAACAAAATGAGAGATACATGCATTTAAATTTCAATAAAAACAAATATTCAACCTAGTAGGGTCCAGTGGGTGTTATAAAAATTAGGTAAACCGGATCCTTTTGTTAAAAATGAAACAACTTTTCATAAAAGAATATTTGAGTTAATGCCTATATTTTCAATATTTAGAAACTTTAGTGAAATATTTTTGTTATATTGTTAATATCATCAAAGCCCAAATGGAATTACAAAGCATAAAGCCTTCCTGATTTGGCATAGAAATGTAACAAATAAAAGATTACTGTATTCTTTCTTTAACTTTAAGACATAGAACTGACCTTCTTTTAAACAGTTGTTACCTTTATGAGCCAGATGTGTTTCCAAGCAAATTGCTTACAGGGAATATATCAAAGGAAATAGCCATTTAAGAATCAATAAATTATGCATTTGTCATTTGTTATTAGATAAGGCTTGAGCTGACATCTTTGACATGAATACAAGTGTCACAGCACATAGTAATTACATTAACAAATTAGCATAGGTGATTTTCTGGGCGAATGAGAGAACAGTGGCTCATAAAATTGTTTCTTATCATAAGAAGATATTTCCACAGACTTTAATTATTTACTATACGTCCATTAAAAAGTCCCCCTACCCTAGATATAATACAATTGCTGTAGACTAAATTCTGTGGAGTTCCCAGGAGTGCATCATTGTCTGTTTATCATGAGGATAGCATAACAGCTGTACAAAGTTGTCCTTAGATAGATTATTTTTTCCATTTTTTAAAATGTAACCAGTTAACAAGACTTTTCTTCTTGGTAGGCAGATAATGATAAATTCACACAAGAGTTTTATTCTTTATAAGTAAAACTCAGATCGGAAATTTTCAGTGGATTTAGCTGGAACATTTGGGTGACCATATGGAGCTCTCCGTGGCGCCACGGGACCACGCAGCTATGAAATCTGATCACTAACTCCCCAGTGACAGCTGGGCCTTTACACCATCAGAAAATTTTCAGACTTCTAATTTGTCATAACTACCTCCTGTGGAAAGGAAATATGTTATGTAGCCAAATACAAAAATTCCTAGTATCTAGCACTATAAATGGTTAATCCCTTAACTATATTTTGTGAGTCACTGATGCAACTCCTACACCAAAAACATATGGGGTCTTGTTAAGTTAGGGTTAGACAACCACTCCACCCATTCAAAAAGCCATTCTCATGGCAATGTATCCAGAAAATATTTCGTCACAGAGCTTAGGATTTTAAATACATTTAACTTTTAGTTGCTCTAAAAAAGTCAGTGATGCCACTGAGAGGTTTCATCTGAGTTCCATTTGCCTTTATCGGTCTACTTTAGTCTAACAACTCTTCATTTTAGTGGTTGAATATGGTGCTGTGGCACCCAGTCCCTGCTTCGTTCTACATAGTGTATCCAAAACGACTCTCCTGCTATGATTTTTTACATTTATCAGCAGTTTACAGGCTTATTAAGCATCCCTCCATGAAGAAACAAAGTTGTTTTCTACTCTCTCTTTCTTACTACTTATCTGGGGTTTCTTCTCAGAAATTTCCTTATAACCATTCCCATCATAGAAGTAACTCCTAAGATGTTATTTGTATTTTTCTCGACTCACCATCACTGAAGACACAACTTTAACAAGTGACTTAAGCTTCTATTCTACTGGCCAAATTCTTTTATTTGATAGCGTTTAAATGTCTGAACCCATTATTCATGTTTTTTAAAAAATCACTTGTGTTTGACTTTCTAAATGGATGACCTACTACAATCTTTAATTCAACAAAATGAAGAAAGACCATGATTGTCTTTCCTTCATCCTACCCTTTAATCCACGTTTTCTTTTATTATTATTATTATTATTATACTTTAGGTTTTAGGGTACATGTGCACAATGTGCAGGTTTGTTACATACGTATCCATGTGCCATGTTGGTGTGCTGCACCCATTAACTCGTCATTTAGCATTACCTATATCTCCTAATGCTGTCCCTCCCCCATCCCCCCACCCCACAACAGTCCCTGGAGTGTGATGTTCCCCTTCCTGTGTCCATGAGTTCTCATTGTTCAGTTCCCACCTATGAGTGAGAACATGCGGTGTTTGGTTTTTTGTCCTTGCGATAGTTTACTGAGAATGATGTTTTCCAGTTTCATCCATGTCCCTACAAAGGACATGAACTCTTCATTTTTTATGCCTGCATAGTATTCCATGGTGTATATGTGCCACATTTTCTTAATCCAGTCTATCATTATTGGACATTTGGGTTGGTTCCAACTCTTTGCTATTGTGAATAGTGCTGCAATAAACATACGTGTGCATGTGTCTTTATAGCAGCATGATTTATAGTCCTTTGGGTATATACCCAGTAATGGGATGGCTGGGTCAAATGGTATTTCTAGTTCTAGATCCCTGAGGAATCGCCACACTGACTTCCACAATGGTTGAACTAGTTTACAGTCCCACCAACAGTGTAAAAGTGTTCCTATTTCTCCACATCCTCTAATCCATATTTTCACTTTAGCTATGCAGATATTGAGACTCGAATTTTAATTTGTCATCAGGTATTCCGTATCTATTGTAACCTAAAACTTCAAAATCTATCCATTATAATTTCACAGAATTGTCCTTATAATAATAGCTAGCATCTGCTCAGCATTTATAATTGTGCCTAGCACTATTCTAAATACTTTAAATGAACAAACTCATTTATTATGTTCAATAACCCTTTGAAATAAACAGTTTTCATCATTTCCATTTTGGAGATGAGGAAACAGTGTATCATTGACTAAGGTTACATCGTTTATAAATGACAAATTCAAGACTTGAAGCCAGTGTGTGTGGGTTGAGAGCCAGTGCTGTTAACCAGTATATCATGCTATCTCTCAAAGTAAGAATGTTGAGAATTAGCTTGGCAACTGAAACAAACAGCAAAAACAAACAAACATAAATTCTATTAGTTCTGCCATCTTGAACTAGCTCATGCCACTGACAATGGTACTTTGTCTGGGCCTCTGTTTTCTAATTTTTAAGATGACAAGATGAGACTAGTTTTTTCATTTGCAGCAATAAAATGCTAAGATAGTGGTTCTCTTTGGGTGGCTACACAGTTATTCACACAGATACCGGTTATTTAAAAGACACTATTTACCTTAATATCATCTTTTTCTCAGTTCCACATTGCTGGCACTAATTTACAATATTTTTAGCCCATTGAGTACACTGCCTTTATTGCATATTGTTACTACTTTATTCTTCATTATTTATCTTTCATGCTGTATATAAAAATAAATTTCCATAGCAAAATCAAATTTTTAATTCCATGCATCTACTGTCCTTATATTCCAAACAACTCCTTCTGATTTGTTGATGTCAATCCCTTCTCTGAACTCAACCACTTTGTTCTTCATGTTAGTAATTGCAGCCTATACCTTATGTTAGCCATTCTCTACTACTCTGTTTCAAAGCCACATTACATTCAACCCATGAAGCAATAAATCAGGGTTGCATGAAGTCACTTAAAGCACTTCAGCTCACCTTCCTTTAAATTGCATTCCAGACAGCTAGTACAATTTCTCAATTTACAGAAAATACTCAGTTTCATTCAATTCTTGCAGAATGTTCACTTTCAACTGATTGTGGACTTTAATCACATACACAAAATACCTTCACAGCAATACCTGTATTGACTGAAAAACTAGTGACTATAGGCTAGCCAAGCAGACCCAACAAAAAGGCCATCACAGTCCACTCCTTGTCAACTTGGCACTTATCTCCTTAAGACATATCTTAAACCTTAGTTAATCTTTAAATAGGGACAATAACAAAGTCATATTTTTGCCCAACATGATGAAACTTTCTTGGGTACAACCCAGAACAAACTAACCCTTGCCTTAAAAGAGGATGTAAAGTCCTTTAGGAATATTCACTCTTTTTTCTTTTATATATTTCAACTTCAGTATTGTGAGAGAAAGTTGAAAGTTAGCTTTTTGATACACTTTTTATAGATAATGAAGGAACAAAAGGGTGATAAAAGCAAAAAAATGTTTGAATAATATGTACACAAACATTTGTAACCAAATAAGGAAGATATGCTCATAATATAATCTTTGTTTTTCCAACTAGTTGTGTTGTCACATCAGGTAATTACAATTATCTTCTTCCTATTCCATATTCCCATTGCCATCAGCAAGAACTCATCAGATCATAATTCTTTGCTGATTGGGGACCCAAATCTTTGTTCCTAAAGGGTCTGGGCCATTAGCAGTCCTGCCTATATTGGGTTGTTGTTGTTTTCTATTGAATTTAATTACAGGACATGGTTGGAATAAGAGAAGCCCTCAGGTATCTCCTGTATTTCAGACATACATTTCCATTAACTTCACTGTATAGCAGCAACCCAATTTCCTCTGTACACCAGCCAGTAGAGTGTCCCACTTTTTTGCATATTGATTTAGAAACATGAGGACCCCAAAATGGCCCTCTGAGAATATCAACAAAATCATTATTTTATCTCCTGGCAGAAGTATTTCTCCCTTTGGAACTGACACTTCTAGCCCAGCAGAGCATAAAGTGGTAGGGATAGGAAGCCAAAATATTTGCCAGTGGATCACTATGGGTAATAGTGAGTAGTATCATTTCCATTTATTTTGTTTGATCCCTGTACCTGTGAATCTTGGAACTACAGTTTTTTTAAATTTTATTTATTTATGTATTTTTTTATTTTGAGACGGAGTCTCACTCTGTCGCCCAGGCTGGAGTGCAGTGGGGCGATTTTGGCTCACTGCAAGCTCCTCCTCCCGGGTTCAGGCCATTCTCCTGCCTCAGCCTCCCGAGTAGCTGGGACTACAGGCACCCACCACCACGCCCAGCTAATTTTTGTATTTTTAGTAGAGACAGGGTTTCACCATGTTAGCCAGGATGGTCTCGATCTCCTGACCTCACGATCTGCCTGCCTCAGCCTCCCAAAGTGCTGGGTGGGATTACAGGCATGAGCCACTGCGCCCAGCAGAACTATAGTTTAAATGTATCTCCTAAAAAGCATGTGTTGAGAAACTTCATTCGCAATATAACAGTGTTGGGAGGTAGGGTCTAATGAGAGGTGATTAGACCATGTGTGCAGAATGAATAAATTAATACTGTTAGCATAGGAATGGGTTTGTTATAAAAGGGGAATTTTGACCCCCTTTTACTCTCTCTTTCACCCTCTCTTTTCCCTTTTACCATGGAATGATGCAGCAAAAAGCCCTCATTAAATGATGGCCTCTCAATCTTAGACTTCCCAGTCTCCAGAACTATGAGTCAATACATTTCTGCTCATTATAAAATTATTCAGTGATGGTTTTCCGTTATAGCAACACAAAACAGACTAAGATGCTTGGCTATGGAAGAAAGAGAATCATGTATTGGAAGCTAATTGAAAGCACATACAGAAGCCTGGAGCTTGTCCTAGCTCCAACTAATTGTCACATTGCCACATAGTTGACACTGTAACTGTGCCTTCAGAAAGCCATTTCACTACTTTGTCAAGCCAGCTGCTTCAAAATAAGAGAAGACAGTAAGACTAGTGAATTCCATGAGCCTGGGCCCATTGTTGTACCCTATTTGCTATGAAGTGAGTTCTTTGATCACAAGTAATGGTATGTAAAATAACGTAACAGAAGATAAGGAATTCTACAAGTCTATAGATGGTAGTTTTGGTGGAAGCATTGTGGCAGAGAAGGCAAATCCATATCTACAATAAGTGTCTATTCTAGTAAGAACAAAATGGTGCTTCTTCCAGAATGGAAATGGTCCAACATAATCAGCCTATCAGCTGGTTGATCATACTAGTGGATGGTGTCATATGAGAGACTCAGTGTTTGTCTCTGATGATGGCTGATTGGGCACTTATACATGACGTTAGCCATGTAATCTTTTGTAAGTGCAAGTCTATATTGCTAAGCCCATGGATAATCTCCATCCTTGAAACCACGGCCACTTTGTTTGTGAACCCTATGTGAAATCAGAGAAATGAGTGGGGAAAGAGGTTCATCGGTATCCACAGAACAAACCATCTTATAAACTACGTATTAAAAGCATTGTCTGGTGAAATCACCCTTTGGTGAGCACTCATAGGAAACATAAATATCTTTATATTCTGTGTCCACTAAGAGAGTTCTATTCATATACCTCTCTCTCCAAGACCTTGTTGTAACCAAATTTGCAGTTGTGTTTCTTTTTAAGTACTTGACTATCCAGCCAAACCATTAGCCATGGGTAATGAATCAGTATAGTCTCTTGTCACACATAAGCAACACAACTTTATTATCTTAACAGTTCTGTAGGTCAAAAGTCTGATGTTAGTCTCACCAGGGTAAAAATAAACTTTTTAGAACAGGATTAAATTATTTTTTGTAGTCTCTATGTAGGATCTGTTTCTTTGCCTTTTCTAGCTTCTAGCTTGCCAACATTATTTAAACTGGTAGACTCCTTCTATCTTTAAAGCTAGAAAAGCTGAATTAAATCCTTTTCACATCTCTCACATGGTATCACTCTGACCTCTTCCATGGATATATCTCCCTCTGGCTCTTTTCCCTACTTTTCCTCATTTACGGACCCTTGTAAATATTGGGCCCACCCAGATAATCCAAGATAATACATGTATCCTGAGGTCCTTAACTTAATCACGACTGTGAAATTCCTTTTGCCATACAAAATAACGTAATCACAGCTTCCAGTGATTAGGATACATTTGGGAAGTCATTATTTTGCCTATCACAGTTTCTCTTTTGTACCCCCAAAATTTAAGCTAATCTCCCATGCAAAATACATTCACTGTGTTCAAAGGTCCATAAAATCAAAACCCATTATATCATCAACTCAAAGTCCAAAATCCCATCTAAATCTCATCAGCACAGAAGTCCCAAATTTCATTATCACTAAAATAATTTAAATTAGGTATGAGTGCATTGGATTCTGACACAAAATTCCTCTCCATTTGTAGATCCATGAAACTAGACAACAAGATATTTACTCTCAAAATACAATAGTGAGACCGGCATAGGAGAGTAGTTATAGACATTCCTTCTCAAAGAAGGAGAAAATATAAGAAAAAAATGAGTCATCAATCCCAAACAACTTTTAAATCTAGCCAGGCAAACTACATGAGATTTCAAATTCTGGAAATGATTGTTTGTGATTTGCAGTTCCAGCCTCTGCAGTCCGAGTTTGAGGCTTCATTCTCTTCCCTTGAAGATCTACCCTGTGAGTCATCATTTATATCCTGGGTTTGCTGCGGGGTGGTTTTATCTCCTATTTCCTGCCTGCAGAATTTTGGGGGTCAGAAAGACTTCTTTCATTTTATCCTCTCTCTCTTTCTTTCAATTAAAGCTGGCAGTATTCCTCCTGGTATAAAAATTCTCAAGAATTTTGGTGGTTTTCTGGGTTTGTCATGAGGATTCACTCCAGTAGACAACAATCTTTTCCAGAGATGTTTTCTGAAAGATCCCATCTCTATTTTTGGCTTCTGCCTAGTTGAGTGAGGGAATCAGTGAATCACACACATTATTTTCAAGAAGGCTTTGTGTGACTAAATACTTAGCTTTTTAGTCTTCCTGAGGTATTATCTAAAGGTTGCCTGGCCATATTCTTGATTCTTTTTTCCTCTGCAACTTCCATTTTCAATGGCAAATCTCTTAATTATAGGGTCTTTTGAAATTTTGGTAGATCGAGAATTTTTTAAATCATCAGGGCCTAGTTTCTTTGTTTTTAGCACATCTTTTATCAATTTAGCTCTTTGTTCTTGCCTTTTGTGATAAGCAGGAAGAATAAACTAGATCGCAATTTCGACACTTTTCCTGGAAATTTCCCCAGCTGAATGTCTAATTTCATCATTTTTAAGGTCTGCTTTCCACATTACTTCAGGACACAATTCTGCTAAGATTTCTGTTGCTATGTAATGAGAATCTCCTTTTCTCTAGTTTTTAATAGGACATCCCTCATTTTCTCTTGATCCTTCACCAGGAGTACCTAGAATATACATATATTTACTATAAGTCTGTTCATGAAAATTTAGATATTCTCTAAGGTGATTTAGCTTTTCTCTCTCATTTTCTTCTGAGTAATTAATCCACAGAGTTATTGATATCTGTATTTCTACTAATAGTATGTTTAAGACAATCTAGGTAGTGTTTAAAAATTATGTCACTCAAATGTTCTCATTGCCCAATTTCAAAGCTGCTTTGCATTTTCAGGTATTTATTACAGTAGTAATTCACTTCTAGTTACCCAAATACGTGTCAACCAAAGCTCAACCAGAGAAGTAGAACCTGTACTCTCTCTCTCTCTCTCTCTCTATATATATATATATACACACACACACACATATATACATGTGTGTATATATGTGTATATATATGTGTGTGTGTATATGTGTGCGTGTGTGTGTGTGTATATATAGATAGAGAGAGAGAGAGAGAGATTTATAAGGAATTGGCTTATGTAATTTTGGGGGCTCAATAGGCAAGTCTGAAACCCACAAGACAGGCCATCAGTTAGGAGAGGCTGGAGCTCTTGCACGTCAAGTGAAGCTGCTGTTCACAGGTGGAATTTCTTCTCCCTGAGAGAAACCTTGGTGGTGATTTTGACCTTTCAATTAACTGAATCAGGCTCCCCATATTATCTAAGATTATCTGACAGTTAACTGACTATAGTTTTTAATCACACCTACAAAACTCCTTCACAGCAACACATAGATTAATGTTTTATTCAACAACTGTGGACTGTAGCCTAGCCAAGTGGACACATTGAAAAGACCATGACAGTTTGTTAAGTGTCAGTGTGAACTTTCTTTTTTCAATCTCTGTTCAGGCACTTACTGAGACACCAAGGGGCTTAATAAAAACTTCCAGCCACAATTTTCAAAAGAAATTAGATTACATGAAAAGTTAATAGAGCAAGAAACTCTACTAATCTTTTTTGGAATAATAATTTTTAGTTTCTCTTTTAAAATTTTGTTAAAAGTTGTTTGTGGTTCAAACAGAAACATCTTTATTCCTACATACTTTCTAGTAATTGAACAAAATTGAACCTGTTCAATCTTATTAATGAACCCTAATTGGGAAGGAAAGAAAAATGACAGAAAAACAGTTAAAAAGGAAAAGATAACCATAGAAAACTATACATTGGCAAGGTAATAGAAGTTCAGCGTTAACCATTTTGTTGAGCATGGCAACTGAGTAAAGAGTTTGGCCGCCACATTAGAGCTTGGTATGATATGGGATAAATCAAGCAAACCCTATGTACAGTGATTAAAATGAGATCCATTTACTGGTATATGTTTCCTGGCTTCTGACACTGCCAGGATAATTGCCACTGCCAAGGCTGTATGTTCAATGAACTCAATCAGCCAATCCAAAAAGTCACATGATGCTGCTGCGTGGTGCCAAGCAAAGGGGAGAATTGCTGGGGAGCCTGGGAGGGGGGAAAGCTCATACAAATGAGCTTTTTGGCAGGATGTAATCCCCTTTGGAGGGACCCCTACCTTTCACAGAGCATACTGCATTTTGCTAGGAACAAGTCCCAACTGTGTTCCTTTAGAGAAATCCCAGTAAGCTTTACCATCACAGATAATATTAGCTCTCATGGTGGCAAAAGCTACTGATGAGTGCCTGCTACCTTTAAGATTAGTTTGCAAGATGATCATTTATTCTTATAATATTTTTTGTTGCTATTTCTCTCTTCAAATGAAAACTTTCTAAATTCTCTAGGATTTTGCCTATCATGTTTCCATACTTTTTCTCCTATTTCCAAGTTAGAATGTATAAACAGTGTAAAAAAAGATAGTGTGTAATAAAATGAATATATGACACAAAAAGTGGACAGAAAAATTTTTATTATGGTTGGATTTAAGTTTATTCTAGGATACACACTTATTTTTGCCTTTTACGTGTAAATGGTTTGTTTTCATTATTTTAATCCAATGCACCCAGGGGCACTTTGTTCATCTTATACCTTTTCAAAAACTGAATACAAGAGCCTCCTATCTTCTTATTCTAGCTTTTCCAGAATAGCTAATTCCTTTTTCCACCAAGTTTTCATTACTCCATTGCTTTCCTGTGTTTTTATGTATTTCATACTTCATTTCTTGAGAGCATGAGAATATGATAGCTACAGACACTGCTAAATATGTTTTTCATTTATTCAGTTGGAAGAAGATAGAGAACAAGAGTTTGGATTTAGAAAAGTCAGCTTTGTAATGACAAGGTTGTTTACAGTTTATTTTTGGAACATTTTGCACCTTGAAATCTTTGTAGAATATTTATAAATGGTTATGTTTTAATTTAATTTTCTTGCTAAAATATTTTCTTTGAATTTATGAAAAAAATGGAAAGGCCAAATGTTCACAAACACCAATATCTCCAAAATAATAATTTTTAGATTTTTTTCATCTAAGGAATTAATGTTTAAATTTTCAAGCCCACGTAAACATAAATTAAAAGTTATATAATGGCTCTTTCATGACATAGAAATAAAAAGGCAGTCCACAACTCTCTCTCTCTGTGTGTGTGTTTGTGTATATGTGAATTTGCTTAATTTTTCTTTTGTATTGTTGTTATTTGGAGAAATTATGTTTCACAATGTAAAAATTAGACCAAAAACCTATAATTACTAGAATTTTTTTAATGAAAAACTCCATCTCTAAAATTAATATTCCTTAATATCTCACAGCATTACAAGAAAGGATAAAAATGTACAAACTGCTTAACACAACCTTTTTTTTGAGAAAAATAAAACATAACTATATTTCCTTGCTGTTTAATAATCGCTTCCCTTCTTTATTACCATCAACACTTGCAAAAAAAGAGGCAAGGGCTTTGGGATCTATGAAAGCTTTAAAAAAGGATGTTCTCTAACCAATAACTTGGATGCACCCTGTCCATTTCCATTGTTGTCCTCAGTGCAAACCTCCAACATGGGTCACCTACGCACCTAGACCTCTCCAGAGCCTCTTAATTATCCTTACCTTCCATACTGGGCTCCCTTTATAATCTATTCTGCACATTCAGTCAGAGAGATGAGTTAGATAGCACCATACATGAGCATAGAATCCATCAATAGCTTCATCACATTTTGAATTTCAGGCCTAAAAGCCGTATATAATTTCTCTGTGACCTTTCTCTCTCTCCTTTAAATCTCATGCCAAGCTTTCTGGTGCTCTCTGCACTCACTTGCTGCCTGTCTATCCTTAGGTCATACTAAGCATGGAGCTGCCCCAGGGTTTTCTCATTGATATGATCTGGCTGTGTCCCCATTCAGATCTCATCTTGAATTCCCATGTGTTGTGGGAGGGACCTGGTGGGAGGTAATTGAATCATGGAGGGAGATCTTTCCCATGCTGTTCTCATGATAGTGAATAAGTCTCTGATGGTTTTTAAAAAGAGGACTTCCCCTGCACAAGCTCTCTGTCTTTGCCTGCTGCCATCCATATAAGATGTGATTTGCTCCTCCTTGCCTTCTGCCATGATTGTGAGGCCTCTCCAGCCATGTGGAATTGTAAGTCCATTAAACCTCTTTTTCTTCCCAGTCTCGAGTATGTCTTTATCAGCAGTGTGAAAATGGACTAATACACTCATGATTTTCTCTCTGCTTGCCCCTGTCTTCTCTAGATTAGTCCATAACCACCTCCTCCTCATCACTTCAAAATCAGCTCACTTTTTCATTCCAGGGAGGCTTTTCTGAGTTTTAGTGTGAGGAGTGTCTTCCTCCCCTCCCAACTCACTTACTTTCTATGCTGAATAGCATCACCCAGTTTTGTTACCTTCAGAATTCCTATCACAAAATCTTTATTTATCTATTCACTTATCTTCTCCATCTCCCCATAAAGAACATAAGCTTCATAAGCCTACATTCTCATGACTTTATCCTCACACTTGTCATATAGCAGGTGCATAGTAAATGGAAACTGAGTTTAGTATGAAGCAAAGAGATTGGGCAAAGAAATTACAGTAGGAAGCTGTCTATCATGATTATGGGCTGCAATTGTGATAATGGTCATTATTTCAAGTTAGCAATGAAAATCTTTATTCTGTAAATAACATTAAAAACCCACAGCACAATGTTCATAATTATATGTATCTGTGATAAAATAAAGAGAACTAGAAATGGGAATAGCTAATAAATGACCTTACCTTACAATGCCTTTTTGTAGTCCCCATAGCAATGATGGAACCTAATGGAGTGAAAGGAGAGCAGATGAAGTCCCTGTTGACTGCGGATCTGGACCGATGGTTCTCTTGATACATGGAGCAGAATGGGAGAGGGGCTTCCCTCAAGACTTGCTCACTGCCTAGAGATTAGTTTACTTTATGAACATTTTTTTCTGGGATGTGACAGCTAATTCACTTTTTTTTTTTTTTTAAGAAACTACGATTCTGACACAGGTCTTAATGCTTTGTTCCTAAATTTTATATCTTCACTCTTGTTGCATGTTGATTTTCCAATTCACTCTGAAAAAAAATGGCAGTTATTTTAAAATGTAGCTTACTTGAAATCCTGATTATCTTAAAAAAACGCATTTTATGACATATACTCATGTCCAGGCCTCTGGTTCATTCTTCTAAGTTTGGGTAGAGGAGACTAGGGTAATATTGTGTTAGAAGTGTTACAGAAGCATCTGTTCTTCATGATACTCTGGAGTAATAGAAGAACCTGTTCTTCACAAAATTCTGAAGAGTACAAGACTAATAATGATCCTCTCCTAATAGGCAACTAAAATAAGAGTCCATAGTAGACGTTTCCTCTATGTTGCAGATAGCTATAAGTATTCTTCATTGGAATTCAGATTATTAAACACATCTTGGAAAATCTGTTACCAGCAGAGGAGCTGGGGAATATGATTCATCTGCAAATCACATCATGTTTCAATAAAAATAGTTTTGGTAGTATATCTGATAGACAAGTTTAATTTATAGTTGAATCTGGAAGAATGGACCCAAGTATTTTTATGACACTATCTTTACCCTTAGGTTGGGAAGATGATGTTATGCATATTATTTTATTTATTTAGTTTTAATCTATTTTATTTTTGGATCTATAGAATAAGTATATAATTATGCAGTTCATCTCCCTTAAAATCTCTTCTCTCACACTCTCCATGATTTTTCCTCTAATGTATCTAATAACATATACCTGTTATCTGGTATAGATTATCTGGTAAACATCTTGCAGATGTCTCATCTGGTGGCATATATGATAAGGAAGGTGCCCAATACCTTCCAAATAAATTTAAAGAGGGTAATCCTTCCAAAACACTCCCTGCCACTGAAGACTCTTCACTCTCAAAAAACTCCAATTCATAGCTTATTTAAACTTTAATCACTAGGGATGTTCTGAGAGTAAGACCAGACACATTTCAATAATAGGCTCCTTGGGCAAGATGACTTGATTGCTTTCTTTTTTCTGTTTGTTTGTTTGTTTTTGAGATGGAGTCTCGCTCTGTCGCCCAGGCTGGAGTGCAGTGGCGCAATCTCGGCTCACTGCAAGCTCCGCCTCCCGGGTTCACGCCATTCTTCTGCCTCAGCCTCTCCGAGTAGCTGGGACTACAGGCGCCCGCCACCACGCCCGGCTAATTTTTTGTATTTTTAGTAGAGACGGGGTTTCACCGTGGTCTCGATCTCCTGACCTCGTGATCCGCCCGCCTCGGCCTCCCAAAGTGCTGGGATTACAAGCGTGAGCCACCGCGCCCGACCTGACTTGATTGCTTTCTTACATTGGATAGCCACAGCTTTAATATACTAAATAAATATTAAACATTATTTTTAATCAGTTGAGCAATGAGGACTTCATCTTATTGCCTTCGTTTCACTGTTTGGAACCTACACAAAACTCAGAAATTGATTTACAGTAAAAATCACTCTTAAAACAAAGATTTTTCTATTTAAGCACTTAAAAAGTAGAAAGTCACTGCGTAAAATCAGAAATCTCCTAACTCATTAACTAGCTAAATATTCAAAAAGGTTACTCTTTCAAACTGAGTATATTTAAAATGGGCATTGATATAAATGCAGTTTTGGCTTCAAAAGGCTGATGCTTTTTATTCCTCTCATACTCAGTCTCTTCGTTTATGTGTGTGTGTGTGTGTGTGCGTGTGTGTGCGCGCGCGCGCGCGCGCAGCTCCCACTGATTTCAAAGATTCCAGAAGAGGAAGAGGAGATAAGTATTATTCTAAACTAATCCACTATTGTGGGATTTTGAAAAACATATATACAAGCAGGACAAATAAAGAAAACATAGGTTTCTTTCTTTCCATCATTCTGTTTTATTGTTTTTTGTTTGAATGAACAAATGCAACATTTACCTCTTAGTTTTATCTGATTCTGGCAAAGTTGTGAGATTATCAGACTGTTCTATTATAAAAAGAGGCATCATTTTCTGAAAGGAAAAGGTTTTGGAGCTACTGATTTATAAAAGCTCATCCATTTTTTATTAAAATTGGTGTTCTCTGAAAAAAGGAAAATCCCTTTTCTCCTCCATCTATAAATACTTAGTACTTTTCTAGCTTCATGCTTGTGATTATTACTTAAATTATAAATGGTTAGTTTATTTATAGTTATGTTCTCAAGCTCTCATAACTACTAAAAAAAGTAACAGTGGTTTTAAGATCAGTTTTACTAAACATAATAGTTCATTTAGTAATTTCTTTAAATATAATCTAGAAGAAAACAGTTTACAGGTCACCCACTTTGTGACTCTTCTCAGGCCTCTCCACTCTGCTAGACATATGCCCAGATGATTGCTTTCTCTCTAGTGTTTAATGAACACACCGATTTTAGCACTCATTATACTGCTTATAATAATTCATTTTACTGTCTTCTGCATAAATCTGAGTTCTGAATGGCAGGGACCTTGTTTTTCTCATATCCATATCTAGACATCTGGGCAATGCCTAACATATACTAGACAATAAGTAAGTATTTGCTAAAATAAGTGTTTTGTTTTCTTTATTTTCGCTTTTTCTGAATATAGAATAATAAACTTTATTGTAGAATATTTGATAGACATCTACAAATATAAAGAACATTAATTGCTCAACTTTATTATCTTGAAACAGCCATTGCTAACATTAGTGTCTTAATTTTTCTAATTGAATTTAACTTGTGGTTTAAGATGAATAAACAAGACCTGCAGCTCAAAAACTTCCTTTTCCCTATCCTTGCTGTTTATTTCACTTCTGGTTGATTTTATATTTTTTGAAGTTTTTCTCATCTGCAGTTATTTAGGATTGATTTTGTATGCCTTCATTCATTCATTTATTTATTTTCATATGATAAATATTCATTGACCTCCTGCTATGTTTTAGGTACAATGCCAGGTCTTGGGAACATAATATTGAGCAAACACATGTTATCTCTGCTTTCTTGGAACTTATAGTTAGGAGAGCAAATTATAACAGAGAGTATTTACAAAAGGGAAGGCTTAGAACTCAATTTAAAAGTGAGTTCTTTTCTAGGGGGATGAAAAAAGGAAACATAGATAATCTGCAAGGTTCAAAAACTATGTGGCATTCAGCAGTTTTCTGTATTTGAACATCTGCCACTGTGTGTGTGTGTGTGTGTGTGTGTGTATTCGGATCATGTTGTGGAAGTGCTCGCAACTTTCTAGCTGTCCTAAATCCTTCCAGCCACAAATCTAGGTACTCTTCCTCCACAAGATTGGATAATTATTTGATTTTCTTTCTGACGTTATTGATTCATTAAACAATCTAGTATCAGAATACTTTCTTTTAGAAGAACTCATGGATTTTCAAGGGCTTAGAACATTGAATTTCACTTTTCAATTTCACTATTTATATACAGAAATTACATTTATAGTCCGTGTATTTTTTTTAAAAGCTGAAAACAAACAAACCAAGTCAATCTCAGGAAATCAGATATACATCTGCAACTGTGAGCTGCTTTTCTAACACTCTCTTTGCAATAAAATTTATTAAAGGAGAATTTATCATTTGATTTTTGTATTCCATAAAAAAGTTTTCGGCTGGGCGCGGTGGCTCACGCTTGTAATCCCAGCACTTTGGGAGGCCGAGGCGGGCGGATCACGAGGTCAGGAGATCGAGACCACGGTGAAACCCCGTCTCTACTAAAAATACAAAAAATTAGCCGGGCGTGGTGGTGGGCGCCTGTAGTCCCAGCTACTTGGAGAGGCTGAGGCAGGAGAATGGTGTGAACCCGGGAGGCGGAGCTTGCAGTGAGTCGAGACTGCGCCACTGCACTCCAGCCTGGGCGACAGAGCAAGACTCCGTCTCAAAAAAAAAAAAAAAAAAGTTTGCTAGCTGCTTCTGCTATATTTTAAGTGACATTTCTTCAGTAATATTAAAGATTCAATGATAAAGAGGAAAGAGAAGTGAGAGAGGGAGGGCACAAATGGAAACAGTTCATATGGATTTCCAAAAATGATTGATCGTTCTTGATTATATCTGTTACTTCATAATTTAAAAAGATAAGTAATTCTAGATAGTGTTGCAATTTCTAATAATGCAAATTAGAAATGTCATGTACTTTATTTACTTCTACTCACCTAATCAATGAGAAGAGTAAAAGTGCATAATTAGTATTAATAAATATCTTTTAATTAAATCTAAGAAAATAAATTTTAAATAACTTTAAATATTCTAAGTGACATATGGTAGAGTGAATATCAATGAAAGAACCTCAAAAACAACCTGTTGTTTTTGCTGTTTAAGTGTTTTATTGTAGGAAATGTAGTAACTGAGCAACTTAGAGGGTTATTTTCTATGTTGTTTAGAAAACAGGTAGAAAACTTCAAAAATTATTTGTAGGCAAAAAGTAGCATCTATATATTTTGGTTATATAAAGCTAAGTAGGCACTCACTGTAAGGTGTCCATTTTCAGTTTATAATTCTCAACTTTAAAATAAGCTTTGTCTTTAATATCTGTGGCTTTATATTCTCTTGTTGTTTGACATTTATTTTCTATCATTAGTAGAAACAACCCTTAAGAGAGACAGGTAAAATCTTGAAAATATTTTAAGTAACTGTCAACAGAATTGAAACTGCCTTCATTTTTAATTTTGATTAACTTCTTTTTTTTACTTTTCTAAGAAAAGTTTTTGAAATATACAGGAAAGTTCACAAGTTGTAAGTCATTTTTCACAAATAAACACAGTCATGAAACAATTATTCATATAGAGGCAGTACTAAAAGGTGCCTCATGCTCCTTTTAGACCTTAATTCCTCAGCAAATGTAATCATGTTTTGACATCCATTACCATAGATTAACTTTGTATGCTTTTGAATTTTATATAAATGAAATCAAACAGTAAGTTCACCATGATATCTGGCCGCTTTTACTCAATATTTTGTTTGTGAGGATTATCCATGTTGTTGACTATAACAATAGCTCATTATGTTTTTTGCTGGAGAGCAGCAGTTGGCAAAGTTTTTCTATAAAAAGTAAATATGGTAAATATTTGTGTTTTGGGGACTGTATGGTACCTATCACAACTCCTCAATTCTGCCCTTGTAGCATGTTATAATATGAGAGCAACTGTAGACAATATATAAGTTAATAAACAAGTCTGTGTTCTAATAAAACTTTATTTACAACAGCAGGTGGTGGACCAGATTTGGTTCATGGGTCATATTTTGCCAACCCATGCTGTGCGGTATTCTATTTTGAGAATATACCACAGTTCATTTATCCAGTCTTCTGTTGGCATTGTCTCCAGTTTGATTAATAATGCTAAAAAAATTCTAGTTTTGAGGTTCATAAACATATGTGTTTTGTTTATGCTTATACCAAATTATGTAATTGCTGGGACAGAGAGGGTTTAGGTTCCGATTTGCTAGATACTACCAAACAGCTTTCTGTATTTGCATCCACCAGTAATGTTTGAGAATTCTGTTTGCTCCACTTCTCCACCAACCCTTGGTATTGTCAGTTTTTAATTTGGTATAGTGATGATTTACTTCTTAAAGAGATGACACTAGGAGTTAAATATCTAAATCTACAGCAAGAAATATATCTCCATGGAAGGTATTACTATATATATTTACATTTATGTTTTAACATTTAATTTTAGTGGATCTGTCCCCCCCTCACATCTCCAGTTAGGTACATACACACACACACACACACACACACACACACACACCCAAACCCCCTTCCCCAAACCTGAAACAAAAACTGCATTTGCTAGTCTTGAAAGAACACTGTGATTTCCTATGGTGCTTTAGGGAAAAAAAAATCATGTATTTGTATGCTTAGAGAAACAGAGAGAAAAAGTGTAGCATCCTATTGTCTTTAAGAGGATAATTTCAAAGCCTCAGAAACTGTCTCTAGCCAGTGCTTTCAAAGTAAGCTCAAAGTGCAGTGGGATGTGCAGAAAACGTTCATTAATCAGGCACACTGTGAGTTAAGTCTTCACTTCTAGGAATCATTTCTAATCATTTGCAATTAGAATAATGTTTCTGAAAGTGTTCGCCTTGCTAACCATGAGGAGTTGAAACTCTCTCTTTTGGGAAAGTGAGCAGATGGTGTCACTTCATTTACTTTTTCCTGTGCTGCAGGGAGGACTAAGAGATTTAACTGTCCTTTCCATGTCTCCTGTCTATGGTTTGGATACTTCTCTAGTCTAGTCATAGCTCTTGGCTCAGCTATTTCTTGTCCAGTTCTCTTTGTTTGATGTTACTTTGATCCTCACGCAATATCAGCAATGCTTTGCTTGGATGACTCTCTCACTGTAGCTCTTACTCTTTTTCTTGGCAGAAGTATTCTTTTCTTTTTGTTGTAAGAATCTGGCCAGTAATGAGGTAGTAAGCTCCTGTCGAAGCAGCAGGAGTTGTCAGTGCTCCTTTCTTTCATTAACTTTCTTGGGCTGTAGCCACAACAGCGAGACTTCAGGGACTGAGAATTTAACCTTCTCCAGCACCGATCATTTTTCCACATGGATTCACATGGCCCCATAGCCCCTTGGCCCCTTTCACCAGCCCCGTCTCTTCACACTGCTTTTTATAGTTTATCCTGAACTTTCTGTCCAATATTCTCCAGAGCCACCATGAAATAATATGCTTGAAGCGTTTTTTTTTTTTAAGTTAACTACCTTTTATTCATTGTTGTAAAATGAAGAACACTCTCATACAGCTTTCACAAAAAGTTTTCAAACTTCAAATAACAGCTGTGGCAAATTATTTTTTATCTTATGAAATAAGCAAGTAATTGGTAACTATACTTCTGTAGCATAATATCATTTATTTTAATCCTAGTAGAATAAAATATGTATATTCTTCTACCTAAAGTAATGACTATATATGTGTACATAATATATAATTAGAAAATGTACATCTCTTCAAGTAGTAATCTTTCAGTTAAATATTCATGTCATTTACCATTCATTCTGAAAGAAACAATGTGTTGATGAACTGAATGAGAACTTTGATCTGTGGCACTTAAAGTGACAATAATTGTAATCCAAAAATAATATTAATAATAATGGTAATTAGGCTACCATGTTTTAGATGCCTGCTATGTACTAGATACAATGCCAGACATCATGTGTTGTATGTGGGTGTGTACAATTTATAATTCTCACATAAAACTTGTAAGATAGTTATGATCATGACCATTTTACACATAAGGAAAATGAAGAATCGACAGCTTTCTCACCCAAAGTTAGAATTACACTGAATATTTCTCTTTCTGCAATTCCTACATCTCTTATCCTAGGTCAACTTCCTGTTCTCTCAGATTTGGCTGTCATACATATTATCAATATGTTTGCCATTCCTAATGTATTGAATGTTCATTTGTAAAAGCATGTCCAATGTGCAGATGGGTATAGCCTATTCTTGAACCTATCATCATAAGCCATACAATGTTGAAAGACTAGAATCACTTGTTATCTCAAGTTTACTTTGAAATGATTTCTACATGTTAATGGAATATCCACCTTTACTGGTGCTTTAGGTTACATTATATATATATATATATATATATGTTATATCCTTTAGGTTATAGATATGATATATAAATCATTATATATATAATATATAACCTAAAGCACCAGTAAAGGTGGATATTCCATTAACATGTAGATTAACTGAAAGATCACTACTCAAAGAGATGTACATTTTCTAATTATATATTTTGTACACACACATACAGTCATTATTTTAGGTAGAAGTATATACTATATACTATATACTATGTACTATATACTATATATATGTATAGTATATAACCTAAGGCACCATTAAAGGTGGATATTCCATTTTATATGTAATATTTTATTTACATATGATAAATACATATTTATCATATGTAAATAAATATATAAATATATTTTATTTATATAAATAAAATATATTTATATGTTATATATTTAAATATATAGTATATATAATTTAAAAATACTTATACTATATATTTAAATATATATATTTAGACTGATTCATTTATTTACAATTAATTATGGATTATACCTTTGTGTTTATGAGATTGGAAGATAAAGAGCTAAATGCAACTGTGCTATTCAGAAGTTTTAACACACATTACACATATTATTTCCATTAGTTTCCAGTTTGCCATTAGAGACTAAGATTTTTTTTTTATTCTTTGGATCTGTATTGACACCAAATTAACATCAATTGCAGGAAAATGTCCACACTGGCTAATACTTTCTTAATATGTGCCATCATGTGCTTTATTATAGTTTCTTATTTACTGATCTGTAAGCTACTCTAATGTTCCTTCATTTTTATTCGATATATTCATCTCTCTTATATTTGCAGATGGATATATTTCTATCATTCTTACCAGTAACAGCCATGGGCTTTTAGTTACTTCAGGAAAATTAAAAAGCAACTTCCTCAACAGAGTGCCTTTTATCTCTTATT
Organism: Symphalangus syndactylus; assembly: GCF_028878055.3. Taxonomy (NCBI): domain Eukaryota; kingdom Metazoa; phylum Chordata; class Mammalia; order Primates; family Hylobatidae; genus Symphalangus; species Symphalangus syndactylus. The sequence continues at coordinate 48,778,521 of NC_072439.2, read as the reverse complement.
ATTTGGCAGCACAGGCAAAATGCCAATCTAAGTCAATTCAGTCACATCAGGTATTCTACAAACGGCAGTAGAGTAACACTTAGGGGCTGTGGCAATTCCCTTCAAGACTAGGAAATGAGTACAGGAAGATGTACAGGAAGAGTCAGATTATGAACACGCAACATTTTAAAGACAAAGATAGAAAATTGTCATCACAATACTTTCTTTAACTGATACAGAGACGTTGTTTGTAAGGAGATGTGAGGTGTAAAAATATTTCATTCATTTTGGTTCAACGAAGTCTCAATCAAAGGCAGAAGAAATAATTTATTGTATTTCTATATTCTTAAAATTCCATAAATATTTCCAAATCCATAAATATAATGCTATTGCCAAAAGTATAACTTTTTAGAAAATAGACTTTATTTTTTAGAGCAGTTTTAGATTCACAGCAAAATTGAGAAGAAAATACAGGATTTTCCATATGCTGCCTGCCCCTACATACACATAGCCTCCCCATTATCAGTATCTCCCACCAGAGTAGTACATTTGTTATAACTGATGATCCTGTATTGACATATCATTATCATTCACTCTTGGCATTGGATGGAGGTATAATGATGTTATGTACCATTATAGTATCATGGAGAGTAGTTTCACTGCCCTAAAATCCTCTATGCTTCACCTAGTCATCCCTCCTTTACCTCTTTCCTCAGCAAAAGCTGATTATTTTTAAGGTCTCCATAGTTTTGCCTTTTCCAGAATGTCATATAGTTGTAATTACACAGTCCATAGCCTTTTCAGATTGGCTTTCTTCACTTACTAATATGCATTTAAGTTTCCTCCGTCTTTTTTGGGGGGTTTTCATTCAGCTTTGAATAGATGTTTGATTCTTTCAGAGGTAATAAATTATAAAGTAAGCATACTTCTTCTTTTGTAAATTGCTTTTTTATGTCCCTGCGTGTTCTTATGTATTATTTCTTAAAATTGACACATTATAATTGTACATATTTATGGAGTACAATTTGATGTTTCAGAATGTATATATGTTGTGTAATGATTAAATCAGAGTATTTAGTGTATCTGTCACCACATGAATTTATAATTTCTTTGTGGTAAGAACGTTCAAAAGTCTGTTATCCCTGCCCGAAGTCATAAAGCATTTCTCCTATGTTTTGTTCTATTAGTTTCACATTCTTGGGTTTTACATTTAAGTCTAATTCATTTTTAGTTGTTTTTTGTATATGATGACAGGTAGGGGTCTAGTCTCACTCTTCTGCATATGGGTATCCAACTTTCCCAGTACCATTTTTTAAAGAGACTATCTTTGCTGTGTGTGTGTTCTTGGCATGTTTGTAAAAAATTAGGTGGCTGTAGGTGTATGAATCCCTGTCTGGGGCTTCATTCTACTCCTTTGGTTTATGTGTCTGCCTTTATGCCAGTACCATGCTATTTTGGTTACTATAGATTTGTAGTATATTTTGAAGGATGTAGTGTGATGCCTCCTACTTTGTTCTTTCTGCTCAGGATGCTTTGGCTATTCTAGCTCCTTTGTGGTTGTACATGCTAATAGTGAACCATCTGAAAAGGAAATTTTTAAAAATCCCATTTACATAGCTACCAAAAAGTAAGATGCCTTACCTTAAGCAAGGACGTGAAAGATCTCTACACTGAAAATTATAAAACATTGATGAAAAAATTAAACAGGACACAAATAAATGGAAAGATACCCTGCATTCATAGATTGGATGAATTAATATTGCCAAAGTTGCCATACCACCCAAAGAGATCCACAGATTTAATGCATTCTTTATCAAAATACCAATGATATTTTTTACATAAATGGAAAACAAAATTCTCCACATCTTTTAATGGCTTGATAGTCTATTTATTTTTAGTGCAAAACTTTAACTTTTTAGTGATTAATCGTTTAATTCATGTCCCCAGAGTAATCTGATAGGTTTCAAGTACTTGGGCTAAAGAAATTAAAACAGCTAAACAAAGTGTAAAAAGCCTTGGAATGATAGCAAAAGAATTTGGTTGTAGTTCCTAATCTCACACTTTGCTCTTAACAACCATTCGTGACTTTGAGCATCTCACCTTTATGGTTCTTTTTTTCTGTAAAATAATGGACTATGAGAAAATTATCTATTAAATCCTTTCAACTCCAGATATTTATGATTATTATCTGTATCAAGATGGGCTATGGGTCTGGGCACGTTGGCTCACGCCTGTAATCCCAGCATTTTGGGTGGCTGAGGCAGGCAGGATTGCCTGAGGTCAGGAGTTCGAGACCAGTCTGACCAACACGGTGAAACACCATCTCTACTAAAAACACACAAAAAAATTAGCCAGGCATGGTGGTGTGCACCTGTAATCCCAGCTACTCGGGAGGCTGAGGCAGAGGAATTGCTTGAACCAGGGAGGAGGATGTTGCAGTGAGCCGAGATCGCGCAATGAACTCCAGCCTTGGCAACACAGCGAGACTTCACAAAAAAAAAAAAAAAAAAAAAGGTGGGCTATCATTTTGCATACAATGATTTACTAAAACCATTTGAGTAAATCATGCATATATTATCATGTGAGAGGGGCAGGAGTCTGGGGAAAATTACCTGAATTATTTAAAACAATGGCTACATATTCATCTTCATTAAAGCTAATTGAAGACAACCGGTGTTTTGAACATGACACTTTCCAATTAAAAGCCCTTCAGTGGCTCCTTATTGCCCTTATAATAAAGATCAAATGTTTTAATCTAGCCTGCAAGTCTCCCCCACGACTACCACCATTTAGCCCCTATGTTAGCTGAGATAGGACAAATGTGTAATGGCTTAAACACAATGGATGTGTACTTCTTGTTTAGATAATAGTGCATAGAGGAGTGAGGCCTTCTTCTGACAGTGCCTCAGGAACAGAGGTTCTTCCCATCTTGTGACTCTGTCATCCTGAAGGTACGTTTTGGTATTTAACTGACAAATGTGAAAGGGAGGGTGGGCTTGGCTCAGAAGTAATATACATCATTTCTGCTCACATTTTATTGGTGGGAAATTGTCACAAGCCACACCTAAACACAAAATTGAGAGAGAAGCTGGGAAATAGTGTTGATGAATGTCCAGGAAGGAGACAAAATGAATTGTAGCACACAGCTGGCAGACACTACCACACTTTTATCTCTATCTTCAAGCCTCACTTAATTTCTTTTGTTATCTGGAATGCCCACATTCTCCTCACCCAGGAGCCCCTCCCTCTTCATTGGACTCAGACTCACCCTTCAGATCTCAGTTGGTGGTGACTTCCTCTCTCTACTCTTATGATACTTTGCTTCTATTCTATCTTTTACCCTATCATAATCTTTTGCCCAAACCTCAATGCAGTTTATTTTAATCATTTATATTTACTCTGTGAGGTTCTAAGCTCCTTAAAGGTTGAGATAATATATGTTTTTTAAATTTTTCATGTTTGATTTACAAGTGATGGAAAGAGAAAGCCAGAATTAGGGAGAGAAGGAAAGAAAAAATATGTAGAGGAGTAATTGTGATGGCTAGAAAAAAAGATAGTAGATAGGCTGAAGTATCGATTTTCTTCCTTTTTTTCTCATTGAATAGTTATTTTGGCTTGACATTGTCAGAAAAAAAAGTTCATCATTCTTTGTGGCTATACAAAATGGATAAGTAATATAATATTTTGTTATATTGCTATAGAATATAACATAACTTATCTGTGATGAAAAGGAAACACTAATTCTAAAGGCTGGGGGCTGCATCTCAAAATATTTTCAGTGCCTCTTCTTATCTTGGATTTCAGTAGTATTCTTTCAAAAACACCAAATATTTGCTGTCTTGTTCACTTTTAAAGAATTCACAGGGGCTGCTTTAATCATCTTCAATGAATAATAACTTTCTTCTTTTCACTGAGTTTCTCAGGCTGTGAGGTAGGAGGCTATATTAGAAGAATAGAATGAAGATCAGGTTCATGATGGTTTTACTTTTGAGGTAATTATCTGGGGATTTGAAAACACAAACAGATGAACCAATCCTCAAAATACAGTGGACCTGTCTTTCAAAAATATCTTACAACCAGAGAACTACAATGTTTTCAAATGCCATATTTACAAATATATGTATAAAATTATTTTGATGGTTTAATAGGGAAATGTATTTATAGAAATTGCTATGTGGTGAGGCAGGTATATGGTCTTTCAGCAATAAATATGCAGAGAATTTAGCAATGTGGCAAGCAGTATCGCTGAAGCCCAAATTGTAATACATATTGGGAACCACATATAAAGATTAGAAAGTTAATATAGCTAAGCATATTTTTACTATCATATAATGAATACAAATCAAATATTCTACACCTATGTGTTGTATAATTTACACTAGTTGGCCTAATGGACTCTTGGAGGAAATAAATCACACAATCATTGATGAGAACACATGGAAACATATAGGGGAACAGCACACACTAGGGGCTACAGAGGGTGGAGGGTGGAAGGAGAGAGAGGATCAGGAAAAATAACTAATGGGTACTAGACTTAATACCTGGGTGATGAAATAATCTGTACAGCAAACCCCAATGACACAAGTTAACCTGTGTAACAAACCTGCACATGTACCCCTAAACTTAAAAGTTTAAAAAATATAGTAAATTAATGAAAAATAAAACACAATAATTTAAAAATAAGTTGAGAAGTGTTTTGTTTCAGATGTGAAATAAGATTATTTTATATAATACATTTTGTGCCTCAAGCTTATACAGAAATAGTTGAGAAATACATTTTAGAAAAAGTATATTTGGTGGAGCCAATATGGCCGAATAGGAACAGCTCCTGTCTACAGCTCCCAGTGTGAGCGATGCAGAAGATGGGTGATTTCTGCATTTCCAACTGAGGTACCAGGTTCATCTCACCGGGGAGTGTTGGACAGTGGGTGCAGCACACTGAGCGTGAGCCAAAGCAGGGCGAGGCATCGCCTCACCTGGGAAGTGCAAGGGGTCAGGGAATTCCCTTTCCTAGTCAAAGAAAGGGGTGACAGACAGCACCTGGAAAATCGGGTCACTCCCACCCTAATACTGCACTTTTCCAATGGTCTTAGCAAATGGCACACCAGGAGATAATATCCCGTGCCTGGCTTGGAGGGTCCTACGCCCATGGAGCCTCGCTCATTGCTAGCACAGCAGTCTGAGATCAAACTGCAAGGCAGCAGCGAGGCTGAGGGAGGGGTGCCTGCCATTGCCGGGCTTGAGTAGGTAAACAAAGCAGCTGGAAAGCTCGAACTGAGTGGAGCCCACCACAGCTCAAGGAGGCCTGCCCTGCTTCTGTAGACCACCTCTGGTGGCAGGGCATAGCCAAACAAAAAGCAGCAGAAACCTCTGCAGACTTAAATGTCCCTGTCTGACAGCTTTGAAGAGAGTAGTGGTTCTCCCAGCACGCAGCTGGAGATCTGAGAACGGATAGACTGCCTCTTCAAGTGGGTCCCTGACCCCCGAGTAGCCTAACTGGGAGGCACCCCCCAGTAGGGGCAGACTGACACTTCACACAGCCGGGTACTCCTCTGAGACAAAACTTCCAGAGGAACGATCAGGCAGCAACATTTGCCGTTCACCGATATCTGCTGTTCTGTAGCCTCTGCTGCTGATACCCAGGCAAACAGGGTCTGGAGTGGACCTCCAGCAAACTCCAACAGACTTGCAGTTGAGGGTCCTGACTGTTAGAAGGAAAACTAACAAACAGAAAGGACATCCACACCAAAACCCCATCTGTAGGTCACCATCATCAAAGACCAAAGATAGATAAAGCCACAAAGATGCGGAAAAAACAGAGCAGAAAAACTGGAAACTCTAAAAATCAGAGCACCTCTCCTCCTCCAAAGGAACGCAGCTCCTCACCAGCAAAGGAAAAAAGCTGGGCGGAGAATGACTATGACTAGTTGAGAGAAGAAGGCTTTGGACGATCAAACTACTCCAAGCTAAAGGAGGAAGTTCGAACCCGTAGCAAAGAGGTTAAAAACCTTGAAAAAAAATTAGACAAATAGCTAACTAGAATAACCAATGAAGAGAAGTCCTTAAAGGACCTGATGGAGCTGAAAACCATGGCACAAGAACTACGTGATGGAGGCACAAGCCTCAGTAGCCGATTTGATCAGGAAGAAAGGGTATCAGTGATGGAAGACCAAATGAATGAAATGAAGTGAGAAGAGAAGTTTAGAGAAAAAAGAATAAAAAGAAATGAACAAAGCCTCCAAGAAATATGGGACTATGTGAAAAGACCAAATCTACGTCTGATTGATGTACCTGAAAGTGACAGGGAGAATGGAACCAAGTTGGAAAACATTCTGCAGGATATTATCCAGGAGAACTTCCCCAATCTAGCAAGGCAGGCCAACATTCAAATTCAGAAATACAGAGAACGCCACAAAGATACTCTTTGAGAAGAGCAACTCCAAGACACATAATTGTCAGATTCACCAAAGTTGAAATGCAGGAAAAAATGTTAAGGGCAGCCAGAGAGAAAGGTCAGGTTACTCACAAAGGGAAGCCCATCAGACTAACAGCTGATCACTCGGCAGAAGCTCTACAAGCCAGAAGAGAGTGGGGGCCAATATTCAACATCTTAAAGAAAAGAATTTTCAACCCAGAATTTCATATCCAGCCAAACTAAGCTTCATAAGTGAAGGAGAAATAAAATACTTTACAGACAAGCAAATGCTGAGAGATTTTGTCACCACCAGGCCTGCCCTAAAAGAGCTCCTGAAGGAAGCACTAAACATGGAAAGGAACAACCGGTACCAGCCACTGCAAAATTATGCCAAATTGTAAAGACCATCAAGGCTAGGGAGAAACTGCATCAACTAACGAGCAAAATAACCAGCTAACATCATAATGTGAGGATCAAATTCACCCATAACAATCTTAACCTTAAATGTAAATGGGCTAAATGCTCCATGAAAAGACACAGACTGGCAAATTGGATAAAGAGTCAAGACCCATGAGTGTGCTGTATTCAGGAAACCCATCTCACGTGCAGAGACACACATAGGCTCAAAATAAAGGGATGGAGGAAGATCTACCAAGCAAATGGAAAACAAAAAAAGGCAGGGGTTGTGATCCTAGTCTCTGATAAAACAGACTTTAAACCAACAAAGATCAAAGGAGACAAAGAAGGCCATTACATAATGGTAAAGGGATCAATTCAACAAGAAGAGCTAACTATCCTAAATATATATGCACCCAATACAGGAGCACCCAGATTCATAAAGCAAGTCCTTAGAGACCTACAAAGAGACTTAGACTCCCACACAGTAATAATGGGGGACTTTAACACCCCACTGTCAACATTAGACAGATCAATGAGACAGAAAGTTAACAAGGATATCCAGGAATTGAACTCAGCTCTGCACCAAACAGACCTAATAGACATCTACAGAACTCTCCACCCCAAATCAACAGAATATACATTCTTTTCAGCACCACACCACACCTATTCCAAAATTGACCACATAGTTGGAAGTAAAGCACTCCTCAGCAAATGTAAAAGAACAGAAATTATAAAAAACTGTCTCTCAGACCACAGGGCAATCAAACTAGAACCCAGGATTAAGAAACTCACTCAAAACCACTCAACTACATGGAAACTGAACAACCTGCTCCTGAATGACTACTGGGTACAAAACAAAATGAAGGCAGAAATAAAGATATTCTTTGAAACCAATGAGAACAAAGACACAACATACCAGAATCTCTGGGACACATTCAAAGCAGTGTGTGAGGGAAATTTATAGCACTAAATGCCCACAAGAGAAAGCAGGAAAGATCTAAAATTGACACCCTAACATCACAGTTAAAAGAACTAGAGAAGCAAGAGCAAACACATTCAAAAGCTAGCAGAAGGCTAGAAATAACTAAGATCAGAGCAGAACTGAAGGAAATAGAGACGCAAAAAACCCTTAGGGTATGTTGTGCACATGTACCCTAAAACTTAAAGTATAATTTAAAAAAGTATATTAAGATATACATTAAAAAATTAAAATTCAGACTTCATGATTCACCAAAGTTTTCCACAGTAATGTGTGAAGTCTGCAAAATAGATTAGTTATCGCAGACTTCTATTGGCATTGCCCATAACTATTCTATGACTGGCCTGTATTAAAAACTTAATGAAAAATGTATTTTATACATGTCAGTTTATAAGTGCTAAAATTTTAAAGAAATATAGGTAGTTATATTCGTCAGGGTTCTCTCGAGAGACAATAGAGAGACAGATTATATATTGTATATGTATATGTACACGCATATATATGTGCATAGTTCTGTCTCTAGAGAATGGTGTAACTTAATAAACACACATATATATGTGTGTGTATATATAGATCTGTCTCTCTATTAATTCTGTCTCTCTAGAGAACTCTAACATAACATATACACACACACACACATATATATGTATGTTTGTGGAGACCTGTTAAATTGCTCAAGCAATGAAACAATATCTGGTACAGCAGCTGCAATTGGAGTCACCACTTGGTTAAGCTTACAATAATCCACCATCATTCTCCAAGATCCATCTGTTTTCTGCACAGTTCAAATGGGAGAGTTGAATGGGGATGTGGTGGAAATCAGCACCCCTGCATCTTTCAAGTCCTTGATGATGACACTAATATCCACAACCCCTCCAGGGATGTGATATTGTTTTTGATTTACTATTGTTCTAGATATAGGCAGCTCTAATGGCTTCCGTTTGGCCTTTCCCACCATAGTAGCCCTCACCCTACCAGTCAGAGAGCCAATTTGAGGCTACTGCCATCTGCTAAGTATGTCTATGCCAATTATGCACTCTGACACTGGGAAAATGATGACAGGATGAATCCGGGGACCGACTGGACCCTCTGTAAGTCAGACTTGAGCTAAAAATCCATTAATTACCTGCCCTCCATAAGCCCCTACTTTACTGGAGGAGCACAATGACGTTTTGGGTCCCCTGGAATCAACGTCAGCTCAGAGCCAGTGTCCAGTAGTCCCTGAAATGTCTGGTCATTTCCCCTTCCACAATGCACAGTTACCCTGGTAAAAGGTTGGAGGTCTCCTTGTGGAAGGATGGGAGAATCACTGCATAAATTGTTGGTAATGTAGAGGTCTCTTTCCTCAAGGGGACCCGGCCTCCCCTTCATTCAAGGGGTTCTGAGTCTGTAACTGACTCAAGTCTGAAAATTTATTGAGGGGCCATGATTCTCTGTTTTTATAATTCAAATTAACCTTTTGTCCATTCGACCTAGCAGTTTTCTGCTTGCATAAGCTTCCCATCAATTTCACTTCTAGGAACACTCTGATTAATTAGCCAATGCCAGAGCTCTATGCAAATCAGACCATTCTGATTGCTGCTTTGCCTCTGCTGTCTATTACGGTAGCTATGCTCACCTTGCCTTTGATGGTTGAGTACCACCACTTGGCCCCTGCCACCTTAGGATCCAATTATTCCCATTATATTTAAATTTTGTAGTTGAGTGACTGTGGTTTCCACTGTTAGATCTGACATACAGAGAAGAGCAATTACAGGGCTCTTCAAAGATGCAGGTGCTGCCTTCACAAATCTATTTCACAAGGCATTTGTCATGGGTATATCTTTTGGACACCCCCCTAGCTGTTATGAGTAGGTCTCAAGTGACTAACCCACTCCACCATCCCAATCACCCAAGACTTTGGATCCCTTCCTCTACATTAAACCAAGGGAGATCAGGCATTTCCAGCTCACTCACAGTGGGCCATCTTTTTTTTTTTTTTTTTTTTGAGGCAAAGTTTCACTCTTGTCAGCCAGGCTGGAGTGCAATGGCACATCTTGGCTCACTGCAACCTCTACCTCCCGAGTTCAAGCAATTCTCCTACCTCAACCTCCCAAGTAGCTAGAATTACAGGTGCCCGCCACCACACCAAGCTGTTTTTTTGTATTTTTAGTAGAGACAGGGTTTCACTATGTTGTCCAGGCTGGTCTCAAACTCCTGACCTTGTGATCCACCTGCCTCGGCCTCCCAAAGTGCTGGGATTACAGGTGTGAGCCACCGTGCCCAGCCAGGGCCATCTTTTAATCCATATTTCAGCTAACCAAGCAAATAAACTCTTAGAACCATTTTTAACTCCTCGACGTGCAACATTAAATGCAGAGTCCCTACTTACCGGGCCCAATCAATAAATTCGGCCTGATCCACCTCTGTGTTCCTTCCACCATTATTACATATCCTTAATATCAATTCCCATGCCTGTTCTTCAGATTTCTGCTTATATAAATTGGAAAACTCAAGCAGTTCTTTTAGAGTGTAGCACACTTCCTCATGGGTCACAGTCTCAACCTCACCTCTAGGGGCCCACCAGGATGTTAGTCTAGTTATAGGTCTAGAAGCAAACAAGGGTGTTGGCGGTGGCTCCTTAGGAGAATCAACATTATCTTGTCTGGCAACTACCTCAGGGGATGCAGTCACTGTTGTCTCGGGCAGTGCAGGGTTTATCTCCTCAGACAAAGGTGGAAAGGCTGATGGCAGCATGGGTCAGGGAGGGGATGTTACCTCTACTGGAGAGATGGGGAAATTGTTTCTTCTGACAAAAAAGTTTCATCAGAGTTTAGAAACTCAGCGACCCCCTGCTTCATCAGAGTCCTCCCTCACATCCCCATTCCAAGTTGCAGAGTGCCATTCTTTTCCAATCAATGTCCTCATTTTAACAGTAGACACCTGGTGAATTTGTGCATGCCCCTTTTATTGCAGGTCAGCCACTCACATGATAAGAGCTTGTGTCTGTTTTTCCACAACTTCAGATAAGACTCCCACTCAGGGCAATCTTAGCAGATTTGAGGCTCAATATCTGCTTCTGTAGCAGGAGTTAGAATCCCTGAGCTCATTATTTTATTTCATCACTTTGTCCACTAAACTTAATCAGCTTCATTATGTCCTTGGTTCACCACATATGGTAAAAGGTAGTATGTGTAGAGTCACTAAACTCTTCACCTCTCTTGAGCTGTGTATCAGGAGTATCTCATGCATTTATTTTGCATAACTCTCTAAACAGTTCACATCAAGGACTATTAGTTGCTCCATCCCATTATAAGTAGATTCCTTAGCATTTTTTGGAGTCTAATCATCTTAAGCAGCCAACTCCAGAAACCCTAGTACCAATGAAAGACCTTCATCCTTAATATTCTGTTCCTCTAGAACCATTCCTGGTACCAAAATCTGTATTAGTCAGGGTTCTCTAGAGACACAACTAATTTTATATATATCATATATATGACATATACATATATGTATATGTCATATATATGATATATGGCTCTTCAAAGGGCTCTTCAAAGATGCAGGTGTATCAAAGATACATATATATCTTTGATATATATTCAAAGATGCATATATATCTTTATATATCATATATATAAAGAGCTTTATATATATCTTTATATATCATATATATAAAGAGCTTTATATATATCTTTATATATCATATATATAAAGTGCTTTATATATGATATATAAAGAGCTTTATATATATATATATGATATATATAAAGGGGAGTTTAGTAAGTATTAACTCACATGATCACAAGGTCCCACAATGGGCCATCTGCAAGCTGAGGAGCAAGGAGAGCCAGTCTGACTCCCCAAACTGAAAAACTCTGAGTCCAGTATTTGAGGCCAGGAAGCATCCAGCACAGGAGAAAGATGTAGGCTGGGAGGCTAGGCCAGTCTAGTCTTTTCACCTTTTTCTGCCTACTTTATATTCTAGCTGTGCTGGCAGCTGATTAGATGGTGCCCACCCAGATTAAGGGTGGATCTGCCTTTCCTAGCCCAATTTCTCAAATGTTAATCTCCTTTGGCAACACCCTCACTGACATGCCCAGGATCAATACTTTGCATCCTTCAATCCAATCAAGTTGACACTCAGTACTAACCATCACAGTAGTCACAACATTTAAGTAATCATGCAGTATTTCTGACTCTATTACCCTTAGTGTTTTCAATGATTGCCAGTAATTAAAACTTAACTCCACTTATTGAGGTGTCAATCCAGCTGAATTCAGATTCCATATCCTGTCTTAATCTTGTATTATTTGGCCATCTTGGAATGGAAGATGGAAAAGATGGACATTCATTTTTTAAAAAAGAAAATCATCCAAAAAGCTTAGAATTAGGCCATTTTTAAAATAAGGAGAGATCAAATTGTTTATTTTTACTTCAGAAATGAGAAAATTGAGAACTGAGAAGTTTAAGTGACATTAATGAAATAAAATGTATACATGCTCTGAGAACAAGGATTTTCTTTCGTTTTAAAAGGCTGTTTTCTTAACATATTTTTATTATTTGGATTTAGCTTCAAAAATATTAACCCCTTTTAATGAAAAGTAGCTTTATATTTAGACTGGTTTATTTTCATCCACATAATCTGTCAGCATATCAACAGTTGTTTCAGAAATTTAGATACTTTGATTATGCATTATTTACATTTCCTTTCAATGACAAAAATAAAACATAGTGTACAGTGATATTTTAATTACAGTAATGGCCCAGAGATTCTAAAAAAAAAAAAAAATAACAGAAGCTCTTTTTTACTTAACAGGAGAAAACTGAGTCAGCTGTGCTGTTGCACCTGCTTGTAGGAATTTATTGGAAGAAATGGAATTGGAGATATTTGCCCTTTTTATTAAATCAGCTTAATAGTTCTTAGCACCACCTGCTACTACATTGTATAATTAATCGTAGGGTACTAGATTTTCTCCAGATGTTCAGCTTTCTGTTTTGTTGGGGGTTGTGGCTTTTTTTTTTAAGAGACTAGTAGGTCACATTTTTTGCCTGTGGCAAAAACAGAGAAACAGGTCATTTCAAATGTTTTATGTTAAGAAAGAAAAATTCACTGCTGATTTTGAAGATTTCTTTTTTAGATTTAATAGTGAGCTAATATGGCATTTCTGAGGACAATTGGTAACTAGGTAGAAATTTACTGAGGTGAAATAAACTCCTTCAAGCTAAACTTAGGGATTTCTCCATGAATGTATTTTAAATATCTTATTCTTACAATGCTTTTTTTTAAAAATTGTCCACTGTTTGTAGGCTAGGATAGCTTTGTGCTATTTTAAGTTAATTAAATAATTATACCAAAGCATAAGATGAAAAATCTGTTGATTTTGTGTGTCATTTGATGGTGAAAGCACAATTCAGCATACAGACTATTTTCACAAAACAGTCTATTTTATGACCAGACAACATACGTACTTTTTTCAGTAAATTTTTGCTAGGATAAGATGTAAGTTGTAGCTATGTTGAAATTGGACCCTCCCCTTCTAAGAACAAGAATAAGCTAAAGGTGTCAGGAGAACCCTCTCAGGTGTAAATAAAGGCCAATCTCTTTGTAGTTCAATCTTCCCAATATTACATAAGTTTGTGTGGCAATCACGTTAAAGCCTCATTCTGGAGGAAGAGAGTAGCTAGGAATGTGAACCTATGATGTAAATTGGGGCATATAATTGTACTCATCATTTGCCAAATCTTGAAGAATTTGTCCTGTTAAACTTCTGGAAACTAGACAAGACCCTTATCTTGGTTAGTTGGCTTTTAGGATTTTGAATGGGTAGCATATTTATACTGTATGCCATATTAAGCTTTAAATTAATTTGAAACTTTTTCAAAATAGATTAAAAACAGGGCTGATGAGCTAAGCCAACCTTTAGGAACTGACCAGCTTTAAGATTGGGAAAGAGGATCACTGAGTCTCCCTTCAAAGTTGCTCCACTCATTCAGCCAACCTGCAGTACTTTATGGAGACTTCCTGAAATTCGACAGCCAATGCTGCTACTGTGTAAGGAGGACTCCACCGGCGCCCAGGAGTCCCAGGTGTCTCTAAGTGCAACTCACGGCCCCTCACAGCACTAGGCTGGGAGTGCACAACAGTGCTCAAGGGGCTACATATTAGATAATTCCTGGTTGCACTTCTGTATTCTGTCCCTACTGCAGGACCTAGAGTAAATAACTCACATACCATATTAACATTCAATCTGAGCATTGTAAGTAAATGAGTTAATATCGTATGTGAGTTATTTACTCTGATTTACAGAGGAATTTACAAATCTTACTGGATTAGTCTTTCTTATTGCATGAGATTATCTATTCCTAATTAAACAACCAGCTTTCAACTCTGCTACTCTCATTTATCATCCAACTTTTCTAATTTAACACCAATATGTTGGGCAAGAGAGAAACATTTCCCTGGAAACAAATTATTGAGAAAATATCGGCATTGTATATATCCATTCTATAAATTAAAGCAAAAGACAAAAACATGTAACAATTTTTGATGAGATAAGAGATCTCTGATCGTGTTCTACCAAAAAAATTTTCTAATGTAATGGTAAAAAAATAGATCTTACTTTTTATCCCCTAAATTTTGTACTTCAACTGAGGAAACAACATTATTAAAAATAAAATTTGGTATTACACTGTTGAATGTAGAAGTTTGTCTGTCCTATTTCCCTCAATCCCCCTTTTTTTTTTTTTTTTTTTTGAGACGGAGTCTCGCTCTGTCACCCAGGCTGGAGTGCAGTGGCGCAATCTCGGCTCACTGCAAGCTCCGCCTCCCGGGTTCACGCCATTCTCCTGCCTCAGCCTCTCCCAGTAGCTGGGACTACAGGCGCCCGCCACCACGCCCGGCTAATTTTTTTGTATTTTTAGTAGAGACGGGGTTTCACCGTGGTCTCGATCTCCTGACCTCGTGATCCACCCGCCTCAGCCTCCCAAAGTGCTGGGATTACAGGCGTGAGCCACCGCGCCCGGCTCCTCAACCCCCTTTTAATAAAGATTTTGGAGGTGGGAGAAAAAACAACTTGAAGTTGATAAAGATAAATAATTTATATAAAGTGATTTTTAAATTTTTGTAAAAAACATTTATTAAATACATATTGTATATGTGTGTTTCCTCCTATTTTAGGGGCCAGTACTATAAACTTTTATTTTGTCAACAAATACTACAAGCCAAGCACTATTTTATGCACTGGAGATAATAATAGATAGAAGAAATAAAAATCCTAAGCCTCACTGAAAGTCAAACAAAAACACAATATATAACTAAACTTTAAAGTTTATTAGGTGATAAGTGCTAGTGAGAAAAGTAAACCAGAGTAAAAGGGATTGTGAGGACTACAGGGGTGTGATTGTAAATGGGGTGATTTCAGTAAGAGTTTCAGGCAGAGAGAATAGCCTCTGCTAAGGACCTGCGGTGCAACCATCCTAGGAAAGGTTGAAGATCAAGAAGGATACCAGAACACTTGCAGTAAAGAGAACAAGGGAGAGAGTAGAGGAAGCTGTGAAAGTGGAGAGGGAATAATGGTGGTCCAAGCAGCGTGGTAAGCTATTATAAGAAGATGATTTTACTCTCATTGAAAAGACACCATCAGAGGCTTTTGAGCAGAGGAGTGACATAATCTGATGTAAATTTTAAGAGGCCTTCTGGCTGCTGTAATGACTGAGGATTATGATAGAGGGGGGTGGGGATAGCTGGATAAGGGTAGAAGCAGAGAGTTTCACGCTCTTGAAGGATCTTGGGGTCTAGTTCAGAAGCCAGACATGCCCACAAATTGTGAAGGTGAGTATTGATGGTGAAGTAGAAGGAAAGTGTGGCCTGAGTGTGGTTTGAGAAAAGAAGCAGGCTATCTCAGGGTCAAATGCACTCATTTCCAAATCTTCACATTTCATGTTGGTTGATTTTGTAAAGTCCTTCTGGCATGTGAAGGCAGAAAAAGACAGCTGGATGATGATGCATTTTTATTAAAAATATTTACCAATTCTTTATTATAACAGTAATATCCTTGTTTTAAGTATAGAAAAGTATAAATTAAGTAAAAAGTTAAATTAAGAAATTTAAATTTTAGGCCAGGTGCAGTGGCTCACACCTGTAAGCCGAGGCGGTCGAATCACCTAACGTCGGGAGTTCGAGACCAGCCTGACCAACATGGAGAAACCCCATCTCTAGTAAAAATACAAAATTAGCCGGTCATGGTGGTGCATGCCTGTAATCCCAGCTACTTGGGAGGCTGAGGTGGGAAAATTGCTTGAACCCAGGAGGTGGATGTTACGGTGAGCCGGGATTGCACCATTGACCTCCAGCCTGGGCAACAAGAGCGAAACTCTGACTCAAAAATAAATAAATAAATTAATTAAATAAATAAATAAATAAATTTAAATTTTAAACATAGAAACCAGCCATAATGTCATCATCAACACATCATCACTGTTTACATTGCTATGTAAGGTCTTCCCTCATTGGGGATTGGTTCCAGGACCTCCATATATACATAAATCCATACATACTCAAGTACCCCAATTTGTCCAGTGAACCTGTGTATAGAAAAGTTGGGCCTCAGTATATGCAAGTTTCACATCCTGCTAATACTGTATTTTTGATTTTGGTTCTGTTGAAAAAAATCTGCATGTGAGTGGACCTGCACAATTCAAATCCACATTGTTCCAGGGTCAAATGTATTTCATTCCAGCCCTTATTTATCTATCATCTATCTACTTACCTATCTATGAAGAATTACAAAAAAAATACTCTATGTAATTTGATTCTGTTTTTTCACTCAAATTTTACCCAGTGCATGGAATTACTTGCGGAAGCTATGATACTTATGGCAGCATTTCCATAGCAGAGATGTAGCATTATTTCACTATAGCCCATGCAGTTAGAAAAAAATGGAATGTTTTACTTTTATATTGTTTCGATCATTCTCAAATATAAATCTTTTAATATAATTAAAATACACATGAATTTATTTAATAATGCATTTTTCATTTGATTTTGGTGTCTTGTTTTTCTTTACCTCCTTTTTTTCCTTACTGAGGTACACACACTCTTCTTAGTTATAAAATTTTATTATATAGTAAGGTTATTAAACATTCAGCCATGTATATTGTGAATATGCCATTTTACATTTTAATTTGCATGCTGGTATCTTACAGTTTTAGATAGTAAATTTTTTTTTCTTATTTTTTCCTTGTTTTTGGAAATACTATTTTTCATCCTGATATATTCACATCTAGTTTTCTACAAGCTATAATATGTTTATCTTCGTTATTTCCTCCCCCAATCCAAACTCATTCTTCAACTAGACTTTCTTTATGTAAAGACAGAGATGAAATCTAAGCTGACTTTTGTTTTCTAAGTACATGGTGAGTTTTCCCAATAGCACATCTAAAATAGTCAATTCTTTTCTCATTAAATTGTTATGTTTGTTTTTTTACATATACTAGGCTCTGTTTCCACTGATCTATTTACATTTTTTATGCTGAAGTATGTTTTGATAGGTGTAAGAACTATTTCTGGGACATTTTAAATATTAAACATATGATTTAGTTGGTTTGAGGAAATTAGACTATCAAAGAAGCTTCTTTGTAGGGTGATACTTTTTTCTTTTTCTTATTTCTGTTTCTGTCCAGAAACAAAACGGTATTTATCATTTATTCTACCTTTTATTCTGAATAAGGTCTCAGAATAAACTTCCCCCATGCTGTAAATATTTGACCAGAAACAAATTTTCAGAATTTGATGTTAAATCAAACAAATCCCTGATTTTCTATATAAATACAGTATAAAATAAGCAACATTTCTGATAGGTTAAGTGCCTGAATGTGTAAATATGAATGAGTGAATAAGTGAATGAAATTTGGTGTAGAAATAGATACTCAAGGTAAGATTTTCATGATGAAGTAAGTACACTGTTAAATATAAAACTAAGAAACCTGAATATATTCACTAATTTTATGGTTCAAGGTGTGAGCTCTAATTCAAAATTTTGGAATTCTAGTAAAGAATATAGTTTGAGACAGGAATAAATGAATAAAAATATAATATAACTTTCTAATTTTGTCCATTTTTACTCTAAAAATGAATGGTAATATATTTCTTGTGGTAAAATATAAAGGTTTTAAGGCCCTAGTTAGCCTGACAAATGAAATGGGAAGCAAATCAGACAGTTGTTTTCTTTTTAACCACAGTTTTCTTGTATTGTAATTTTTGTCTCTCATATTACTTCTTTCTTTTTCCCTCTTTCTCTGCTTACTTTTCTTTTTCCTCTTAAGATTTTCTCCCCCTTTTCTTCTATTTTATTTTCTAAAAATTCCAATCTAATTAACTTCAACAGGAAAGGTCTAATAGCCAGTCAGTCATGAAAAAGGAAAAAAAGAAAGCAAGAAAAGAAACTATCAAATGATTAGTATATCTTTCTCATTATACAGTAGATTAGATATTACTGTTTTGACTTCCTAGTCTCAGGAGAAAGACTTGGCTAAGAAAGAATACAACAAAACACTCATTAGTATAACATATGGCAAAAATAATGAAAGTGGGACCCAACAAACCCATTCAGGTTAAAATCTTGAAGCTGTAATTGTAAGATAATTGCACAGTCTTATTGTCAGGCAGTTACAGCATGAGACTAATAGGATACCAAGGGAAATGTCGATCAGCACTTGAGAGACTTAATTTTCCCCAAATTTTATTCACCAACGTGTTCAATGAATAGGGCTCTCTTCTGAAGTTGCTATTCATGTGTGAGTTACTGAGCAGTTATGTGCTTAAAAGTGGTGGTCAAACAGAGCTGACTGTGAGGACTTGGAGTGGGCACTCGGATGAGAAAAGAAAAAAATATGTTCTCCCAAAAAGTTTATTCCAAGACGTAGAAAATGCTCTTAACATCTAGGTTGCATTTATATCCAGACTGCACTGACTGTGCCAATGATGTGACTCATAAATATGCTAAACTATTACGTTAATCTTATTTTTTAAACTTACTCCGGTTAAAAAAGTCACTTGGATGTTTCCAAGAATAATTTCTAGGATTGATCAAATACTAAAGTTTATGTAAATTTTCTTTTATTAGTTGCTGTGTGATCACAAAGTTACATTCTGCTTTAAGATGCTTATAAACAACAATATCTCAGGAATATTGAAATTATCAGCATTCAGATACTTTCAATTAATCTATTTTTAATAGAACAGTGATATATGCTGTATACCATTCTTATTTTAAATGAAGTATGCAGTTTTCTCTCAATAAATGTTTCTATTATGAGTTTAATAATGAACTTTATTTATAGTACACAGAGAAAGCACAGAAAAATATTCCGATCTGCAATAGGCAACCAAAAAGCTCTATTTTGAGTAGCACAACAATTTTATTAATATCAGAATGAACTCCTAAACTTTTGCCAGAATGAAATCATTGATTTT
This sequence comes from Symphalangus syndactylus, assembly GCF_028878055.3. Lineage (NCBI taxonomy): Eukaryota > Metazoa > Chordata > Mammalia > Primates > Hylobatidae > Symphalangus > Symphalangus syndactylus. The sequence goes on along the minus strand of NC_072439.2, from coordinate 48,759,294 downwards.
CAAAGTTGCTTAAAGCCTAAAATTAGATGGAAAATGTTTAAACTAAGTTTTGAAGATCAGAATAATTCAAGAAACTTCGTAGTGCACATTTTCAGTACCTTTTTCACAAAGTAGGATATAATATTTGACCATTTGGCCTAATAGGTTAATTTTACAGATAAGGGCAAAAACATGCAGAGACATGCAGGGCCTTTTCCAAAACCATGCATCTACCTGCAAGTAAAACAAAAGCCTCTTCTTTTCTCCAGGACCACAGAACTATTTATGCAAGTAACAATTGATGTAAGGAGATGACACCCTGAATGAGAATGCAAGTAAATTAAAACATTTACTTAAAGATGTTTACTAAGCTTTTCTTTAGTACTTTGATACTTATCATGATTCTTTAAAACACATAATTGATCGCATCATTCCTTTGCTCAAAATCCTGTAGCAACACCCCCCACCCTACTTCACTTAGATGAGAAGCCAGTCCTTAAAAGGCTTTGCAGAATTCCGCTCTTCTGTCCCTTATTACATGCTGACCACATCTCCCACCATTTGCCACCAGATGACTCTGCCTCAACTCTAGCTTCTTCAAATTTGCCAGGCACTTTTTGTCTCAGAGCCTTTGTAGTGCCCTCAGCTCGGGATGCTTTTCCTGAGATGTGCCCCTATCTATCTCCCTCATCTTCTTCATGTCTGTGCCCCAGCACTACTTCCAAATGTGGGAAATGAATGGACCTCTGCCCTGTGTCTGTTCTTTTAACAGTGCCAGTTTTACTTCCCATCTTGCCGAGTCCCACCCCCTACAGAGCAGAGTTTTCCAAGCCAAGGAGGAACACCTACCTGAAACTGGCAGCTCCTTTCTTGGCTACCCTATCGTTTCCAGGGGTGCCTGGCAAATATGAAGAGTGAGCCTGCTCTGCTCAAGAACCACAGCATCCGTTAGGCCTTCCCTGGTTATTTTATTTTAAATCATGCCACCATTATCACCCAGATATCTTTTTTTCTCTTTCCTATAGTACATACTGCCTTTTAAGTTAGTGTATAATTTATTTATTAATTGTATCTTTCTTCTTTTGCTAGAATGTACGCTCCATGAGGCAGGGATTTTTGCCTACTTGTTCACTGCTGGGGCACATTGTTCCAAACAGTGCTTGGCACACACAGTATATGTTCAATAATATTTGTTGGCTGAATGAATAAATGAATAAAGGGTAAAGATCTATCTTCTGTCTTCTGAACAGCTGTGAAGATGATGGAAATTCATTTGGAATTGTTATATTGATTTCAGTTCATTTTTCTTGCCCATGGAACCTATTTTAATGATTCAAATCTCCTCTCTTTTGGGATCCATCAACTATTGTCAAAGTTTTAAAAAAATTGATCTTTAAAGTGTCAGAGTTTGACACAAATTTAAACTATTCAGAAAATTGAATATAAACAGCCACTTTCCCTTAGTTTTTGAACTGTAATTGAGAAGTTATAGATAAGAAAAACCTTCAGTTCAAAACAACTGTGCTTATCAGTTTATAAGTTCTGACTACATCTTTTGGGATGTCTGAAGTCATTATATTAAACCTAAAAAAATTTAGCTTCTCAAAGATGTGTGGACTATTTTCTGAAGCAACATTTTCTATATAGTGTTTTCTAAATATTTTGTAGTTTGCTAAATATTTACCACTGTGCCTAAACAGGATAATTTAATTTAAGGAATCTAGATTTTTTTTAGAGAGTTGTTAAATGGGAAGTAGTTTTTTTTTTTTTTTTTCTGAGATGCTGTCTCACTCTTGTTGCCCATGCTGGAGTACAGTGGCACAATCTCGGCTCACTGCAACCTCCACATCCCGGGTTCAAGCGATTCTCCTGCCTCAGCCTCCTGAGTAACTGGGATTACAGGCGCCCACTACCACGCCTGGCTATTTTGTACTTTTAGTAGAGACGGGGTTTTGCCACGTTGGCCTGGTTGGTCTCGAACTCCTGACCTCAGGTGATCCGCCAGCCTCAGCCTCCCAAAGTGCTGGGATTACAAGCATGAACCACCGCGCCTGGCTGGGAACTAGATTTTTTAAAAGTATTATTACACTTCTACAGTTTGCTGATTGTGTTTAATAAGAATTAGGTGCTGTCTGTGCTAGGTAGAGCAGGAAATTGAGAAATCATGGTACCTTGGAAGGCTAAGAACATCTACATCTAGCGACCTTTTCAAGTATTGACAGTAATTTAAAAACAAATATTGGCAAATGTCTTTCAAACACAACCTTTGTTTGTTTGTTTGGATGAATCTCACAAACATAATGTTAAACAACAACAACAACAACAAGCCAGGCACAAAACAGTACAAACTGTGAGAGAAATTCCATGTCCATGATGTTCCAAAATATTCCAGTTAATTTGTGCTTTTACAAGTTAAGACAGCAGTTATCTACTGATGTACCTGGTGAACCGGAAGGGGTTACTAGAGGTATTTTGTGGGGTGCTGCTGACATTCTGTCTCTTTGGGTGTTGGTTACTTGGGTGTGTTCACATTGTGAAAATTCACCCAGCGGTTCACTTTTAGTCAAACACAAGCTTTAATATACCACTTTAGTCAACAAAAATATTCACATTTTGTCATGATATTCTGAGTGCCTGGAATAGAATTTTTGAACTTTAGGAGCCTTAGAGATTGCCTGAATCTAATCTCATTCTTTTACTAGTACCCCAAATAATTTAAGCCAGAAATAAATCAAGCAAATGAGCATTAAATTATTTGTTTTTATTTTGACAGATTTAGGGGATACATAGAATGGAACGTGAAATCTTGTAATTTGCAATAGCATGGATGAAGTGGAGGCCGTTATCTTAAGTGAATAATTAAATGTTTTGATAGTAAAAAATCAATGAATGACCTTCTATTTGGGTGCAATCATCAGTGTGGGAAGACGGCGGCAGTATACCCACGACTAGCACAAGCCAACAAATGGAGGTACGAGTGCTAGAATGGTACTGATAAGTAAGAGTAAGTATTCCAGTTTCATGGGCGTGTCAGGAAGAATTGGGGTCTGGATGAAAAGCAGGGGTCAATGACAGTAGACCTTCACTTGGAGATTTAAGAGTTTGAATTTTACTGCTTAAGTAATGAGCTGTTGATATTTTTGCAGTAATACGATTAGAGTTGTTTTCAAGAATATAAGGTTAGTGAGGTGAGCAGAAGATTAGATCAGCATCTAATGTGTGAAATGATTGGTGTTATGTGTAGTTATATTAGATTATTGGGATATATGGTCCAGGGAGAGAAAAGTCCACCTGAACTCAAGTTATGGTAGTGGAATGGAGAAGACAGAATGGAAAGAATAAATCCTTTCTGGGTGTATTTAAAGGAATATGACAAGTGTACATTTCACAACATCTCTTATGATTGTAGCATGAAGAGAATACAACTTCTGCTATTACACTTGAATTAGAACCATGAGATGATCCATAGAAATAAAGTGAGAAGGGGTCAGCTCAACATCTTTATGTCACTTTTTCCACTTTTAAACCAGATTGATATTTTTTTTAGCTATTAAACACTTTAGGCCAGATGACCCAAATTCTCTGTCCTCGATCTTTAGTGAAAGAGGTACTCACTTGCTATGTTGCAGACTACATTTTAAAAGTAAATAGAAAGCTAAAATATTGTTGGAAACTAGATATCAATAGAAAATTAAGCAAAATAGATGTTATTGTCTTTATGTGAAATTATTGCTAAACAAGTAATGAAATAACTTAGAAGAAAAAGAGAGATGTAAATGATTCTGAGCACCGTTTTGTACCAGATGGTCATCTGAGCATTTGTATAGCAAGCAAGGCAAACTACAGATAAGCCATGTTGTTTGTGAAGGGGATTATGATAAAAATATTGCACAGTATTGTGAAATTTATAGCATTTAAAGTCTTATTTAATTGCTCCTGACAATAGCTATGTGATTAAGGTACTATTTTTCTAGTTCACATACAGGAATGCAGAAAACTTTACAGATATGTTTTTACATATTATTTCAGCAAAATGTTTTCTTTTTGAATATGTAATCTAAAATACTCTGCATTTCTAAGTTGTGATATTTATTCACTTTTGGTCAAATTTCTTACTATAAGAACACATCTCTAATATAATAGTGCAAATCAATGGAAAACATGATTCAATTAACAAAATTTTAATAAATGTATTGCAAGATTATGTTTTTAAAAGTACGTTTTATCTGTAGTTAGATTTTTTTTTGAAAAGTAATTTACATTTGATTTAAGGAGGACATTTTTTCTCATTAAGATACACTACTGACAAATCCACAAGACAATGTGTTTTGGGAGCCTAGGTGTATTAAATTATATATGGTCACTTAGGGAATTGTTCAAGGAAATACTAATAGTCACAGTATAAGCCCATAGGTATTATGGCAAGTACATCCATCATGTGAGAACAATTGTCATTAATAAAGCCTTATTGCCAACTACAAAGAGCTTTCAAAGCACTTTACACTTGGATTATTGTCTTACAGTTTCAAAGATTCACTTTCTGGCTTAGGAAATAAAACAATAAATGTCAAAACCCAAAGTGTGCAGTTCGGAAACAAATATTTAGGTCTGACTGATCCTTGCTATAAGAACATAAGCAAAAATAAGACATGTAGAAATGAGTTTAACTCTTCAAATACAGTAGATCAAATAGTCATTTGATAAAAAAGATATTTAAGAAAAATATAACACCTTTTACCAAGAGCATTCATTGAGCATTTAATCTTATAAAACCTTGTGACTGAGTTCTTGTCTCACTACGTTGACCTTCTATTTCTCCTATGTTATTATTTAAATTTTTACAAGTTTTATTCAGGCCTTCCCAGAATCATTGGAAGATTTCTGATTGTAAGAAATATGCATTAAATTTCTTTGAACATGAAGATTGTGTAGCAGAGTAAGTAATCATTTGATAAATACACTTAATACAAATCTTTTTCATCTATTTGAAAATTATTAAAGATTTTACTTGAATTACTAGCTAACATCCAAATACTATCTTTGTACTAGGCACTGTGTTAAGTGTTTGGTGTGGGTTATCTAATTTATTCTTTAAAATATAGCTATTCATGAAATAATTCTACTAACAATATTGTTAGTATTCCCCATGAAAAGTAAGACATATAATTTGAGTAAGTTATTTAGAACCCCACAGCTATTTAGGCAGAGAGATAATTTTAAATTCTGGAAATTGGATGCCAGAGTGTTGTCATGACTTTATACCTAGTCCACTCTTTCTTAATTAATGCCTTAGCTTTCACATACATGAGAGTTTATGAATTCAACTAATATTATAATTCAGCAAGGTGCAAAATGCATCCCTGGAATTAGTTTTCTGTGTGCTCCGCAGCATAGCTGCAAGTAATAAGGGACTGTTCTGTACACTCACACAAGGATTCTGAATTTCATCCTGTGCTTTGAAACCCATAGGGCCTGGGCTTTCCCATCTCCAATTTCATTACTAGGCCTGTCAGATGTAGCCATTCTACTCGGTGGGCCTACCATTCCTCATCCTATTTAAGCGGATCTATGGCAACAGCCACCTGTTCTCTGGACTTCATCTTCAGGAGGCCCAGTTTCCAGCCGGTCGCTGCTTGTGGTTGTTTAAAGATTCTTTCTCATTGACCACCACTTTCATATATCTGAACGTGGGTAGGAGTCTCAGCACTTTTCGCTCCATTCAATTCAAAATAATTACATTCCTCTGAGTCTATATTTTTAAATCTGATTTCTGTGTAACTTAGGGGTCTTCGGTTGCAAGAAACAGAAAATAACTGAGAAACTGAGAAGAAAAGAGAAGTAATAAAAAATAAGAGAGAAATGAGAGAAGATTTTTATTGGAAGGACATTGGGGTACCTCACAAAATTCAAGCAAAAGCATTTTTTTAAAGACAAGGACACAGGCTTTCCTGTTATCTCCTCAATAGTAACATATGACTTTTCTACTTGGTTTCTTACTTTTAGATAACTCAAATCTTATTTAAATCTCAATCTTTTACCCTGGTTATCACTGATAATACTGAAATTTCAAGGACAAAGAATCTGTTACTGAATGTAACTCACTTTAGTGGTCCAAGGGGTGCAATCCTGTTGAAAAGCAAAGAAAGAAATGTACTCATGTGAGAAACAATAGCTACCTAAATTCCCGCACCATACTTTCTTTTTAAAAATATGTGATTTCTAAAATGGCCCCCCTGAACATAACTCTTTTCTATGATGTGATTTCAAATGGGCTTTTCCCTTTCAACGGGAGCTAACCCAAAGTCATGTCCAAAAGCTAAACATAAAAATGATATCACTGTTCTTTGTGTCTGATATATCTGAGTAGCATCTATTTTCCTCTAGTTCTGTCATGGTTCTCTTGTGAGATTGTACAAAATATAGGCGAGCCACATATGTAACCCTCACCATTATCTCCTGTGTACAAGAGAAGAAAAAAATAAAATATTTTAAAACATATCATATTAATGGTAATAACAATCACTTCAATACCCTTATGCATATATTACGATATTTCACTTATTGCTGTGTTAGGAAAAGGGAGGCTCAGTGGCTTTTGCTTTTACTTGGTACTGTAATAGCCTTTACTCTATGTACCAGGAAGCCAGTATGGAATTCTGCAATACGCTGTGATAGTGATTCAAACCATGAATAAAGGAAATATGAAGCTATCCTCAGAGTGGGGATTGGACCACACGGAACTGATTGTGAGATTAATTTACTTTGAATTCTGTTTACCACTTTTAAGCCCTTAATATTGTTAAAAGTTTTGGTCTGCATACTCAAGAACAGTGTTTTATTGGAGCCAGTGCATGAAAATTATAATTAGCTCTCCTTTTCAGGTGCACAGTTACCTAGGAAAGTACCCATAATTATCTAAGGGAGATTAGGGAATGGCCCATATTACATGTATCCAATGAATAAAGGCAAATCAACCTTTTGGATAAAAGGAGGACTAAGACTTCTAATCAAACTGTTTTCTTACTCACCACTGTTTGACAATATTTATCCCTTAGGGGACATATGCACTTTTTGATATTAAGATTCAAATAAAATTTAGAGTTAGACATCCCATCCCAAACAAACAAACAATCAAACAAATAATTTCCTGTAAAGATTTCTATCCAGGAATATGACTCATTTTTTAGCACTAAACAGTTTTCTATTTATTACTTCATCTGTTATAACACTATAGAAATCTTGGACTTACAATGGATCAATAAGTGAAAAAATTAATTAAAAAAAATCATTATCAAGTTATCCAGCGGTTGCAGGTTTATCCCGAATTGGAGTTCAGCCTGGGAGGATTCTTGGCTTCACTCAGGAAAGAATTCAAGCGCCAGCCAGCAGAGAAAGAAAGAAGTTTATTAGAGCAACAGCATACAGCAAAATAGCTGCTCCGTAGACACAGCAAGGCTGACCCAAAGGCAGAGTTGCCGGGAGTAGCGGTGTGCAGCCGTATCACTGTCCCACAGAGCAGTGCTTCCTCATAGGCAGAGTGGCCTGGAGTAGCGGTGTGCAGCAAAGTGGCTGCTCCATAGGCAGAACAGACCAGAGCAGCAGAAGCAGCAGCAGCAGTGTACCCAAACAGAGCAGTCCAGAGGGGCAGTCCGGGTAGATTGCTGGCCAGCTATATTTATCCTTACTCTTAATTGTATGCTAATTAAGGGGCTGGTTTTCAGAATTTTATAGGAAAGGGGTGGGGAAATTCCTGAAACCATATAAGATAACTTCTGGATCGTTGTCATGGCATTTTTAAACAGTTATGTTTAAAAATAGCGCTGGTGGTCTTTAATCAGTGAAGGCAACTGGAGGTTGCTTTTGTCGCCATCTGCTAGTTTCCGCTTGTTTCTTTACTGCATTCTGCTTTATCAGCAAGGTCATGATTATTGCTCAGAAAGTAAGTCCTGCTGATTTCCTACCTCACTTTGATATCTTGGACACTTAAAAATGGTAACAAACATTAACACGTTGTTTGAGCCATAAATTTTTTTAAAAATTCAGACAACTATTCTGTAATCCCAGCACTTTGGGAGGCCAAGGCAGGTGGATCATGAGGTCAAGAGACTGAGACCATCCTGGCCAACATGGTGAAACCCTGTCTCTACCAAAAATAAAAACAAAAAAATTAGCTCTGTTAGTGGTGGTGTGCGCCTGTAGTCTCAGCTACTCGGGAGGCTGAGGCAGGAGAATCGCTTGAACCCGGGAGGTGGAGGTTGCAGTGAGCTGAGGTCACACCACTGCACTCCAGCCTGGTGACAGAGTGAGACTCCATCTCAAAAAAAAAAACAAAAAAAAAATCAGCCTTTTTTTTAACTGAAACATTAAATGAATCAAAATATGTGAAAAAATCCATGTGTTTTAAAATTCTTAATATCTTTTCAATCATCCTGAGATGGCTGAAGAACAAAATACTGTGTGATGATACTTGACAGGTTGATTGATTCAATAAATATGTACTTAAATATATGGGGATTACTATCAGGTATTTACTATCAGACATACATTGGCTATGTGGCTATATAATTTACTATACAAAAAATACCAGTTGTTCAGGCTGTGGACAGTGCTTAAGTTTGTAATACAGCTCTTGGGGTGGTGAACTCAAATTGCTTTCTTTTAGCCAAATCATTCATGTTCTTGCTTTATTTCTGTAGTTCTTAACTCTGACCTTAAAACAGTAGTTCTCAATACTAGATAAATACCACCTGGGTACATTTTAAGCCCTGATATACTAGCTGGAACCCAGATAAATTAAATTAGAATGTTTTGGGGTGGGATCCAGGAATGTATAGACTAGGAAAATTATGAAAGATTTCTGGGTTATTTATAATAAATCAAAGGACTGTGCTCAAGGCTTAAAGGTATAAAGTTAGTTATTAACTAACACAAAATTAATGATCCACTTTGTTTTTCTCTGTTATGTCAAGTCTACTGACAAATTTCTAAGGATAATTGTAATATTGTTTAAGGAAAGTTAGACCTCAACACTATGAGGTGGAACAAATCTGAAGACTATGTCTTAAAGAAAATCTTACAGAAACAGAAACATGTATCTTGGAAGAATTTGCTCTAACTGCTAAGTCTGAGCTTGCCCCACGCCCCCCACAACCTCCCCACCTCTGTTTTGTTAATTGATAGCATGAGTGAGATGGCAATGGTCAGAAGATATCAAAAGTGTTCTTCACCTTGACGCTCAATATGATACCTGCTAAGCAGGGCTGCTGCTTTTTTTGTTTCCTAGTCATTCACAGCAGTGAGTAATTTTAATGTTCAGGTATGTGTTTGGGATAAATATCTGAAGCTCCAGTGTTTTCTATAGTAAAAAGCATTTTTCCTCAATATAGAGGTGTCTATTATATAGCAGAGGATACAGAAAACTACTGGTTTATGCCACCGTATCAAGCTTCATTTAGCAATTTGCAATGCTTACAATATATCTGAAAATACCTTGTACAATATTGTCAATGAGACACAGAAAGTGTGTTATTTATGGATTACTCTTTTAGTGTCTTGTAATAGTGAACATTCAACAGATGGCTATAGATTGAATGGCTCAGATTATTCAATAATTGTTATTTTCTCATAGAAACAATATTAGGTGCGATGGCTAGGTTTCTAGGTGTGGTCAGAATAGCACTCCTTCGTTCATCCTCCCCACCAAAATGGTGTCCAGATCTCTGGAACCTATGAATGTGTTATATTGCAAAGCAAAAGGAAATTAGGATTGCAAATGGAATTAAGATTGCTAATCCACTGACTTTAAAATAAGGACTACCCTGATTTTAGGTGAGCCCAATGTAATCACAAGAGTCCCTAAATGTAGAAGAGAGAGGCAGAAGAGTGTCCAAATGATGTGATGCAAAACAGACTTGACTGGTCATTTCTGGGTTTGAAGTTGAATTAAGCCAAGGAATGTGATTGGCCTCTAGTAGCTAAAAATGGATTCTCCCCTAGAGCCTCCTGAAAGGAAAGCAGTCCTTAATTGTAGCCCAATAAGATAAATTTCCAACTTCTGGCCTAAACACAATGAAATAATAAATTTGTGTTGTTTTAAGTTAGTAAGTTTGTGTTAATTTGTTATAGTAGCAATAGAAAACTAATACAGTAGGACAGATCTTAAAATATTTTTAATGTAGTGTTTTATGAGGTATAATTTATAGCTTATAATTTATAGTTATAATTCATAGTCCAATGGTTTTTTATTTTTTCTGACAGATTCTCGCTCTGTTCCCCAGGCTGGAGTGTAGTGGCACAATCTTGGCTCACTGCAACCTCCGCTTCCTAGGTTCAAGCAATTCTTGTGCCTCAGCCTCCCACGTAGCTGGAATTACAGGTACACACGACCACACCTGACTAATTTTTTTGTATTTTTAGTAGAGACCAGGTTTCACAATGTTGGCCAAGTAACCTCAAGTGATCCGCCCACCTCAGCCTCCCAAAGTGCTGGGATTACAGGCATGAGTCACTGCCCCCAGCCCCAGGCCAGTGGGTTTTGATAAATATATACCCCTGGAAGCCACACTCATATCGAGATATAGAATATTTTATTACCTAAAAAATTCACTCATCACTCATTTCCAACCAATTTTCTTTTCCAGGAAACTGCTGCTTTGATTTCTACTGCCAGAGACTAATTTTGTTACAGTTTCATATCAATGGAATCATATAGCATTTATTCCTGCGTTTGGTTCCTTTACTCTGGATAATGTTTTGGGATTCATTCACATTGTTATGTGAATCAGTAATTGTCTCCTTTCTGTTGCTGAATAGTACAGATGCTCCTCGACTTATGATGGGGTTATATCCAGTAAACTCATCCTAAGTTGAAAAGAATGCATGTAATACACCTACGCTATTGAACATCATTGCTCAGGCTTGCCTGTCTTAAACATGCTCAGAACATTTACACTAGTCTACAGTTGGGTAACATCACCTAATACAAAGTATATTTTATAATAAATCATTTAATCTATCTTGTAGTTTATTAAATACTGTAGTGAAAGTGAAAAGCAGAATGGTTGTATGGGTACTCACCACTTAGGTACACAGCTGAAAGCACACTGCTCCTGAGGAATGTTTGAAGCATTGAATGAAAATTAATTGCCGAATGACAGGATGCAACAGTGACAGGGTCATTAATTTCTCTTTGAATGAGGCTTGAGAATAGCTGACAGAAGCCATCCATACTTGATGGATTAGCAGGCATAGTGTACTTCAGGAAGATACCAAATTTTAACTACAGTTTTCTTATTTTCATTATATATTTCTCTATAGCAAGCATGAGCACCTGTAACTCCCTGTCTATTATGAGTCCCTCATAATTGGCATCCATTTTGTCTAACACCCATAAGCCACTGCTGATAGTAGCAAATGCCTCTGCTAGTTTTCTTGTTGTGAGCTTTCTTGGTGCCTCGGGTGTAACTTCTTATGCTTCAACTTCTTCTTTCTTCCTCTAGTTCAATTAGCTCCTCACTGCAGAGCTCTTCAGCCTCAGTGCAAACAAACTCATGAATATCCTCTTCATCAATATCCAATTCTAGCAGGTTCCCAAGCACTAATATCTTGTTACTTACTATTTCATTAACAGCAGAATCTATATTAAAGCTTTTGAATATGTTCATATATGCATTCAAAACTTTCTTCCAAATGCCATTTGTGCATTGCTGTGTGACTTCTTCCCATGCTGCATTGATGTCCTGGATAACATTTAGAATGTGTAAACCTTTCCAGAACTCTAGGATCATTCATCCAGATTCAGTTGTTTCAACAGCCTGTGCAAATGTATGCTTTGAATGCTGCTATTGCACCTTGGTCCATTGGTTGAATGAGCGTGATGATGTTCAGCTGGAAATATATAATCTTTACATCAGAATGTATGTTACTGTTATGCTGTGGATACCCTGGAGCATTAAGATCAGAAGAATCATAAATGGGATGTTGTTTTTCCTACAATAATATCTTGCCTGAAGAATAAAACAGTTCAAAAACCAGTCTTCAAACAAAGCTGTTGTCATCCAGTGTACACTTGCTCACATTCTTGAATGCTCTAGGGTTCTCTGAGTGGTAGATTAGAAAAGGCTTGAATTTGAACCCTATGACATTTCCTATTTCCATCCCAAAGCAAGGTCAAACAATCTCTCAATGTCTTGAATCCTCTCACTGTCTTGGACTCTTGAGGAATGTGTGTATCCACTGGCATACACTTCCAAAATAAGCTTGTTTTATTGATGTAAAACATTTGTTCTGGCAAGTATTTCTCATCCACAATTATGCTATGTTGCTCTTCCTTAAAAAGGTCAAGACTTTCAGTATCTGCACTTACTGCCTCATTGCTGACCTTCACATTATGAAAATTATAAGCTACTTGAAGCAATGGAACCACTGTGACTTGCTATAAACATAGTAGGACCATTGGCACACTCTTTTACTGTATTGAAAGACACTGTCTTATTCTGGATTGTCAGAAGGCTTAGAGTATACTGTATTAGTTCGTTTTCATGCTGCTGATAAAGACATACCCAACACTGGGAAATTTACAAAAGAAAGAGTTTTAACAGACTCACAGTTTCACGTGGCTGGGGAAGCTTCACAATCATGGCAGAAAGTGAAAGGCACATCTCACATGGTAGCAGACAAAAGAAGAGAACTTGTTCGGGGGAACTCCCCTTTATAAACCCATCAGATCTCATGAGACTTATTCACTATTATGAGAATAGCTTGGGAAAGATGCACCCCCATGATTCAATTACCTCCCACTGAATCCTTCCCACAACATGTGGAAATTGTGGGAGCTACAATTCAAGATGAGATTTGGGTGGGGACACAGCCAAGCCATATCCTTCCATATATACTTCTGTTATCTGGTCTTCCATCCATGTGACAAGTAATTTTTTTCTTATCATTAGCTGTCCCAGCTTTTTTCTTCGTGTTGACAGTGGATTTAACTGATGCTGATGATTTCACCGCATCACTGATCCACTTCTTGTCATGGTGGCGTGTGCCTGTAGTCCCAGCTACACAGGAGGCTGAAGCAAGGGAATCGCTTGAACTTGGGATGTGGAGGTTGCAGTGAGCCGAAATCAGGCCACTGCACTCCAGCCTGGTGACAGAGCAAGACTCCGTCTCAAAAAAAAAAAAAAAAAAACGATGAACAAAATCATAGATTGCAAAAGTCCCAACTCATGTGTGATGGCCATTATTGGTTTGCCAGCTTCATGTTGGGATATTATCTCATTTGTCTCAAGAGTAATTGCCTTCCTCTTCTTCTTCCCACCAGAAGGAGGAGAAACAAATTGACATTTTGTAGACAAGATCAGATGCAAAAACACAAAACACAATATCCAAAAACTGCTGGCAACTCAAGACACTGTAGAGTATTGGTAGTCTGCCCTTGTGATTGTGTCACTGACTGGGAGCTATAACTCATGGCCACTACCCAGCATCACAAGAAAGAATATTGTACTGTATAATGCTAGCCTGGAAAAGATCAAAATTCAAAATTCCAAGTAGGGTTTCTACTTTTGTATCATGGTAAAGTTGAAAAATCCATCACAGAGCAAAAACTGATGTGGTGAACTCTGATGTTAAATAATTGAACTAATCGCAATTGACAATTCTTGGCTCAGGTGAGTTGCAGCTTCTTGTCCCTAGGTATGCAGTTTCATCCAACCACTATTAAGTCACTATAGGAAGCCAGTCAGGCATGATCTCCACTCGTATTTATCTAGCCAGTTTGGTATGGTAGAACAGGGTTGTTATTGGAAACAGAAATGCCTAGCTCACATATCCACATGTGAAGAGGTAAATTTCCACCCTCATCTCAGACCATAGCTAAAAATTAACTCAAGTGAATAATAGACTTAAATACAATAGACTTAAAAATACAAATTGTAGAAGGAAATATAGAAAATCTTCATGACCCGAGTGAGGCAAAAATTTCTTATATATACCAGCAAAGAACATGGTCCACAAAAGAAAAAAATGCTAAATTTGACATAATAAATTTCTAAACTTTTGTACTTCAAAAAACACCATTAAAACCTAATAAGGCAAGCAACATACTGGGTGAAAATATTTGCAAAACAAATATTAAGTTAGGAACTTGTATCAAGAATTTACAAAGACCTCATAGAACTCAAGAATACAACCCAATTAAGAAATGGGGAAAAATATGCCAAATATATCACCCAAGAAGTTACATGAATGGTTAATAAGAACTCAGAAAGATGCTCAAATCATGTCATTAGGAAAATGCAAAATAAAACCACAATGAAATATCATTTCATACCCACTAGAATGGCTATAACCAATAAAGCAGACAAGAAAAAATTATTTTAGAGGATTTAGAAAATAGGGACCCTCATACAACACTGGTGACAATGTAAAATAGTACAGCCATTTTGGAAAACAGTTCATCATTTTCTCAAAAAGTTAAACATAAAACTACCATATGTCTCAATAATTCTACTCCTATGTGTATACCCAAGAGAAATTTAAAAATATGTCTGTTCAAAGATGTGTGTGTGAATGTTCGTAGCAGCATTATTTTTAATAGCAAAAAGGAGGGAAAAAGTGAAATACCCATCAACTAATGAATGAATAAATAAAATGTGCTATACTCATACAACAGAATGCTATTCAGCAATAAAAAGTAATGAAATATTGATGCATGTTACATCATGGGAGGACCTAAAACATTACATTAAATGAAAGAAGTCAGACACAGGAGGCCACATAGCATAAGAGTGCATCCATATGAAATGTCCCGAAAAGGCAAATTTGTCAAGAGAGAAAGTTGATAGTGGTTATCTGACACTGTGGTTGAAAATGAGAACTAAATGTATATGAACATGAGTAATCTTTTTAGAGGAAAGAGAATGTTCTAAAACTGATTTATGGTGATGGTTGTTAAATTTTTACTTGAGTAAAATTCAAAAACCATTGAATCATTCACTTGATTTTTTTGATATGTAAAACATTCCTCAAGAAAACTGTTAAAAAATGAAAAAAAGAACATCTAGGCTCAAAGGTTAGTTCCTTGTTTTACTAACGTCTATCTTTTGGCAGATTTAAAATAGTAAAATCTGTATCTACATCATACAGTTGGATGAGATTGACATAAGATAAATATGTCATGGACCTAGAACAGAATAGAAGTTTAATTAGTAATAATTATTATTGTTTGCAATACTATGAGATTATTTTTCTTTCCACCTTCTGTTCACAAATCTGAGGTCTCTAAAGTTCTGATTAAACATTAATAAAGTAACTGGTAGACTATATACACAGAGAAAGGTATTTGCTGGTTATTTTAAGCTAAGCTTATAGACTTTAAAACAACTGAAAGAAAATTAAAGGTGTAAGAATTTTGTGTGATATCTACTTTTATCGTAGGATAGCCTATGTGCTAGTCCTGTCTGGAAGAGAAGAGTTGGAGCAGTGAGATGGATCAGATTTACTTGAGGGTCTGCCCTTGAGGTTAGATGGCACCTCACAGACTCTTCTTAAATCTTTTTACCTGGCCAGCACTGAGCAAATAGGAGTAAGTATGGTAGACCAATATGGGTAAAAGCTAATTCAATTACATATGTTAATTTAATTAAAAGCTTTAAAATAGGTGATAATTTCCTTTAGCTGAGAAGAGATGCTTATATTCTATAAAAGAATGAACTTTCACTTATAGTTTTAAAATTTTTTAGTATTTTACATTTCGAATCATGAGAAAACATTAGTTCACATTAGTTCTATTCTATTGTCTGAATTTTCCATACCTGCTACAATATAAACCTAGTTTTTAAAACTACACTTAGAGATTTGCATGGGAATATATTAATGTATTCTTCCTCAGGTCTTTCCTAAACAGATTTTTTTTTCTTTAGCTTTCAACTTCTACTTTTAGGAAGTTTTCACAACCATCATTGGCGCACTGTTCATTGAATGACAATCCTCCCGTTATCAAACTGTTTATTTTGAATCTCCAATATTCTTTAGTGGCCTTCAGTGGATTGCTTTGCCTGTATTATAGGCTTCTACTCTAGATATATATTTACTAATGTGCTAAATGGCACATTATTTTTCAGAATTTTCCTAAGCCATCAAATCTGTTAGCATTCCTCAGGGTCACACTTGATTTTTCTACCTTCTGCCATCTCTTTTCTAATATGACACCATAAAATATAAGCTGCAAACTACTTTATTCCTTGCACTAATTAAAAATTTATTGTAAATCCCACATCTTCTAAGATTCTCCCACCACTCCCCTTCACCCCACAGGTAATCAGTCAAATGTATAAAGTGTTTCTTCTGAGGTCCCGTTATTCTTGGATCTAATATTTATTGAGATTATTATGTGCAAGATGTTAGGCTGAGCACATTGACTGCATTATCACATTTTTTTCACAATAATTTTAGGAAGTAGGAATGCTACTGACTTCATTTTATGATAAGGAAACGGAGGCTTAGCAAGAATAAGCAACATGTATCTACAAGATCGTTTCTGAAATGTGACTCTGTTATGTTTAATCTGAGAACCACACTATCAACACAAAATAAACTGCCTAATTGTTCTTACAGGATGTTCTTGACTAAGTTCTCAGCCTCTGTTGGTTTAAACAAAAAATCTTTGTCCTCTGTGGTTAGACACAAGGCAGGAAAAGCCAGAAATAATGAAATTCAGCAACCTCTGGGATGTTGGGACGGAGATATTTCCATGAGGGGGTTCATTCAAAGAACAGGTTGGTAAATCGTCAGATATCCAAATTTAGGGGGGTGGCTCAAGCATGAGTGAAGAAAAAGTATCAAATATCACTTGTTATGTACTGGGGAGAAAGAACTGGGTAGGTTGCAAACCTCAAACTGAAAGAGACAGAACAGACTCTCACAGGCAAGTGCCAAGACTAATTTTTCACTGCATGCCTTCTAATACAAGTGAAAACTGTTGTCAAGTGGCTACTGCTCTCCAGGGTGAGGACTGGTTTTATCGATGGCAGCAGTGTTTGCAGTAAAAGTTTCACTGAAAAGCATCCAAAGTTCTCACAGCTTGTTCCAATTTTTCATCCACGTAGGCTCTAAGTTTCAAATTTTCCATCAGGTTTTTGATGCTCTTTTCTAAAAGACCTCCAATTTAACTCAAAGAATATTCAAGAAAACAATAGCTTCAAGGACTCCAAATACTTATGATTACTCAGTTTCAATATAAAAAATTTTGTCTTAGCTCTTAATTGGTTTGAATTATTTACAATCAGTTTGAATCAGTTGGAGCCAGTATCCAAACATAAAAAGAAAGTATCTGTTTTGAACTTTCTTAATAGCTTTTTATTCCAACAGTTTTGAACCAACTTCAAACACTTCAATACAGTTTGAATCAATTACCAAGTACCTAAAAACACTTAATAAATAAGAAGTTGATAGTTCTTTGAATGGCATTACTGATTTATTTCACTGGTATCATAACTAAGTATATTATTCCACCACTCTAATTCACAGTGCAAGTTATTATCGAGTTAGTTTCTTTAAGATGCATTGTTCATTAAGGGCATATGAGGTACCAGGTACTTTGCTAGGTGCAGGTAACAGTTTTTTCCCCAAACATCAGCTTTGATTCCTCATAGGTTTCAGAACTAAAATACAAACTTATTGGCTCATCAAATTTTTGTCACATTCTGATTTTGGTCTTTATTTTCTTATAGTTTTATATAAAACTCTTTATGATTTCTTTCTATTCTGACCTATTATCTATTCTTTAAACATACTTGAAATTTTTTCCCTTTGAACTCATAATTTGATTAGAATGGAAGGCCATTCTATAAGTATTTTCCCTGCCAAAGTTGTTCTTGATGAAGAGAACATTTATTGTATATTTAGTTGCCTACCATTGATTCCCCCCTTCTTTTACTAATATATCCAGAGTTCATTTCAGAGAAGCACTACCTATGTCATTCTTAATCTGTTTCCTGCCATAATAATTGGTTCATGGATAAATATATGACCCAATCATGAGTAATTAAAAAGTAATTCAGGATCTAGGCTGGAGGGAAAGGTATTCCGTTTTACTCTTGATTGAACCTGGAAGAATATGGTTACTGTTACTCTGAATAAGAAAAGAGTCTAGCCAAGGAGGAGTAGATAGATGAAGAAAAAAAGAATCCTGATGTCAGTATTTAATCCTTTAATCAAATATTTTCCACTATGAGAGGCAATATTTTTATCCTTTTTCCCCCACAGACAATTTACATTGAATTTTCTTTTATCTATATTTGCCTCATCTGTTTATTTAATTCTGTACTTCTATAGAGATAAGAGTTTAGAGCACTACCTATGCATGACATCTTATATGTTCTGGTCCTTCTTTTAAAATTTGCCTCACCATCCACTAAAGAAATTCATTGGGAAATTTTGAATATGCTGTTTTCATGGGGATAATAGCTGTTTAAATGTGTATGATATCTATTTTAAAGAAAGCAAATACATGTAACAATATATTTTACATCTTTCCTAATAAGAAAATACAGATTTGTGTGTGTGTGTGTGTGTGTGTGTGTGTGTGTGTGTGTGCTTTAGAAAGGTCAGTTGGTCTAAGAGGTTTCCTTTTAACTCTACGTACAAGTGCAAATCCAGTTAATTCTATGATTGACTAAAAGAACAATGAAATCACATTTGTAAATGGATTCTGTGTCCTAGTATGTATAAAGCACTTTAAGAATGTCTTGTAGCTCTCAGAATCTTCCCTGACCTCAGATTAATGCTAGAAGTAACCTTTACATTATGTCAACATTTCTACCAGTGATGTCACAGTCTATCTGCTGGTCCACCAAAAGAATGCAAGGGGAGAGAGTAATTACTGGTAACTATTTTCTCGTACCTTGTATCAAAATGGACAGCATTAAGGTGTCATCTACAAATGGATCATCTTCCATACAAGAACCAGAGATTGATTTGCTGGGATAGTGTATTTCATCCACTAAAAAGAATTATTGTACTACATGAATTTTAAAAATACACTGTTTTCCTTCTGATATTACTTTGAAAATTTCCAAACAGATAATTGCAAAGCAAGAGTATAATGACCTTTAAACTTTTTGATTGTGTATATGATAAAACGTACAGCTTTCCTGAATCATTCCAGTAAATTTTCCTAAAATCATTCTTTTACTTTAGAGCAAAGTTGGCAAGGAAAACTGTTCCCGATTAAAAAATAACTTACTGATGTTGTTATGTGGCCATTTTATGTTATATATGTTTTATATGTTAATAGGTTATATGGCCATTCTGTTATGTAGCCATTCTTGTGTGCGTGTGTGTGTGTATGTTTATATGTAGTTGAGCTAAGTGTAGAAAACCTGTGTTTAAGATTTTTCTGACTTACAAACTCATTAATATTGTCATTAAAGATGAAAAAAGGTTTTCTACTGAAACCTCAGTCATTTCTCTAACCACTGGTTTCTGAACAAAGAAACTTCATTGAACATGGAGCATCCTGAATCACCATCTTTTGACTCTTGTACATTTCAACTCCTGAAGGCAGAATTTACAAAGACACTTTTAAATTAACACCTCACTGCTTTGTATACCCTACATTGTCAGTTTCTAAGTTTAATCTTTATGTTATTGACATTTATAAGTAGCTTTCATTTTAAAGTTTAGAAGAGACCTCCTCTAAACATATATGGAGGAGTTTTGAAAATTTTACCATTCTGTTGTTGTTTATTTATTTTTAGAGACAAAGTTTCACTCTGTGGCCCAGGCTGGAGTGCAGTGGCACAATCAGCTCCCTGCAGCCCTGAACTCCTGGGCTCAAGCAATCCTTCCACCTCAGCCTCCCAAGTAGCTGAGACTACAGGTGAGCACCATCTCGTCCCTCACCCAGCTAATTTTAAATTTTATTTTATTTTTTCAATTTTTTTTTATAGAGATAGGGGTTTTTTTATGTTGACCAGTCTCATCTCAAACTCCTAGCCTCAAGCAATTCTCTTGTCCTGGCCTCCTAAAGTGCTGGGATTACAGACCTGAGCCACCTTGACCAGCTTGTTACTCTCTTCGTTAAAACTTGCAAATTTCAGAGAAAAATATATTAATCAAGTCTCAGAATATCATCAAAATTATTAAGGCAAGCTGTCTTTCAAACTAAATTCCAAGAATTTTTTCCTTTACACTGCCTTACTTTGTTTTATCTGCAAACCTGTACAACTTAATTAGAGTGTGTTTGACTAAACATCTGGATAAATGTCACATTTTCCCAAATTGGCCTACATGGACAAAAAAAGAAATCTGTTATTAGTATATTACACAATAACTAAGTCGTATGTGGTTTTAAACAACAGCCAGGGGAAACATGCTTGTCATAAAAGCATCACACGCATTACTTCTACTGCTTGGCTAGCAGATATTCAGACACCAGAGTTAAATATTTTTAAGTAGTTTCTCATGAGAACAATTTCTCCTGAGATAAATAGATAAAAGAAGAACTAAATAGTGAAGAAAAACTAGTAATAATTTGGTAATAAATTCGTAATTTTTGTAAAAATTAGTAATAAGTTTGTATTTAGTATTTATGATACTAAGTTTCTGTTTGCTGTTGAGTTCTGTTGAGGATTTGATGACATTAAGGAAGCCATTTGCTTATGGAATCGCTCTCATCCTTTCTCATATGCTAATCTCCTGGGAGAGTTTTCTTCTGAACATCTCTCATCTCCAGTCTAATAGCCACAATAATATAGATCACAGGGTATGGTTAGAAAAAAAATTGAGACAAGTATAAAAAACATCTACCATAGAGTCGTCTGACTTCTATCAAATTCTAACTTATTATTTTCTTTTTTTCTCTTTCTAACAAAAAAGATAATGAGAGAATTGCTGGCTATTTGGAAGAGAGAAAAATCATAATTTCAAGACTTCTAAATTTAACAGTAATAAAGTAATTTTTCTAGATTAATTGCTTCTGATTTTTATGAATGTCTGAATTCATCAGTATTTATTGTTTTTACTGCAAAATTCCCATATCCTAGATGTTCTGAGTAGAAAAATAAAATTTGATTCCCATGTTTTGTTTATAATTTAATCAATGGAATTGCATTAAAATGGTACACAATTTTAGGCAAAAGATACAATAAATGTTAATGATATTGGTGTGTGGAAGTAACATTAACTGACCTGAAGATACTATCACTGAACATTTAGATTAGTTTAGCAAAGGGAATGAATATGAATGGGCTACCTTCTACGAATGACACCGTATGCTAGGTCGTGTGTAACCAGTATCTCCTATTAATCCTTGTGGTAACTGTTTGCACTAGATGTTATTATATACATGGTAAGCCAAATATTTCTTTCCTATTCTTTTCTTCTTTCTTTTTTTCCTTCCTTCCTTCCTTTTTTTTTTTTGGAGGAGTCTCACTCTGTCGCCCAGGCTGGAGTGCAGTGGCACGATCTCGGCTCACTGCAACCTCTGCCTCCCAGGTTCAAACAATTCTCTGTCTCAGCCTCCCGAGTAGCTGGGATTACAGGCGCCCGCCACCAGGCCCAGCTAATTTTTGTATTTTTAGTAGAGACAGGGTTTCACCATCTTGGCCAGGCTGGTCTTGAACTCCTGACCTCGTGATCCGCCCACCTCGGCCTCCCAGAGTGCTGGGATTGCAGGCATGAGCCACCGCACCCAGCTGGTAAGCCAAATATTTCAAGTTAGGAAGTTCGAGGCTTGAAGGAATTAACAATTTACGGAAAGGCACATGGGTAATAAGGGAGAAATCTGATTTCTAAACCAAGTTCCTTTCCTCCAAAGTCCATGCCTTTCTCAGCTACACTGTCTCCACATAGGACCACAGAGTTCCTCACTGCCAGTGCCTTTGGAGTCATTTTCTTTTCACCATCACTTCAGAAGTGGTGATTCCCTTACCACGGGTGTTTGTGCAGATTTCTCCACCGTGTAGATAGTGAATGGGTTGAGAAGAGCTATATTGACGAATGACTACCATTTGAGTAACAGAGGTGTCTATATACTTGAGTTGTGAGGAATGTAAAGAATGGATTTTTCTATACATTCAATTTAAGTGGCAATTTGCTTCTAAAGCCAATACCCCAGAGCCCATTTAGCTTAAAATATGGCAAAATTATTTTACTAATGATGATATTTCAACCACTGATGTTCTCCATTTTTTCTCTATTACCCCTTTTGAACACTTGCTCTATATTAAAGCCAGAGTGATCTCTTTAAATCTGATGACATCTTTCTTTTGCTTCTTTGATGGCTTTCCTTTGCTGTGTTTGAAGATCCCAATTCTTCCTCTAACCTTCAAGGCACTCCATAAGCTGGTTCCCACATCTCACATCTTCAGCGTCATCTCAAATCTCTCTTCCCCTGAGACCATGCCCTCCAGTTAAACTGGCCTTATCTCAGATGCTTAAAATACATCAGGACTTACATGTATGCTCTCTCTCTCTCTAGAAAGACACTTCTCCCTTCCTCCAAATTTTTTGTTTAATTAATTGCTGTGGAGTACAGCTGTATATCTCAGCTCAAACATCACTTTAGGGGAAATCATCCCCGACCCTCTATACCAGATCTTCTGTATGCCTCCTTAACTCCGTGCTCTTTTTCTTCATAGGACTTATAAGAATTTAAATCATATGTTTGTGCAATTATTTAATTAGTGTATACCCTACTAAACTGTAAACTCCTTTAGACCAGTGTTTATTTTGCTCAGCATTATTCACTTTTGGATTACCTTGTTGTTTTGCTCAATATAATATCACCAAGCATGTAGCAGAGTACTAAGCATAGGTAATCAACAAATATTTGGGGAATAAATAACGCATAGTCTTCTAAACTGCCTTCTTTTATGTTTCTCTTATTTGGATGGATATTATGGAACTTAAAAAAATACAAAATGTTTAGCGATAGAGGACAAAGCACGTGGATAAATACTATGGTCTGAGTGTTTGTATGCCCCCAAAATTGATGTGTTGAAATTCTAACTTCCAATGTAATGGTAGTAGAAGGTGGAGCCTGTGAGAGAGGATTAGGTTATGAGGATGGAACTCTCATGAATGGGATTGGTGCCCTCATAAGGAAACTCTGGAGACCCAGGCAGTCCCTTCTGCCAGGTGAGGAAACAGCTAGAAGGCACTGCCCACAAGGAAGTGTGATACCATTGGCAACTTGATCTTGGACTTCCCAGCCTCCAGAACTGTGAGAAATAAATTTATGCTATTTATAAGCAGCCTAGTTTATGATATTTTTGTTATAGCAGCCCAAACAAAGACAATAAGCCTGTTGAAAAAAAGCAAAACATATAAAGATGTTTGTATCTCATAATTTCATTTGCAAAAGAACACCTGTTACAGAGAATATCATTAAGAGAGAGACAATGATTCATTCTGTACATGTTTGTTGACCTTTCTTTCCCCAATACCTCTGCATTTGCCCAACGGATTCAGTACAGAGTGACCATGGCTGCATAAAAAAGAGATTATGAATGAGCTCAGCAACACATATCCCTATCCAATGAGACTTCTCTGACAATTGCCACTAAGGAGTGCCCAACTTGCCACTAGCAAAAACTAAAGCTAAATTCCAAACCTGACCCCTGAATTACAGGGGATTATCTGTCCATCTGGTAGCAAAGTGGCTTCATTGGACAGTTTCGTCATGAAGAGGACAGCAATTTATCCTCACCAGAATGGATATTTATTCTGTTTAAAGCTTTTCTTTTCCTTTTTGCTTTAGTTTTGCTAGCACTGAAATCCATGAACTTACTAAAGACCTTATTCTCCACCATGGTGTTTCACATAATGTTTCTGACTAAGGAACTCCTTTAGTAAAAAGAGTCATGCAGCAATCTTCTCATACCCATAATATTTACTCCTCTTAAAATGTACTCTACCAAAGTCAGGTGTCCTTACAGAGCAACAAAACAATAGAATTACTTGCTGAAGACTCGCTGAGAGCTGAGAGTCAAAATCTTGAAAATTTAGGCACTGTCATACAAAATTCAGGGCATGCTTTGAACCAACAGACATCCATAGCTCGTGTATATAGGTCCAAGAATTGAAAGATAGAAGTAAAAATGTCTTCTCTCTTGTACAGTTAGTATTTCCTTTAAATTTTTTATTTTTTTTACTTTTTGCTTTCTGTCCTGAAACTTTTGGGTTCTGCTAGTTTAAAAGTCTTCATTCAAAATGGAGAAATCATTTCAATACAGGACTAAAAGTGATTTTGGGAATTGAAAATTGTGATAGCCACCTGGCCATTTAAGGTTTCTCCTGCCAACAGGCAAAGAAAAGAGTGCTCTGCTCTGTCGTGACAGATATCTGTTGTTATGAGGGAGAGAGAGTGCTCTTTGTATAGACCCCAAGAGATTATTTGTGATCTCCTTTATTTTAATATTTAGTGGTATAAATCAATAGAAGACTATATGTAAACCAATAAAGGGTAGTATTACTTAGAAATTATACCTTGAGAAACAAAGGTTTAGGTTTTAAGCTATCTTACTGGGGAAAATTCTGGCTAGCTTAGGCTGAAAGAACCACAGAATGGATAGTGGAGAAAGGAAATCATAAATGGAAAATACTGTCTGTGATCAATTACAGAAACTAGGATGGAACCAGCTATGCATACCTTTTCTTGCCTATTTTGTAATTTTACACACACACACATACACACCATTCTGTTCTTTTTATCTTCCTTTTTTCTAATTATTTTAAATAATGAGTATAGTGAATAAAACTGTGACTGAACTAGAAGAGCAATTAACATCAAATTAACATCCACAAAAATGGTTACAGTGAGTGATAAGATTTTTCTTCTATTTTTTGGGGAAAGAATGAAAATGTCATCATTTATATGTGAGATAGTTGCATCATGTTAGTAGAAATACTATTTTGCATTATTGTCACTATTTAGAAGTTTAAATATGGTAAGAGAGCATATGGATATTGAATAATAAATATTGGAAGTTACTAGACATTATTCATTGGCACTTGAGCATGTTTATATCCCTGTCTTCTATACTGTCCTTTGTACAAAGCTAGCATTCAAATACTCTCTTGCCAACTGGGTTCTGGTTACTTTCTACCAACAGGGACACTTGTGAAAGATGGGAAGGCTGTCAGTGATTTGACACCATTCCCTTCTGGCAGCACTCACTGAGCGACCATAAATTCCTGCAAAAGTACAGGTGGTTCCAGCATTTGTGCCAAGGTTCCCAATGTAGCTGAGTTAGTGGAACACTGGATGATTCTGGGCCACTGAAGGTTATTGCAGGCTATTGCAATAGCTCTGGGGATCTGGCAGAGATCCATTGCTATTGTGAGTTTGGACTCTTTAAGAGGCAATATCCTTCAAACAACAGGGACTTGTGAAGCAACTACAGAGAACATTGTGGGCTTAGACAAGCTTTTGATATTTTGCTATTGTGGAGACCTTAATATCTTTCCGTAGTAACTAATCTTTAGGAAACAGGACCTTCCTCTTTTTTCATTTTTCTGCCCTCTCACAAAAACATGTAAAATCATTTCTCATATTATCTTTCTATTCAAAAACACTAGAGTAGATTCTATTTTCCTTATCAGACATTGGTTCATCCTCTTCTTTCCTACCTCTTGATATTGCCCCCAAAGCTTAGTAATTCATACTCATCTTTCATCTATCTACACACACTCCCTCTGTGATCTAATCCAGCCATAATCTTCCTCCAGATTCACATGTCCAGTTGCCCACTGAACATGTCCACTTGGATGTGTAATAGACATTTCAAACTTGCTGTCTACAAATAATGAACTTTTGAACTTTCTTCTCACAAGTGTTTTACAATCTTTCTGATCTCAGTTGATGGAAACCACCCTTTCATAACCTTAGATCTCTCTCCAAAACTTCTCTTTCATTCACATTTTATACCATCAGGGAAATCTTTTTTTTTTTTTCTGTTTTCAAAATATTTCTAGGACCGGATCAATTTTTATCACAACCTCTGCTATCACCAAGGTCTAAGCCTCCATTGTCTTTCACTTGATTTACTGTAATGGTCTCCCAGATAGACCATCCTTCTATCATTATTCCAAATAGCAGAATGTAGCAGAATGCTACTTTACAAATATTAGTGAGAGGTCCTATAACTCCTTTGCTCAGAATCTGCCAATGATTCTCTTCCATTCAAAAGGAAATCTAAATTTATTATAATAGATTACAAGATTTGCTTCACTCATATTAGTATCTCTTTGACCTGAATTCCTGAAAGTTTACTTTCAATCCACCATCCTGACCTTCCTGCTGTACTTTTTTCCTTTTTTCTCGCATGTGGCATGCTTTCTTTCACTTCAGAAAATTTGTTCTACCCATTCCTTCTGCCTCAAGCTCTCTTCCCCTACAACATCTACAAGGCTAACCCACTCACCTTTATTAAGTGTTCTCTCAATGTCACTTTCTTAACTAGGCCTATCCTTACTAACTGCGCCCTCTCCCAGCACTATAGATTTTATTTGCCTTACTTTTTTTCTCAATGTGACATATAGTTAAAGAATACTATAATTTTACTGTTTATTATTTACTGTCTCACACACAAGAAAATAAGTTTAATGATGGCAGAGATTTATTTTTAACTTTTTCTAAAAAAAACTTACATATAATCCCAAGTACCTGACATGTTCTAGGCATTCAGTGAATATTTGTTGAATGAAGAAATAAATTTCTTTCCTGGCATATCTTTTCTCCCATAAATCTAGGAGAATTCTTTTAGAATAAAGACTGCTGAAATATAAAAGCAAAACAAGCTTCCTTTTTCTATCTTCTTGGCATATTCTTTCTCTTTTTCTCTCTCACACACACAAATACACACACAAACAGACATATTCAGGCACAGACATACACATGTGAATGCAGACACGCACAAAAGAGGAGAAATATGCTAAGCATGACTTAAAATGTAGAAGGTTTATGTTGCAAGTAGGAGTAAAAACATATTATGTGAAATTGACTATTTCTGATGGCACAAGAAGTAGAATAAAGTTCTAAGCACCACTTGAATCGTTGTGCACAGTATGCTTTCATTATTATTCACCCTCAATTCTTTTCAGACTCAAAGAAGGAAATTAAGATAATACCAAAACAATCATCCTACAAGAGAATGTTTTTATTTTTGGAGATGCTTTCAGCAGCTAATGAATGATATTACTAATTTGCATCAGAGTAGATTATTATTCTGTATCTTGGAAACCTCTCTTAAATTTTTTTCAGAGCTTGTATTATATTGTGATACTCAGGTGAATGATAGGAAGAAATAGTAATTTAATGGTACATTGCAACATTCTTCCTCTATGCTTCTCCATCATTTTTTCCTGCTCCATCAAAGAGCTTACACAGGTTTGGAATTTCCAAAAGGACATAGGTTATCCTGGAGGCAATTGCATTCTCACTATAGTTTAGTTACCAGTGATTTTCTATATATAATAAAGATAACAAATTTTGTCTGTCTATATCCATAAAATATGTTGGTTAAAATCCTTTTGAGAGAAATTAATCTAACAGACAGATGTAAAAATTTTCAGGACAGGCCGGGCACTGTGGCTCATGCCTGTAATCCCAGCACTTTGGGAGGCCGAGGCGGGTGGATCATGAGATCAGGAGATCAAGACCATCCTGGCCAACATAATGAAAGCCCGTCTCTACTAAAAAATACAAAAAAAAATTAGCTGGGCGTGGTGGCGCACGCCTGTAGTCCCACCTACTCAGGAGGCTGAGGCAGAAGAATTGCTTGAATCCAGGAGGCGGAGGCTGCAGTGAGCCAAGATTTTGCCACTGCACTCCAGCCTGGCGACAGAGAGAGACTACATCTAAAAAAAAAAAAAAAAAAAAAAAAAAAAACGAATTTCAGGACAAATGTCTACTGTCTTGTGGATAAGAATCTGAATTTCAAAGTTGAGAATATGGATGGATACTGAGAATGCCGAATCTCCTAGCAGTTGGCATAATGACTGTGTAAACAGAAAGCTACTCAAGTTACCGTATTTTCCCTTGACCTTGCCTGAGCTACACATTGTTAAACTCTCTAGAGGCCACCAGTAACCTAGGCTAGAAGGCATCAAAAGTAACCTGGTCATGAACAGGTTTATTCGTTTCAAGGTGGCCAGTGTTGGTTTGGTTATGAAAGCCTAAATGGAATGTTTTGGTATTGTGTTGGGCTGTGTAGACTGGAGGGATGAAAGCAGAGGCTTAGGAACTACAAAGCAATTGACATATTACCCTCTACTTGGAAAAGGAAATATATATCTACATAATATAAAATACCTCTCTTTATTGTTTTCCCCTCCCTCCTCCTCTCACGTGTGACACATATGCATTAACAATAGGGATAAATGCACAGGCAGTTTTGCCCACATTTAGCATGTCGGCTGGCAATGTAGCACAGCTGGATTGTCATGGTCAGTTTCCAGAAGACCGAGATAGGCAACATCTGACTCCTGAAAAAGGAAAAAAGTTCATAGTGTGGAAGAAAATGGAAGTCCCTAGGATGAAACAGTAGCTTTACTGATAGACAGAACCATCAATGTCCAAGGATTAAAAGAAGATCAAAGTGTATCTATTCTGTTGGGCACCTAAGGTGTTTCATATAGTTGCTCTTTATCTGGTAATTAGCAGTAATATCCAGGTATCCAGCTAAATTGGGGGTAATTATGGGTTTGTAATTATGGGGTTTAGAGTCAGACAGATCTAGGTTATTGTACTAGCCATGCCACTTTTTACCCTGTGATGTTTAATAGATTATCTGACCTATCTCAGGTTTAATCTTTCATTTGTTAAATGCACACAATGGTAATATGTTTCTGATAGGTTTGCCATAAATATCAAGTAAGATAATGCATATAAAGAACATCACATGTTGCCTAGGTCATAGGAGAGGCATAATAAATATTAGCTTTATTGACCTTGACTATTACAAGTAATTACTTTCTAGGCATTTTGTTCTGAATTGGTTGGAAAGTGAGTCTTATTCTATTTTTTATTTCAGATATTTCCAGTAGCTTCTTTAAAGAGAGATATGCTAGATAAGACTACATCCTGAAATTTGTGATCTCACAGAAAAGTGTGTTTTGTATGTGAATTATATATGCATGCATAATTCCTTTCAAAATGAACCACCTCCCACTTCTGTCTAAATAAATCATAGTCAAAGTTTATTTCCTTTATAATCATGAAAGCATCCATCTGGAGCCCCAGTTAAGATTCTGATACTTTATAGGTAATCATAGAAATTCATTAGCTCCTGGGAGATAAAAATATTAGGATAAAAATAACAAAAACCCCATTCTATGATCCCTAAAAAGAAAGCATGCCATAGAATGGTTTGTTCAGCTCAATGAGATATTCTCTTTATTAGTCTAAAAATTATGAAATTGCCAGTGAATTTCAAAAATAATCAAATACTAGCAATCTGAAGTTTCAAACTAAATATCAGGTGTGTTTATACAAGTAAAGTTAACTACATTTCCTCTTTAGTGAATGCTAATTCTAAATACGTACCTTACTTAAGCCATGTATTTATCCACGTCATGCCTAAGCTATCATGGGTGAGGTATGGTATGAGTGGGATTCTTGGGCGTAAATGATGGAAATCACTTTGGCTAACTAAACACAAAAGGGATTTCCTGGAAGGGCACATCATGGTATAGAAACGAAGTCTTGGAAAACCAGGCTTAGGCAGAAAGGCCAAGACCCTGAAAGTTGTCAACTTAAGATACACCATAATTTGGGACCCTCTGCGATCTCTGACATTAACTGTTGTGATAACTACTCCACATATCTGCCAGAAATAAGCTCAACTGGATCCTCTTTTTTCTCATACTCTCTAAGTTTGAAACTCTGGAATGGAATGTCTGATTAGCTGCTGTCACATCCTCCTACTCTATCTTCTGGAGATATAACAACTTCCTCACTTAGTCTTTTGTAATGGGCCACAGAGCCCTGCTTCCAACCCATCTTGTTATTCCCACCAAAGAGGAAGTCTGTTTGTATGCTGGATACATGTACATAGTTCGTTAGAATTCTTTCTCTGGATTTATTACTGTGTAACATTTTGTTAGGGTAGTAATCTGGGATTGATATAGACTGAAGAGGTTTTGCATTTTCCATTATTTTTATTTATAAAAAGTACATACATTCATATAGAAATATGAAAATAATGTATGAATTTACAATGATGAGCTAAAAATGTAGTTTCTAACCATTAAAAGTTGTTAATTTAGAATTTTCCCATATTGATTTTTCTCATTTTTACTATCAATATCAATTGTTGGTACATATAGAATATCATGAAAGTAATATGAAGAACCATTTTTTTGTTGTTTCATTGTGCAAAACATACTTAAGAGAGTGCTACCACAGATGTTTTTTACATATAAGAAAAGTCACACATTTGATCTTTGTGTAGAAGATACAGAAGATCATCAGTTTAACAAAAGGGAAACAAAAATCAATTTTCCCCCAATGCACTTGTATGAATTTAATCAAAATTGAAAAGTAAATAAACGTATTTCCTGATGGTCTTGCTTTCTCTAGCAGGTAAAATGTTTGCATTGTTGTTGGCAAATAAAATTATCTTTTATGACAAATCATCTTTTTCTAATGTGAAGAATTCATTTCAGATTAACTTTAAACTTATATGCTGTAGGAAAAGTTAAAACTTTATTAAGAGATATTATGACTATATTTAATCACAATTATTTCACACTGGGAATAAAACTGACTGAATTCAACTATCATGTGTTTCCCATGATATTTCAGTCTTTGAAAGACTTTTAAGATCTCAGGGGCAGTGTATTCCTTACATGAACACTTCTTAGCATATTATATTTCCCAATCTCAATTATCTCTCCCTTTACTCATTTAAAAGATGCCTGAGAAAACTCAGTTCTCAGAATACACATTTAAAATGTGATCTATTCTTTCCACTGAGTTAACAAATTAAAATCATTTTAATTTTGTCTCCTAAGCTTTGCTGTTTATAAATGCTTTCTTCTTTTCTATAGTCAAAAGGTTTTGTTTTGTTTTTTAATTTCTCCCCCTTTTTGTTGGTATGTGGGAGGGGAAGGATGGTGTTTGAAGTAAACATGCTTTCAATGTTAAGGGCAAAATAATTTTATTGACGGATAATGGATTAGAAAGTTACAAAACATTATGAAAGTGTAACCATAACACAGCAATTAGATATATAAAAAATACTGGTGGTCCTTTAGGGCTCTGCTTAAAACATGGTGTTTTTCATTTAGACAATGAAATAATTTAATTTATTAATAGAAGTAGCTGTACTGGTGAGGCACTTTTCCTGTAATTGGGATGGCTTTTACTCAATCATTAACAACTTGTTTAAAAGCATTCATCTGAAGATGGCTAATGGTCATATTGGAGTGTTAGTTCTTCACCATGAAACAGAACGAGGCAAAAGGGCCTGTACTGAGTATTGGTCTCTGATCTTGGTGCAGCTAGCATAATGTTCAATCATGTTTGACCATTTTTTTCCTATTTAATGCTTAAATTATTCATATAAATTAGATATTTGACCTCCCATTTCTGTGAGGAGGAAAAAATTTATTTTAGAAAAACCAAAGATTAAAGTTCTAAGACTTTAATTTGTTTTCATTTCCCCTGCAGTCATTTCTACTGAGAACATCATGTCACAGACACCAGA
The DNA here is from genome assembly GCF_028878055.3 of Symphalangus syndactylus. NCBI lineage: Eukaryota > Metazoa > Chordata > Mammalia > Primates > Hylobatidae > Symphalangus > Symphalangus syndactylus. The sequence goes on along the minus strand of NC_072439.2, from coordinate 48,727,603 downwards.
CGCATTGCCAAGTAGGAGAAGCATTACCAGATACAAAAATTTTGGGTTGTTTTAATTACACAAATAACACAATATCTTTTTCCTAATCATAAGTATGAATCCATGGTATTTACCTAATAAGAGAAAACTTGGTTGAAAGGGGAAGCTTTAAATTTGGTTCCAGGTCTGGTGACAAGGTTATGCATAATAGTTTTTTTCTTCTGAAGAATAGGATAGAAAAACAAAATACAAAGATACCAAAATAGGGAATAAAAGTATCTGTATATATTTCTGCTTTTGTCTTCAGGTAAATTTAATGTGAAAATATGTGTGTGTGTGTGTGTGTGTGTGTGTGTGTCTGTGTGAGAGAGAGAGCAAGCGTATTACGTATATATTTTAAGTGACTTCTTTTGAGTTAGAAGAATTTTAGCAATTATTGATTCTCCCTAAGTCACCAATGTTTGCCACTTCATTTGTGTATTTAGAAACAGACAGGCTAAAAAAATGAAGAGAAAGAAAGAAACAAAACCCAACTGTGGCACCTAAGAAGGCAAAGAAGCAAATGGCATAAGACATCCATCTCTTCCTTTTCACCACTTCCTTGATTCCCATTCTCCCAACTCTGATAAAAGCATTTTTACCTCACAATGGAAGTGAATGGTAAAATATGTGATATCAGCTAATGTGTAATCTTGATCTTGATCTACACCCTGGCCCATGACATCACTGCTTGTGCAAGAAGAAAAGTCAAAGGTTTCACACCCTGTCTTACTGCATCATATGATAAGCATGAGGTGCCTCATGTTGTGACTGAGACAGAATTTTACTGCACCTCTCTCCTGATTCTGCCACTCAGAGCACTGGATGCAGGCACACTTCTTTGTTCGTTTGTGTAAGATCATACGTCCAGGCAAGACTTAATCATTATTGACTCATTTATTATATATCGATTAAAGAGACAAAATTTAATTAATCTTGAAAGCAGACTTGTGCTTCCAGCCAGCTGATGGTGCAAAATTATCTAGGTCATTTGTTCAACATAGAGAGTTCTATCAAAACCTTATTCAGACTGATTTTTCTTCAGCCATTTCCAAGATGAAATCATTATGAAAGTAATCTGAAGGAGAAGAAATTCCCAAACAATAGATATTTGTACCCAAATTTCCAAAATAAACTAGTCCAGGAGTAAATATAATGAATCCAGAGTAATAAAATAGTATTTTTCTGGTGTTGCCACTATCCATAAGATTTCAGAACTTTTGACATCTCTCAGATTTCTCCAACAGACTTCAAGCTGTCCCCATGGGGATCGCTGAAAGCAGTTATTCAACTGATAAGCAGAGAGTATGATTTCCTCTTGCATACTTTTCTTGGATACCACAAGTAGTCCTCCATTTATCTTGTCTCCTACTCCAGCGATTGTGAGGATATATCTTTCTTCTTCTAATGCTCTGACATTTCAGCTCTGATACAGTTTTTTTTTTTTCTTCATTGTACACAGAGGCTGGATTGGTTTGCTACTTCAGTAATGTGACCACAGAGGTCAATAATTATCAAAATTACAGAAAGTACTACATTCTGCTACATAGGCTATGATTGCTCATATTTTTTCATGTTTTACAGAGATTTTAGGGAAACAACTCTACTTTATTACACCCTTTCCACTCAATTCTTTACTACCTGTCTTTAAGGGATGAAACAGCTAACATCTGATCCATAGTCAAAAATTTTCATATTTTTTTGAAACTTAACAAGTTTGTGTGCACTTACTCTTTTTTCCGACAGATTTGTTCTTCCCTAGTAAGTTAATTAGCCCTTTATGCAACCAGACCAACTTGAACAAACTCATTAAATTTGCTCAAACATATCTGAATCCTAGGATGAATTCAACACAGTCTCTCAAGCTAAGATCTCTTCACCATACATGTACATATATTCCAATAATAATATTCCATTTGAGAACAGACTGTCTCCATTATTTTATATGTAACAGTCAGTGAATTGAATCCAAGTTAATTTTGTTTTTGGAATTATCCCTGATGTGCCATGACGTATGTTTGGAACCAGCTGAACTTTCTAATAGAGGAGCAAGACGAGCATTACCTCTTAATATCCCTTTAGATGGCATGGTGCCAAGGTCACTGATTGAGTTTCCTAGAGTTCTATTGCCAAAAGTAACCAAATTGGCCATTGTCAAAAGCTGTCAGGAGACTGAAGCACCAGTTGCATCATTTTGACTTGTAACAATAATCTACTTAAAAAGCACTTCTCTAAGAAATTACTTTTTTTTTTACCATAATAAGCCTTGAGGGTCAGATTTGTTAGGCTCAGTTATTCCTAAGCCTGGTGTATAACAATTAAGTAATGGCATATATCCATGCTGGTCATTCTTACATATTTTCAATGCCATTACATATGAATGATGCCTTGTCATTTTCACATATTCCATGGAGATTACATACACATTATGATGTTGGCTTAGTAAGAGTGCATATTTAAATGAGGCAACTTGGGGTATGGGGGTGAGATTCCAGAAGCCATGGTCATGCATTTCCCAAGAACAATATTTTCTTTTATCCTTTTTGAAAAGCTTGTGTCCTCCTTTAAGCTTATGATAGTAAAATGAACCTTAAGATTTAGATATTTAGATCAATTTTATAAATTCTCAAAATTTTCCTCTGTGGAACTATATTAGTTGTCATGCAAACAAAGATTCTGATTAAGAAAAAAGGATGATGATTTTGTATTTTTATGATATTTATTGAATTCATTCTTCAGTGGATATTAATCTAATTTATTATAATAATAAGACTCCTTTTATCATTCATATAACTATTCCCATATCAAATTTGTAACTTTCTTCTTATGCTCTGATTTTGGACTTATGAATTAGAGTTAGCAAAAGGTATCCCTTAGACTTCTACATGGATGGGATAAAATAAAGAAAACATGACAAAAAATTTTGAGGAATTTCATGTGCATCAACTGTGGCAGGATTTCGTGCTTCTCTGTTTTTGTTTTCCCTACTACAATAATATGAGCCAACTTCCTGAAAGAGTCCCATACAATATGGGGGATTCTGAAGGTTCCAAAGTATTCACACACCAGGATAGAAGTATCATCTCAAAATCTTCTCCAGTGGAAGCTGATTCATAAGACTAAGGAGGGTAAAATAAGAGTATACATGAGGGAAAAAAAGAAAAAGGTCCCTATTGAAAAAGGTCTACAGTAGAGCAAGGAAGAAAAGAGACAGCCAGAAGGAAAATCTGTAAAAGATATCTCTGAGAAAGGTCACTTCAATTGATGTAGGTTTTTCTGTTATGAATTCCTTTTTATGTGCTTAGCTGTTAAATGTTAAATCTCCCATTTTAAAATGGACTTTAGTTTCACCATGGAATCAGGCCCTAACCCCTGCAAATGATGGTCAATCTCTACATATGTATTTCATTTTATGTCATGTGCTCTTTGCTCATGCTTCCTATTTTTCTTATTTGGTGCCCTGATATAAGGGCATTTATCTGTCTGAAATGTCATTGTTTGAATGTGTATTGATATCCTCTTGTGTAAGTGCCTCAGGGACATTCTTTTCTGATGGATGTTCCAGATGTCAGAGTTTACACCTGTTCCTAAGTGTAAAATGTATATGTTAACCAACAAAAATAAAGTTTTATAAGACTAATATGATTGTAAACTGAGAAGCTCATGTAAGTGGATATAGCAAGGTGTAGGAATAGAAAACATCTCATTTGTTTGAAAAATATATAATTTCTAGAAGAAGGCAAATATGACATTTAAAGGAAAGGTCTGGATTAAGTATCACATGTTTAAGAGACTAAATAGAGTACCTTAAGTGAATTATTTACTATTTCCCAAAGTCCAAAAGATTATGACTTTTTTCTTTCTCAGTCATTAAACAGCACATGGTTTGGAGAAAGAGAAAAAATAAATAAATATTTTCTAAGAAATGTCAATCCTTGAAACAAAGTAGAATTTAATAGCTTCATGAGATTTTTTATATTTAATGTGATGAGCAATGTAGTTAGTAGTAGTGTAATCATTAATAGAGAGAAGCTTAGATTATATTCCCCACTTATCACTTACTAGTATTAGTCATTCAAACATTCATTCTATTATTATTTAAGTCTTTATAATGTGCCATGCAGTGTTCTTAGAAAACACTTTAACTCTTTTTTGCCTCTACTGCCTTATCTGTAAAATGGATAAAAATTTTCCCTAACTTTGTGAAGATAGGGGTTAAAAAGGTCTTTTGAACTTAAATAACAGATTTATACTTTTTTATACTGGGTAATATTTTCTATTTGGACTTCAATCATTCCCTCTTTTACTTCTCTTCTCTCTCTCTCTCTCATAGAAAATAAAAACAAGAGCAACAGTAAACAACCAAAATAACACAACCTAGAAAAGACAGTCCTACAGAAATATATTATTTAGGAGAAGAAATTAAATGTAACTCCAGAAGACCAGTGAAAGAGGCCTCTGCAAAGCTCTGTGAAGGGCAACAAAGAAAATGAGAGATATAAAACCTTTTGAATTTTAAGATTTACTTACCCAATAATTATTTAATAATTATTTGAATTTTAGACTTCTGCCATTTTATTTTTTCATTCTGAAATGAAGAACTGCTTGCATAAACTAAAAACTATTGTATAACATGATTTTAGTAAATGAATAAAGACTTCCATTTTAATTGTATATTTAATTGTACAAGATTAAAGGTTGGTACTATGACATATAATCTAATTTCACAACAAAATTAGGCCACATATTTAGGAAGCCCATTTTGGGAAAAGGAGGATTTTTGTAAATAAGGGGTTTTAATTTCATTGTCCCATTAAGGTATGACAATTATAAATAGATGTATTCGTAAAATGTCAGAATCCTTTAAAACGGCAACATTAAAACACTTAGTATATTTTTGTATATTTATTCTAACGATCTATAACATTTAGTTTTTTCTATAAATAGCTGTAATCTAGGTTTATGCTTTATTTGAAATTTACTACATCTATATTTCTAAAAGTTTGACATGGTTAGGCTACTGTTGCTGTTTTTAAATGTCTTGCAAGAGGAAAATGAGTACCTGATCCATAATCAAATAAACTATTACCAAAATTTAACTTGAATTGGGAATAGTAATGATATAGTTTGAATATATGTCGCTGCCTAATCTCATGTTGAATTCTAATTTCTAGTGTTGGAAGTGGGGCCTGGTTGGAACTATTTGGATTACGAAGGATGATCCTTCATGGTTTAGTGCTTTCCTCGTGACAGTGAGTGAGTTCTCAGGATATCTGTTTTTTTTAAAATGTGTGGCACCTCCTCCCCTGATCTCTTGCTCCTCTTTTTTGCCATGTCATGTGCCTGCTCCTGCTTCGCATTCTACCATGAGTAAAAGCTCCCGAGGCCTCCCGAGAAGTCAAGCAGGTGCTGGAACCATGCTTACTGTACCACCTGGGGAAATGTGAGCCAATTCAATGTCTTTTCTTTATAAATTACCTAGTCTCAGGTATTTCTTTATAGCAATGCAAGAATGACCAAATATAATACAAGTAGCAGCAGGAACGTTTAAAACAATGATGGGCCTTGATTAGTTGATTTCCTCTATGATACAGCCATGTTGCAGATTTAAAATGAACTACAATTTGATTATTTAATTGTATGGACATTTCATCCATTGCAGATTTTGAGGGCTCTGAATACATGGGTCTATAAACACACACATACACACACACACACACACAAGTTTGTGTGTGTTTGTTCTTCATTAGTTAAAATGGCATGGGGAATTTTTGCCAATTATATTCATTATTATATAAAAGTTTTCTATCTTGCTAAGCTGCTTCTTTACTAGCCCTTTGACTACAGAGAGCAGAGTTTTGTTAGAACATTTTTTTGTTGTTGTTTGTACCCGTTGGCATTTGTGGATTGCCAGCTTCTTAAGCTGGCATATACGAAACAAACAAACAAAAAAAACCACAAAGAACTCAGCATCCTCTTTCCTTGGGTCCCTAGTTCCCTATTGGTCTGCCTTTTTTCTAAACTTTTAGAGTCTTCTTATACTTGTTTTCTATATACTGGCCAGAGCTATTAGTTGTACTTAGTGGAAAGCATGAGGTAAAGTATGTTTACTCCATCTTTCCGAAAGCGGAAATTCAAAAAGATTTTTAAAAGTTCACATTGTACCAACATTTTATGTGCCCATAACTGCATCTACTCAGGAGGCTGAAATGGGAGAATTGTTTGAGTCCAGAGGTTAAAGGCCAGCAGCCTGGGCAACATAGCAAGATCCCATATCTTTTATGTATGTACATAAATATATATTACATATATCTGTTTATATATTTTTATATATGAATATTATATAAAAATATTTATATACTTTATATTATACATATTATCTTCTAAGTTTTATATAAAATATTAGTATATGTTTATATATAAATATACATGTAAAATATAAATATATGTAATATATGTATTACACTTTAGTAATGGCTAACAATTATTCTCAATAACATTGGATAATACAGTTAATTATGCTCCTTAGTTCTATCTGTATCGTTTAAAGTTACAATGATTATCATAGAATATTTGAGTTACAAATATCCTGAATGAACACTAGGTCCTTCAGATCAAACATTTAATAGCAGCTCTTCAATTAGAAATCAGGTTCTTAGCACCTAGTTCAGGGTTATTACTCAATATCATAACAGCTTTCTTAGAATAGAATAGCAAACCTCATAAAACTTAGTAAATGCTAAATTCTTGCTTAAAGTTAGAAAAAGATGTTCTGAGTACAATGCACAGTTAAACGTTCAAGTTTTTGCCTACTCAATCCAATTCTTCCATTAACTTTTTTAAAACTCATAGATATAAAAATACATATGCCTTTATCTATCTTGGGCTCATGTATTTTTTAAAAATACTCTTGCTAAGTATACTCCAAACTGCTATTTAGGATACTTAGAGGAAAATATCACACCAGAAATATGAGTTATCAGAATTGCTAATGATATAAATACAATTAACCATATGATTTAAAATCTATACTAGTCATATTTCTGAATGCTATTTCCTCTTTCACTATTCTACAAACCAAAATAGTTCAATAGACACTTAACTAATACACATATCGAGTTTCTCCCACTATGGTCTATCTTCCATGCAGGGTGATATAAAAAAATGTAAATCATTATTGTATACCACCCCTGCTCAAATTTCTCCTGTACTTTAGATTCACACTTAAAACACAATACAAATTTTTGTGTATGCCTCTAAACTTTACTTGATTTTGGTCTTGCCTCCTTTGACACCACTTCTCCTACCCTAAGTGCCCCCCTACATGGTTACCATGTTGCCTCCATGCTTGTCTTCTCTCTTTTCTTGAACACGTTTATCTTATTTCTACTTGAATGCTTTTGAACAAACTGTTATCTCACATTACCGCCTTTGCCATAAAATTATGAAGGAGAAAAATCCAAGGTTGGCTATTGTGTGCTAGCTAGTAAATAAGTACAATCATTTCTGCTTCTTTATTTTCAATCCTCTATTGTTATCAATTATCTATCATAAGCTATAAGAGAGATGTTTACTGAAATGTGTGAAGCTTCAGAATATAACTGAAGATAAATGCTAAATTATATATAATGTAATTTGTCTGCATAGAAAAGCAACATTGTGGATTGCATTTTCAGCTATCCCATACACTATCATCAAGAGAAAACAACAGTTAGGCATGGAGTTAAACCAGCCCATGCCAATTTTGTTATTTCATGTGCTGCTCTCAAAGCAATGGCTCTGGAAGAAATCCAAATGGAAATCCAATTCAATAGCACCCTGTATTCCAAAGGCTTTGTGGTGGGACCAGAAGTATAATACATGTGACTTGAGGACACAATGTTCTAAGAAAAAATGACATATCTCACATCAAAGATGAGCTGATTATAACTAGTGGGATGCAAATTATAGTATGTTCATAGACATTCTGATAAATAAGAAAACAAAACATTATAACTTCATAAAACAATATACTCTATACACTCCAAATCTGAAATCACAATCTGATTTAATTTCAGCTAAGATTTTTTTTTTTGTATTTTATATGTTAAATTTTACTACTACTATTATCACAACTTGTTGCTTTGTTTTCCTTGGATAACTTTTCTTCTCTTTCCTTTTATTGTAAACTAAACTATAAATATATATATATATGTATATACATATATATATATGTATATACATATATATATATATATATATATATTTATTAACTGTAGCCACCATGTTGTGCAATAGCTCTCTTGAACATATTCCCCCAGGTGGCTACCATTTTACTCTCTGCTTCTGTGAGTTCAACTTTATAAAAGCTTCACTTTATAAAGATCAACAAGGAAGCCATGTGAAAAATGGATTGGAGGGGAGGGGAAGTTCTGAGACCACATAAAATTAAACGTTGACAATTTTGAGACCTCACTAAGAGTCTAACTATATGTGTCTCTAAGTCCCCTGTCTTACATAATGCTCCTGCACTTCTTTATTAACATCTACATTGGTATTCCGTTGCAATTATAAATGAAATGAACAACATCCAGGCTGAATCAATACCATGATTCCATTTGTAGGCCACATACCTTTTTTTTTTTCTTGAGACAGAGTCTCGCTCTTTTATGTAGGCCACTCTTCCTCCTCATCTTCATGGTTCTTCCAAGAACCAAACATAATGAAGAAGATTAAAAGGAGAAGAAAGAAAAGTTCTTTTTTATTAGGTGGAACTATTGGCAATTCTTAGCTAGCAATAACTGGCAGATTATTCCCCCGTCATGGCAGACATGAAGGCTTTCAAACTTTTATGAAGTATGTGCTGTTAGATTTTTTATGAATCACCCTTGTCTATCCACCCCACAGTGCCTTTCAATATTACATATTCTCTGATGATAATGTCATAATCTTGAGTTGACCTTTTGGATTTTGTTCTCAAATAGTACCTCTGACAGAACATCACACAAAGTCTTCACCACGGCAAGTCATAGTTTTTTTATAAGGGGGTAAGTAGGGTAGTACTTTCAGAATGACCTCATCCTAGCTAACTTCCACAGTACCCACTTTGTTCAATGGACCTCAAACCTCCTTGTTTGTCAAATTGTAGAATTTTAGCCTGTTCCTACTGTGGCCTTTCTGCTCTTTGTATGGGTGTTCCAAGCCTCCTCCCAGCTTCAGACTTGTATTATGAAATCCAGGCTGTAGTCTCTCTTTGCTGTCCAAACTCCAGGAGTGACAGAACAAGCTCTGCTAAGATGTCACAATGCTCCCCACCCTGGTAGAAGCATGAGGCCCATTTCTGGTTTTCTGCAGCTAAGGAGTAAAAAGTCAATTTCTTCTTGACTGCAATTTCTCTCAATTTCCAAGGGTTTTTTAGAGCCTTCAGATTTGCCGTAGGGCCACCTGCAGGAGCAGAGGAAAATCCTGACAGCGGTCTTCACACCTACATTTCCTCACTTCAGGAAACCCTCTTCTCATCAATACATCTGTAGCCTTAATCTTTATAGGCTGCAAGTAACAAATAGTACGGAGCCAGTTCAGCTTTCTTTTAACTGACCACACCATAATGAATGTAGTACCTCTCTTTGGATTGTGGAATACTTACCAGCCCATATTATAAGCTTTGTGGTTTTATCCAAGATTCTAAAATGACAGGAAAGTTCTATTATAAATGTTGTGTTAACTTTTATTTACTGGCTTTGAGATGACAAGGCAACTGTTTAGTCAAAGTTATATGCCAAATACGTGATCTACATAACAGAGCGAGACTGTGTCTCAAAAAAAAAAAAAAAAAAAGTACATGGCCTACAAATGGAATAGTGGTATTGATTCAGCCTGGATGTTGTTCATTTCATTTATGATTGCAATGGAATGCCAATGTAGATGTTAAAAGAGAAGTGCGGGAGCATTATATAAGACAGGAGACTTATAGACATATATAGTTAGACTCTTAGTGAGGTCTCAAAATTGTCAACATTTAATTTTATGTGGTCTCAGAACTTCCTCTCCCCTCCAATCCATTTTTCACATGGCTTCCTTGTTGATCTTTATAAAGTGAAGCTTTTATAAAGTTGAACTCATAGAAGCAGAGAGTAAAATGGTAGCCACCTGGGGGAATATGTTCAAGAGAGCTATTGCACAACATGGTGGCTACAGTTATTAAAATGTATCACATACTTAAAAATGTCTAAGAGAATATATTTTAAGTGTTCTCACTACAAAGAATGATTAATATGTGAGGTAATGCGTATGCTGATTAGCTTTATTTAGCCATTCCACAATGTATACATATTTCAAAACATTATTCTGTATACAATAAGTATGTACCTGTTTAATGTTAATTAAAAATAAAGGGAAAAATATATAAAAATAAAATGAAGCTTTCATCATTTCAACTTTCTTCTTATACTTTCTAAAAACTTTCAGCAGCTCTTCATGTTCCATTGGCTAATGTCCAACTTTATGCTTTATTCACTTGGATCTAAAATCTGTTATTATTAGAGCTAAACCTTCTTTACAGTCTTCTTTTTATCCTATTCCCACCTATGTGATCCATTCTAGATCACTTATTACTTAAACACTCCTCCTTGAACTTATTTGTACCTCATCTACACCTGGACTCCTTTTTCTCATTCTATCTAATCTATACTCATTCTTCAATGAAGTCTTCACTATTATATTAATTACATCAACACAATAGGTGTTCCTTATTTAGAAACAGTAAGTTTTCTTTCCTGCAGATAAGAAATAACTAGTTGGTTATATATTGCTTATTTTTTGTTTTCTCTTTTAATCATTAATAATTGAACCATGACCCTATTTAGAACACATGTAATAATTTGACTTCCCAACTGCATTGTAATATCCTATAAGACTGACTTAAATGTGGAGGATGATGTCTTGTATGCAGTAGGTGCTTATTAAGACTTGTGGGGGGGTGGAGCCAAGATGGCCGAATAGGAACAGCTCCGGTCTCCAGCTCCCAGCCCCAGCGACACAGAAGACGGGTGATTTCTGCATCTCTGCTTGAGGTACCGGTTTCATCTCACTAGGGAGTGCCTAACAGTGGGTGCAGGACAGTCGGTGAAGCACACTGTGCGCGAGCCGAAGCAGGGCGAGGCATTGCCTCACTCGGGAAGCGCAAGGGGTCAGGGAGTTCCCTTTCCTATTCAAAGAAAGGGGAAACAGACGGCACCTGGAATATCGGGTCAGTCCCATCCTAATACTGCGCTTTTCCAACGGGCCTGGAAAACGGCACACTAGGAGATTGTGTCCCGCACCTGGCTCGGAGGGTCCTATGCCCACGGAGTCTCGCTGATTGCTAGCACAGCAGTCTGAGATCAAGCTGCAAGGCGGCAGCTAGGCTGGAGGAGGGGCGCCCGCCATTGCCCAGGTTTGCTTAGGTAAACAAAGCAGCCAGGAAGCTCGAACTGGGTGGAGCCCACCACAGCTCAAGGAGGCCTGCCTGCCTCTGTAGGCTCCACCTCTGGGGGCAGGGCACAGACAAACAAAAACTCAGCAAGAACCTCCACAGACTTAAATGTCCCTGTCTGACTGACAGCTTTGAAGAGAGTAGTGGTTCTCCCAGCACGCAGCTGGAGATCTGAGAACGGACAGACTGCCTCCTAAAGTGGGTGCCTCACCCCTGAGCAGCCTAACTGGGAGGCACCCCCCCAGTAGGGACAGACTGACACCTCATTCAACCGGGTACTCCTCTGAGACAAAACTTTCAGAGGAACTATCAGACAGCTGAATTTGTGGTCTCACGAAAATCCGCTGTTCTGCAGCCACCGGTGCTGACACCCAGCCAAACAGGGTCTGGAGTGGACCTCTAGTAAACTCCAACAGACCTGCAGCTGAGGGTCTCGTCTGGTAGAAGGAAAATTAACAAACAGAAAGGACATCCACACCAAAAACCCATCTGTACATCACCATCATCGAAGACAAAAAGTAGACAAAACCACAAAGATGGGGAAAAAACAGACCAAAAAAACTGGAAACTCTAAAAAACAGAGCACCTCTCCTCCTCCAAAGGAACGCAGTTCCTCACCAGCAACGGAACAAAGCTGGATGGAGGATGACTTTGATGAGTTGAGAGAAGAAGGCTTCAGACGATCAAACTACTCTGAGCTACGAGAGGAAATTCAAAACAATAGCGAAGAAGTTAAAAACTTTGAAAAAAAATTAGAGGAATGGATAACTAGAATAACCAATGGAGAGAAGGGCTTAAAGGAGATGATGGAGCTGAAAGCCAAGTTTCGAGAACTACGCGAAGAATGCAGAAGCCTCAGTAGCAGATGCGATCAACTGGAAGAAAGGGTATCGCTGATAGAAGATGAAATGAATGAAATGAAGAGAGAAGGGAAGTTTAGAGAAAAAAGAATAAAAAGAAATGAACAAAGCCTCCAAGAAATTTGGGACTATGTGAAAAGACCAAACCTACGTCTGATTGGTGTACCTGAAAATGATGGGGAGAATGGAACCAAGTTGGAAAACACTCTGCAAGATATTATCCAGGAGAACTTCCCCAATCTAGCAAGGCAGGCCAGCATTCAGATTCAGGAAATACAGAGAACGCCACAAAGATACTCCTCGAGAAGGGCAACTCCAAGACACATAATTGTCAGATTCACCAAAGTTGAAATGAAGGAAAAAATGTTAAGGGCAGCCAGAGAGAAAGGTCGGGTTACCCACAAAGGGAAGCCCATCAGACTAACAGCTGATCTCTCAGCAGAAACTCTACAAGCCAGAAGAGAGTGGGGGCCGATATTCACCATTCTTAAAGAAAAGAATTTTCAACCCAGAATTTCCTATCCCGCCAAACTAAGCTTCATAAGTGAAGGAGAAATAAAATACTTTACAGACAAGCAAACGCTGAGGGATTTTGTCACCACCAGGCCTGCCCTAAAAGAGCTCCTGAAGGAAGCACTAAACATGGAAAGGAACAACCGGTACCAGCCACTACAAAAACATGCCAAATTGTAAAGACCATCGAGGCTAGGAAGAAACTATAGCAACTAACGAGCAAAATAACCAACTAACGTCATAATGACAGGATCAGATTCACACATAACAATATTAACGTTAAATGTAAATGGGCTAAATGCTCCAATCAAAAGACACAGACTGGCAAACTGGATAAGGAGTCAGGATCCATCAGTGTGCTGTATTCAGGAAACCCATCTCACGTGCAGAGACACACATAGACTCAAAATAAAGGGATGGAGGAAGATCTATCAAGCAAATGGAAAACAAAAAAAGGCAGGGGTTGCAATCCTAGTCTCTGATAAAATAGACTTTAAACCAACAAAGATCAAAAGAGACAAAGAAGGCCATTACATAATGGTAAAGGGATGAATTCAACAAGAAGAGCTAACTATCCTAAATATATATGCACCCAACACAGGAGCACCCAGATTCATAAAGCAAATCCTCAGTGACCTACAAAGGGACTTAAACTCCCACACAATAATAATGGGAGATTTTAACACCCCACTGTCAGCATTAGACAGATCAACGAGACAGAAAGTTAACAAGGATATCCAGGAATTGATCTCAGCTCTACATAAAGTGGACCTAATAGACATCTACAGAACTCTCCACCCCAAGTCAACAGAATATACATTTTTTTCAGCACCACACCACACCTATTCCAAAATTGACCACATAGTTGGAAGTAAAGCTCTCCTCAGCAAATGTAAAAGAACAGAAATTATAACAAACTGTCTCTCAGACCACAGTGCAATCAAACTAGAACTCAGGATTAAGAAACTCACTCAAAACTGCTCAACTACATGGAAACTGAACAACCTGCTCCTGAATGACTATTGGGTACATAATGAAATGAAGGCAGAAATAAAGATGTTCTTTGAAACCAACGAGAACAAAGACACAACATACCAGAATCTCTGGGACACATTCAAAGCAGTGTGTAGAGGGAAATTTATAGCACTAAATGCCCACAAGAGAAAGCAGGAAAGATCCAAAATTGACACCCTAACATCACAATTAAAAGAACTAGAAAAGCAAGAGCAAACACATTCAAAAGCTAGCAGAAGGCTAGAAATAACTAAAATCAGAGCAGAACTGAAGGAAATAGAGACACAAAAAACCCTTCAAAAAATTAATGAATCCAGGAGCTGGTTTTTTGAAAAGATCAACAAAATTGATGGACCGCTAGCAAGACTAATAAAGAAGAAAAGAGAGAAGAATCAAATAGATGCAATAAAAAACGAAAAAGGGGATATCACCACCGATCCCACAGAAATACAATCCACCATCAGAGAATACTACAAACACCTCTATGCAAATAAACTAGAAAATCTAGAAGAAATGGATAAATTCCTCGACAAATACACCCTCCCAAAACTAAACCAGGAAGAAGTTGAATCTCTGAATAGACCAATAACAGGTTCTGAAATTGTGGCAATAATCAATAGCTTACCAACAAAAAAGAGTCCAGGACCTGATGGATTCACAGCTGAATTCTACCAGAGGTACAAGGAGGAACTGGTACCATTCCTTCTGAAACTATTCCAATCGATAGAAAAAGAGGGAATCCTCCCTAACACATTTTATGAAGCCAGCATCGTCCTGATACCAAAGCCTGGCAGAGACATAACCAAAAAAGAGAATTTCAGACCAATATCCTTGATGAACATTGATGCAAAAATCCTCAATAAAATACTGGCAAACTGAATCCAGCAGCACATCAAAAAGCTTATACACCATGATCAAGTGGGCTTCATCCCTGGGATGCAAGGCTGGTTCAACATACGCAAATCAATAAATGTAATCCAGCATATAAACAGAACCAAAGACAAAAACCACATGATTATCTCAATAGATGCAGAAAAGGCCTTTGACAAAATTCAACAACCCTTCATGCTAAAAACTCTCAATAAATTAGGTATTGATGGGACGTATCTCAAAATAATAAGAGCTATCTATGACAAACCCACAGCCAATATCATACTGAATGGGCAAAAACTGGAAGCATTCCCTCTGAAAACTGGCACAAGACAGGGATGCCCTCTCTCACCACTCCTATTCAACATAGTGCTGGAAGTTCTGGCCAGAGCAATCAGGCAGGAGAAGGAAATAAAGGGTATTCAATTAGGAAAAGAGGAAGTCAAAGTGTCCCTGTTTGCAGATGACATGATTGTATATCTAGAAAACCCCATTGTCTCAGCCCAAAATCTCCTTAAGCTGATTAGCAACTTCAGCAAAGTCTCAGGATACAAAATTAATGTACAAAAATCACAAGCATTCTTGTACACCAATAACAGACAAACAGAGAGCCAAATCATGAGTGAACTCCCATTCACAATTGCTTCAAAGAGAATAAAATACCTAGGAATCCAACTTACAAGGGATGTGAAGGACCTCTTCAAGGAGAACTACAAACCACTGCTCAATGAAATAAAAGAGGATACAAACAAATGGAAGAACATTCCATGCTCATGGGTTGGAAGAATCAATATCGTGAAAATGGCCATACTGCCCAAGGTAATTTATAGATTCAATGCCATCCCCATCAAGCTACCGATGACTTTCTTCACAGAATTGGAAAAAACTACTTTAAAGTTCATATGGAACCAAAAAAGAGCCCGCATCGCCAAGTCAATCCTAAGCCAAAAGAACAAAGCTGGAGGCATCACGCTACCTGACTTTAAACTATACTACAAGGCTACAGTAACCAAAACAGCATGGTACTGGTACCACAACAGAGACATAGATCAATGGAACAGAACAGAGCCCTCAGAAATGATGCCGCATAGCTACAACTATCTGATCTTTGACAAACCTGACAAAAACAAGAAATGGGGAAAGGATTCCCTATTTAATAAATGGTGCTGGGAAAACTGGCTAGCCATATGTAGAAGGCTGCAACTGGATCCCTTCCTTACACCTTATACAAAAATTAATTCAAGATGGATTAAAGACTTATATGTTAGACCTAAAACCATTAAAATCCTACAAGAAAACCTAGGCAAACCATTCAGGACATAGGCGTGGGCAAGGACTTCATGTCTAAAACACCAAAAGCAATGGCAACAAAAGCCAAAATTGACAAATGGGATCTCATTAAACTAAAGAGCTTCTGCACAGCAAAAGAAACTATCATCAGAGTGAACAGGCAACCTACAGAATGGGAGAAAATTTTTGCAACCTACTCATCTGACAAAGGGCTAATATCCAGAATCTACAATGAACTCAAACAAATTTACAAGAAAAAAACAAACAACCCCATCAAAAAGTGGGCAGAGGATATGAACAGACACTTCTCAAAAGAAGACATTTATGCAGCCAAAAAACACATGAAGAAATGCTCCTCATCACTGGCCATCAGAGAAATGCAAATCAAAACCACAGTGAGATACCATCTCACACCAGTTAGAATGGCCATCATTAAAAAATCAGGAAACAACAGGTGCTGGAGAGGATGTGGAGAAATAGGAACACTTTTACACTGTTGGTGGGACTGTAAACTAGTTCAACCATTGTGGAAGTCAGTGTGGCGACTCCTCAGGGATCTCGAACTAGAAATACCATTTGACCCAGCCATCCCATTACTGGGTATATACCCAAAGGACTATAAATCATGCTGCTATAAAGACACATGCACACGTATGTTTATTGCGGCACTATTCACAATAGCAAAGAGTTGGAACCAACCCAAATGTCCAACAACGATAGACTGGATTAAGAAAATGTGGCACATATACACCATGGAATACTATGCAGCCATAAAAAATGATGAGTTCGTGTCCTTTGTAGGGACATGGATGAAACTGGAAAACATCATTCTCAGTAAACTATCGCAAGGACAAAAAACCAAACACCGCATGTTCTCACTCATAGGTGGGAATTGAACAATGAGAACTCATGGACACAGGAAGGGGAACATCACACTCCGGGGACTGTTGTGGGGTGGGGGGAGGGGGGTGGGACAGCATTAGGAGATACACCTAATGCTAAATGACGAGTTAATGGGTGCAGGAAATCAACATGGCACATGGATACATATGTAACAAACCTGCACATTGTGCACATGTACCCTAAAACCCTAAAGTATAATAAAAAAAAAAAAAAGAAATACTCAGATCTATAACATAAAAAAAAAAAAAAAGACTTGTGTTTTTATTGATTAACATATGACGGAATTGATGAGCAGCCAAGGAAAGATAATTTCTATATCTTAAAACTTTAAAAAAAATCTCTTAGTTTTAAGGATAAAATCAAAGTAATTTACCTTTTGTTTTAAGAAGCTTGTGCTTGGAGGATAAAAAAAATCTGAAGAAAACAATTCATTAAAGAAGCTATATAAATTTGCCATGCACTATGTTCTACTATTAACTATATCCAGTCTTGCATAAGTGGAACTCTTGGGTCAGTGCAAAAAGAGTTGGAGAGGCTCTTCTTTTTCTCATCCCCCCCTCCTCTTTCTATTCCTCTTAATCCTTCTTCTCAACTTTCTTCTTGTCATCTTAATTTGATTTAGGTCACACTGTGTAATAATTAGTTAACTTTGTCATTCAGGGCATCATTATAATAGGCAAGGAGTCCCTCACTTATTTTCAAGACCATGGAGTGTATATCTAACCTTTTCTTATGCCTTCATACTATTGGCTAGAAAGAAGATTAATAAGGATCCTATACCGTTTGTTCCAGAACTCACCACACCCACTACATTGCCCTGGTCCAAATCTTCATAAAATTGCAATTGTTCTCACTGGTCCCACTCTTGGCCTCCTTCAATCCATTCTAATTGCAGAAGCTGGTGTGAGGCTCTAAAACATAATTGATATAATTTTCCCTTACGGCTCAAACCTTACATAATCTGCCATATTATTTAGATTAAAACCAGTGTTCTTACAATAAACTACAGAGTACTTTATGATTGCTTACCACTGTATACCCAACTCACTGTATGATTTCACCTCATCTCCTATCCTTCTCCTCCTTTCTCTTTCACCATTGGCAGCTCCTTCATGGAGCTTTTGTACATGCTAACCCATCAGCTTGCAATGCCCCTCCCTCGTGACCTTTTCTCCCACTTTCTCCAAGCGTCTTACTTTCTAAAATCTCTCCTTCCTTGGCCAGCCTATCGATAATTATATTCCACCTTCTCAAAATTTTTTTTTTTTTTTTTTGAGACAAGGTCTGACTCTGTCAAGCAGGCTAGAGTGCAGGGGCACCCTTCTCAATTTTTATACTGCTTTCCCAGGCTTGTTTTCTTCCATAGCTCATATATTTACTAATTTCTGTTTATTTGTTTTCCTTCAATGGAATATATATTTCAAGCACAAGTGTGTTAAATTCACTGCTACATCCTCAGCATTTAGCATAGTATCTGTTACTGAGTAACTCAATACGTATTTGTTGAATGAAAGAACGAGCACCTGTATGAAGGCCACAGTCCTAAGGCTACTGAAGAGATACAACGTGTAAAACATAGACCACAGACTGTAAGCTGTTAGAGGAGATAAATATTTACGTAATGAAGACAAAACAAGTACAAAATGTTACGTTTTAAAACAGTATTGTGGCAGAGACTTCAATGACTGTGAGTAGGATAATAGTAATAATTGTGCTTAATCCTGAAAGATGAGATTGGAATATATGAAAATGGAAGAAAGACTAGATTCTTGGCTAATTATAGAGCATGGGAAATTTTTTTAAAGCAATGATATAAAAGCATATTTTATATTTAAGCAGGGTCAATAGTGCAGTTTGACGAAAGTGTAGCATATGAGAAAATAAGCCTATCGGTAGAAATGTTAGCTTGGTGGCAGGCCAGAGAAATGTTGAATGTTCAATGAAAAGAACGAATAACAGTGTGTGGGTAGCAGAAAACCATGTAAGATTTTTGAGAAGGAAATTAAGATGGCCATGTGTGTGCTTTTAGCGTGTAAGTGGTAGTGAGGGAGAGAGCAAAGAGAGAGTGGAAACAGAGAATAGCGAAGAAATTACTAAAATATTTAGAGAAGAACGAGGGTAGTGGCAGTAAGGAACAGGAATGAAAGAGTGGATTCCAGAGATAAAGGAGAGTAGAATGGAAAGAACTTAGTGACTGATTTGTCCTTAATCTATGCAGACAATGACTGTGGCCAACTATGAATATGAGTGATAATTTCGATTGAAAAATGTGTTATATTTTTCTCTATCCTGAGATCTTATAGGTAATAGGGTGTGAAATATTTTAAAAGCAGAAAGGCCATGCATTTTTTCTTACTTACATACCAAGAATTCGGGTGGAAAAAAATTTACTCCTAGTCTGAAATTTCCCAGTGATGTCAGAAGCTCAGCGTTAGATTAATTTGTGCAACCCATGCCTATAACCACCAGATTCAAACAATGGTCTGGCACATATGGGAAGCCAGTCATCCTCATTGCCTCAATTCCACTAGGGAATGATAAAAGAAAAAAAATATTCTTAACATGAAACATTTTATGCTTGCAAGAGGATGATGAGCAACTCTTGATGGGAATAAAACCTCCAAAAATATGTCTCAAATTAGAGCAGGAGAACTGCATAGTAGAAAGTAAAATGCAGCAAACAAAAAAATAAACAAAGGTGATCAAAACATGCTTAGAATAGGCAAGCAGCAAACAAAGAGAAAGGGTTATGTTGGGGACACAGCAACATAATTGGATTCCTCTGCCAACCCTGGTAATTAAAATGGAGACACTCAGTACCTTAGTTGCGCTGCAATCCCATAATATGTTTGAGATTAACAACCCTTGAATCCTGGTTTTACTGCTATATTATTTGAATATACAATACGTATCTCTTGCCATTTTCAGAACACACAAATAAAGATTTTTGTAGGGCCATGAAGATTTAGAAACAGCTAATGAGAAAGCCTGACTTGTGCTCTCCAGTCACTTCCTTTGCTGGGTCAATATTTTGGGCAAATTCGAACAGAAAACAAATGAAAAAAGTAAATAGCAAGCTTTGCAGTGATTTAAAGCTTTGCTTGCCTATTTGGGAGAAGCATCAAGCTGCTGTTCTGTAGCTTTGCATGGCCACTTCTCTGTTTTGCCAGTTGTTTTTTTTTTCTTTCTTTCTTTTTTTTTTTTTTTTTTTTTTTTTTAGAACTCACCAGTGCCTTATAAAAATGAAAGACACATAAAATGTATTGTTGGCTTGAGGTGCCTGGAGAGGGCTCAGTTATTTGTGAGGGACCGTTATCTTTGTTGGTACAGTCCTGCATGCTTCAAACCCCCTGTGTTTCAGATCTGTGTCTATACCCATCTGTGGAGGGAAGTGAAGACTTGAGTCTCCTCACTGGCATGTGGCCTTAACTGGCTGATGCTCACAGGTAACCCACAGCCCATGTGCACGAAACTGCACACACAAATAGTCCTTCTGCTGCTGAAAGGCTTTTCTGACTATGTAGATGGTAATCTCAGCCAAATTCCTGCTTGCAGAGTGATGAGCATCCCTCCAGGCTCCGGTAGAGGCACTTGACAAGGGCTGCATATGGATATTACAAAGGGAACAGGAAGTACACCCCAGTAATTAATATTATATCTTGTCCCCAAAGACATTCTTCTCCCTTTATATGTTAGTTGACTGATCATCTGACTCCTCTGAGAGGTAATGATGAAGTTAATATAAACACTGAGCTTTATACCTAATTTCTACTATTAAAAGCGGGGGAGAAGGGAGGGCAGATACACCACACAGACGCAGAAAGCTGACTGTTGATGCTTAAGAGAAATGTCAGTGATACTTGGTATGCAGTGGAAAGAGTCAGAAACCTGGTTTTTCTGGATGATGGAGGTTGTTGCTGGTAAATCTGCTCATGGTGACAGGTATTACAAATAACCCGGAGAAAAGGGAAATTGAAAGAACTCAAAGAGAAAGAGTAGGAAGGTCCTGCAGTATTCTACTTCTGTTTCATCCCTACTAGTATCTTTTACAAAACAAAACCATGCCAACAAAAGCTCAGTGCTAATCCAGACCCACATAGTGTGAAATAGACTCCAGCTCTTAGTTCACTTGCCTTGTTAGTGAGAGAGGAGGTGAGCGAAAGACCAAAGGTAAATCGGGGATTATTCTTAGCACAGTGCAGACATCTGTCTGTCTTTGCAGTACCTATGCTATTGTGAGATGACAACTGGAAACTCATGCTTCAAAAAATGACTTAAATTATACATACCTCACATTTTGGCATTAAAATAATAGACATTCCTAAGGTAAATGTCTAGTCTAAGCATATGGAAAATCCTATAATTCATGTTTTTAATCATTCATTTATTCAATAGATATTTTTTGCATACTTTGCTGCTGCATCAGTTGCTGCTGGATTGTATAAGTGATGCCCACTGTTCTCAGAGGGTTTATAGACTAGACGATCAAGTCTGTTGGATAATACTTGAGAAAAAAAGGAGACTATACACAGACGTGAATTTTGTTGGGCCAATAAAACATTAGAGCTACTGACTGGAGAGAACAAAGATGGATTATTTTTTAAAGACACAAAGGTGGATTTCTTTCTTCCCGGAATCTCCCATGTTACACTGTTAAAATTTCTAAAGAGCTATGTAAGATTACAGTGGTGAGAGAGCCCAGCCATAATATAGTTCCATGAATGCTGACCCTGGGTAAAATATAATCTGCCCCTAAAGAGTCAAAACAGTCACTAGAAATCTGATTATTCCATTGTTTGTGAGAGAAAATTCCATCCTTTCTTCATGATTTAGTTTGGTTAAAAAATTCTGATTTATGACTTAGTGGATTATCTCCAAATATTTCAAAAGGATCATGCTGTCTTTTGATCCTTGATGGCCAAATATTTTTAATTCTTGTACAATTAAAATAAAACAAGACAAGCTTGACTATGAGGATGAAGCTAGGCATTGAAAAAGAAAACAATTGAGGGGGTGTCACAGCTCCCCCAAAATGGACAATCTTTGCATTCACATCATCTGTATTAAAGATTCAATTTCTTCACCACCTATCACAAAAATAAAAATATATTTTGTATGTCACAAAAGTCAGACCAGCCTCCTTCAACTGTTTCTGTCAGTGGAAAATGCTTTTAATGAAAATAAAATGAACATGATTTCTTCTGAACCACAGAATTGTTTCAATGGCTCGTGGTATCTAAGTATTAGAAATAAAGAACTAGAATTTTAGGATCTGAGAATTTCAGGGGGAAAATAGGACCAAGTTTTGGTCTACATGTGTTCATCAGGGGTTATGCTTCACAGTGGATGCTCTGAGGGGAGAATGGGGAACAGATGCAGCTGTGGAGGGGAGCCAGCCTCTGCACAGGGACGCCGTTCCACATTGCTGGGGCTCGGCGGTGGTGAGTCTGGGAGCTGCACAGCATTATGGCGGGTGCAGTGGTTCAGTTGTTATTAGTGAGTGTCATTGTGCCCTGATTGCAAGCACTCAAGTGTTCAGAGGAGGAATCAAGGGTACCAAATGGAGAAAAACAATACACAGGAGTCTAATATCTTTAAGTGGGTAAATTATCTTTTCCTTGAGAAAGCAGAAAATGTTAATGGCTAAGTCTGCAAAGACATTTTATAATAGAAGTAAATAAAGAAACAAAAGATTGTTCCAGTACTTTTGTGTGCAATTAAAGCCTGTCATTCAGTACCCTAAATTAATCTAAGCACTCTGACGTAAATGTATATGTCATAAAAGGTACATTTTGTCTTGATTATTTTCTTTATATAAATAATTAACAACTGGATTTTTTTGTGTGTGCAGTGATATTTGACTTAATGTATTTATACTATATCAATATTAGAGTGAAAATAATTATTCACATTTATCTGTCTTTTCCCTTATACAGCCTATTGAAACAGAACTATTTCGCCAATGAGACTAAATTTTATTAGTCAAAGTTTCTTTTGTTCCAGATGATAAAATGATTATTGATTTATAAAATTAGATGAGGTATAAGAGAGTCTGTTGGATAAGGGGTTGTCAGAAACAACAAAACTGAACGGGATAAAAAATGCTGGCTCCGTTTCCCTGCCTGTTTCCTCTGGCTTTTCCCAGGGACATCTAGAAAAGTTAAGCCTCCTTTTACCTCCAGGTTACTTCATGGCATGCTCAGAAAGGAAAGCCCTGGAACTGCTCCTGTACCTAACTACCCCATTAATAAAATGATAAAAAGCAATGAACAGAAGTCACCTCCCTGATGTCATGATGGAGTAGGTGTGATTGCCAGAATAATCTCTGAAGTACCATGTCTTCAACTGTTCTACAACTGAGAAGTGGATTGACAGAAAAAAAATGTTGAATTCATACAATGAAGTGACATGACAAAGTAGAACAATCATAGAATTTGTTGTCAGAACTTTTAGGCCGGGCACGATGGCTCACACCTGTAATCCCAGCACTTTGGGAGGCCTAGGTGGGTGGATCACCTGAGGTTAGGAGTCAAGATCAGCCTGGCCAAGATGGTGAAACCCTGTCTCTACTAAAAATACAAAAATTAGCTGGGTGTAGTAGAGGTTGCCTGTAATCTCAGCTACTCAGGAGACTGAGGCAGGAGAATTGCTTGAACCTGGGAAGCGAAGCTTGCAGTGAGCCAAGATTGTGCCACTGCACTCCAGCCTGGGCAACAGAGCGAGACTCCATCTCAAAAAAAAAAAAAAAAAAAAAGAACTTTTGGGTTCAGGTATAGACATTACCATTCACCAGTTGTGAATGGCAAATCATCTAACCTCCCTGAGCCTCATAATCTAACTAGAATAAAGAATGATAATGTCTCTACCACCTATTTTAAAACAATTATGTGGGATCAAGGGGAAATGAATATATAAGCATATTTTTAATACAAAAGCATAAAATTCGCTATTAATAATTATTTGCACATGGTCGGTTCTCAATATGTATATGTTGAATAAGGGATTCAGTGTGTCATGAAAGTCCTTCTAGATTAGGTAAGTTACCAGGATGGGTGCTTCTTAAAAAAAACTAAAAGATGAGTAGTACAATCTATTTGTAAAATATTTGTTAGTATCTACTAATGCTGAACATTTCGCATATTATATGGCCCCAGATTCTACTACTAGGCATATAACCAGAAGAAGTTATTGCTTACTTTTCATCAAAAGGTGCAAAAAAGATTTATAGCAGTATTGTTTGCCATAGCCCCAAACTGGAAAATGCTCATCAACGGTAAAATGTGTAAATTAATTGTGATATGTTTATTGCAATGGAATACAATACAGCAATGAGAATAAATGAGCTATAACCACATGAAAAAAATAAGTGAATCTCACAGATATAAATTTAGTGAAGGAAGTCATACACCAAAGATTATATACTTTAAGATTCTATTTGTATAATGTTCAAAAGCAGGTAAAACTAATCAGTGATAAAAGAAGTCAGAAGTGGTAGTTGTTGCAGGGTTAGCAGCAAGAGATTCTAGCACAGCGATACTATCCTGTGTTTGGTTAAGGTTTGTTTACTTTATGAAAACGCACCAGCTTGTACACTTACGATAGGTACACTTTTCTATATGTCTGCTATACTTCAATAAAAATTTAAAACAATCTGGTTTTGGTGAAATTTGATTTTAACCCTTCCAGCTTTACCAAATTCATACTGATTCACACAGAAAGCATCTTGAGTCCTCATGTTAAACCCATCCTTCTATCAACAGGAAAGACAAGTCAAATAAATTTACACAATATTATTTACCATGTTATATCTCTCATATATTTACATCTAAAAAGAATACCTTAAAGAAAAAAAAAGTCAAACACAAAATATGAATCACTAATTGTGGATTTCCACTAATCATTAAGGAAGATAATTTCAAGTGAAAAATCTTTTGACTTTCATAAAATTATACCACATAAGAAAATACATATTCTTTTATAGACATATGACTATAAGAGACATATGACTCTTACAGTCATAAGACTACATTGCAAAAGTCAAGTTAACAGGAAGGAACAGGGAAGGAAAGATACTAAGTTTAGAGAAGATGCTGCAGAGACTCTTCATACTCACTCTACAATAAATACCTGTTGAGCTTTCAGTTTGTGTTAAGCACTGTGTTTTGTTCCATGTTCTCATTGCGTTTACAATGTGGCCATGGAAAAAATTAATTTTTTAAAGGAGCAAGTATAAATTACAACTTGGTTTTAGTTATAAGTGATATACAAGTTTGCAACTGTGTAAATGATTCTGTCACTTCCTGGATGTATTAAGTTCAGCAAGTTACTTAACCTCATAAACGTTTCTGATTTCTCACATAGGAAATGGGAATAATAATCATACCTACCTCATTGTGTTGTTATGAAGATTTAAACTGTTAATATTCATAAAGTGCTTAAAGTAGGGCTTGATGCATTGACATTTACACAGCACATTTCATCAATCTAAAAGGTATAGTTTAACATTTTGGATATTGGGCTACTGTAATCAGTAACATGGTACATTCACTTAGCTAAGGTGTGATAGGTGGCATTATCTACACATGGTTGATCTTAGTTGTATATTTTTGGTGGCTTGATCAAACACTTCGAAGTTCATTTGAGGAAGAAATTAGAAGTTCTGATCATATCAGAAAACCTTAATTTGAAACATTGTGGTAAAAATTAGTAAAGTACCTATGTAAACCTTCTACAAAGAAAAAGATTGCAGCAAACTCTCAAAAGAAAGTAACCGACTTTGATCTTGAAGCAAATTTTTGAGAAGTACATTACCAATGCTTTCTATAGTTTAAATAAAATATTATATAAAATACATAGATATTGACTGCTTTGAGTTGAAAGAAACTAGGAAAAGTTGTATTCTGAATGTAAATATTTTAGAAATATCTTTATTTCATATCAAATTTCCCTTTTATACATGCATAAGATGGATATATGGTAGAAATCTATGTCTAAATATTTCAAAGAAAGCTGTTTCAATAAAAGTAAAATAAAAATTCTGAATAGTATAAAACATTGTGTCATCACGTAATTAGCATCTCCTTGTCTTTCCTAGTGACTACACATAAAATAAAATAAAATAAAATAAAATAAAATAAAAAAAGTCTTAACATCAGCAGTGTCTTGGTTTCAATTAAGTACGGTAGATATTTGTTGAATAAATAAAATGGTGTGCAGACAGCATAAAAGCAGAAATAGACTTTCTTAAAGAGGTCAAGGAAAACTTCCCTAAGGAATTAATTTTTGACACATGATTGAAACCTAAAGAAATAGTAGAGATTGAACAAATGGAAGTAGAGGAAAAGTGTCTCTCAGGCACAAGAAACAGGCTGTGCAAAGATCCTATATGGCGAGAGGGGGCATGACACTTAGGAAGGTATAGCTTAGAGGATAATGGTCACATTACAACCTCATTTCAAGTTATCTTCCAGATTTAGTTTACTGTAAGTTGAAAGCAGGCTTTTCCTTTACACATATTGAAAATCTATACAATCTCTTGAACTCTCATCCTGGTTTGGAAGCAAATACCTTTCATCTGTATCACATTTTGGTTTTATTTTTCACTGAAAAGGGAAATCAGTCCTCATTAACTAGAAAGATACTTTGCAATTAATAAGTCTGCTTTGACTGTTTTAATGTCTGCACATGGGAGTTTACTCAATATGATGTTATAATGACAGCTTTTATAAAATTGAAAAAATATTATTTGATTATAACAAATAATATAATGAATCTAGGCACAAAATAAGAAAAGCTGTTGAATCACTGCATAACACAAGTTAAATCATAAATCATAATGAAATAATTTGAACTTAATTTGAATGTAATAACCCATTACATCTACATATTTTTCTCTCTTTTTAATACAGTGAGCTAATTATCTTCTCAAAACCTTTATATAATAACATTTATAAGGGCCAGAAAAGTATCCTGCTCTATAAACTCTAAAAACACCCACAACTAGGCATATGTATTTAATGTAAATTCAATATATTGTGGATGAGGAATTATTTCAATGTGCTTCACTGTAATAGTAAAGAATGTAGAGATTTCAAGATGGCTGACAAGAAGCAGCTGGTGCATGCCACTCTATTGAAAAGGAAACAAAATGGCAAGTGAACACTAGCTGCTCAGGTGAATAATCCAAAAGGCCACACCAGGATTTATCAAGGAAGCAAAGGGACCCATGGAGAGCAGAGAGGAGCAAAGCAGGATAGCTATCCATCTAGGACTGGTGCAGAACCAGGGGAAGCTCCCCACACTGGGGAAAGGGTCAGTGGAGAAGAGCCCAGGGACTCATAATTCTACCACTGACCTTTGTAATCCTAGGTATAGGAGATATCCCCTGACCCCTCTCCAGGCCTCCAGACTGACACAGAGATCTGCCTTGTGTCTGGGCAGAACTACTGCCCAAGCCCATAAGGAAACCCATGGGCCTGGGATCTCTGAGAACCCTAATGCCAGCTGCCATAGCCCTGCCAACAAGGAAGGACAGGCTCTCTTACATGCCCCTGGGATAGGGGCTCCAACCATGGTGCTGAGGAGGGAGAGACTGCAAGCTCCACCTCCACTCCTCCTTGCCAGGCAAGGCTCACTGGCCTGGGACTCTAGCACAGCCATACCACTCCCATCTGATTACTCCAATTGGTTGGAGGCTCTGCATTTCTCTGGGGTGTATCTCCCAGAGGCAACTGACAAGCCCTCTGCCATTGCAGTTGCTGTGGTCCCTTATCCTGCTGTCCCCAGACTGGGGAGGGAACAAAAAGCCTGAACACCTGAACACTTTTGCAAGCCTCAAGCATACCAGCAGCCATCCTCTGAAGAGGCATCAAGACTGCTTTCAGTGTGCCCCTGCCCCTGCTGCTTCTTCCCAAACAGGCCTTTCTGCCCTCTGACTTCCAGCACACTCAAATATCTCAAAAACTTAAAATATCTCAAAAAAAAAAGATATCTCAAAAACTTAAAATGAAATTATCATTCAACCTAGCAATCCCATTGCTGGGTGTATACCCAAAGGAGAATAAATTATTCTGCCAAAAAGACGCACAAAACTAACATATTAATCACAGGACTATTTACAATGGCAAAGACTTGAAATCAACTTAGATGCCTATCCATTGTGGATTGGATAAAGATAATGTAGTACATATGCACCACAAAATTATATAGAGCCACAAAAAGAGCAGAATCATGTCCATTGCAGAAACACTGGTGGAGCCGGAGGCCATTATCCTAAGCAAATTAAAGCTGAAACAGAAAATTAAATACCACATGACTTCACTCATACGTGAGAGCGAAACATTGGGTGTATGTAAACATAAAGATGGGAATGATAGACACTGGGGACCCCAAAAGGGGAGAGAGAGGGGGCAGGGCAAGGACTGAAAAACTACCTGTTGGGTATTATGCTTACTACCTGGGTGATGGGATCAATCATACCCCAAACCTCAGCATCACACAATATGCCAATGTAACAAATCCGCATATGTACCCCCACCTTTAAAATAAATGTTAAAATTAAAAAATAACTAAATAATAATAAAAAGTATAATGTTTATTATTTTTATTTTCAGATTTCTAAGTCACCATTGTTTATTCATTATTTTCTGTCTTATCTTCTTCCTTTTTTCCTGTTCATTTTTTATTCCTTGGTGATTTAAAAAGTAAATAGTCCATATTAATTCTCCTAGAGTTTACATTTATAATTTTGAAACACAGCTCATTCTTTAGTTATATTGTCAAAATTACAGAAATGGTTGATTTCTCCTTTCTATAAATGAAGAAAACAATTTTTAAATTTTGGTTCATGTTAACAGTGATTTTTACCTAGATTATTTTTCCCACTGGTAAGAATTATTTTTCCACAACTACTTTACCTTTACTCTAAGATTCCATTAAAATTTCCATTACAAACTTGACCTTCTTCAATCTTTTGACTTTTCTAATAAACAAAACATGAATATAATAATATACACTGCATAAATGGAGAGCAAATGCCTTTTAATTTTTCCCAGTGTTCTGTGGGAAAATATTGACCACTTATTTTAAACTATTGATGGCTATCTTTTAGGTCATTTCCATTTTCTTGTTCCAAATTTAATGAACTTGTTGATACTGCTCGAAGTAGTCTTTGAGGTTTATTTGTGGTACTTTCTAATAAAACACACAGAGAAGATAGTAAAAGAAGTAAATATTCATTAATAACTTTTATGTCAGCTAGAATTTAAGTATCTTTAATATGCATAATAAACATTTTATCATAGACAAGATCAATTTTAGAAAAGTTGATCAGGTAGTTTTTTTGGCCTAAATGACCTCAGCAATTAAATTAAATTGGAAATTTGTAGATAAAATATAGTCATTCTGCAAATTAGCAAAAAAAAAAGCTTGAAAAAATATGAATCTGAGGTCATTTTATGTAATTTTGGTTCCATGAGCTCTTATCACTATTGTTGCCAAAGTATTTCTTATGTTGAACAGAGCTTCATATTATGCCAATTTTACTTAAGGTAAGACCAACCATTTTCTTTTTGGCTTCCTTTTTGCTACGTTTATTAAGGAGCTCATTCTAGGCCAGGCGCGGTGGCTCACGCTTGTAATCCCAGCACTTTGGGAGGCCGAGGCGGGCGGATCCCGAGGTCAGGAGATCGAGACCACGGTGAAACCCCGTCGCTACTAAAAATACAAAAAATTAGCCGGGCGTGGTGGCGGGCGCCTGTAGTCCCAGCTACTCGGAGAGGCTGAGGCAGGAGAATGGCGTGAACCCGGGAGGCGGAGCTTGCAGTGAGCCGAGATTGCGCCACTGCACTCCAGCCTGGGTGACAGAGCGAGACTCCGTCTCAAAAAAAAAAAAAAAAAAAAAAAAAAAAGGAGCTCATTCTTACTGATCAATATGTTGATATCTCAAGAGTCAAAGATCCCCGATTATTCTTGCTAATTTTATTTTACAGAGTGTATTTTCCTCTTCGGGAATAATTTTTAATGCTTTCTTTTTGTTTGGAAACTATATTTTCTTTGGAATCACATATTTTTATAACCCATTTTTTTAATTCATTTTTTTGACTCAAACCTTATATATTTATTTGCTTCCTCTCAAATTTTCCAACTAGTTTTATATGTCCACTTTACAAAAGAAACTACAAGTGAGAACACATACAGGAAACTGTTTTTATATTTCTTCAGCGTATGTTTTATGATTAAATATTTACTTCATTAAGCTATGTATCATAGACTCAAAGTAAGATCATTTGTAAAGCAAAATTTGTGTGGGGACAGTGATTAAAATATAGAAAGAAACGAGTGCTTCTCTTATCTTGTTTGCTTTTCTTATGTACATTTTTCATCTCATTTCAATGCAAGTGATTTTACAGAAAATAATCACGACTGAAAGCAAACTATTTTCTTCAGAGTGAGAAAATTAATGAGTCAACAGAAATCTATATTCTCTCTGAAAAATGTTATCCCTGTGGGTTATTAAATACTTGATTTGGGCTTCTTGAATTTGTAACTAGGATTTTGTTCCTGTAAACTGCATAAGTTTATCAAACAACATAAAGTTACTCATTGCATGCTCTCTAGAGAAAAGAAGGAATGGCCTTTCCCAATGAAGACAAGAGTGATAATGAAAATCAAATGTGAAATAATCAAACCCATGGCAATGCATTTTCTAGGGAAATATTTTGTTAAAACGTTATCTGAAGAACTGTCAGGGCCATAATTTAGCACGTCACAGAATTTAGTCTTGGAAACACTTTGGGTAATAAAATATTTGAGCTTTGCACTGTGTTCCACATCTTAATGTACACCTAATTGTTTTATTCATTCATTCAGGGCCCATTTATTGAGTGCCTATGATATTGCCAGGTTTTATACTTCCGCCTTTGAGGAGCTGAGGATTGAGAGAGAGCTTTACAGGAAAACCACAGCTGAAGTACAAGTTAGTAAGTAGTTTGACAGGTCTCTGCCCTGAGGAGCACGTAGGAGGCACACTTCACCTGGCTTGGAGTAAGGATGAAAAGGTGCCACAAAACTATTCCCAGGCAAGTTTACTTGAAGCATAGCTGAGTTTTAACAGTCAGAAAAGAATGTTTTCAGCTGCAAGAAGCATGGACAGATTTGAGAGCTGTTAAAGGTAAAGCAGCACTTGCAAATCAGCTCCGGGGGATAAGATAGTAGAAGACTAGATAAAGAGAAAAAATCAATCTCATTTTCCACAGATATGTTACTTTATTAGCACTTACTATCTGCCAGGCTAAATATTAGGTAGGCCATAAGTAGAAAACACGTATGAAAAACATGGTCACTGTCCTTAAAACACTTTTAGTTAGAGTGAAGGGCAGGAATGGCAAGGGAGGGCAGGAAGACTTTCTAAAAGCAAGTGTAATTCAATGCTGCATGGCATAATTCCTATAGTAAACAGTTGGAATACATGAGAAGACAGGACCACTTCTATTTGGGTATGAAGTAAGGACTAATGAGGCTGTTGGTTCCAGGTGCATCCTTCCCCTTCCCATAACTTACAGAGATCGTAGCATTCTTTCCTGCTAAGTAAGCCCAGACTCACTATTCAAATAATATTCCAGGCACACACAGCCAGTCACAGTTGGTACATAAGACAAATCTTGCGTACTCACCAGCTTGAAAAGGTTAGTTTTTGAAGGGAAAAGACGAGAAAGTGATGTGGAGTTGAAGGTCAGAAAACAAATGAGGAGGTTGGGCGCGGTGGCTCACGCCTGTAATCCCAGCACTTTGGGAGGCCGAGGTGGGCGGATCACGAGGTCAGGAGATCGAGACCATCCTGGTTAACACGGTGAAACCCCGTCTCTACTAAAAATACAAAAAATTAGCCGGGCGTGATGGCAGGCGCCTGTAGTCCCAGCTACTCGGGGGGCTGAGGCAGGAAAATGGCGTGAACCCGGGAGGCGGAGCTTGCAGTGAGCCGAGATCGCGCCACTGCACTCCTGGCTGGGCGAAAGAGCGAGACCTCGTCTCAAACAAAAAAAAAAAAAAAAAAGAAAGAAAACAAATGAGGAGAATCCCTGAGATTGGCTGAAATTTGTTCTCTCTCTCCTCACTGGCGGGCAGAGTAGAAGGGTAGGAAGATCTTCAAATGGAAGGGCTGACAATCTTGGCCCATGCCAGTCGCCTGTACAATCTGTCCTTTAGAAGAGAATTGGTAAGGGCACCACGGTCCATGCACATCCCTGATCCTACACCAAGGACCAAAAAGAGAGAGAGAGAGAGAGAGAGAGACTGAATCTGCTAGCCAGAGAAAGAGGCCACAGGAAAGCTCCTAAATAGGGATAAAGAAGAAAGTAAATTACAGTTCTAGTTATGAATGGCAGAAGGGACCAGTGGGATGTTATGGGGAAGGAAGCCAGGCTTCCTTGTTCCTCAATATAAAACAATCTCAGTATTGCGCTGGAAATCAAATGGAATGCTCATCAATTATATTAAAAGTAGATTGACTTATTAAAAATGCAGCAATGTTTGCCAAAAGCAGATGGAAAACAGAAATTCTAAACAAGGTGAGGTCATTTGCAAAACCCCAGCCCTACTACTAACTCCCAGCAGCTGACAGTTCTCCTACATCAATATGGTGCTAGTGAAAGGTGGGTGGGTGGGAGGCCAAATGGAGGAGGGGAGAGAAAAACACAAGAAATGGTTTATAAGTTCTTTTCCTTCCATCATTTTCCAATATGGATAATGACATTCCTCTTTACCCTTCTGTTTGATAGGCATTGGTATCAGCTGCCTATTTAGAGTCTGTGAATTACTAGTTACATTACTAGTTACATCCTTGTGGGAATCAGGATTTTCTTAATATACCTATTATATATACATGTTCATTAATCTTAGACACTGCAGTGTATTACAGCTAAAACCAACCGAACTCTGGTAATTTCTGACCTGAACTTGGATGATCACTTTTTCCATAATGCTGGAATTTTAATTCTAAAGCTTGAAATAACCTTAGAAATATCCAGTGTATTGCTCTCAATCTCCCTACTGGGGAAAGTGAAATCTGGAAAAATCAGGTTTAGTAGCTAGAATTCAGGACTTCTGGAATCTATTACAGTATAAAATTGAAGAAAATGAATACTTTGGCTTTGAATAATTAATTCAAGAACAAGGCTTAGAATGCTAGCTAATGGGTGTTCTAACAATACTTAGTTATTACATTGCTTTAATAAGATCTATTAAGTGGTGATGTAACTAAAATAGCAAGAATGATAAGCATAAGCAAACATTAATTAGGATTCACATAATTTTACAAAGCTTTTAAAAAAAATCCTCTCAGAACTATTGCCACAATGAAAACTTACTGTACTTAAAACAGTGGAGGCAGGAGAGCAAAAGCTTTCCCACCTATTTCTAGCAAAATTAGAAAAAGCTGGCCTGATTGGCAAAACATGTAAAGGAGAGATTAAATTAAAAGAAAATCAGCCCTTGTTACTTTAATCATCAATATGATGGAAATTTTTTTGACAATCACTGTCAATTTGCACATTAAGTCACTATTCAGTTACCCAAATTTGAAACAGAAAGTACTGTTTTCATCTACAGGGGGGTTAAAAATGAAGACATTACAAATTATGGGAATGTTGACTGTAATGAGTTATTCTTATAGCTTCTTTTTTCTTTTCTTTTTTTTTTTAGTTTTTTTTAATTATACTTTAGGTTTTAGGGTACATGTGCACAATGTGCAGGTTTGTTACATATGTATACATGTGCCATGTTGATTTCCTGCACCCATTAACTCGTCATTTAGCATTAGGTATACCTCCTAATGCTGTCCCTCCCCCCCTCTCCCCACCCCACAACAGTCCCTGGAGTATGATGTTCCCCTTCCTGTATCCATGAGTTCTCATTGTTCAATTCCCACCTATGAGTGAGAACATGCGGTGTTTGGTTTTTTGTCCTTGCGATAGTTTACTGAGAATGATGTTTTCCAGTTTCATCCATGTCCCTACAAAGGACATGAACTCATCATTTTTTATGGCTGCATAGTATTCCATGGTGTATATGTGCCACATTTTCTTAATCCAGTCTATCGTTGTTGGACATTTGGGTTGGTTCCAACTCTTTGCTATTGTGAATAGTGCCGCAATAAACATACGTGTGCATGTGTCTTTATAGCAGCATGATTTATAGTCCTTTGGGTATATACCCAGTAATGGGATGGCTGGGTCAAATGGTATTTCTAGTTCGAGATCCCTGAGGAATCGCCACACTGACTTCCACAATGGTTGAACTAGTTTACAGTCCCACCAACAGTGTAAAAGTGTTCCTATTTCTCCACATCCTCTCCAGCACCTGTTGTTTCCTGATTTTTTAATGATGGCCATTCTAACTGGTGTGAGATGGTATCTCACTGTGGTTTTGATTTGCATTTCTCTGATGGCTAGTGATGATGAGCATTTCTTCATGTGTTTTTTGGCTGCAAAAATGTCTTCTTTTGAGAAGTGTCTGTTCATGTCCTTTGCCCACTTTTTGATGGGGTTGTTTGTTTTTTTCTTGTAAATTTGTTTGAGTTCATTGTAGATTCTGGATATTAGCCCTTTCTCAGTTGAGTAGGTTGCAAAAATTTTCTCCCATTGTGTAGGTTGCCTGTTCACTCTGATGATAGTTTCTTTTGCTGTGCAGAAGCTCTCTAGTTTAATTAGATCCCATTTGTCAATTTTGGCTTTTGTTGCCATTGCTTTTGGTGTTTTAGACATGAAGTCCTTGCCCACGCCTATGTCCTGAATGGTTTGCCTAGGTTTTCTTGTAGGATTTTAATGGTTTTAGGTCTAACATGTAAGTTTTTAATCCATCTTGAATTAATTTTTGTATAAGGTGTAAGGAAGGGGTCCAGTTTCAGCTTTCTACATATGGCTAGCCAGTTTTCCCAGCACCATTTATTAAATAGGGAATCCTTTCCCCCATTTCTTGTTTTTGTCAGGTTTGTCAAAGATCAGATAGTTGTAGATACGTGGCATCATTTCTGAGGGCTCTGTTCTGTTCTATTGATCTATGTCTCTGTTGTGGTACCAGTACCATGCTGTTTTGGTTACTGTAGCCTTGTAGTATAGTTTGAAGTCAGGTAGCGTGATGCCTCCAGCTTTGTTCTTTGGGCTTAAGATTGACTTGGTGATGCCGGCTTTATTTTGGTTCCATATGAACTTTAAAGTAGTTTTTTCCAATTCTTTGAAGAAAGTCATTGGTAGCTTGATGGGGATGGCATTGAATCTATAAATTACGTTGGGCAGTATGGCCATTTTCACGATATTGATTCTTCCAACCCATGAGCATGGAATGTTCTTCCATTTGTTTGTATCCTCTTTTATTTCATTGAGCAGTGGCTTGTAGTTCTCCTTGAAGAGGTCCTTCCCATCCCTTGTAAGTTGGATTCCTAGGTATTTTATTCTCTTTGAAGCAATTGTGAATGGGAGTTCACTCATGATTTGGCTCTCTGTTTGTCTGTGATTGGTGTACAAGAATGCTTGTGATTTTTGTACATTGATTTTGTATCCTGAGACTTTGCTGAAGTTGCTTATCAGCTTAAGGAGATTTTGGGCTGAGACAATGGGGTTTTCTAGATATACAATCATGTCATCTGCAAACAGGGACAATTTGACTTCCTCTTTTCCTAATTGAATACCCTTTATTTCCTTCTCCTGCCTGATTGCTCTGGCCAGAACTTCCAGCACTATGTTGAATAGGAGCGGTGAGAGAAGGCATCCCTGTCTTGTGCCAGTTTTCAGAGGGAATGCTTCCAGTTTTTGCCCATTCAGTATGATATTGGCTGTGGGTTTGTCATAGATAGCTCTTATGATTTTGAGATACGTCCCATCAATACCTAATTTATTGAGACTTTTTAGCATGAAGGTTGTTGAGTTTTGTCAACGGCCTTTTCTGCATCTATTGAGATAATCATGTGGTTTTTGTCTTTGGTTCTGTTTATATGCTGGATTACATTTATTGATTTGCGTATGTTGAACCAGACTTGCATGCCAGGGATGAAGCCCACTTGATCATGGTGGATAAGCTTTTTGATGTGCTGCTGGATTCGGTTTGCCAGTATTTTATTGAGGATTTTTGCATCAATGTTCATCAAGGATATTGGTCTGAAATTCTCTTTTTTAGTTATGTCTCTGCCAGGCTTTGGTATCAGGACGATGCTGGCTTCATAAAATGTGTTAGGGAGGATTCCCTCTTTTTCTATCGATTGGAATAGTTTCAGAAGGAATGGTACCAGTTCCTCCTTGTACCTCTGGTAGAATTCAGCTGTGAATCCATCAGGTCCTGGACTCTTTTTTGTTGGTAAGCTATTGATTATTGCCACAATTTCAGAACCTGTTATTGGTCTATTCAGAGATTCAACTTCTTCCTGGTTTAGTCTTGGGAGGGTGTAAGTGTCGAGGAATTTATCCATTTCTTCTAGATTTTCTAGTTTATTTGCATAGAGGTGTTTGTAGTATTCTCTGATGGTAGATTGTATTTCTGTGGGATCGGTAGTGATATCCCCTTTTTCATTTTTTATTGCATCTATTTGATTCTTCTCTCTTTTCTTCTTTATTAGTCTTGCTAGCGGTCTATCAATTTTGTTGATCTTTTCAAAAAACCAGCTCCTGGATTCATTAATTTTTTGAAGGGTTTTTTGTGTCTCTATTTCCTTCAGTTCTGCTCTGATTTTAGTTATTTCTAGCCTTCTGCTAGCTTTTGAATGTGTTTGCTCTTGCTTTTCTAGTTCTTTTAATTGTGATGTTGGGGTGTCAATTTTGGATCTTTCCTGCTTTCTCTTGTGGGCATTTAGTGCTATAAATTTTCCTCTACACACTGCTTTGAATGTGTCCCAGAGATTCTGGTATGTTGTGTCTTTGTTCTCGTTGGTTTCAAAGACATCTTTATTTCTGCCTTCATTTCATTATGTACCCAATAGTCATTCAGGAGAAGGTTGTTCAGTTTCCATGTAGTTGAGCGGTTTTGAATGAGTTTCTTAATCCTGAGTTCTAGTTTGATTGCACTGTGGTCTGAGAGACAGTTTGTTATAATTTCTGTTCTTTTACATTTGCTGAGGAGAGCTTTACTTCCAACTATGTGGTCAATTTTGGACTAGGTGTGGTGTGGTGCTGAAAAAAATGTATATTCTGTTGATTTGGGGTGGAGAGTTCTGTAGATGTCTATTAGGTCCACTTTGTGTAGAGCTGAGTTCAATTCCTGGATATCCTTGTTAACTTTCTGTCTTGTTGATCTGTCTAATGTTGACAGTGGGGTGTTAGAATCTCCCATTATTATTGTGTGGGAGTTTAAGTCCCTTTGTAGGTCACTCAGGACTTGCTTTATGAATCTGGGTGCTCCTGTGTTGGGTGCATATATATTTAGGATAGTTAGCTCTTCTTGTTGGATTGATCCCTTTACCATTATGTAATGGCCTTCTTTGTCTCTTTTGATCTTTGTTGGTTTAAAGTCTATTTTATCAGAGACTAGGATTGCAACCCCTGCCTTTTTTTGTTTTCCATTTGCTTGATAGATCTTCCTCCATCCCTTTATTTTGAGTCTATGTGTGTCTCTGCACGTAAGATGGGTTTCCTGAATACAGCACACTGATGGGTCCTGACTCCTTATCCAATTTGCCAGTCTGTGTCTTTTAATTGGAGCATTTAGCCCATTTACATTTAACGTTAATATTGTTATGTGTGAATCTGATCCTGTCATTATGACGTTAGTTGGTTATTTTGCTCGTTAGTTGCTATAGTTTCTTCCTAGCCTCGATGGTCTTTACAATTTGGCATGTTTTTGTAGTGGCTGGTACCGGTTGTTCCTTTCCATGTTTAGTG
Organism: Symphalangus syndactylus; assembly: GCF_028878055.3. Lineage (NCBI taxonomy): Eukaryota > Metazoa > Chordata > Mammalia > Primates > Hylobatidae > Symphalangus > Symphalangus syndactylus. The sequence goes on along the minus strand of NC_072439.2, from coordinate 48,689,822 downwards.
CTTCCTTCAGGAGCTCTTTTAGGGCAGGCCTGGTGGTGACAAAATCACTCAGCGTTTGCTTGTCTGTAAAGTATTTTATTTCTCCTTCACTTATGAAGCTTAGTTTGGCTGGATAGGAAATTCTGGGTTGAAAATTCTTTTCTTTAAGAATGTTGAATATCAGCCCCCACTCTCTTCTGGCTTGTAGAGTTTCTGCCGAGAGATCAGCTATTAGTCTGATGGGCTTCCCTTTGTGGGCAACCCGACCTTTCTCTCTGGCTGCCCTTAGCATTTTTTCCTTCATTTCAACTTTGGTGAATCTGACAATTATGTGTCTTGGAGTTGCTCTTCTCGAGGAGTATCTTTGTGGAGTTCTCTGTATTTCCTGAATCTGAATGTTGGCCTGCCTTGCTAGATTGGGGAAGTTCTCCTGGATAATATCTTGCAGAGTGTTTTCCAACTTGGTTCCATTCTCCCTGTCATTTTCAGGTATACCAATCAGACGTAGGTTTGGTCTTTTCACATAGTCCCAAATTTCTTGGAGGCTTTGTTCATTTCTTTTTATTCTTTTTTCTCTAAACTTCCCTTCTCGCTTCATTTCATTCATTTCATCTTCCATCAGCGATACCCTTTCTTCCAGTTGATCGCATCTGCTACTGAGGCTTCTGCAATCTTCGCGTAGTTCTCGAAACTTGGCTTTCAGCTCCATGAGCTCCTTGAAGCCCTTCTCTCCATTGGTTATTCTAGTTATCCATTCTTCTAATTTTTTTTCAAAGTTTTTAACTTCTTTGCTATTGTTTTGAATTTCCTCCCGTAGCTCAGAGTAGTTTGATCGTCTGAAGCCTTCTTCTCTCAACTCGTCAAAGTCATCCTCCATCCAGCTTTGTTCCATTGCTGGTGAGGAACTGCGTTCCTTTGGAGGAGGAGAGGTACTCTGCTTTTTAGAGTTTCCAGTTTTTCTGCTCTGTTTTTTCCCCATCTTTGTGGTTTTATCTACTTTTGGTCTTTGATGATGGTGATGTGCAGATGGGTTTTTGGTGTGAATGTCCTTTCTGTTTGTTAGTTTTCCTTCTACCAGACAGGACCCTCAGCTGCAGGTCTGTTGGAGTTTACTAGAGGTCCACTCCAGACCCTGTTTGGCTGGGTGTCAGCAGCGGTGGCTGCAGAACAGCGGATTTTCGTGAGACCACAAATTCAGCTGTCTGATAGTTCCTCTGGAAGTTTTGTCTCAGAGGAGTGCCTGGCCGAGTGAGGTGTCAGTCTGTCCCTACTGGGGGGTGCCTCCCAGTTAGGCTGCTCGGGGGTCAGGGACCCACTTTAGGAGGCAGTCTGTCCGTTCTCAGATGTCCAGCTGTGTGCTGGGAGAACCACTACTCTCTTCAAATCTGTCAGTCAGACAGGGACATTTAAGTCTGTAGAGATTCCTGCTGAGTTTTTGTTTGTCTGTGCCCTGCCCCCAGAGGTGGAGCCTACAGAGGCAGGCAGGCCTCCTTGAGCTGTGGTGGGCTCCACCCAATCGAGCTTCCTGGCTGCTTTGTTTACCTAAGCAAGCCTGGGCAATGGTGGGCGCCCCTCCCCCAGCCTCGCTGCCGCCTTGCAGTTTGATCTCAGACTGCTGTGCTAGCCATCAGCGAGACTCCGTGGGCATAGGACCCTCCAAGCCAGGTGCGGGACACAATCTCCTAGTGTGCCGTTTTCCAGGCCCGTTGGAAAAGCTCAGTATTAGGGTGAGACTGACCCGATATTCCAGGTGCTGTCTGTTACCCCTTTCTTTGACTAGGAAAGGGAACTCCCTGACCCCTTGCGCTTCCTGAGTGAGGCAATGCCTCGCCCTGCTTTGGCTCGCACACAGTGTGCTTCACCGACTGTCCTGCACCCACTGTTTGGCACTCCCTAGTGAGATGAACCCGGTACCTCAAGCAGAAATGCAGAAATCACCCGTCTTCTGTGTCGCTGGGGCTGGGAGCTGGAGACCGGAGCTGTTCCTATTGGGCCATCTTGGCTCCACCCTTTCTTTTCCTTAATTCATTATTTTGGTTTATCACTGGATAAACTGTAATGTGCTTTTTTTTATTAACTTTTTTCATTGGGTAGCATAGCATATACTTTCTCAGGTCTCAAATATGTAAAGTTGTCTTTTCATTAATTTTCCATAAGGTTGAAAATTTAGGTGTATGAAATTTTGGGTCATGCCATATTCTTTATCAAGGATTCTTAGACATTGCCAAATATTCTGCAGTTTTTTTTGTAGAACATAATGTGAGGCTAATTTGACCAGTGATTTCTATTCAGGAGAATTCTTATTTTATTTGTATGCCATAAAATGGTTTTTTTTTTAACACATTAAATTCAAAAACTTGACCAGGGCAAACCCAACACCTTTCCCAGTTTGTAAAAGTGAAGTTAGTTCAAAAGCAATGTGTACTGTGTTGTTTATGTCATTAATTTATCTTCCTGAATTATAACTACCTGTTGACTTTTCTCCGTCTCATAGACTTCACTTACCTCTTTAGCCACATTAACGTTGTCTTTTCAAGTGCTATATCTTTAACATGTTGCACAGTGCTTGATACACCATAGCCCTCCATAATACTTGTTGAGAGAATGAGTAATCAAACAAATATGAAATCTTTCTTAAAATTGCAGAATTTAACAACATTTCTTTAACTGAAGTTCAATTCAAGCCATGGCATAGACATATGTAGCAATGAGAATTAAGAGTCTACATATTTTTAAAGAAAAAATTGAGAAAAGATTAAAATATGGGTGCAAAAATTTAAAACATTATTCCACATAACACATTAAGTGTCAAATATTATGAAGGAATTCCAGTTGCCTTATCTTTAGTGAATCTATTGACCCTATCATAGGTGTTTACTTCATTATGGTAACTAATTTTAGTGATTTCTGATGGTATAATTATTTCTAGTAGGCATTGTCTTTTCTGAGAGTACCTTGTATTTTGGATGCAAGTACACATATACTTTTCCAGTTTGCCTCTGTGAAGAGGCAAAATTTACTCTCAACACACCGCAAGTAAAAATTCAAATTTAGTTGCATGTGGATAGGCTTGGGTTCCAATTTCTGATAGGTCACTGTCCCCCCACAACCCCCGAGTTATTTGTAGAAGGAACACTTCCATGCCATATTCCAGGAGAATGACCAGATTATGTCCATAGTTTCTGAGTTTATATGAAGGCTTTATGCCTTTCAAGATATGAGGGCCTCATCTTGAACCCTTATTTGGGAATCAAACCTGTGCTCTCACCCCTTAAAGTTTAAATAATTGTTGGAAATCAGTAAGCCCACCTTGAGTTCAGCTCTATCTTAAGGCATTGGCTTTGTGCTCTTTGTTTCCTGCATGTGACAACTTTTTAAATTTTTTTCTTTGAGTTCAACCATATAATATTTAATAGTTCTAATTTATACAGCATTTCTATGTTTTGGAGGAAAAGTTCACTCTGCTATGTTAACTGGACATGTATTCATCTTTGTATTTCCAGTGCCTTCCTAAATCTGTGGACCAGAGTCGCTTCTCACTGTTTCCTAAATTAATCATTTAATAAATGAATAAAGCAGACATGAATGCCCTATAATAGTCACAATGCTGATGTTCATTGAGAAGGTGGACAATAGACCCCAAAGTGTTCCAAAAAAATAATAAGGAATAATGGGAAGGGTAAGAATATAAAACAGCCGACAACCCAACACTACGGAATAATTTCTGTGACTTGCCAAAAGTGGCTGAGACCTGATTTCTGTAGGGAAATGTTTTAAAAGTCACCATTGTGACCCTAGTTTTGCCATGCTGATGCTTTACTATTTTATTTTATTAAGGTTCTGTAGCTCTTCACTAAATACACACTATAAAAATTCTGCCCAAACAAAAAAAGATGTCATCAAAAATAAATAGTGAAAATACTATCTAATGCAAATTGCTGGTAGCAAATTTCTGTCTATGACACTCCTAGCTTGACAAATTTGGATCATACTACAGATGGATAATTTTTTGGCAATAATGTTAGTTTTCTCCCAAATAGAAGCTATGTGTTCACCACTTTCCAGATGTACAACTCCCTCTGGTTAATTCTTACAAAAATGTCTTTCATTGTTCAAAGAAAAAAAAACCAATTTGAACAAGTTTCTTTGTGACTCTATTGTTTCATTTGATAAAACACAGTTTATCTATCTAGCACATGCATTGCATCCTCACAGCACCTTGTGGCAACATAGCTTTTTTTTTTTTCTTTAATCTGCATTTGCTAAATTTAGTATGAACGGCAGGATAATCCTTGCTAGGAAAGTGGATTATAAAGATAAAAGAAAGAAGCATTAAGTTCTTTCCTCAACCAGTTCCAAATGTGCCTTTATGCCTATAATATCCCATAAACACCAGGACAACTGCACCAGCTGCTCTTGACTCTCGGAGGGCATGATATTTCCTCTCATTCTGGCACCAGCCACCACCCCAAAGGAAAGAAACTCTCACAAGCCAGAAGTAGGAGGCGGAGCTTTCACCGGTGTTACAGATAAAACACTAGGACCTGATAGCTCTCTGCTGACAATGACTTTCTATAAAAAATACAAAAGTAAAATATAAAGTACATGAAATCCAGACATTAAAAACAGGTTTTGGATATTTTAAAAAATTATTGTCTTCTGACATTTTATAACTGTTATACCTATGACTCTTGGCAATGCTGCACTTAGTGAGAGTGAGAACAAAGGGATTTAACTCCCTAGATGGACTGATTAATACGTGGCTTACTTCCATTAGCACAAGCTCTTTCTTTTGTGTTATTGCATTTTTGTACAGCTAAAAACAATGCATTAGCTTATGTTCAAACCAGAAACACCATTCAAGTGCTGTAAAAATATGAGATGTACATTCTGCTTTATTTTATGGGTTTTATTTTACTCTATCAAATGGTGAGATTGGAAATTTTCTTCTCTTAAAATGAACATAAAACAAAACTACGCTTTCAAGAAAGCCTGATAAGTGTTGTCCTGAGCATCTTTATTCCAACATCCCTGAGTATTGGCCACAAATTACTATGTTACTGTGTGATATTGGAAAAAAAATCCCCCACAACCTCCACCAGGAAATGGATGTACATCATTCCATGCTTAAGAAACTACAATATGATGATTGCCCAAAGGGAATTCCAAATCTCATGGCAATTTCTTCTCTCTTCACAAATATTCACATCAACTCTTTGTTGAATTCCCATAATGAACACACACACACACACACACACACAGACACACACACACCCCACCATGTTCCCCAGTGGAAAGACTGAGCTGGCTATGTGCTGGTGAAGGTTGGAAAATCACAACTCATTGAGTCCTCATGAATAAGATCACATGTTGGCACCTCTTGACCTCTCTAAAGCAGGCAGAAGAAGCTGCAGAAAAGTTTCCAGAAGAAAATCTAGATTCATATGTTGGCCCTGACACTGAGGAGATTTGATGTTGGTATTTATTTATTTTTTAACCTTTGTGTCTTTATCTGTAAAATGTGTACAATAACTTTTGCCATTTCTTACTCAGTGGTTTTTTGTCATAATGAGGTGAGATAATGTATTTAGAAATATAGAAATTGTTTATGAAATTTAATAATCCAGCCGGGCGTGGTGGCTTACGCTTGTAATCCCAGCACTTTGGGAGGCCGAGGCGGGCGGATCATGAGGTCAGGAGATCGAGACCACGGTGAAACCCCGTCTCTACTAAAAATACAAAAAATTAGCCGGGCGTGGTTGCGGGCGCCTGTAGTCCCAACTACTCGGAGAGGCTGAGGCAGGAGAATGGCATGAACCCGGGAGGTGGAGCTTGCAGTGAGCCTAGATTGCGCCACTGCACTCCAGCCTGGGCGACAGAGGGAGACTCCGTCTCAAAAAAAAAAAAAAAAATTTAATAATCCTATTTGTGGAAAGTTTATATTTGCTACCTGCAGCAAACACTTATGCCTTTCTACGTGCCAGTCACTGTTCTAAGTGATTTGAGTATTTAACTCATTCAATCCTCTCAATCTCTGTATGAAGTAAAAGTGATTATTGACCCCATTTGACATAGCAGTAAACTGAGACACTGAGAGACAAAGTAACTCATCCATGCTATTAATACCTATACTATATCAATGTTTTATGGATGTCACTGATTGAACTAGTGCCATACGTATGCTATGCTATAATTATGCTATGAGATCAATAGACTGATATATAAATTGGTTGAACTATAATATTTTAAAGAGGGATTCCAAATATAAGCCCTTAAAACACAGTGCAAGCCGATCCTAGGAAAGAGTTAGAAGAGAGAAATCAAAATATTTACATTGTCTAAATGGAAACAGTGGACTCCAGGCATGGAGAAACAAAGGATAATAACAGTGATCTGCTCCTGCATAAGGTTGTGCCCTTCCACTGTCCTTTGTTAGTATCATTATCATAGTACATGTAAGCAATAGCAGAAAACGAAAATGTGGCAAAGAAGTATTTGAGATATGATACATCCTATTGGTGGGAGCAGGATAATGAGATGAAAATGTTATTAAATTAAACTGAGCAGGGGAAAGGATGAGAATAGGAAGAAGTAAGTATTACCAAATTGCTCAGATAGAAAGAGCTCAAATAATGCATTAGAGTAATTCTACTCATAATGTACTATTTGACTAGACCACCAAGTCCTTAAGAGCTGACTTTTAAGTTAGGCAATGACAACAACAATACTTTATGGGGAAGGTAGAAATTTAGATGCATTTACATGGTGTGTCATGGGGTATACATGACTTCCCTTCAGCTACTTTCTCTCTTTTTTATGACGACTTTCTTAGAGGTTCTACCATTGCTTCCAAGTTACCAATTTCCTAATCACAAAACATTAGTTTCTAGCATACACTCCAGTTGCCAAAGGGACAGATGACTTTGGTGAGGGGGCAGAGATACTTTGTTTGTTATCTATCACTGAGTAACAAATTACACCAAAACTTAGTGGCTTAAAAAAACACCATTTGTTACTTCACAGTTCCTGTGGGTCAGGAATCTGGGCACATTTATCTGGGTATGTCTGGCTCAGGGCTTCTCACAAGATTGCAATCAAGGTGTTAGCCAGGATTTCAGTCATTTTAAAACTCATGTGGGGAAAGAGCTGCTTCCAAGCTTGCTCACATGGCTGTTGGCAGGATTTAGTTCTTCATGGCTTTGGGCTAAGAGCTTCAGTTCCTAACTTGCTATTAGCTAAAGGCTGCCTTTAGTTTATTGCCACATGGGCCTGTTCATAATGCAGCTCAAACATGACAGTCAGCTTTCTAGGAAACAGCTTGGACAGGGGATGAATGAGGTCATCCACATTTAGGCTTCCACAAGTGAGGTATAGAGGCAAGGTTGTTTAAATATTGGTAAAATAAAAGGTTAAGAGTGCCAGGCATATTGGCTTATTCCTGTAATCCCATCACTTAGGAAGGCCAATGCAGGAGGATTGCTTGAGGCTAGGAGTTTGAGACTTGCCTGGGCAACATAGCAAGACCCTGTAATCCCAGCACTTTGGGAGGCCAAGGCAGAAGGATTACTTGAGGATAGGAATTTGAGACTAGCCTGGGCAACATAGCAAGACCTAATCTCTACAATAAATAAATAAATAAATAAATAAATAAGTATTAAGCTTGGCATGGTAGCATGAACCTGTAGTTCCAGCCACTTGAAAGGCTGAGGTGGGAGCCTCACTTGAGCCCAGAAGTTCAGGGTTGCAGTGAGCTATGGTCATGCCACTGCACTCCAGCCTGGGCAACACAGTGAGACCCTTTCACAAGAAACAAAATGGTTAAGAGAAAACAGTGAAAGAAAATGGCTGAACTCCAGTTTCAAGTTAAGGGGAAGGTATTTGGAAACTAGAAAGTTCAGGAACTGGTAGTGGTTGGTGAACCCTTTGTGTGAGTGTTGAATTCACTGTAATCACTGGCAGGAATTGGAATGGACAGGAAGATGGTGAAAGTCAAAGGGAAGGGTTCATAAACTGAGGAGAGTGTGCTTGAATATGATATTAGAAAGGAAGGAAGAAGAATCCTGACCTCACTCAGGCCTTATAATATATGGATTGTGAGAGATTAAGTGGCCTCTGCTTGGGTGGGCTGCAAGAGAAGTAGTGACCATTATGGAGAGCTTAGGTCATTCCAGGCAAAAAGGTTGAAGGTTATTAATTGAGATTGTTGAAGATGTAGAGGAGCTTCTTTATCATAAATTATTAACTCTAGAATTGCCCAAACTTCCTATCAAACTGGTCTAATTGATAAGATGTTATAGTAAATCTCCTTCTTTCCATGTATTGCTTCTTTTGTGTCTCATATACTCCATTAAAGTACCCCACACATACTCTTTTATTTCAGGCTTGTTTTCTGGGGAACTCAAGCTAAGACAAAGGGAAAGGGAAACATAATACTGTTTATTCAAAGGGGTTTGTGTGTGTGGATGTATAATATACATGATACATACCAGTAAATGTTAACAAATTACAATCAAACAAAAAATTTAAGATATGAATTTTCCTGTTTCTAGTAATCACCATCATCATCATCACCATCATCATCATCATCTCCCTCTGAAATTCACTGTACGGTAACAAGCTATATGATTTACTCTTGGATGCTTAGAGGAAGAGGCCAAGAGGCCAGACTGCAGGGGAGAATGAGGATGTTTGTCTTCACCCAATCAACACTGATTTCATTAAGAAGACTAAATGTTTTTTTCTTTAAATTTCCATATTCTGTACAGAAATCCTTAAGATTACTAGAAGTTTTAAAAGACATATCAACACCTTCTATAAACAAAAGTTGGAAATTATATATTTTTATTAGCAATGAGAACATTTTTAAAAAGATAACAATGGGTACATAATTTATAATCAGGGGAAAATTATAGTTCTGAGAGTGTATTAGGTTACTAGGGCTACTATAAACAATCATCACATTTTGGATGGCTTTAAAAAGCAGAAATAAATTTTTTCATCATCTGGAAACTAAGTCTGAAATCAAGATGTTGCCAGGGTTATGCTCCTTCAGAAGTTTCTAGAGGCGAAAACTTCCATGCCCTTCCTAGCTTCTGGTGGTTTCCGGAAATCCTTGGCATCCTTCAGCTTGTGGCTATATCACTCCAGCATCTACCTCTGTTTTCACATGGCTGTCTTCCCTCTGTGTGTCTCTGTGTCTCTAAATCTCTCTTTCTCGATAAAGATAACAAGTCATTGAATTTGGGGCCTAACCTAATCTAGTGTGACGTTACCTTGACTTGATTATATCTTAAAAGTTTCTATTTCCATTTCTCTGATGGCCAGTGATGATGAGCATTTTTTCATGTGTTTTTTTGGCTGCATAAATATCTTCTTTTGAGAAGTGTCTGTTCATGTCCTTCGCCCACTTTTTGATGGGGTTGTTTTTTTTTTCTTGTAAATTTCTTTGAGTTCATTGTAGACTCTGGATATTAGCCCTTCGTCAGATGAGTAGGTTGCAAAAATTTTCTCCCATTTTGTAGGTTACCTGTTCACTCTGATGGTAGTTTCTTTTGCTGTGCAGAAGCTCTTTAGTTTAATTAGATCCCATTTGTCAATTTTGGCTTTTGTTGCCATTGCTTTTGGTGTTTTAGACATGAAGTCCTTGCCCATGCCTATATCCTGAACGGTAATGCCTAGGTTTTCTTCTAGGGTTTTTATGGTTTTAGGTCTAACATTTAAGTCTTTAATCCATCTCGAATTAATTTTTGTATAAGGTGTAAGGAAGGGATCCAGTTTCAGCTTTCTACATATGGCTAGCCAGTTTTCCATCTCACACCAGTTAGAATGGTGATCATTAAAAAGTCAGGAAACAACAGGTGCTGGAGAGGATGTGGAGAAATAGGAACACGTTTACACTGTTGGTGGGACTGTAAACTAGTTCAACCATTGTGGAAGTCAGTGTGGCAATTCCTCAGGGATCTAGAACTAGAAATACCATTTGACCCAGCCATCCCATTACTGGGTATATACCCAAAGGACTATAAATCATGCTGCTATAAAGACACATGCACATGTATGTTTACTGCAGCACTATTCACGATAGCAAAGACTTGGAACCAACCCAAATGTCCAACAACGATAGACTGGATTAAGAAAATGTGGCACATATACACCATGGAATACTATGCAGGCATAAAAATGATGAGTTCATGTCCTTTGTAGGGAAATGGATGAAACTGGAAATAATCATTCTCAGTAAACTATCGCAAGGACAAAAAACCAAACACCGCATGTTCTCACTCATAGGTGGGAATTGAACAATGAGAACACATGGACACAGGAAGCAGAACATCACACTCTGGGGACTGTTGTGGGGTGGGGGGAGGAGGGAGGGATAGCATTAGGAGATATACCTAATGCTAAATGACGAGTTAATGGGTGCAGCACACCAACATGGCACATGTATACATATGTAACAAACCTGCACATTGTGCACATGTACCCTAAAACTTAAAGTATAATAATAATAAAATTTAAAAAAGTTTCTATTTCCAAATAAGGCTAAAGTCACATGTATCTGGGTTTATAATTTCAGCATAGGTTTTTTAGGAAATGTAATTCAACCAACTACAGGGTATTATCAATAATTCTTGGAATTTTGACACTAATTCCTATAAACTAATGTTTCTACTAAAAAATAAAAAGGACAAGGTAACAAATGCAGAATATTTTTACTCAGGTAAGCCATAAAATCTCATGACCTGGGACCAGTTACTTAGAAAATGCAAACAAGTCATTTCCCTAACCACAATTATGATAGTTCTTTTTTCCACCAAGTTTCTCAGCCTTTAATTGTGATATATTCCCTTTTTAGAAAGTGTTATACAGTCGATGATGGTATGCACAAGAACAGACTAAGACTAGGCATATCCTTAGCCCTGCCGATGTTTTAGCTTTGCTTTGCTGTTCACACTTCTGGAGTTGAAAACACTGTAGGGGTCTGATCAGTTGAGGAAAACGCAAAGAAGAGGGGCACTGCATCAGAGTTGTTTTCCTACTTCAAGTGACTGGATTCTGAGCTTTCCCACCATCTCAAGATTCTCTGAGGTGGAATGCTTAGCATCCAAACAACATGCAAACGCATACTATGAAACAATAAGCTTCTCCTTTACCGTAAACACCACTGGGAAGAAAAAAATGGACTTTCTATGTTGGCAAATGACACTGGTACAAAGGATATGTGAAAGCCAAGAGATTTTTCTCCCTAGCCTTCATCACTGCAAATATGTGCTATCATGTAGACCAGCTCTCAGGTCTAAAACATAAGACTTTCTGTGAGACTGGCTAGCTACTGAAAGTACAAAAGGTGAAAGTCTTTTTACATAGCCTAATTAAACACATATTAGGTTTTTTCCTTTTTTTTTTTAAGACCACCACCTTTTATTAGTTTTAAAACACTTATATGAAGTATTTCCCAAGGCATTATTATGGAAGGGGAGTTGACTTAGTTCATTTATGCTACACAAATAATATTATCAAATTTGGAATGTTTACAATTTTTAACCATCTTTGTCCTCTTTGATGGCCTTTTTCCTACATTCTTTATAATAATTTATTTTTCTTTAACAAAATTCAACATGATTAATTTTAGTGTCAAGAAATTGTTATTAGGACTTGTAACATATATATGAATATATGACACATTCCTGTTGTATTTTTCTTTACTACATTGTGTGGACTCACTTTCTTCTCTTCATGTGCATTACTGTAGTCTTTCTCTAAAACCAAGTTAGTTTACAAAAGGATCAAAGAATGTCCTTTTCTTACAGGTGTTTTTAGGTCCACTCTTATTAGTCCATTTTGTCAACCAGCATTGTCTCAAACTATGTAATTGTCACATTGAACTTTATATCATTTCTCAACTGACTCCCCATCTTCTAACACACAAACCTCAAGCTCACATTTGCTGCAAAACCTGCTACTAGTCCCTCAATTCTCACTTCTATTGAATTAATTATATACTTTTGGCTTATGCATGATTACCTGCAATCACACCTACTTCTTTCTCAAAGATTCTGTCCAAAACACATTTCTCAAATAATTTCTGAACCTAAAAATGAAAGCCACTTCAAGGTAATTCCTCTGTTTATGACTTTACTATCTGGCCTTTAATTTTTCATCTGTAAAATTAGTGATTAGATTATTTCTACTCAAGTTTATGTCTTTTGTGTTCTTTTAAACTTGACACAAGCTCTATTTGCTAAGTGCTGCTGTAAATTAATCTTATAAAAACTTGGTAAGAAATTCTATTTGATATAAAAATATACTTATTTAATCTCATAATTTATAATGTGGCTCAAATATTTCAAGTAAAAAGACAGTGTAAAGATAAATTTAACAAATAAGAATACATACTTTTCCAAAAGCATATATTTGAGGACCTTTGTTTACACTGTGACCTCACCTGTTGCTGGCCTGTAGCTAAGGGTAAACTATTCGATTTGAATTTCATGTTTAAACAATGATTTTTGTTCATAGTAATTGATGAGTAATGGGCTATTTTATTTTTAGAGCCAAGTGGGAAAATATCATCTAATTAAACAGAATCTAGACAAAAAAGTTGTAATCTGTAAAAGAAGAAAATCTACAAAATTAGTTTTCTTTTTTCCTTTTATTGCTATATTAAAAAAGGGAATCAGGGGATCTTAGAGCTGAGGAGCAAAGGGGAAAGGCCCAGATATTTTGGCTGATAAGAAGATGTGTAATGCTAAAAATACAATGAATAAATAAAAATTGAATACTATCCATTATTATCCTAATGCTTTCAATAAATACTTAAAATAAGTACTCATAATGCAGAACCTTTTCAGCAGCTGAAATAAATAAAATATGTTTTACTTTATGATCATCTGAAACCAGAGGGTCAGTCCAAAGGTGATTTAGTATCAGTATAGGATTTAATGGTAGTAAATATTCAGTCCTCCATTTTTAAGTATATGAATTAGGTCTGATTTAAGCTAATAAAGAAGAAAAAGCAAGAAAAATATTCAATTCTAGATATTTACTGAATAAAGATCTTGCTAAATAAGATTTATCTGCTTAACTTGTAGCATTGCTTAAGTTCAATTGTTTAATTAAAATACTAACTTTTAAATAAGAAAGATGGGAGTGATATATTAACTTGTATCTCAGCTAAGTCTCTAACCCTTAAGTTGTGTTATTCACATAGTGTGATGGTGACCACTCAAGATAGTAAACAAATTTATTCATTGAGTCAATCATATTGATTCAACAAAAATTTGTTTACCTATATATTGTCAGAGTTGAATCTTGAAACATGAATAAATAAATAATATTTATTAACATGCATGTCATGCTGCTAGCCATGTGAGTATATTTGTCTGTGTGACAGCTTATAATTCTCTAGATTCATGGTATTACGGGCTGAATTCCCAAGGCCCCCACTCGTTCATATTAAAGCCCTAATGTCACTACCTCAGAATATGACTATATTTGTAGATGAGGCCTTTAAATAGGTGATTAAAATAAAGCAATTAAATTGGGCCTTAATCCAATCTGGCTGGTGTCCTTATATGAAGAGGACATTTTGACACTCAAAGGTACACCAGGGATGCATGAGCACAGAGAAAAAAACCATGTAAACACACAGAGTGGGCCACCATCTGAAAGCCAAGGACAGAGGTCTCAGAAGAAATCAAACTTGATGATACGTTGACTTGGACTTTCAGCCATCAGAACGATGAGAAAATAAATTTCTGTTTTTTAAATCACCCAGTCTATGATTTTTTGTTAATGGCATTAACACATGTAGGTCAATCTACAGGAGTTGCTTCCAAAATCTTTCCATTTACAACATTGTGCCACTGGGTCTTTTAGCTCCAGGGACTAACTGAATAAAAACATATCTTCTCGTTTCTTGTTTCAGCTCTTTGGTGACCCATTATACTATAAAAATATGCTACCAGGCTGGGCGTGATGGCTCATGCCTGTAATCCCAGCACTTTGGGAGGCCAAGGCAGGCGGATCACCAGGTCAGGAGATCGAGACCATCCTGGCCAACATGGTGAAACCCGGTCTCTATTAAAAATACAAAAATTAGCTGGGTGTGGTGGCACTCGCTTGTAATCCCAGCTACTTGGGAAGCTGAGGCAGGAGAATCGCTTGAACTCAAGAGGTGGAGGTTGCAGTGAGCCAAGATCGTGCCACTGCACTCCAGCCTGGTGAGAGAAAGAGACTCCATCTTAAAACAAAACAAAAAACAAATATGCTACCAAGGAAGGCATTTCTACTCTGGCTTACCTTACCTCTTCTCTGCCTTCTGAACTTCAGTTTTGTTTTCACCAGGTTGATTTTCCAGGCACTATGTTGGATTTCACTGGCAGCCAAATCAGTAGGCATCATAGCTGAGAACTAAAGTTGTTGAACTTCAGATCATCCCAGTGAACTAGCTTTCCACCAGCTGCTATGGGCTGTACAGGACCAGGAATGGGCTGAGGTGACCCTACACAGTGGTGTGATCCTGACAGTGATACCTCTTGAGGTTTTGACTGTAGGCACCTTACTCTCTTCACTTGAGTTCCACCCCTGTTGATGCCACATTCCTCCCAAGCATTTCTTGGCATTCCTTCAGAGCATTTGTAGTTTTGTTGGGAGTACACAGGAGATAGTTAGAGGAGATTAGAAAAACGCGTTAGCTTTGAAAAAAGTGCTAAATGAATGATCAGAGTTCTTCATGAGCTCAGGACATAGTTTACTTTGCCTCAATGCTGTAAAAATAACTTCATAGAGAATGAGGAGCTTGAAGCATATATAGGATTTTAATAATGGCTGCAAGCTGGTATCTTGAAATCAAACAATGTAAAAAGATGGATAATAAGTACTATTGTATATAATTTGGAAACTTTAGAGAAAACATGAGTTAGAAGCCTGGCTATACCACTTACCAACTGTGTAGCATGGAGCAAATTACAGCTTCTCTGAACTTCTAGTTCCTCATGGGTTTGTTTAGATGATTAGAAATAACCTACATAAAATGACTTACTTTGTGCCAGGCAAATGGCCTGGACTCACTAAATGGTTCTACACTTATTATCATTGTTTCTTGATTAATGCAAATCTAACCACCATCATCTCAGCAGGCCTTATTTTAGCACTCACATGACAGACATCAGAAATCAAAATTGACCTTAGCAATGATTTAGTCCAGTCTCCTCATTTTCCAGAGAAAATTAATGGCCAGAGAAATTAAATGACTTGCCCTAGGTTATAGGGCCAGTTGGCAGCAGTGACGGCATCAGCCATAGACCATATGATTTCTTACGCTGGTTCAGAATACTTTTCATTTCAGATCACTTCATTAATAGCAGTACTCATATCTTAAACATGTATTTTTAAATGTGTACTAATTACATATGAACAGTCAATGAACTGCAATAGATGGAATTAAATTAAGTCTAAGTGTCATGCTAGTGCTGCAAATTTACATTTAGAACAACTCTGATGTACAAGTAGTTGAAGGTTCTTGGTTGTCTCTTACGAGTCTAATCTTCCTCATAAGCCCTGACCCTGACAAACAGAGAAAGAATTTATGGTGGAGATTTTAACTGGTTAATTAATAGTATTTTACACTGTGGTTTAATTTTTTTTTCAGGAAAGGGATTTGTTTTACAGATTGCCACTTGTAAGTCCCAAAGTGGCAAATGAGAATGTGGGGAGGGGACACAAGGGGACCACTTGCCCTTGCAGAAGCGGAGAAGAGATGGGGGACTCCTGGGGTGTCTTTTGGGCCCCTGGTTCCTCCCAGATCGTTGCTGTAGGATGTCTGGTTTATTTATTTATTTACTTATTTTTGGAGAGAGAGTCTCACTCTGTCGCCCAGGCTGGAGTGCAGTGGCGCGATATCAGCTCATCACAACCTCCACTTTCTGGGTTCAAGTGATTCCCTTGCCTCAGTAGCTGGGATTACAGACGTGCGCCAACAAACCCGGCTAATTTTTGTATTTTTAGTAGTGACAGGGTTTCACCATGTTGGTCAGGCTGCTCTTGAACTCCTGACCTCAGGTGATCCACCTGCCTCAGCCTCCCAAGGTGCTAGGATTACAGGTGTGAGCCACAGTGCCCGGCCGATGTCTGGTTCATTCCTGAGATTCTTATGCTGTGTTCTGAGCTACAGCAAACATTTTTTACTTGTTCTATTGGATACTTCAGGAGTTGGTTGTGCTCTTCTTTTATTTTCGAAACCACCCTCCATTAGATGGCCAACAAGTCTGTTTATGCTGTGGCTTCAGCACTGTGACTGCCTTGTCTCTTGTCAGGGTGGCCCCAGGAATGCCTCCCAGCTCTGGGCTCAACTCTTTTCCAGGGGACGTGTGGGCACTTCAGAGTCCCGTCCTTGTCCCCGTTCACAAGGGCAACTCTGAACCTTTTCTCAGCATTCTCTCTGCTTAAAAATGCCATATCCGGCCAGGCGCGGTGGCTCACGCTTGTAATCCCAGCACTTTGGGAGGCCGAGGCGGGCGGATCACGAGGTCAGGAGATCGAGACCACGGTGAAACCCCGCCTCTACTAAAAATACAAAAAATTAGCCGGGCGTGGTGGCGGGCGCCTGTAGTCCCAGCTACTCGGAGAGGCTGAGGCAGGAGAATGGCGTGAACCCGGGAGGCGGAGCTTGCAGTGAGCCGAGATACGCCACTGCACTCCAGCCTGGGCGACAGAGCAAGACTCCGTCTCAAAAAAAAAAAAAAAATGCCATATCGTCGTTTTATTTTTTCTGTGCTATGACCTGTGTTGACACAAACACCACATAGTGAAGCTGTCTTTTCAGAGATCAAAACAGAGGTGGGTAAAAACCTTTCCCTTCAATTAACTCCACACCTCTGACTCTGGGATTTCAGAAGAGCAGGTGAAAGCTATGCTGTCTGTGTTTCACTCCTTGCTTTTTTCTCCACTTTGGTGTCTTTCTTCCCAGACCTCACTGGACCATAAAAATTTTTCACTACTTTTCCTCTCTGTCTACCCAAAACTCCTCTTCAATTATTATTTTATGTGCCTTCTCTGCACTTTGGGTAATGTTAAATATCTACAATTTGAGTCAGATGGGCTAGGTTCTTGATAGAGCAAGCTCAGGCTTCTAAAAACTAGTGTTTAATTAGGGCAAATAATATATTGGTTTACTATTCCACAAATATTTTTCTCATTACAATACTTAAGTTTTCTGTAGACCTAAATTGGGCTATGTCAATAAATTGCTTGAAACTCTTCAAAAGCATTTCCTTTTCACTTAGAATAAAATACAAACTTTCTACCACAACTTGAAGGGTCTGGCCTCCCCTCCTCCTCCATCTTCCAAACTCACCTCAACCCCCCTCCCCCTGGTTCACCGCACCCTAAAAATACATATTAAATCAAGGAAGCTGCTTCACCCTTCAGGATCTTTTTTCTCGTTCTATTTTTTTGACTTTTTTTCACGTCCAGTTTCTTCTCATCCTTTAAGTCTAGTGACTGAAAAGTCACCTCCCAATGAGGAATTTCTTAGGCTTCTTGTTGAAAGATTTTGAAAATAACTTCTCGTTCCCTCCAACAGTTTGTTTCCAGCACAGCACCTTGGTTATTTCCCACATAGTACTTAAGACAATCTGAAACTATTTTTTTCATTACCCTGATTGTTCATTGTCTGTTTCCTGAGAGTATAGAAAATACGTGGAATCAAAGATTATCCTTATCTTGTTCACCATTTTATGCCTAAAACTATTAATAAATAGTGCCTAAGTAACAGTAGGTGCTCGATATATAAGTAATAAATAAGTAGCTGGGGGATGAATGAGTATATGTGGATCTAATGGGAGTCATTATGAGGTGGACATTTCTTTATGTCCCTAAATTATTTATACTTTTGAGAATACTATGAAGAACATAATTAATAAAGAATGATGATATATAAGAACTATCAAAATCCTGTGTTAATTTTAGATGATTAAGAATATTGTCCTCCATAAAAGACTAATATGTATTAAAAAATGAAAAAAACAACTTAGAACTTAGACTATATTTCAAACTAGGATTTTATTATCTAATTACTTTATCCATTTTATTATTGCATATTTTGTAATATTTCTGCTCTTCATTGTATTTTCTTTTGTATAAAACATCTATTATCTTCATTGTACAAACCTTCTGAACATGCTGCTAATAAATTAATCAAATATTCTGTTTCCCATCTATATAAGACATGCAAATGCATACACATTTATGGACATTTTTATTAAAAATGAAATACTAAAATGGCATAAAGATTGGCTAGTCTATCCAGGGATATTAGGACTGTAATACAAGATAATTGCTGCCAGATGTTGTTGGTACCTTGTAATAGTCACATCAAAGCAGTTCTCTTTTTAGGTAAAGCCAATAGAAAAATAGCTGAGCAACGGCTGCTTCTTCATTATTTCTTTTTGTTCCTCCTTGTTTTTCTTCTTTTCTTTTCCTTCTAAGAAACAAATTTTAAAAACCATGTTATTTAAAAATCAATTATATTACTCAACTGAAATATACATATAGTAAGAAAGAATTTTGAAACTAGACTTGCATTGTAATTTTCATTTAATTGTCCCTTATTTAGAATTAAACCTTGGTTTTTCTCCTATAGCTCAGTTACCTATTTAGAAAGTAATTTTAGGCCGGGCAGGATGGCTCACACCTGTAATCCCAGCACTCTGGGAGGCCAAGGCAGGCGGATCACGAGGTCAGGAGATCGAGACCATCCTGCCTAACACGGTGAAACTCCGTCTCTACTAAAAATACAAAAAATTAGCGGGGTGTGGTGGCACGCGCCTGTAGTCACAGCTACTCGGGAGACTGGGGCCGGACAATCGCTTGAACCCGGGAGGCAGAGGTTGCAGTGAGCAGAGATTGCACTGCTGCACTCCAGCCTGGCGTGAGAGAGAGACCCCATCTTAAAAAAAAAAAAAAAAAAAAAAAAAAAAACAGTAATTTTATTGTGTAGAAACTATTCATTTATTGTTTTTTTTTTAACTAACCATTGCTTCATGAGTTTTAGATTAATAGTTTCATTCTTGAAACAACAGATTTTACATCAGTCAGGTTGCATTGGAGGTTGATGATTTTAATCACTCAGTTGTAATTTAGCTTTCTTAGTGTTTAAGTTTCTCTAGTGTTTTCTACTGGTGTTTTCCTGTCTTTGCTTTTTCCTCTCCAGTCTACCCCTAAATTAAATCCCAACTTTATCTTTGTTCCCTGCATGATTTAACAGAACTGAAATTTAAATGGAAAAAAGTTAACATATCAAAGCAGAAACTCACCCTATTCTGTTACAGTATTTATTCATTAAGGAAAATGTATTACATCTCTGTCTTTTATTTTTAGGTGTCCTCTAGCTCTGCATTCACTTCCCACAACTTTGTTCAAAAAGACAATATCTAGATATTAGGGTTTTGATTATAAATATCACTTGTCATTTAAATTTTATTTCCAATCTATACTGATTAAAACAAAAAAAGTTGCTCTTTATTTACTTTCAAAATAGATACATGTACTTATTTTATGAATAACACGTCAAGTATTAATTTTTTCACAATTCTCTATGGTCAATTTAATGAGAAGATGAGTCGTATTTACTGCCTTCAGTGAACATACAAACTATGGTATTTATAGCCTAATGCTTTAGCTCTTTATTACGTATCTTTTGTATTTGAGGTTTTACTAATTTTATTCATGATTTGTTTAATTCTGGCAAAACATTGACAGATAACTGGAAAATAGGCAAAATAAAGTAGATTGCTTTGGGACTTGGAAGATTTTCTTTAAAAAAATTAAAATTACTGAATATATTGAAGCTCTACTTTATTATGTTATTATAAAAGTTCCACATTTTATAAAAGTTTGCTCATGGTTGATGAAATCTTTAATTATATCAAGAACACAGTTTTTTTTTCATTAATTGAGTAATAGAGGCATTGACTAATGAAAATATTAGATTTATCTTTTTATTCACAAATAATCACTATATTTGAGATCAATAATAATCTGATTATATTTTTTTCTTCGGTCCTAATATTTTTCCTCTTCTCCCTCCTGTCTTTTTCTTTTTCTCTTCTCCTTCTCCTCTTTCTTCTTCTTCTTTTTTCCTTCTTTCTCCTCCTCCTCCTTCTTTCTCCTTTTCCTTCATCTTCATTGTCTTCTTTTTAGCACACACACCCTATTTTGAACTGTTTACAATGAGGAAGACAGTTCCTGTATATACCCTGACTTAGTATTTGTCAGTAGACCTTGGCAATTACCTGCACTGTTTTTACTCTTAGTCTCTTGAATATGGAGAAGTTCCTGCTGGGTTACTCACTATTGCTTTAGTGCTCTGTATAGAGAAGTTTTTTTTTTTTCGTACAGTTTATGTTAACTAGATTAAAGATAAGATAAAACTTAATGAAATAATAAAATGCATTTTGTTGTATTTATGTTCTTATATTTTGAAAAATTTATGGCTGTTTTTGATGGGATCATATACAATTGTTAAAGCAAATTTTATGAAAATAGATAACAAAAACTATAATTGCTCATTGGAAAGTTCAATTAATATACGAGTATATAATAAAAAAGCCAAATTTCTTTACTTATTATCTGTAATTGCTCTCCCAAAGGGCATTACTGAGAAGTTGCTGTGTAAACTTTCATAAGTTCTCATTGAATAGACATAGACACTTCATACAAATATGCACAAATATACAAATGTATATTTTCAAGCCAAAACTGCATCATGGAATACATGTGGTTCTTACACCTCACTTTATAAATTAATAATTTTATGAATATTTATATTCTTAAATTATTTAAAAGTTAAATTACTAGAATAAATAATATAGATATACATTATATTATATTATGATTATTGATATATTCTTTTTACTTTTACTAATGAATGGAGAAGTAAAACAAAAACCAAAACCTAGGCATGATTCAGAAGAAATTGTATTAAATTGCAACTTTTGAGATGTATTTAAAATCCTAGCATTTGAGAGTTTATTGCCTGAGTTGACAAATATACGATGGGGGTGGCAAGATGCTGATCTAGTTGTTTTCTAAGAACCAGTCTGATAGCTTTCTTTGATTCTGTGATAAAGGGTGCCCATTCAATAGTGGTAGGGGTAGTAGCAACAGTAGAATAAATGAGCTGACCTTCATTAAAAGATAATTCTACCTTTAAATGAGATAGAAGTTTATTTTTCTTTCGTATACAATTCTAAGCTGATGTAGTGGCTTCTAATCATCAAAGTTTTCAGAAACTTAGGTTCTCTCTAGCTGCTCTGCTATCCTCAACAGACACCTTCCATCTTATGGTCCAAGAAGGCTGTTCCAGCTCCTGTGGTCATGGCTACATTCTAGCCAGCCAGATGAATTATAAGGGAAATGGAATGCCAAGTCCCTTATTTTAAAGGAATAGCCAAAATTTGCACACACCTTTTCTGATATATTCCATTGGCCAGAACTTTATCACATGGTTTCACCTGACTTCAAGCAAAGCTAGAATATAAAGTATTGCTCTGTGTGGCTATATGATTAGCCAAAAATTCTTTGCAAAAAAAATTAAGAATGGATATGGGGGACAAGGGATATCATGGGTAGCCAAAAATGAACACCTTTTAATACTCGTGAAGTCTATGATTTTATAAAGAAAAATGGTGTCTTGAAGATTGGTGGATTAAAAATGAACCTATCCCCTCTTACCTTGTTAGTTTCTCTCTTATGTCAATTATAATTTGGCTCTTTTTTTCCTTCACGTATGCCACCCACCCAATTAATAGAAAGAGTATAATTGTAAGATAAAATAATTGCAGCTCTGTCTTTCCTGCTCTTCTTAGTTAAATCACTTAACTTCATTTTGTCTGAGTTTTCCCACCTGTTCAGTGCTGAAAATAATGCTTGTGCTATTTCTATAAATTATTCATAGGAAACTATTATACAGAACAAAATAAAGATAATTACAAATATATTTGATATGTAAATCGTGCTATGCTTAATTAAGTAATTATAGCTACCAATTATCTATTGCCTACTATAGACCAGGCAGTCTCTTAGATCCTTTAAACATATCTCATTTAATTAGTATCTACAACAACCATGTAATGTATTTCATAGTTTTTCTATTTTAGAGTTAAGAAAACTGAGGCTCAATAGTAATTAAATGATTGACCCACAATGCCAGTTCCACCATTCTCACGCTTTGGTATTTCAGGTTCTTGGAGTTTTCCAGTCTTTACACTTTTAAGTAAAAGACTAGAATATCCATCTGATTTGTTTAAGTAACTGTATAAAATTACATCAGACACTCATGAAAAGAAAACTAAATCAGGACTTTTTCTAAGACTGATAATACTACAATCAGATAATTTAGTTCCTTCTACTGAGGGTTATCCTTGTCACACTATTTTTCTCCTCATTTTATGACTGGCAAGTGATATTGCTTAACATTTACTGCACTCATTTTTAACTTGAATTGTTATCTCTCTCAGTCCACTGGTTTGTGAAGTCGGCGTTGAAACCCAAGGGTAGCTTGGTATGCACTTGGTCTGATTGAGTGAATGTCGGGGCCTATAAAGACATGGAAGTTTATGTACTGTAACTATATAATGAATAGATGAGGCAAAGAGATATAGAAAAAATCGTAAACTTTTAAACAGATTTGCAAGAAAAGATGTATCAGCTTAAGAACTTTCATGCTTTCCATACTTTTCTAAAAAGAAAAAATCCATTATTTAAAATGTACAGGAGTTCTGCTCATCATAAATTTTTGTAGCATAATTAAAACATCAACGATCAGGTTAAAACATTTCAATTTATAGGTTTTTTAAGTTGTAGATTCTCTTTTGAAATATAGGGCACCCTATATCTTTTGAGCAGTATTGACCAAAAAAAAAGAAGTTGTTTAAAGTCTTTTCTGCTTTTTGACCAAATACTGATTTCTATGAAAAAATTGGGGTTACAAACAAATTGTGAATTCTCAGCCTGGTTTTCCTGCTGACGTGTAAGAACCATCTGTAGCACTCTTCGAAGTGTCAGGGGTGTCACCATAGTGTCACACAAGGGTTCTTAGCATAAAGCAAACTTACTTTCCACAAACTCAGCTGCTTAATCTGTTTGCAGGTTGAATTGTGGGACAGGATAGATGGCTATGGGTGCTGGGAGGAGAAACAGAGCATTTCTAGAGTTTCTCAATTTTAAAAAAAAAAAAGCCTAATTTTTTCGTCAATAAATTTTGCTAGATTTTTTTTACTTTTGTTGCTGGCTCCAGAATCTGATTTTAACCATAATGAAAAATAATTATGCTAAGAAATGAAAGGCCTCAGTGAATTTTTTAAAATAATTTAATTGTCTTTTCATTAAAATTATTCTGGCTCTTGTCAACTTTACCTGTGATATTTTTCTTATAAATTCTTTGTTGGACTATAACTGTCAAGGCAAAATTGGACATATCTGAACAATATAAATATTTGTTGGTCGAAGAAAATGAATTCTCATTTCTAAGGAGTATTATCTTGTAAGGTGGGCAATGTGCACTTACATGGAAACCCAGAGACATTTTCATTATGGCTAATGACAGTGTACCTAGATGGAGGGGAATTACAGGCCTTCAACCACCAGTTCATCTTCATGAGAGTAATGTTTATTCGGAATAATAAATATAAAGTCTATGAAACCTTTAAACTTATGCTTAAATGTGACTCTGTGACCACTGATGAATGACTACAGTTGTTTCATGCCTTGCTAAACATACTTGACTTTCCACAAGCAATAGATTCTGAAAGGAGAGGTATTCAACGTGGATTCTAGGAAGGTACACATATTGATTCTGTAGATTCTAGCTAAAACTTGTGTTCAGCTGAAGGGTGACATTAACAGAGTTTTATGATCCTGTCTTGCATCTCATGAATGCTGATCAGCTGGTAGGGACCGGCGGCATTTTCCCTACATCAGCATCTGCAGTATGCTTTTGCTTTGTTCCTGATAACGAGAATTAGGGCTCTTCAGCCCTTTCAGAGATTCTGTGAGATTATATACTTAAAAAAAAAAATTTGTCTAAATTAATCACAACAGATTCTGTTATTTGCAAATAAGAACCCAGATGCTTAGTTAAAAAGCTTAGAGAAAAAATAAGATTCATTCATTCATTGGATTATTTATTTCCATTTATTCATGTTCTCTTTCTTGAATAAATAATTAATTCATTTAAAGTGTTTATTGAGCACCAGTTACATGCAGGCTTTTTTATTAGTTTTGTAGGAGGTGAAAAAAATAAATAAATTAGGCTGGGCATGGTGGTTCATGCCTGTAATCCCAGCACTTTGGGAGGCTGAGGCCGGCAAATCAGGAGGTCAGGAGATCGAGACCATCCTGGACGACATGGTGAAACCCCCTCTCTACTAAATACACAAAAATTAGCCAGGCATGGTGGTGCGTGCCTGTAATCCCAGCTACTTGGGAGGCTGAGGCAGGAGAATCTCTTGAACCAGGGAGTCGGATGTCGCAGTGAGCCAAGATAATGCCACTGGCCGAGATCGCGCCACTGCACTCCAGCCTGGTGACAGAGTGAGACTCTGTCTCAAAAATAAAATAAATACATAAATAAATAAAATAGAAATCCCACCCTCAAGGAATTTTTGTAGTGTTGACTCAACCGTGCTAGAAAATGGAAAGTGAACAGTGATATGAGAGAGGTACAGAGGTAGAGTGTTATGAAGTTTCAGAGGTGAGAGAGGTTGGGTACAGCAGAAGAGAATCATTTCTTTCAGAGAAGAGATGGCATTGGGGATGAGGACTAAAAGTTAGAAAAGATTTACACGGAAACATGGAGAGATAGGTATCTCTTGAGTAGAGAAGGCAGGACAAAGAGAAAATATGGAGACAATATGAGCAATAGGCATAATTAGTTGTAATGCATCATTAATGGAGTGAGAAAGGAACAAAATGGTAAAGGCCAGATCACAAGAGCTTTTAGCTTATGCACAGGCATTTTGTCTCTAATTTGTAGACCAAAGAGAGCACTTGAAGGATTCTGAGAAGGGAGTACTTCAAAAAAGTTATCTATCTATAAACTTTATGGAGATATAATTCAGATTCCATATTATTCAACAATTTGATGTATAAAATTCATTTTTTTGTATACACAATGTTTTGTGGTTTCCAGGTGATAGGTTTACCATTTCTTTTGTTAAAATTGTCCTATGTGTTATATATTTTTGATAGTATTGCCAATGGAATTATTGTCTGATTTTCGTGTTTAGATTATTCATTGTAAGTATATAGAAATGAAATTTTTGTGTATTGATCTTGTATCTTGAAACCTTGCTGAACTCATTTATTAGCTAATAGTTTTTTTAGTGCTTTTCTCAGGATTTTATGTAAATATTATGTCATCTGCAAATAGAGATATTTTTCTTTATTTTTTTCCAATACGGAAACCTTTTATTTAAATTTCTTGCCTAATTGTCCTGGCTAAATTTAGTAAAGAATTGAACAAAAGTGGCAATGGAGAACATCATAGTCGTGTCTTTCACTATGAATTATGATACTAGTTATTGTTTTTGTAAATGTCATTTATCAGGCTGGGAAAGTTTTCTTTGATTCCTAGTTTGAGTGTTTCTATTACTAAGGGATGCCAGAATGTTTATTCTGATGTATGTGTATAAATGGGATTGGAAGTGGAAGACACTGAAGATGTTATGAAAAAAAAAAGGTAAAATGAGATGACAGGACAAATTAGAACACAAAATACAGCACAGCTATTAATGAGAGAGATATTGAAGAAGTGCAAATGACAAGTACTGGCAGCTGAGTTGGCATAGTTTGTAAAAATATAGAGGGAGGTTTCTGAGTGTCTGGAGGTACTTAAATGTAATAGAACACCAACTGAGACTATAAGGATTAGTGGTTAAATGCTTGGATTAAAAATCTCAGTTAGACTCTTCTGTAATTATGTACCTTGACCAAGCAATTCAGACTCTTTGTGTCCACATTTCCTTAGCTATAAAATGTAGATAATAATTACTGTCTTCTAGATTTTCTATGACTATTAAATGAATTACTGCATTTGAAGGTCTTAAAACAATGCTTGGCTCTGAGCATTACCTGCAATTATTACTTCAAAAGAACTTACTCTTTTCCTAATTTAAAAACAAATGCAAATGTATAGTCTTCACATTGGTATTTTCAGCCAAAAAGTGAACATAGAAATTTTTTTTCTACTCACAGTGAAATGGGCAATGCACTGACTCTATTGGTACAAAATATCATAGATGAGGTAGAAAACACATTTTGGAAATATATTCACATTTTCAGGAAAACAGCTTGTTTCTTTGTTCAAAACCATGGCAGACATGAGCAGACAGCATGAAATAAAGAAAAGCTCGAAGATTTTAGAAATAGTTGTCCAACTAATATACATAAAATTTGTCTTTACAGAGTAAAATGCATATTTAATCAATCTAATCAAATACAACCTCAGCTAAATTGTCTTATTCTTGCCTAAGACATGCACACACCTGCTGAACAGAAGGAATAAGACATCTTGTCTCTAGGAAACTACTGAAGTTAATTAGCTTCAAAAATACTTTATTTTTGAGCTTTTAAAAAAATTCAAATCCACAATAGAACCTAATTAGAACATAGAATATGGTGATGCCTTGGACTATTTTATTAAAAATGACTATATTCGGTTCTTATCCCAACCTTTGTGTTCACATATATAGCTATATAATAATGTAGAGTAGTTAGTTCATTAATACATATATTTGGATAGTGTTCTGAAATCATAGGGTATAAAATGGACTAAATAAAGCCTATAATGCCCAGAAGAAAAATTGCATACTGTAAAGATTATATAAAGTTTATTTTTTATCTATAGTTTTAAGTTACATATATATAGATGATAGACACCCACACATGTATGAATTTTTACAAGTTACTGATGTTACAAATCTAAAACTCATATTTTTATCTCAAACTAATAAAGATTAAAACATTAACAATGTTTTCATCAATAGGTTCAGTTTTTTACATCCTAGTTTTGAACTTCTTCTTAAATTTGTTAATTTTAATCCAGATTAAAATGCTTAAATAAATGAAAATAATATATTAAATGAATTTGTTTATGCACTGCACTTCTTATCTAATGGTATCATATCTTATTGGAATACATGATACCATATAATTTATGATACTGCTCCACTGTTTTAATGTCCAAACTGAATTTAATAAAATTTTATAAGAGAAATACTGAAACTGAAGAATGATGATGAAGTGCGCACTGTTATGAAAAGGACTAAAAATGGTTCAAGGTTTTTACAAGCAAGTAAGATATAGGTTTTAAGAACTTTATATGATGGCTTAAATTGATTTGCATTATCCTCAGATGTATTAAAAAAAGGTAACTTGTTTATTATGTGTTTAAGTTACGTGACCTTCCTCTTGAGCCTCTTGAACCTCAGGATAGGGAAAAAATACAGCTATTACATACTCACAAAACTTAAAAATTAAAAAAAGAAAATAAAGTAGTCTTAGCTTGATGCAATAATGAGAACAGTCACTTGAGCAAAATGCTCAATTCTTCAATTTTCTCATTTCACTTTCCTCCTTTTCTTATCCAAGGTGGTATCTGATGTATGAGAGGGACTTTGTACTAGTGAAAAAAAAAAAAAGGTTTTGCTTGTGTTGCTGTTAATCACTGCAGTCTTTTCTGACTGCTTTAGCCTTCTCCCCACTAGTATGTGTCCAGTTGGACTGCCAATTCAGTGCTCACCTGGTTGCTTATTTTGGCTTCTGTGAAGCATATGATCTGGGCTCTGCAGGCTTGGTCAGAGCCTGGTCTGCATCTTCAGGTTACCTGAACTTCTCTCAGCATGCATAGGTGAAAAAGCCCTTTCCAATGCTTCACCATAACTTTCATCTAGACCCTGACAAGATGTCCACTCCTCAGTCTCCCCAGTGCCCTTGGAAAGCTCCAACTCCATACTGTGCACTCAATCCCAAGGAGACTGTGAAAACCTCTGAGTCACATCCTTACAACATAGGTAGGACAGTTTAAGACAGTTGAACATTAGTTATTTAATTTCTTAACCACTGAGGTGCCAAGTTCATTTGCCATGGAGTTGCTCTCCAAATTCATGCAAGGACAGGATTTGGGAGTAAGAATTAGGGGTAACAAGAAGCTAACATTAAAGGACATGTTTTTAAATCTTAAAACTTACATTGGGCAAAACTCTTCATCTTTTGTTTCTCTCAACGTTTTAATACACTTTACTTTCTCTGGGCTAAACACAGAAAGAGAAGTTCAGGATCTACCTGTCCCACCCTCTTTCCATTCTTATGTCTCTTATTCTTCCTACTCTTAAGATTTTTCAGTACAAAAGGAGCAAGAATCTCTTTATTTGTTCTGTATAACATCCTCCTACCTCTTTACACCATAAAGCTACTACTTAATGGTAGACAGAATATGAGACAAAGAGATTGGCTTATTGATGAGAGATTAAATTGAGCCGTATTTTACAACGTATTTTCCAGCTATACATGTACTAATAATATAAATCTGGAAGGGGCTGTATTGTTCGCAGAACAACATAAGTAGTCGTTTATAATTCTTATAGCTCCTAATAGGTTTCTCTGTCTACAGACTTGTACTATGTTTAAATTATTTTGTAGTATTCTATCTTCTGGGAAAAATGTACATTATTGTCATATTTGACATCCTAACTCAAGTCTCTTCATAGATCAAGAATTTTCAGGTGATTCTGTTCAATATTCTCTGGAAACTATGATGTGTCTTTATTTTTATTTTTTATCTTTATTTTTATTTTATTTATATTTTCTTCACTTTAATTTTACTCCCAGTATTCACAACAAATTACTTTGAGAAACCCTTGTTTTCCATCTGTTAAGGTCCTCATAGTGATTACCACTCAAATTCATGATTTCAATTACTATCTTTGAATTATTGGTGTTAAAAATTAAAAAATTAAGCCCCTATTTTACTTACAATCATTGTGTCTCTATACTTGTTTCCTTGACATTTCTACTTCTATGTCTCAAAAGAACTTTAAACTCAGTTTACTCATAGCTGGAATAGATTTTCTCCTTCCTATTCTGAGTCCTACTCTACATTGCTGTATCTCGATAAATGGTAGCACTACCCATCTAATTATGCATCCCAGAAATCTAGAAATCATCCTTGGTATCTCTTTTTTCCTCATTCCCTACATCCAACTCTACCAAGTCGTTCCGATTCTTTCTTTTAAGTATCTCTCAATTTTATCCTCTTCTGCATTTCCACTGCCCTATCTTATTCCAAGTCATTGTCGCCTCTGCCTGGACTGTAGCAGTGGTGTCTTAAGTGTTCTTATTGTGTGTACTTTTGTCTCCCACTAATTTATTCCGTCCGCAGCAGCTAGAGTGCTCTTAAAAAACCTCCTACTCTATAAGGTTCTTCTTACCTAACTTCTTCCTCATCTCATACGATTCTCCTCTTCACTCTCTATGCTGATCAGTATTGACTTTTCCCTCCCTTGTCCTCAGGGATTTGGTGGGGGGGCCTGGAATGAGTCAATTTCCTGCTCCTGATTCATTTTAACTCATTCCTCAGATGGGCTCAAATAGTATTTCTTCATGGATAACTGTTTGAATTTTTCAGAGAGTTAAGGTGTCTTCACTATAGTAGATTATTATAACTTTCTTCATAGCTCATAACACAGGTTGTAATTAGATTCATGTATTTTTCTGCTTTGATGCCTGTGCCCTCTATAAGTCCTATGAGGGAAGAAGTCATAATTTTTGGTTTTTTATTGTTGTAGTCTTAGCATCTATAGAGTGTCTGGAATATAGTGGATGTTCAATAACTATTTATTAAATAAATCAGATGATATTTGCATGATTTGGAATTGGTTAGATGTGAAGTATAGAGAATATACAGAAGTCAAAGGTGGTTGTCAGGAATATAGAAGGTTTGTGTGTATGATGCGCCTGTCAGATATTAAATTAAATATTTTCATTTCCAAGTTGGAAAATCCGAGAAAAACATGAATTTCTTAACACATCTGTATGTTGATTTTCACTGAGTTATTATTGTCATTATATAAGATATTTTGAGGTCTCTTTTAAACTTTAAAATATTTTAAAAATCAAGCAGTTTTGTGTGTGTGTTATTATATGTACACAAATACACACATGGGAGCTGGGTCATGAATATTTAAGTATCTATATATACACAAATACACATATAGTAACTGGATCATGAATATTTAAGTATCTATAGATATAGATTAAGTATCTATATCTATAGGTACTTCAAATGTTATGACATAAATAAATCCACCATCGAGTCCAAATTCCATGTAATGTTAAAATAAATGATCTAAAATTTTCTGTATTTTCTAGCTTTTTAATATTATCAGTGACTCTTATAGATAAGGAAAAATATTACATTTAGTATTTAAATTGATTTATTATTACTAGTTGGTTCAGTGATAGCTTCAAAATACTTGAAGAGTTATCCAAATTATTACATCAGATCTCAATTACAATAGATTTTACAGTTGATAATAAATCCCTCTTTATGTGTTTATCACAAATTGTACGATAAATTAACATTTTCTCAAATGGTGAGACTGGGAAAAGACTGAATGTATTAAAACATTTTTTTTAAATGACTCTATGATTTTATTACCATACCATTTTTAGTTTCATAAGAGTATGTTAGTCTTAATTTTGCCTGAGATTAAAGTATATAGTAAATTATTTTTGAAGGCTTTTCCAAGTAACTGCAATGCAAAAGCATTTGCATTTGTATTTATATTAAAGTATTAATATGCTAATTTAAAAAAATTGGGTGGCTATATTTTGTAAGTTCCAAGAAGGCAAAGATCATGTCACAAAGGACACATTTCAGTTTTAGTTTTACTTATCACTACTTAAAATGTAAGATTTGAACACTTTCCAAATTTTGTGAAATTTTATATTTAAAATATTAAAGTCAGCCTGAACCTACTTGGTAGTATTTTTATTTCACACAGACACACACACACACATATATATAAATAAATAATAAAATGACCTGGGTACATTCTTCTAGTTTCAGAATTAGATTCAGATGAACCTTTTTTTCCAGAGGTACATCCATTTACATATCTTAAAAGGGTTACACATAACTCTTGCATAAGTAAGGACATGAAGTTTGCCTGCTTAGAAAGTGTCTTTCCCATTAAAAAACAAACCAAAAAACAGATGTACCATTGCCTGTTTCACAGTCAGAGCCAATCTGAAATGGCTGCTGCTAGCTTAGGGAAGTCATAAAGAGATCAAATGACTTCTGGGCCAACGGAAAGCCCTACTGTCTAAATGCTTTTCAGGCCAATTTGAAGAAGTAATTAGACTTACTGGAAGCTTGTGTGAATAATGCTGCAAATACAATTATGGACTTCCCAGAAATATTGCCTTCAATATAGAAAAGCTTGTCAGTTGATTCTGATGAGATATATGTAAAATTTAAGATTTTGATATTAGAATGAGTAAAATGATGACATCATGATGTATTAAAATTGGGGTTTATTTTTTGGAATTAATTGTCATTAGGTAAAAAGCCAGCTATAAGTCAAATAAAATATAATCATGTTCTCCCGTCTTTAGCACTCATCTTTTCTTGTTCTAAATGTTGACAAATGACTGTAAATTTAACAAGCTTACAGATAATAATTGAAAAGTCTTCTAAGAACTGAAAATTGATAAACACACGGCAATGGCAGGCTATTGCAGTGCAATTATAAGATTTTATGTGGATGCCCCTGAAGTGCCTATAAATGAATGTGACTTCAGTACTACTGCCAAATGAGTCCAATATCCCACAAATGAACTGAAAATAAAGTCCCTGGAATACTGTGTCTACAGTGTCACTGTAAGGTTACTATCATGCTGTATTACTGAAATGATTTGCTGAAAGTAACATGGCACATATATGCACCAAGAGAGTTAAATCTCATCTTTTTCTCTGAAAATCATGTTAACCATTCATGAGAATGGGTATGTCACCAGAGTTGATATATTTCATGACTGAAAAAGTTTGAAAGGATGTTTTATTCAGAGTATGACTGGAAGCTGAGTCTAATAATATTAAAAAATATTTATTATAATGTTATAATAAAGAAGAAATCAAAAACAATGTGGAATGCACTTTGGCTTCTATTATTTTCCAATCAGGAAAAATAGTTTGTGTTACATTCAGGGTTTGGAAAATTTCTAGGAAGTTTTTGTTTGTTTTTTAATAGAAAATATGGTAATTTTAACTATGATATTGCAGCTCCAATAGACATTTGTATTTTTTATTTTATTTTTAAATTTTTTAAATTATAGGTTTGAGGATGGATGTGCAGGTTTGTTACACGGATATATTGTGTAATGGTGAGGTTTGGGCTTCTAGTGTACCCATCACCCACATAGTAAAAATTATACTTAACATGTAATTTTTCAGCCCTCACCCTATTTCCATCCTTCTTCTTTTTAGAATCCTCAGTTTCCATTCTTCCCATCATTATGACCATGTGCACCCATTGTTTACGTCTCACTTAAAAGTGAGAACACGTGGTATTATTATTTTCTGTTTCTGAGTTATTTCACTTAGGATATTGCTCCAGTTCCATAGGTAGATGGTGCTGCAAAAGACATGACTTCATCTTTTTTTATGGCTGAATAATACTTTATGGTGTATATTACCATATTTACTTTCTCCAATCATTTATTAATGGAAACAGTTTGACCCTATGACTTTGCTTTTATGAATAGTGCTGCGATAAACATATAAGTTCAGGTGTCTTTTCAATATGGTGGTTTCTTCTCCTTTGGGTAGATTCACAGTAGTGGGATTGCTGGATCGAACGGTAGGTCTATTTTTAGTTTCTTTAGAAATCTCCATACTGTTTTCCATAAAGGTTGTACAGTTTACATTCCCACCAACAGCATAAAAGTATTCCCTTTTCTCCATATCCTCGCCAACATCTGTTGGTTTTTGACTTTTCAATAATGGCCATTCTGACTAATGTGAGATGGTATTTCATTGTGGTTTCAGTGTGCATTTCTCTGATGATTAGTGATATTGAGGATTTATTCACATGTTTGTTGGCTTCTTGTATGTCTTCTTTTGAGAAATGCCTGTCCTTTGCTGACTTTTTAATGGGGTTGATTTTTTTCTTGTTGTTCTGTTTGAATTCCTTGTAGATTCTGGATATTAGTCCTTTGTCAGATACATAATTTGAAAATATCTTCTCTCACTCTGTAGATTGTCTGTTTCCCCTGTTTGGTATTTCTTTTGCTGTGTGTCAATGATTTTAGTTTAATTAAGCCCTATTTATCTATTGTTTTTGTTGCATTTACTTTTGAGGTCTTAGTCATAAATTTTTTCCTTTGGCCAATGTTCAGAAAAGTTTTTCCTATGTTTTTTCTAGGATTTTTATAGTTTCATTTCTTACATTTAAGTCTGGAATCCATCTTGAGTCTTTTGTATATGATGAGAGGCAGGAGTCTAGTCTCATTCTTCTGCATATGGCTATCAATTTTATTGGCACCATTTATTGAACAGGGTGTCCTTTTCCCATTGTTTATTTTTGTTGACTTTGTTGAATATCAGTTTGTTGTAGGCAAGTGGCTTTATTTCTAGGTTTTCTATTCTTTTCACTTGCTCCATGTGTCTATTTTTCTATCAGTATCATACCCTTTGGGTTACTATAGCCTTGTAGTATAATTTGAAGTCAGGTAATGTGATGTCTCCAGATTTGTTCTTGTTGCTTAGGATTGCTTTGGCTATTCTGATTCTTTGTTGGTTTCTTATGAATTTTTGAAGTGTTTTTCTCTAATTCTGTGAAAAATGATGGTTATTTGATAGAAAGTGATTTGAATCTGTGAATTGCTTTGGGCAATATGGTCATTTTAATATTGATTTTTCCAATCCATAGGCATGGGATGTTTTACAATTTGTGTCATCTACAGTTTATTTCCTCAATGCCTTGTGGTTTTCTTTGTAGAGATCTTTCATCTCCTTTGTTAAGGAGACATTTTATTTACTCCTATATTATTAGTGTTTACATGTACTAGGTACTAGTTGCTTTGTAAACATTAACTCAATCCTCATAATTATTCTGTGATGTAGGTATGTCAGCCTCATTCAGAGTTGAAAGGACTCAGATATGGAGAGGATAAGTAATGAGCCCAGGGCCACAAAGCTGGTAAGTAAAGAAGCCCAATTTAAACCCAAGACGTCTGCTTTAGATATTGAATTTGAATTTTGGCCTGCCATATATATATAAATATTAGGATGTGCATAATAAATATCACTGCAGAGGATCTTTTTAATGTTTTCATACCTAGATTTTAGCCCCATAGATTTTTGGATTTAGTGAATCTGGGATAAGTCCCAGGCATCTCTATTTTTAACAACATTTTAGAAGTAATTTAGATGCTAGTGTTTTGTTGGCTACCCTTTGAGATAAAATGATTTTAAAATATAGGTTATATTTTTGGCATTGAATTTCTTATTTTTGTTCCAGTCTGTGTTCACCCACAGTAATTTCTGTAACTAACTGATTAATGCTACACCAGCACTCACTCTGCTTCTAAATAGCACAAGTTCAGAAACAAAAATGCTCATATGGCTAGTGTTGTCATTTTCAATTATCACTGAGGTCTGACCCTTTATAGATCCAACTCATTTAGGGATATTATTCATTATTCTTGAGTAATTAGTGAGCTAAATATTATATAAATTTTTGTTAGCTGAAATACTCATGAATAGCTTGCCTTGTTATGACTAAGATGTGTGCCTTCTTGAGTCTTTGTATTCTTACATTAAAGTTTTTACAAAACATGATGAACTAGGCTGACAATTTCTTTTTGTTTTTCAAACGAACACTCCCTACTAGCACTACAATAGTTAATTGTGTATTCCCATTTTATAAAATATCTTTGAGTGTAATGACTGCTAGTATTTTGTTGAATATTCATTAACTATCTTTTCCTCATAGGGCATATAAATCCTCTGAAATGCAATACAGACACATTTTAAACTTTGACACAAAATACTCATATTTCTAAGATAAAGGAGTTTTTCTTCTTTAAGCACTCTCTCAAATCATATATAATCAGGAACATTGGCAACATTGCTGCTATGAGAAGGACAGAGAGAACATCAAGAAATCCAAATGAATTCAAACCCATTAAATGTAATGGTGTGGTAAATCTCAGCGTACCATCTGCTGTAGAACACTGATACACTATTGAAATTCCACTTCTTATTTACATAACGGATAAGAATGTGCTAGTAGATTTATATGGCGAATAAACACCCAGAGACAAAACCAAGTTTTTCCTATATTCACATCTGGGGATAACCACATCTGTATAAAATTTGATCTATTTCTGCTTAGCTATTCTATGGTAAAACTTAACATGCCACCTTATCCAAATGTTATCATCAGTATTATAATAAAAACGAATCAGTTAAAGAAACAAAGAGTTCATATACAATGCTGTGTAAAATGTGAACATTTACCCAAAGAACTTTATCTCATTTATATTTACATGCATATTAAAGGAATAGGATTGTAAGCCCATGGTAGATGCCTAATATATTTGTGCTTATATTTAAAAAATAACTTGGTAGGTATTCTTTTAGAGAGGAATTTGACTCAAATTTACTCAAAAACACCTTAGGAGTTAGTATTGTGACTAAAATTACATTAAATTTATTGAACTAATTAATCCCATGCACTTTTAAACCTGTAATATTTAAATGATGCCATGAAAACTAAAACAAGTTTGGAAAGAAACAAAAAATCAAAGTTTAAAGTGGAATTGTTTCTTGTCCCCAAATTCTATCTTCCTTTCCTCTTTTGCTTTTGCTTAAAGATGCCCCTTTAAATATACGTGAATCACAAAGCCTGTAGATGTTTTCATGAAACATAGCCTACACATAATTTTAAGACCACATAATCCATTTCCATATGTATCTTTTTCAGCGGCTAGAATTATTCAGCGAGGTATTTCACAAGTTATATATGTGTTCATCTGCTTTCCTTTAAAAACTTTTTTTTTCATTTAAAGGAGGTAAACAGGAAATTGATACTTTTCAGGATTGTATCTAAAAGATCATGATCTACCAAACTTCTTCTAGAGCCTCTTTTCTGACTTTCATCACTAGCAATGTTGAATAATTAAGCACTTTTGCATTTACATTTGGCAACCAGGATTTAATTAAACACAGTTCTCGTCTCTTCAACTGCTCTTACCAAGCCTGCAGAAGTTAAAGAGTGTTACTGTTGACAATGGCAGTCCACCAAGTGGAAAATTATGCAAAGAAAATTGAGAAAGTAGGAAAAATGCCAGGCCTGGTGCCTTAGGGAAGGTGGAGAATATGAAAGTAAATACAGTACAGAGTGTTTTGGTTATTGCTGTTGGCACTCTTCTTGATTATGTAATTGACTTTGTAAATTGATATATTACATGTTTATTACTTATTATCAAATCACAGGAATAGGAAACAATTTTGTTCTTGAAAGAATGATGGCCCATTACACAAGTCCCATCAAGAATGTATTTGGCTATGTAATTGACCACGGTAGTAAATTGAGCTAATTTCAATGTAGACTTGAAAAGCAATATTTATCTATGATTACCAATAGTTACAGCCAAATTTTTTGCACTGTATTCACATATTTAACCTCATACACAAGGCCATTTTTTTTCATACAATTAGAATTTTGCTAAACGGGACAGTGACCTATTTTGTAATCAGAATCTGGACTCATAGTTTAAATACTATGAAACCATGGTCTTCTACTGATACAAAATGTGTTAATTTTTAAAAATTAGTTTAAGTCATTTAGCAGACTTCTAGAAAACTTTGATTATTGTTTTGAAATACACTTTTGATTCTTACAATAATTATTCATTGAGTGCTGAGATGCTGCAAAATACACAGAGACACAAAGTTGAAAAGGAAATATAGTCTTTGCTCTCAATGTGACTTCCAATTAAATGTGTTTAATTGAAAAAACGTGTAGTGGCTTAAAAGGTGGCCTCTCTGCTTATTAAGCAAACAAACATGTTTATGCCTCGGTCCCTGTGAATGTGACAATTTTTGGAAAAAGGGACTTTGCAGCTAAAATATTTTAAGATGAGATCATCATGGATTAAGGTGGGGCCTAAGTTCAATGACTTGTCCTTTTAAAAGAAAACATGAGGGACACAGGGAAGAAGGGCATGCAAAGATAGAAGCAAAGATTGGAGTTTTGCAGTCCCAAGCCAAGGCACTCCTGGAGCCACCAGGAGCTGGAAGAGGCAAGGAAGGAAAGTCTCCTATAGTATTCAGAGGAAGTGTGGCTCTGTCAACACCTTGATTTCAGACTTCTGGTCTCCAGAATTGTGATAAATTAAATACATGTTATTTTAAACCATGAAGCATATGGTAATTTGTTACAGCAGCCTTGGGAAACTAACACAGATTTTGTTACCAGAAAGTAGCATGCTACTGTAACAAATATCTGAAAGTATGGAAGTGCTTTGGAATTGGCTAATGGGTAGAAACTGGTAGAATTTTGAGGCATATGATAGAAAAAGCCTAGATCACTTTGAACAGAGCGTTGGTAGTAACATAAAATTTACAGATATTGCTGGAGAGGTCTTAGAAATGAGAAAAACATATTTGGAAATTAGAGGTAAGGTGATCCTTGCTATTAAGTGGAAGAATGCAGATCAATTGCCCTCTGCTGCTGAGTGGAATGCAGAACTTGTAAGCAACAGAACTGAATATTTTGCCAAGTAGTTTTCAAGCAGTGTTGAAAATGAAAATGAAGCCTGGTTTCTCCTTACTGCCTATAGCAAAATGTAAGATGAAAGGAAGAACTTGAGGGAGAAATGTTAAGAAAAGAGGAACCAGGACTGGATGATCTGGAATATTCTTGATCTATCCAGATTGCAAAAGATGCTAAAATTAAGCTATTGACTGTTGAAAAAGTGTGCTCTATAGAGAGGGCCAAAGAAATCATTTGCTGAAGAGATTCGATATGTGATTCCTGTCGTCTCAGGTAGACTCCTGGAATAGGATAGGTGATTCAGAAAAGATCTGTGAAGGACCCTCTTTTTCAGTGGCATGTATCTCTGTAACATATAAAGGAAAATTCATTAGGTTTGCAAGAAGGTTGTATCAGCAGAAATACTGCCAGCTTGAGCTGAAGGAGACAGAGAAGAGATGAAATAAAGAAGTCTGTCAGACTTCTAGGATTGTACAAACAGGAGTGAACTAACAGAACTACTTGGCTACAAACCTAAGCTGTCCTTCAAGAAAAAGAAAGAATAGCTCCAATGACAGAACTGCTGTGAACAGAGGCCACCTGGGTTTGTGGGTCTGATGTAGCCAGTGCAGAGGCCGAGTCTGACATGGATGGAGCAGAAGCCAGTGGGGCTGAGGAAGAGGCAGCAGGCACAGAGGCAGAGGACAGAGCTGCTGTGAGCCCATAGTGTAGAGCCTTGAGCCACAGAGGATTATTCTCATGTCTTGAAACCTAGTGGAACATTCCTTGCTGGATTTCAGACTTGCTTGGGACCAGTAACCTCTTTATCCTTTCCATTTTTTTTCCTTTTGGAATTAGAATGCCTACTCAATGTTTGTTCCACCATGGGATTTTTGAAGAAGATAACTTGCTGTTCAGTTTCACAGATTCACAAATGAATAATGACTTTGCTACAGGATGGATTATACCCCAAGTCTCACTCATACCTGATTTACATGGCTTTAAAATACAAGATATGAGACTTCTAAAACTGATGATATTTAGATGAAATTTTGGACTTGGAGTTGCTGCTGTAATGGGTTGCAATACTGGGGATGTTGGGATTGTGTGAATGTATTCTGCACTTGTGGACAGATGTGAATTTTGGGGGCCAGAGGGCACCTATAGCAAGTTGAGTTTTGGTATCCTTCCCACTTTACCAAAATTGTTCTTGTTGAGATCATTAAAGAACTCTATATTGCCAAATTCAAGAAACGTTTTTTTTCTTTAATTTTTGTCAGGTTTTTAAGAATAGTAGACCTAACTGATGACTCCTGTTTTCTCAATACCTTATTTTATATTTATATGTATTTTTCTGATGAATAGAGTTGAAGAGAACTTAATGTGCCATGAATAGAAGATACTCTTTTATTCACGGTGCATGGTTATCCTTAATATTTGCAAAGCTGTTCTTTATTTCAATTCATTTTCATCTACATAGCTGAGCAAATCTCCATTCCTATTGTTAAAACAGGCACTTACTCAAATATATCTTTTAAATGTTTGTAATTCTGGGAAATATATGATGTCTCTGTATATTCTTTAAATGTACAAAAATTGTATCGTACTATGGATTTATTCTATAGCATTCATTTTGTTTTTTACTTTTCTCTCCAACATTTTAAGATTTATGTATG
This sequence comes from Symphalangus syndactylus, assembly GCF_028878055.3. Classification (NCBI taxonomy): domain Eukaryota; kingdom Metazoa; phylum Chordata; class Mammalia; order Primates; family Hylobatidae; genus Symphalangus; species Symphalangus syndactylus. The sequence goes on along the minus strand of NC_072439.2, from coordinate 48,650,344 downwards.
TTGTTGAATATATTTCTAATTCATTATCTTAAAATTATGTACTTTTTTCTAAATAATTTATCCATCTGTTTTCACTTATTCTTTTCGTAATGAGCACCTAGGTTATCTTCAAATTCTTACTATCCCAAATACTGCTGTGATAAGCATCTTCACACTCCTTTTCTTATTACCTGTACACAGGTGTTTCTGGAGTATATATCCAAAAGTGAATTGACTAACAATTAAGGTAAATGAAGAGATTTTGATTAAGAGTATAATGAATGTATAGATACATGTAGAAAAAATTTAAATCTTAAAAATATTAAGTGTTTAATCTGTGAACATGTTATATATCTCTCCCATTTTTAAATATTTTTCAATTTATCTCAATAATAACATAGTTTTTGGTAAAATGTCTTATAAATATTTAATTTATCTCTAGATATTAAATAATTTGTATGATAATATAAATTCTATATTTTTAGACATTTGTTTTTGAAATTTTCTTTACTGTTATAGAGAAATAAAATGGGAGATGGCCTCCACTGTTCCCATTTTACTGTAAGTCTCTTGGGAGAAGGACTGACTCTTTAATCCCTGTTGTATCCACAACACTAAATAGGATATGTATGCTAAATAAAATTTTGTTGAATAAATGGAATAAGTATTTCATAGGAGCACATATACCTATACATTTAGAAAGCTTAATTGTGGGTTTTGTTTTTGTTCTTTCTTGTGGCTTTTTTTTTTTTTTTTTTTTGAGACAGATTCTCCCACTGTCACCCAGGCTGGAGTGCAGTGGTGCAATATCGGCTCACTGCAACCTCCTCCTCCCGGATACAAGCGATTCTCCCACCTCAGCCTCCCGAGCAGCTGGGATTACAGGTGCCCGCCACTACACCTGGCTAATTTTTTTTTTTTTTTTTTTTTTAGTAGAGACAGGGTTTCACTATGTTGGCCAGGCTGGTCTTGAACTCCTGACCTCAGGTGATCTGCCTGCTTCGGCTTCCCAAAGTGCTGGGATTACCAGCATGAGCCTCTGCGCCCTGTCAGCCTCCTCTCATTCTAAAATGGATATGATATGGCCCAAATGCATAATGCTGAATTATTTGGCCACAAATCATAAGTCTCCACTCTCAATACAAAAGACAATTATCTCCAATACTAAACACGTCCAAAAATAAATGTAATGACATTACATTTACAGGTTGTTCGAAAGACAAAAGCACAAATAAGGTAACAACTCTCAAAGTCTAATTTTCTTGACAAGGTACTTTTTTCTTCATCTAAAAGAAATGTAGTGTTATAGTTTACACCTGTGAGAAAGTTCAACAAAAGAAGGAATCTAATAACTTATCCAAATTTCCAGTTGATTTTAATAAGCATTTTCACATAATCTAAGAAATAGAAAATGCAAACAAATTTGTCATGGACATTAAAGTGAAACAATTTCCATATGCTGATTCAAATCAAAGATTTGGCCCCATTCCTTGGGATGAAATATCTGCCAACTGTCAAATGTCAGGCTAGATGAGGTTGGAGGAGAGGAGAGGAACAGCAGACTGAGAAAGAGAGACTCCTTCTGCTTACACCGTCATGTTTCAGCACTATCCATACACTGTTGTCAGGAACCATTAGTGCATTTGGTCTAATATTCAGTCCAATCCTACCATCTGGACAGTTCAGTACACTTCTGCTGATTTAAAACTCAATGTAATGAGGAGATTTTTGTTTGATGAAAAGGTGAATCATTGTTACTCTTATTTCTACTATTCTTTACTTCTACAACAAATGAGTAAGCAGTAGCTAGCTTTCTTTTTAAGTTACCTTTCGACATTTCATTAGATAAGATATTTTTCTAATGAGAAGAGTTTACCTGTTTCTTAATGCTATTACATCATTTGACTTAAGATTTTGGAGAATATTACCATTTATGGTTTCGTATGCTGTATTTTCTTTGAAAACTTCTAACCTGCAAAAATTTTAATCTGTCAAGACTTCATTTTATTAACAAATGTGATGGATATATGGCAAGCATTTCTGAAGTCAAAAACATTGATTAATATTTCCAAAGATTTAGATATTTAATAAAATAATACCTAAACAACACAAATTAAACTTTAGATATATATCTTACATGACTGGCAAAATTAATTCTCATTACCAAGATTGCATCTAAAAATTCTAAATAGGCTCTTCTCATTACATTTGATAATATGATACTGTATAAACCCAAATGATTATTTCCATTTTAATAAGAGATTTGCCAGTGAAGAAAGAGTGAAATACTGCTTTAAAGTTCAACATTAGTCTTTTTTTAGCACTACATATAGGACACATAGGAAATATTTGAAATCAATTAGTTTGATTAGACAAAAATTTAGAACAGGAAAATGGACTTGCTATTTGAAATGGTTCTGAACTTTTCAAATGCATGAAAATATAGTGAAACCTAAGGTAATATAACACTAACTTATTAAAATCTAGTGGCATTTCTTGAGAAATTGATTATTGGCATTTAATATTACAAAATATTTATTCTTAGAAAACATTCTGTTGTTGTGATGCAGATAACTGTACCAATATAATTTCACCAAATAATATTAATGAGTTCCTAAAGACACAACCTAAATACACTGTAGATGTTGAATAATACACTTACATGATATGTAGAGTATTATATATTATTTATTATATATTTATATTAAGGATTCAATATTTATTGAAAGTGAAATGCTAATTGGTACATGGTAACTTTTTGCTATGTTTTACTCTATTATAAAATGCCATTTACTCTGCTGTATGTTGTCTATTTACATACAGACATTCAAAAAATTTTTTTTGGTTTTACATTATGAAAACCCCATAAAATTGCATTCATTTCAAATGTGAAGAGGTCATTGACTCTATTCTCAAATGCATTTGCAGATCATTTGGTAGGGTCTGAGGTAGAGCAGGAAGGCAACATAAATTCAAATTCCTGGACAGAGTGCCTAGAACAGAGAGCCCTGGCATCTAAAGCATCCAGAAAATGGGAAACAGGAGTTTGGCAAATTAGGTAAAGTAAGCTCAGTAATATTCTACGTTTGGAATAGTAAGTATCAACTTTAAAGGAGGTCCAGCGATTGGCTAAACATAGACACTGCATCAATTACAAGAGCAAAAAAATAAGTAGTCAAGAAGGAAATAAAAAAGAATAAAATTATAGGAGACAGGTAAATAAAGTGGTGAGTATGGTGGAAGGAGGCTCAGACAACAGGATTCCTATTACTCCTGGGCCTTATGGACACTGGGCAAGATTTCTAATGTGTTTTTTTGTTTATTAAATATCCATAGTTGTGTTTTATTATTTCTAAGATGCCATGCTACTTAAGCAATTACATATTATCTTAAATATCCTCATTTCCCCCCACATAGATAGCTTTTAGGGAACCACATAGGAAGCTGAAGGAAGAGAATGTCCACTCAGTCAGCCAGATATGCTCAGTGTCTCATACAAAGATAGTGATATATGACAGCTAACCTATTCTCACTTTTGAAATAAACCCTTATATTTCATCCTTTGAAATATTTTTTCATTTATATTTCTTCAGCTTTTCTCTATATTACACATTATGGGGATATGCTCAAATTAAAATTGGATACTGTTATAATCTATATACTTTATATTACATAGATTTACTATTAAATAAAATGTTTATAGGTCATTCATTTAATTTTTCTCTGGGTTCAGAAGTGACAAAGTTTAAAGTCATGTGCATAAGTCTTTGAACTCAGTAATGGATCAGACATTTCAGAATTAGAAAAATTGGCAGAAGCAGTTTAGAAAAAGAGCATTCAAGATTTAGGAGTATATTGAATCATGAGAAAAAACTGAGAGAAAAAATAATAAAGGTACCAGATTAAAAAGAATTTTTGTTGTGGTTGTATTGTTTGAAATTTCTCTATTTTTCTCTATGCCTTCAGGCAAGATTCCTGTCTTCTAACCTAACCATATAAATATCTCTTCTATCTGAAAAGTATTTCAGAGCTTTTCTTGGAAATGTTTCAGTATTATTCAAGTCTCACCACCTAAACATTTTTGACAATTTTACTTTATTTCTGTGACTTAGCTTGATTTTATTATGTTTCATTTTTATGGAAAGGTAAAACTTCTAGAGATTCCTCAATAGATTCTTCTCCACATTTGCTGCTTACCAATTATCAGGGATGTAGAGTTGATAAAAGGTACTTTCTTCTCCAAGTATCTGCGTTGTAATTATTCTACCATCACTATTAGAAAAAGAGCTTTTCATGGGACTGTAAACTTCAGATTTCTTCTGAAGTGAGCCATCCAATATAGCGCTACTCAACCATTTCATAGCATGAAAATAAATGAGGATATCTGATCTCTTCTTTCCCAAAACACGGAATATGAGCTTCCTTGACCACAAACATGCCTAACCAGTCATTCTAGTTAAATGTACCTTGTGATATTCTTATATGAAGAAAAGAATAATCCATGTAGCTCACACAGTAGTCTTATCAAATAAGCAGTTAATAAACTACAACTGTGATTAATTTTATTCTGACTAGTGTCTTCAAGTCAGTTCTACCTTTCCTTTCAAAAGTTTGTGTTTCTGGGTTTGTACTTAATTCCTGGAGCACTCTGAGGCACAACATGCTTTTCTTTTACTGTTTAGTTTGCTTTTCATTTGGTTCAATCAAATGAGAATTTAAGCATCCAAGTTTCCAGTTTTTTAGTACAAATATTTCCAGAAAAACTGATATTCATACAACAGAGTCCAAATGAAATAAAAAGTGCTTTTGAAATAATTAAAATTATCATAAAGTTCATAAAAGAATAGAAAGGTGAACATTTCTAAGAAGGTTTTGATAACAAAAATAACAAGCTAAGACTTAGTCTAGCAAATATTAAAACATAGCAAAAAGCTAGGATAATCATGACATCACAGGGCTGGCACAGAAATAGACATATTTATCAATGCAACAGAATTAAATCTAGAAACATTAAACCCTATACAGGAACTAAAACAATTCATGGATCCATTGTTCAATAATTTGTGCTAAGCAGCAGTTACACTGACAAAAAATTAGATCAGACCTTACTATACATTATGTGCATATAATTTCTTGATGAATTAAAGATGTGAAAAAAGTAAAGAAGACTGGAAGAAAATAGAAAATTAAAATTGGAGGAGACTTCATATTTTGGTTCACCCTAAGATCCTAGAAACCATAGAGTGAAAAATATATACATTTAATTACATAAATATAAAAAACTTACATTGGGAAAAAGTTATAATGAAATCAAAACGAAACTTACAGATCAAGAAAAAATCATTGCAAACAAGTACTAAATAAGTAATTGATCCCTCTAACATACAGAGTGCTCGTAAGTTAATAAGAAATGTAGGTAGTCCATTTTTTATTTAAAAAGTCCAAGAAAAAAAGCATGTATTTCACTGAAATAAGTACAGACAAAAACGTAAGACCAGATTATCATTAGTTATCAAAAAATAAAATTAAGATAACAGATACTACATTCATTAGTTTAGCAAAAATTAAAATTAATAGTTAGCATCCGCTGTTGGTGAAATTCTAGGTATGAGAATAAATGTGATTATTACAAGTTTTTTGGAAAGTAATTTGGTATTTAAGTAGTTACAATTTAGTTTAATATTATGTAAATTCAGTATTTAAATAATTTAAATAAATAGTACTTATAACACTTGGACTAGTTCTCCCATTTCAACCACTTATTAAATACAAATAAAATTACAGGATTAAAAGATAAATATTCCAGGATAGTTATTATAGCATTGTAACTAACATTAAAGACTTGGAATAATCTGAATTTTCCTCAAAATTGGAATGATTAAGTGGTACACCCATTGATACCTTGGTGTAAATGTAGCATTCATTATTATGTGGTTATTAACACAAATCAGGTTGATATATGCGTTACTTTGAGAGAAAATCTAAAATATATATTTTAGCAAAAGCAAATTATAGAATGTACATATATTGTGTGTGTACATGCACATGTGTAATCTTTGCAAATGTTTAAGATGCAAAATTAACTGCATGAAAATTCTTGTCAAACTGCTAATAGTGTTTATATTTGAGATTGGAAGAAGAAAAGAAAATTATTAATTTTATTTTACACACATCTTTTTATTTTCAAATGTTACAATGATTGTAATTTTTGTAAGTCGGACCACTGAAAACCAACAAGTATTTCTAGTTTTTAATTTCACGGTCAAATGTAACTTGCTTAGTTACAATGCTCTGAGAGTTAATATTTGCTTTTTACTTATGAAAAAATTGAGTTTCAGAAAGGTTAAATGACATATACAGTGACACATATCAGAAAGCACTCGTGGCAAGACTCAAAAACAAGCGTATTTGTGACTCCAAGTTCATGTACTTTCCAATTTATCCCATTATTTCTTGACTGTGTGTATGTAAATGTGCATGTGAATGTTGAATTTTTCAGACTGACACAACTGGGTAATTTAAATTGGATATACATTGATTCAGTTCATGTTTCTTGATGTGTAGACCAAGAAATTGAGTAAAAGTCTTAGATATCTCAGAGAATCACAAATGTGAGAGAAGTCATATTGGCTTAACTACTTTTTCACTTTTTTTTCTTTTTCTTTTTCTTTTTTGTTTTTGTTTGTTTGTTTAGTCAAGAAAACCTGGGACCAAGAAGGGACAATTTTTCAGCTTAGCACAGTAGTAAAGAACAAGAGCTTTGGATTCAGGCATATCTAGTATCAATTTCCAGCTGAGTCATTTATTAATAGTGGCATTCACTGTTATATATCTCTAAACCTCTATCAACCGTTTAAGCCAAAACACCAAAGGTTTATCCTCAATTTCTTTCTGCCTTAAAACTTTACATAAAATCCATAATTAAGTCCTGTTAAAATGAGTTCCAGAATATCTCTAATTAGACTATGCTGTCAATATGCACGGTAAATCCAAGCCACAATTATATTTTGCTTTATCTATTGCAATATCTTCCCTAAAGTTTAACCCCTTTTCACTCTTACCTTCTCAAATTCATTCTTTGTAATACTGCCCTCTTTTTAGAATATGCATTATATTAAGTCACTCTACTTAAAAGACTTTTGTGGAGGATAGGTTTTAGAAGAAAACTACCTGCTTTACCATGATCCAAAAGGTCCTCATTATCTGGCTCCTGCCTAAGGCTCTGGCCTCATATCTCAAACCCATCCCCTATTCCAGAGTTAATATGATTTTATTTAAGTTGCTCAGGTTTTCAAGTTCTCTCTTCATTCAGAGCCTTTCCCCTTTGCTTTTTCTCATACCTGGAAATCTTTTTCTTTTAGTCTTCATACAGCTGACACGTTCTTATTATTCAGGTTTTAGATAAAACTTTGTGTCCTCATCGTTCTGGAGGTCCGAAATCTGAAACGGGTTCACTAAGCTAAAATCAAGGTGTAGGCAAGGCTGAATTTCTTCTGGAGGCTCTAGCAGAAAATCCATTCCCTTTTCTTTTCTAGCATCTAGAAGCTATTTTGCCCACCACATTCTTGATCACTGACCTTGTTTTCTTCTCCAAATCTTGCTAAAACCATCCTCTTTTAAAATTTTTCAGATATTGAGTCTTCTCTGCTAATACACTCTTTTTATTTTTTCTTTTAAGACTTTGAACACATTTTTAAGAACTGTTTTAAAGTTCTTGTCTGCTAATTCCAGTATCTGGGTCATTGTGGAGTCTGACTGCTTATTTATCTTTCCTGTGAGAATGTTCTCGTTTTTTATACACATGTAGTAAAATTCTACATGAATTTCAGTAGCATGTTTAGAGACTGGATTCATTTATCTTTCTCTGAAAAATGTTGGCATTCATTCTAGCAGAAAGTGTTGGCTAGCAACACTGACCCTGTAGAACTCTGGTCTTATACTTTTTGGGATGAAACGATTTGGGTTTTATCCTTATTCTCATTATGAATTCCTTATTCCTGGCATATAGATTTTCTTCCTAAAGTGCATCCTTTCTGCGATTTCAACAGAAAGCTGGAGGTTTTTATCTAATCTCTCTAACTTAGTGGGACTCAAACTCAACTACCCTGAGTTGAACTACCAGTAGTTTTAGTTCAGCTAACTTGAGACTGTCATACTGTGATAGGTCCAACCTTGCCAGTTGAGAGGTGACATGGAGGAGATCCTGGGCCAGCAGCTCTAGCTGAGCTCTCAGCTGAGAATGAATATCAATTTGACAGCTATGTAAGTGAGGCTATTTTGGAAGTAGATCTTCCAGTCCCATTAAAGCTGTCCCAGGTGACATTACATGGAGCAAAGATAATCTATTCTCACTGAGCCTTGCCCAACTTGTAGAATTTTGTTTTACCCTAAGTATTTTCATTAAAAACTGAACAATATGTCAATATATATTCACATATACATTATTCACACTTTTGACAAAACAAACACTGAACCACATAAATTTTTAAAAATAAAATTATTCATATGCTGGACACACACCTAGCCCCCCAAAATTAATTCCATTAACAGTACATGGATCACTGTATATATATTTTCACATATCATACATACATAAGTATGTATTTACATAAACTTATATGTATTTATTTATAAGTAAAGTTACATAAGAAGTTTTAAAAATATTTTCTACTACATATCTGATAATTTCTATACACCTATCAATATGAATACATTTATCTTATTCAACTGTTGTGTTATTTATGTTATACTTTGTATTATGTATATGCCAGAAGTTAAGAATGGGCATTTAGGTTATTTTTAACTCTGGAGGTCATCAATACTGCTCTGATAAACTTTCTTGTATAGATGTGTACACACACAGAAATATTTCTGTATAATAAATTTTTACAAAAAGAACTCGTGTTAAGAAATTTACACCTTTTAAAGTTTAATTAGAGACTATCAGTTGCTGTTCATAAAATCAAACATGTAACAGTCTTTTATATACTAAACACTTACTAACACTAGACATTGCAAATCTGAAAAATATTTTTGCCAATATCATAAGCCAAAGTGACATCATACTGCCATTTCACTTTTCATCTTCCTGACATTTACTCAGCTATGCATATTTTTTGTATTTCATTGCCCATGTGTATTTCTTCTGTAACATGATCATTCTTGAATTTTTCCATTTTTGAAATTATGGTTGTAATTTTTCTACTAATTTTTAAGGTATTTTAGAAATGTTATTCATGGTAATTTTTGGTCTCATGTATGTTTGAAGTATTTTCTACAAATTTGTTGCTTTTATGTTGATGGCTTCTTTTATCACACAGTATTCTAAAAGTTTTGTATAATAAATGTTAACAAGTGTTGCCTCTGTCCACTCTGTTTATCATGGCAGTCAAAAAGTCTCTCTATGTTTAAAGACATGGGGAATAGACATCCATCTCTTGATAAGGAGTGCTGATGTTCTGCAGAAAATGTGGTACCAGAAATATTGCTCTGGACTTTTTATGAAAATACAGTCTGCCACAGGTTGCATTTCAAAAACTACTTTAATTGACACACACACACACACACATATATATATGTCACCCACACACATATACATAAACGCATATATGTGTATAGATACAAAGTATGTGTAGATTCAAAGAGATACAAAGTTTGTGTGTGTGTGTAAATATCAAGAGAGGGAGAGAAATATATAGATACAGATAATATAAATATAGATAGATATGGGAAGAAAAGTTAAAATCATTTTCTTTCAGAACTTTGAAGATATTGCTTCATTGTTTTCTAAATTCCATTTTGCCAAGGGAAAATTTGTTGCCACTTTGATTCTTGCTTCTTTGCAGATAATCTGAGGGGTGTGTTGTGTGTATGTCTCTGTGTGTGTGTGTGTGTGTGTGTGAATGAGTGTTTAATTGCTTGTTTTTCTCTGGTAGCATTTTTTATTATAATTGTATCATCTTCTTTGTTTTGAGAATTCACCACATTAAGTCTACTTGTCTGATTTTTTATCGTATCTTGATAGACGTTTCAGTGTGAAGATGTGTCTTCAACTCTGAAGCATTTCCTCATCTCATTTGCGTGTTCTTGTCTTTTGGAATGCACTTTCAATGGATAGCAGGTCTTCTCAATATACCACCCATGTCTTCATTTATCTCTTTGTGCTTTTGTGCTGCGTGTTGAGCTATATCTTCCATTTTAATATCAAGATTCTATTGCCTTAAGAAATGTTCTACATAAAAATGTGAACCTGGTAAAGAAAATCAACTTTTAGTAACTTTTCTAATCACCCAAAATAACCAATATACTCATTCTCTTTGTTGACACTTTGTGTGCCTTAAAAATCTCCATAGGAGTCTCAGGAACTACTGAATTGTAACTCAAAATCTTTCCGCAAATCACTTTGTTAAAAATGTTTTGGATAGGTAAAATACACTTTTACTATATAAACACAAGCCAAAATGGTAAGTTCTATGAAATTTGAATAACACAGAAACATTCTGTGGGGTAATGGCTCTTAATTCCTTCGCACAGTCTTTCAGCTCACTAATTGAATCTTCGGCTTTGATATTAATAATTTGGTTATTTTTTGCATAATTAAATTTTATATTTTAATGATCAGTTTCTTTTAATCACAGTTGATTCTTGTTATTGTTAATGAATACTTTATCATACTGCCTCTATCTGTAGTCATTGCTTGTATTTATTTTAGTTTTCTATTTTCTCTTTTAACTCTGTTCTTTGGTAGCTATTTCTTGTATTTACTTGTTGGGTCCCTTTATTTCATGGCATTATTTTTCCTCAAATGGTGGGTGATTTTAGATTACCTGTTCTTATTTTCTAATGAGTTTCTAATTTAAATAGCAAATTTCTTCAACTAAAATAAAAAAACTCATTTGCCTTCTTATAAGCTTTTTCTTGCTTATGTTCGTTATATAGTTGGTTCAGTTCTGGTTTTTCTATTAACCCAATTCCAACTATTTGCTATCTTATAAAATTACTCATAATTTCTGGTTTATATCTTTGGTGTTATAATGTTTACAGTTTTTTTTTAATTGGAATATTTCTATGCAATCTACCATTTTGCCCTAATCTCCACTAATTTTATAGCCTGTTGGTAAAATCTTTCATATAAATGTTATATCTTTTCATTATTTTTAAAATTCTACATTTCTATTGAAAATATGGTGACTCCAGTGTAGCACTATTGATGTATTATTTGCATTAGAAGATGATTTTTAATCCAGACATGCTCATTTTTCTAGCTGTAAGAATTGGACGAATTATTTGTATTTTTTTATTTTCTGTGCTTCCAGATTTAAAATGTAGATGTAATCTATTATAAAAGCCCAGACTTATTTGCCTCACTGGATAATCTGCATGTTGAATTAAATGACAGAAGTCAGATTCTACTACAGCATAAGATAGTATCTAGTATCTACTACAGCATAAGATAGTATCTAGTATCTACTACAGCATAAGATAGTATCTAGTATCTATTTGGTTCTTTTTGATAAATTTAAATCTCTTTGATGGCAAGGATCATGTTTCAATTTTCACATGTATCTCATGCCTATGCCATGAGAGAATTACAAACATTTTCTTGTGTTTTATACTTTTGCACAGGTTGATCCTCCTGCTTATAGTTCTCATAATCCTCCTCCCGTGGCTGACTCCTATTCTTCTTGAAGACCCAGTTAAAGGTATGTCCTTCATGGAATTGCTTCTCTATTGCCCAACCTCCCCCAGCTGTGCAGCCTGTAGGCTAGACTGAGCGTCTTCTTCTACATGCTCTATTTTAGCCAAAGCACAGCTCAATCACTTAATTTACGACATTGCCTTACAAGTGTCTGTGTGATGAAACAGAGAGATTATGTACACTCCCCAAGGTCACACAGTTATTCATTTTCAGGACCAACATTCAAACCCAGAAATTTCAGCTCCAAAGTGTGAGCATTTAATACTATGCTTAAGTACAGGCTTAATAACACTAAATGAATATGCATCAGAAGAGTATAAAGCATACTGTGAATGCTAAAACAGATATCATAGCTGCTAAGCTATCCTATTTTGTGCATTCATTTGTAACATTTAATATGAAAAGCTATATTTATACAAGTAAACTGGATAAAGCCACATAATTTCTTCAGAGATCTGTAGTAAATTTCCTATGACATTTATGGATGAGAAAATGGGTGTTTTAAATAATTTTTACCATTAAATTTAACACAGTATTTGCAACATGCCCTGCTTATTGAGAATAAATTTCACCATATCTCTATTTTTTAAATTAAGGAAAATAATCAGTTACATTTGGATATACAGCATCTCAATATAAAGAAATGCAGTTACGTATTTACAAAGGCTTTCTTACATTTTATGTAAAAACAGCTTATTTTTTGAATGTGTAGATATAATTAACCAAACTAGGATTGAGACTAGAGCATCAGTCAATTTTGTAATTCATTGGAAGAAGTGCTTTTGTTTTGACCCTGCATGCAAATGCAAAATATCTAAATTTTAAATATTTAATTGATTATATTTTTCTTTTAAAACTGTAGGTATAAATATTTGAGGTTCACTTATATATATATATTTCCACTAGGTTATGTTGGGGAATGGCAAGTGTAAAAAACCATGCAAATGTATTCTTTATTCTCAAAGAAATTCAATAAAATACACTTTTAAAAATACTGTCAAATAGTTAAATAAATGTTCAATCAAATTTTTGCATCAGAAATGTTCAGTAACTGAATAAACCAAAGCCTGAAAAAATGGCGTCCTACCACACACACACACACACACACACACACACACACAGTTAAATATACCCTTTCCTGCATACTAAGGTATTTCATTCCAGCATTTCTAACTCCCTGTGCCTGGAGGTAATAATACTACATATCCCTAAGTTTATTTCACTTCCTTTTTTTCTCTTCTCGAGCATTGCCGTAAAAATAAATGAATATCGTTCCACTGTGCATGCTTTTTACACTCCTCATGATGAGAATGGATTCATGATAACCCATTTATTTTCTTTTCTTCTAACAATCTTTGCGTCAGGAATGAGATGCCTGAATTTTAATTCCTAATATGATCTTTGGAAGACTATAAACTTTTAATAGACTTTAAACATAAAGTGAGGGAAAAGATAAATAGCAGAAAAGTCTGTGGTTTGATCCCAGGAAATCCTGATTAATCGCCCTCAGATTGTGTCAGACCGTCCTGAATATTTTCTGAAAACAATTGGTTCATTTTATTGCCAAATAAATTGTAATTGATGTTACCAACTTCTAACCAAATAAAATTCTAAATGAGGGAGAAGAGACATAAGAACATACATTTCCTTATGTGAGATGGCATTTAGGACATATCTCATTTTATTTGTTCTCTGTGCTATTTATTCCTGTTAGTTTTGTGTGATAAACACAACAGGTTTAAGATGACAAAGATTTTCTTTCTGACTGTACCTCCCTGTGAATTGTTCGTGAGTAACTATAAATTAACACAAGATCAGAAATATTCAGTATTGTCTTTCATATCTCAGGGGCAAAATACTGACTACTTTCAGTGGTGTACAAGCACAGAATTTAAGGCCTCCTGAGAAGGAACACTCTCTTCTGCAATATCATCGTTAGCAATGTTTCCTGTGTGATTTCAAATTTTTGTTCTCTATTCAAATTGTTTCAATAAAATTAGACATTGTAATATTTACAGCTCTTTATATAAATCATCCTTTAAACCCTGAACAAAATGCACATGGGCTTTACAATCAGAAGAAAACGAAAAGAGGACTTAGGCATTAATACTGTGCAAAGGTTTAAATAATATATAATTTGTTAATATCCCTTTATTGACTTATTTTTAAAAATAAAAAAATGAAAATTTTTATTACATAAAAGAAAAGCAAAAACATCTCTTGCTGTGACAAAATACTATGAATTATTTTTCTAAAATTGCATCTCCCTTTAAATAGAGCAGAGAAGAAAACAAAACAGTTAAAAAAAATTAGTTGGTATTGCCACAATATATGCAACCCCCTGAGCTTTGCCTTTTAAATCAGCATTCTGCTGTTAAATAATAAAAGAAAAGTCCCATTATTTTCCCAGCTTCACTTTGCTTAAAGTGATTGATGTAGAATTTTACTGCCATCCAATGGCAGCCGCCTAATATAGCTCAAGTAAATGTCTAAAGCCTTTTGATCAAATTGCAGTCTAGGGAATTTAACTTATGTAGTACACTCAGAACTTACATCAATACATCTCTGTTTGTTACACAGTGAGAAAGAAATATGACTACAGTTTCAATTTATTGTTCGTTTTCCAAATTCAATTTAACAGTGAATTACTAATATTGCTGAACATAATTACCTAAATGAATAAATCAACCTGGGCTATTCACTAGAGAGAACATTAGAGCATAATATTAATTTTTACATGCACCTCATCATATTAGTTTAAAAGGTTTCTTTTTACAACTAACAATCTTTTCCTACCAGGCAAAATAGCCTTTATTAAAAGACTGTTCTCAGCTTTACTTCTGTTATTTGGAAGACATTTGAATATTTTTACCTGCTACTGTACATCATATAATTTCTGATTAACATTAAATTGCATACTGTTTTAATTATAATCTTCTTTCCTAAATGATTGAGTATTTAGATCATTTCTCAAAAAGGCAAAATAAAAATTATGTCTGATTGATATGAATGAGTTTGTGCTTAAAATATTCAAGCTTAGTTATTTAAAATTCCTGATTTGAGTTAGAAGAGTTGATGGGTAACAACCTAATTTTACTTTTCATTAACATTAACTAAAATATAATATATTTGAAATTATAGGTAATTGCTATGACAGAATTATTTTATTTCAATAAAACTTCATGAAAAGTATATTTTATGATTTATTTATATATAAATGACATTTTGCTAAAATATGAAGTTTAATTCAGTAATTAATTATTTTAAATACAGGAAAATTTAGATAAGCTATCTGGCCTATAATATGAAAAGTCTTTCCAATGTTATTTTATTCAACTGAATGTTTTAAGTGTGTGTGTGTGTGTGTGTGTGTGTGTGTGTAAAAATAGCCTCAGGCCTGAAATACATTTTGTACTCTTGAACATCTGAGACCAATAATTCAATGGAATTGAAACACAGTAACATATTTATTTTAACTTATTTTAAATTAGAATATTTAATTCAAACTTCTCCTTCAGTTAAAACCTCACATCTTACTGTTTTTCTAAAAGATCCCCAAATTAAATCCAAAACATTTTTTTAAAAAAATCCAGACAAGACTTCATACTGAGAGAAATTTTGTAAAAGAGCTGAAAACAATTGTAGGAATTTTGAATGGAAAGAGATAAACTGACCATTTGCTGATATTAGATGGAATTTGAAGACTCGATGTTTACAGAATAAAGGACGAGGCAGCCATGCCTCTGTGCCTATAGTAAATTTGATTTTTGTTTCACATATTTAAAAATTATACCATCATTTAAATCCTCCTTTCTAACCAGATGATTTTGGTGTGAACCTCAGTTTTAATAATGTTTATGAAAGAAGTCTAAATTTCACTCTGCCTCAGCTCCATTATTGATAAGATTAGAAACTAGACCTGAAATAATGGCAATAGAAAAATCAGTTGCTTAGTGTACCTAGACATTGTTAAGAGTTTGAGATAAACTAAATCTTATCAAAAGTTAATTCTACCTATACTATATTTTTGTGGTATATATTTAAATAGTATCAACTTATATACTATATATCCATATACATACTATAAAATGTTTTTAGAAAGTTTTATATTTGACCTCTTATTATTAAATTTAAAAAATCAGTTTCCAGTTATGAATTATGTTTTAAAAGCCTCAATAATATTTTCTTCATTTAACTGATATTACACTACAAATTATCTTTATAAGCGAAGGACATTTTGCTTTTCTACCAAACAATCATCCCGTCTAACATGCACAATTAGTATTTTCTCCACCTACATGTATATTCAAGCAATTAAACTAAAATGTAAACAGAATCTGAAATTTTACTACTTAAAACTCACTATGAATAAGAACATTTTCATTGATATATTTCTTTATCAATTCCTCTCGTTTTCTTATCCAATGTAACAAGCAAGGTAAGTTAATTTCTTTATTCTATGTAAAATATGAAGCAATTTTAGATGGTTCAATTACCTGAAACATCTTGTTCTATAATGATTTTAGTTCCCTTTTCATTAGCAATAATACTAAGGAAAATTTAATTATTATTTGCAATGTTGTCATTCACTATGACTTAGAGAAGTATCTCATTTTTAAATCTCAAACATTAAGAAATACAATAATTTCAACTCACTTTTGCATAATGTGATAGAAGACTGATATGAAAATTAGTATAGAAAAATATTTAATGATCTTATGACTGTTGTCAGTATTAAAGGTATATACATCTATATTTCAAATTAAATCTTAAATCTAACTTTAGGCAACACATATTTTAATATGAAACTAATAATAGGTTGATGTAAGATAATTTTCTTGTTTTAATTTTAATGCCCACCATTATGAAGTATACTTTGTGGTGCCTTTTTCAAAATAGAGAATGAAGTAGAAAAAAATAATGCCACATATGCCAGGAGATAGAAATGGGTGAGTTTCTAAGCTGCACATCTTTGATGATGTATATAATCAAAGACATATTTAGATATTTGCTTTTCGATTGAATAAGCACCTTGCTGCCAAATGTATACTCTTATATTTGCATTAAATTAAAAATATATATATTTGGAATGAAGTCTGTTTACATTAAGGTTGTGATTAGTTACATCCTTCTGTTTGATTCATTCCCTGAAAAAAAAAAATCTTACACCATGGGTAACACAATTCCTATGCCATGACACAGAAGTTCCCACAGCTTTCCTATTTCATCAGAAATGGAGAAACCCATTGTTTCGCAAGACAGCCATGGCTGAAGGCTTCTGCCAGCCATCTAATAAAATGATAGCTATTTTGAGTTAAGCATGCTAATATCAGATCCTATCAAACTAAAACATTTCAGAAGTACAGACCATGGTCTTTCTTCCCCCAAAGACAGCATCAAAATCTGCTCAAGATAAAAGTAAAAACTTCTGATGAATATACACTACATGATTAAAAACCTAAGTCCCTATGGTTTAAACCTTGAAGACATTTTAATTATCTATTTAACATCTTGCTATTTCTGGAATTCTGACTGAGAATGTCTCTGACATAGTATTTCGTGGAATGTCCTTCTCTCATACTGAGCCGCTTTTATACTCCAGATGTAAACACAAAGCTTGCCTTTCATCTTTTTAAACTCCATCACATAAAAGGAAAGGTAAAAACCCTAAAGACCACTTTTTCAGTGAGTCTCCTATATAGATTATATAGTCTCCTATACAGATTATAAAACTAATACATTTCCGTGAAATATGGAAATCTAACAATTTTCCTTTATTATTTTTGTACTTGCTTAAGAGTATATTTAACAATTCTGCATCATGATTGAAATTTCTTTCTTTTAGAGGGAGAAGAAAACTAATAGCACTTTAGATGTAATATATACTAAGCTGTTTGCTTCTTTCACAGGAGTTGTCATTATTCAAAATTTCCACTAATTTTTAAATGTGATCAAAGTAACCATATTATAATTTAAAAAAAAACTTTCCTAAAATTCCAAAGTAGTATTTGATAAATAAATTTTCACTTAAAACTATTTGCCTCAGCTAAGGTTACTTTTGGCTAAACTAAATGCTATGGAAACCTTGGAAGAAAATTTTTAGTACCATGTAATTAAGGGAATTAGTATCAAATTTTCAGGTACTTGACAATTAAATTATTCAGTTTTTACAAAGACAAAAGAAAAGGAAAACAACTATGACCCCTATTATATTGCTACAGTATGATTTTTCTTCACATTTTTGTAATTTCTTTATATATTTCACAAGCTTAGTTGTATGTCTCTGTATTTCTCTGTATATCTCTGAAAGATTAACTTATGGTTATGTAATTATATATTCATTTTACCTTTGAAAAGATGAATAGCATATCATGATGCATTTTATATTAGTATACGTATCTCAGAACACACATAACTTTTGAACCTATAAAACTTTCTGTATTTGGTTAAAAAGTAGGAGTAATATTAAGCAACATTTGTTTACAAAATGTGATTTATAATGGCATTTGGATAACAAAAGATGCTTTCGTTTGGGTTTGTCAACCTTATGGCCCTGATGGTTACTCATAGGAGACAGATTTTATCTTAGAAGGGGGTATTTGCTAACTAGGATTGAAAGCATCATGGTGGTGGCATGCTCCCATATTACCACTTGAGATTCATTGCTGGCTGATCTACAGAGCAGCTTTGATTGCAGTTTTACCAAGCCAGATTCCTGCTGTCCTGGCTGCAAGGTTTGTTTTCTTTTGTTTGTAGCAAGAGGGGAGGTTATGCTTGATTTTCTACTTGCCTCTAAACTTTAGAGCTTAATTTTGGCCTAAGAAAGAGGAGAATTTCTTAAAGTTGATGTGTTTCACTTAGCTTTATGAAAGTGGGAAAAAAGAAAAACAGTCCTTGCTGTTTTCTTGTTCATTGTTTAATCTATTAACTACTGGATTGAAACTTTTTTAAATTTCCTGATAACCTCTGAATCAAAGTAAATAAAGTTTCCACACTTGGAAACTAAGAAAGGACTTTCACAAAAGAAAGTAAGACAAAAAGAAAATATGGAGGTTCTGAGGTTACCATCAAATCAGCTCTAAGTTCCTTCGCCTGACAGTCAAGACCCTTCCACAACTGGTTGGAGTTCCATTCTCTTTTCAGGGCTCAGCTCATGTCCCACTTCCTCTGTGATCTTCTGCACCCTTTCCTTAAGTAACTTTATTTCCTCTGGCATGAAGAAAATAATGTCGAGGAATACAAAATATTAAGTAGATTTTGGAATGAAATATTTAATTGCACAGCAATGTAGAAAACAATGGAAGCTAGGATAAAAATTATGTTAGATTATTAAAAAATTTGAATGAATGACAATTTAAGGAGAGTTTAGATTTTAAAGAGCGATTAAAACTGTGCTTTCATAACATGCTTGTCTCGGCCTCCCAAAGTGCTGGGATAACAGGCACGTACCACAGCTAAAAATACAAAAATTAGCCGGGCGTGGTGGCACGTGCCTATGGTCCCAGCTACTCCGGGGGCTGAGGCAGGAGAAACCCTTGAACCCGGGAGATGGAGGTTGCAGTGAACCAAGATGGTACCACTGCACTCCAGCCTGGGCTACAGAGCAAGACTCTGTCTCCAAAATAATAATAATAATAATAATAATAATAATAATAATAGTAAATAAATAGAATGTGTGTATTTCACCCAAAAGTGTGGCTTATTTTTAGAAACAGATTACATTTTTTATGTCAGATAAGATAATTTTCATATACTGTACATCAACTTGTTGATCTCTAATTTCCAAATGTGCAATACATGCTCAAAAAACTGTCGAACAGACTGAGGAATGAATAAGACTAACTGTAATATTTAGAAAATTGGCAGAACTCAGTATAGCATACATCATTCTAGCAATCCTTAATAATTCATAGTAAAATATTAACGGATTTTGTTTATTCAAAAAGTTCATTGCAACTAACCTCATTCATTTCAGATATGACACTTAATTAATTCAATAATAAAATTGTTAGGAGTATAGCATATTATTTTACTACGTATAAGCTTTAGAAAGTAAAAATAGTTTCTGTCTGAGTTTATCTTTATAAAAGACTTAGTAGTAAAGGCATTCCTACTTTCAGTTTTCTCTGTAAGGGGTTCCAAAGAGGGGACACATTAATAGCACACATTATAAACATTAGCTAACTGAATTTTTAAAAGATTAAATAAACAAGCACTAAGACATGCATTAAAATTTTATAAATAACTATTACTTATTCTTTATTAATCAGCAACAACATTGATAAGTTAACAGGCATAGTTTTCAGCAGGTAAGAGGGTGCTGGAGTACTCATCAGGATTGATTATGTGAAACCATGCCCAACTAAACCTTGAGAAAATGTACACATTTTATACACGTAAAAGAGAGTGAATGGCCCACTTACAGATTATTTGACATCTCTACTTGGCCATGCCCCTTTATCCCTGTAAGAATGTAAGGCAGGCCGTGTTCTCCTGGGATGTTGGGGAGATAGTCTTTTTGTCCAGATTGGTTCATGTTTTTAGAAATTTTAATTTCTCAGGTCACTCATATAACTCAGTCACTGTGTCTTATCTGGAGTGGTTGTTCTGGGGCAGCAGTTCCCAAACTTTTTGACACCAGGGACTGGTTTCGTGGAAGAAAATTTTTCCACTGACCAGGGGGGTGGGGTGGGGATGGTTTCAAGATGATTCAAGTACATTACATTTATTGTGTACTGTGTTTCTATTATTGTTACATTGTAATATATAATGAAATAATTATATAACTCACCATAACGGAAAATCAGTGGGAGCCCTTAGCTTGTTTTCCTGCAACTAGATGGTCCCATCTGGGGGTGACAGGAGACAGTGACAGATCATCGGGTATTAGATTCTCATAAGGAGTGCACAACCTAGATCGCTTGCATGTGCAGTTCACAATGGGGTTTGAGAATCTGACAGGAGGCGGAGCTCAGGCCGTAATATGAGCTATGAGGGGTAACTGGTTCCTAACAGGACATGGACTGGTACCCTGGTCTGGATTAGCTGACCGAGTGTCTAGAATCATCAAAGTATTTAAGGTGGTTAGTGTATCTAGAACAGTGTGTCCAGACAAGAACGGATTATATATTGGGAATAGTCTCTGCTATAGAGTCAGTCGATTATGCCTGGTTGACATATCTTATGCTTCTTATCCAGATGGCACTTGGTGAATAAATATGGAATGATAACCATGTATACAAAATTAATCTTTCCCCAATGTTTCAGCTGGGTTTGGTTTCGTGTGATCACATTATTCCCTCACAGAGTAGTCATGGAATACTATGCTCAGTTGAACCTTGGAGGAAACATGCATCATTGCTTTATATAACAAGAAAAACTGAAGTAAATTGTTTGTTTAATGTCTCCTAACTCTGCTAAAGCCACCAGAATAGTTGCAGCTTGAAAGTTTATCATAGAGTATATATTTGAATTTCTATATATTTATACACTATGAAAATGACTGCCATAATAATAACAGTAATATAAAACACTTTATTGAGCACTCACTGGAAATCAGGTGTCAAAAGTAGAGTCAGAAACAAAATCATTTAGAAAAAAAAAAATTCATTTGCAGAAAAATTTGCATTGGAGTACAGGTTTTAACAGAACTTTCTCCTAAAATTAAATAAGTGAGGCTGGGTCTGGTGGCTCACACCTGTAATCCCGGGACTTTGGGAGGCCGAGAAGGGCGAAACACAAGGTCAGGAGGTTGAAACCATCCTGGCTAACACGGTGAAACCCCGTCTCTACTAGTAATACAAAAAAAAACTGGCCAGGCCTGATGGCGTGCGCCTGTAGTCTCAGCTACTCGGGAGGCTGAGGCAGGAGAATGGCGTGAACCCAGGAGGTGGAGCTTGCAGTGAGCCAAGATCGTGCCTCTGTACTCCAGCCTGGGTGACAGAGCGAGACTCCATCTCAAAAAAAAAACAATTAAATAAATGAAAATAGACTAGAAATAAATTTAATTTATCAAATTTGTAATGTTTATGATGGAAAATTAATAACTGCTTTGAATTATTATCAAATTAAAAGATATTCTCCAATTTCTACACATCAAAATTTCAGAGGTCAGGATAAACTTATTTTTGTTAGGGAGTCAGTGACTTACAAGAAAGTCTCAAGGTTTGACTTAATTTGTGGACTTGAATTAGACAGAATGAGTCTGTTATCCTTGCTGTCATTGTTTTTTACCTTAGGGTACAAAGCATTTTTAAAATTTTCCCTTGCGTGGAATATGATGTAAACTCTTGTTCTTTTAATGGAGCGGGGTAAGGTGTTACATTATTTCCTTACAGACATTGTGCGAGGCACTTCATTCACTTATCTCTAATGATAGGCCCATGATGTTCATAGGGCACTATTTACTCATTGAATTTACAATTACATGGGAGGTGTAGTTTAATTTGAATTAGTAATACATTAGGCTTAGTAAATAATTTAGTGAGCCCATTGAGAATGATCCAAAATACCAGCACCCACTTGTACCATATGTATGGTCAATATTATTTTCTGTTAGAGCCTCATGAGGAGACTACAGAGAAATTAGAAACTAATTAAGCATATAGAACCGAAGTTTTCACTCCCCAGTCCATTATATGCAGCCTATTACTCCTCCAGGAGCTTCGTAAACTTCACTTTAACAAGCTGAAAAGACATTATGAAGATGAATGTATCAACAATTCTAATACATATTTGCATCTGATTAACAATGCAAGAAGAAAGTACT
This sequence comes from Symphalangus syndactylus, assembly GCF_028878055.3. Classification (NCBI taxonomy): domain Eukaryota; kingdom Metazoa; phylum Chordata; class Mammalia; order Primates; family Hylobatidae; genus Symphalangus; species Symphalangus syndactylus. Next base: position 48,627,899 of record NC_072439.2, on the reverse strand, counting down.
CTCAGAACTATACTTGGTAGGATGTAGTACTTTTCTTTCTGAGATATAGCTTCCATTCCTTTTAATTGGTGAATGATAATATAACTTTACATATTGCATTATTTTCAATATTAAAAAATTAGGTTAAGAAACAGTCTGAATTAAAATAGAAAACAGGCTGCATTAAGTCAGTTTTACATATTCTAAATATGCAATTAATTTTCTTAAACATATTCAATAATGAATCAACCAAGAGTATTTTCAAGTAAGATCTCCTTTTGCGCTTATGCTAATGAAAGGATCAAATTCACTTGTAATTGGCATCTGTTTGCTCATCAACGATTAGAATGTCAACCCTCTTAAAAATAACTTGTCAATTAAATAAGGTGTAGTGGAACCAGGACTACATTGGCATTGTTCATAAAATAAAAAATTAACTTTAGTTCCTGTCAGATTCGATTACCACATTTTTCTTTTTTATTCATGTGGTGAAGGATCACATACACAGGGCAGGAATCTGGATCTGGAAATTAAAGTTGGAGTGGAGGCCAAAGAAAAGGGAGCAGGCTAGGCCTTGGAGCTATTAAGTATTGGAAATTCCATTGCCTTTTGAGATGTCTCACATGTATCACTCTTTTTCATCCTCACAGCCTCTACTTGAGTTCAACAGTGCATGTATCACCTGAAATAATATAACATCTCTTGTTTTCTTAACAGGTGTCAGTCTCCACTCCTAACTGGTCTTTGAGTTCTTCGCACTACCATCTTTGTTTTCACACTAACATATGAGTTTTGCTTTTAAAAACAGATAAAATCAAATTTTACTTTCCTCCGTAAAAACTACAAATTCATTGAAAAACAAAGGTCTAACTTCAAGGTAATTATTCTGCATTTCAACCCAAATTTTTAATGACCAGTGACCTTCGCACTCCACTCCTTGGTCCACCCACGCTTGAATTCATTCTCAAATCTTACCACCGTTTTATCTGTTTTCCAGTGGGCCACAATATCTCATAGTTCTGAACATTCTCTTTTCTCTGCTTAGAATGGACGTAGAACTCTTCCCTCAAGCTCACCAGTAAATTTTACTGTCTTTTAAGATGCAGAAATAATCTCTTATTTTTGAAGACTCTCTCTCCGTTTTTCTCTCTATCTCTCCTGCTTCAGGTTATATGCTAGCAAAAGGATGAGGCAAGGATAGATGTTCTTTAAGGATAAATATTTGCCTGTTTAAAAAGCTAAAGACTGCCCAACCAAAATAATAAAGGCACTAACTTTGATAAGAAAGTCATAAATAGCATCAGTGACAAGGAGATCTATATTTGTTGTTACTGCTATTTCATTCAGGAAACCAAATTTTATCATACTAGGACAAGAGATGGCTAAACTGATTTGAGTGGAAAATATGAGACCCAATTTATATAGAAATACATTTTTCTAATTAGTAAAGCTAAAATTGTAAGCATTCCAATTCACAATGTGAATTGTGTCTTTTATATAAAAGGAGATAATGCAAGTAAAATATTTCTGTTTTAATTATAATTGCTACCAAGGTTATCTTTACTGTTCTTGTTAATATTACATTTAATTTTCCTTTATAGGCTTAGTCTAACACTTTCTGTACTAAATGTTTCTTTGGTAAAACTGTTTTTTTTTTCTTTAAAGAGAGTATCAGTTAGTGTGTCAATACTGCTGCATAATCACTCATACCAAAACTTAGTGGCATTTTAGAGTAAGCATGTAATTTTTTTTTTTTTTTTTGCCTTTGTAGTTCCAGATAAACTGGGTTTTTTTGTTGTTTTTTGTTGTTGTTTTTTTTTTTAACTCTTCTAAGCTTAGTTAGGCTTAGTTTTTGTCTCAGCCTTCTTCAATGTGTTCTCCTAAATCCTACAGCTAACTTATTTTCTTCTGGTAAAGAAAAGCAGGAAGGCAAGAGGGTAAGTTCAATTGCCAACACATTTCAAGACCTTCCTTGTTTCCCATGTGTGAACATCCCATTGCCCCCTACCCAGAAGCAAGGAGCAGACAAGCACAATTCTGCCATGGAAAGTGTGGATATTTGCTAAACAACAGGACTTTTAATTTTAAATAATGAGCTGTTAGACAGTTTTTATTCTGTGGACAATGAGATTACAAGTGACTTGTATATGTTACCTTTCTTCTAGAAATCCACACCCGGGCATCTACTAAAAATACAAAAAAATTAGCCGGGCGTGGTGGCGGGCGCCTGTAGTCCCAGCTACTCCGGAGGCTGAGGCAGGAGAATGACGTGAACCCGGGAGGCGGAGCTTGCAGTGAGCTGAGATCGCGCCACTGCACTCCATCCTGGGCGACACAGCGAGACTCCGTCTCAAAAAAAAAAAAAAAAGAAAGAAAAAAGAAATCCACACCCAGACAGCGTTTCCATTACTTTCGATTTTAGAGGTGTTTAGTTGCCAGATCTTTTTCTCACTTTCATTGACCGTTTCCCTCCACTCTTCTAACCATCTTCCTACTTATTTTAAAGTCAAAGTGAATTATGTTTTGGCTTTCAAGGCTTATTAATCTTGGACCTTGCAATTATAAAGATTGTTATGTATCTTTCCAGTACTTGTGATATTATTATTATGGGAAAATATAGAAGGTTTTTATAAATAACTGATTTGAAATTATTATGTAACATAACCCATTTTACGAGAAGAAATACCCTCTCGCAAACACATACACACTTAAATACTCTCCATGGCTAATTTGTTTTCTAATATTATAATTCAAATAAATATTAAATGTTAAAGTTAATTTACATAATCAGTAGGGATTATTTTTGGTTAAGTACAAGGTAATTTGATATGTTAAGTTTTTTCCTTCTGTCACAATTAATTTATTGTTTATTTGTGGGGAATTTTATATTCCAGTCATCAAAAACAGTTATAAAAGCAATAGTATGGCCGGGCGCGGTGGCTCACGCTTGTAATCCCAGCACTTTGGGAGGCCGAGGCGGGCGGATCACGAGGTCAGGAGATCGAGACCACGGTGAAACCCCGTCTCTACTAAAAATACAAAAAATTAGCCGGGCGTGGTGGTGAGCACCTGTAGTCCCAGCTACTCGGAGAGGTTGAGGCAGGAGAATGGCGTGAACCCGGAAGGCGGAGCCTGCAGTGAGCCGAGACTGCGCCACTGCACTCCAGCCTGGGTGACAGAGCGAGACTCTGTCTCAAGAAAAAAAAAAAAAAAAAAAAAAGCATTAGTATACAATATCATACACATTCCATATGACAAATGTTGACATTAATTCATCTTCTGATTCAAAAATTTCTTCCTATTTTAATAAAGAAATGCACTGGAACTAATCTGTTTTGAACCGTTTTAGGGATCCTTTTAATAATGAACTAGAAAATTAAAATGTTATACTTAATAGTATTGCTGTTACGGCCTCAATTTAATAAATAGACTTAGTGTTCTTGAAATGGTAATATATGATATACAGGCAAGAGAATATTTTGGAGCTTGTACTAATTTTGTTTAGATGTTATGCATAGCTCATTGTAGTGAAAGAGCCAGGAATTAATCAACACATCATAGATTTACAGAACTAAATATCCCAAATGAGAGGAATATATTTCCCACATCAAGTAAGTCACCAAGGAAAATTATTAACAAAGTTCTCATTCAAGAGGATTTCAGACACTAAACTACACTTAGCAGGATTAGTAGCATAGTGTGGTACAAGAACACTGAATAAGATTATATGATTAATGTTTTATTGTGGTTGCAGTTAGGCTTTCATTGGTTATAGCAAGAAACGCGCCCCACTCAAACTTGAACTGCAGTTAGGCAGTTAGGATTTGGAGGAAGGCCCAGGAGGTACAATCAGGGCACAAGGACAGAGTCCTGGATTTGCCTATGATCTTTCACAAGGTAACTTTATATGATAAGACAGCATACCTTCTGTCTTAAAGTAGATATTTCAACCAAAATTATTACCTTAAATATATCTGTTCTTACTCTAAATTCTTAAATTCACTGTATTCAAGATTTAAAATTTAACCCGAAGACCCTTTAATTTTGTAAATAAATATGAAATTATCTTAAGTTAAAATTCATTAATGGATGTTGAAATAAATACAAATATTTTCCAAAATTCCTTTTTTTTTTTAAGACCGAGTCTTGCCGTGTCGCCAGGCTGGAGTGCAGTGGCGCGATCTCGGCTCACTGCAAACTCCACCTCCCGTCTTCAAGCGATTCTCCTGCCTCAGCCTCCCGAGTAGCTGGGACTACAGGCATGCACCACCACACCCAGCTAATTTTTGTATTTTTAGTAAAGATAGGTTTTCACCATGTTTGCCAGGATGGTCTGGATCTCTTGATCTCGTGATCTGCCCGCCTCGGCCTCCCAAAGTGCTGGGATTAGAGGCGTGAACCATTGCAACCGGCCACAAAATTCTTCTTAATGTTGACATAAATAAAGTTATCTCAGGATTATATTTCAACCTGTGCTTCAATAGTGATGTCTCCATTAGAAGCCTCTGGGAGTAAATGAATCAATGAGTTCCAATCACACTAAAATATTTCCAGAGACAGATTTACGTTTGCTTTAAAAAGTGGGCTCTTTAACACTTTTCATTAGAAGTAATGAATATCTGACAGAAGAGAACAAATTTTGTAATTCCTAAATAACTGACTAGTAGTGTCATTTTTATATATGAGACATTTTAATTCATTATGAATTATTCATGCAGCTACCTTAATTTTAATTACCAACCCAACAAAGTTAAAAATCACACTCTACCTAAAAATATAAACTCTATCACACTGAAGTTGAGAATGCATTATTCTTTATACATAATTGCTATCATGCTGAGGTTGGGTTGCCACCTTTTCCTGTGAAACCACAAAGAGGTTCTGTATGTTATTGCTTTCAACATATGCACATGCTAGTTTCTGTTACCATTGTTAAAAACAGACTCTTTTGACAATCTTTTTTTTCTGATACTTTTCATCCTAGAAGGTTTATTAGTTTTACTTTACACAACCATTCGGCACGCATTGCCACTAAATAGATGACTTCTCACCAAAGAATTGAATCTGTAATTTGTAGGAAGAACAGAAATCTAGGCTCCAAGAATCCCAAATTAGAAGTCCTCCTAGGAGTCATCGTAATTTAAAGCTCTGCCATAGTTTACTAGTGATGAAGAGATTCATAAAATTTTGTTGGGGGTACTGCATCCTTGACATTGCTTCTAGCAAGAGTAAGAGCTACTCAAGAGAGATACTAGTTTCACTTATTTCACTTAAATACCCATGGATCAATGACACAACTCTTCAAAATGCTGTGGATTGCCTTCCTACAAGACAGGGAAAATAAACTACGACTGTATATTGTGTTCCAGACATTATGTATTTAATTCTCAAACACATCCAAATGAATACAGTTGGAATAATGGGTATTCATTTCTTGGTAAAATAAGCTGCATTTTAAACTTTAAATTTTTAGTTAACATGCAAGTATAGTATTAACCATTATTCTTAATAACACTATCTTTTAACCTCATTGCAATGAAGAAATTTGTGGATGATATACAGACCATCACTGTCATGTCTCTTGAGTAAAATTATAAAGGATGATTTATGGCAGGTTCTTGGAGAAGAAATTTAATTTTCACAAGTTTTCTAGGTTTCTCATTGCCAACTGGTCACTACTTGTAAAGAAATAGAAGACAGTTCTGCTGATTTAAAAAGTCGTGTATCAATTGGTCTCAAATTTCTCTCTTTTGTTTTAGCTGAGGCCTTATTTGAGGATATTCAAAATATTGCATTGTCTGTGTTTGTTTTTGTTTTGTTTTGTTTTTAAGTAGGCACTATGGAGCCAGAACAAGGTGCCTTGCTGCTCAGTTAAAGTTAACAGAGGCCATGACTGGTCTTACACAAGATCTAGGGAGCAGATGGGCCAGGAAAGCAGGGCCATGGTCACCAGCCATAAAAGTGTTCCCCCTGGGGTGTCTTAACAACAGCTGAAGCATTAGAGGCATTTCCTCTAGAGCCATCTGGCTTTGATTTTTTTAAGCTATTTTTTTTCCGTCGACAGACAGCCACAAAGTTAAGGAAGCAATAATTCTTCTCTAGTTACTGTAACTGCTGGTGCAAAATCACCAGCCTCTAAAGCCACTTGTAGAATACAGAACCCATCTGACTAAAGGGTGTTCTTCTTTAGAAAAAAAAAACTGTATTATTAAAGAGGAATTTTGTGAAGTGATACTATAGTTCAAACTCAGTGTACATGTTTTTCAGGAGATCTTATAGGTTAAAATAATGTTGGCTTGCTTTATTCCAGCTCATTGAAGTTTCAGTTATTCCCTTCTGCCACCCTCAAAAATGCTTTTTAAAAACTGAAACAAACTAATGGTACTCTTTGGAAAAGCACCCCTTTTCCCATCCCCACCCCAAGATTTATTTTGACAATAATTGAAATAATTTCGATGGTACCTCAGTAATGCATTGAGTTGTAATTTGTTAAAGATTTATGAAGTTCTGATTACATCAATCACTGCAGTTAGAAAAGCAATCTCATCTATATTGTTGAAAAAGAACATTTTCCTAGAAAGGAGTTGTGGCTGGCAATGTCCAACTGCAAAAGCATTTAGAAGACAAAGTGAATTAGCAGAGTGGGAAGAGATGGTGAATGATGATACATGCGAATGTTTGCAAATTTTTGATGAAAAACTCGTTCTAAATCATAGGTTATATATGATTCTAAAGACAGACGATTGATGTCCCAGCATCAACTTTATTGCCAGAATAAAACAAAAGGAGATGACAGCCACAGATGTCTTTCCTAAAATATATAGTTTCAAAAAAAAAAAAGAGTGGATTCTAGAAATAATAAACTGAGAGGCTGAGAGTGAATAGGGGCTGGCAGTCAATAAGACTATCTAGAAATCGCTAAAGAAATAAAGCCATACAAAGAAAAAATGAATCATATTTAAGAAGCCGCAGGAATATGATCAGGTTATGCCACAGGGTGCAAGGTGGGTCTGGTTGGTTCAGTTGAACCCAGAAACTGCAAACACCATATGGATAATAGAGATCCACTTCTATTTGCACTTCCTGCATAGCATAAGTTTTGGCTTTCTGGTTTAATGGAATACTACAGTAACAGAGTTGATGATGATGACAAGCTTTCAGTTATCTTTAGCTTTCTGTGGCTCCTTGGTTTTTTGTGTTGCTGTTGTTTGTTTTTTAACCTAAAATACTGGCTTTAAAGTGTTACTGATTGGATCATAATGTCGGGTGGTCAAGGGAAAGCAGTGGATAATTCAATTTGGCTTAGTTTCTCTTTGATTTGAAACTTAAGACCATGCAAAGGTATCATCTCCAGCACCGTAACTGAGTAGGAGTAGTTCTACCAGAGAACAAGGTGATAATTAACTTATTAAACCCCTCTGTTTTGAAATTTTAAAGAACTTAGTTGAAATAAAGGCAGTAAGGTCTACCAACAAAATGAGCTAAGACTTTCAGATCAAACAAAGGTAACAAACTGAAAATTTTGAATTGGTAAAGCTGATATTGTGTTACTAATTTTCTCTGAGAAAATGACAACAAGCAATATATAGGACAATTAAGAAACAAAAAGTTACTTAATTGAATTTAAAAGCAGTTAGATGACTTTACATTGAATTAAAGATATTCAAAAAGTATCTCTAATTTCACAAAATTAAATTGATAGTCTTATAACAAAAGTAACTTGTTTTATTTTTAACTGTCACACATCCCATACTCACGCATTATTTTTGTTAATTAACGAAAAAGAACTCAAGTGTTACCAATTGACTTAGTGGCAAAATAATAAAAAGAAACTAACAAATCAAAAATTTATACACACACACATCTTAAGTGACTTAGAGGGTTACTTCTATGTAAACATTGTATAAATATATTTCAATCTCATATCTTGTTCTTCTCTTTAAAAATAAAGAAAAAACAAAGGCAGAATAAGAATTAACAAAAAAGAAATAAAATAATTTTTCAACAGAAGTAGAGAATAAGTCTGGACGGTGTCATTGGAAAATCTGTAAGGGCTAAACTTAAATGAACATACATAAGATGCTAAGGAGTATGTCTTAGAGCAGTATTTGCAGAGTAAGTACACTGTTTTCACTTATTTTATATGTGATACATTAGATAGGGAGTGGTAGGAAAGCCACTGCTTGCCCCTGCACTGATCCTCAGTCACAAGCTATGAGATAAGGCTGCCAGCAGTGGTGAAAATTAGATAAAAGGTGTGATAGAGAACATTCGGATTGAGTGCATGGTAATATACATTTGCTGACATCAGGCAGAGTGCAAACGTTCCACATTTGCAGGAACTAGCTATTGATTTTTTGAAAAAAAATTTAAATGCTGGGAGTAGTAAGCTATACAATTACTGATCTAAGACATCTGGAAAAGCAAATTCATAATACACTGCAAGACTTGACACCTGAAACTTCACTGGTAGCCCATGCAAACATTCCCCTGTGGTGACTATGGTTACCAATACTGTACTATCTTATTTGAAACTTGTTAAGAGAGTGGATCTCTATTGTTCTCATCAAAAACAAGCAATCAAAAACCCTAAATAGACACTAAACATAAATAAATTATCTTAAAAGCAACTAGAACTAAATGACAAATGTCCTATAATAAATGACATTTACATTGACAAGAAATTTCTCAAAAGTAACATTCAGACATAACGAGTCAAATATTTTTAAAGTGATGAGGTAAAACAATGAAATTTAAAAAATATTATTCAAGAGTGAGTGTGAAATAAAGATGTTTTATGATATACCATATTTGAAAGGACATAGTACATACAGTTTTTTTGCTGAAATAATTTCTTAAAAATATGTTTCAGGAAGGAAGCTATTTCACACAAAAGGAAAAATGCAAGAAGTAAGGTGAGTGAAGAAATTGCTAAAGAAGTAGATAAACCTAAGCTAGCAAATAACCAAGTAAATAATAACACTAACAGTGAGTAATTCGGCAATATATATTTATAAGGTGCAGCTAAAATTCTAAACAATTTGATTAGAAGGCATAATCACAATTAAATGATTCTGAGGCCTTGTATCCTTTGGAGCTGTTTTACAAATTAGGTGAAGTCACTAAATATATGGACATAGAATAAACATTATTTAAATAAGCAGAGAAAATAAAGGATTAAGAAAGCTTTATTAGGTTGGTGCAAAAGTTATTGCGGTTCTTACTATCACTTTCAATGGCAAAAACCACAATTACTTTTGCACCAAGCTAGTAAACAGAAAGCAGGGAGGGAGAGAAAAAAGAAGTCTAAAGTTACAGACAGAAATAACTACAAAATATAGCTAAACCATAATGAAACACAAATATTAAAAAATCAATATACATGTATATATAAAAATGTGTATATATTGTAGAAAAGAAGGTAGTCTCCACTGCCTTGAATAATAATATTAGACAAAATATTTTTAATACAAAATGCTTCTTTCAAGAATGGAGTATTACTTAAGAAAAGTCATATAATAATAGACTCAAAATATATTTAAGTGAATTTAGAGTACTATTCAGAAAAGTTACAAATATAGCTTCAAAGTGGAAAGTTTAACAAATCTCTCCTAGTGATTGATAGATGCATAAGGCAAATATTTGTAAAAACACAGTTTTAAACCATATAATTGAAAATAAACCATTAGAAAACCCATAATCTTGTAAGGAAACATGAAATATTTAAGAAACAGTCCTACTCGAGACATACAGTATAATCTAAATAAAAAAAGATATTTTAAAAACATATAACATATATGCAATTTGAATGTCTTAAGGAAACTGGAAAATAGAGATAAAGACAAAATAAGCACTTTATTTAAACTTATGCTATCCTGATAAGGTGTAATACGAGTCAATTTTAAGGCTTTAAGTGAATATTTTTAAAAGAAAAATGGACTGAAAATTCACTACCTATTTCCCCATTCTTAAAAAAAATTATGAAAATAATAAGGCAGTAAACTCAAAGAAAGCAGGAGAAAGAAGATACTGCATAGTGGAACTGAAATTACTAAAATGGAAACAAAGAACAGAAAAGGCCAAGAGAACCAAAAGATGCTTCTTTGAAATGATGAATAAAATAGATGCTTCTCAAGCAAACCCACAGAAGAAAAAGAAAAATAAAAGACAAAAGAAATTTAGGAATGACAAAAAATACAAGGTTTCTTTTTTTTACATCTAAACATATACTATGGCCAATTAATGCTGATAAATTGTAATTTTTTGAAATGAACAACTTTCAGAAAAACTACTTACCAAAACTAACTTGATGAGAAATAGGAAAATCACACATAGAACCATTCGTGAATCAGAATCAGTATCTAAAACATATCAGCGTCAAACTAAATGCAGCAATACATAAAATAAACAAAATACTCATTGTCCTATTAGAAGGTGCCTCTCTACACACACAATGATGGAGTATGGTTTTAGGATTAGCAAACTTTAGAAAAATCTGTATTTTATTACATTAAATAGAATAAGGAAAAAGTTATGCTGTCCTCTCACCCCATGCAGGAAAGAAGCTCTTGAAAAAATTTAATATCTATTTGAGTTTAAATCAAGTCAGACAAAAATCCTTAGCAATCTAGGACTAGATGAGATCTTCTTTAACCAAATAACAAATTTATCAAAATTCACATTAAATACCACACCTTAATGATAAATCTTTAAGAGCGTTTTATTGGAAATCTGGAATAAAACGAAGACTCCCAATATCACCACTTCTATTTAACATTATTTGGGAGATCCTAATAAATACAATGTGACATAAAATATAATATTGTAACATAGGAAAGATAAAATGCATTATTTGCAGAAAATATGACATAATTGGTTATATAGACAAATCAAAAGAAAATATAGTTTATTAGTACAAGTAAGAGTTTAGTGAAGTGGAACATTAATAAATATTGATTATAATTACTTGTATCTTCAAGAATTAATTTGAAAATGTACCTTTTAATTTATACAGTTTATAAGAACAAAATTACCAGCCATATAAAAATGAATGTAGCAACAAATAAACAAGACTTTCAAGTAAAATTATTAAATTTTATTAAAAGACATAATAAATGAAAGCCTATATACATAAAGAGGTATACCAGGCAACTGTTAAAAATATGTACGTAATAAAACATCTCTCTCTAAATTATTATATAAATTTAGGCAGTAATAATAAACAAACATTACAGCAAGATGCTTCAGGAACACTGACAAGCTGATCCTAAATCAGGAATTGAAAAGAGCTAAGGCTAATTCAGCCACATTTAGAGAAAGAAGGGGACAAAGATGGTGTTGAAGAGAATGAACGAAAAGAGGGCACAATCTGCCTAACAGTGAACACTTCTATAGAGCTATTTCTAAACAACATAGTATAGAATAAACTATTGCAACTAGAACATAATAAACAATCCAGAAATAAATACACATATAATGACAAAAGTTACAGTCTAAACAATACTGAAATGATGGACTATTAAGTAATATCCTGAGAAAAAAATTGAAGGCACAATGGACTAAACACATTTTTTTAATGACAGATAAAAATGAATCCTTATATCACAGTATTCACAAGAGTAAATTGCAGATGATTTAAAAAATACATGTAAAAGGCAAAGCTGCTAAACTGCTAGAAGAAAATATTAGAGGATAATTTATAATATCAGAAGAATATTGTTAATAAGGTTTAAAAGGCCTTAAAAAATAAAAATTTTTTAAAGTATACATACTAAAATTAAAATCTTCTTGACAAAAGACACCATGAAAAAATAAGTTAATCATATCACTAACTGAAAAGAGATGTCTATAGCACAATGAGTTAGTATGAAATAAAATAATACATGTAAATCTATAAGATAAAGGCTAAAATATAGAACAAGAGTGAAGGATATAAACAGGCACTTCACAGAGGAAAAAAGCTGCACGGTCAATAAATACATGGAAAGAAAATTAAAACTACAATAAAAATGCCATTTTTTATCTATGATATTGACTAAAATTTAAAAATCTAAGATAGTCAAGTGTTGACAAAGGTATGGGGAAAGCACGAGCCTTTGGGCACTGTTGCTGTGAATTGACATGGTCACTTCGGAGAGTAGTTTGGCCATGCTTGGTAAATTTGGAAACAGGCAAATTACCAGGAGATTTTACTTCTTGATATACACTATAAAAAAAACTCTCATATGTTTGTAAGAAAACACAGGACAAAATGTTTTGGGGCTAAGAAAAAATTAGTGGAAAAATTTAACTCTCTTTCAATGGAGAGAATGTATGAAAAAATAGCTTTTCTTTCATATAATGGAATGTAATACAGTAGTTAAAATGAATGAAATACTGTAAATATGAGCATCTGCAATTTCAAAAGTATAATAATAAGTTTAAAAAGCAAATTTCAAAGGGATACCTATGGTATGAAATGTTTATGTACTCTTTAAATTCCTCCAAAGCAATACTATATATTTTCTATGGGTAAATATTGTATAAAAATATATGTGGGAGAAATACACACTAACTTCAGGATAATGATTACCTCCGGAGAGAAAAAAGGAAAAAAGGATAGAGGTAGTGTTCAGCTTTCACTACTCCCATAATATTTATTTACATTTTTTATTTCTAAGAGAAATGAACTGATATGGAAAATGTTAACATTTAATTACTATATTACATTTAATAAACATATTTATTATGTAGCAGTCACGGTTGTATGTGCTTTACAAATATTACTTGATTTAATTCTAACAATAAAATCTAGGAGATAGCATTATTACAAGGCTGATTTTGAGGATCAGAAGACTTGGGCAAAGAAAGTTTAAATGGCTTGCCCAGTTTCACATAAAGCTAGATTTTGAAGCCAGGTAGTGTGTTTACTGATATCATGCACTTTCTTATGTGGCTCATTTCTTCAACATCTGTAGTACCTGTACATGAGTATTTATAATATAATTTTTCATACTTTGGAATATTCTGAAAAGTATCATGATTAAAAGGAAACAAAAATGAAAATGGAGGAAAGTCTGCTTGCCGCTATTAGGTGATACATGGAGCGTAGGTATCAAAAAAGCCAGTTGATAGAAATAAGTCCCAAAATATCAGTAATCTTAATAAATGTAAATGATCTGTATTCATTCATTAAATTTCAGCTAAAGACTATTTACAAGAGAGCAGTCTAATGCATCAAGACATGGGGACTAGAAGTAAAAGGATAGAAAGAAATAAACTAGGTAAATATTAACCAAAAGAAAGATGGTATGTTTATATTAATTTTATAAAAAGTAGGCTTTAATACAAAAAAAATAATAATTTTTAAAGATAGAGAAGGCAACTCCATCATGGAAGTCTTTCTTCAGCAAGAAGATAGTTACTTAAAATTTGTGTGCACCTAATAAGATAATCACATATATATACTCAAAAATGATAAAACTTCAGGGATAATTTTTTTAATCCACCCTTCTGGTAATTTTATGTGTCAGTCTGACTGGGCCGCTGGATGCCCAGACATTTGGTCAAACATTAACCTTTTGTGTCTGTGAAGGTGTTTCTGGGTGAGATTAATATTTTACTTGATAGACAGAGTAAAGCAGATTGCTCTCACCTTGTGGGTGAGGCTTATGCAATCGGTTTAAGTCTTAGGTAGAACAAAAAGGATGAAATAAAGGGGAATTCCCACTGCCTGTCTTTGAGCTGGAACTTTGTTTTTTTGTTTGTTTGTTTTGTTTTTTCTTTATACTTTAAGTTCTGGAGTACATGTGCACAACGTGCAGGTTTGTTACATATGTATACATGTGCCATTTTGGTGTGCTGCACCCATTAACACGTCATTTACATTAGGTATATCTCCTAATGCTATCCCTCTCTCCCCACCCCCACCCCCAACCCCATGACAGGCCCCGGTGTGTGATGTTCGCCTTCCTGTCTCCAAGTGTTTTCATTTTTCAATTCCCACCTATGTTTTTATGCCTTTAGATTCAAACTAAAACCTTGGCTCTTCTTGGATCTTGAGGCTCCCAGCCTTCAAACTGGAACCACACCATTGGCCATCCTGGTTCTCAGGCCTTTGAACTCAGACTAGAACTATGCTATCAGTTCTCTGAGGTCTCCAATTTGCCAACTGTAGATCTGAACACTTGTCAGCCTTCATAACTGCATGAACCAATTTTTTATAATCTCTCTCTTTCTCGATATATATATATATATATACACACACACATATACACAAGACTGAAGCCTTGTGTATATGTGTCCACATATGCAGTTACACATGCATATACACGTATACACATGCACATACACACTATAGCTATTGCTACTGTGGAGAATCCAGACAATACAACCCAAAAAAAGCATTAATTCGATAAAAATTTCTTGAAGATTGATGTCAAGGTTATAAAAATCATTAAAAAGCAAGTTTTGAAAAAATAAATAAACAAATTTATTCTGATAGGTATATATCAATTTCCAAATACAATAAGTTGAGAAAGAATATTTTTCTCATGCACAAATAAAACTTTACTACTACTATTTTACATTTAGCCACATACTAGCATGTAAGCAAGTCTTAACAAATGTCAACTTCAACACCACAAGTTCTTTGACCTAATGCAATTAGGTTGGAAGTCAGCTGCAAATGATTTAAGTCCGCATTTATCTGAAAAAGTAAAAAGCACAATAAAGCAGTTCTCAGGAATTTTATGAATCCATACGTCAAAGAAAATAAAAATTAAAGCACTCAAATGTACTCACACATGCATACAAAGATACCTGTACAAGATCTTACTGTGTTATTGTTTGTTATAGCAAAAGCTTTGAAATGACATAATTGTTCATCATGAAAGAAGGAAATTTTAAGTAAAGTACATCCAGAAAATTGTATGCTATAGCCCATTAGTGCTATTAAGGAGAACAAAGTTACTCTTTGTTGATTAAAGTATTATTAGGAGAAATAAGTTAGGTACAGGATAGCATATAGAGAATATAATCATTTTCAACCTAAAAACATGTATTTTAATATAATATGTATTTCTAAGAAATTAAACAAACTTGTATTAGGGACAACTTCAGAAGGGAGAATTAGACATCTGGGCTGAAGTACTCTTTGTTATTGTCTAGTTTTTTCTTTCATTTTCTCTATACATTTACAGTTTAAAAATACTAGTTAAAATGAAGAATGAATCTAAGAATGCCAGCCTAAAAATATCTCTTCTGAAATATTATCAAAGAGCTTTGGGATTCTTCCACAAGTGATTTTTTTCCTTTGGTTTTAGCGCTGGCATGTGCATTGGAATACTCTTCAATAGAATCCATCCTCATGAAAGTGCACCATATAATGTCATCAGTAAATTAATATTTAAAAAATTCGTTCAGTTGTCTGAACTAAAGACACTATGTGCCAGGGAAAGGAAAGGAGACATCTGGAATGCAGAAACTGAGTAAAAGACATTAATGATTCCTATGTCACAATTTTGCTCTGACAAATTTCATGTAGAGACTTCAGCGAATGATTTTACCTATTGAAAGTTTTCCTGCAGTCCCTATTTCTTCAGATAAGAGTCTCAATATTACAATATTCTTAGGTGTAATATCTGGTCTGAAAGGAAAAACGATTGAGGTTCTGAGAAAAGTGAATAGAAAACTCAGATGAAAGCGTGTTTAAAATAGGCCTCAAATTTAAAAGCTTCAAATTTACTTACACATAATTTTCTTGAAAGCGTGCATAATTTTAATTTTATTGTAGTCATCACCTTCAGACACTGGTTATTTTGGAGAAGCAATCACAGAAATCTGAAAAATAAAAGCCTGATGAGAATACTAAAATTAACCACATTCCAGAAGCCCAACTCTGAAAAGCAAAGGTGTTTCAAATATAACAGGCCAAATTCTACATTTCTCCTCTATTGAGAAATATGATATCGCACTTATTAAAAACAAATGGAGTGTTAAATAAAAAATAATTGGATTAAGAGGAATCATTATATGGTGAGTTAAAATGACACATGAATAAATTGAGAAGAAAAGCAAGACAGTGATAGAAAACATATTGTCTATTAATTTAGAGTAATTATTTTTGTCTATATAATATTGTCATTAAAAATAATTTACTTTTATATATTTACTTCTAGCATGTGAGCAGTTTTTATTTTTTATGTTTGGATATCTGATCAAGGATTCTTTACGAATTTTATTTTTTCCCAAATTAGCTAGCTAATAGCTAGTTGTCTGAAAACCTCTCACTAAGTAGTTTGTCTTTTCCCATTAACTTTAATATGAACTTGGCATGTATTTTGTTGGCTCTTTTACTATATCTCCAGGTGTTTACATTGTTCAGATCTCAGTCATGGATCCTCTTTGCTGTTTGTTTGTTTGTTTGTTTTTTAGGGCTTAAACACCCTTTTTATGCTGACCATTAACAAATTTCTATCTCCAGGCCAGATCTTTGCTCTGACCTTCAGACTTGGCATATCCATCTGCCTGCTTTACTTCCCCTCATATCAAAACCAGACCTTTATTTCATCCACAAAACATGTTTCCTCCTGAAGTATTTCACTATTTCAGAAGTTCACAGCACCAAATATTCTATATTTCAAGCTAGAAATGTAGAGGATAATTCTTGAGGCAGCATTTTCTCAGTAACTCTTTATTTTTCACATCCAACTCTTCACAGGCTGTTTGTCCTGCCCAAACATTATATAGACTTAGGCCAGGCATGGTGGCTCATGCCTATAATCCCAGCACTTTGGGAGGCCGAGGCGGGAAGATCACTTGAGGTCAGGAGTTCCTAGACCAGCTTGGCCAACATGGTGAAACCCCGTCTCTACTAAAAATACAAAATTAGTTGGGCGTGGTGGTGGGCACCTGTAGTCCCAACCACTGGGGGCTGAGGCGGGAGAATTGCTTGAACCTGGGAGGCAGAGGTTGCAGTGAGCCGAGATCATGTGACTGCACTCCAGCCTGGGCAACAGAGCAAGATTCCATCTCAAAGAAAGAAAGAAAGAAAAGAAAAGAATTATATAGACTTAGAAAATAACTCACCTGCAATTGTCCAGCTTTTTTTTTTTTCTTTTAGCAATCCATCTCAGTTTAGTTTCTTTACAGAACAGCTGGACCTCTGCAACGTCAATGCTGGAGTAAGCACCATACTCTGCCAGAATTACTATTCTTTTCTTTGTCACCAGAAAAAATGTCTCTTAAAAATGCTCACATGAGGCCAGGCATGGTGGCTCAGGCCTGTAATCCCAGAACTTTGGAAGGACGAAGCAGGTGGATCACTTGAGGTCAGAAGTTCGAGACTAGCCTGGCCAACATGGCAAAACCCCGTCTCTTCTACTAAAAATATCAAAAAAAAAAAAGAATTAGCCGTGCGTGGTGGCCCTCACCTGTAATCCCAGTTAGTCAGGAGGTTGAGGCAGGAGAATCGCTTGAACCCAGGAAATGGAGGTTTCGGTGAGCTGAGATAGTACCACTGCACTCCAGTGTGGGCGACGGAGTGAGACTCCGTCTCAAAAAGTAAACAAGCAACAACAAACAAACAAAAAACAAAAACACCAAAAGAAACCACATGAAGCTATACTAAATAAGTTAAAGGATGTCTTTGTTTTAGGGAAAAGTACAAGGCAAATAGGATCAATTGTCATTATATGATCTTTATAACTGCACCCTCAGGTAGTAGATATTTCAGACTCCACTTCATACACTTGAAATTTGGGTCTTTTTTTTTTTTTGAGACGGAGTCTCACTCTGTCGCCCAGACTGGAGTGCAGTGGCGCAATCTCGACTCACTGCAAGCTCCGCCTCCCGGGTTCACGCCATTCTCCTGCCTCAGCCTCCTGAGTAGCTGGGACTATAGGTGCCCGCCACCATGCCCGGTTAATTTTTTGTATTTTCAGCTGAGATGGGGATTCAACCGTGTTAGCCAGAATGGTCTCGATCTCCTGACCTTGTGATCTGCCCGTCTCGGCCTCCCAAAGGGCCTGGATTACCGGCATGAGCCACTGCGCCCGGCCTCGAAATAGTTCTCTTAAAGTCTGATGTCACATTATAAAACTGCTTCCTCCCACAATATTGTGCTATCTCCCTTGGAGAATCAATGGGAATCAGAAATATTCTTTTCTAGAACATCTCCCAGCTGAGCCAAGGTCTAAATTTTCTGGAGAGATGTTACCATGTGCAATATCACCAAATCTTTTACAACTTTAACCACAGTTATGCTTCAGTGGCCTACCTCTGTATCCAGTACCCACGCATCTGCTTTAACACAAAACAATTTGGAAGTTAATAAGAGTAATAACTCTTATTATAGCCTCTGACATCCGAAGATGCTTTCCAATCTTCCGTGAATATGTGAAGTCTCCAAATTTTCAATATAATCTTAGTTGCGGTGGAACATTTGCAGGAGGTAATTTGCCACAGTGGTAAAATATTTTTGTTAAATACTGCTATTTTATAACAAGACATAGCATTAACTGACACACAAATGTGTCTCTAGAAATGTTATTTTCCTAAAGAAAATATTCAGAAATAGGTTTCTTACTTTTTGCTAAATTGCAAACTAGCAGGTTTCTCATGCCTTTGAAATGCTAGATTGTTGGAATAGTATTTACTAAGAATGGAAAAGAAAATAAAGGCAGATGATTTGAGAAGGAGGGGGTGAGCAAAACATAAGGTATTTCTTCCTGATTCCGGACTTGCTTTTCATTGTTTTTTTGTGTGTGTTTTTGTTTTTTACTTTCTCCTATGCGTCAAAGCAGAGTTTTCCAAACATCCCCAAATAAAAACGTGAGTCTTAAAAAAATTCAGATATTTCTTTTTTTTCTCTTTTTTCTTTTTTTCTTTTTTTTTTTTTTTTTTTTTTTTGAGACGGAGTCTCTCTCTGTCGCCCAGGCTGGAGTGCAGTGACGCGATCTCGGCTCACTGCAAGCTCCACCTCCCAGGTTCACGCCATTCTCCTGCCTCAGCCTTCAGAGTAGCTGGGACTACAGGCGCCCGCCACCATGCCCAGCTAATTTTGTTTTTGTGTTTTTAGTAGAGTTGGGGTTTCACCGTGTTAGCCAGGATGGTCTCGATTTCCTGACCTCATGATCAGCCCTCCTCGGCCTCCCAAAGTGCTGGGATTACAGACGTGAGCCACCGCGCCCGGCCAAAAAATTTAGATATTTCTAGGTATTTTCCTTCAAAATCCTAGTTCAGTAATCTGAAATGAGACTTGGAGAACCAGTAGTTTAACAAGTATGCTAAGTGATTATTACCAAAATGACAATTACAAAATATTAGTAAACCATCCAGGAGCTAGGTAATTTAAAACATTTAATAATTGTTTCTTACTATAAGGGTAAATGATTTTGTTAAAATGACTATTTAAATGCAACATTTATTAAATGGATAGAATTGAGCACTTTAGCACTTTCTAATCTTTTAAGTATGTTTTCTAAAGTGGCAAAATTCTTTAGTTCATTTGAAGTTAGCATTATAGCCACAAAATGATTTCTAAGTTGGCTTGTTGAAAATCTTCAGATCATAAGTTCTAAAAATTATCTTGGGCGTTTATAAAACTCCAGAAAAGCACTATTAAAAATATACATAAAATACCAATATCCAAAAAAAAATGACAAAAAACTCTCAGAAATATACAAGAAAAAATATAGACAATCTAACCCAGTAGAATAAAGCAGGACAAGTGACTAGTTAGATCCATTTCAGAAAAGAGGAAAGTCAAATGACCAATAAAACATGACTAGATGCTGGAGCTCATTAGTAATCAGGGGATATAAGTCAAAACCACATGACTTATAAGCTTGGCAACTATTCAAATAATAAAACCAAGTGAGGTCAAGGATGTAAGGAAGAGTAAGTTTGTTCCCTCAATCCACAGAACTATTTGACGATATTTAGTAAAGTTAGGGTGACTAAAAACTATTGTTTAAACTGAAACTTTTTTAGAATATAAAAGTACTGAAATATACAAAATTATTTCACATTTAATATATTATTTGCTCACAAATAGTTTTTACTATACTGATGGGCCTATAAAAGAGTTCTCTTCAAACTATTTTTGAAAAGAAAATCCTTCAAAAATTCAAAACCATAATTACTTATCTTAAAGCAAAACAGAAAAATAAATTCTTTTTATTTGTTTTCTAAATATTAAAAAATAGCAGGCAGAATAATTATTCTGGAATATTTTTATATCATTAATCAGTTTTGTAGCCATAATTATCCGTGGTTCTTTTCTAGAAAATGTGTTTCATTTTTCATTGATTTTTTAATAAAATTACATTCAAGCTTTTCCAAAGTTGCTTCTCATCACCAATAAAAAGGTTATCAACAATGTTTAGCTTTTTAACTGAACTTTAGAAAACATTTATCATATTGTTCAGTCTTTTATTCCTGGCAGAATAAACTTTCCACAGCTTTATTTTGGTTCCAGTGATTGATTGAAAAATGGAAAATTTTTTTTTTTATTATACTTTAGGTTTTAGGGTACATGTGCATAATGTGCAGGTTTGTTACATATGTATCCATGTGCCACGTTGATTTCCTGCACCCATTAACTCGTCATTTAGCATTAGGTATATCTCCTAATGCTGTCCCTCCCCCCTCCCCCCACCCCACAACAGTCCCTGGAGTGTGATGTTCCCCTTCCTGTGTCCATGAGTTCTCATTGTTCAATTCCCACCTATGAGTGAGAACATGCGGTGTTTGGTTTTTTGTCCTTGTGATAGTTTACTGAGAATGATGTTTTCCAGTTTCAACCATGTCCCTACAAAGGATATGAACTCATGTTTTAATCTAATTTTCCATTAGATGGAAAAGGGCATTATTCAACACTTTTGAAATTTCTTCTGTTGCTAGTGGAGCTAACATAGTAACAATTATTGATGCATATTTCATAAAAGCAGAAAAATTAGATTAATTAATTTAAAATGCACACAATTTATTTAAAAAACAGTAATTTAATCTAAAAAAGCCATGCTTCTCAGAATTATGTTTACTTTTTCTAAGTTCACACATTAAACCTATGAAAATGTCATCTTCAGGCATAGTTTTCTTGGTGTAACTAAGTATTCACTTCTGAAATAGCAGCACTTTTTTCCCCTCAGCTTTCTATCTTCCGGATTCCGGGATATCATTGTTAGCCTTGTGGTCCCAATCGTGGATCGAATTGAAAATGCCAACAAACACATTGTACAAGTTTTATGACTGTACAACGTGTTTGTTGGCATTTTTCAATACACAATTGGGTTGAAAGGGAAATTCAGTAATTTTAAACTAAATATGTACTTACATTTTTTAGGTCATTGCTGCTGAAACAGATTATTTTTTAAAAAGTCACCATTACCAAGCAATTTACGAATCAATAGTTGTAAGTATATGAGAGATGACAAAACCACTGTAGCCAGACCAATTAACTCCTCTCTGTGTCCTCAGCGTTTATTTACAGCACATAATTTACATATCTCTAGCCTATTACTTCCTTCATTTTTCCCAAACCCACCATATGATGGTCTGGCAGTTTCACATAAGTGGACCGCATAAAAAACTATGTCAAGTACTTCCTCCATCACCATGCAAGATTGGAAGAAGTTAACCATCCCTAGCCACCACCCACTCAGTGGATATTGGTTTATTATCAAGCACTCTGCATGCTGTCCTTGAAAGAGAAGCATTATCTATGTTTTGTGTGAAATGGGTCAGGAAAATAAAGTTGATTTTCAGACTTAACTCCCTATTGAAGTCATAACTCTGTTAACATTTTATTTTCATCACATAATGGTAGAACCATGACAATAGCTGTAGGTATTAAGCAAAATCAACATTTAACAAACCCATGCTGGCTTTAATCAATGTAACTTATAATAATAGTTCATTAAAAATGAAAAATCCAGGACATATGTCAAGCCAATTAGGATGGAGGAACAATAGTAATGAAGTGGTACTCCTGGGAGCAAATGAGAATATTTGGTCTCCTCAAAGTTAAAACTGTACATGCACTGCAGTCCAGCTATCCTTCTAGTATATTCATTAGAAACTCTCACACACGTGCACCTGGAGACATAGAGAAGGGTTTCTATTGTACCATTTCAATAAACTCATTAGGAACATGATGGAATTCAGTAGAATAATAATGGTAGCTCTCAACAAGAATGTTAAGAGGAAAAATATGTGAAATAATACCCATCTATGATATTCAGATAAACATTGAAAATTCACAAAACACTAGTATTATTTAGAAATACGTATTTTGATACATTTATAAAAATATACAGGTAATACCAGGTTCATGATAATGGCACCTCTGGAAATGGAGAAAGGGAAATGAACTCGAGGGGGTGTATTTCAATTATAACTAAATGTAATGTAAATAGGACAAGATATGCATTAATAGCTGTTATTTCTAGGTGGGGTTAAATCAGTATTTATTACATTGTTTTGTATTCATAATGTATAAAAATTTTATTTAAAACAGATAACTTTATAATGAACAATAGTTAATTTAACTTTGAATCACCTTGTGCAGTAATTGCTTCAAAATTTGTCTGTCCCCATTGTCACTTCCAAGAATTAAAAAAAAATGGAAAATGTTTTTTCAAAGAAAAACATTTTACAAATATAAGTATGAAATAAAATATATAACCAGCACGTCATTTTACTGACTCATTATCCATATAAAATGATGCAGTAGGAGGAAAGAGAAGGATATATTCAGAATTTGACTTATGAATAGAGGGAGTAATTCTATGTTTATTTAAAATATCTTCTTAAGACATACAAGTGGACAGCAAACATAAGAAAAGGTGTTCAAAATCACTAATCACCAGAAAAATGCATATCAAAACCACAGTAAGATACCATCTCATATCATTCAGAATTACTATTACTAAAAAGCCAAACAAACAAATAAATATGTGTTGGCAAGGATGCAGGGAAAATGGAACACTTCTACACTGTTGGCGAGAATTTAAATTAGTTCTGCACTATGGAAAGCAGTTTGCAGTTTCTCAAAGAACTAAAAATAGAACTACCATTCCACCCAGCAATCCCATTACTGGGTATATGCTCCAAGGAAAATAATTCATTCTACCAAAAAGACACATGCACTCTCAAGCTCATCACCATAGCGAAGACATGGAATCGACGCAGGAGCCCATCCGTGGTGAATTAGATAAAAAATATGTCCATATGCACCCTGGAATACTACACAGTCATAACAAGAACGAAATTATGTCCTTTGCAGCAACATGGATGCGGCTGGAAGCCACTTTAGGCAAATTAACGCAGAAACAGAAAACCAAATATTGAATGTTCGCAATTATAAGTGAGAGCTAATTCATGAGTGCACACAGACATAAAGATGGGAACCGTAGACACTGGGGACCCCAAAAGAGGGACAGAGTGATAGGGGCAAGGGCTAAAAACCTTCCTGTTGGGTACTATGTTCACGATCTGGGTGATGGGATTAACAGCAGACTAAATGTCAGCGTCGCACAATATACCCTTGTAACTAACCTGCACATATACTCTGAATCTAAAATAAAAACAGAAATAAAAAATAAAGTAAAATACATTACTTAAAGAAATCCTGAGCAGATTACATTTTAGAATTGACATTATTGTAGTGATGAATGATTGGAACATGCTAATAAAATCTATATAGGCTTTATGGAAACAGTGAATAGTCTCCAGACTGTCTTTTAAAGTATAAAAGATGGGAATAGCTACCTTTATGCAAATTAACTAGACTTCAGTTGCACTAATTAAGAGAACTACAGCTTAGTCAATCAAATGATAATAATGAGTTATAATTAATGTCAAAATTCTACTTTATTAAATTACCTTTCAAATCATATCCCAAGTTTTCTTCTATTTTGAGAAACATCACTTTACTAATATATAGAAAAAAGGTTGATTGCACAGATTAGTATGATTTCAATAGAACACATTTCATCTTCAAATCTGATAAGAACTTTCCAATCCATAAAACACTGTAAGAGAAAACTGTGTATCAGGCTAGACACACATTTCAAAGAGCTGATGGGGTTGCAAATCACTTAAGCCTCACTCTCGTGTTACCATGATAATGCTTAGCATTTCCATAGTGTTTCCTAGCTTCAAAGAGCCTATAAACTTTAACTAATTAATCCCTACACTACCTAGGGAGATAGTGATAAGAAGCCTCTTGAAGAGAGCGTCTAACTATATAATTCACATTTGCTTATATATAGAATTCAGCATATATACCATATTGTGTTTTCCTATCTTTCTATTTCAATCTTCAGAGAAATGATATCCATATGTGAATATATGATGCATGACCATCTATTGTGAATAAAATTTTGTACACTGCATTCTGTCTGTAACTAAAAGCTAACAGAGAAAGATATATGTACAACCAATACATAAAAACATCTGGTACATTCTGCTGTATTTTCTTTTCTTATTCATTTTACACCTTTTTCTCAGGTATTTCAGAGTAGACTTGCTAGATTTGAATAGGCTAAAACTTTTCAATGAGGAATATACAATTATCTTGTTAATTTTTATAATTATTTTATTTATTTTGAAAGTGTATTAAAACTAAAGGTTTATAATTATTCTGAATAGAAAAGAATATCATATGTGAAACTTCACCCAAATGAAAGAATATTTAACTACTGTGTTAAGAATTCTCTTTAGCAGGATTCCTTTCTCTCTGCAGGTGGCTGGCTACAGGGGTCTACCAAAACAAATCTATTTCTGCAGTAAAGGCCAACACTGGGTCACTCAGGAAAGAATACTTTTGGTCTGAAAAGCACAGTACATCTTTTCCCTGAATAGGGTAAATTCTTATCCAGTTTTACTGTTCAACTAAAAATTCAGTTAAAATTAATCATTTTCTTTTTTATGACAAAGAAAATCTGGTTACTTTCTAATTACTTGTCCAATATCTAATCTCTATAACTACCTAAGATTACATAGACATACACATACACGCATACAAAAGAAACAGTACAATTGGAAGACTATCCAATGTATACATGTGTTCTTTTTTTAAAAAATGCTCTAATATACCATTTGCACTAAGGTTATGGTTATAATTCAATCAATGAGGCATTTTACAGGAGTCCCTAGGACATCACTCGAGAAAGTGTGTATAATGTAAGAAACATTTCCCTATTCATACATTTTCCTGGAAACTAAAATTATACTGTATAGTTAAAATGGTTAACTTTGTTGTCAAAGACTGATACTGGTTAACGTTTACTTTTTAAAACATTCTTTTTATTTTTCCAGAATGTTTTGAAATATCCTTCATATATTTAATTTCATGTGCGTACAGACAGCCAAAGAAAATGGAGAATACTATTTATTCTCATAAGGTTATTATCTCCTGAGGGTCAAATTTCTTATGAAAGGAGAAATGCATCCACTACTCCTACTTTAGGACCAGACTTTCCAGCAATATATACTAAATGTGAAAATATCTGTGTACTTAAAGCCATTGTTCTGTAGAAAACACTATTACAGTCTGAGATTGAGCCCTAATGATTGGTCTTGAGATCTTTGAAACTTTGGTCAAACTAATTTCTAAGCTTATTTCTAAGGTTTTCTCTGTTGCAAAAATTATTGACTCTTTAGTCACTCTATCCTGGAAAATCTAACCTAGTGGACCATTTGGTTATGAGATGGTAAAAAAAAAAATCTCCAATGCAGATGGCCAGAACTATAGGGTTTCAAGGAAAAGTACTCCGTGTAACAATATCAAAGTTTGTCTGAATTATGACCATTTCCACACTGGATTTATCTCTGCAGGTTAATATTCTTTCTTAGGGCCATTTGTATAAATTTTGCAACATTTAATGGGAGCTCATACATGGAGATCTTATACAAGGTAAATAATGAGACAAGTGTTTGAGATGGTTTAGTCTGATGAAGAGGGGGCACTCTTCTCTCTGAGTCTAATTTCTGATAAGACAAATTACAAAATGATTGTACAAATAAGAGTTAATAAAAACACTTAATCTTTTGTGTCCAAATTGTTGTTTTCTATCCTGTAACCCTTTTATGCTATATCTAAGACTTAAAATGTTTTAAACATTAGATTTTGGTCTTTAGTGCACCATGTAGGGGGAACCCATGCAGTTGTGGC
The DNA here is from genome assembly GCF_028878055.3 of Symphalangus syndactylus. NCBI lineage: Eukaryota > Metazoa > Chordata > Mammalia > Primates > Hylobatidae > Symphalangus > Symphalangus syndactylus. The sequence goes on along the minus strand of NC_072439.2, from coordinate 48,601,762 downwards.
CTGTAAGATCTTATCTAAAGAAAGAAATCAATAACATGCAGCTGAGAAGGCAGTGGTCCAGTGCCAGGATTTTAGCTGAGACATGTATAAGCCTCTCAGGAATTCTCAGAAGTATTTGGGAAAACGAAACTGGTTTACCAATGCTCTTTAAAAAGTTAAGCAAAAGAACATCCTAGAGTATAGTTTCCTGAGCAGAAAAGTGAGAAAGGTGCATATGAATTTGAGACAGGAAAAAATACACTGTGATTGCAGAATAGAAAATCCCAGGCAGCAGTTTCACATGACTAGCAAAAAAACCCTTGTCCAAAGAGCTGCACAAACTAGGTGCTGATAAGACTCCGAAAAACCAGGGTGAGGGCCAAGCTAGCTAAGAACAACTGTACCCAACATGGTGCTGGATTTGAGCTAGGTTTCACCTAGGACCTCATTATATGCTCATTCACATACTAAATTACACATTCACCAACACCATGAAAGTTCCAGGAACATTCATATCTGGTGTAAAAATGGATGGCACCACAGTTCTGAGAAATCTCTACTGTTTCCCAAAAATCATGAATATTCCACACCTTGGTTAAAAAAATCCATAAAGGGAGCAGCCCCAAACTCCCTTGTGCAACTCTCTTAAGTAGGCATACACTCCCCTTTCTCGAGTGTGTATTTCATTTTGCAATAAATCTCTGTACTTTCACTATTTTCTGACTCATCCTTCACACTATGGTGCAAGAGCCTGGATACTGGCTGGGGTTGAAGTCCCTCCATGTTTGGGGACCTCCCCTAGCCCACCGGTATCAAATTCAGCCTGAGGTTTTTTTGGCATAAATCCTCCAATATTCCAAATCAAAGTTACATTATAAAGCATGTCTGAAATGGGTTAACTAAAATTGAATGGGTTAACTAATTTAATGGGTTAACCATTCAGTTTCCAGTTATTTTCCATCATTAATGAAAAGGAAGAACTCATGCTATCTAACCTTAAACTGTAAGGCTACTTTAATTTTTATAAAATGTTCTTAGCTTGGGGAAAACAAATGTTAACTGTGTTTTCTTTTGCAGGGAAGTTAAGACCCTTCTTAGAATTTTTACTTTGCCTCGTGTCATGGTCATCATGTTAATGATAAACACTGGACAAAACTAACAAGAGAAGTTTGCACTAGGAATTCTCTGCTTCAAAACAAAAGTTGTTTTGAACTAGGACCTTGAAAATGGTATCTTCAAACATAAGGAGCTGAACAATACCATTAAAAAATAACAAGACTTTTGCAAAATTAATATTATCAAAGTACACTACATTTTCACTGAAATATAAAAATAGTAGTAGAAACTTCTCACTTCAGTAATATTCAAGGAATCTTAATTATATTTTTTATACTTGTCAAGATGTGTCTTGGGCACCAATTGCAGCTTTTAAAGTCCTTTTTTTTAACCTTCTTATTTGTTTTTCTTTACTTACAAGTTGGATCAAACAAAGCCCCAGATAACTTCAATTACCTGTCTGACACTGTGCTGTTTCCCTTGTGCAAAAACACAAAAGCTAAATGGCTCCGTAGGTTAAGAAATTAATAATAATAACAGTACATGAATAGATGACTATGTAATATTTTTATTCTCCATTTGTACAACCTCTTCCTTCAACATTTGTGTTTTACCTTGAATATTGACATTACCCTCTTGTAAGTTATATTTTTTAAACTAGGATACCCATGATAATTTTTCCCCTTCTGTTTATAAAAAATTTTAAGGCTTTCTCTGTTTTTTAAAAGTTCAATATATAATTATCTTAGTAAATAGAAATTATATTCATCCAAGCATACATTTGCTGCCCATTTTATCTTCTTTTTTAGCTTGCAGCACATTCACTTTATGGGCAAGTACCCTTAGCACTCTCAGCTTATTGTCTTGAATAAACAGGCTTTCAGTGACTTCATAATTCTTTTGGAAAGATATCTCAGAACTAAGTTCTTTCATTCTATTTTTAAATAAGTCCATGAGCAATCCAATTATATGACTAAAGATGATCCAAAAGTAACTGGAATTGTTCATAATTTATTTTTTTTTTGGAGATAAGACTCTTAAAAAATCTTAACTAAAACTTCTCTCGATTATGATATCATTAATAAAGATTATTATTAATGTTTCTTAGAGTTGAGAAGGGTTTCTAATTACATAGAAATAATGAAAATATAAAGATTGAAAAAGATGATAATGGAAGAAATCTTAACTGCTGGATTAGCGAAATACACACAGTAACTTTTCATTCAAATTACATATATTTTTAAAAAGGAACAACTTCTAATGTCCTTTTTTGGAGCTTTCTCTGCAATTATGCTAACAAGTTTCATGCTGAGAAAGGATTAGTCCTGATGGACAATCAAAGACAATGCTTCCTTCCTGGTAAAAAGGTGAGAAAGGATGTAGGTAACTGAGCTGCAGTTATTAGGCATAGCGGCAGGAGGTCCATATGACCAGTTAGGGAGCGAGATCCGAGTTTGCTAAAGCAGAGAAACTGTCTAGTCACTATTGCTGGTTCCTCAGTGCCATCATATATGTAACACCTCTGAGCTGGAGGATGAAAACCATGTTATACATATCTCCCTGTCTGTTCAATTTAGTGTTCATCCTTCAGCTTGGCAGCCATGACACCTGGACAGGTAAAAACTCCTAGGAGGGTGAAGCATTTGGCATAGCAGCAGGACATGGGCACCTGCAAAATCTGAAGGAACAGAATACATCCCTAAGGGGAAGAATCAGAAATAACCTACTGTTCTGTATTCAAAAGAGCGAGAGAGAGGGAGTGAGGGATAACAAGATTTTAAAGGCAAAATTAAATTGTTTTATTGCATCCTCCTTAATGGTTCTCACAGTAGCCAATATAGCAAAATGACGGAAAAGAGAAAACAAAATATCCTGTTAACTTTTAATGATATTACCATTAATGATTGTGATATGTTTTCACATATTTTTATATTTCAGTTAGTGTTTTATTCAATGTTACCATCTGAAAATATTTTTCTTAATATCAAAGTCTGAAGCCTAAAATCAGGTAAGATTTATTTTCTCTTTACTGCTAACTGCTGACATTATGTGTCAAAATTCAATTCCACCATTTTTGAAATATTGAAGTAGCATAATAGGTGTGCAGTTAGCTTACCCCACATACATTATATAAACTACTGATATTAACATGAGAAAACTACAGGTCCCCAAATGTACTAATCATATAATACTAAGTAAACATCCCTGTGTCTTAAGAATATGGGGTTAGGTTACATTCCAAAAGGAGAACGTGGAATAAAAACATAGTATCTTAGATATGGGTGTCTAATACAATCATTTTTAATGTACCTCCCAGAGATTGCTTAAAGGCAAAGGTGACCACAAGGCCAGTGGTAGATGGTTACAAGCCGTCTTCCCCAACATCTGTGTAAATAGATTCAAAGAACCAAAGGCTGCAGTTTCAAAAATTAAACTACAAAAGGCTATATCTATAACTGCACACAAAATTGCTTTGCCTACCCCTTCTTCTTACCCCCTACTACTTCTGGTACTATTAAAGAAAAAGAATGTCTGAAGACCACCAAGAAGAAAAAGGGCAGAAGGAGGACATGGGAATAATTATTTTCAAGGGTGCCTTGAAACTGTAGTTAGTCCTTCTTTCTGTACTCTGTAGAAGCAGTATCTCTGCATATAAATCAGGTTGATGTGTTCAGATAACATTTGTTCATAAAAACGTGCAATTTCCATTGATATGAATTCTACATTTCTGTCTATTTTCCTATTGTTTTAATTTGCAATTAGATGGTTAAATATGATGCATAGGAATGGTATGCTATATTGCTGTTATTTGTGAGCATTAACACAAAAACTGTGGGTACTCCCAATCTCAGCAAAAGATACAAATAACCTTTTTAGTTGTGTATCTTTAACCTATTACTCTAAAATGTGCCTTGTACGATCAAACCTAATTTTAGGAACCTAAGCTTTCCTAAATTCCTTAAGGAAAAGGGATACAGATTTTGATCAAAACAGAAAAACTGCAAGTCGGCATGTCGTAGGACAGAGGGGTGGGAAGATGATGGTGATGATAGTGTATTTCAGCTTTTGAAAATGTAGTCAGCCTTTATTGAAGTCTGTGTGTCAGATACACAACATACAATTAAACCCCTACAAGATAAAGATGAAAAATTAAGACAGAGTTCTGAGGGCATGTGGCCCAGTGTGAAAATCATATTTATCTTACTCAAAAATCATTTTTCGGTGGGGCACCGTGGCTCCTTTAATCCCAGCACTTTGGGAGGCCAAGGCGGTTGAATCATGAGGTCAAGAGTTCAATATCAGCCTGACCAAGATGGTGAAACCCCGTCTCTACTAAAAATACAAAAAAATAGCCTGGCACTGTGGCAGGCACCTGTAATCCCAGCTACTCAGGAGGCTGAGGCAGGAGAATCACTTAAACTTGGAAGGTGGAGGTTGCAGTGAGCCGAGATCGCGCCACTGCACTCCAGCCTGGGCGACAGAGTGAGACTCCATCTCAAAAAAAAAAAAAAAAAAAAAAAAAATCATTTTTTTCCCCTACAAACCTACTGTATTTCTTCTGAAACTATTGATTCACAGGTAAGAAATTTGCTGACATCTGAAACATTTTAAGTCAATAAAAAGTTTAAAATATAACTCCTCTAAGCAACCAGCAGGCTATGTTCTTTCTGATTAGGAAAGCTGTGAAATTCACTGTGCCTTCTTTTGTTAACTAACTACTCAGAGCTCAATCTATTCTCTACCAGTATATTACCACAGTGAATGACACATTTATTTGTCCGTTTCATGATCTTTAATTTCTTTCTCTGAAGGTTTTTTATACATCAGCATTTTTTGAAGCAGCTAAGACAATTTTTATAATCAGATAGGAAATAAGAAAAAAATATGCTGCATAATCTATTACATCTCTATGATCTGAGACTATATTTTCACATTCCCATTTTATTTTTCATTAATTTTTTTGTTCATTTAATGAAATGGTACATAGATCCTTTTTCAAAATGGTCAGCTTCTGTTTTTCAAATTTAAGATGATGTCTGTAGACCTACATGTAAAACATCAGTCCCTGGAACTGACAGGCAACACTGCATGATCCTACTTCTCTCTGGCTTCCCTACCTTTGTGCTTTAAATAGGAGCAAACACAACAGCTTTTTTTTTTTTTAACCGCCCTTCATTTGCCATTGCTTGAGATGGTCCTGTAAAGAACCTAGTGCCCCTCCCTGCCTATTAGAGATTGAAATGAACATAACTGATGGTTTGAGAGTATGGCCTTCTAAAATGGCAGCTCAATAGTGACATAAAAACTAGAAAACTCTTCTATATCAGAAAAATTTCATGAAAATTACCAATATGAGTAATAAACCTACCACATGTTTTTTCTACCCTCTCCTCTGAGACCTAAATTAAATTCATAAATGATAGTAAATAGAAAAAAACAGAGGAAAAAAGTATACACTGCTAATGACAAATAAACTTTAATGTCATAAGAGAGATAGAGAAAGTCACCTGCATGGCAGCAGAGCAGCTAAAGCCACAGTCAGCAGAATGTCTGAAGGGAATTCAGCCAAGAAGTACTCTGCAGAATCCCCAAGAGCCTCTAGACTAGAAAACAGAAGCTTTGCCTGAGAACAGAAATAAGGTATAGGTCTGTACGACATGTGCATTGAACTACTGAGCCCTCTGTCTTCTCCCCTCCTCTGATATAAGAACTTCTGCAATTGTGTTAAGTGTCCTCCCTGCCTTCTACCAAGGCACGTAGAATGGTTCTATTCTATTACCAGGTTTTTACCTGCATCCAAGAAGAGCGAGACATTTGAAGAAAGTTTCCAACAGGCCAGTGTGAAACTACCATCAATAAACAGAAAATTTCTGTCCTCATGGATCATATGTTTTAGAAGAATCAGTAGTAACTGCCTAATGTTTTCAAGTCATTGATGTAAAAACTGAACTTGGACAATGGAAGAGTGATGCAGGAGACAGCTGCATTCAACTTTAATTATTCTGTAGAATTTCATTTTAACATTTTGTACATGTATTACTCAGGAAAATAAATATGTATGTAAATATGTTTGTGTACATTGTCACACATGATAATCTATAAATTTGCCTAGTTAAGGGCTCAACTCTGTCTGGTGGCTGTTTTACCACTACTCTGGGAAGTTATATCACTTTAGTTCCAAAAGTTGGTGTACCACAAAGTTAAAACACAAGGGCTTGAAAATCAATAAAATAAACAAACAAAAAACTGTTTTGTTTTGTTTCTGTTTTATTGATTATGATATATTGCCTCTAATTTTAGTGACAAACATTTTGCTACTGTTTCTTTGGTTTTGGCAAACCCAAAACTAGAGAAATTCATCTGCGTTGGATGAATAGTGAAAGTAATCTTATATTACTATTGTCATCACTTAATGCCTGAAGATATTTAATAGGCTTATTTTAAATCTGCATTCCACCTGTTCTGTAACTCAGTGGCAGGTAAGGTAGATTGTTCAGTTTGATGTCCTCTTTTGAGGAGGTTTTCTTACTCAGGTGTTTAGTTATTTTCAACTGTGATCTCATTTTATCTTGGGGTGTCAGCCACTCTCCTTACAGTATGGGATAAATGTCCAGGGGCAGGTCTCAGTATTGATTTTATCTGTTTGAAGCTACTCTACCAGGCAATAACTATGAGTAGGGCTGTACATTTAACTCATTATTGTGAAACAACATTAGTATCAGTCCTCACACCTAGGTAAAAATCTACACCCTAAAGAATTTAGAGGAATGATTATAGAAGTTGATCAGTTAATGCCTCTTCGAATAAATTGTTTACCCACTTAAGGCCCTGAAAGTAACTCAAGGACTCCAGCACTGGCATGCATATGGGTAGAGTTTAAAAGAATTTCCTCTGGCCTGTCTTCTCGTTGATTTCTCCCGCAATTCTGCTCCTCAGGCTACAGTGATATATCCAGATAAAAACATCCTTTACACCATGGAATACTATGCAGCCATAAAAAATGATGAGTTCAGGTCCTTTGTAGGTACATAGATGAAGCTGGAAACCATCATTTTCAGCAAACTATCGCAAGGACAAAAAACCAAACACCACATGTTCTCACTCATAGGTGCGAAATGAACAATGAGAACACATGGACACAGGAAGGGGAACGTCACACACCAGGGCCTGTTGTGGGGTGGGGGGAGGGGGGAGGGATAGCATTTGGAGATATACCTAATGTAAATGACAAGTTAATGGGTGCAGCAAACCAACATGGCACGTGTATACATACGTAACAAACCTGCATGTTGTGCACATGTACCCTAGAACTTAAAGTATAATAATAATAATAAAAACATCCTTTATTCTTTCTAGGAGTTTTACAAAGGGACTCTTTTGTGGTGGTGGTGGTTGTTAGCTCCTGGAATCCTTACTTATGTTTCATATTTGTAGTTTCACTAGAGTTGATTTTGGAGAACTGCCAGCCTTGGCTAATTCTTTATCTTATTGACCAGAAATCGCACGTTTGTGTAAACATGAAGTTCCATAATTTGTACTGGTTCCTTTTTGTAAGACTATGATCATGCAGAACATAATGATTAGGCAAAGAGTAAATGGTGAATTTTAGAAATTTAGCACTGACCAATAATTGAGATGCTTTGTGGGATGGCTTCTCAGGGGAAAATGGGGAACTGGTCACAACACTGGAAACCTCAGAGAATGGGTGACTATTCCAACACATGATGGAAGTCACATATATCACTCATTTTATTTCTGATCAGAATATCTTCTCCTTTAATGTTGTTATCACTTCAGAAAAATTAAATTAAGAAGAACAACCATGGAACCCCCTCCCTATTGTGTTATAATGTGAATTCAGAACTTTGAAATGATGATTATTAAGCTTCCTGAATAGTAACTTAATTTTAAACCAAGAGCAAACCTAAAGTTAATGTAAGAAGTTAACATTGTAAATCTAACAAAATTGCCAATTCAATCTCAGTCTTCTACATTCTGGAGAAATCTCATGTTTTATCTTGCTTATTACAAAAATAAATCAGGTGATTTATGCAATGTGTGTGACTTTTCAAATAAATTAACTCTACAAAAATATGTCTCTTTCCCCTGCATGTAGGTGACAAATGTTCTGAGCATTGTAAGTAGACTGAATAAACATTTACTTTCACAGATGTGGGAATGTATATTTGCTTCATTTAATTCTGAGAGTATGATAAAAATATGATAATATTAAGATATTGGATAAATGTTGAAAGCCTAACAGTGAATCCAACAAACGTACTCAGTGTTTGGAAAAACTGTGCTTAATATAGCCCTATCATGTTAATATAGCCTATTAAAATGGAAGTTATCTGCAAACTTTTTGTCTTAAGACTTTTAGACGGAACTATTGACCAATATATTTTATTTTCAGAAATTAGGTTTTGAGTCAGTAACATGAGGAACTTTCATTGGAATTTAATTTTAATAGTTAAATGTTTAAGTTACCTTGACAATCCAAGGCAAGTTTTAAAATCTTGTTTAAACAAATATTTGGGCATTATAGGAGAATGAAGCCATTAATACAGTGGGAGCAAGTTTATGTTAACAATTTTTTAAATGGAACTATATGGGAAAGGTAATAAAAACTAATACATATAAAAGAGGATTCATTGATCTTCAGCTTTGGAAAGTTCGTGGAAAATTTAAGATTTCCAAGGGCCAGTTTCTCATCATTAAAGGAAGCAGTAAGAGAATTACTGTGGGACAGTTCTCTGAGTGGTCTTGGACAAACCCAGTTCTCCTCACTTTCTCACTTGTAGTTCTAAAGAGTAATTATACTACATGCTAGCAATGCGACATCCCGAGATAAGGGGGAAGCTGGCTTGAAAAGCCAGGCTCTGTTCTAGGCCCCCCAGAACAGGATGCCCTTCAATGCTTTGCCCAGGTGCATTATGGAATATCAAGGTATGTAACCTGGAGCAGGCTGCCTTTTGCCCCATTTGTACGCTCAGCTGTAGAACAAGTTGGGCACATGCAGCGAAGGCTCCATCCACCCACAGAGTTGCCTGAGCACTGGGAGACCAGCTCACACCGAATCCTAGACTTCTGTTGTCCCTTGCCTCCTATCAAGTAATCAATCCACTTCATGTAATTTGCTGTGTATGAATGTGTTCAGTCTCATGCAACTCAGACATGTTGGTAATCAGAGCACAGCGAACTGCTTCACACTTAGTTCAAGGAAGTGTTGTGAAGATTAAATGAAATAATGCACACAAAATTCTTACAACATTGTCTGGCACTTTAAATTATTAAATAGTAGCTATTATTGTCTGTATAATGTATTATTGTAGTTGCTGATTCTGACTTACATTTTAATATGATTTACTAAATTGAAGCACACTTTGTTAAAGGATCTGGAGGCTAATCATGGTAGACACAGTTCAAAGAGGTAGCTGATGGTAAACAAAGAATCACATAAATACCAAATATTAGAACTTCATTCACCTCAGAGAATATATAACCCAACCTTTCCATTTAATATTAAAAATGTAAAGAAATAGACTCAGTGTGTCTTTAAGTCACATGTCATATAGATTAAAATTTATCCAGATACAGAATTAATTCCATCAGGAGAAAGTTCAAAGAGGAGGTTTCTAAATAGAGATGTCCAAAATGGAAAACCTGCTGATACAGATGCCAATGTACTTCCCAGTTCTGGCATTTAAGCAGACGTGAGAGGGTCAACTTTCCACAATACATGTAGTAGATGGTACTAATCAAAGAGTGGGAAATTAATATAGACTAATAATCCTTACAATTTAAACCTTCAGTGCTTTTTAAAACAAAGTTAATTTAGGTTGCCTTTAAACATGTTAAGGATTAATGGGAAGTAAATACATGGGAAGAGCATGGTGGTGGTCATGACGCAGGGCTATAGCAGGCAAAATATCAGACTGGGCTAGGAAAGAATCAATTAAAAGAATTGTAAGACAACATCTATTCTATGTTAGATACCAGACTGTAACTATAAAGTTGAATGGAATATTCATGTAACACTCTAATAGACAGAATAAGAAAAATATAAGTTACATTTAGTGTGATGTTTCATTGCAGAAATTGTTAGAAATCAGAATTAATTATCTGTACTGCACTTAGAAGACACAAACAGCACCAATTTAGTGCAAAAATATCCCCTGAGGGTAATAGTGGGCCAAAATGTGAATACAGACTATAGTATTAAGTTATTTCAAGATTTTCCTCTATTATTTTTAATACTAGCTACAACTCAGATCGTTTCTAAAAGATTTGGTCTTAAGGAAAAATTCATATTATTTTTCTGTTAAAATTTCATAGCAATGAAAACATGTTTTCTTTAATGTAAGGAGCAGCTTTGAAGTACAAAAGTCACTATGAGGATTGTGGGGGTGGGGAAATAATTTGTTTAGTGTATGGATAGGTTGTACGCATATATACGATTCAAGAATTCTTTGCTAGCAGCTGACAAACCATATCATGGCCATACATTACAGTAGAAAGTTTAAAGGGTTTAGAATTGTGTCTGGAATTGGTGGGTTCTTGGTCTCACTGACTTCAAGAATGAAGCCGCGGACCCTCGCCGTCAGTGTTACAGTTCTTAAAGGCGGCGTGTCCGGAGTTTTTTCCTTTTGATGTTCGGATGTGTTCAGAGTTTTTTCCTTCTGGTGGGTTCGTGGTCTTCCTGGCCCAGGAGTGAAGCTGCAGACCTTCGCGGTGAGTGATACAGCTCATAAAGGCAGTGCAGACACAAAAAGCGAGCAGCAGCAAGATTTATTGCAAGGAACAAAAGAACAAACCTAACACACTGTGGAAAGCAACCCCACTGTGTTGCCACTGCTGTCTTAGACAGCCCGCTTTTATTCCCTTATCTGGCCCCACCCACATCCTGCTGATTGGTCCATTTTACAGAGAGCTGATTGGTCTGTTTTACAGAGAGCTGATTGGTCTGTTTTGACAAGGTGCTGATTGGTGTGTTTACAATCCCTGAGCTAGACACAAAGGTTCTCCAAGTCCACATAGATTAGCTAGACACAGGGTGCTGATTGGTGCATTTGCAAATGAGCTGATTGATGTATTTCCAATCCCTTAGCTAGACATAAAGATTCTCCAAGTCCCCACCAGATTAGCTAGACACAGGGTGCTGATTGGTGCATTTACAAAACTTCAGCTAGACTCAGAGTGCTGATTGGTGTATTTACAATCCCTTAGCTAGACATAAAGATTCTCCAAGTCCCCACCAGATTAGCTAGACACAGGGTGCTGACTGGTGCATTTACAAAACTTCAGCTAGACTCAGAGTGCTGATTGGTGTATTTACAATCCCTTAGCTAGACATAAAGGTTCTCCAAGTCCCTACTAGAGTTAGGAGCCCAGCTGGCTTCACCTAGTGGATCCAGCACAAGGACTGCAGGCGGAGCTGCCTGCCAGTCCTGTGCCGTGTGCCCATGCTCCTCAGCCCTTGGGCCATCGATGGGACCCGGTGTCACGGAGCAGGGGGCGGCGCTTGTCGGGGAGGCTCAGCAGGAGCCCACGGTGGCGGGGGGAGGCTCAGGCATAGCAGGCTGCAGGTCCCAAGCCCTGCCCGGCGGGGAGGCAGCTGAGGCCTGGCAAGAATTGGAGTGCAGCGCCTGTGTACTGGCACCGCTGGGAGACCCCGTGCACCCTCTGCAGCTGTTGGCCAGGGTGCTAAGCCCCTGGCTGCCTGGGGCCGGTGGCGCCGGCCGGCCACTCTGACTGTGGGGCCCACCGAGCCCACAGCCGCCCGGAACTTGTGCTGGCCAGCAAGTGCAGCACGCAGTCCCGGATCTCGCCCTCGCCTCTTCCTCCTCACCTCCCCGCAAGCTGAGAGAGCCAGCTCCGGCCTCGACCAGCCCAGAGAGGGGCTCCCACAGTGCAGCGGTGGGCTGAAGGGCCCCTCAAGTGCGGCCAGAGTGGGTGTGGAGGCCGAGGAGCTGCTGAGAGCAAGCGAGGGCTGTGAGGGCTACCAGCATGCTGTCACCTCTCAGAATTAAAACAAAGTTAGTCCTGAAAACTGGCATTGCCATGAATCAGGTGCATTAATGTGGAGAATTTACTCACCTTCCCTGAGCCTCAGTTTCCACATATTAAAATATGTCTTTGCTGAATTATGATTTGTCAAACATTTCTTAACTTCATTTGTCCCAAACTTGGACATTAACCAAGTAATTTTATTAGCAAAAGATTTTTCTTTAACACCACTTACTTTCCTCGAAACTGGCATTTATTTATTATCTATCGTTAAGATAGTTCCCTTTGACATGCCTCTGTTGGCTGCCTAACCCATCACTCAATCTCAGTCTCAGTTTCCACCCTCTACTAGGGAGGCTAAAAAATGTGAATATTTACTTTGTTAGCCTCTGCTGTAATTGTTTGGTCATGTGACACACTTCTGGCCAATAAGACTTATATAAATTTGGCTGAAAACCCTGGGGAAGCTTTTGCTTTCAAGATAAAAAGTGATACTCTTGACTTGTGGGGCCCTTATCCTCTTCTTCCTCCATTGATTACGGACGTAATGCCTGAAATTGCATGTTCCATGGAGAAGATAGCAAAAGAATCACTGCTACTACCACGTAGCAGAGCAACTGATCAATGGCAGCAACTGCCTAACTATGACTGGTTCACATCTGAAAAACAGAAATCCCTGTCTGTTTAATCCATGCTTAATTTATCTGTTATATGAAGTCAAAAACATTCCTTACTGACAAAATGCCTTTTTTCTTCCTTATTCTCCACCATTTATTTTCTTCTTACATTAGTTATAGTTTGTAATTTCTTTGTCAAATATATTCAATGACATAACACTGTAGTATTATAGAAAGCACACTGCATTGGAAACATAGACGCATATTTTATACTTAAATCTCCAAAAATAATCCCCAAATCCTTTAGAGAAAACAATTGGAGGAAATGCTGTTAGAAGAGTCTGGGATTAGGGTCACTAGGTAGAAAATGGAAACATGATGAACTATCTGGCAGGCCATGGAATCACTCTGGATACTTATCCTCTGCTAAGGAGGAGGGGAAAACACACTCTGGCATTTCTCATCTTCTTGTTCTCTAATCTCCCCATTGTCACCCCTTGATTGAAGTCAAACAGGAAATAATTTTATGGGAGCCTAGGAACCATGCCTCCCAGGAGCCAGGCCTCTGTGTTACAGAGCAGTGCCAGAGGTGAGTTATGTATCAGTGGGCATACAAATCCAGGACCACACGCAAAGGAGTATCAGAGATAAATATAATATCCAGGATCAAGACAGTAGTCGTCTCAGGAACCATTTATGGATGGTATTTGTGAAAGGACCAAAAAAGTAAAACAGAGCTTATGAGTTAAAAGAAAAAACATCACAATAACGTAGAGAAAAACAGGCAAAATTATAGTCAAGGGTGTTTACCTTTCCTTTACAGGATTTTTAAAATCCCTTCTGGAACACTTTTCCCAATATATTTCATTCATTGATTCATTCATTGATTAAACAAATATTTATTGCGCTCCTAGTATGTTCTAAGAACGGGACAGATGAGAACCACATGCACTCTTAGTACTTCACTCATTGAAACAAACAATGTTTCTTTTTCCTACAATGTTTTTCTCCCAAACACTCTTCTTGCAAATTCTTATCCTTCAAGATCCACTCAACTGTCCCTGCCCTGGGAAGGCTTCCAAAACCCCTCTAAACCCAGTTAAGAACTTCCTTTCCACTTAAGTTACGTAATTGTATATATTGTAACACTTGTCATAGTACATTGTAATTATTGCTCCTCCTCATTCTCCTATTGAACTATGAATATTTTGAGGGAAAAGGCTATAAAGACAACTTCTTGAATTTTGTCAGCATTTATTTTACAAAAGGTATTAGACATTTGTATATGAAATTCTAACAAATTTATCCTGATTTTTGGAAAACAACATGAACAATTTTCTCTACCAATTCCTCATGAAGTACTCAAATTTAAACACTGTCCATGTTTTGGGAGCAATTATACAAACTTCCAAAAAATACCTTAAAATGCTTTTATTTTATTTTATTTTATTATTTTTTAGAGACAAAGTCTTGCTCTGTGGCCCAGGCTGAAGTGCAGCGTGTGATCACAGATCACTGCAACATTAACTTTTGAGTAACTAGGACCACAGATGAGTGCCACCATGCCCAGTTTATTTAATTAATTTATTTATTTTGTTTAGGTAGGTCTTGCTATGTTGTCTAGGCTGGTCTCGGCCTCCTGGCCTGGAGCAATCCTCCCTTCTTAGTCTCCCAAAGAGCTAGGATTACAGGTATGAGCCACCCGACCTCAAAATATAAATTTTAGATGTTAGAATATTGCAATATTTCAGATTTAATTTTTCTTTCAAGTTTGCAGTTGCAGTGGGACTTGGGAATAATTATTTTTATGGTAAAAGTGTGGTTTCTCATATCTAGTCATCTACTTGTGAAATTTTTATTCTGTTTAATTAAACCCTAAAAATTGATAGTCAACTCAGCTGAAAACCAAATACATGGGTGTTTTTGTGTTTAGCTTATGAAGACTAATGCAGAGAGACATTAAGAACCAAAAGACATTTATTTTCAGGTATAAAACATTTATCTTTCCATTATTGCCATACATTTGAAAAAATTGTGATAGACATTTTAATGAGAAGGATGATTTATTGCTCAGTACATCCCATATGTTATCTAGGCAAATTTCTATTTCTTGAGTCATATTATGCCATAGTACAACGTTATGAACTAAGCACAGTTACCTTCTCAATTTACAGATAAAGAAACTGAAAGTTATCTGAGAATTCACAGTTAAGATGAAGATTCAAACAGGTCAATAAAAACATAAATTACACAAGTAAGACTAAGAACTCATTGTTTTCTTGTAAGTATCGAAACTTTTGTTTGTTTTAAATGAAAGAGTTACTGGGTTAGATACAAATGGTAATGTTATAGACCATTTAGGTTGCCTGCCTAGAGCCACAGATGTTTACTTGAGCACACAGTTGAGATGCCATGTTGCCAGTATTGTTTGGATTCCTTTGCTTTGACACATTTATACTAAAGTTTTATCCTTGCAGCTGAGGCATCATACATGGCACAAATAGTTTTATTAAACACCGTGAGATAAATACCTTAGTGATCAATTCAGCACTTGCAATTTGCCAACTTTGTTTTAATCAGGAGTTAATGATGTATGGCACTTCTAGTAAGTAAATGAATGTTTGAATTGCTGTGAGTTATTTTAATAATTGCTCAGCTAACCATTTAAATTATCAAAGATCTTTACTTGTGCAATGTCATATAAATGCTGGAAATTAAAAATTAATCAACACGATTTACGTAACTAAAAGCTGCCATCTAATGGGATATTTTTTCAGTAAGACGACAGCAGTAATTATGCTGAAAAATATTCATTCCTGTAGTTTGAACGATTATAGCAATTTCCACCAGGGGATTTCGCAGTTAGATTCTAGTTCTGGGCAACAGTGATTAATATCATGGTTATTAATGAGAAGTCATTTTGATACTTCTAGCGGTGTTTAGGTGTCAATGCCTTGAAAGAAACATGTTTAGCATATTAATAACAAAGATTGTGTTGGACTGGATACTAAGAAACCTATTGGTTTGCTTTTCTTGTCTTGCATAACATGAAAGGTCAATTAGACATATAGAAACAATGGAACATTTTACAGCAAGGCCTAACATTTCACTGCACTTTTAACCTTTTAGCCATGTACAAAGTTCATTAAATACCCGAAGATAGGACTGTTATAGGAAGACAGTGGTGGGGTCAGAGGACACAGTTGAAAGCAAGATGACAATCTCTCCTGGATGGCACCCTGAGAGCTAAGTTAGAGGGAGAATTACCTTTTTGGTTGCCAAGAGGGAAAAAGGAGAATGAAGCTATCAGCGATTAACATTATTGGATTAATTAAAATGAATGTTGACAGAGATTTTGTTGGCTTTACATCAAATTGAACATAGGTAAGCTAATCCCTTATCAAATTTCATAAATGTAAAAGTGTAGATTAAATGATTACAGAATCCATATATTTTGGGTAACACATATAAATATATATACACATGTGCACACTTGCAGTGTGCAAATATGCGTGTCCATCTAAATATACCCAAATCCACTGACCCAGAATTAGAAAGTTAGAAATTATTCTCCCATTTTACCATTCCCTTTTCTAGAATTTTGTCACAAATATGATTTTTTCATTTATTTGAAGCCTACTGTTTGGAGCCATGTAATATATCAATACAGCATATGGATACTGTGTGATATCACAGGGTTTGTGTCAGAGAAAAGAATAACACTGTTGTTATAAAAGATCTACATTGTGAGGAGAAAGTTTAACTTCACATTACTAGGGATACAGAAGTATGACTACATCAAAAGCTCAAATCAGCACGTAGAATTTATTTTGAATGTTTTATTTGAAATATGTAATGTCAAAAAGATTATTAGAATAGTAAAATTGAAAAAATACTGTTTAAAGATTTCCTTTAATTTGTTGACGATGTAAAATGTAAGTAGAATGCTAAAAATTACTGTATAATATAATTTCATGAAGAATTCTTCATGGTTTCCATAAAATTAATAGTCTCAATTGAATTTTTTTAGACTGAGAAAATTCTACACATCATTTTATTGTGCTTTTATTTTACTACTTGCTTATATGTCATAATGGATAGAAATAAAAATATTTTTATTTAAGCATATACAAAACTTGGATTCTTGTTTATGTTTTCTAGTGCAATAAAGGCACCAATAATGTTAACTATGTTGGAAAATTTTGATTAGCCTAAAGTTCTTAACTTTCTTTTCTTTTTGAAGTTTCATATTTCAGTCTAGGTCTGAGATGGAATTGAGTGTGATCATTCTTTGATTTCACTATGAGTGCTGAGTTCCTAATGTGGTGTTAGGAATGTGTAGACTTTAAAGCTTGCTTTCTTCTTCATCATCTCCCTTTGGACTTGCATATGTGATTTCTACAGTAATATGCATCATTTTCTGACATAAGGTTGCTGAAAAATACAAGCATAAATACAATTCTTTACTTCTGTGATTCTTTAGGAACAGACAAATAAAACTAAAAAATAATTATGGTATAATGTAAGTCAGCAGTTTATCATACAGGTACAATAAGAGTGTGGAAATACATTAAAAAATACATGCCTCGTCTAAAACATGAGGTAGTGAAAATGAAAAATGTAATTTAACATAAAGAACAGTTTAAAAGTTATGATTATTTCTGGTAAGAGCAAGTAGCACTAAAAGTCCTAGTTTCCCTATTTTATTATATGAAAATATAACTGTATTTTCACGCAAAAAAAAGTTAACTAATATAAGCAGCAATTGTACAGCCATTTCAAATGGTGGTGTAGCATTTTTTAATTTCTCAGAAAATCATTTGGGAGAAATATCATATAGTTCTATGAAAAATTAATCAATGAAATTATTATGACTGTAGTCTCATAATTTCATTGTCCTTCTCCTTTCAGTTTTTACTTATTCGCTTTAAAATTCAAATGCCCCTAAAAAGCATATCATACATAATAATGACTGAAAATAGTTGCAAAATAAAAATTGAGTAGGAGAGACATTTCAAGGTTTCTTTTATGAGAATGCTACATTAACCATGTGACATACACATGCTAAAAATAATTGTGAAAAAAATGACTAATGTTTGTGTAGCACTTGACAGTTTACACAGTAATATCAAATATTCTCATTTGACCTTCAAACGGATTTTTAAACTCGTGTTTCACAAATGAGGAAAATGAGATTCAGTAATACAAATCAGAGCTGTTACATCTCCTTATGCTCATGTCAGCCAATAAAGCGGAGGCATTTGTTTTCTTCAGAAGAGATGAAGAAGGCAATATTTATTAAAATTACGAGTCTTTTTTGTAGCTTCAATTGTTTATTAATGTTTTGTTTGTCAAAATTGCTGCCCTTATTTTCAGTATACTTTCTGTATTTGCCTATTACAGCAGTTATCACATTTATTATTTCTCATTTATCTCTGTGCCTGCTAGAACTGCACACTCAGAAGGACTATGCTTCTCTGAGCTTCTTGCAGAGTGACAGGCTTATTTTGACATTTAGAAACTATCTGTTGACTGTTTGTGACATTTTCATTTAAGTTACATTTTAAGTCACTTGATACTAATTTTCTATTTAGTATTAGGTTTTGGAGAGCTATTTTTCTTATTACAGTTTTTTGAAGTATATTTAAGGATATACTTATCCTGAGGTGAAGAAGAAAACCAGTGAGGCACTTTTCAATGTTATATCATTTTAGTTATGATTGCTCCTTTTTCACATTACTTGCATTTTCTGTAAGATCATGTTGCTGTTTTTAAAACAGATAAATATCTATTGTAATTTAGGAAACATACTGCTTTAGTTTCAGAAAGTGGGTAATAGTGTCATTGATAATAATATCATAATTAATCATATCTAATTTTGGAAACACCCCCCAAATCACTTCAATATCTACATATTTTAAAATAATATGCATTATACTCTGTGTTCACTTTCCTTTGTGTATTACGTTTTCTTTCCTTCTTTCTCTTATTTTTTTCTTTCAGTAAATACTGAGCCTCTACAATGTACTCATTCTTCTAGAAATCTAAAATCTGGCCAAGAGTAAGCATTGTCCTCATGAGCTTACATTCTAATGCAAATATCCAGTAAGAACACACTTTTGTGGAAGTGTTGTAAATACACAAATCTAAAAACAAAGAAACAGCCAAGAATTCCAAACAGCTGTTTTTCTTGATAAGACGCTAGAATTAATAATATGTATAATTGTAACTGAACTCATCTGTGATAGTGTCCATTAATTCATCAACTGCCGCAGAAGACCAATTGTTCAAGCAAAATAAATAAAAGTTCCTCATATTGTTCTCCAATTGAAATTATATATGACATTGATATGTATTTGTTTGAGGTTTTCTTTTAAATTTTTGTACACCTAACACTTTAGCACTTGTAAATTTCATAAGAAAAACCCACCTGTAAAATGCTGGTTATTGGAATAATTCTCAACACAATATTGTCAACGTCAAAGTTGAGTGTGTATTATAACAGTAAGTAGATGATGAATCAGAAAGATTCTGATTTGGGATTTCAAAACATTCTACATGGTAACATGGCGATTACCTACAGATTCATGGATCTATTTCTATCTTCTTTAAATCCATATTTCAATTAATTGTCCCAATGCCCTCAGAGAAGGGAAATTTATGTACAAATAACCCCAGTCTAAAAAAGGCTGTGACCTGAATGATAGTGGAAAGTGCACAAGATTCCAATGGAGTGAACATGGCAGTGCTTTCTCCTTTATATGTTATTATAAAGAGAACTAGGGGTCAAATTGCATAAATGATAAATGGAAGGTGCTTGAATTGGGTTGGTTCTTCTATGAACGTTATACATTGACCCTGGCAGCTTTGACAATTACATCCATCATTTCTAGGAATCTATTCCAACACTCAGCCTGCTCTCTGATGTGACCAAATAACCAGTTTGTGAATATAGGAATCAAAGATTGATCTTCTGTGCCACTGCACTGATTAACAGTTTGTTACTTACTGGAGCTTTTCCATTACATGGAATTAGGCAAGGATCATAATTCATTATGGCACACCTATAGATAGCATGTTAGAATGCTTTAATCTTCACTTACTAGGCTTCAAAAGGATTAATATTAGACTTGTAACTTTGATAAGCAAAATGAAACAAAACTTTTAAGAAACCCATTGTGTACTTTTAACGTTATTTTATTACTTCCATGTTTCTTGAATAGAAAGAGCTGGTTGAAGATGGAAATGGACCAGGCCATTTTAATTTTTACACTATTGTGACCTGACAATAACTTAGGCACCAAATTTCAGGTTTAAAAGAATTTTTCTGTCCCAAATATTTTTTATGTGAATAGAAATATATGTAGATTGAGGAGCAGGTCTTCTAATCACCAAAATCATTACATGCAACATTGTTTGCTGTGATAATATTTTTCCCAGAAAGTCTATCAACTGCATGAAAGTACCTCAAAGGCTGTAGAGATAGTCAGGACATATTTAAAGTCCTGAAAAGCAACTTAAGATTTTTGACTTTAGGTGATGTTGTATATTAAATGGCAGAGGGTCTAGTCTCAGAATTCAGAGACCTGAATTTGATCTGTGGCTTCACCATTTACCTTGGCATTATTATGTATTCTTTCCACCATTTTTGTTTTTTCTACCAATAGATACACAAACTATGATATTTATCTTTTAAGAAAAAGCCACAAATGTACTTGAATCCTTAGCACTAAAATACTTTGAGTACCACCCCAATAAATATTATATTTATCTATGATTTATATAACATATTGCTTTATGTATATCACACAGTATTCACACAGAAATTAAGGTAAGCCAAATGAAACAAATAAATGTCAATTATTTTATTTCTATTTACTAACGAACAATATACAATTTTTTAAATGAAAGTTGCATTAGCCCTAATTATATATTTTCTTAGGAGTAGGTTAGTTAGACATGGTTCATGATTTCAAAAATATTTTAATATTTGTGGATAAACAAATTTTAATGCCAGGGTCTAAATTTAGTTTATTTCTATCTTTGATATTAATGACAGTAATATATGAAAATGTTATATTTACCATTGTATAATATGTATAGCATAAAATATATACATACTAGATAAAGTTCAGTGTTTATTATAGTGGTTATAAATCCGTATTTCAAAAAATCCTGATACTTTCAACTTATTTTTTGCACTACTTATCATTGTCATTTTTTCAGCTCACGTTGTGGCTGAAATAACTTGTAGTGAAAGAACTATCACTCTGCTGTTTTTGGTAATGTGCTTATTTTATTTGTATTATCTTTAAAAGAGTCATTTTAGGCCACTTGTCAATTTTGTGAGGGCTAGTTTAGTTCCAACTAAATAAAATTATCAATAAATATCCTTATTGTGTTAGACACACTAGGTGTTGCAATGAAATTGTATGAAGCCAAACAATCATATTATCAGCATATTGACAATAAAAGACACACTGAATTCAAATAATTAATATTTAAAATAAAGAAGCTTGAGTCACAGTGATTATATCTTATTTGATGTAATGCCTATCTTTCCATATATGGTTTCTGCTTTGCTTCTATAAATTGAGAGTATCTTCATACTTTAAGATTATAAAATATTAAAAGAACAATTTTTCTTTCTTCCACTTCTCTTTTAGGGTATATATTATTAAAATAACAAATATAATTGCCTACTGTAGCTAAGAAAAATGAAATAATTTACTCAGGTGATATTAGGCAAACACTCCCTGAATATGAATTAAAGTTAAGTGGAAGGAAAGATGATAAGTTCTCCTTAAAGATGGATCATATTATACACAAGATTATTATTAAATGTCATCAGTGCTTTTCTTTGAAGTAGCAGGTTTATTTCTTTTTCAAAGAATTGAATTTAATTGATTAACTTAATATAAACTTATGATTTTTAGAAAGCAAAATTATACTTATTAAAAATATTGAAGTACAGTGATGGACACTTGTAGTCTCAGCTACTTGGGAAGCTGGAGACAGG
Source organism: Symphalangus syndactylus (assembly GCF_028878055.3). NCBI lineage: Eukaryota > Metazoa > Chordata > Mammalia > Primates > Hylobatidae > Symphalangus > Symphalangus syndactylus. The sequence continues at coordinate 48,580,084 of NC_072439.2, read as the reverse complement.
AAGATTTCTTGAATCCAAGAGTTCAAGGCTGCAATGAACCATGCCTGTGAATAGCCTGGGTTGATTTCAGCCTGGGCATCACAGTGAGGCCCTCTCTCTACAAAAAGTTAAGTAAATAATTACTCTTTTTAAAATTCCAAAATGATATTATTGAGCTGTAGTTCACTGATTGGTTCTTGAATTGCACTGAATGACATATTCCCTTCCTGCTCCCTCATTGTCAAAATTTTTTGAAACAACAGGTTTTTTGTTAAGAATACGAATGCATTTTACAAGGGCTTTAAGTCATGGCCTTCACCATATCAGCAAAGAGATTACAGTATGTACACAAATTTAAAAATCATTAAATTTTATATAGAGTGATATAAAATACATATTTTACTTAAGCAAGAAAGAATATGAATTTAACAATTCCTATTCAATAGCAATTTAAATAGTAAAGGAAATTTAGCCCATTCTATTCAATGAAGATTTGTGCTATTGTGAGTGCAAAATTGGAGCATAAATCAGTTGTTCCTTCGCTTTGTACTAATTGTAATGTTGCTCTTTGTTATCAATATAACCTTTTTTATTGGAAAGAAATGATCCCTAATTGCAGATCCAATTCTTCATCTGATGCTCCAGTTAAGACACACCAGTATATGCTAATGTGGGCATATTTGTGCTATGGTTTGAATGTGTCCACCAAAAAGCACATGTTGGAAACTTCATCCACAATGCAACTGTGGTGGGAGGTGGGGCCTAATGGGAGGTGGCTTAGCACGTGAAAGTTCCACCTTAATAAATGGATTAATGCCAATTATAAATTGCTTGTGGCAGCAACTTCAACCTCTTGCACACTCTCTCCCTCTTCCTCTCTCTTTCTCTCTCTCTCTCTCCTTCTCTGGCATGCCCTCTTTTCCTTTCAACTTCTGCCATGGAATGACACAGCAAGAAGGCCCTTGCCAGATGGGGACTCCTTGACTTTGGACTTCCTAGGGTCCTGAACTGTAAGAAGGAAATCTCTGTTCATTATAAACTATTCAGTCTCAGGTATTGTATTATAGCAGCACAAAATAAGCTAGGATAATTAGCTAGGTTGGAAACACACACAGATTGTATATTGAGCTCCAAGGTATTATAGTACCTTTATAAAGAATTTTTAAGAGGTAGTTTTTATTATAATGATCCTCAATACCCTGACAACCAAAAATTTAAGTCCTCCAGAAATACCCTATCACTATAGTTGAAACCATCTAAATATGCATTTCATTGTTCCTGACAATTGGTTCTACCTCAGATGAACTTAAGCGTTGCCATATATTCAAGGAGCTATCATTACAGACAGTCCCTGACTGAAGAATTTTCAACTTTACAATTGATTTATTTGGATGTAACCCTAACATTAGTGGAAGACCTTGTTACCACTTATGATGATGTTATTGTTTCTACTGAATGCCTATTGCTTTTGAACCACTGTGAATTCAAAAAAATCCTGAGTCAAACTATCATAAATCAGGCACTGTCTGCTGTGTTGCCAGCATTACATGCACTTTTAACTTATGATATATTGTACTTAGATAGTACTATATAGTTTAGATTTTTGACCCATTAGACCTCAGGTTGAAATTGATCCCCAATGTGGGAGGTGGGCCTACTGAGAGTTTTTTGGGTCATGAGGGCAGATCCTTAAAGAATGGCTTGGTGCTAACCTCACCATAATGAGTGAGTTCTCACTCTGTTAGTTCCCAACATAACGACTAATGATTGTTTTAGAAAACCTGTCACCCCCTTCTCTGTTTCTTACTTCCTCTCTCACCATATGATCTCCGAACACACTGGCTCGCCTTCCTCTTCCATCATGAGTAGAAGACTTCTGAGGCCTTTACCAGAAGTGGTTGCCAGTGCTTCTGGTATAGCCTGCAGAACTGTAAGATAAACCTCTTTTCTTTATAAATTGTCCAGCCTTTGGAATTTCTTTATAGCAACATACATAAATTAAGACACATGAGTTTATCAGAAAGTAATCCTATCATAAGTTGAGGAGCATCTGCATTTTATGTCCTGTTTCAGATTAATTAGCATAGGAAATCATGGCTGCTTGGTACTTCTAGTATTTTCCTGGCCAGAATCCCTTCATGCCATCTATATCACTTAAATTATTGTCAGAAATTTTGTGGCATCAGGGTTTCCTGTACCTGCCTAAAAAGCTAGTATCAAAATGCATCTTTGCAGAAAAAAAAAGTTCTTACAGAAAATACATGGCTGAGCCCCAAATTTCACATGGCTTCTGAATTACTGGAAATTATCTCAACTGTGTCCAGCCAGTAAATATTGCATCCTTAAATTCCAATAGATTTTTTCAGAATGCTTTCTACCAAACTTTCTAGTCAAAATTCCTGAAAGTACATATTCAATAAAGTGAAACCCTGCTCTCCAAAATGGGATTTCCTGTTGTCAGTCTTCCTTTATAGTAACCAGCAACAGTTTTTTATTTAAAATATATGTAAAAGAATATGCTATTTTATTTATTTTTGAAGGCTTTTCATTGATTGGTCCTCACGATATGGGGATGAATGATATGGTATCCTTACTCTCCAGAAGTCATAATAGAAAGGGTAAAGAATATTCTAAAAAAATAGTTTAAATTTTTGTCACATAATTAGAAGCACGGGAAATGTACCCTGGAAGTATAAACAAGGAAAGAACCTGCAATGTATGAAGAAATTAGTAATAACAATAGAGAGAATGGCAGTAAGAAGGATAGTGAAGGAAGATGATGTCTTTTGCCAAACAAGGAGTAAATAGCATCTATGCAGAGGACATATGGAAACATACAGAGGCGTGAAAAGGCAGGAGGTTAGCACAAAATTGGGTGGGACTAAAACCTTGGTATGAGAGGGAAGAGTGATGAAAATCAATGATGACCACATAGATTACAAAGGTTCTTTCATATTATCCTAAGACTGTAAAGCTTGTTATCTATGGGCAAAGATAACAAAGATTGTTATCTATAGGCACAATGTTGTACAGCAGTTCTCTAGAACTTGTTCATATTGCAAAACTGAAATTTTATACCCGTCGATAAGCAACACTTTCTTTCTCCTTACCCCCAGCTTTTGGCAACCACCATGGTATTCTGCCCTTGTAGGAGTGACTATTTTAAATACCTCACACAAAAGGAATCATGCAGTAATTATCCTTCTGGATATAGTTGAAATTATCTCATATGGCTATTTTCCACATTCTGTAATTTTAAAAAAATTATTAATTTGAGCTTTGAAAGCTCACTGTCTTAATCCAATTGTGTTTCTATAAAGGAATACCTGAGGCTGGGTAGGCTGTAAAGAAAAGAGTTTTATTTGCCAGCATCCGTTTCTGGTGAGGGCTTCAGACTACTTCCACTCATGGAAGAGCCAATGTGTCACATGGAGAGAGAGTGAACAGGAGACGTTATGCTCTGTTCAACAATCCGTTCTCAAAGGAACTAATAGAGGGAGAATTCTTCATTAACAAAGGCTCTGTCTCCATGACCTAAACATCTTCCACCAGGCCCCGCCTCCAATATCGGGGATCAAATTTCAACATGAAAGTTGAAGAGTACAAACATCCAAACTATATCATTCACTTATAGATATTTTACATATAAAATACCCTGTATAAATCAGCATGTATAAGTTGTTCATGTAAAACTATAGCTGAATAATTTCAAACAAAACTATCTGCAAAGTTTACATTTAAAGAGTTGTTCTTCCCTTAAACAGCATTGTATTTTCTGAAGTTCTCTTTCTCAATTAGTGGTAACTTTATAAGTATTCAGGGCAATCAATTAGGAAGAAAATAATTAGTCAGGTGAAGGCCAAGAAACTTTGATCAGTTTTCCCTAAATGTAAGAAAAATAGGATAACATGAAGTCATTAACATATTCAATGCTGATATAGCTATCTGCATATTATGTCTTGTAAATTCACGTCAATTTTTTGAAGAGACTTATGATAGAAAAGCCACAATATAGAGGTTATATTAGTCAGGATGAACCAAGTTACATTGTAATAACAAATGTACTCTTAACTCTCAGTTGCTTAGCACAGCTAAACTTAATTTCTCATTCATACAAAGTATATTGGGGTATATAGAGATTGTCCTCCATCTAAGGACCTAGAGATCAAGCAAATTTCATAGTAATCTAAAATTTGCCTTTGTGACATGTGTCCTCCTGTGTCTCCTTAGCAAAGAAAAGAAAGAGGTAAAGGAGAAACAAGGACTCTAACAGGCACAGAACCAGAGTGATTCATCACTTCTACTTATATTTATTTACCAAAACACAGTCATATTGTCATAATACAACTGTAATAAATCCTGGAAAATAGAGAGGAACATATTGATTTAATGAACTTTATTTGTCTCTGCCGTGAAGGCAAAAATAGGTAAGTGAATATGATGATGCATGTTTTGGTAATCAGTTGCCTCTTATGGAAAGCAGATGATAACAGAAATCCATATTTTTTAGTTACCTGAGAATCTCTTTTTGTAGGGAGACTTATTGAAGAGCATTAAGTGATGAGTTTTTCAAGGAGGAGAGTGAGAAGTCCAAGATGTTAACATTTTTTTTCTAATTAGTAAATCCATTGAATTTTAGAACTAGAAGGATATGCATTAACTTGCTTCTTTAATTACTGAGGAAATTTAAATACGAACAAAATAAGGAACTCCCCTTATGTTACAAAGCAATTTATTGTAAAGATGATATGATAACTCAGCTCTTCATTTCCAATCCAGTGATCTTTTTCACTGCAGAGAATGCTCATAGAAGAGTCACTCTTTATCGGGAAATACACAAGATTCCAAAATGTAAAAATGCTCCCAGGAGTCATCTTAGGATATGACAAGCATGAACATTATACAAAGATTTCTATGAGAGACTTCCCTGGCCTTAAAATAATAATTTTTTAAAAAATTGCATGGACTAATAATACTGGTAATAGAATAGCCTTTAATTTTTCAAAACTGTATTTCTAACTAACCTGTAATCTCTTTAATGATTTGGATTTATGGCTTTTTAGCATAGATACAATGTCTGCAAATAGTGTTCATAATATATACTTTTATGATCCATAGACATTTGGGATAGTGAGAAAATGAGTGAATGAATTAAGAAATGAAAGTATTCTTAATTATTATGGCTACTAATTCTGCTCATATATAAATTCTACCATCAAGCTAATCTCTTTGATTTCAAAGATCTCAGAAACAGGTCAAACATGTTCTCAGTGTTTATTCCTTGGAATCTACAATATCAGAGGTGACTTCACTTCTTCTAGTCCTTTCACTGAGGGCCACAGCAAACGAGTTCAGAGTATCTGAGATGACCTGATTTCAGTAGCATTATCCCGAAACTAAATTCAGAAGACTCTAAATGTGGATGTCAGTTTAAAGTGGTTAACTCTTAAAGCCCATATAGGGCAAAGAAGGAACTATTTTAAAAATCCACCCCATTTGTAGGTCATGCCATCAAACAGGTTTTAACAACCCTCTGTAGACATATTATTCTACACATTTCTTAGCAGACTCTGTGATACCTTATTTTAATGTATAAAACATAATGAACATACAAGCCGTGATTTTTTTTTAATGAAAAGAAGTAACTTTTATATCCTGGACAAAACGCTTTGCTATGTGTCTAACTAGAACACTGAATGCCGATAATGTGTTCACATAGCATTCTTTCACATAGTAGTGAGGAATGGAATGAAGAAGTGAGGTTGTGAAAAAAAGTAATATTCCAGGACTTTTGCTGACATTGATTATTTATAGTAAATCTAATTAGAATAATTCTAACCGCAATTGACTTTCTTTCAGTGCTTATAATGTGTCAGTGGTATAAGTGTCATAAGTAAACATTTGGCCTTGCAATACTTTTTAAAATGTTTACAAACTTTAATTTGTTCAAAAAAGATACAATGTGTTTCTAAATGTTATTTAGTTAATGCCTTGTATCTTAGTATTTGATTGTTTATATCCATTTTCATTTAAATATCTAATGTTATTAATCATTGTTTTTATTCAAAATATTTCATGCTTCCAGTCATCAGCACTTATAGTAGCATTTCATTCTTATAATAATACATACATAGTAATGATTTAAATGACTATCTTATTTTAATATTTATTCAATATTTTAAATATTTTCAAGTTACATTTAGATGACTATTTCTCTTTGAAGGTGAATAGTTAGCTATTTAAAATAAATCTTAATGGCATGTCAGTTTATATAAATGTTTAATTGTTTAGAGTAAATGGTGAATTACACTATCACAGGGTTAAAGTTCATGTGCAAGTTTAGGTAAGCCAGAAAAACCCTGAATAATCTAATTGCTGATTGAATATCCAAAGTTTGAGGCCAAAGCAGCCAGAAGAAAGCTTTGCCAAATACCAAGCCTAGAGCCAAACATAATGAATCTCTGCTTCCCTCTGATTCAAATATTTACAATATTTGCTAACAGATTTATATTCTCAATCACATTTTACTCATACTAACAATTTCTTTTAATTCCTATGTAACTATAAAATTTTAGAACTAGATGTTGAATCAAATACTTTCTTTGCACCGAGAGATGTGACAAACTGATAGATTTCTTGATATTGAACCAACTTTGCATTTTTAGAATAAAATCTGCTTGGTCATATTATTTTAATACTATTCTAATCTGGTTTAACATTATTTCATTTAATATAATTAATTATATTGAAGTGTACATGATTCTTTCCCATATGTTACCTTCTGTAGCATGGAACATAGTTTCGTTTGTTTTTCAAAAATCATATCAATTGACTAGTTACATATTCACTTTTTGAACTTTGATATTCAAGAAATGAATTCACAATGAATGTTTTGCTCTGCATATATATATCTGATTTAATCAAATATCTTACATCTATTGTATTCAAAGTATTGTTATAGGTGTGTGTAAAATATATGCACATGAGACAGTTGTGAAACACTAAAGCACTTTTAAAAAGAGGCATGAAAGCAAAAGTTAATTATTAACAGTGATTTTTATAAATCATAGTATAAAATATAAATGGGGTAGCAATTTCAATAAAATTTAGCTTCCTAAGACGATGGCTTTTTGATGCTGTAGCCAATGAGCAAACTCAAAGGCTTAGACCAACTAACTCACAGAATGATTATTGCAATGTTGGCACCAGTTGCCACTTTTAGCTAAAAATTTATGAATGACTAAGAAACCATTTTAGTACCTAAAGTGTGTGTCAATCCCATAAGCCCATAGGCATTTATAGAGATTTTAAATCTTTAAAAAGAAGAGAGAGAGAGAAAGGGAGAGAGAGAGAGAGAGAAGAGAGAGAGAGAGAGAGAAAATGAAGGAAGGAAGGAAGGAGGGAAGGAAGGAAGGAAGGAGGGAAGGAAGGAAGGAAGGAAGGGAGGGAGGGAGGGAGGGAGGGAGGGAAAAAAGGGAGGGAGGGAAGGAGGGAAGAAAGGAAGAGGGAGAGAAAGAGAGAGAAAGAAAGAAAGAGAGAAAGAAAGAAAGAAGAAAAGTTAGTTGCAATCACAACTCAAATATTAATTGAACACCTCACCTGTGTCATGGGATGTGAAAAGCACTGATATAGTTTGGCTGTGTCCCCACCCAAATCTCAGCTTGAATTGTATCTCCCAGAATTCCCACGTGTTGTGGGAGGGACCCAGGGGGAGGTAATTGAATCATGGGGACTGGTCTTTCTCATGCTATTCTCATGATAGTGAATAAGTCTCAAGAGATCTGATGGGTTTATCAGTGGTTTCTGCTTTTGCTTCTCCTCATTTTCCTCTTGCTACCATCATGTAAGAAGTGCCTTTCACCTCCCACCATGATTCTCAGGCCTCCCCAGCCATGTGGAACTATAAATACAATTAAGCTTCTTTTTCTTCCCAGCCTCAGATATGTCTTTATCAGCAGCATGAACATGGACTAATACCAATGATCAAGAAAATTTGAAAATGTTTTAGTACCTGGCCAATGTCCTTTAGAAGGTTGTGAGTTGAGAAACTCATGCAGAAAAGCAGAAAAATATGAGACAACAAGTGAAAACAATAAATATAATGTATCTAATAATTGGTGTTGTGGGGTTTCAGAGGTTGGAGCTGGGTAGTGCATCACAAAAGATTTCCCCAACAGCACAGGGTTTGAAAAGGAGACTGGTATGTATAAACAGCATACATGTAGCATATAGTATGCAAAAAGAGAAGGAAATGATTTCAGAATGGTAGTAGTGGTTCTGGGGGGTAGTATGAATGAGAATAATATAGAAGTGAGAAAGATAAAGTTGTACTTACAGAAGAGTGTTGGTAGAACCTAGACTTCCTATTGAGAATGAGTGGGAATTGTGACTAAGACAATCTGGAATAATAATGCATAAAAAGGTGCCTTTTTCTGTCATTATTCTTAGAGTTAGTATTTCTGCCCATTTCCTAAAACAACTGTCTAGGAAAAAGAATCAAACAATTAAGTAACACAATTACTCTTACATGGAGGTGATTTAATTTGATAGCTGTGTCATTGATGAGCTGGACTTGCATAATCTCTAAATGCTGCTTCTTACGCTTTTATAATTATTTCACCTACTTATTTATGCATGTATTTGTTTATGCAGAAATAATTTGTGTGTATGTTTTCAATGTCTTAATCTCTCAAAGTTAAGAATAAATAAGGCAGATGGTGGCTGCTCAGCAACAGTTTTACCTCATGATAATGAGTAAAAGTACCAGTAGCATACTGGGAGAGAAACCAGCATCATGAACTAGCTCATTCTAAGCTCTTGTCATTGACCTTTTGTCAAATTCCTCATCTCCTTTGAGTTAAGATTCCTGCAGGGAAGAAAAGATATGTGAATTTGGAGATCCTGAGGCTGCACAATAGCCTCAGCATCCTAGTCTCCAGTTCCTATCTTCATTTCTTAGCCATAGGATCCATGATAGTGTTTCACATCTTTAAACACCATTCTCCCTTCCCTTGCAATAAATTAAATGTTTATAAAAAGATTGAAATGAAAAATTATTAACACAAATAAATCACTATAACCATAAAATTACATGGAAAATAAACAGTCTGCATCTGAATGACTTTCAGGAAAACAATAACATTAAGACAGAAATTTAAAAAATTGAAATAAATGAAAACAAGGTTAAAACCTATTGAAATCCCTGAGATACACCTTAGCAGAGTTATGATGAAAGTTTATAGTGCTAGACACCCACATAAAAAAGTTACAAAGATCTCAAATTAACAAACTAACACCATACCTAGAGGAACTAGAAAATAAAAAGAAGAAACCAACCCCAGATCTAGCAGAAGACAAGAAATCAGTGCTGAACTGAATAAAGTGGAGATGAGAAAAAAGCATACAAAACATCAATAAACTAAAAGTTGGTTTTTGAAAGAATAAATAAGATATATAGACCACTAGCTAGGCTAATAAAGAAAAAAAAAGAGAGAAGATCCAAATAAACACTATGGGATATGACAAAGAAGACATTACCATCGACCCAACAGAAATACAAAAAACTCTTGGAGATAATTATGAACACTTCTTGGCACATAAACTGGAATACCCCGAAAAAATGGATAAATTCCTGGAAACATCCAATCTCCCAAGATTAAACCAGGAAGATATTGAAACCCAGAACAGACCAAACTGAATCAGTAATTTAAAAAAAAAAACAAAAAAACTATCAACCAGTAAACCCCCAGGACAAGATGGATTCAGAGCTGAATTCTATCAGATGTTTGAAGAAGAACTGGTACAAATCCTACTGAAACTATTGAAAAAAATTAGGAGAAGGGGCTTCTCTCTAACTCGTTCTTTGAGGCCAGCATCACTCTGATATCAAGAATGGCAGAGACACAATGACAAAAAAAGAAAACTTCAGGCCAATATCCATAAGGAACATGGATTCAAAAATCTTCAACAAAGTACTAGCAAGCTGAATCTTAACTGCACATCAAAAAGGCTAATCCACCATGATCAAATAGGCTTTATTCCTGGGATACAAGGTTGGTTCCACATACACAATTCAATAAATATGACTCACCATATAAACAGAACTAAAAACAAAAATAACATAATCATCTCAATAGAAGCAGAAAAGGCTTTCTGTAAAGTTCAACATCCCTTCATGTTAAAAACCCTCCACAAACTAAGCATCAAAGGAATATACCTCAAAATAATAACAGTTATCTATGACACACAGCCAACATCATATTGAATGAGCAAAAGCTAGAAATATTCTCTTTGAGCACAGAAAAAGACAAGGATGCCCACTCTCACCACTCCTATTCAACAGAATACTGGAAGTCCTAGCCAAAGGAATCAGGCAAGACAAAAAAATAAAAGACTTCCAAGTAGGAAGAAAGGAAGCCAAACTACCTCTTTCACAGATGATATGATTCTCTACCTAGAAAACCCCATAGACTCTGCCTAAAGTCTCCTAGTTCTGATAAACAACTTCAGCAAAGTTTCAGAATACAAAATCAATGTAAAAAATATGTAGCATTTTTTTACACCAATAACATTCTAGCTGAGAACCAAATCCAGAACATAATTCCATTTAAAATAGGCACAGACAAAATAACCTACCTAGGAATACAGCTAACAAAGGAAGTAAAAGATCTCTGCAAGAAGTACTATAAAACCCTGCTGAAATAAATCAGAGACAACACAAACAAATGGAAAAACATTCCATACTCATGGATTGTTAAAATGGCCATACTGTTCAAAGCAGTGTACAGATTCAATGCTATTCATATCAAATTATCAACAACATTCTTCACAAAATTAAAAAAAAACTATTCTAAAATTAATTTGGCACCAAAAAAAGAGCCCAAATAGCCAAAACAAACCTAAGCCAAAAGAACAAAGCAGGGATATTGTATTACCTGACTTCAAACTATACTGCAAGGATACTGTACATAAAACAGCATGATACTGGCACAAAAACGTAGATATGGACCAATGAAATAGGTTAGAGAACCCAGAAATAAAGCCATGCACCTACAACCATCTGATCTTTGACAAAGCTGATGAAAATAAGCAATGGGGAATGGACTTCCTGTTCAATAAATGCTGCCGGGATAACTGGTAGCAATATGCAGATGATTGAAACTGGACCACCTACCTTTCAATATATACAAAAATCAACTCAAGATGGATTAAAGACTTAAATGTAAAACCTAAAGCTATAAAATCCCTAGAAGAAAATCTATAGGAAGGAATCACTATACTGAGTATTAGCCCCAGCAAATACATCATGAGGAATGCTCCAAAAGCAATTGCAACAATAACAAAAAATTAACAAGTGGTACCTAATTAAACTTAAAACTTCTGCACAGCAAAAGAAATGACCAACAAGGTAAACAGACAACCTATGGAATAGAAGAAAATTTGCAACTGTGTATCTGACAAAGCTCTAATATCCAGGAACTGTAAGAAACTCAAAGAAATCACCAAGCAAAAAATAAATGACTCAATTAAAACATGGGAAGAAGACATGACTGGACACTTCTCAAAAGAAGACACAAGTGCATCCAACAAGCACATGAAAAAATACTAAATATCAGTAAGCATTAGAGAAATGCAAATAAAAACCACAATGAAATACCATTCATACCAGTCAGTACAGCTATTATTACAAAGTCAAAAAATAGCAGATGCTGGCAAGGTTGCCAAGAAAAAAGGAACAATTATACAGTGCTGATGGGAATTTAAATTAGTTCAGCCACTGTAGAAAACGGTCTGAAGATTTCTCAAAGAACTTAAAATAGGACTACCATTCAACCCAGCAATTGCATCACATAGTATATACCTAATGGAATATAAATCATTCTACCATAAAGACACATGTACACGTATTTTCATCAAAGCACTGTTTACCTTAGCAAAGACATGAAATCAAACTAGATGCCCATCAGCAGGGGAGTGGATTAAGAAAATGTGATACGTATACACCATGGAATACTATACAGCTATAAAAATGTGATTATGTCCTTTGCAGCAAAGTGGATGGAGCTGAAGGTCATTATCCTAAGTGAATTAAAGCAGGGACAGAAAACCAAATATTACATGTTCTCACTTATAGTAAGTGAAAGCTAAACATTGAGTTTACATGGACACAAAGGAGAGCATAGCAGACACTAGGGCCTAATTGACAGTGGAGTTTGGGAGAAGGATGAGGATTAAAAAACTACCTATCAGGTACTAACCTGATTATCTGAATGACAAAATTATCCTGTGCCCCAAACCTCCATGACATGCAATTTGCCCATGTAACAAACCTGCACATATACTCCTGATCCTAAAATAAAATTTGGAAATAAAAATAGTTCCTAAAATTTAATTTGTGTAGAAGCCCATGAGAAAACAAAGTGATTTAGAATCATCATTAATGCCTTTAATGTCAGCATGATCACTAAAATAATATTTTAGGAGTAGAGATTATAATTTTAATAAAATAAGACTCAAAGATATGACAGAGAAGATGCAAGGAATTTAAAAATTATAATACATTTAAATCAACTGTTTTAGCATGAATTGAACTGCAAAAACTGGATTCTCAAATGACAATACATTTTCTATGAGTTCTTAGGTACCTTGTTTTGTGGTGGCCCTCCTTTAATGCATATTCTCTTTATGACTTCTTCTTGCTATCCCCTTTATTTTAGCATTCTTTGTACAGGCATTGATAGTGAAGAATTGGTAAGTGAGTAAAGATAGTTCCACATGCAAAAAAGCAGAAAAAAATTGGTCATTATATCCTCTTTCATGTTGGCTCTCTATAAATAGCGGTCTTGTTCTCGGCCGTTCCACATTTGACACTATTGGCTTCTACTCTGCCTTCAGAGTGAATGGGAATATGACTGGAAACTTGAGAGAAGTAAAGCTTTGCTCAATCCCTCTCTATCCCAGTCTCCTGAAAAAGAAGCTCACAGCTTGATGCCAATGCATGTGTTTTTATATACCTTACTTATATCTTAAATGTTACCATGAAAAATCTCTTGTTTTACTTCAGACAGTAGGCTTTGCTATATCAAAATATTTTTGAATGTGAGGTCGAAAGCACAATTTTTTTAATTTACTAATTTTCTCAGTTTTCTTTATCAAGTAAATATATATTCTACTTATGAAATGAGTACATTTTTATTTATGAAGAGGTCTTATTTAAGAAGAAGTTTTTTAAAAAAAAACAAGAAACAATGTTGATATAATAAGGATATTATAATCTTTATGCATAAGTTCTATCACCTCACTCAATCTTTTTTTTCACACTAAGGTATATTTTTGTCAGCCCTATAAAATAAAATTTCTGGTTCTTATAAACATGTTTTATGACATATCAACCTGTAGTTTTATGAAAATATATTTTCAAATAAAATATTCCCAAGTAAAACTATACCTGTAGTTACTGGAATTTGGATTTCAATGAAGAATCATTTGAGATTGCTTTGAATTATGTAAAATAAATTCAAAATATAATCCTAGAGAAGTTCTGAGACATGAGCTTAATTCAAAGAACTAAAGAGCAAACTGCTTATGTTCTTCTTGACTTTGCCATCTTAGTTTGAGTGATAAAAAGATAGCAAATAAATATCTATATTTCCATTATATCTCATTAATTGCATGCTAACCTTATGTTACATGGTCTTTAGAAAGACACTCTATCAAAAAGGGTGCCAGACAATCAATACATGGACTGCCAAACAAAAAAAGGAAAGACATGCAATTTTTTTCAGTGAAATTTGACATGTATTTATAGCAAACTCTAAACAAGGATATTCAACCTTTTCTTTCCCAACTATTTCCTGCTTTGGTTTTACAAAATCAGCTGAATGAAATGGAGACATTATCATCATTCAGCATTCATGAGTTTATTGTAGGCAGAGAGCACCCTCTACTTTCTCCTGATTAAACAGCACTCCTAGTCTGGAAGAAACGAGATGGCTGGTTCTATGCTGATATTTTGCTCAGAAAATCAGAAGAAGGGATTTGTCTATAAGGTTCATTAACTCTTGGCCTCTATTGGCAGTAACCCATGTTCAGGAGGCCACCATTGTAACACCCTCAAAAGAACTCCCCGAAGGAGGCAAAGTCTAGAAGGAGAATACCTGCTCTGAAGTTTCCCACCTTCCCTGAACTGAATCTGCAGAGCCACCCCAGGAGGGGAGAATGCAGCTTTGAAAAATAACACCTTTGTTATTCCAAGTGTTAGAGATGAAGCTGAGTTTTCAGATGGCCTCAAGGTTTGTGCATCCTTCACCAAACACAGATGGAAACTGGACTCTTTGAACTGCTTTGAAAATCTGTTACTAAGTATTGCTGTGGGTCTGTGAAGCAGCCATTGCTAACTTCTGACTGCCTGCAATTTTTATGGCTGTGTGATGACAAGGGATAAAATAGCTTTATTTTAGAAGTAAATGGTTCATATGCCAGAGAGGAAAAAACCCACCATCTAAGCAAGATTTAATCTTAAATATTATGGTAATTCTAAATGTTAGTCTTTTTAAAAGATTGGTTTAAATATTAGAATTATAAACAAGTCACAGAACATATACATAACATTAATTCATTCACTTCATTCTGATAAATTTGACTTTTTACAATTTTAATACTTTTAAGACATTAAAATCTACAAAGATTAATACTTCCTATTTTTTAGATCAACTACTGGCATTATAGTTCTTTAGAGCTTTGCAGTTGTGATAAAACCTACTGACTCTTGAATCTAGAATCAGAAACATCTGCCATGGTAAATCAAAGTCATGCTCTGTGGTTCCATTTTAAAATATTTTAGATTTAATACCACAGCTTTCACTTGCCTATATTAAGAACAAGCATTCAATAAAACCACTGTAAACAGACATTCTTCTTTAAGTCAGATTTATACCAACAGAATTTACAATGCACACTTTGAGCCTGGTTATATGTACAGCATATAACCAGTTGGGTTGTTTTTGTTATTTTCCTTTCAAAGACAACTGAATCAAGACATTTCCACAAACTGGCAGAAAGATGTGAGAACTTCAGTTACATTGTTAATAGGGAAACCAAGCTTTGCCCAACAGAAATGACACCATAAAGATGTATGTTCTCAGCATAGTTTGTTATGATTTTACAAACATTTAAAATTACACATGTATTCATGGTATGTGGTTTTGTCTGTGCCAAAGCAAAACAAACAAACAAAATCCTAGATTAATGTCATATTAAGCAAGTTTTAACACTAAGGTTCTTACGGAAACATTAACTTAGCTGCGTTGATTATATGCAACTTTTTAATGGTAGGAATTTAACAGTATCAACAGAGGTACTTTACAATATATATTTAATAAGAACACATACTTTAGCCACAGCAGGCTTCCTCCTTGGAGCATGGTGAGGATAACTGTGTGACCTTCTACCCTGTCTCAGCAGGTATGCACCAGCAGGACCTAGCAGACTCAGTAATCTCTTCATGGACCTATTGAACTTCTGTTTTTTCAACAACAAAAAAAAATGTATATATAAAGAGGGCAGGAATATGAGCTTTCTTGCAACTTCCACCCCCCAGGGTACACTGAGTGACTATAAAATTCTGGCATGTACAATATTCTTTATTCCATCCTTCCTGCCAAAAGTATTAATCATGGTGAAAGGAAGTACCTCATATCCTGGGAATTTACAATCTCTATATCATCCTTGAGTTTAAAATGCTTGTGTAATACAAAAGTGGCACCAAAATTTAAATGATGTTTCAAGAAGCGGTTAGTGGTACTACCAGTATGTGATAATAACTACCTCATGTAAGAAAAAGAAAATCATCCACTACCAAAAGGCAGTAAGGAGAGGAAAGCAAGTATGTTATGTCACCTATTTATTCCCTATTATTTCACTGACAAAGATGTATTAAAAACCTCATTCGCAATTCTTTAGAAAAAAATCTTGAATAAAGAAATTACACAAGGCTTTGCAAATGTAAGCATTTCCTTGTTTAAAATATTCCCATAAACAATAAGGACAACAATGATGGTACCTTGTTGATGGAATGTTCAAATGACTAGACTTGCATAATAATTTGAGACATCTATAAATATGTTCTATGTTCATGATTTTAGAACCGCAGATTATATTCAGAGCTCAAAATAAAATGAGTAATGCTAGTCAGGGCCACCATATGTGATTATGCTGATTTGCACTACCCAGAGTTACCTAGGCCACAGATAGAAGTGGAGCCATGGCCATGGTCTGTGCACCAAGCCATGGGCTCAGTGTGGGGCCTGCCCAGTGGAGAGGGGACAGGGGGATATACTTCTACAAATTCATATACAGAAAAGGGATCCCTTCTTTTTTTTTTTTTTTTTGAGACTGAGTCTCTCACTGTCGCCCAGGCTAGTGTGCAGTGGCGCAATCTCGGCTCACTGCAACCTCCGCCTCCCAGGTTCAAGTGATTCTCCTGCCTCAGCCTCCCGAGTAGCTGGGACTACAGGTGTGTGCCACCACACCCGGCTAATTTTTGTATTTTTAGTAGAGATGGGGTTTCACTATGTTGGCCAGGCTGATCTCGGACTCCTGACCTCATGATCTGCCGCCTCGGCCTCCCAAAGTGCTGGGATTACAGGCGTGAGCCACCACACCCAGCCAAGAGACCCCTTCTTTAATTCACACACTACTGGACTGCAAGTTCTCTGGCCTCCAAGTAGCTCAAAGAATATTGGCATACAAACTGTATGGAACCTTTACTTTTCCATGTAAGAGGCAAGCTATTTGCCAGACACTTTATATTTGTATCTTATCTAGTCCTCATTATATATCATTTGTATCTTATCTAGTCCTCATAAGAATCAAAGTTCTTTATTAGGACCAACATAGTGTGGCCCCAAGCTTGGTCTCCCACCTATTCTCTCCCACTCACCCTCACACCTTCACACCTCCATTGCTTGTCAGTCTCCCTAGAAGCCTTTACCCTTGATAACCTCTCCACATGAAACCCTTCACATGAGTGCTCTGTGTTATTTCCTCACTTTATTCAGGGACTTGGGCATCCCCTTATTAGAAAAGCCTTACTGATAAGTCTATCTAAGAAGACTCCACCTCTCTGCCAACCCTCAGACACTTAGAACTGGCAGCCCCCTTATTTTGCCTATTTTTTCTTTATTTAACTTACCTTTCCCTATATTACCTATTTATTCAGCGGTGTATTTATAGTCTGTCTCCCCAAACTGGAACCTAAGCTTCACAGAAGCAAACATTTTTACCTGCTGTGTTTTCTGTGAAATCCCCATCTCTGATAACCCTGGGGTGTTACTTGTCACTGAATCTATCATCGGTTTACCTGAGTAAAGATTTTGAGGTTGACACCTCAGGACCAGTGCAGCCACTCCACAATGCTTTCAATACTCCAGTCTCCTTGCATTTTCTTCACCTTCAGCCTCAGGGTGTGGCTTTCACTCTCATGGTCACCATACGTGATCATTGAGGCCATGTTCCAAGCAGGAAAGGTAAGAAGGAAGAGGGAGGGTCAAATACACATTCCAGTTAAGTCTGACCCTACTTAAGGAGTCTTTCTATAATTTCTAAACAGCAACTCATACTTGTATTCTATTGGGCAGCATTGTGTAACATGATCACCCATACAAAGACAGCCAAGAAGTATAGCCTCCATTTAAATCAGGTTCTGTTGGTAAGAAAGAGAGAATGAATAATGAGGAGACAACAGATAATCTATCACTGTCTCTACAGGCAGTGGATATGAGGTTTTCAACTAACAAAATCTGCTACTGTGAAAAAGAAGAATGATTTTCTCAAACATTTTCCCAATCTTCAATGGTCTCTTATCTCAGTTAATGTAATTTTTATAGAAGTTTAATTCATAGAGAATTATCCAAAATCAATAAGAAAAAGACAGATATCCTAATTAAAAATTAGCAAGGGATATGAGACATGTCCAAAAGATGTTCAGCCTGATTTGTAATCAGGAAATGCAAACACAACAGTTCAATACCATTTTACATTCATCAGATTGACAAGAGTTGAAAAGTCAGATATTGAACTTTTGCAAAGATATAGGAAAATGACAACTCCTATATTGCTGGTGAGAGTGTAAATTGGTAGAATTTTTGAAAGCAATTGGGTGATACCTGGCAGAACTGAACATGCTCATATCCTTCATACTAGCAATTCTGCTAGTGTCTATACGTTCTGTAGAACTTGCACAGTGAGCCTAAAGAGATAGGTATACATATACAGACTTCATCATCGTTTGTAGTATCAATTGGCTGGCTTGGACAGGCATATTTTTACTATATTAATAATTAACTATTAAACTGTCTCTTGTTGATTTCCTGTATCACCCAGTTTATGGTTAGGGCTTGGTTGTAGTGAGCAGAGAGAGAAAGAGTGCTTATATACCACACCGTTTGATTTGGACTGGAACAAACATTTTAATACATTCAGAACTTTTCCACATATGAACCAGTGACGGCATAGGGGACAATTATAGATATTCCTTTTGAAATCTGCATATTCATCTTACAATGGAGTTGAGAATAAATATCCTCTCATTTTATTATGACTTGGGAAATTGCAGCCCCAATATGACTTAAGTCTACTTAATTCCTACCTTTCCACAGAATGTCAACCTTGTGGAGATAATGTAAACATTCAGAGTGATGTATACACAGCTAACTTAAAACTGGCTTCTAAGTAGGAAGGGAAATATAGTCCTAAATATCCGGACTATTAAAAAATCATTATTAATTAGCAAATATGCAAGAATGTGTCATTATGCAATAAAAACCTTCTATACATATTCATGCTTTTGTCAGTAACAAGTCATATTTTGAAAACTATTTTAAAAGCATTTTATATGATTTCAAGCAATAATTGAATTGTTGAAGTCATTTTTAAGGAAACTGATTCTCTTATTTTAGAAAAATTAAAAATAAAACTAGGAGTACCCTGTGGTAACTCCTGACTGTGACCGGAGAGGGTTCATAGGAGTTTCTTACCCCCCTTGTAAGAGCCTCACTTTCTGGCTTTATGATTCCCAAAAGTTGGGGTAAAAAACTTGATATTCCCAAATGAACCTGTCATCATGCAAATTGTTATGCATTCCTTAAATTTTGAGGGCTACTTTTCTTACATTTTTAATTTCTCTTGATTTTAGAAACTGAATATATGTCAACCATAACATGAGAAATCTAGTCATGTATCAGTTAGTGATGGGAATTCATTCTGAGAAATGTGTCGTTAGGCAATTTTATCAGTGTGAACATCATAGAGTGTAATTGCACTCTATGTCCCTGCCCTATTACTGAATTTCAATCATTTCCCTTATTTAATCTGCAATGACAATATCATGTGTCATATATTAAGTTTCTATATATGCTTCATTATAATCTTATGGGACTATTGTCATATGCAATCTGTTTTTGGCTGAAATGTTATGCCATGCAAAACTATATATGTGTGTATATATATATATATTTGTGTGTATATGTATGTGTGTGTATGTCTGTGTGTATATATGTGTGTACATAGTTTTATATATATATATGCGTGCGTGTATATAATTAAGCAATAAAGATTTCTTTTCTAAGAAACTGAAGTATTTACTATATAAAGTGTTCACATATCATTTCTTCTGGCATTTATATTTGATGCAGCAAGAAATATAAAATTATTGCTAGGAAACTAATGGAAAACGATTTTGTCATATTGTGGTCATATGAGTAATTTATTCAATTTTAATGAGAGGTAATATTTTTAAAAATAAATCATTGTTTATGTTTTGAGTTCATTGCAATATTTAGTTCACTTACTTTCTAAGGGGATGTTTTATTTTCTCTTCCTTTCTCCACAAACCTCTATTAAAAAATTAAAGTTTACTAGCATATCTTTCTATGGTAAGAGTGGTTTATCAAAGAATCACTTTGCTCTTAATATTTATGAATAAGGCTCTTCAATGTAAAATGAACAGAATACACACTACCCAAGTTATAAATCTTCAATGTACCACATAATATGGGAATAAATTATTTTAAAGTTATACATATTTATGTGTATGTATATGTATATATCTACAAAAAATATATGAAAACTAAACTTGTGATATTTTTATGCCATATGGCTTTCATCCTAAAGTCAATTTAAAATCGTATATTTCTAGATATTACATAAGGATTCAGAGGCTGGTTTAAAATTACTGCTCTCCCTATTCCACTCTTTCCTCTCAAAAAAGGCAATTGAAAAAAATGCTTAACACTCATCACTAGTGTCAAGTAGTCATAATAAGATAAATAACTAGAGTGAAGAAAATGGTTGAATTAAAATGTGACATATTGATTAGAATCTCTTGAGATTCAGTAGAGTACATATATGGCTACATTTTCATAATTGGGTAACAAAAATTTTGGTCCCCAAAGAACTTGATAGAAGATTTTCATCCAATAATTAAACATTAAGAACAACACATACTAAATCTTCTCAAAGAGGTAGAAGTGTTCTTGGGGCAACAATATAATTTTATAGTAATCTAATTGAGAGTTGTAGCATCACATGAGGGAGAACATGTCAAAGCCAGGTTGGTTAATCTAGAAGCAAAGAGAAAATAAAAAGATTAGGTTATAAAAGACTGTGGTTTCTGTCTTGGGTACTCCTTCTTACTCCGGCCCTTGGGTCTGGGGGAAGTCATACTTCAATGGACCCTATGAGGCGGAGGGTAGGTATTATCATGAGCACACAACTTTATGACTATTTTGCTTTACCTGCAAGGTCTATAGGACAACTTGGGAAAATTATTGAGTTTTCCAATTTATTAACAATATGCATATCCCTCTATTTAAAAAGAAAAGATGTCTTTAATTTCTCTGAAAAATCTTAAATTTATCCCCATGCTTATTTCTATTGTAAATGTATCAGTTTTTTACATTTTAATTTGGTTTAAACTATTTCATTTCCTTGCTAAACTTACTCATTAAATTTTATAGTTTATGTGTTTTAGGATCTTTGTATTGTGCACATTACGTTTGTGTGAATAACAATTTTATTGCTTCTATTGTAAGCTGTGTACCTTTCTTCTTGTCTTATTGCATAGGCCGTGCTATCCAGGGCAATGACAAATAGACACAGAAGGAGTTAGTGCCTCTGCCCAATTCTCAGTCTCAGAGGGAAAACTTTCCATATTTATAACCAATTAGTATGCTATATACTATATTTGTGTAGAAGACTTTAATTTAGAGTAATTTAAAGCTTACTCAGAAATAGTTTTTTTGTATCATAAATAGGTGTTGAATTTTACCAAACACTATTTCTGGATCTACTTAAACTATTACATAAATTTGTACCTTATTTTGCTATTATAGGGAGGTATACTATAATTAGGTATACTATAATATAGGGAGGTTTTTAAATTTTAATCCAATCTTGCCTGGTGTGATGGTTCAAGTTATAATCCCAGTGACTCAGGAGGCTATGGCAGGCATATTGCTTGAGGCCAGGAGTTTAAGATTAGCCTGGATTAACATAGCAATTCTCTATTTCTAAAAAAAATTCCTAGAATAACTCAACTTATTTCTGTAGTCTTATCTTTTTATACATTGCTTCATAATTTTGATAATATTTTGCTTTGAATCATTACATTCCTTTTCAGGAAAGTCATTGGCTTATATTTTATCATTTTTGTTGTTGTTGTTTTTGTTGTTTGTTTTTAGACTGAATCTTGCTCTGTCACCCAGGCTGGAATGTACTGACACCATTTCAGTTCACTGCAAATTTTGTCTCCTGGGTTCAAGTGACCCACCCACCTCAGCCTCCCAAGCAGCTGGGATTACACGTGGACACCACCACACCAGGCTATTTTGTAGAGATGGGGTTTTTACCATGTTGCCCAGACTGTTCTCAAACTCCTGACCCCAGTTGATGCACCCACCTCAGCCTCCCAAAGTGTTGGAATTACAGGCATGAACCACCAATGCCTGGCCATATTTTATTTATTTAAATTTATTTCCAGACTTTCTTATCAATATTATGTATAAACGAAGATAGGAAAGAGAATATTACTCCCATAAGAACAGAAAGATCCAGGTAATCTCCAAAATTATAACTGCTCCTTAGCCAGTAAGAGAGCCAAGGTCAAAAGGCATCCAGATAAACTGAATGCCAGAGGGTAATAAACTCTTCTGAGGAGATACAGGACACAATCTGTTTTCCCATATGTAGAGCATTGGAGAAAGGGATGGCCACCACATGCCAGTAAAAAGAAAGGGTAATGATATAACACATACGTATTGCTAAAGTTGGAATAGTATGACAAATCTCTGGGAGCCCCAGACCAAAGTGTAGTTTGCACTCATTGAAATCACTTTTCTGTGGCTCCCAACCATGTGTTCATGGGGTCAAGGCAGGAGACTTTAGAAAGTCCTCCTTTTTAGGCCAAAGGCGTGAAACACCATCTACTTCTTAGAACCCGCTCTCTTAGAAAGCCAAAGCCCTTAGCTGTGTAGAGAGGAAGGAAACACTCTTCCAACCAGGGTTCAATAAATGATCCACTACCTCTAAGGGAGGGGTAAAAACAAAAGCTGTCTGCCTCTTGGGGAAGTAAAGAAAACACTCTCACCCCCGTTTTAGGTAAAGGTAAACTGCTGCTGAGGGAGTCTTAAAAGCAAAAGCTAACCGCATTTATGTGAGAAACAGGAATACTCATCTGCCAAAAGTGTTGACCACAGTAAGAAACAACAATCCCTCCTGCCACCAGGCCCAGGCAAAGGCATACTGCCACTGAAAGAGCAGTAAAAGCAGAAGCCACCTGCCCCAGAGGTGGGGCACAGAATCCTGCATTGCACAGACATAAAGCAGATGTGTAGTGCTATCTCACTGGGGAAGGGCAGGAAACTCTCATGAAGTAGGCTTAGAGGAAAATTCAGAGAAAGCATGTTAGAACATAAAAAAAGGTCTTATATCAGTTAATCCAGCATCCTCCAAAAGCAGCTAAAGAAGGGCAAATTAAGCTCAAAGCAAGAGGAGGAGAGGAAATCATGAAGACACCAGCAAAAATCAGTGAAATAGAAAACAGGAGAAAAACAGAAAACTCAGAAAAATCTGAAGTTGGCTCTCTGAAGTGATCAATAAAGTTGATTAATATCTAGCCAGACAGACCACGGGAAAAGGAAGACAAAACTGTCATTGTCAGGGGTAAAAAAAGGGAAACACGTTAAATCGTATAGATATTAAAGGATAATATGAGACTATTATTCATAGCTTTATACAAACAAATTAGTTAAAAGACACAAAGTAGCAAAGCTCAGACAAGAAGAAATAGATAAGCTGAATAACTCTGTATCAGTTAATGAAATTGAGAGCCTAGTTAAATAATTTTCCCACAATGACAATTTCATGCCCTGAAGGCTGCATTTTGAATTCTACCAAGCATTAATGAAATAAACACTATCAATTCTACACAAAAATTTTCAGAAAACAGAAGAGGAGGTATATTTCCCAACTCATTTTAACAGGCTATCATTAACCTGTTAGTAAAATGGAAGACATTGCAAGGAAACAATAAACCAATATTCCTCATGAACACAGATTCAAAAATTCTTAACAAAACATTAGCAAAATAAGTTCAGCAATTATAAAAGGAATTATAAATATGATCAAAAATGGTTTATCCCAGTTTTACAACAATATTTAGATGAAAATTTATCACACTAAAAAATCTCAAATCAATGACCTCAGAATCTATCTTAATAAACTAAAAAAAGAAGAGGAAATAAAATGCAAAGTCAACAGAGGGAAATAATAATTATAAGATCATAAACAATTTAAAAGAAAATAAAAACTGATAGAGAAAATTTAGTAAAATTAAAATCTGGTTCTTTTAGAACATGAATGAAATTAGTTAGCCTCTAGCCAAATTTATTGGGAAAAGGAATGAAGACAAAATTTTCCAATATCAGGAATTCTACAGATATTTAAAAGATAATATGAAAATATTATGAAAAAAATTATGTCAATAAATTTAACAGTAGAAATGAAATTTTTACATTTTCAGAAAGACACAAAGCACCAATGTTTACTCAAAAAGAAATAGATAATGACAATTGTCCATATATATTAATTATGGGCTTGTTGTTAAAGAAAATTCTCATGAAAGAAACTCTATGCCTAGATGGCTTTACTGGTAAATTCTACCAAGCATTTAAGGAAAAATAATAACAATATTAGAGATAATCTTCCAGAAAATTGAATAAGATAGAATACCTTCCAAGTTATTATATGAAGTCAGTGAAACCGATACCATGGGCAAAAGACATGAATAGACACCTCACCAGAGACGATATGCTGAGTGAGAATAAGCATATGAAAAAGTACCCAACATCATTAATCCTTAGGGAAATGCAAATTTGAACTACAATCAGATACCTTTACATAGCCATTGGAATTAAAATATAGCATTTGTGCAAATATTTAACACCAAAACTTCCCATGCACTGCTGGTAGGAATGTAAAATGATACAATCACTTTAGAAATAAGTTTGGCAGTTTCTTAAAAAGTTAATCGTACACCAAGCATATGACCCAATCATTTCACTCCTAGATATTTCAAGATAAAGTAAAGCTTGAGTGCACTCATAGATTTGTACATGTATGTTCACAGCAATCTTATTTATTAATGGCCATAAAGTAGAAACAATCCAAATGCCTATCAACAATAAATGGATACAAATAATTTGAAATGCCAAATCAATAAACTTCTGCTTAACAATAAAAATGGATTACTGATAAATACAATATGAAAAACATTCAAAATAATTATGCTAAATGAAAGTCCAACAATGAATGAGTACAAACTATATAATTTCATTCATATAACATTCTTTTCTAGAGAATGCAAACTAATCTTTAATAACCAAAAGCAGATTAATTAGTGGTTGTCTGGAGATAAGGAAGGCAAGGAGAAGTGAGGAAGAGGGATTAAGTTGGGACATGACTAAACCTGGAGGAGTTAACTGCTGGATATATTTATTGTCTTCTTTGTGCTTATAGTTTAATGGCTGTATACGTGTTTTAAAATTTATCAGATTGTATAATTTAAATATAAGTTCTTTGCAACATCAATTGTATTTTGGTTACTCTATAAAACTTAAAAAAATCTTCAACTATGATTGTGACTTTCCCCATATCTTCATAGATTTTAGTCAACTTTTTCTGTATATTTCAAAGGTATTTAGGTTGATTCAACTCTAGGATTGTTTATCTTCCAGTTGAAATCAACTCTCTTGTCATTATAAAATATCTCTGTCTCTCATGATGCTTCTTGCCTTAAAAATCTACTTTGTTCAATATTTATATAACCACACCAGTTATCTTTTGGGTAGTGTTCGAGTGGTATGTATATATATATATGTAGAAAGTATGGAAAATACACACACACTCAAACACACACACACACACGTATTTTCCATCTTTTCACTTAAACCAACGTAGCATCCTAAAATTGAAAATGCTCTGTATAATCAACATTTAGTTGTGCATTGGTAATTGTGCTAGCATCTTTGTTTTTAAATTGAAGTGTGATATGGGTTGGATCTGTGTCCACATTCACATCTCATTTTCAATTGTAAACCTCAGTGTTGGAGGTTGGGCCTGGTGAGAGGTGATTCAATCGTGTAAATGGTTTAGCACCATCCCGTTGATATTGTCCTGGGGATAGTGAGTAAGTTTTTGCAAGTTTTGGTTGTTTAAAAGTTTATAGCAGCCTGCCTTCTTGCTCCTGCTGCCACCATGTAAGATGGCCTCCTCCCACTTTGCCGTCATGTGGTGTCCCCAGAAGCAGCTGCTGCCATCCTTCCGGTACAGCCTGCAGAACCTGGAGGCAATTAAACCTCTTTTTTTAAATAAGTTACCTAGACTCTGGTGTTTCTTTACAGCAATGCAAGAATGAACTAATATAAGTGGTTAGTCAATGTACATTTAATATAAATTCACATATGGTCTGATAATATCTATCATCTTATTTTTTTCTGATTCATATCTCAGCTATCCCTGCCCTTAATCGTTCCCTGATCAAGTGCACAGTGAAGCGATGATAAACTTATACAAGGTTTCTTTTCAAGATTATTCAATAAATCTCTAAAGAATAGAATGAATAGAATTTGAAACCTTGAGTATTATATAAGAGAAAGAGAACTTGCTGATAAACATCAAAAAGATCTATGTGTCATGTGGAATTATTCCAACAGTGGTAACATTGGCTGCAATTTCTTTAGATCCTATTACACTCTAATGTAGATTTCAGGCATTCTAAATCTTAAAATAGCTAGCATTTGAAACTTCACAGCAACTGTATTAGGTAAATATTATTATTCTCTCTTTTCTACAGATAGAATAACAGAAACACAGAAGTGTTAACTTTCTAAGCGTCATACAGCTTATAAGTGATTGAACTAGGGATTGAATTCTGATTTATTTAACACTAGAACCCAACCACAGTCTTTACACTACTTTATTTTTGCTATAACACAGCATTTTGAAAAATTATTGAAGAAAGATTATTTTATCAGTTAGAAAATAAAATGACATTTAAAAATAAAATATGGAGAAGCAAAAGTTCTTACATATATTTTATTAGAGTAAATCATATTATAAAAGGCACAGGAAGACAGTGTTATCAATTATAATAAAATAGAATGGCATTTATGAAGAAAATATTTAAAAGTAAAGGTGCCTGTATTTAATTTCCACAGTTACTAACCATGTGCTCAATGAAATAAGTTTCCTGCAACTCATATTTTGTAACTATAAAAATAAAGTAGATAAAACTAATATATTTATCAGGATCCTTGAACCCATATTCCTATTTCCACTTCTAAATTCTAAATTCTTTTTTAAATACATATTTTAAATAACAGAACTGACATAAGTAATGCCACATGTTTCTGTATAAACAATATAAAGCTCTAATCAAGAGGCAATTTGTTTTTATAAAATACATATATAATATCAAAGACAGACATAAAATTCAAGATACATGGGACTTCTAAATAGTAAAAGCCTTTGAATACCTGTAAAACAAGCAAATTCATATTTGAATAGGCTAATAGATTTGTACTCTTGGGATAAACAGGAGTAAATTATATCAAAACTATAGGAATTTACTTAGAGAAGAATAAAATACATTAAATGTATAGCCCATGGGGTCCACTAAGGTGGCTACATTAATGTCCATGTATTCAACCAATTAAAATACATTTTCAGATTATAAACTATCAAGAAAATAATTTCACAAAATCCATTGATCATAGTAGTTTTTATTGCTACTGTAACAAATTTAGTGGCTCAAAACAACACAAACATTTTCTTTTACAGTTCTGGAGACCAGAAATCTGAAATTACTTTTACTTGGCGAAGGTCAAGGTGTTGACAAAGCTGCATTTCTTTCTGGAGGCTCTAGGAGATTATCATTTCCCTTGCCTTTTCTAGCTTCTGGAAATCTCCTAATTCCTTGGTGCCATAACTTCTTTATCACAGCACTTCAACTTCTTGCTTCCATCATCACATAACCCATTGTATCTGACCTTGTTGCTTTCCTCTCAAAAGAACCTTTATTATATTTATTGCTCACCAGGACTGTCCAGGAATGTTAGGCTTCAATTTTTATTTCCCCAAAATGCATATTTTGAAGTCCTATCTCCAAATAGCTCAGAATGTGACCTTATAAGGAAATTGAGTTGCTTGTTGCATGTGTAGTTCATTGAGATGAGATCGTTAGGTTGGGCCCTAATCCAATATGACTGATGTCCTTATAAAAAGGGGAAATTTGGACGCAGAGAACACATACATGGGAGGAACATCATTTGAAATGAAGGCAACGACTGGGTGATGCTTCTATACGTCAAGGAATGCCAAAGGTTGCCAGCAAAGCACCCGGAAGCTAAGGCAGAGGCATGGAACAGATTCTCCCTCACAGCGCTCAGAAGGGACCAACCCAGTTGACATCTTGATCTCACATCTCTAACCTCCAGAACAGTGAGACAATACATTTCTGTTATTTAAGCCATGCCATTTGTGGTACTTCATCACAGAAGACTTAGCAAACTAATGCAAGGAACATTTCCCCATTTTAAGATCTTGACCTAAATGACATCTGCAAAGTTTCTTTTGGCACATGGGTAACATTAATAAATTCCAGAGATGGCCAGGCGTGGTGGTTCACGCCTGTAATCCTGGCACTTTGGGAGGCCGAGGTGGGCAGATCACGAGGTCAGGAGTTCAAGACCAGCCTGGCCAGCATGGTGAAACTCCGTCTCTATTAAAAATACAAAAAATTAGCTGGGCGTGGTGGTGGGCTCCTGTAGTCCCAGCTACTCGGGAGGCTGAGGCAGGAGAATGGCGTGAACCCAGGAGGCAGAGCTTGCAGTGAGCCTAGATTGCGCCACTGCACTCCAGCCTGGGCAGCAGAGCGAGACTGCATCTAAAAAAATAAATAAATAAATAAATAAATAAATAAATAAATAAAATAAATTCCAGAGATTAGGAACTGGATGTCTTTTGAAGAGTCATCATTTGACCCACTATAGCATGCTTGTAGTCAAACAATTTTATGCATTGGAGGATATAAGGCAAATAAAACATATTCCCTCTCACTAGGATATAGTGTTATTCATAGACCAGAGGTCCAAGTGTTACAGGAATTATTTGTGGAAACTTCTATCTATCTCTAGCATTGTCCTCTGATATTTAATTGAAGAAATGTTTTTGTTTTTTTTAATGTAGCTTGGAGAAGACTAGTTTTCTGTATCACAAAAATATTGGTACTTTTGGTACTTTTGACTTCATCCATTTTTCAGACGAAATACATTTCCCTTTATGTCTTTTTTCTTTTATCTTTTATTTCTTCCTTTTTTTTTTTTTTTGGAAACAGGGTATTGCTCTGTCACCCAGGCTCGAGTGCAGTGGCCAGATCATCACAGCTCACTGCTTCAACCTCCCAGACTCAAGTGATCCTCCCACTTCAGCCTACCAAGTAACTGAGACTACAGGCATATGCCACCACAGTTGGGTAATTTTTAAAATTTTTTGTAGAGATAGGGTTTTGCCATGTTGCCCAGGTTGATCTCAAACTCCTGAGCTCAAGTAATCTGCCCATCTCAGCCTCCCAAGGGATTACAGGAATGAGCCACTGTGCCTGGCCCTAAATATATTTCAAAAACAAATGAAATTAAGAATAATATGTGGGATAACTGATCTGATTGAATTCCAGTAATAACATTGCTTACAATTGAGACTATATCACAATAAGTGATTCTGAATTTTGCATAGAAAATGCATCCATTTGTTTTACTATATTACTACACTATTATAATATTTGCAGATAGATATGGAAACATACCTAATTTTACAGCACTTCATTTTACTGTGCTTCACAGATGTGTTTTTTACAAATTGAAGGTTTATGGCAACGTTGTCTTTTTTTTTTTTTTTTTTTTATACTTTAGGGTTTTAGGGTACATGTGCACAATGTGCAGGTTTGTTACATATGTATCCATGTGCCGTGTTGATTTCCTGTACCTATTAACTCGTCATTTAGCATTAGGTGTATCTCCTAATGCTGTCCCTCCCCACTCCCCCCACCCCACAACAGTCCCCAGAGTGTGATGTTCCCCTTCCTGTGTCCATGAGTTCTCATTGTTCAATTCCCACCTATGAGTGAGAACATGCGGTGTTTGGTTTTTTGTCCTTGCGATAGTTTACTGAGAATGATGTTTTCCAGTTTCATCCATGCCCCTACAAAGGACACGAACTCATCATTTTTTATGGCTGCATAGTATTCCATGGTGTATATGTGCCACATTTTCTTAATCCAGTCTATCGTCGTTGGACATTTGGGTTGGTTCCAACTCTTTGCTATTGTGAATAGTGCCGCAATAAACATACGTGTGCATGTGTCTTTATAGCAGCATGATTTATAGTCCTTTGGGTATATACCCAGTAATGGGATGGCTGGGTCAAATGGTATTTCTAGTTCGAGATCCCTGAGGAATTGCCACACTGACTTCCACAATGGTTGAACTAGTTTACAGTCCCACCAACAGTGTAAAAGTGTTCCTAATTCTCCACATCCTCTCCAGCACCTGTTGTTTCCTGATTTTTTAATGATGGCCATTCTAACTGGTGTGAGATGCTATTTCACTGTGGTTTTGATTTGCATTTCTCTGATGGCCAGTGATGATGAGCATTTCTTCATGTGTTTTTTGGCTGCAAAAATGTCTTCTTTTGAGAAGTGTCTGTTCATGTCCTCTGCCCATTTTTTGATGGGGTTGTTTGTTTTTTTCTTGTAAATTTGTTTGAGTTCATTGTAGATTCTGGATATTAGCCCTTTGTCAGATGAGTAGGTTGCAAAAATTTTCTCCCATTCTGTAGGTTGCCTGTTCACTCTGATGATAGTTTCTTTTGCTGTGCAGAAGCTCTTTAGTTTAATGAGATCCCATTTGTCGATTTAGCTTTTGTTGCCATTGCTTTTGGTGTTTTAGACATGAAGTCCTTGCCCACGCCTATGTCCTGAATGGTATTGCCTAGGTTTTCTTGTAGGATTTTAATGGTTTTAGGTCTAACATTTAAGTCTTTAATCCATCTTGAATTAATTTTTGTATAAGGTGTAAGGAAGGGATCCAGTTGCAGCTTTCTACATATGGCTAGCCAGTTTTCCCAGCACCATTTATTAAATAGGGAATCCTTTCCCCATTTCTTGTTTTTGTCAGGTTTATCAAAGATCAGATAGTTGTAGCTATGCGGCATCATTTCTGAGGGCTCTGTTCTGTTCCATTGATCTATGTCTCTGTTGTGGTACCAGTACCATGCTGTTTTGGTTACTGTAGCCTTGTAGTAGAGTTTAAAGTCAGGTAGCGTGATGCCTCCAGCTTTGTTCTTTTGGCTTAGGATTGACTTGGCGATGCGGGCTCTTTTTTGGTTCCATATGAACTTTAAAGTAGTTTTTTCCAATTCTGTGAAGAAAGTCATTGGTAGCTTGATGGGGATGGCATTGAATCTATAAATTACCTTGGGCAGTATGGCCATTTTCACGATATTGATTCTTCCAACCCATGAGCATGGAATGTTCTTCCATTTGTTTGTATCCTCTTTTATTTCATTGAGCAGTGGTTTGTAGTTCTCATTGAAGAGGTCTTTCACATCCCTTGTAAGTTGGATTCCTAGGTATTTTATTCTCTTTGAAGCAATTGTGAATGGGAGTTCACTCATGATTTGGCTCTCTGTTTGTCTGTTATTGGTGTACAAGAATGCTTGTGATTTTTGTACATTAATTTTGTATCCTGAGACATTGCTGAAGTTGCTAATCAGCTTAAGGAGATTTTGGGCTGAGACAATGGGGTTTTCTAGATATACAATCATATCATCTGCAAACAGGGACAATTTGACTTCCTCTTTTCCTAATTGAATACCCTTTATTTCCTTCTCCTGCCTGATTGCTCTGGCCAGAACTTCCAGCACTATGTTGAATAGGAGCGGTGAGAGAGGGCATCCCTGTCTTGTGCCAGTTTTCAGAGGGAATGCTTCCAGTTTTTGCCCATTCAGTATGATATTGCCTGTGGGTTTGTCATAGATAGCTGTTATTATTTTGAGATATGTCCCATCAATACCTAATTTATTGAGAGTTTTTAGCATGAAGTGTTGTTGAATTTTGTCAAAGGCCTTTTCTGCATCTATTGAGATAATCATGTGGTTTTTGTCTTTGGTTCTGTTTATATGCTGGATTACATTTATTGATTTGCGTATGTTGAACCAGCCTTGCATCCCAGGGATGAAGCCCACTTCATCATGGTGGATAAGCTTTTTGATGTGATGCTGGATTCGGTTTGCCAGTATTCTATTGAGGATTTTTGCATCAATGTTCATCAAGGATATTGGTCTGAAATTCTCTTTTTTGGTTAAGTCTCTGCCAGGTTTTGGTATCAGGATGATGCTGGCTTCGTAAAATGTGTTAGGGAGGATTCCCTCTTTTTCTATCAACTGGAATAGTTTCAGAAGGAATGGTACCAGTTCCTCCTTGTACCTCTGGTAGAATTCAGCTGTGAATCCATCAGGTCCTGGACTCTTTTTGGTTGGTAAGCTATTGATTATTGCCACAATTTCAGAACCTGTTATTGGTCTATTCAGAGATTCAACTTCTTCCTGGTTTAGTCTTGGGAGGGTGTATTTGTCGAGGAATTTATCCATTTCTTCTAGATTTTCTAGTTTATTTGCATAGAGGTGTTTGTAGTATTCTCTGATTGTAGATTGTATTTCTGTGGGATCGGTGGTGATATCCCCTTTTTCGTTTTTTATTGCATCTATTTGATTCTTCTCTCTTTTCTTCTTTATTAGTCTTGCTAGCGGTCCATCAATTTTGTTGATCTTTTCAAAAAACCAGCTCCTGGATTCATTAATTTTTTGAAGGGTTTTTTGTGTCTCTATTTCCTTCAGTTCTGCTCTGATTTTAGTTATTTCTAGCCTTCTGCTAGCTTTTGAATGTGTTTGCTCTTGCTTTTCTAGTTCTTTTAATTGTGATGTTAGGGTGTCAATTTTGGATCTTTCCTGCTTTCTCTTGTGGGCATTTAGTGCTATAAATTTCCCTCTACACACTGCTTTGAACGTGTCCCAGAGATTCTGGTATGTTGTGTCTTTGTTCTCGTTGGTTTCAAAGAACATCTTTATTTCTGCCTTCATTTCATTATGTACCCAATAGTCATTCAGGAGCAGGTTGTTCAGTTTCCATGTAGTTGAGCGGTTTTGACTGAGTTTCTTAATCCTGAGTTCTAGTTTGATTGCACTGTGGTCTGAGAGACAGTTTGTTATAATTTCTGTTCTTTTACATTTGCTGAGGAGAGCTTTACTTCCAACTATGTGGTCAATTTTGGAATAGGTGTGGTGTGGTGCCGAAAAAAATGTATATTCTGTTGACTTGGGGTGGAGAGTTCTGTAGATGTCTATTAGGTCCACTTTATGTAGAGCTGAGTTCAATTCCTGGATATCCTTGTTAACTTTCTGTCTCGTTGATCGGTCTAATGCTGACAGTGGGGTGTTAAAATCTCCCATTATTATTGTGTGGGAGTTTAAGTCCCTTTGTAGGTCACTGAGGACTTGCTTTATGAATCTGGGTGCTCCTGTGTTGGGTGCATATATATTTAGGATAGTTAGCTCTTCTTGTTGAATTGATCCCTTTACCATTATGTAATGGCCTTCTTTGTCTCTTTTGATCTTTGTTGGTTTAAAGTCTGTTTTATCAGAGACTAGGATTGCAACCCCTGCCTTTTTTTGTTTTCCAGTTGCTTGATAGATCTTCCTCCATCCCTTTATTTTGAGTCTATGTGTGTCTCTGCACGTGAGATGGGTTTCCTGAATACAGCACACTGATGGGTCCTGACTCCTTATCCAGTTTGCCAGTCTGTGTCTTTTGATTGGAGCATTTAGCCCATTTACATTTAACGTGAATATTGTTATGTGTGAATCTGATCCTGTCATTATGATGTTAGTTGGTTATTTTGCTCGTTAGTTGCTATAGTTTCTTCCTAGCCTCGATGGTCTTTACAATTTGGCATGTTTTTGCAGTGGCTGGTACCGGTTGTTCCTTTCCATGTTTAGTGCTTCCTTCAGGAGCTCTTTTAGGGCAGGCCTGGTGGTGACAAAATCACTCAGCGTTTGCTTGTCTGTAGAGTATTTTATTTCTCCTTCACTTATGAAGCTTAGTTTGGCTGGATTTGAAATTCTGGGTTGAAAATTCTTTTCTTTAAGAATGTTGAATATCAGCCCCCACTCTCTTCTGGCTTGTAGAGTTTCTGCTGAGAGATCTGCTGTTAGTCTGATGGGCTTCCCTTTGTGGGTAACCCGACCTTTCTCTCTGGCTGCCCTTAACATTTTTTCCTTCATTTCAACTTTGGTGAATCTGACAATTATGTGTCTTGGAGTTGCCCTTCTCGAGGAGTATCTTTGTGGCATTCTCTGTATTTCCTGAATCTGAATGCTGGCCTGCCTTGCTAGATTGGGGAAGTTCTCCTGGATAATATCTTGCAGAGTGTTTTCCAACTTGGTTCCATTCTCCCCATCATTTTCAGGTACACCAATCAGACGTAGGTTTGGTCTTTTCACATAGTCCCAAATTTCTTGGAGGCTTTGTTCATTTCTTTTTATTCTTTTTTCTCTAAACTTCCCTTCTCTCTTCATTTCATTCATTTCATCTTCCATCAGCGATACCCTTTCTTCCAGTTGATCGCGTCTGCTACTGAGGCTTCTGCAATCTTCGCGTAGTTCTCGAAACTTGGCTTTCAGCTCCATCAGCTCCTTGAAGCCCTTCTCTCCATTGGTTATTCTAGTTATCCATTCTTCTAATTTTTTTTCAAAGTTTTTAACTTCTTTGCTATTGTTTTGAATTTCCTCTCATAGCTCAGAGTAGTTTGATCGTCTGAAGCCTTCTTCTCTCAACTCATCAAAGTCATCCTCCATCCAGCTTTGTTCCGTTGCTGGTGAGGAACTGCGTTCCTTTGGAGGAGGAGAGGTGCTCTGTTTTTTAGAGTTTCCAGTTTTTCTGCTCTGTTTTTTCCCCATCTTTGTGGTTTTATCTACTTTTGGTCTTTGATGATGGTGATGTACAGATGGGTTTTTGGTGTGGATGTCCTTTCTGTTTGTTAGTTTTCCTTCTACCAGACAGGACCCTCAGCTGCAGGTCTGTTGGAGTTTACTAGAGGTCCACTCCAGACCCTGTTTGGCTGGGTGTCAGCAGCGGTGGCTGCAGAGCAGCAGATTTTTGTGAGACCACAAATTCAGCTGTCTGATAGTTCCTCTGAAAGTTTTGTCTCAGAGGAGTACCCGGTTGAATGAGGTGTCAGTCTGTCCCTACTGGGGGGGTGCCTCCCAGTTAGGCTGCTCAGGGGTGAGGGACCCACTTTAGGAGGCAGTCTGTCCGTTCTCAGATCTCCAGCTGCATGCTGGGGGAACCACTACTCTCTTCAAAGCTGTCAGTCAGACAGGGACATTTAAGTCTGTGGAGGTTCTTGCTGAGTTTTTGTTTGTCTGTGCCCTGCCCCCAGAGGTGGAGCCTACAGAGGCAGGCAGGCCTCCTTGAGCTGTGGTGGGCTCCACCCAGTTCGAGCTTCCTGGCTGCTTTGTTTACCTAAGCAAGCCTGGGCAATGGTGGGCGCCCCTCCCCCAGCCTCGTTGCCGCCTTGCAGCGTGATCTCAGACTGCTGTGCTAGCAATCAGCGAGACTCCGTGGGCATAGGACCCTCCGAGCCAGGTGCGGAACACAATCTCCTAGTGTGCCGTTTTCCATGCCCGTTGGAAAAGCGCAGTATTAGGATGGGACTGACCCGATATTCCAGGTGCCGTCTGTTTCCCCTTTCTTTGACTAGGAAAGGGAACTCCCTGACCCCTTGCGCTTCCCGAGTGAGGCAATGCCTCGCCCTGCTTCGGCTCACGCACAGTGCGCTTCACCGACTGTCCTGCACCCACTGTTAGGCACTCCCTAGTGAGATGAAACCGGTACCTCAAGCAGAATTGCAGAAATCACCCGTCTTCTGTGTCGCTGGGGCTGGGAGCTGGAGACCGGAGCTGTTCCTATTCGGCCATCTTGGCTCCACCCCCCACGTTGTCTTAAGTAACTCTGTCAGCACCATTGTTCCAACAGCATGTGCTCATTTTACATCTCTGTGTCACATTTTGGTAATCCTTGTGATATACCAAACTTTTTCATTATTATTACATCACATGTGTTCTGAGGATCTGTGATCACTGACCTTTGATGTTACTATTGTAATTGTGGGTGCCACGAATTGCACATATATAAGATGGAAAACTCAATAAATGTTGTGTATGTTCTGACTTCTCACCAAATAGCTACTTCCCTATTTCCTGAGACACACCTGAAACTTCTCTCCTTAGGCTTCCCTATTTCTTGAGACACAACAATACTAAAATATATATCAATTAATAACCCTACGATGGCCTCTAAGTGTTCAAGTGAAAGGAAGAGTCGCACAAATGATTAAGCTTAGTGAGGAAGGCATGTCCAAATTTGAGATAGGCCAAAAGCTAGGGCTCTTGTGTCAAAGGGTTAGTCAAGTTGTGACTGCAAAGGAAAAGTTATTGAAGGAAATTAAAAGTGCTACTTCAATCAACACAAAATTGATAAGGAAGTGAAACAACCTTATTGCTGATACGGAGAAACTTTGAGTGGTCTAAAAATAGATAGTCAGACCAGTTGCAATATTCCTTTAAAACCAAACTTAATCCAGAGCAAAGTTCTAACTCTCTTCAATTTCATGAAGCGTGAGAGAGGTGAGGAAGCTATAGAAGAAATTTTGAAGGCAGCAGAGGTTGGTTCATGAGGTTTAAGGAAAGAAGCCATCTCCACGACATAGAAGTGCAAGGTGAAGCTGCAAGTGCTGATGTAGACAGTATGGTGAGTCATCCAGAAGATCTAGCTAATTGATGAAGGTGGCTAGACTAAATAATAGATTTTCAATGCAGCTGAAACAGCCTTATATTGGAAGAAGATGGCATCTAGGACTTTAATAGCTAGAGAGGAGAAATCAATGCCTGGCTTCAAAGCTCCAAAGGATAGGCAAATGCATTAAGGGCTAATGTGGCTGGTGACCTTAAATTAAAGCCAATGCCCATTTAAAAGTTTAAGAATCCTAGGACTCTGAAGAAGTATACTAAATCTACTT
Source organism: Symphalangus syndactylus (assembly GCF_028878055.3). NCBI lineage: Eukaryota > Metazoa > Chordata > Mammalia > Primates > Hylobatidae > Symphalangus > Symphalangus syndactylus. The sequence continues at coordinate 48,543,362 of NC_072439.2, read as the reverse complement.
GGCCTGTGCTCTATAAATGGAAAAACAAAGCCTAAATGACAGCACATCTTTTTAGAGCATGGTTTACTAAATGTTTTAAATTCACTTCTGAGAACTGCAGCTCAGGATAAAAGATTACTGTCCACTGGCAATGCACCTAAAAACCCAAGAGCTCTGATGGAGATGTACCAGGAGATTAATATTGGTCCCATGCCTGCTAACATAACATACATTCTGCAGTCCATGGATCAAAGAGTAATTTCAACTTTCAAGTCTTATTATTTAAGAAATATATTTTGTAAGGCTATAGCTGCCACAGACAGTGATTCCTCTAATGGACCTAAGAGAAGTAAGTTAAAAACTACCTGGAAAAATGTACTATTCTAGATGCCATTAAGAAAACTCATGATTCATGGGAGGAGATGAAAATAACATTAATAGAATTTTGGGAAAAGTTAATTCCAGTTTTCATGGGTGACTTTGAGAGGTTCAAGATTTCAGTGAAGAAAGTAATCGCAGATGTGGAATAGCAAGAGAACTAGAAGTGAAGCCTGAGGATATGACTGAATTGCTGCAATCTTATATTAAACTTTAATACCTGAGGAGCTGCTGCTTGTGGATGAGCAAAGAAAATGGTTTCTTGAGAGGGAAACTACTACTAGTGAGTATGCTGTGAACATTGTTGAAATGACAACAAAGGATTTATGATAATACATAAATATAGTTGAGAAAGCAGCAACAGGGTTTGAGAGGATTAACTCCAATTTTAGAAGTTTTGTGGGTAAAATGCAATCAAACACCATCACATGACACAGAGAAATCATTGTTTTCTCGTTTCAAGAAATTGCCACAGCTACCTCAGCCTTCAGCAACCACAACCTTGATCAGTCAGCAGCCATCGACTTGAAACAAGACATTTTACCAGCAAAAAGATTATGACTCGCTGAAAGCTCAGGTGATTTTTATCATTATTAGCAATAAAGTACTTTTAAATTAAGGTATATACAATTTTTTAGACATTATGCTATTGCATACTTAATAAACCACAGTATACTAGTGTAAACATAACCTTTCTATGCACTGGAGAAACAAAAAAAATGTGACTTGCTTTATTGTGATATTCACTTTGTTGTGATGATCTGAAACAAAGCCTGCAATATCTCTGAGGTATGCCTGTAATCTTCACATATTTTTAGATTATAAACAGAGAGAGTTTACATATATTTACAGAAAAAAGCAAGGAAGTTTAATTCAGAAAAAAATAAAACGTCAATAATTTCACAATATGGCAACTTATTTTTTCCAGATCACATTTAACAAAAATATATTTTCTCATCTTCCAACCTACCCTCCAAAAGACCAGAAACTGTGATTCCATACATCATTCACACAAGAAGGCAGAAAACAAAAACCATTGTAAGTATTTCAAGCAGAAACATATTTAATACAGAGAAGCAAGAGCTTATAAATTTGTTGAAAGGACTAAGGGATGAAATATCAGATATCTCCACTGTATTTCAGCGGTTAGGAAGCTGCTGCTGTTTCTACTGAAGACACTCTTAGAACTTTCTTTCATACACTCAGAACTCACTATTAGATACTGAATGCAAAGTCAGGCCACTCCCACTGTTTGTAAATATCTATTCATGTTTACACTACCCTGCTTGCCAACTGCGAGAACAGCAAAAGTATAACCTCCATTTTATTTCCATCTTCCGTCTCCCGTATAAAGTTAAGTAAAGACCAAAATCTAATTTGCATCTAGACCTCTGACTCCAAGGGAGGGAGCTTTTCACAGTTTCTACCTGTAACAAAGTTGAGGTAGACAATCTATAGGAGTTAACATACTCCTCCTGCCATTGAGGCAGAGAGGCAGAAAATGTACATCACACTGAAAATAGAAAGAGCAGAGATCAAGAATAAAATCAGAAGAAAACAGCCATTCTGAAAAAAACAAAAAAGAGACATTTTATAGAGCAAGGGTTGAAATTTACTACCTTTGTATGAAATAATAAATACTATGTTTATCAATCTAGAAATGCTTTAGAAGAGTCAGAATTTTAGTCTATTATAATCTAAAAATTCCAGAATATTTATGTAAATAAACTGATCCAAAGACACATTGGATTCATTATAAATTAGCACAGAGTGAGGAATAGCTTAAAATATCCCCCAATCTATGAAAATACTAGGTTAACTAAAAAAGATGCCCCTTTTAGTCATGTTGAACTGGGAATGTATTTGGGAATAATCTTTTACCTCCTATGCTCTTTAGTATCTTTTAAGTGTAAAAGCATATAAATTGCCATTCAAACTGATTTAATATTTTTAAAGAAGAAATGTTTATATATTAGAAAAGTTCCACTTTAGATGGCATTGTTCGGGATGACTCAGGGATTCAACTAAACCACTGCCACCCTTTTGTCTTCATTAATTGGTTCATTTCTCCTCTGAGTTGTCTTCACATCAAGTTCTACGAAATAGCTTTCGATAATTTCAAACTTATGCTCCATTCACTTCCAGTAAATTTGTGTCTATCAAAATAGTAGGCTGAAACTCTCTTCCAACATTTCATAACAACCTCAATTCTTTTGTAGGTGAAAGAGGATCACTTGCTTACCACCAGATCAGTTTAAGGCAAGGGAAATTTGGTTTTCTGATTAGCCCAGCCTAAGTAGCATATATGTGCCTACAGTCAAAGACGAAATAAAGTTCATCCAAAACACAAAGGTTGATATGGGGAAGGGGCAGTGCCCCAGCGGTGGAGTGGGGAGGGGTGGGGGGAGCAGAACTGGATACTATTAGCAAAAGAGGAGGAAATATATTAGAAAGAAAAAAAGTAATCAGGATTACTACAGCCCAGAACTCTCAATTGGCCCTTGCTGGTTTGGTTGTAGATCTTGGGCCTAATGCAGGCTGCTGCTACCCTTGGCTCTTTGCTCAGGCATTCACACACTAATATAATTACACTGTGGCTATAAAAGGCAAGTATAGGCAAACCCACAGAAGAGCGCATCACAGAAAAGGATAAGGGATATTTGCCCAAGGACAGATTTATTTCCATTGCTACACATTTAAAAACACAGACTCATTTGTTTTCCTGTCCCGTGTGAAAACTATTAGAGCACAAGGTTGACTCAGAGAGAACCTGGAGATCCAATAAGACAGTGGACAGAATGGAATATAGAAATTGCCTTGTAAACTTTCAGTTTAGGCATTATTCCTCTCTTTAGTGAAGGAAGAATATTAGTTAGCATCAGAACTTACAGAAACTTTAAATTCAGGTTTCCCTTAGATAAAAATCAAAATCTCATTCCCTTAATCAATGTTATCTCGACTTTTCACAAATTAGTGCCAAAATCAATGGAAAGATAATTTTCAATAATAACAAGATACACATTTGTCTTTAACTTTGATTGTGGAGAGTGAAACTGGCTGATTTGCTTGACAGAAGCGTATAAATTCTATAAACTCAAAAAAAAAAAAAGATAGAATGCAGCCTTAACTTAAGTGACTTTATAATCAAGGTTATTGTCCTGCCAATTAGTAAATGATCTCAATGTAAACTGCATGCTAGCAAACATAGCATGCAGTTTATGTTAATTTTATAATTTGAATATGCTTTTTAAAACTAAATATGCAGTCAGTGTTGACTTAGAGCCCCTGGAGGGGAATGAGAGTGGGCAGGAGAAAGACATAGGCTTCTTCCTCGTCTTCCTTGGGAACCACAGCACTATATTTGTTCATGCAATACACATATCATATTTAAATTATATTTTTAGCAAATGATATGTTTATTCTATATTGTGTTTGTAGTTATCCTAAAATATAATATTTAATAAGCAAGTGATTCATATCAGATGTATCCATATATTTTTAGCAGTTACAGATGGCTGGCATCTTCTCTAATTGGTAAATGCAATCCAGAATAGATGGTACCTGTTTCAAATTATTAAATCTTTTTTTAAATTATACTTTAAGTTCTGGGATACATGTGCAGAACATGCAGGTTTGTTTCATAGGTATGTATGTGTGACGGCGGTTTGCTTTATCCATCAACCTGTCATATACATTAGGTATTTCTCCTAATGCTATCCCTCCCTTAGCCCCCAACCCCCCGACAGGCCCCAGTGTGTGATGTTCCCCTCCATGTGTCCATGTGTTCTCATTGTTCAACTCCCACTTATGAGTGAGAACATATGGTGTTTGATTTTCTGTTCCTGTGTTAGTTTGCTGAGGATGATGGCTTCCAGCTTCATCTGTGTCCCTGCAAAGGACATGAACTCATCCTTTTCTATGGCTGCATAGTGTTCTATGGTGTATATATGCCATATTTTCTTTATCCAGTCTATCATTGATGGGCATTTGGGTTGGCTCCAAGTCTTTGCGATTGTGAACAGTGCCACAATAAACATACGTGTGCATGTGTCTTTATAGTAGAATAATTTATAATCCTTTGGGTATATACCCAGTAATGGGATTGCTGGGTTAAATGGTATTTCTGGTTCTAGATCCTTGAGGAATTGCCTCACTGTCTTCCACTATCATTGAACTAATTTACACTCCCACCAAGTGTAAAAGCATTCCTATTTCTCCACATCCTCTCCAGCATCTGTTGTGTCCTGACTTTTTAATGATCACCATTCTAACTGGTGTGAGATAGTATCTCATTGTGGTTTCAATTTGCATTTCTCTAATGACCAGTGATGATTAGCTTTTTTTCATATGTTTGTTGGCTGCATAAATGTATTCTTTTCAGAAGTGTCTGTTCAGATCCTTTGCCCATTTTGATGAGGTTTTTTTTTTTTTTTCCTGTAAATTTGTTTGAGTTCTTTGTAGATTCTAGATATTAGCCTTGTCAGGTGGATAAATTACAAAAATTTTCTCTCATTCTGATGGTAGTTTCTTTTGCTGTGCAGAAGCTCTTTAGATTAATCAGATCTCATTTGTCAATTTTGGCTTTTGTTGCAATTGCTTTTGGTGTTTTAAGCATGAAGTCTTTGCCCATGCCTATGTCCTGAATGGTATTAGCTAGGATTTCTTCTAGAGTTTGTACAGTTTTAGGTCTTACATTTAAGTCTTTAATCCATCTTAAGTTAATTTCTGTATAAGGTGTAAGGAAAGGGTCCAGTTTTAGTTTTCTGCATATGGAGATCAGTTTTCCCAACACCATATATTAAAATGAGAATCCTTTCTCCATTGCTTGATTTTATCAGTTTTTTCAAAGATCAGAGGGTTGTAGATGTGTGGCAAAATTCTGAGGCCTCTTTTCTGTTCCATTGGTCTATACAACTGTTTTGGTACCAGTACCATGCTGTTTTTGTTACTGTAGCCTTGTAGTATAGTTTGAAGTCAGACAGCATGATGCCTCCAGCTTTGTTCTTTTTTTTCCTTAGGATTGTGGTGGCTATACAAGCTTTTTTTTTTTTTGGTTCCATATGAAATTTTAAGTAGTTTTTTTCTACTTCTGTGAAGAAAGTCAATGGTAGCTTGATGGAGATAGCATTGAATCTGTAAGTTACTTTGGGCACTATAGCCATTTTCACAATATTGATTCTTCCTATCCATGAGCATGGGAAGTTTTTCCATTTATTTGTGTCCTCTCTTATTTCCTTGAACAGTGGTTTGTAGTTCTTCTTGAAGAAGTCCTTCACATCTCTTGTAAGTTATATTCCTAAGTATTTTATTCTCCTTGTAGCAATTGTGAATGGGATTTCACTCATGATCTGGCTCTCTGTCTATTATTGGGGTATAGGAATGCTTGAGGTTTTTGCACATTGATTTTGTAACCTGAGACTTTGCTGAAGTTGCTTATCAGCTTAAGGAGATTTTGGGTTGAGACAATGGGGTTTTCTAAATATACAATCATGTCATCTGCAAGCAGGGACAATTTGACTTCCTCTTTGGAGGGTATTCCTATTTGAATACCCTTTCTTTCTTTCCTTCTCTTGCCTGATTGCCCTGGCCAGAACTTCCAACACTATATTGAATAGGAGTCGTGAGGGAGGGCATCCTTGTCTTGTGCCAGTTTTCAAAAGGAATGCTTCCAGCTTTTGCCGATTCAGTATGATATTGGCTGTGGGTTTGTCTTAAATAGCTCTTATTATTTTGAAATATGTTCCATCAATACCTAGTTTATTGAGAGGTTTTAGCATGAAGGAGTGTTGAATTTTATCGAAGGTCTTTTCTGCATCTCTTGAGATAATCATGTGGTTTTTGTCATTGGTTCTGTTTATATGATGGATTACATTTATTGATTTCTTTATGTTGAACTAGCCCTGCATCTCAGGGATGAAGCTGACTTGATCGTGGTGGATAAGCTTTTTGACGTGCTGCTGGATTTGGTTTGCCAGTATTTTATTGAGGATTGTCACATTGATGTTCATCAGGGATATTTGCCTGAAATTTTCTTTGATTGTTGTGTCTCTGCCAGGTTTTGTTATCAGGATGATGCTGGCCTCATAAAATGAGTTAGGGAGGAGTCCCTCTTTTTTTATTGTTTGGAGTATTTTCAGAAGGAATGATACCAGCTCCTCTTTGTACCTCTGATAGAATTCAGCTGTGAATCCGTCTGGTCCTGGGCTTTCTTGGTTGATAGGCTATTAATTAATGCCTCAATTTCAGAACTCATTATTGGTCTATTCAGGGATTCAACTTCATCCTGGTTTAGTCTTGGGAGGGTGTATGTGTCCAGGAATTTATCCATTTCTTCTAGATTTTCTAGTTTATTTACATAGCCATGTTTATAGTATTCTCTGATGGGAGTTCATATTTCTGTAGGATCAGTGGTGATATCCCCTTTATCATTTTTTATTGTGTCTATTTGATTCTTCTCTATTTTTTCTTAATTAGTCTGGCGAGAGGTCTATCTATATTGTTAATCTTTAAAAAAAAAAAACTACTGGATTCATTAATTTTTGAAGGGTTTTCCATGTCTCCATCTCCTTCAGTTCTGCTCTGATCTTAGTTATTTCTTGCCTTCTGCTAGCTTTTGAAAGTGTTTGCTCTTGCTTCTCTAGTTCTTTTAATTGTAATGTTAGGGTGTCAATTTTATATCTTTCCTGCTTTCTCCTTTGGGCGTTTAGTGCTATAAATCTCCCTCTAAACACTGCTTTAGCTGTGTCCAAGAGATTCAGGTACATTGTATCTTTGTTCTCATTGGTTTGAAAGAACTTCATTATTTCTGCCTTAATTTCGTTATTTACCCAGTAGTCATTCAGGAGGGGTTGTTTAGTTTCCATGTGGTTGTGCAGTTTTGAGTGAATTTCTTAATCCTGAGTTCTAATTTGATTACACTGTGGTCTGAAAGACTGTTATGATTTCCATTCTTTTGCATTTGCTGAGGAGTGTTTTACTTCCAACTATGTGGTCAATTTTGAAATAGGTGTGATGTGGTGCTAAGAAGAATGTATATTCTGTTGATTTGGGGTGCAGAGTTCTGTAGATGTCTATTAGGTCTACTTGGTCCAGAACTGAGTTCAGTTCTTGAATATCCTTGTTAATTTTCTATCTTGTTGATCTGTCTAATATTGACAATAGGATGTTAAACTCTCCCACTATTATTGTGTGGGAGTCGAAGTCTTTTTGTAGGTCTCTAAGAACTTGCTTTATGAATCTGGGTGCTCCTGTATTGGGTGCATATATATTTAGGATAGTTAGCTCTTCTTGTTGCACTGATCCCTTTACCATTATGCAATGCCCTTCTGTGTCCTTTTTTGACCTTTGTTGGTTTAAACTATGTTTTATCAGACTAGGATTTCAACATCTGCTTTTTTTTTTTTTTTTTTTGCTTTCCATTTGCTTGATAAATCTTCCTCTATCCCATTATTTTGAGCCTATGTGTGTCTTGCACGTGAGATAGGTCTCCTGAATATAGCACCCCGATGGGTCTTGACTCTTTATCCGATTTGCCAGTCTAGATCTTTAAATTGGGGCATTTAGCCCGTTTACATTTAAGGTTAATATTGTTGTCTGTGAATTTGATCCTGTCATTATAATGCTAGCTGGTAATTTTGCCCGTTAGTTCATGCAGTTTCTTCATTGTATCGATGGTCTTTACAATTTGGTGTGTTTTTGCAGTGGCAGGTACCATTTTTTCCTTTCCATATTTAGTGCTTCCTTCAGGAGCTCTTTTAAGGCAGGCCCGGTGGTGACAAAATCTCTCTGCATTTGCTTGTCTGTAAAGGATTTTATATCTCCTTCACTTATGAAGCTTAGTTTGGCTGGATGTGAAATTCTGGGTTGAAAATCCTTTTCTTTAAGAATGTTGAATATTGGCCCTCACTCTCTTCTGTCTTGTTGGGTTTCTGAAGAGAGATCTGCTGTTAGTCTGATGGGCTTCCCTTTGTTGGTAACCTGACCTTTCTCTCTGGCTGCTCTTAACATTTTTTCCTTCTTTTCCACTTTGCTGAATCTGAGGATTATGTATGTGTCTTGGGGTTGTTCTTCTCGAGGAGTATCTTTGTGGTGTTCTCTATATTTCCTGAATTTGAATATTGGCCTGTCTTGCTAGGTTGGGGAAGTTCTCTTGGAAAATATCCTGAAGAATGTTTTCTAACTTAGTTCCATTCTCCCCATCACTTTCAGGTACACCAGTCAAACGTAGGTTTGGTCTTTTCACATAGTCCCATATTTCTTGGAGGCTTTGTTCATTCTTTTTCATTCTTTTTTCTCTAATATTGTCTTCACACTTTATTTCATTAAGTTGATATTCAAACTCTGATAGCCTTTCTTCTGCTTGATCGATTCAGCTATTGATACTTGTCTATGCTTCACGAAGTTCTTGTGCTGTGTTTTTCAGCTCCATCAGGTCATTTATGTTCTGCTCTAAACTGGTCATTCTAGTTAGCAACTCGTCTAACCTTTTTTCAAGGTTCTTAGCTTCCTTGCATTGGGTTAGAACATGCTCCTTTAGCTCAGAAGAGTTTGTTATTACCCATCTTCTGAAGCCTACTTCTGTCAATTCATCAAACTCATTCTCCGTCCAGTTTTGTTTCCTTGCTGGTGAGGAGTTGAGATCCTTTGGAGGAGAAGAGGCATTCTGGTTTGGGGAATTTTCAGCCTTTCTGTGCTGGTTTTTCCTCATCTTCATGGATTTATCTATTTTTGGTCTTTGATGTTGGTGACCTACGGATGGGGTTTCTGTGGGGACGACAAAATAAACAGCTCCTATTACTGAATAATTTCTTAGCTAAGCTTATTTATTTCTAATGAGTTTTCTCTGTATTTTCAACAAATTTATGGGAGAGTTTATAAAATCATTTTTTAAATGTATAATAACTGACCATTACCTGAGAATTGAGATTATGCAGGTAAGTAAATTGAATAATGCTTAGTGCAAATGTTTTTACTTCTCAACCTCCTGAAATTGCCTAAATTTCCTATGGAGAAATACAATTCACTAGAAAATGGCCAATTCTGTTTTATTTTTGAATCAATCAATGTAGCAGTGTCTACTAGCTATATGAACATGCAAAACAACGAATCAAGATTCCCTTTCAACGTCTGCATCTAAAATACTGCTCCATGCTAAAATTACTTAAGATTATTCCTAAGAAAAACTTTTTACATTTTTCTACACTTGATTTTTGTGTTTCTTGCTCTCATTTACTGCGGGAAAAATCTTTTCAGAAAATTGGCCAATCTTATAATGCAAATATACCTTAACCAGGATTTTTTAGAAACTATAATTCTCAAAACTCTTCAACTTTGGACTTTGAAATTTAAGACAAGGGAGTTTGGAAAAATATATCACCTTAATTTTAAACATTGCCTCCCTGTTAGAAGATACAGTCTTTTTAATCAGTCTGTATCCCTCTATGCTGTTAAAATACTTGTGAATTTTAAGTGCAATATAATTGGCATTATAAAATAATGATCTAGCAAAGTGTTGTTGAACAGTAAAAGACACAGAGATATTATGTCCCCTTGTTACTATGAATAGAACTACCCAGACACCAAGTAACATCTCATCGCTATGATTACTTGTTATTGTTCTTGTTCCTCTAATCAAACTTACACCTTGCTAGTTCATATTTTGATTTCAAAAAGTTATGCTAAGAAAATAATAAATTTATCATAAATGCAAGTAAATGTGAAGCATACAAAGATAATTAAGTTTATAAGCACTGAGAATACTATGAAAAGAAAAAATTAAATTGCTTTGCTTCAAGGAAAATCTTTTAGGAAACATTTGTTGAATAAGCATGAAAGAATTTTTTTTTATGATTTTTACAGTTGACATTTTTACATATGATATATTTTTATTATATCATAGTATTTTTATATATAATATATGTAATGTCTAGTATTTTTACATAGTATTTTTACATATGGTAATAATGTGCATTTGCTTTAATTTGTATAAATCTGACTACTATCTCCATAATGCATTAGTGCTATTTGTTGTGGTAGGTGAGAGGGTAAAAGTGTATTTACCAAGCATGTAAATAGAGACCTCACATTTACTAAGGCTTATAATGTAAAGATAAGATATATATATATATATGTATATAACAGTGACAAAGAAATTTGAAATTAAGCAAAGTAAAACTGTATGGGAAACAAAGATACACTTGAAGCTTTGGTGACAAGTTCAGGCTAATTAAATAATTTTTTTTTTTTTTTTTTTTTTGAGACGGAGTCTTTCTCTGTCCCCCAGGCTGGAGTGCAGTGGCGCAATCTCGGCTCACTGCAAGCTCCGCCTCCCAGGTTCACGCCATTCTCCTGCCTCAGCCTCCTGAGTAGCTGGGACTACAGGCGCCCGCCACCACGCCCGGCTAATTTTTTGTATTTTTAGTAGAGACGGGGTTTCACCGTGTTAGCCAGGATGGTCTCGATCTCCTGACCTCGTGATCCGCCCGCCTCGGCCTCCCAAAGCGCTGGGATTACAGGCTTGAGCCACCGTGCCCGGCCTTAAATAATTTTTTGACATTTGTGACACTATCACAGTTTAATCCAAGAAATTATGTCTTTTTCATTTTGATTCTCTTAGACCTTAGGTTCTTAGACATTCAGTACACAATATTTTGTACACAAGTGCTTCAATTATTATGAAAACAGGATTTCAATTTTAAAAGTATCTATGACAATTTATTAATTAGTTTTAAGTCCTTTACAAGGAAGAAGAGTGTTGAGCTGGGTTTGGAACCAGGAATAATTTTTTTTTGTTTACCAGCTGACAGGTTTACAAAATTCATCTTAGAGCCTTTGCTGGCATCCCCATGATGCCTTTCTATAGTGGAACAGAATTTACATCGACTCTAGGGTATTAGCACATGATGAAGGTAATCTGTTTCCTTAGCTGAAGCTCACAAACAAAGCAGTTAAATCCCCATTACAAATGACTATATTGGGACTCATTACACTTTTCATAGGCCTGGATATTTTTGTTTCCTAGTCACTAAAACATTTATATAGGGCAATGAAATGTTCACAGAACCTGAGCAAATTCCTTTAACGAAGAATGAGATACATTGCTTTGAAAGACAATTTTTTTTCCAAAAGTAAGAATATAATTTAAGGACCAAGGAAATAATGGAGCAATAAAAAATAAACACTGCCTTCACCCAGCCTCTTGCTGAAAACAGGGTAGGAACTTTGTCTTGAAATGATGCTTATTTTGCCAAATGTTTCATTTACTTATTTAACAAACCTTGATTGAATTTCTACCATGTGCCCGGCTCTGTGTGAGAAGCCACAATAAGAAAGTGAGTACATGATACCAGCCTCTGAATTTAGTCCAGTAAAAGAGAAAGATCTGTAAATACTTTCAAAAAATAATTGATACATTCTATAAAAAATAAGTAACTGGGGTAAGTTGATATTAATATCTCATTGTGGTTCTGATTTGCATTTCCCTAATGGTTAGTAATTTTAAGCATTAATTTTTCATATTGTTGGCTATTTGTGTGTCTTCTTTTGAGAAATGTCTAATGAAGTCCTTGGCAACGTTTTATAGGATGATGATCATGATGATGATGATGATCATTATTTTTATTATTGCTGTTGGGTTGTTTGAGTTCCTTGTATTTTCTCAACATTATAAGACATTCAATTCTGAATAGTTTGTGAAAATTTTCTCCAATTCTACAGGTTGTCTGTTCACCCTGTTGATTATTTTCTTTGTTCTGCAGAGGCCTTTTAGTTTAATATAATCTCATTTGTCTACTTTTGTTTTTGTTGCTTGTGCTTTGGAAGTCTCAGTCATAAAATTCTGCCTAGACCAATGTCCTAAAGCTTTTCCCTTATGTTTTCTTCAGGTGGTTTTATAGTTTGGGGACTTACATTTAAATTGCTTATAAATTTTGAGTTGATTTATGAACATGGTGCTAGATAGGAGTCTAGTTTCATTTTTCTGCATACAGATATCCAATTTTCCTAGTACCATTTATTGAAGAAAGTGTTCTTTCCCCAATGTATGTTCTTTGTCAAAAATCAAACGGCTGTAAATACATGGATTTATTTCTGGGTTTTTTAAATAATTGGTTCCATTAGTCTAGTTGTCTGATTTTATACCAGTTTTATAATGTTTTTTGTTACTATAGCTTTGTCATATATTTTGAAGACAAAAAGTAGTGTGATGTCTCCAGCTTTGTTCTTTTTACTCAATATTGCTTTGACTATGAAGGGTCTTTTGTAGTTCCTTATGAATTTTAAGAAACATTAAAAATAGCAAATGCTGGAAAGGATATTAAAAAAAGGGAATTTTTATACATTGTTGATGGGAATATAAATTAGTACAGCCACTATGGAAAAGAGAATGAAAGTTTCTCAGAAAACTGAAAGTAAAACTATATATGAGCCAGCAATCCCACTATTGGCCTTTTATCCAAAGGAAAGACAATTAGTATATCAAAGAAATATCGGCATCCCCATGTTTATTGCAGCATTATTCACAATAGCTAGGATATGGGATCAATCTAAGTATTCATCAATAGATAATAGATAAAGAAACCATGGTATGTATACACAACAGAATACTATTCAACCAAGAAAAGAAATCTGTCATTCACGACAACATGGACGAGCCTGAGCCTGGAGGACACTATGTTAAGCAAAATGGGTCAGGCACAGTAGGGTAAATACTGCATGTTCTCACAGATATGTGGAAGATAAAAAGAAATATTGAGCTCACAGAAGTAGAAGGTATAATTGTGGGTATTAGAAACAAGGAAAATAGGGAGGATGAGGGGCTGGGAAGAGGTTGGATAACACAACATTGCAACTCGATAGAAGGAATGAGTTCTGGTGATCTGTAGCACTGTTGGGTAAATAGGATTAGCTGTAATTTATTGTATATTCTCCAAAAGCTAGAAAAAAGAATTTTGAATGTTTACAACACAAAAAATGATAACTAAACAGATGCAATAAAAAATGACAAAGAAGAAATCACCACTGACCCCACAAAAATGCAAACCACCATCACAGAATACTATAAACATCTCTATGCAAATAAACTAAAAAATCCAGAAGAAATGAATAAATTCCTGGACACATACACCCTCCCAAGACTAAACTAGGAAAAAGTCGAATCCCTGAATAGACCAATAACAAATTCTGAAATTGAGGCAGTAATTAATAGCAGCCAACAAACATATGAAAAAAAGCTCAACATCACTGATCACTAGAGAAATGCAAATCAAAACCACAATAAGATATCATCCCGCATCAGTCACAATGGTGATTATTAAAAAGTCAAGAAACAAGAGATGCTGGCAAGGCTGTAGAGAAATAGGAACTCTTTTACACTGTTGGTGGGGATGTAAATTAGTTCAACCATTGTGGAAGACAGTGTGGTGATTCCTCAAGGATCTAGAACCAGAAATATCAATTGACCCAGCAAACCCATTACTGGGTATATACCTAAAGGAATAAAAATTATTCTACTATAAAGACACATGAACATGTATGTTTATTGCAGCACTATTCATAATAGCAAAGACATGGAACCAACTCAAATGCTCATCAGTAATAGACTGGATAAAGAAAATGTGGTTCATTCACACCATGGAATACTATGCAGCCATAAAAAGGAATGAGATAATGTCCCTTTGCAGGGACATGGATGAAGCTGGAAGACATAATCCTCAGCAAACTAGCATAGGAACAGAAAACCAAACACTGCATGTTCTCACTTATAAGTGGGAGTTGAAGAATGAGAACACATGGGTACAGGGAGGGGAACAATCCACACTGGGGCCTTTTGAGGGGTGGGGGATAAGGGGAGGAGGAGCATCCAGACAAATAGCTAATGCATGTGGGGCTTAAAGCCTAGGTGACCTGTTGATTGGTGCAGCAAACCACCATGGCACACATATACCTATGTAAAAAATCTGCATGTTCTGCATATGTATCCCAGAACTTAAAGAATAAATAAATAAAATTAAAGAAAAATTAAAAAAATTTCTAAGCAGATAAAAAAAGACATACACGCAGCCAATGATCATATTAAAGAAGGCTTAACGTCACTGATCATGTGAGAATTGCAAATCAAAACCACAATGACATGCCATCTCACAACCAATCAGCATATCTATTATTAAAAAGTCAAAAATTAACAGATGCTGGAGAGAAAAGGGAATGCTTATACACTGCTGGTGGGAATGTATATTCGTTCAGCCATTGTGGAAAGCAGTTTGGCAATTTCTCAAGGAACTTAAAACAGAATTACCATTCGAACTCAACAATCCCATTATTGGGTATATACTCAAAGGAATATAAATCATTCTACCCTAAAGACGTATGCATGTATATGTTTATCACAATCCTGTTCACAATAGCAAAGACCTGGAATAAAGCTAAGTGCACATCAACAATAGACTGGATAAAGAAAATATGGCATAAATACACCATAAAATATCACACAGACATAAAAATGAATGAGATCATGTTTTTGTAGCAGCATGGATGGAAGTGGAGGCCATTATCCTGAGCAAATTAATGCAAGAACAAAAGACAAATACCGTATATTCTAATGTCTAAGTGGAAGCTAAGCGCTGAGTACACATGAACACAAAGAAGGAAGCAACAGATACCAGGGCCTACTTGTGGGTGAAGGATGGGAAAAGGGTGAGGATCGAAAAACTACCTATGAGGTACTATGCTTATTACATCGGTGATGAAATAATCTGTACACCAAGCCCCCATGACATTCAATTTGCCTACATAACAAACCTGCACATGTACCCCTGAACCTAAAATAAAAGTTAAAAAAAAAAGATAAGTATTTAAGGTGATGAATATGCTGATTACCCTGGTTTGACCAATACACATTGTATATACATATCACTCTGTATATGTACAATTTTTATGGCTCAACCAAAGTAAAAGGAAAAAAAAGACAGGTAAAAAATGCCTAATGTGGAAAAAGAGAGAAATGGATTGTTCAGAGAGTAGTTAGAATGTGGTAAATGGTAAATCTTGGGCAGAAGAAGAAAGCCTTATAAATATATAGATTTATGTTTGCCAAATATAACGAAAGAAGAGTTTCTGTTTGAAATTTCACTTTAAAGTTTTGGAATATAGACTTTCTGATAGCAATAAACCTAGCTTGTAAGTGGTGTCTAATGTGATGACCTTTCATATCTCATTTTCTCCTTACTTGGCCAAAAGTTTACCTTTAAAACGGTAAAGAAAACACTTACGGAAACATCAAAATAATATTGATATTATACTTTGAATAATGAAATTGCATACGTATTCATTATATATAATCATTACAGACAGATATACATATAGATACAGAATTTCATCTATAAATCGTTTTAGGCACTCTATTATGATAGCTGAAAATGTGTTTAGACAATGATCCATCTCTGCAGTAGAGTATCCATATTTAGTTAACAGTGCTCTAGGATCAGAAACAGTATTGACTTTTATAAATTTGTCAGATGATTAAAGTATAGCTAACAACTGTCACTTATTGAGCACTTATATGATAGGTTTCTTCTAAAAATATTATACACATGCTGTCTTTTTTCAGGCCTCAATAATCTTTATAAAGGAAATTGTATTATTTTGTAAATAAAGACATGGAGAAACTGTGTCACTTGACCAAGGTTGAAATGATAAAATTTGGTAGACATGAGCCTCAAACTGTAGAAGGCTAATTCCAAGGCCCTCTCAATTAAACCTACTCAATTCTTTTCTAAACAATAATTATTATGGATTTTATTGAAAAACTGGGTTTATCAGCAACTTGATTGCCCAAAATTTTTTATTTACAGCAATGAATATTTCCTACCACTTGCCCATGATGTTACTCTTTCATTTGTCTGAATTGTGGATTATATTGCATTATCTTTGGGGAATTTGAAATTTATTCACTTTGCTATTATCTTTAGTGGACATTTGCTTTCTTTGACATACAACATAAGAATTTCTTGTGAATCCAGGGTGTAGCAAATACCTGTAGTAAGAGAACGAGTAATTATTAGATGTTAGTTGACTGCCCAAAATAATATGGGTGAGTGAATGGGTGAACTCAATAGTAAAGCCATCCCTTTCCTTAAGAAACCAAATTAATGGGGTCCATTATCAGGACACAGAGATTCTCTGTTTCACCGAAAGTTTGTTACAAAACACCCATTGTTCCCTAAAGAGCAAAAAGAACAAAGCTACAGGGATCACATAACCTGACTTCAAAATATACTACAAGTTATAGTAATCAAAATAGCATGGTACTATCATAAAAACAGACAGATAGTACAATGAAACAGAATAGAGAACCCAGAAATAAACCCACACAGCTACAGTCAATTGATTTTTGATAAAGTTGTCAAGAACACACAGTGGGGAAAGAACAGTCTCTTCAACAGTGTGTTGAGGCAACTGGATATCTACATACAGAGGAATTAAATCACATCCTTATCTCCACCATATACAAAAATGATCTCAAAATAAATTAAACACTTAAATGTAAAACCTGAAACTGTAAAAATTAGAAGAAAAAATAGGGGAAAAGCTCCACGACATTGGCCTAAGCAATTCTTATTTGGGTATGATCCCTAAAATGCAGGCAATAAAAGCAACAATAGACGAATGGGATTGCATCATATGAAATAGCTTCTGCATAGCCAAGGAAACAAAAAGACAACCTACAAAATGAGAGAAAATATTTGCAAACTGTTTTTCTGATAAAGGACTTTCAAAATATATAAGGAATTCAAACAACTCAATAGTAAGAAAAAAAAATTTTAAATGCGCCCAAAACATGAATAGGTATATCTCAAAAGAAGACATACAAACAGCCAATAATTATATTAAAAATGCTCCAAATCACGAATGATCAAAGAAATGCAAATTAAAACCGCAAAGAACTAGAACTTCACACCTGATAGAATGACTACTATCAAAAAGACAAAAGACAGGCCGGGCGCGGTGGCTCACGCTTGTAATCCCAGCACTTTGGGAGGCCGAGGCGGGCAGATCACGAGGTCAGGAGATCGAGACCACGGTGAAACCCTGTCTCTACTAAAAATACAAAAAAAAAAAAAATTAGCCGGGCGTGGTGGCGGGCGCCTGTAGTCCCAGCTACTCGGAGAGGCTGAGGCAGGAGAATGGTGTGAACCCGGGAGGTGGAGCTTGCAGTGAGCCGAGATCGCGCCACTGCATTCCAGCCTGGGTGACAGAGGGAGACTCCGTCTCAAAAAAAAAAAAAAAGACAAATGTTGGAGATGATGTGGAGAAAAGACAACACTTGTGCTGTTAGTGAGAATGTAAATTAGTGCAGCCATTTTAGAAAACAGTATGGAAGTTCCTCAGAAAATTAATAGTAAAGTTCCTTTACGAACCAGTAATTCCACTTCTGGATATATATCCAGATAAAATAAAAGCACTACGTCAAAGAGATATCTGCAGTTGTATGTTCATTATAGCATTATTTGTAATAGCCAAGATATGGAATCAACCTAAATATACATTACTTGATGAATGGATAAAGAAAATATGGTATATAGAAACAATGGAATACTACAAAACCTTTAAAAAAGAAGAAAATCCTGTCATTTGCAACAGCATGGTGAAGCCTGGAGGACGTTATGCTAAATGAAATAGCCAGGCTCAGAAAGACAAATACTGTGTGATCTCGCTTACATGCGAAATTTTTAAAAAGTGAGCTTATAGAAGTAGAGAGTAAAATGTAAAATGGTGGATACCAGAGGCTGAGGGGAAGGAGGTTGGGAAGATGTTGGTCAAAGGATACAAAATTTCAGCATGTAGGAGGAATAATACAGGAGTCTGGTGTACAACATAGTGACTATAATTAATAACAATGTATTGTATTCTTGAAAATTGCTAAGAAAGATTTTTAAGTGTCACACACACAAAAAATAGGTATGTGAAGTAATTTATCTGTTATAGCTCAATTTAGCCATTCAACAAAGCATACATATGTTGTATATGATTAAATATATATAATTTTGTCAATTTTAAATAAATAAATGAGTAGGCACATCTCATCTCAGCCAGCTTAAAAAAATACTATATCATTAATGTAATTATCATCAGTCTGTTTCTGCCTGGCCAACATCCATATCCTTTGGTGGGATAACAGCACTGCAAGTTTTCCTCTGTGGAATGACCAGTATCTTCTTTCAAGCATGATTATTGGGGATATCAATCAAATAAATCTTATCCTCCTATGAGCACGTGGTCCGAGCTAGGCCAATAAGTTTCTTCCTTTCAGAAATATGAATATTGAGCAAAGTAAATCCAGGATGGAAAATGGAGATGATTTAATCCCAGTGACAATTCACTTAGGAGACTTTTTTTGTTTGTTTTTTTCTCCTCCTGGAGTCCTCATGATTATTAACCTTTCAGGAACATTCTTTCTTTAGTTTATCTTGTATCTATGAAAAATCATAAAGCTTATAATAAAACTACTTTTGCTTAAATGACCAAAGTTGTATCCTGTGGATTTCAACAAAGGGACCCTTACTAATCCAATAACCAATAAATATTTGTAAATGGATGCTGTAAATTATCTCTCAGCCAATGTCTAAAGTCAGTTTTTTGTTTGTTAATATTTAGAGAATTAATTTACTTGTGTTGGCAGAATAAACCATGTGAATAATGTTTCAAACCTAGTGGATTTGAAACTAATTTTAAGATTTGTTCTTTTATAAAAATCTAATTGTAGCAACAGAATAAACTCACTACTTTTCATGAGTAGCATACTGCAAAGTATACCAATGAGAAATTTTTAAGTGGATTATTGTACCACTTAATCTCCATAAAGATTAGCAGTATAATGAATAGAGAGGTGTTTTCTGAAAACTGAGGCCATAAGTATAAAAATAGGTAAATTCAGAGAAGTTGCTTTATGTTTACCAATGCCCTTACAGTTCTTTGCTTGTCTTGGACTGGTCCTAGAGATCCAAAGTGTCCTTAGGGACATGCTATTCTTCTGGAAATATCCAAGAACCTGACAGCATAAGAGAAGGCCTTTATTTTTATTTTTATTTTTATTTTTGAGACAGAGTTTCCCTCTGTCACTCAGGCTGGAGTGCAGTGGCTCAAACTCGGCTCACTGCGACCTCTGCCTCCCATGTTCAAGCGATTCTCAGCCTCTTGAGTAGCTGGGATTACAGGCGCCTGCTACCACTCCTGGCTAATTTCTGTATTTTCAGTAGAGATGGGATTTCACCATGTTGGCCAGGCTGGTCTCAAACTCCCAACCTCAGGTGATCCACCCGCCTCAGTCTCCCAAAGTTCTAGGATTATAGACATGAGGCACTGTGCCCAGTGAGAAGGCCTTAAATAGGTTGCTGACTACAGGGGAGGAGGGGGCATAACAAGTTTTATGATGTGCTAGTATGAGAACTAAACTAAACATCACTAAACCTCAGGAGAACTTAGTTTGTGTCCTAGTCTTACCATAAATTAACTGCCTGAGCTAAAGTATATCATTTCATCTGTTCTGATTCATCTGTCCATTTGTCAATGGAAGATATTAAATTAAGACAAAATACTCTGTCCTGCCTTAAATTATTTGAGATTGTGCTTTCTACATCCATTTATTCATAATTCATCTATTTATTCACTTGGTTAAGAAACAACTTTATTGAGTGGCTCTTTTATGTGATGCATGAGGGATAGTTGCCAGAAAATAGGTAAATTAGGAGACCATTTACTAACAGAAGTGGAGGAAAAAGTAACTATAAATAAACCTTATAAGACATTAAAATAAAAAAATTAAAAATAAGATAAGAATGATAGGGTGCTTGGAAGTGAGAGCTACTAACCTTCATTGCATAAGAGTGGGGGATCAAAGATGATTTTAAAATAAAATAAGCCATGAGAAGCATGGTATACAGAAGGGACTGCTTAAGAAGTCTATACAACTGCAACACAGAAGGAGTCTAGAAGTGAAGACAAATAGGAAAACGTGGGAGGGAGCATTTTATAAATGGTCTTGCATTCTATGCCAAGGAGTTTACACTTAAGCATCTACTTGAAGACTTGCAATCTTCTAGCTAGAGCAGAAATATTTCCCCAAATGAATTTTTACTATTTATTTAATATTATCAAAACTCATTCACATGATCATCACATTTTACCTCATCTAGCTCCTCCTACATCATTAATCATCCTTTCTTCTATATTCCAGTCTAACTTCTGTAGTTTTGTCATTTTTTAACCTGTATCCTACAATTATTTCAGAGGGAAAATATACCATAGTATTGCAGGCGAGATTGAGAACTATTGCTCTACATGAATCCAATTTCTCTTTGTCTATTTACTATACAAAGAAGTTCCTTGTCCTAAAGGCAATTTCTCCATTTCTTTGTTTATTCCATCCTCTTTTGTCTTTTGTTAGGAAACATACACTATTGATGACTCATGTCTCTCAAATGTACAAAGAACTTTTCCTCCCATGTAAATACTGCTCATTATCATGTACTTGCTTTTCAGTCCCCAAGTTCTGCTTCTACTCCTATCAATCCACTGAAACAACTTTAGCTGAGGCTACCATTTTATGCCCAATGGATATAGTTTATTATTTATATAATTCGAACTCTCAGCAGCATTGTAGGCTTTTGACCACTCTCTCCTCTTAATTTTTGTGTCACCACACACTCTTAGTTTTCTTTCTACCTCTATAGTGGCTTTTAATGTCCCTTACATCTTCTTTCTCTACCATATTCTTCAATGATCGAATTCTTCAATGGTCACCAAAGCTTCTGTTTTCTTTTTCCTCTATCGCTCCTTGGGCAATTTCAGTTAAGCCCATATGACTTCAATTATATGCAGCCAAACCGTGATCTTCAACACAAATCTCTCCTCTGTGTTTCAAACATGTGTTTAGTTGTCTCCTTGACATTTCGTGGAAGTCTCAAATACACTACAAGTACTACATGTCCAAAAATTTGCTTATCACAATTTTTTTCAAGCCTTGTCATCTTACTTTCTCACTTCAGTAATCAAGAGCACCATGCATCCAGTTATTTAAGCCAGAAGCCTAATTCCAAACAAAGGGTTCATTTGTTTGTCAATTTCTTATATGGAGACCGTTTCTGGAGGACTCTGAATTCTGAGATCCAGAGAGATTCAGCTTACGACTATAGTATCCACTAAAGTTACTATTTGTTCATATATGTTGTATCCTTAAGTATAGGAGTGGTACCTTATTCCACTGTATACCCAAAAGTATGCCTAGCCTAAAAAAGAGCTAGGATTAGTCGTCAATAAAAATTGTTAAATGGCTGGTTAATATAAAAGTAGCGTGAGAGTCCTCATTATGTGAGAATAACCCTTAGAATGTATCAGTGCCATTGACTGGGCTAAATTCCCTGGCTTTAGCAAGGAGCTTCATAAAGTAGCAGGATTCTGTTAGTCAGACTGTCACTATAGGCTTCATGAATTTCCACAGGGAGGGAAACATCAATGGATACTTCTATTGCTTTACTATTTCTTACACAGTTATTTGATAAACTCAGTCATTCCCCAAATTTTATCTTCACACATTACATAAATAAATATATTATTTTATTCCATAATTTCAAAATTTTCTCAGTAAGCATGATCCAAAGGGCAAAAGAAGATATTTTGTGGCCAGCATAGGCCAGATAAAGATTTCTACAAGGAGAAAGATATGTTTGGCCCCTTATTAAGAAAAAAAATGAAGATCACAGAAGGGTTAAACTATCATTTATGTGGAGTTTTTTATTATAGATGTTGATTGTAAAGATATTTATTTTAAAATTGAGATAAATACATCCATAGAATTTTCATAAACAAAAATTATATGAAGGATGAAATGTGAGATATATTTAGCTTTATCGTTATGTGCATTTTTCCCATAGCTAACAGCTAAAATATTTTGGAAAATATGAGTCGACTATTAATTTTTCCACATGGGACTAAAACTTAGACTTACATTAATATATTGTCTTCTGCATGAGGTCTAAATCTCTAAGCTGCAAAAGATTGGGAAATGTATGGTGGAGTTTAATTAAATTGTTGTTGTAAATTTATGTGGTACCAGGACCACTTTTTCATAGTACATAAAAAAAGATACAACAGATAATGCTAGCCTATTTCTCTGACTTTGTCTTTGAATTCTCATCCGCATTAAACTGTAAGTATGAGTATAATTTCCACTCAGCCAGTCTAGAAGGTGAAGGTGTATTTCATTCTCTTCACTAAAGCCATGCTTCATTATTTTGTATATCCATCAATAAAATGCTAGGAAATCTTTCAAGTCTGACAATTGTATGCTACACAAATACACAGCAATTTCAACCTTTTAACTGCATGCATTGATGTTTTTAAAGTTATCAACTAATAGTATATTTTCTTTCCTGAAATGGTTATGTTCAACAATTCTCAGTTCGATCTGTTATATGGATGCACAAATATTGATCTTACTGATTTGTGTTTGAACGCCTAATACCTTGTGGTTGCTACATGTCTCCCCATTACAATATATATCATAATAATTATAAAAGTAAACTCTTAGTAGTTGTTACTTTCACAATTTGTACATTCGACTTCATGATTATTCTCTAGAGAAAAGGGATATGGCTCATGGTGGATAAGGGATGTAATGGTTACTTTTTACCAACAAGAATTTAATTACTCACATGAGGGCCTCCTATATGCCAGGAATTACAGCAGGCAGTTATTAGCAATATGTTTGTAATTAAATATTATTTGCACAAAGTATTCTACAAAGATCGTTTTTAAATACATGTTTTCAAGTTAAATTCCTTAAGCACAGAAGGGAAGGAAGATACTCATATGAGTGTTGAAAAGTTTGCATCTATTAATCTTCACAAAGCTGAAATTTCATGCTTGTAGGTAATAAAATGTGTGTGTGTGTGTGTGTGTGTGTATGTCTTTGTGTCTGTGTGTGTATTTACAACTGGAAAAGCATGTACAAATATCAAATTCAGTTCTCTGATTGTTCACGTCAGAAAAATGTAAGAAACTTCTCTAATGTCATATTATTGTTAACATATCCTCATTTATTCATTTGACAAATATTTATTGAGCGTGTATCAGGTATTATAAATTCTTCTGGACATTGGGCATAGAGCAGCTAGCAAAACAGTTTTGTTCCCTGTTCTCTCAGTTTGTATTCTATGAAGTGATAGTAAAAGTTAAATAATCAAATAATAACTAAATGTCAAAATGACTAAATGATAAAATGGCAAAGAATAATTTTAAGACACTAAGCTAGTTACAGCCAAAGTTTGCTGATATCTGAAGGAGATAAGTGATGTAAAGTGATTTCTTCAAACAAAAACAGAGTATAAAAGCTAAATCCGCAGATAATTTTAGTTTTCTTTTCCTTGGTTAAGCTGATTTACTGAAAGTTATTGAGAAGAACAGTTTTCCCTTGAAGAAGCTAAGCTGTCAGAAAAGTCACTTGTAGTTATTTTTGGGTTAAAAATATATATATACTTGAAATGTTACCTGTGGAATGTAAGTGATGTGCTCTTCTCAGTGTGATCGCTGCTACTGCCTTCCTTTCATGCTTTGACTTTAGCCCAGATATGGACGTTTACCCATATTAGGACTGTTTAGACATTCCTTTAGTCAATTCAACTCTAATATTTTACTAAATGTTAGAAAAATGGATCCATGACTAATAAATAGGATAATAAATCACAGTTTAGTAGGGATTATAGCAAAAATGTATAATTCAAAACTCAATAAATTTCACCACAAGATTGGCAGAAAATAAATAATATGATCATCTCTGTAAATGCAGAAAAAGACAGCATTCAAAATTCATTTGGATAAAAAAATTCTTGGTAAACTACAAAAATAAAGACTATCTGCAAAAAAATTTTACAAAAACCACTATACTTTTCTCATGATACTGGGAATGCCTCTAGCACTAATGTACTCGATGTTCAAGCCAGAGGGAGAAATGTTGGAAGGAGAGGAGACAGGAGAAGAAAGGGGAGACAGAAGAGGAAGGGGAAGGAGAGAGGAAAGGCAGGGAAGGAACAAAGAAAGGATATTAAATACTAGGAAACAAATAAAGCTTTCATTACTTGGAAATTATAGGATTATGTACTTAGAAAATTAAAAGAATCTACAAAGTATTAGACTACAAATAGTTTAAGCATTGTTTCTGCTCACAAGGTCAAAATACAAAATACGTTATACACATTTTGTATGTATTTGTGTATGTTTACATGTATATATGTAAATACATACATACTAGCATTAAGCAAAAATAAATTTAAAACACGATGTCATTTAAAATTGCACAAAAATGTTGACTATTTGGGAATATAGCAAACAAAAGATGTGTAAGATTTCCATTTTGAAATTATGAAACATTACTGGGAGAAATAAAAAAGACAAATTAATGGAACAAGACACATGTTTCTGTGTTAGAAGACAATATTATAAAGATATAATTTCTCACTGTCGATTAATCTAGTCATTCAACATAAAGGCAATAAAAATTCTAACAAGTTTGGGAAATCTTTTGTAGAAATTGACAAATTGATTCTAAATTTTATGTGAAAATACAACTGGCTTTGAAAAGCCCTGGAATAACTATTGTGAGATCAAAGAAGATTTTAAAAAGCTGAATGGCATACATATTAGATATCTAGACCCATAATAAACCTATTATAAATTGATAAACAAGGGACATTGGCCCAAAACAAACTGATCAATAGAAAAATAAAAAATGTAGAGTTCATAAACAAATCCACACACATCACATAATATGTGACAAAAACTCCATTGCAAAATGGTGTGAAGAAATGGATAGTTTTTTAAATAAAATTGGTAATAAGTCAAGTTAATATCCATAGAGAAAAATATGTATCTTGGGCCCTACCTCCCACTGTCACACAAAAATTAATTCCATAGGAATTTCTGATCTAATAATTAAACTAATACAGTTTTAGAGAGTAAGACAGTTAATTGACAGGACCCCAAAGTTACAAACCACACATTTAACAATGATAAATTGAACAGTATTAATATTAAGAAATTCTGTTCATCAAAAGAAACGATAAAACCTATGAAAAGGCAACCTACACAGATGAAAGTTATTCCCAATTCATATATCCAACAAAGAATCCTAACAAAGATATAAAAAGAACTCATACAGATCAGTAAGGAAAAAAAAAACGCTAAAAATTTCCAAAATAGTTGCATAGTGAATTCTCAAAAATGAGGTATTCAAATGGCCAAAAATATATGAAAAATATTTAACTTCATTAGTCATCAGGGAAATGAAATTTTTTTTTTTTTTTTTTTTTTTGAGACAGAGTCTGGCTCTGTTGCCCAGGCTGGAGTGCAGCGGCGCAATCTCAGCTCACTGCAAGCTCCGCCTCCCAGGTTCACACCATTCTCCTGCCTCAGCCTCCTGAGTAGCTGGGACTACAGGCACCCGCCACCACACCCGGCTAATTTTTTGTATTTTTAGTAGAGACGTGGTTTCACCGTGGTCTCGATCTCCTGACCTCGTGATCCGCCTGCCTCGGCCTCCAAAAGTGCTGGAATTACAAGCGTGAGCCACCGCGCCCAGCCAGGGAAATGAAATTCTTAAGAGGTTAATGACCATTACACATTATATGCATGTATCAAAATATCACATGTAACCCATATATATGTACAATTATTATTTACCAATAAAAAAATTTTTAAGAAAAAAAAGAAAGAAATACCACCACACACCCTCCATAATATTTTTTGTGTTGTTAAGGATGTGGATTAAATAGAATTTTCATACATTGCTGATAAGAAAGTAAATTGGTTTCACTACTTCATAAAACGATTTAATATTACAAGAGAGAGTGAAATATGAATCTTTTCTATGACTCAGAAAGTCCATTCTTAACCACATGAACAAATAGTACCAGATCAGTGTTGTCTAGGGAAGTATCAGTCAAGTCAGGATGGGAAATATTAATACTTAGATTTTGAACATCTGTTAGGCAGTCAAGATGTTACTTTTCATTAGGAAAAAAATAGCATAGCTCTTTATTTTTATTACTTATTTTGGAAGTCAACAATAACAGAATTCCATAGGCAGTAACCTAGTGGATTGAGAATTTTTGGGAGTTGTTTTGAAGTTTTAAGGCTTCTATTGCATTAGGGACCCACAGAAAAGATAAAGTTAGGACAATATATGCCAAGGCATAAATTAGTGTGGCTACTGCTGTAATGGGGGCACGGTGATCATGAAAGAGCACCACCCAAATCACCTGGTGCAGAGAACATAGCTGACTTACAATACCATGTGAGTGCCCCTTTGGATCTACTGCAGCATTTATAGAAGCCATATGTCCCACAGGCTACTTCTAGCTTGTCTGAGCACAGCAAGGCTATTAGTGCTGGTCCATTACTACCAGATGCACTATTCTAGTAACTGGTGACTTTAGTCATCAGCATGACTAAAGCTTTCTGAGAATTTCACTGCAGTCTGACATTCTTCCCATCAAACCCCACTTCTATCATAATAGGTGCTTCTATCATAATAGGTGCCAATCAAAAGAAAATACAGACAACAGCAAGTTGTCTCAGTAGAGACCAGATTCCCTGTCACTGTATACTTTAATGACAGTGACCTGATGGTCAAAAGACACACATTAAGTTTCCCAAGGTTACTTCTACTAACAGAAAGAATGGAATGCCTGTATGGGGAGGGAGGGAGGGAAGGAGGGAGGAAGGAAGGAAGGAAGGAATGGTAAGGGGAGGAAAGAAAGAAGGAGGGAGGGAAGGAGGGAGGGGAAAGAAAGAAAGATTGTCTCTGGTAACAAATGCAAAGATGGTGTTTATAGAAAGAAGAAAACCACAGACAGTGTGTAGGACAGAGAGTCTTGTTGAGTTTTGTTTGTTTTCCTACAACTAGAACAAGCTGATTTGTTAAAAGCTATCAAGATGTCTGTCTGTTCTTAAACATTTTAGGAAGGTAGGAATAGAATGTTAGGCCCTGTCTTAGTCTGTTTGACTGCTATAACACAGTATCATAGACTGGATGGCTTATAAGGAGCAGAAATTTATTTTTCACAGTTCTAGAGGATAAAAAGTACAAGATCAAGAAACAGTTTTGGTGTCTGGTGAGGGCCTGCTTCCTCATTGACAGCAGTTTTCTCACTCTAACATCACATGGCAAAAGGGTGAAGGGGTCTTTCTTAGGCATCCTTTTAAAGGGCGTGAATCTCACTCATGAGGGCTGTGCTCCTAATACCATTACTTTGAGAGTTTCCACATATGAATTTTTAGGCAACATAAACATTCAGACCATAGCAAATTCAAAAAAGAAAATGTTTTAGAATAATTGAGAGAAATGATGTATTTGAAGTGGTATATAAAAGGCATATTCGAATTTTCAAATATTTATAAAATTTAAACACTGAGATCTATGATAGGCTCCTTTTAAATGTTCAATAATCACTTCATCAGGTTTTTAAAAATACTAATATATTAATATACAGCCAGATTTCTACTCCAGTTGGGTAAAAAGCAAGAGATTGATAGCTACTAAATACAAATATACATTTACACTCATGCTTCTATGCACATGGACACACAGAATAAAGGAAATTCAAAATGATAACAGATAGGCACGGATCTATAGATTCCTAATAGTCCATGAGAACGAGGTTGTAGAAACATGGGGAAACTGCTGCAATCAATGTAGCACTCCTTCATGACCCCCACAAATAAAATGGCCTTTGTTTTCAATAATAGATATAACAATTAATAAGTCATTTCTCATTATATGCTTGATTTTTTAAATACAGGAATGACTCATCTTTTGTGCTTTGCTTTCTTGCACTTCATAGGGTTTTTTTTTCTTTCTTTTTTTTTTCCACAAATTGAAGGTTTGTGGCAATACTACAGGTGTCATATTTCCAACAGCATGAGCTCACTTTGTGTCTCTGTATCACATTTTTGTAATTCTCACAATATTTCGAACTTTTTCATTGTTATTATATTTGCAGTGGTGATCCGAGATGAGTGATCTTTGATGTTACTCTTGTATTTATTTAAGGTAGCCATGAACTGTGCCTATATAAGATGGCAAACATAACTGATGAATATGTGTGTTCTAACTATGCTACCAACTGGCGCCATTCCCCCATCTTGTTCCCTCTCCTCAGGCCTCGTTATTCCCTGACACAACGTTATTGAAAATATGTCAGTTAATAACCCTAAAATGCCCTCTAAGTGTCCAAATGAAAGGAAGAGTTGCATGTCTCTCACTTTAAAGCAAAAGCCAGAAATAATTAAGCTTAGTGAGGAAGTCTTATTGAAAGTCAAGAGAGGCTGAAAGAAAGGCCTCTTGCACCGGTCAGCCATGTTGTGAAGGCAAAGGAAAAGTTCTGAAAGGAAATTAAAAATGCTACTTCAGTGAACACACAAATGATGAGAAAGTAAAACAGCTTTATTCTGGATGTCATTAAGCCCACTCGATTCATCGGAGGAGATCAAAATATCACCATTAATGAAAGTTTGGAGGAGGCTGACTCTAACACTCATAAATGAATTTGAGGGATTCAAAACTTCAGTGGAGGAAGTAACTGCAGATGTGGTGGATAACAAGATAGTTAGAAGTGGAGCCTGAAAGTGTGACTGAATTGCTGCGATCTGATGATAAAACTTAAACAGATGAGGAGTTGCTTCTTACAAATGAGCAAATAAAATGTATTCCATGAGATGGAATCTACTCCTGGTGAAGATGCTGTGAACGTTATTGAAATGACAACAAAGGATTCAAAATATTACATAAGCATAGTTGAAAAAGCAGCAATAGGGTTTGAAAGAATTGACTCCAATTTTGAAAGAATTCCTCTAGGCAAAATGCTATCAAACAACATTGCATGCTAAAGAGATAAGTTTCTTGAAAGGAAAAGACAATCAATGCAGCAACATTCATTGCTGTCTTGTCTTGAGAAATTGCATAGCCACTTAAACCTTCAGCAACTACCACCCTGATTAGGTAGGAATTATCAACATTGAGGAAAAATCCTCCACAAGCAAAGTGATTATGACTCACTAAAGGCTAAGATAATTGATAGTAATTTTTTAGCACTAAACTACTTTAAGGTACATACACTGTTTTCAGACATAAGGTTATTGTACACTTACAGACTGTAGTATAGTATAAACAAAATTTTTATATGCACTGGGAAACCCAACTATTTGTGTGACTATCTTTATTGTGAAATTCACTTTATCGTGGTGGTCTGGAACCAAAACCACAGTATCTTCTACATGTGCCTGTATATATAACCACTAAGATATATACAGCTTAAGAGAAGTACCATTAATTACCATTATATAGAGAGGTAAATTTGACTTGGGGAGCTAAATGACAAATCTGAATTCACACAGCTATGAAGTTGTGTGTCTTGAGTCTAAGTCTAGATTGTGCTTTGTTCACTGTGCCACATTATCTCCAAAAAACAAAAAACAAAAAAAAACAAAAAAACCTGACATAATTTGAGTGTTATATTGGAACCCTGTGTGTACAAAATTGTTTCCCAAGAGGGCACGCATGTATATATTAAGAGAAAAACTAGATACAGGGCATGTTGTAAGATAACTCTGATAACTGCCAGGACAGGAACATGGCAACATGAATGACTTAGGTGATACCTAAATCATGAATATTTTTTATACTCTATGACATTTTACTGAAAAAGATATGATGCTATCTTACATGGATTCCACAATGCTCATATTCCCTAACTCCCAACCCCTGATCACAACACACTCACACGACACACACACACACACACACACACAAACACACCTTTGTAGCTATCATGGGTTGGGGGTAGCCAAACTTATTGCAATCATGGACATGCATCTAAGAAGCAAGAAAAGAGATGGCTGGCCACTGACAACCTACACTTCCACTGAAATTGAACATTTTCCAATGAGTCCAGTTATGTATCTGCCTTCAAGTTTGATAATGCTTAGTCACATGCCAGAAGAAAAGGTAATTTATAAATAGCCATTTTAAGGAAAGGTAAAGTCTTACTATTCAAATGAATATACGAAATGCTGAAACAGACTATCATTCTATATCATGTCATATGCAGTTAATTTCCTAGACTTTCTACACCAGTTCACTCTACCATATTTCATGGCTTTTATCTAAAGAGTGAATGATGAAAAATAATTGCCAGCTTCTCTCTAAAACCAGAAAACCTTGGATAAAAATGGATATTGAAAATTATTACTGCAAGTTTTGTTTGTCATTTTGGGGTGGAGTTGCATTTACAAGCCCCAATTTATACAGTCCAACTGGCCAGAACTTTATAACATCTGGTGGCATTTTAAAAATTATGTTGTCTTCTGACTGATTTTTATTTGAAATGCATTGATTCAGGTATCACAAATAAAAAATATTTATATTTAGGAGCCAGCAAATTCTAATTATTTTAAATATAGGCAATGTCTAATCAAAGAAAGAGAAAGTAAGTGAAAAGGAGGCAATGTCAAGATAAAATCAAAACAACTGCTTTTTAGGAAGATAAGAATGTCACACTCGTCTTAACATTTCACAATCTAGTCAATAGTTTCCCATAAAGGAAATGACAACTGAAGGAGCTATGATGAAAAACAGAAACACTGTGATTGAGTACCATTATCTATCTGTGCCCCTTAGTTGTTATGACAGACGGTAAGGCCTTTGTGATTTCATTATGTGTGTCTCTTTATTTCTAAAGATAAATATAATTTCCACTTGCATCCTATTTTCAATTCTTACACTCTCAGAGTTACTTTAAAATCCATCAAAATACTACTAGAAACGGTGCTGTGGCTCACGCTTGTAATCCCAGCACTATGGGAGGCCGAGGTGAGAGGACCACTTAAAGCCAGGGGTTTGAGACCAGACTGGGCACCAAAGCAAGACCCTGTCTCTACAAAATAACAAAAAAATTAGCCAGGCATGGTGGCACATGCCTTTTGTCTCAGCTACTCAGAAGGCTGAGGCTGGAGGATTGCTTGAGCCCAGGAGTTTGGGGCTGCAGTGAACTATGGTGGTGCCACTATACTCCATCTTGGGTGACAGTAAGACTCTGACTCTAAAACATAATAATAATTTTAAAATACTACATAACAATAATAACTTCCTCTGTATTTATTGCTTCTGTTACAAAATTCAGGAAACTGAAGAAAAACTCACAAAGAATTCTGTGTGTTCTTAATACGAAAACCAATATTATACAAATATTTGTAATTTTGTGGTAAGTAATGCAATCTAGTAGCTATACAACCAATCAAGAAACAGCTGGTGAACCTAGAATGGTAATAGAGCAACAAAATCGTGGCCTCAGATTTTCGTAAAGTTGAAGCTATAGAGGATTCATGCTCATTACTATTTTATTAAAATTTTAAACTATAAACACATGGTGAATCTAGAAAGAGAAAAACTAATACTAGTTTCTTTTCCTGATCTCTAATGTCAATTTACATGATAAATAAGCACATATTTGACAGGCTGCTAAATATTACTCTTAGAATCTATTACTAGAAAATACAGATTTCTGAAATTTAATTCCCTAAGCTTAATGAACCTAGTAAATTTGATCTGATGTTCTCCTAAGTTAATTTGTAAAGTTTAAATTGACTTTTTTTAATAGGGACAAATGTGTTCACATTTAAATAATCTTGAAAAAATACGCATTGCTATAGTAATATGTTATTTATAGTCCTCATATATGAGAGTCCTTACTTGATTTCATTCATTTGATTATTTAAAGAGGTAAAAAAAATAACTGGCTCAAAATGTAGTGCTTGTATACCAAATGCTAATTTCTTGCAAAAGTTATTTGAGATAAGACATTCAATTCATTGCATAGGACTGACTCTCCACTAAGTGGAAATCCTTATCTTAGATGTTGCAGAATATATACAGACATTTGCATTTATATATAAATGCAAAATCTCCCCCAGGAACTTCTATGAAACTGCCTTATATGCATTTGCATATCTTTCTTCAATATAATTTTCTATTTATTTTTTTGGTTCCTACATGTTTAGATTGTTGCAAACATAACTGCGGTTTATGGCAAAAACCGCAATTATGTTTGCACCAACCTAATATTATATCACATTTGCTTAACTTTTGTATCTATTTCGAGATCTAGACTATTTATAATCTGCATTTATAGAAAACGTAAATATAACTGACATTTATAGGAAAAAAGAGACTTGCATTTAGAATCTTCAAATGTAATATCACAAAATCATAAAATTAAAAGAAGGGGATAAGATGGCCAACTAGACATAGCCAGGAAATGCTGCTTCCACTGAGAGAGACCAAAATATCCAATAAACCCAACATAATTTAAGCATGTCTTCAGAGAGAAATTACCTGGAGTGGATGGAGAAGCAATGCAGACTCTGAGGCTGAAGAGGGAGGAAGTTGGGAACATTGGGGTACCTGAATGCTAGGGCTAGTTCCTGGCCTTCAACAGCTCCCAGGCAAGGAGTGAATGAAGGGACTGATATACAACCCACTCTCACTACAGACCTCTGGGATCCTAGCTACAGGGCCCCCAATTCTTCTATGGGTGTTTGAGCTGGCAGGAGGATGTGCCTGGAGAGTAGGCAGAGGTAGGGCTTCAGCCCACTTGGAGCCCAGGGGCTTTTAAGCACGGAGCAGCTCTGGCAGAGGGTGGCCATAGGCGCACATCCACCAGGGCTCCCCATCTCCCTCTGAGAAGTTCTGGCTCCAGTTGACTCCAGGCAAAGAGAGAGCAGGATCCACTTCCCCATCAGACAAGGGCATGCTCATTCTGAAGGCCCTCCTGCTAGTCAGCCCCTCCCAGGTCCCCTGACTGGCCATCCTGCAGGGATATGTGCACAGTGCAGCCTCCATTGTCCAGTCTGGGTGCTTTGCTGCAACTGAATACTTTCCTGGTGATCTGAGAGCATTTTAAATTCCATAGGGCATCTCAACCCTTGCTGCAGGCCAGTCCCGGGGCCTCCAGGCTGGGGGCATATGTTGGGAGTGCTGAGCTAGGATCTGTGGTCTGCACTTATGTAGGAGAGGAGCCCCCACTCTCAGAGCACTGAGAGGAGTGAGAAGGGCAGGTTTGTGGACTGGTGTGGGAGTGGAGCCTACTTCCCTTCTCAAGGCCAATCTGGGAAGGATGGGACCTATCTTCCTGCTGAGGCCACTACCCAGGGGAAACCACTGCCCCAGAACACCTAACAAATGAATTGCAGGTGCCGCACCATTGACCTTAGTGAATCTGATGGCTGTGTCCTTGGGGGAAAGTCATCTTGTATAGCATCAGTCCCCAACCTTTTTGGCACTAGGGACTGGTTCTGTGGAAGACAATTTTTCCACAGACCAAAGGATGGGGATGGTCTTGGAAAAATTCAAGCACATTACATTTATCATTAGATTCTCATAAGAAGCATGCAACCTAGATCCCTCGCATGCACACACAATAGGGTTGGCCCTCCTATGAGAATCTAATGCCTCTGCTGATCTGACAGGGGGCGGAGCTAAGGCAGTAATGCTAGCTTGCCACCACTCACTTCCTGCTCTGTGGCCTCCTTCCCAACGGGCAACAGCAGACCAGTGCTGGGGGTTGGAGACCCCCCAGAGTATAGTATCACAGGGGTTCCCTGTATTTATTGAATTTGCACATCTGCCTCTCTAGCTTGATGAGGGAAATTTTGATGGCCTGTATTCTCACATGTATTTTGCACCTTGCTTACTCTCTCCTCTATCAGGAATGCCAATGAGCTGTAGGTTTGGTCTCTTTACATAATCCCATATTTCTTGAAGGTTTTGTTTATTTTTTATTTCTTTTTCTTTATTTTTATCTAACTGAATTGATTCATACAGTCTTCAAGCCTTCAAGCTCTGTGATTCTTTCCTCAGCTTGCTCTATTCTGCTGTTAGTACTTCCAATTGTATTCTAAACTTCTTGTAGTGAATTTTTTCAGTTCCAGAAGTTCAGTTTTGTTTATATATAATATATAAATACATATCATATATTATATATTAATATATTATATATTATATAGCTATATATTATATATATTTCATAACATGCAACTTCAAGGCTATGTTCTTTCTTAAAATGGCTGTTTGTCTTTCAGTTCTTGGGTTATTTTACTAGATCCCTTGTATTCCTTGGATTGGGTTTCAACTTTCTCCAGAATCTCAATTAGCTTCTTTGCCATCCAGATTCTAAATTTTATGTCTGCCATTTTAGCCATTTCAGTCTGGCTAAGAACCATTGCTGGGAAACAAGTGGGCTTGTTTGGAGGTGAGAGGGCACTCTGATTTTTTGAATTGCCAGAATTCTTGCCTGACTAGTTCTCATCTTAGAGGGCTGGTGTTCCTTTAATTGTGAAAGCGTAAGTTGAGTAAGTTGAGTATAGTCAATTGGCTTCATTTCTGGATACTTTCAGAAGGCCAAGAGTCTGTACAGCATCTTTATTTGTGGTTAGATTCTTATCCTTGGTTTCACAGGGGTGTATAGTAGCAGAGTATTTTTTTGGTGGTGTAGTCTGGGCTATGATCCAGTAGATGGTGCTTAAGAGTAATGGCCCATAGGTAGGCTCTCCGTCTCACGGCTCTTTTGTCTTTTCTCTCCTTTCCAGGCATGCTGTGCCACTGGGCCAGGAGAAAGATGACTCCCTGACTTTTCCACTCCTGGAGCATGCCTTAACATGCAGACCAACCAATCCAAGGCCATATCTTCTCTATTTGGCTGATACACCTCAGGAGGCAATATTTCTCTGCCTTAATCCTGCCAGGCCAGCAACTAGGGATCCTCCCAATAACTTAGAGTCAGTTGAAATTCAAATTAGCCCATCCTAAACTATCCTGTTCTGACACCTTTCCCTGAGAAAGCCCAATAAATGCTCTGGCCTAGGCTTTCTCCTTGCTCCTATTTCCTGCCTCTTAACTACGCTGAGGCCTCCCCATGTGGCCTTGCGTGGTGTGCTGTGCCTCCTGTTTCTAGAACCTGTAAGTATAATAAACTTTTGTTTTCCTGCACATCTCCTGTGTTTCCTTTTTGTCCACACCTGACTGACCATCACACAAAAGAACAGAGAATATTCAAGTGAGAGATGGTGATGATGTGGACTAATATGCTGTGTTAGCAGTACAGATGAAGTAGAAACAGATTAATTTGAGAGATGTTTAGGTTAAGAAACCAAAACAGCAGTCAGTGGATTGAATGTGAGAAGAGATGACAACTACTATATACAAAAATAACTCCTACTTTTCTACCTTGTTCACCTGATGATACCATTCACTGAATCTGGGAATTCTAGAGAACAGTATTTGAGAGCTGGTAATAAGATGAGAGATCAGTGTTTGTTTGTTTGTTTGTTTGTTTTATTGTTGCTAGTTTTTTTGTTTGTTTTTGATGTATAGGATTTTGAAGCATTCAAGAACAGATACTGATATGGTTTGGCTGTGTCCCCACCCAAATCTCATCTTGAATTGTAATTCTCATAGTCCCCATGTGTCATGGGAGGCACACAGTGGGAGGTAATTGAATCATAGGGATGGTTACCCACAGGCTGAGGTTCTTAAGATAATAAGTGAGTTCTCATGAGATCTGATGGTTTTATAAGAGGCTTGTCCCTCTTTGCTCATTCTTCTCCTTCCTGCCACCACATGAAAAAGGAAGTGTTTGCTTCCCCTTCTGCCATGATTATAAGTTTCCTAAGGTCTCCCCAGCCCTGTGGAACAGTGAGTCAGTTTGTGATGGTTAATATTGAGCGTCAACTTGATTGAATTGAAGGATGCAAAGTTTTGTTCCTGGGTGTGTCTGTGAGGATGTTGCCAAAGGAGATTAACATTTGAGTCAGAGGACTGTGAGAGGCAGACCCACCCTCAATCTGGGTGGGCACCATCTAATCAGCTGCCAGCACAGCTAGAATAAAGCAGGCAGGAGAAGATGGAAGAGTACACTTGCTGAGTCTTTTGGCCTTTGTCTTTCTACCATGCTGGATACTTCCTTCCCTTGAACAGACTCCAAGTTCTTCAGCTTTTGGATTCTTAGATTTACAAAAGTGGTTTCCCAGGGATTCTCGAGCCTTTAGCCACAGAGTGAAGGTTGCACTGTCAGCTTCCCTACTTTTCAGGTTTTGGAACTCGGACTGATCCACCACTGGCTTTCTTCCTCCTCAACTTGCAGACGGCCTATTGCGGGACTTTACGTTGTTATCGTGTGAGTCAATTCTCCTTAATAAACTTTCTTTCATATATACATATATTCTATTAATTCTGTCCCTCTAGAGAACCCTGACTAATACACAATTAAACTTCTTTCGTTTATATATTATCCAGTCGTGGGCAGTTCTTTATAACGGTGTGAGAATGGACTAATATAGATATCGAGTAAAACTTTTGAATAGAAGAGTTCTGGAACTCAGGAGAATGGTCTGGACTAGAGATTTAATTAAAGAGACTCATTAGCTTTATCTCAAGTTTAATTGGAGAATGGTCAAAGAAAAGATGAAGGAAGTAATGGGTGTGTTAGGGTGCAAAAGAAGATGCAGATAAAGGAAAAAATGTTATTAGAAGAAGCTGAACGGCTGACAACCTCAGAATATACTATTTATCTTTACAATTTTATTGTATCAAGATAGGAACTTTGGCTCTATAACCTAAGAAACAGCATTTTTTTTCAGTTTCTAACTCACAAGGCATTTAATTGCTGCTACACTGCCAGAGAGAAATACAAGGAGAAGGACAACTCCCACTGAATGGCAGCCTTATGTAAACATAAGCAGCTAATTCTTCCTCTGCAGAATGACGTACAAGGGAAGGTTAGTTATAAGTGATGTTTAATCATATCAGAGTCTTTGTTATGGGATGTTAAAGTACAATGGTATCAAGAGTTCTAAGACATGATTTTTTGCTGAGGCTTGTACTTCTCCTCCGATCAGGAAAAGAGCTGTAAGTGTTCCTGATTATGAAAAACATATACACATTATAAAAAGTCAAAAATTGTTTGAAGATATAAAAAGGAAAGTAAAAATCAGTTAAATACCTGCCATCTTAAAATAATCACCAATAACATTTTAATGATTCATGCTCCCTAATCACTATATATAAAGCTATCTTTAAGGCTGGGCTTTGTGGCTAACGCATGTAATCTCAGCACTTTGGGGGCCAACGTGGGTGGATCACGAGGTCAGGAGTTGGAAACCAGCCTGACCAACATAGTGAAACCCTGCCTCTACTAAAAATCCAAAAAAAAAAACTTTTAGCCAGGCTTGGTGGTGGGCGCCTGTAATCTCAGCTACTTGGGAGGCTGAGGCAGGAGAATCGCCTGAACCCGAGAGGCAGAGGTTGCAGCGAGCCGAGATCGCACCACCGCACTCCAGCCCGGGCGACAGTCTGAAACTCTGTCCCAAAATAATAATAATAATAATAATAATAATAAAGGTATCTTTTAAAATTATTAATTATTATAATATAGTTTGGATATTTGTTTCCACCTAAATGTCATATACAATTGTAATCCTCAGTGTTGGAGGTGGAGGTGATTGGATCATGGGGGCAGATACCTCATGGCTTGGTGTTGTCTTCTTGATAGTGAGTGAGTTCTCATAATAGCTGGTCTTTTAAAAAAGTGTGTGGTACCTCCCCCTCCACTTTCTCTCTCTCTCTCTTGCTCCTGCTTCTGCCATGTGATGTGCCTGCTCCCCCTTTGCCTTCTGCCATAACTTAAAGCTTCTTGAGGCTTGCCTAGGAGCAGACGCTGGCACCATGCTTCCTGAACAGCCTGCAGAACCATGAAGCAATTAAATCTTTTTCTTATAAATTACCCAGTCTCAAGTATTCCTTTATAGCAATGTAAGAACGGCTTAACACATATTATTTTTATCTCCCTTTACTCTCTCTTCTCGTGATGGTTAATTTTATGTGTCAACTTAACTGAGCAGAGGGATGCCCAGATAGCTGGTAAAACATTATTTATGAGTATGTCTATGAGGGTGCCTAAAGAGTTTAGCTTTGAATAGGTAGACTGAGTAAAGGATATTCATCCTCACTTACGTGACCGGACATTTTCCTATCTCTGGAGGAATGGTGAATTCTCTCTCTGTGTTTGAATTGAAATATCCATCTTACACTGCCCTTGGAAATCAGAGCTCTTGATTCTTGAGCCTTCAGACTCCAGGACTTAACACTTACACCAGTGGCCTCCTTGTTCATGGAATTTCACACTCAGACCCAGTTACACCACTGACTTTCCTAGTTCTCTTAAAGACGGCATATCTTGGGACTTCTTCGCCTTCATAATCATGTCACCCAATTTCCATAATTAATTTATCTCTCTCTGTGTGTATATATATATATATATATCTTACTGGTTCTGTTTCTCTGGAGAACCCTGACTAATGCAGACTTTGGTAATGAGAGCAATTCTAGAAAAACAGATGACCTTTTCTGAATTGGTTTTGGGCTTCTGAAAATGGCTTTCTAATCTGATTAGATTTAAAGATTCTAATGACTATGTTTCCAATAGTAAAGAGAGCACTGATAGTTCTTGGCATGAACTATTTATAGAAACACACAAAATATCTGCGTTAAATACTTATAATTAACCACTTATAAGAAGCAGGCAGATAAGTAACTTTGAATATACTTTCAGACATTTGTGGAAAACTAAATAATTTAGTGACATTGATTGGTTGCTATTAATGTCACTAGACAAAGTGCTAATAGAAAAGGATGAGCTCAGGGATTTGCATTCCAGTTCAAGTACCCATAAATGATCTAAGAGTTTGTATGTATGCCCTGAGGAAGAGTCACAGGGCTGAAATTCCTGAAAATAAAAGTCAGGACATCATCCTATGATTGGCTGAATTACAATTCAAGTTGAACTCCCAGCATTACAAGGTATATATTGCTAAAGTGAGGGCATTGATTGGGAAGGAAGGGGATCTTAAAAGTTGGGACGAGAATGTGTGAGGATATTCTGATGATGATGGGGACATTAAGCCCCCAAATTCTGATGAGTCTTTTTTGCCAGAAGAGGCCTCCCCAACCCTGGCAAAGATGGCCTATCTATCCCCAGTGAAAGTGGTTTATCCTCCCCTAGCAAAAGTGGCTTTCCAACCCCAGCAGACAAACATGATGTCCCTTTCCCTACAGGTAGTGACCTCTCCATCCATAGTGATGTTGCCTTCCCACTGCCATCTGAAGGAATTAGCCCTGCATCGCCTAAGGAAAAGGCAATGGCCTTCCCTGATGAAGATAATGCTGACTCTCCTCAGGACTCACCCACCATCCTTCTTTGCTTCTAAACCTATAATGGGACTCAAGCCTCAGCTTGTTCCTAAAGGTGAGACACAAAGTGTGACCCTCGAAGAGGTATACCACACCTCAAAAGAACAACTTGAATTTCCTACTTTATACAGGCAGAAACACAAGGACCTTCTACAGGGAAACATATTAATGGTGTGGGATAATGATGGAAGAAACAAAGTTGGAGCAGGTAAAATTTATTAACATGGGCCCATTAAGCAGAGATTTCTGCACACAGGGAGTTAGAAAGGACTCTAACCAGTTCGCTTGATTGTTTGGTTGAAGCACGGATGAAAAAAAATATGTGAAAAAATTAGAAATGCCCAGGATTCCTTGGTTTAATGGAAAAGAAGGGATTCAAAGCCTTAGGGATATTGTAATGTTAGAGTGAATTTGTCATTTAAGACATACTTACCCATCCTGGAGGGTTCAGAAGACTCATCTTTTTACCAATACTTCAAACAATAAATTTGTGAAAGGAGCCCCAGAATCTTTCAAGAGCTTTGTGATCACTTTTCTTGGTAGGCTAGACCTTAGAGCAGGAACTACAGCCATTCAGTTGGAAAACCTATATGCACTGTGGGTAGATGGATCTCAGAGTGGCAACACTCAACCAACAAAGACAAGATGGGCATAGGTACTGTAATAGACAGCAGAGTCAAAGCAGCAATCAGGATAGTCTGGCTCATGCTTACTTATGGAATTGGCTAGCTAATCATAATGTTTCTAGGTGTAAAATAAACAGGAAGCCTAGATCTGTATAAGCAGAAAAGTTCCAGATCTGCTTAACAAAAGTCTTAAGTTGAATTATAAAAGAAGAGAGTCATGGCACGTTATTCAATTACCAGATTTAAGCCAGTTTACAGACTTAGAAGATCTTGATGAAGAGGATGCTGGGTCACATTGAGTAAGACCCCTGATAAACTACCAAAAATTTATATTAATCTTACAGCTTTTTACCAGGGTAAGTGGGTTAGAGGGAGAGAAATAATCAGACCTTCTGAATACTACTAGACACTGAACTATTGGCATTGACTCCAGGAGACTCAAACCATCACTCTGGTCCTATATTCAAAGTAGGGGCTTATGGAGGTCAGATGATCAATGTAGTTTTAGCTCAGGTCTGTCATATAGTGGGGCTAGAGAGTCCCCAAGCCCACCCTGTAGTTATTTCCCTAGTTCCAGATGCATAGTTGGAATAGATGTACTTAGCAGCTGACAGAATCCCCACACTAATTTCCTGATCTGTAGACTGAGGGTTACTATGGTGGGAAAGGCCAAATGGAAATCATTAGAACTGCCTCTGCCTAGGAAAACAGTAAGCCAAAAGCAATACACATATTTCTTGAGGGACTACAGAAATTAGTGCAACCATCAAAGACTTGAAAGATCCAGGAGTGGGTTTTCACCCCAACCTCATTCAACTCTTCTATTTACCTTGTGCAGAGAAAGATCTTGGACAATGGCAGTGAAATACCATGAGTTGAACTAACTGCTGACTCCAGTTGCAGCTTCTGTACCAGATGTGGTTTTATTGCTTGAGTAAAAGAGCACATACCCTGGTACCTGATATGCAGCTATTAATTTGGCGAATAAATATTTTTCTCCACCCCTGTCCATAAGACCCACCAGAAATAGTTGGCTTTCAGATGGTAAGGCCAGAAATTCTGCTTTATTGTCCTACCTCAAGGATATATTAACTCTTCTATCCTATGTCAACATCTACTCTGCATAGATCTGGATCACTTTTCCCTTGCACAAGATATCACACTAGTCCATTACGTTGATGACATTAAGCTGACCAGACCTAGTGAATGAAGAGTAGAAACTACACTAGAATCACTGGTAAGACATTTGTATATCATAGGGTGGGAAATAAATCATACTAAAATACAAGGACTTTCTATCTCAGTAAAATATATAGGAGTTCACTAAGGTTAGGCATGTTGAGATATTCCTTCTAAGGTTAAAGAAAAGTTGTTGCATCTGGAACCCCTTAAGACCAAGAAAGAAGCACAATGGTGGGCCTAATTGAGCTTTAGAGGCAACCTATTCCTCATTTGGTTGTATCACTCTGACCTATTTACCAAGTGACCTAAAAAACTACTAGCTTTGGCCAGGCGTGGTGGCTCATGCTTGTAATCCCAGCACTTTGGGAGGCCAAAGCGGGCAGATCATGAGGTCAGGAGATCAAGACCACGGTGAAACCCCGTCTCTACTAAAAATACAAAAAAATTAGCCAGGCGTGGTGGCGGGCGCCTGTAGTCCCAGCTACTCGGAGAGGCTGAGGCAGGAGAATGGCGTGAACCCGGGAGGCGGAGCCTGCAGTGAGTCGAGATCGCGCCACTGCACTCCAGCCTGGGTGACAGAGCGAGACTCCATCTCAAAAAAAAAAAAAAAAAAAAAAAAACTACTAGCTTTGTGTTGGACCTAGAACAAGAGAAGGCTCTGCAACAGGTCTAGGCTGCTGTGTAAGCTGCTCTGCCACGTGGGCTTATATGATTCAGCAGATCCATTAGTGCTTAAAATTTCCATGGATGTTTAAGGCCTTTGATAGGCACCTACAGGAGAATTGTAGTACAAACCTTCAGGATTTTGGAGGAAGGCCTTGCCATCATCTATAAGTAACTACTGTTTTTTTGAGAGATAGCTCTCAAATAGGTAAAAAATTGGAAAATATTTGTGTCGCATGTGAATACCTGTTAAATGGTGATCTCAGCAGAGTATTTTGATAATCAGATGAATAGGTTGACCTACTCTGTGGATGCTAAGTAGCTTGTTTTCCCAGGAATCCTTGTCATTACCCAATGGGCTCATGGACAAAGTGTCCATGGTGGGAGGGATAGTGGTTACACACAGGCTTAGTGACATGGATTTGCACTCACTAAAGCCAACCTGCCTATGACAGCCGCTGAGCACCCAATCTTCCAACAGCAGAAACCAACGCTGAGTCCTTAATATGGCACAATTCCCTGGCATGATCAGCCTGCTACCTGGTGACAGGTTGATTATGTTGGACCACTTCCATCATGGAAGAAACAATGTTTTGTCGTTACTGGAATAGACGTTTAATCTGGATACAGATTTGTCTTCCTACATGAAATGATTCTGCCAAAACTACCATCATTGGCTTATAGAAAGTCTTATTTACCATTAAGTTATTCCACACAGCCTTGCTCCTGATCAAGGAACTCACTTCAGAGCAAAAGGAGAGTGGTGACGTGCCTGTATGCTCATGGAATTCTCTGGTTTTATCATGTTCTTCACCATCCTGAAGCAGCTGGCTTGACAGAACAGTGGAATGGCCCTTTGAAGACCTGGTCATAGCATGAGCTAGGTGGCAACATCTTTCAGGGCTGAGACAAGGTTCTCCAGAAGGCTGTATGTGCTCTGAA
Organism: Symphalangus syndactylus; assembly: GCF_028878055.3. Classification (NCBI taxonomy): domain Eukaryota; kingdom Metazoa; phylum Chordata; class Mammalia; order Primates; family Hylobatidae; genus Symphalangus; species Symphalangus syndactylus. The sequence goes on along the minus strand of NC_072439.2, from coordinate 48,500,246 downwards.
TTGCTGTTTAATGCAAGGTACTTTTCTCTGATAGCCAGGATTCACAGGTCCAGGAATCAAAGGGTGAAAATGTGAGAGGCACAACTCACTATTACCCCTTGAGACTCCCTAGCAAAATTTTTGCTTTCTGTTCCCATGACTTTATGTTCTTGTGGCCTAAAAGTCTTAGTTCCAAAGTGGGAATGCTTCCCCCAGGAGACAAAACAATGACTCCAATGACCTGGAAGTTAATACAAAACCACCTTAGAAATAAGGTAGTTACAAATACCAGCTGTGACTATGGAGGACTGTAATTGTCATGAGTATTTCCTCTTTATTTTGTTAGGACTATATATATATGTACATATATATATACACATTAAGCAAATAATTTTGTTTTCTTTCTCTTTCTTCTCTTAGTCCCTTATCGTATAACATAAAATGCATTGATTTCATTTTGGTATTCAAGTATTATTAATTTTATGTCTTAGTGCTTAAGTTATGGGATATCAAGGAAAGAGGAAACATCACTCAAGGGTTTTACCTCCTCTACTAAGGAAGAGATTGGTATGTTTTTAGTTATGCACAGGATAGTTGTGTCACATTAGGTGAGACTATGACTTGTTACTATATTTATTTGTAAACTGACTATGGTTTAAGGAAGTTTGTATAGGTGTCAAGTTGACAATGGGTGAGTGTGATGGTTTAATTTTATGTGTCAACTTGATTGAGTTAAGGGACACCCATATAGCTAGTGAAATATTGTTTCTGATTGTATCAGAGTACATTTCTGGAAAAGATTAGCATTGGAACCATCAGCCTGAGTAAAGAAGATCCACTCTCACCAATGTGAGTGGGCATCATTCAAAAAATCAAGGTCTTGAATAGACACTTCTCAAAAGAAGACATATGAATGGCCAATAGATATATGCATATATATGTGCAAGTTCAACATCTCCAGTCATCAGAGATATGAAAATTAAAACAAAAATAAAACATTACCCCAAACCTGATAGATTGCTTATTATGAAAAAATAAGGGCCCACCTTATAGCAGGCTGGCCTGCTGCATCTGCAGCCACATGTTCTTGCACCTGGCCCGAGAGCCAGTTTAGCAGAAGCTCACTGTCTTGAAAGCCCATTGCACAGTCGGCTGGCTTGCTGCATGTGTTTGCACTCATGCCTGGCTGAACAGCATACCTATGGGTGACTAAAATTCCCAGAGACCAAACTGCACAGCGAGTTGGCCTGCCCCACATGTATACATCCAGACTGACGGCCAGACTGGTGCCTACACCTCCAGCAAAACTACGCCACTGCCGCCACAAATTCTCACAGCCTAGGCCGCTAGGCAGGGACAGACATTGCTAACAAGAATCACATCCGAAGATACTTCACAGAGACCACACTATTGAGTACATTCAAAACTCAAACCAACATACCATACCCAACCAACATCCTAGGTATCCTTTCCAGGAGAAAGTCTTTCTCTACAAAACCTGCTTCATAACATTGGAAAAGGTGATTGTTCCACTAGATGCACAGACATCATGTAGGAACACAAGAAACATGAGAACCAAGGAAACATCATACCCCATAAAGAACACAGTAATTCCCCAATAGTAGACCCAGAAGTAAAAGAAATCACAAATTGCCTGAAGAGGAATTCAAAATAATGATCTTAAGAAAACTTAGCAAGGTACAAGATACCGAAGAATAATTTACTAAAATCAGAAAAACAATTATGATCTAAAGGAGAAATTTAGCAAAGAGATAAAGATTATTAAAAAGAACTAAGCAGAAATCTTAGAGCTGAATAGTTGAATGAATTAAATAAGAAATACAATTGATAGTTAAACAGACTAGATCAAGCAGAAGAAATAATTTCTGAACTTCAAGAAGGTATTTTGAAGTATTCCAGTCAGAGGGGAAAAAGAAGAAGAAACTTCTTTTTTTAAAGAAAGACTATGAAACTTGTGGAACACTACTAAGAAAGCAAATTATGCCATTATGAGAATGTCAGAGGAAGAAAAGATGGAGTAAATCATAGAAAACATATTTAATAAAATAATGCTGAAAATGTCAAGTCAAGAAAATATGGACATCCAGATCTAGGAATTTCAAAACTCCCCAATTAGATTCAGTACAAAAAGATCCTGTCTAAGGCACACAATATTCAAACTTAAAAGTCAAAGAAACAAAGAGAGAATGTTAAAAGCTATAAGACATAAGTGTCAAGTGGCATAAAAGGAAATCTCAGTTAAACTATCAGCAGATTTCTCAGCAGAAACTTTCTAGGCCAAGAGAGAAAGACATTATATATTCAAAGTGCTGAAAGAAAAAAAAAACCTGTTAGCCAAGAATACTACATTCAGTAAAGCTATTATTCAGAAATAAAAGAGAAATAAAGGCCTTTCCAGTCAATAAAAAGCTGAGAAAATTCATCATCATTAGACCAGCCTGACAAAAAGTACTTAAGGAAATGCAACAACTTGAAACAAAAGGACAATAATTACTCTAATGAATACACATATGAAACTCACCAGTTGATGTAAATTTATAATGAAAATCAGAACACCTTAGTGTTATAATTGTGCTTTATAAACTTTTCAATCCTCTCATGGTTAAAAGTCACAGCAATTAAGAGGAACAACAGCTATAATTAGAAGTTAAAGAACACAAAACAGATAAAGGTGCAAATTCAGACAACAAACATGTAATTGTGTGGGGTAGGAAAAATCTAGAAAACTTTTATGCAATCAAAGTTAAGTTGCCATCAACTTAAAATAGTCTATTATAACTACAAGCTTCTTAATGTTAGCCCCATGACAACCTCTAAGAAAGAAATTAAAGCAGGTATACAAACAAGAAAGAGAAAGGAATCAAAGCTTAACAGCACAGCAAACCACTAAACCACAAAGGTAAACAACAGGAGAGGAAGACAGGAACAGAGGATCCACAAAACAACCAGAAAACAATTAACAAGATGGCAGCAGCAAATTCTTACTTAGAAATAATAACCTTAAATGTAAATGGATTAAATTATCCAATTAAAAATATAGAGTAGCTGAATGGACAAATAAAGAATATACGACTATATACGCACTACAGGAAACTCCCCTCACCATTAAAGACAAACAGAGACTAAAAATAAAAGGATAGAAAAAGATATACCATGCAAGCAGAAACAAAAAACAAGCAGGAATAGCATATACTTGTATCAGATAATATACACTTTAACTCAAAAACTGTAAAAAAGAGACAAACAGTGTTATTATATAATGATAAATTGATCAATTCAACGAGAGGATATAATAAGTATATATGCACCCAACATCAGAACACCCAAGCATAATAAGAAACTATTTTAATAGTTTCATATTTAAAGAGAGAGGTCAAATACAATATAATAATGGGAGAACTTCATCACTCCATTTTCAACAATAGAAAAGTCATGCAAACAGACAATACAAAAAACATCAGACTTACACTGCACCTTAGACTACATTGACCTAATAACTATTTACAGAACATTGTGTCAATAGCTGCAGAACACACATTTTTTTCAACTGCACATGAAACATTTTCCAAGATAAATCCTGTTAGACCAAGAAATAAGTTTAACAAATTTAAAAAGATAGTATAAAAAGAAATTGTGCCAAGTGTCTTTTCTGAATACAATGATATCAGCAAGAAAAATTGGAAACTTTGCAAATACATGGAAAATGCAAATACACAGAAAATCAGCAAAAAAATTGGAAACTTTGCAAATACATGGAAACTAAACAAAACGCCCTTAAATGACCAATGGGTCAATAAAGAAATTTTAAAAATTATGGAGACAAATGAGAATAAAAATACATCATATTAAAACCTATGGGACATAGAAAAACAATATAATGATAAACACCTACACCAAAAAAAAAAAAAATATCTAATACACAGCCTAACTAGGCATTGAAGAAATAAAAAAAAATAATAAAAATAAAAATAAACCAAGAACAAACTGAGTCCAAAATTCACAGAAGGGGGAAAATAATAAAGCTCAGAGCAAATATAAAATAGAGACTAGAAAAATAATTTAAAAGATCAACAAAATGAAGGGTTGGTTTTTTTAAAAAAAAAAAAAAAAACAAACAAGAATAACAAATTTTATTAAACCTAGACTAAGAAAAAAGAGAGAAGATTCAGATTAAAATAGCTTAATAGACATTTCTCAAAAGAATAGGCATCTAAGAAAACACTCATCACCAGTAATCTTGAGGGAAATGGAAATCAAAACCAAAATAGGATACCAGCTCCCTCTAGTAAAAGTAACTATTATCAAAAAGACAAAAAGATAAATTTCAGTGAAAATGTAAAGAAAAGGAAATCCTTACACACTTTTGGTGGGAATGAAAATTAGTACAACCATTATGGAAAACAACATGGAGTTTCCTAAAAAAAATTACAAATAGAACTACCATATGATCCAACAGTCTCACTACTAGGTATATATCCTTAGGAAGTGAAATAAGTATGTCAAAGAGATTTCTGCACTTCCATGTTCATGGCAACACCATCCACAATAGCCAAGACTTGGAATCAACCTAAATCCTCAACAATGCATAGATGAAAAAGAAAATGTTGTATATATAGACAACGGAATATTGCTTAGCCATAAAAATAAATTATATCCTGTTAATGAGAAAAAAATAGATAAACCTGGAGAACATTTTGTTAAGTAAGCCAGATACAGAAAGAGAAATACTACATTGTCTCTTTCATATGTGGAATCTAAAAAAAGTTGATTTTATAGAAGCAGAGTGTAGAACAGGAGATACCGGAGTCTGGGGGGGGGTGGATGAAGAGGGGTTTGTTGTTCAACAGGTTCAAAGTTACAATTAGACAACAGGAATAACTTCTGATGTTCTATTGCATGGTAGGGTGAGGATGGTTAACAGTAAAATATTGTATACTTTAAAATAGCTAAAAGAGAGGTCTCTTAGATGTTCTCACCACAAAGAAAGGATAAATGCACAAGCTAGTGGATATACTAACTACTCTGATTTGAACATCCTATCATGCACACATTTATCAAAACCTTAAATTGTACCATTTAAACATATATAATTACAATGTGTCAATTAAACAATAAATTTTAAAAATGAATGATAAGCATGGTAAGGATGCAGAGAGAAGGGAGCCCTTGCATACTGCTGGTAGTATTCTAAATTAGTATTGTCATTTCAGAAAGTAGCATAGAAGTTATTCAAAAAATTGAAAATAGAATTACAATTCTATTGCTGTAGAATGGTACAGCAATCTCAGTTCTGGGATATATATCCAAAGGAACTGAGACCAGTACATTGAGTGATATTTGCATTCCCATGTTTATTGCCATGTTATGCACAATAATAAAGAGATAGAAACAACCAAAATGCTCATCAATAGATGAATGAATTTTAAAATGTTGTATATATGCAATTCTATTAAGCCATTTAAAAGCAAGACATTCTGTCATCTGCAACAGCATAGATGAATCTGGAGAACACTACGCTAAATGAAATAAGCCAGGTATAGAAAGACAAATGAAATAAGCCAAGTATAGAGAGACAAATAGAGAAAAACTCTCACTTCAATGTGCAATCTTAAAAAAAAAAATCGAACTCATAGAAGTAGAGAGCAGAATTGTGGCTACCAGAGGCTAGGAATAGGGAGGGGATAAGGAAAGGGAGGATGCTGGTCAAAAGGTACAAAGTTTCAATTAATTGGGAGGAATAGGCTCTAGTGATTTATTGCACAGTATGTTGACTATAGGTAATAATACGTTGCATATTCAAAATAGCTAAAGAATGTATTTTAATGCTCTCATCACATAGAAGTGATAAGTGTTTAAGGTGATAGATAGATATGTTACTCTGATGTAATCATTCCACAATGTATACATGTATGGAAACATTGCATTGTATACGATGAATATATGATTATTATTTATCAATTCAACAATATAAAACCTTTCTCAAAAGTAGCAGTCAGAGTAACATTTTATGTCTATTACTGAAATCCAGTCGCAACAGGATGTGTTCGGAGCCAGATGGTACTTGCACACAGAATGGAGAGCATTAAAGAACAGGAGCCCTTAAGATGGGAAACTGATCTTATATAGGGCTGCTGGGGATGTGTCCATCCTCCTCTCTGGAGAAAGAGAAAGTTCTTATATTTATTTACTTGGATTGTAAGCAAATTCTCTGGAGAAGGGAAGGAGATGTCTATCTTTACTACCCTAACTGTCTCTGGGAAGAAAGACATTTCTAACCTTTACTATTTAGTACTTTGCCTGGGAGAACCAGATCATGCAGAAATGTGAGCTACATAGAAGAAATTGTCTCACAAAAAGAACGAATAAACAGATTTTTAAAAAGTTTAAAAATCAGGGCCAGGTGCGGTGGCTCACACCTGTAATACCAGCACTTTGGGAGGCTGAGGTGGGTGGATCACAAGGTCAGGAGTTCAAGACCAGCCTGACCAACATAATGAAACCCCGTCTCTTCTAAAAATACAAAAATTAGCTGCGCATGGTGTCAGACACCTATAATCTTAGCTGCTCAGGAGGCTGAGGCAGGAGAATCATTTGAACCTGTGAGGTAGAGGTTGTAATGAGCCGAGATCGTGGCATTGCACTCCAGCCTGGGCGACAGTGCAAGACTCCATCTCAAAAATAAATAATCAAATAAAAAATCAGATGTTATAAAAGTGATAAAGTTATTAACTGCTTTTTCACCATCTAGCTTGGCAGAAAATATTTATAATCAAATGCATTATATAAACTATATCATTATCTTTCAGATGTCTGTTGTCATATTTTCTGGTATGTTAATCCAATAAAAATTACAGATATGTTGATATCCCTCCTCATATGGTTTGGCTATGTCTCCATTCAAATGTCAACTTAAATTGTATCTCCCAGAATTCCCACATGTTGTGGGAAGGACCCAGGGGGAGGTCACTGAATCATGGGGCCTGGTCTTTCCTGTGCTATTCTCGTGGTAGTGAATAAGCCTCACAAGATCTGATGGGTTTATCAGGGGTTTCCACTTTTGCTTCTTGCTCATTCTCTCTTGCCGCCACTATGTAAGAAGTGCCTTTCACTCTCTGTCATGATTGTGAGACTTTCCCAGCCAACGTGGAACTGTAAGTCCATTTAAACCCCTTTTTTTTCCCAGCCTCTGGTATGTCTTTATCAGCAGCATGAAAATGGACTAATACAGTAAATTGGTATCAGTAGAGTGGGGTGTTGCTGAAAAGATACCCAAAAATGTGAAAGCGACTTTGGAACTGGGTAACAGGCAGAGGTTGGAACAGTTTGGAGGGCTCAGAAGAAGACAGGAAAATGTGGGAAAGTTTGGAACCTCCTAGAGACATCACTAAAATGCTGATAGTGATATGAACAATAAGGTCCATGCTGAAGTGTTCTCAGATGGAGATAAGGAACCTGTTGGGAAGTGGAACAAAGGTGACTCTTACTATGTTTTAGCAAAGAGACCAGTGGCATTTTGCCCCTGCCCTACAGATTTGAAATTTTGAACTTTGAAATTTTGAAACTTTGAAATTGAGAGAGATGATTTAGGGTATCTGGAGGAAGAAATTTCTAAGCAGCAAAGGATTCAAAAGGTGATTTGGGTGCTGTTAAAAGCACTCCAATTTAAAATGGAAACAGCAAAAAAGTTCAGAAAATTTGCAGCCTGATGATGCAACAGAAAAGAAAAACCCATTTTCTGGGGAGAAATTCAAGGCAGCTGCAGAAATTTGCATACGTAGCAAGGAACTTAATGTTAATTCCAAAGACCATGGGGAAAATGTCTCCAGGCCATGTCAGAGACCTTCACAGCAGCCCCTACCCATCACAGGCTCTGAGGCCCAAGAGGAAAAAGTGGTTTTGTAGGCCGGGCAAGGGGCCCCATGGTGCCCTATTGTCCCAGCTACTCCAGCTGTGGCTGAAAGAGGCCGACATAGAGCTTGGGCTGTGGTTTCAGAGGGTGGAAGCCCCAAGCCTTGGCAGCTTCCACGTGGTGTTGAGCCTGCAGGTGCACAGAAGTCAAGAACTGAGGTTTGGGAAACTCCGCCTGGATTTCAGATGTATGGAAATGCCTGGATGCCCAGGCAAGTTTGCTGCAGAGGTGGAGTCCTCATGGAGAATCTCTGCTAGGGCAGTGCAGAAGGGAAAGGTGAGTTCAGAGCTGCCACCCAGAATCCCTACTGGGGCACTGCCTAGTGGAGCTGTGAGAAGAGGGCCACTCTCCTCCAGACTGCAGAATGGCAGAGCCACCGACAGCTTGCACCATGCACCTGGAAAAGCTGCAGACACTCAATGCCAGCCTGTAAAAGCAGGCTGGAGGGAGCCTGTACCCTGCAAAGCCACAGAGGAGGAGTTGCCCAGGACCATAGGAACACACCTCTAGCATCAGTGTGACCTGAATATGAGACCTGGAGTCAAAGGAGATCATTTTGGAGCTGTAAAATGTGACTGCCCTGCTGGATTTCAGACTTGCATGGGCCCTGTAACCCCTTTATTTTTGTCAATTTCTCCCATTTGGAATGGCTGTATTTACCCAACGCCTGTACCCTATTGTATCTAGGAAGTAACTATCTTGCTTTTGATTTGACAGGCTCATAGGTGAAAGGGATTTGCCTTGTCTCAGATGAGACTTTGGACTACGGAAGTTTGGGTTAATGCTGAAATGAGTTAAGACTTTGGGGGACTGTTGGGAAGGCATGATTGGTTTTGAAAGGTGAGGTCATGAGATTTGGAGGGGCCAGGGGTGGAATGATATGGTTTGGGTGTGTCCCCATTCAAATCTTAACTTGAATTGTATCTCCCAGAATTCCCACGTGTTGTGGGAGGGACCCTGGGGGAGGTAATGTAATCATGGGGGCTGGTCTTTCCCGTGCTATTCTCATATAGTGAATAAGTCTCATGAGATCTGATGGGTTCATCAGGGGTTTCTGCTTTTGCTTCTTGCTCATTCTCTCTTGCTCCTACGATGTACGAAGTGCCTTTCACCCTCTGCCATGATTGTAAGACCTTCCCCTGCCACGTGGAACTGTAAGTCCAGTTAAACCTCTTTGTTTTGTAAATTTCCCAGTCTCTGATATATCTTTATCAGGAGCATGAAAATTGACTAATACACCTTCTTTATATTATTCTGGACTTTCCTTAGGTGATGATGCATCAGCTGTTTCTTTCCTAGAGTCCTGTGTTCTCACCAAACAGAGCTGTTTAGTTTTTCCCCATCCCAGACTATGTGCTTTAGTGTAATTGCTCCTCTCTGAATGGAATAATTTTCTCACTTCTCCTTAAATTCAAATCCAACCAGCCCTTTATTACTTATCTCACTAATCATTTACTGCACAAAATTATCTTCTCAAGCAAGAGTTGAATGAAATAACATTTATAAAGTATCTATCACAGTGGCTAACATTATGAATTAAAAAACTATATTCTGCTTATTTTTATTGCTCTGAACACCCACAGCATTGTTTATGTACCTACTACTTTTAATTATGTGTTTTAGATTGATATCCATATTAATTCTTCTGACAGACAATTAATTTCTCAGTAACATAAACCCTACTGTATACACATTGCAGAATTCTTTCCCCATAGAGCTTTGGTTAGTGCCAGAATGAATGCATGAGTAAGATGGTAGAAAGTTGTGTAGATATAGTGACGGAATGAGTGACCAAATAAATAGATTATAGTATTAATAATAGCAACTACATACATAGTACATACTATATAGGAAGTAGTTTGTAAGTGCTAAATATACATTGCTACTTTAATCTTTAAAACCAGCAAATAATGTAAGTTGTACTATTGTATTAAATTATAGATGAAGATATTGATGCCCAAAGAAGCTAACTTCCCTAGTCACTCAGCTGGTTAATGGCAGAATGGACTTCACATCCAACAAGAATTGATCCCCTTTAGTGTTATATTATCTTGAATATATGATTATGGTGAGCAAAAGACTTATTAACTAACTGGTAGCTCTTTTTCCATGGTAGCACGTTAAAGGATCTCTTTGTAAATGTAGAAAGAATGGGTATAATCTTCTGTTATTTGAAAAAGAAATGGAAAGATATTTAATGTGAAATATATAATATCTTCTATTCAGCTGGATCCATGGAGAAATAAAATGTACTAATGCCTATCTTTGGACTACAAATCCAGTGGCCGTACCTATTGAAAAAGGACAAATCAGAATCAGCCACCAGAAGTTCCTCTTCATAGACTATTATCTGACCTGTTTCTTCCCCTATGCCTCCTTTGCTTAAGCTCCCAGTTTGATTTCTGGGTTGCAACACAAACCTGAGAAGGAGGGTATTCCTGGATCTGACTTACTACACCAGTGTATGAAATTCCATAGGAGTGTGACCTGAAAGAAAATCCAAAGGTTATATGCCAGGGAGGATGATTCCAGGAAAACACAATCAGAAGACATAAAGAGTAAATTCCAGAAGAATAAAATCAAGAAGCCATGATGCATAATATGCCAAGGCTTTCCACATTACATACACAGAAAAAAAACATACTCCTTAAGTTTTGTCTCAATAGTGCTATGGTTTTAATATGACTCAGATCAACATGTCTCTTTTTTAAGGTAATTTGAATAAAAGAGACAACTAAAATAGCTTGTAGACCCAAATGTAAATTAGACTTCAGCAAATATCTGGATAATTACGGCATCTGTTTCTCCAACACCTAAAATTAGAGCCATTGAAAATTTGCCTTCATTCATACTCTAGTAAGTCCAGACTAGATTGGATTCTTGGACATAAGGCAACTCTATTTCCAGGCTAATGGAAATGATATCTTAGCAGTCTGTTCTAATTGTAGTTCACAGTAGACCACTCCCATTTTAAATGACCTTAGTATTAATATTTTATTTTTATATTTTTATGCATTGTATTTTACTATATTAAGCCAATAAGCTTTTTAAATCTTAAGGAGGAAAGCTATAATTCCAAATTATACTTAATTATCTATTATCAATGTTTACCTTAATTTTCAATTTTTGGAAGATAGCAGCAACATGAAAAATAGTCAATAAACTTCATTGTCAAGGTCAACAATTTTTAGTATTAAAGTCAGTTTACAGTATGTTTGCTTGAGATATACATAAGTTTGAAGCGGCAGTAAGTATAAACAGAATAGCCGATTTCTTGGATGCACTCCAATACAATTATAGCTACTCACCCTTGTGACTATATGTGCGTGTGCAGCTTCGGGCTGTTTCCCTGAGCCAAGCCACACTAGCAGTATTTTTAGATATGTTGGCAATTAATTGAAATGCAAAATCTCTGTAAACTAGAAAAAATACTATTTAAAATAAATAGTAGATAAACATGTAGTTTGGCATTCATGTCAATTCTTAACTTGTAATCTCCTGACTTGGAATTGAGTTACCCCTAAGTATTTAATCACAAAATGGTATTTTAAATAGGCAATTGTAAAAAAGTATCATCAATCACATTTATTACAAACATCTCATAAAATAGTAAAAATGTTTATGAGATTGTAGAAGGCAGCTAGGTTGTTCTGTGATGTATAAAGATTTGCATATATAAAAAAACAGCAGGCAGCAAACAAGGTTTGTTTCTCTATTTTCCAAAAAGTAAAATTGCATTTCATGTAGTATCCATTTAACTTTTAATAAAATATATTGAATATTTTTCTGACAAGGGCATTGATTATCACTACAACCTAAGAAGTTTACATTTTGAAATCAGCTCAAATCTTAATATATAGAAAAGAACTATTTCTCCAGACCCAATGGTTAATCAGAGCTCCTCAAACATATTTGTAATGGTAAATGATATTACCTTGTATTTCATGCAGTTATATACATACGTGAAGCTTTTGTTGTTTTTATTATTGTTTTGCTTTCTATGATGAACATATTTAAGTGACAATAGTATTCTCAAAATAATTCTGTTTATAGTTTACATAGCTGGCATTGTTTGCATGTGGGTAAAAATAAAATGTTATTTTATGGAGAGAAAGTGGAGTTCTTTTTATCTGTAGCCTTAAGGCTGCCAACTGTCGATACCTTAATCCACTAATCCCCTCTGTAATCATGTGTTCACGTGCTGTGCAAACACTCACAAATCATTTTAAGAAACTCTTTTTTTTCCTAGTCAAGAGTACACTCACTATAGGCTGTATATTATAAAATTGCTAATAAAATTTTTGAATATTTATAGACTAGCATTGAATGTTATTGTTTTTAAGCATATCCTTTCCTTTAAAAAAATGACATAAAATGGAAGAAACAAATAGAATAGTAAAGAAGAAAATGAATGATATCACATTGTATAAATCTGCAGGATTTTTTACATTTGGCTTTCAACCATCATTTTTAAAGATTCTGCATCCTATTTACTTGTCGGAGACTAGATTTAATTTTCATATGCTGCATAGAATTCTCTCTGTTAAGATATTGATATAACAAATTACTGAATGTTTTAGTCATTGATTCTTGCTGACCAAAATGGGCTTTCAGATTAGAAGTCTTTCTTTCTTCCCTAGAAGACACCTGCTGAGATAGAAGTCCGACTGCCACACAAAAGAAATATGTGGTTTCTTCAACTGTTTCCATCTAGCAATTTGCAATGCTATCAAAAATTGCATTTTTTAATGAAAATTACCTAAGGATCTGGCAGAAAAACCTTGGTTAAAATGGACTAACTACCCATTCTCAAGCAGTATTAGCATACTGATTGGCCGTTACTTCTGTCACTCTTCTGACTACAAAATTATGACAGGCCCCACAGCAGGAAGCAAATGATCATTAATACCCTATCCTCTGGGACACAATAAACTGCCATTCACTTGCATACAAATAAAATACACAAGGGCTGTCAGCAAGAGAACAAAAAACGAAAAGATGCATTGCAAAATGGTTTGATACTACAGTGGGATGAGACCACTCAAAGGGTTTTTGTTTTTTAGTCTATCTCATCATGGTAAGAAAATTCTTTTATATAGATTTCTTTTTCAAATATACTATTTTTCTCTACTTGAGCTGTTCGAGCTCTTCAATTAAATGCTAAGGTCTTGTTTTTGAGGAGAAAAGAAAATACTTTATAATCCTATAATCCCACAACACAGAAAGCATAAAAATTCTAAAATTCCATTAAAATGTAAGATAATGCGCCTTTTTGGTTAAATATAATATATTTAAAAATCTGGTCAATGTATTAGAACCTCATTGAAATTATTAGGGATAAAATATACTTCATATCACATACTTGATGGGATCAACCAACAAAACACAACTGGAAAAATGATACATATATGGTATTACAATTAAAACTTTAATGCCTGTTTGTTATACTAAAAGTTATGGTCGTATGTAAGTTTAATTAGATATTATCACGTGACTGACATTGTACACTCTTACAACCAGATGATATGGGATTAAGGAATGAAATTAGGGTACCACTTGGTAAAGAATGGTGAACAATCAATTTCTTTGAAATTTATTAGAGCAATAATTACTCTGGTATATGTATAATTTTCAATCACTTAAACTGAACTTTTCCTGAAGGTATGCAGGAAATAAAGCAATTCCTGACAGACTCAGATGTTTTTTATAGATTGTATATTCACTAGCCTAAACTTTTAAAGGCATTATTTTCACCTGAAAAGATAAAATGAATATATTTATAGTTTTTAAATTTAGTTTACATAACTAATTTAATTGCATTGCTTTTTCTAAAGTTTTATTCATCTGTGAGCTCCTGGTGAAACAGATCTTATGGACAAGGATTTAAGAGTAGGTATCTATGTATTTTCTACTTATAAACCAGCTTTATCTGAGTTTGAACAAGAAACACTTGCTGATTCTGTCATTTAAACTGGAAGCTAAATAGAACAAACTGCTAATACCCCAACAACACAGATGGACATCAAATGTATTATGTTAAATGAAAGAAGCCCGACTCAAAAGGCTACAGACTATATGATTTCATTTATATTATATTACCTAAAAGGCAAGCTATAGGGAAAAGAAAGCCAGATCAATGTTTCACAGGAGCTGAGGATTGAAGAAAAGGGTGACCATAAAGACATGCAAAAAAATTTTTTGGCATAATGGAGGCTATTCTTTAATTTTAGTGATAGTTACATAACTATGTGCATTTGTCAAAACTCATAAAAGTGTATACTAAAATGGGTGAATTATATTATATGTAAATCATACCTCCATAAACCTTACTTTTAAAAAATCCTCTAGGCTTAGTGATGTCAAAAGAATACCACAGTGTTCTGAATTGGGGTCATTATTCTGGCAAAGTAGCAGAAATGACATTCATATCTTTAGAACTGGGCAGTTAGAAGCTTTTTTTTTTTTGTAATTGCCTGTAGTGATACAGCTCCCAATGTTATATGTTAGAAAGACTGTGAGTAGATTAAAAATACTCACTGCTATTTTAATGTCTCCCTCATGTAGGATTAAGCAAAAGTAAAATTCAAATACATCAGTTAACACACTTCACTAGAGAGATAGATTATTATCTTCAATGGGAAAAAATGGCAGCAAAGAATGCCATTTCTTTTACACATACCAACTTCTTTCCTCTTTTCTGACCTGTGCCCCACTTTTAGGCCTTAGACTCATTGGCGATAACATTATTAACTTGCACTGCTAATGGCAATGAAATAATCTGCATCCTTCTGTTACGTGGTAGCAAGAAGCAGTTCTCATTTTTACAACAGTGAATGGATTACATTGAATAAATACAAATGAAATGTCACCTTTCAAATATGATAGAATCGTCACTGTCACCCAGCAACCCCAAGAAAAGAACTTTAGCAGACAAAATAGAGAACAACCCTTCTCATTCAAATTGCCGAGGGAATTTTTGGTAGTCTGATTTTTAGCCAATTTGGACTCTAGCCAAGATTCAGACATAAAAGCAGAATACATTTTAAAATTCATAATTATTAATTAGCTTAATGAAAAAGTATAAATAGAAAATTATCAACAATTGGAAAGATAGAAAACTAATTTGAGATATGTGAGAGAATAATAATTACTACGATTATGTATATACACTTAAATCCATAAATGCAGAGAAACTCCACAGAGGGAAAGTTTATTTCCAAATAAATTTTCAATCAAGTAGGATACATATAAGCTATACATTGAATAAAAGTTGACTAGTTTCTGCTTCTTGTCAGGCATTATTCCAAGTGCTGGGGATATAGCTGTGAACATGAGAGATGCTATTCTTGGCTTCGTGAACTTTGTAATCTAAAAAGAATGAGGTGTATAATTTTGTGCCAAAAAATGATTGCCATTGATCTTGTACATAGAATGAAAAAACTAGAATTGTATTCTAGATTTATAAAAAAGACACCATAATTCACAATTTAGGTGTCTTTTATAAAGAATACAAAATAATTTTTTCCTTTATGTCTTTGCATCTGACTCAAACCAATACATTGTAAGATGCAATAACCAATTATAAGATTATTCTCTGAATTCTGGACCAAACTTGGAAAAGAATAAATTAATTAATTCTATTTCAAGGCAAGTTAGTTTCTCAAACTATTTTCTTCTATGTCTTTAGGAGTAATAGATAAACTCATTATAATTTAAACTTATGATTAAATAACAGGAATTTATTATTCATTACTAGTCATTTGTTAATTTTCACAGCTAGTATCGTCAACAAATTTCTTCGTGATGTGTAAGTCACTTAGAATTCAAATAGGTCAGTTTACTATTTATAAATGTAAACATCCAATTCAGTCTATTAATAAAAAGTAAGTTTACAATATGTTAAGACCTTTAGTTATATGCTTAATTATAAATCATTTAGGGGTACATTACATGCCCCCAAAACCAATATGATCTGAATATTATAATCTGGTTTTTTAAATTTACCCTTTCCTAAGTAATTTTTAAATGCAGACATAAGAAAAAAACATTTGCTGACTATCTGTGGTCAGCTAGATAGCACCAGCTCCAACTGCTAGGGACTTCTCACCAGAAAAGCCAACAACTACATTTTCAGAATCCTCTTCCCTATGTGTTTCTGAGTTAGAAGTTTCCAACAAACACTCACATGAGATTTAGAAAGAGGAAGAAAATAAGAATCCATTACTGTTGGATGCAGTTGTAGGCAGATATTTCGGCAGATATTTCAGCACATATGAGTTTCAAAGCAGCTTCCAGATAAACTTTTTGAGAATCACCAACATCACTCCTGCTGGCTGAGGTAGTCTATGGGAATTATCCAGAGGGCTTCGAGATGCCAACCAGCTCCTGTATGATCTCTTAAAAGCCATTCATTTCAGTGACACACGCTGAGAGACTTTTGAAAAATTTATATAAGCCTCTAGTCCTGACAAAACTGTAATTGCTATAAATATTATGCAATAAAAACTATAAAAATTTCAGTGTTAAATGCTACAGAGGCTCAGAGGAGGAGGAAATTTCAAATTCCAACCTTGACCAGTCTGTAAAGTCACTGTATGGTGTTATGCAATTACATCAGGACTCTATGTATTGTACATCTCCCTGACCCAACAACTCCAAGATCTTCCTTGGTGATAACAGTGGGGAGGAGATACTTTCAATGTGAAAATGATAGTTTCAGGAAGATACAAGAGGAAATTTATTCATTTATTCAACAAGGACTTAACAAGCACTTACTTTGAGATGGCATTATTCTAGGCACTTGGGCTACATGAGTGACTAAAACATACTAAGTGCCCCTTACTTAAGGAGTTTAGGCTGCAAAAAAGAATCATCATGAAGGAAGCACTAAAAATAAAAAAGCAAATATTATGACATTACAGAAAATATAAACTTTGTGAGAAAAATTAAAGATAGAACAAAGAAGAATGAGAACACAGGGACTGAGGGCAGATTGCTCTTTTTTTAGGCTAATCAGAGATGACTATGTTTAAGGGTTGTCAGTAGAGTCTTCTTTGAGAAGGCGACATTTGAGCAAATATTTGAGGTGAGAAGGTTAAGCTATGTGACATGTTTTGACTCTTTGTCCCCACCCAAATATCATCTCTAATTGTTATCCCCATAAACCCCACATGTCAAGGGAGATACCTGGTGGGAGGTGATCGAATTATGGGGGCGGTTTCCCCCACGTGGTTCTCATGATAGTGAGTGAGTTCTCACAAGATCTGATGGTGTTTGACAGTTCCTCCTTCACACTTCCCTTCTCTCCTGCCACCATGTAAGATGTGCCTGCTTTCCCTTCTACAATGACTGTAAGTTTCCCAAGGCCTCCCCAGACATGTGGAACTGTGACTTCATTAAAGCTCTTTTTTGTAAATTACCCAGTCTTGGATATTTCTTTATAGCAATGTGAAAATGGACTAATACACTATGCTAATATTTTGGAAGGAAAAATCTGTGCAAAGCCCTAAGTGGGAAAATACCTGACATCTATGAAGTATGGCCACAAGGCAAGTGTGGCTAGGGAAAGCATAAATGAGTGTGCAGAGAGGTCAACAGAAATTACCCAGTCTGAATTATATGGGGAAAAAAAGAACAGTGAGGGAAATAAATAAAACACGTAAACCAGAAGTGGAAGGAAACACATACAATGGAGAAAGATTAAAAAATCAAAAGCTCTTTATTTGAAAAAAATAATGAAATGAATAAACCTCTGGGAATATGGAATCAAAACACATAGATAGTACAAATTACTAATATCTGGAATTTTTGGTGAGAATAAATATTTTATAGATTTTATTTGTAATGACAATTCTTAAGATACAATACTGTAAAGTTGTATTTGCTTTATGGTTTGTCAACCTGGGTTTGAATCCCAGCTCTATCGCATACTGTCTGGGCAAATTGCTTAATTTCTTTAGGAGTCAATGTTCTCATCTTAAAAACCTTTTTAACTTTCTTTACTTTTACTTTAGGTTCGGGGGTATATGTGAAGGTTTGCTATCCTTAGCAAACTAACACAGGGACAGAAAACCAAATATTACATGTTCTCACTTGTAAGTGAGAGCTAAATGATAAAAACTCATGAACACAAGGAAAGGAACAACAGACCCTGGGGTCTACTTGAGGGTGGAGTCTGGGAGCAGAGAGAGGAGCAGAAAAGATAACTAACTACTGAGTATTGGACTTAATACCTGGGTGATGAAATCATCTGTACAACAAACCCCCATGACATGAGTTTACCTATATCTGGAATTTTGAAAGAGAGAGAAATCACCACAGATACTAACTGAATTTAAATAATAACAGGAGGGTACTGAGGCAGATTATATTTTCTAAAAATGGCTCCAACCTATTCTATTTCACATGCCCTTCTTCCAATATAATTTTGATATTCTTTTCATTCAGAAGCGCAGTCCATAGTCCCTCTGTTGAATCTGGGTGGATTTGTGAGTGCAGAAGATAAGAATTTATGGTGACAGTGTTGCAATATTATTAAAGTACAGTAAGAAAATAATAGCCGACTTAGAACTTTTACCTCACCAACACTCGAAAATAAACTTAACATAAAGATATTTTCAAGCAAAAATAAACTGAAAAAGGTCATCACCAGCAGTCCTTCAATAAAAGAAATATGAAAGGGAATACTACAGGTAGGTAAAAAATTATCACAAAAAGAAACACAATTATGCATGGAGAAATGAAGACTACCAAAAAGGATAAATATTTAAGGAAATCTGAATTAGCGTTGGTTGTTTAAATATAAAAACAGTGCCACATGGGGACAAAATATTTAAATGATTAAATTTCATGAGCCTTTCAAAAAGCAAGAAAGAATTAAATAAAGCTGTGTTGATCTTGCATTGTTCAAGAAATAGAAAGAATACTAATTTAAGTAAACTGTAATAGATCAAAAACACATGTTGTAATCCCTAGGGTGGCACTATTAAATAGAATTTTTGCGGTAATGGACATGTTCCATAATCCACGCTCTTCTAAACAATAACCCTTAGCCACATGTGACTATTGAGCACTTGAAATGTGGCTAGTGTGACTAAGAAACTGAATTTTTACCTTTATTTAAGTTTAATTTAAATAGCTCCATGTGGCTAGCAGTTACTGTACTGAACAGTGCAGCTCTAAAATAATTAAAAAGAGAAAATAATATAATAGAGTTATTAACAAGCTAATAAGAAATAAAATAATTTTTTAAACATGCTTTATCAAAAATAAGACAAGAAAAGAGAAAAAACAACAAAGAACAAACATAACAACAGACAAAAAACACAAATAGTTACATGGTAGATTTAAAGCCAAATATATTAAAAATTACCTTAAATGTGAGTGGAAGAGGTACCTCGACAAAGGTCTATGGTTATCAGAGTAGTAAAAATATACATATGTGTGTGTGTGTGTATTTATGTGTATTATGTATATGTATATACAATATATATATACATCCAAACATATGTACAGAAACACACATATATTGCTTATGAGACATATCTTTTGCATAAAATCACATAACTAATGACAATAAACAGTATAAAAATATATACTATGTACACAGTAACCAAATATAATAACATTAAAATATATAAAATATCAGAAAAAGACTTTAAGAAAAGTGTATTATTGGAGAACAAAGGGGACATTTTATAACCATAAGAATCAATTCGACAGAAAGACATAAAATTCTAAATCTGCATACACATAATAGCATGGCCTTAAAACATGTGAAGCAAACACTAACAAAATTAAAAAGAGAAGTAGAGGAAACTATAATTATATCTTATAATATCTGATAGCCCCTGATAGAACAAGCAGTTATAGAATATTTGAATGTTATTAACCAAATTGACCTATACAGACAGTAACAACAGAACTACACATTTTTTCAAGTGTATATGAAATATTTACAGAAATGTCAAACAAAACCCCACGAGGGTGTGTGTGTGTGTATATATATAAAATACTTTTGAGAACTGAAAAAGCCAAAAAAGCCGGGATAACCTTGAAGATAAAAAGGAAACAGAAACTAACACTTCCAAAAATAAAGACTTATTATATCTACATTAATTAAGGTAGCTTCGTATTTGCAAAAAGGTTTTAAAAATTAATCATTAATATAGGCCAGGTGTCGTGGCTCCTGTCTGTAATCACAGCAATTTGGGAGGCCAAGGCAGGAGGATTGATTGAGTCCAGGATTTCAAGACCAGCCTGGGCAACATGGTGAGAACTCATCTCTACAAAAAAATTAGCTGGGTATGGTGACATACACCTGTAGTCCCAGCTACTCGGAAGGCAGAGGTGGGAGCATTGCATGAGCCCAGGAGGTCAAGGCTTCAGTGAGCTGAAATTGTGCCACTGTACTTTAGACTGAGAGACAGGGTGAGAACCTGTCTCAAAAACAAAACAAAACAAAACAAAACAACAACAACAAAAAAACATTAAAATAAAATAGAATCAGAAACAGTACATTATTTGAATTATGAGAAAGAGATACACAAATGTGCATTATTTAAATTATGAGAAAGAAATTACTGAAGTACATTGAGAAAAAGAGTCATTGGTTATTTGCATGAGAAAAAAAGAATCTTGACCTGTAATTCACATCATACATGTAAATTGAATCCAGGTGGTTTCTAAACATAAAAAGCTCCTCGGAAAAAGTCTAGAAAACCTTCGTGACTACTGGGTGGAAAAAGATTTTTTAAACAGAGCACAAATAAGATTAATAAATTCAAGTTTATTGGGAAAAATGGGATAAACTAGACTGCATTAAAATTGAAACCTGTTTATCATAACTATGAGTGAGTGTAAAAAAGGTAATTCTCCAAATAGAATAAAATTTTTAAAACTTATATATGATAAGAACACTTATCCAGAACACACATAAATCCTATAAATTCATAAAAGAAAGACAACATAACAAAAAAAGAGGCAAAATATTTGAACTGGCACTTTATAGCAGCGAATAATTACCTGACTAATAAACATATCAGTCGAGGAATAAAAGGTAAAACTTTGGGATGGCCGAAATGAAAAAAAATCTAACAATCATTAGTATTGGCCAGAGATTATGAAACAATATTTGAAGTTTTTCATATTCTGATAGGAATGTAAATTGGTAGAACAATTTTAAAATATTTAATATTATGTATTATGTATTAAAGTTGAACATACAGATACCCTACGATCTAGTAATTTAGCAATTTTATTTATAGTTATATATCCATAAGAAAAATATATTTGTTTGTAAGAAAAAGGTACAAGAATGTTCACAGCAGGAGCTCCTCATCATAGTCAAAATGTAAAAAGAACAATCACATTTGTTGATAGCAGAATTGATAAATAAACTAGATATGTTTATATAATGGAATAGTATTCTGCAATAAGGATAAACAAACTACTAGTAAATGCAGTAAAATGGAGGAGTCTCACATGAATCTATTTCTTTTCTAGGAATGTTACAGAGATATGTTTACTTTTTGTAAAGTACACAAATCTATGTTATAAGTCAAAAAACAAAAAAAGCTCACTTAAAAATACACATTTTCATTTTTAGTTTTTTCCCCCCAGGATGGCAGATTACAGGCTTTTAGCGTGCCTCAGCCACTTGGAAATAGCAAAATATATTTTGCATAGTATCAACTCTGTGAGCTTTAATTCAAGAAGAAAAATATACATAAAGATCCACTCTGTATATGGGGTGAGATAGGGATCCAGTTTCACTCTTCTGCATATGGCAATTCAATTTTCCCAGCACTATTTATTGAAAAGGCTGTCCTTTTCCCAGTGTTTTTGTCAATGTTGTCAAATTTTAGTTGGTGGTAGGTGTATGTCTTTACTTCTGGGTTCTGTTCCATTGATCTGTGTGTCTATTTTTATACAGTACTATGCTATTTGGGTTACTATTACGTGGTAGTATACTTTGAGGTCAGATAATGTGATGCCTCCACCATTGTTCTTTCTGCTTAGAAATGCTTTGGCTATTTGGGCTCTTCTTTGGTTCCATGTGAATTTTAGCATTATTTTGTCAAATTCTGTGAAAAATAATGTTGGTATTTTGATAGGAATTACATTGAAACTGTAAATTGTTTGGGCTAGCATGGTGATCTTAATAATATCAATTCTGATCTGCGAGCCTGGAAGGTTCTTGCATTTCTTTGTCTTGATCCAGTTTTTAAGGGGAATGCATCCAGCTTTTGCCCATTCAGTATGATGTTTGCTGTGGGTTTGTCACAGATGGCTCTTATTATTTTGAGATAGTTTCCTTTTATACCTAGTTTGTTGAATGTTTTTATCACGACAGGATACTAAATTTTATCAAATGTTTTTTCTTCATTAATTAAGATGATCATACGGTTTTTGTTTTTAATCGTATTTATGTGGAATTACATGTATTGATTTATATATGTTGAACCATGTTTGCATCCCTAGAATAAAGCCCACTTGATTGAGGTGAATTATCTTTTAATGTGGTATTGTATTTGGTTTTCTAGTATTTTGTTGAGGATTTTTGCATCTTAGTTTATCAGAGTTATTGGTTTATAGTTGTTTTTCTCTCTCTCTCTCTTTTTTGGCTTTGGTATCAGGGTGACTGGCTTTGTAGAAATAATTAGGGAGGATTCCCTTCACCTGGATTTTTTTAGAAAAGTTGTGGGAGGAATGGTACCAGTTCTTCTTTGTAGATTTGGTAGAATCCATCTGGTCCTGGGATATTTTTGTTGTTGTTTTGGGAGATATATTTTATCTCTGTGATTTAATCTCACTAGTTGCTATTACTCTTCAGGATTTAAATTGTTTCTAGTTCAAATGTGGGGGGGTTGTATGTTTCTAGGAATTAATCCATTTCTTATAGATTTTCTAGATTGAGGGCATTTGGTGGTTCATAGTAATCTCTCTTTTTTTGTTTCTTCTTTCTTTTTTTTGTATCTTCTTTCTTTTTTATTGTTTACTGTAGCCAGCAGTCTATCAATTTTGCTCATCTTTTCAAGGGACAACTTTTCATTTTGTTGATTCTTTGTATTCTTAGGTTCTCAATTTCATTTAGTTCTGCTCTGATTGATTTTGTTATTTCTTTTCTTCTGCTAGCTTTGGGTTTTTTTTTTTTTTCTGGTTGTTGTTTGTTTGTTTGTTTTTTGGTACCTGGAGGTAAACGATGAGATTAATTTGTGATCTTTCTATTCTTTTGATACAAACATTCTAATGCTATAAGCGTACCATTGAGCACTACTTTTATTGTAGATCAAGGGATTTGGCATGCTGTATTTACATATTCATTTGTTTTCAAAGTTTTTAAAATTTCTGTCTTAATTTCATCATTGACTCAGTGATCATTCAGAAGTTTCTTCATAAAGGCTGGGTGCAGTGGCTCACGCCTGTAATCCCAGCACTTTGGGTGGCTGAGGCGGGTGGATCACTTGAAATCAGGAGTTCAAGACCAGCCTGGCCAACATGGTGAAACCCCGTCTCTACTAAAAATACAAAATTTTGCCAGGTGTGGTGGTAGGCACCTGTAATCCCAGCAACTCGGAAGATTGAATCAGAAGAATCGCTTGAACCTGGGAGGTGGAGATTGCAGTGAGCCGGGGTCGTGCCACTGCACTCCAATCTGGGTGACAGAGAAAGACTCTGTCTCAAAAAAAAAAAAAAGTTCATTTTTCAATTTCCATATATCTGTGTAGTTTGAAGAATTCCTCCTGGAATTGATTTCTAGTCTTATTCCTTGTGGTCTTAGAAGATACTCGGTACAATTTTTTTTTAATTACCATACTTATTTTGGGGCCTAAAGTGGTCTATTTTCAAAATGTTCCATGCAGTGATGAAGAAAATGTAAATTCTGTAGTTGTTGGTAGAATTTTCTGTAAATCTCTGGTAAGTCCATTTGTTCTAGAGTCCAATTTAATTCCAGTGTTTCTTTGTTGATTTTCTGTCTCAATTATCTGTCTAGTGCTGTCAGTGGAGTGTTGACATCCTCCATTGTTATTGTATTACTGTCTATCTCTGTTTTTAGGCATAGTACTTATTTTGTGAATCTGGTTTATTTGCTGTTTGGAGCATATACATTTAGGATTGTTTATCTTGCTGAATTGATCCCGTTATTGTTATACAATAATCTTCATTGCCATTTTATACTATTGTTGAGTCAAGGCCTGTTTTACCTGACATAAGTATAGCTATTCATGATGGCTATTGATATCTGGTTTTGTGTGTGTGTGTGTGTGTAATATCATTTATCAGCCCTTTACCTTCAATCTACGTGTGTCTTTACCAGTAAAGTGAGTTTCTCATAAGTAGGAAACAGTTGGTTCATATTTTTTTAAATTTATTTTGCCAATCTATATATTTTAATTGAAGCTTTTAATCAATGTATGTTCAAGGTTAACATTGATATATAAGGTTTTGTTCCCTTCATAATGTTAATTGTTATCTAGTTGCTCAGTGAATTTATTTTCTTTTTTTTCCCTCAGTCTGTTTGTCTTTGTGGTTTGGTGAAGTTCTGTCATGTTGCCATTTGATTTCTTTTTTCCCCCACTTGTGTAATTGTTTTTTAAGACCCGCAAATTTTATGTTTTCATGTGTTTTTATGATGGCTAGTACCAACCTTTTGTTTCCATGTTTAGAACTCCTTTGAGAATTTTTTGTAGGGCTGGTTTAAAGGTAAAGAATTCCCTCAGTGTTTGCTTCTCTGGAAAAAACTTTATTTCTCCTCTATTTATGAAGCTTATTCCAGCATGACATACAATTTGTGATTGATTTTGTGCTTTAAGCACTTTGGAAATAGAATCCTAATCTCCTCTGCCCTGAAGGTTTCTGCTGAGAAGTCCACTGTTAGTCTGATGAAGTTTTCTTTACAGGTTTCTACACACTTTTCTCTTGATGATTTTAGAATTTTTTCTTTCATGTTCACCTTAGACAGTGTGATGACTGTATGTTGTGGTAAAGGCCTTCTTGCAATGATTATCCTGGTGCTTGTTGAACCTCTTGTATATGGATGTCTAAACACCTTGCTAGATTTGGGAAGTTTCCCTCAATTATTTTCTTAAGCAGGTTTTTCAAACTTTTTGCTTGTTCTCCCTCAGAATATCTATGATTTGTAGGTTTTGTTTTAGGTAATTCCATACTTCTTGGAGGCTTTGTTTATTCTTTTAGTTCTTTTTCCTTTTTTTTTCTCCGACTGAATTAATTCAAAAGACCTGTCTTCAAGTTCTGAGACTTTTTTCTTCTGCTTTGTCTAGTCTGTTGCTGAAGCTTTCAACTGGATTTTATCATTCCTTCATAAATTTTTTATTTCCAGAAGCTCTATTTGTTTTTAAATTGATCTCTTTGGTAAATTTATAGTTTATATCCTAAGTTGATTTTCTTATTTCTATGTTATTTCTTTTCTTATTTCTTTGGTTTGCAAATTTGTCTTGGATCTTATTGAGCTTTATTTAAATCAATATTTTGATTTCTGGCATTTTAAAAATTTCATTTTGGATAGGATTCATAGCTGGAGAGTTAGTGTGATCCTTTGGAGGTGTCGTAGCACTCTATTTTTCCATACCTCCAGAATTGTTATGCTGATTCCTTCTCAGCTAGAGGAACTGTCACTTTTTATTTTTGAATTTGCTTTCATTTAGATGGGACTTTTTAAATTATTTAGGATGTCACTATAATATATGTTGAGTAGAATTGTTTGGCTTTGCTTCTGGGTGCTTTCATTAGTGAAGACTATATTAATTCCTTGGTTATAGATAGCTTTAGTGTGGTAATTTTCTCAAACACCAGTAGTAGTGGTATACTGGGTGTGTTGAACAGGCTCACGGCCCCCTGTGTAGCTGGGGTGGCAGAGGTCTCATTCCTAAGCGCTGTGTCCTTGTGACAGTAGATTTTGCCTTGGGAAGTGTAATTCCAACTCCAGGCCCGGAGGCGGCACTTGCAGGTAAGAGCCAGCTGTGGTGGTTATCAGTAGGTTTATGCTTGATCTTTGTTTACCAGGAGCTAAGCTCTTCAGTGCCTCAAGAAATGGTCTGGGCTATGGAATACGTAGCACTCTGGGCTCCATGATCAAATGGAGGTGGGAGACAAAGCTGGGCTGAGCTGGACAGGACAAGCCCATACTCCAGGCACTCCTCATAGTGGGCAGCTTTAATGGGGTGGCAGAGGAGTCATCAGGGCCCTGGTGAAATGCATAAAGGTCTCTATATTGAGGGGAAGGACTGTTTCATAACCCCTGTCTCAGTAGGTGGAATGTGATATCTTTCCTTGTCATGCCCTGTGTGGCACTCAGTTTATTCAGTTTATTCACAACTGCTATTTATTTTCAGGCTACAATGTAGCCAAGAGCTGTAGCAGCCAGCCAGCCGGGCAGCTCAACAACAAGCTTCCATGCTGTCTCTTTGTGTCTGCAGTGGGGGATCCTCCTCCGCAGTCCCACTAAAACACATAGCTCTGCGGCTTTCTACTGCCGAAACACTGCAGCTCTATGCAAAGAGGGGCGGGGGGCAGGCGTAGCGGGGTGGCAGGCTTGCTTTTCACACAAACTCCATGGGTGGCTACACTGCCAGTGGGAAGATAGTTGTACCTCACAGCCTCAGATAGGCTGTACTGTGGCTCACCTGTGCCAGTTTCCCGTGGGAGCAGTAACTGGCTGTGTCTGCAGCAGTGGGTGGAGTGGGAAGAAAAGTCTCTGTTTCTATGCTTGGGATCTAGCACAGAGGTCCTTTGGTCAATAAAATATAATTTCATGCCTCTCTTGCAGAGCTGAGCGCAGATATTGTGCCCTTGCTGGAAGCTAATCTGTCCCCTCACAACCCCAAGCGGGGAGCTCTAATGCACTGGAAAGTGTGCCCTTTGGCGTCTTTTTTTCCATGGGCTACCTTCTTGGTGCTCTGCACTTTCCCTTCCAGTAGGAGTAGCACACCCAGAAGGCTACATTACTAGGAACCCTGCAGCTCCCTTGGCTCCAACCAGCACTGTGCCAATGCTTCCCTCAGAGCAGACAGTAAGAAATGTTCATGAGATCTTTTTGGATATGGAAACACAACATCTGAGGTTCCCTGGGTAGGACACAGTCTCTCAATGCTCATGCTCCCAAAATGATGCCCTGCCGCAGCTGCTCGAGTCTGAAAAAAGGGTGAGCAACCTGGCAAGGGTCAACAGACAGGTGTAATGCCCTCAAGAAATCCCCAAGTCACCACTCACACTAGAGTCCAGGAATGCAAGGGCAGAGAGGCTCCCCCACAGTTTGGGTACCAGCAGTCTGCAGTAGAGATGAGGGCAACCAAAATACTCCCACTTACCCTTTCCGTGCAATACCAACTCCCTTGAGGCTCCCAGGTGATCTTTGCCAGTAGAGTTGCTCTCTTGCTTCCTCTTTTATTCTGTGCTTCAGTTTTTTCCCATGATTTCTCTGTGGAGTTCTAGTATTTTCTCTTTAATATTCTATTTGAGTTAATAATTATCTGTCATTTTGGCTACTTTTGAGGAGAGCTAGCATCCATGTCTCTAGACAGCCATCTTGAACCAAGTACAAACTGCACTCTTTTTATTAAAGAGTCTCCTTTCCAAAATTTTATAAGCTTCGTGTCTCTCCCTAAAAATCTGGTCCTTCAACGATGCTAACAATAAATGTATATGCTTCTGAAGAGAATTAGAATAAAATAATTTTTTCTGATCTTCTTTATTCTTCACCCTTTACCAACTAACTTTTCCTCATCATTCATATATTAGCTTACTATTATTCCCTTAGGAAAGTTTTCCAAATCTCACCTCCACCCAAAAGCATGTCTGAGGTTCAGTGTTCTCTAAGCACCCTGCACTTCCACTTGCTGGCATTTATCAAAATTATAGTTAAATAATTATTTATATAATTTGTTTCTTTCATGTATATATCCTTTGCTAGAGTATAAACTCTGCAAGAAAGTTCTACATCCATCATGTTTATCATGTTTCCTAAACCTATAAATTGATTGTCAGTGAGTTAATGAATTGATTACTAATGTATTAATAATCAATGAATTAATATCTGGCATCCAGGAAGTACAGATTACAAATAACCTATTTTTATTAATATACAACTATTTAACTAATATACAAGTAAAATTATAGTTAATAATATTAAACCCACAACTAAAATGTATTGTTAAGCTGATAGGCTTATTTTCTTTTATATTCGACAAAATCTTAGATGCCTCATATGAAAGTCCATGCATAAGGAAGAAAAATGTTGATTGTTGTTATTTTTATTTTTAATGGTAGTGAGATATACATAACATAATATTTATCATCTTAACTTTTTTTCAGTTATTTTTAAATGTACAACTAAACATTGACTATAGTCATTTGGTTGTGTGATCAAATAGTATCACAATAGTATGTGTTATTCATTCTTTCCATTATTTTTTTGTACCCATTAACCATCCCCATATTCCCTCTGCCATCCCCTCAACTTGCCTTCTCAGGAAAAATTTAAATATATGCAATTATCACCATAGAATTCTCTTGTGGATTTTATTTTCATTAATGACTGTGAACTTTTTATTTCTACAAATTACCACATAATGCTTATACACAAAAGGGCCAAAACGCAGTAAATAGGTAATCAACTCAATTTTCAATGTGTTGCTATTGAGAATAGCAATGAGGTAAAAAAATTCCTCTTTGGACTTAAGCTTTGGAGTTCGAATTGTGTTCAAGTTTATGCTTAAACACCTACTGGTTGTTTAGGAAAAGTTGCTTAGTTTTTCTAACTTCTACTTTTCTCATAAAATATCAGGAGTATTTACCACACACATTGTTGTGATAAATATCAACTAAGTAAATGAACAAAATTTTACCACAGCATTTAGCATAAACTGACATTTATGGTTACCTATTTTTATTTTAAAAACTACTTATAAATCAATACTAACTAAAATTTCCAGACTAAGCTATTTTGCAGTAATGAATAAATAATGTCTTTGTTTTATTGTAAAGGGAAAATCATATTTACAAATTTAACTAAATATTTTAAGTACATTTTGGTTTAGGTTTATACAGAGACCTATTTTACATAACTCTGGTGGTACAAAAGAAGTTAAATTTTTAAAGAAAACACAACTCTGTTAGTCACAGCTCTAACATGGAAAGAAAAACAAATAAAAAAATATGAATCAGGAATACATGCAATACTACTTATCAGAAACAGGTTGTAACTACTTAAATATTCTTTTTGAAATAGTAACAGCAAAATATCAGCTTTATGTGCTCAACATCAAGGACAAACATATCTTCTATGATTTGAAAACATTGTACTGTGCATAGTGGAATGAAAATGCTGCTGAACATACTCCAATAATCTTATGGACAATGTGGAATGTTGTATCCTGAGAAAGTAGAAAACTTCTCATGAGAATGTTTGAAATGTCACTCCGGTTCATTTTAGATCAGAGTGCAGGTGGCTCTACAAAGCATTTGCTGGAGGCTTTGTGTTTATACAGTTGTTGCTTCCAGGATGGTATTGATTGGTTAGGCAACTAATAAAACAAGCAGTGCTGCTTTCATCTGTGTGCATTTTGGGGCTTCTAAAAGATAGAAAAGTGTTTTTAATTAGGACATGTTCCCTTCACTTATTTTACTTTTTGCTTCTTTCTTTTTTTTTCTTTTTTCTCACAATATCTTCTCGCATTTCGGAACCTCTCTCCCTGGTCATGATTCCAAACCTCTACATGCTTTAGAAAGCAAATGATCTTGAGGGAGATATTCCTTCTCAAATCTCAAGACAGACAAAAACCCTTAACATCAGCAAAACCAACATGCTCTTTATTGTTTCCATTTCATACATTTTGATTGAAAGTTATGTATTTTACTTATATTTTGAGGCTATCTGGATCAAAATTTCTCACTTAAACATAAACTAAACTTACAGTGGAATCTATGAAAAATACTCTTATGTTCTACTATTTATATGACAGCTCCTGAATACATGAAAACACACTGTATACTAAATCACTGCATATCTAGGCAGTCATTTTATATATATACACAAATATATATTTTATATAAATAAAAATTATATATAATTCAGAATTACTTAAATATATACATTTGTATTTTTGCTTTTTTCTTTATTTTTTATAGGTTCTTTTATTAATTTATATTTTCACAATTTTCTTATACTGTTCTAATGTTGTTTTTTTCTCTCCATTTTCTATCTTCTTTCAAACTGTCCAAAATATATACCTTTGATTTTATAAAGGATATACAAGGAAGATTGAACACGGTGTTTAAAAATTTAGAGACTATAAATAGAACTTATCAGGTAATTGTGGAAAATGTGCTATGGGGGGAAAAGTGATTTAAAGGAAACTTTTAAAAATAGAAAAAGATAGCAAGGATTAAAATTTGACCACATAAATTAGCATATAAACTGGGAATTAAAGCATTTCTAAGGAGGAACATAAAATGTGAAAGTGCTAGTATAAATTAAATAATGGTAATCAAATAGCTAAGAAAATGATTTGCATTGTTATTGTACCTTTTAGCTCAAATAAGACAATTCTTCTTTCATTTATTATTCATTTAAAGTGTTCAAATAATCTAAAGAAAAAGGCAAGAAGAATTCATTTTGATAGACCTTATGCTGTATTTTTGAAATATAAAAGCTGAGTACTTAAAACAGTTTCTTAAAATGTAATTTAATTAATTTGAATGAACACACATGTAAAAGAAATTATACATAATCAAAATCCTGGAGAAGAAAGGCAGTATAGTATACCATAGTGCTTCTCACCAGGTGGTCCCTGAACCAGTGGCATCAGCAACACTCAGAAACTGGTTAGAAATGCAAATTCTCAGGCACCGCCCCCGACCTAATGCATCAGAAACTCTGGGTTTGAGACACACCAATCTGTATTTTAACAAGCTCTCCAGGTGATTCTGGTGCACTCTGTAGTTTGAGAATCATTAGGAAACTGGTTAATAGTATTTACTCTGGAGCCAGACTGGCAGTTCAATCTTAACTTTGCTACCAGTTAGCTGAATTACTTTAGTCAAGATACTTTAACTTACTGTTCTATAAAATGGGGCAAAATAGTACTGTCCCATAATATTGTGGGGATTAAATGAATTAATATGTGGAAAAAACCTAGGCCATTTTTTGATACAGAGAAAACACTCTGTAAATATTAGAAATTGTTGTTATGAATATGAGGTGAGGCCAAGTTCCACCGAAATAAGTGACTTGGTCACGGTTGTACAACTAGTCTCACTTAAGGAGTTAACCCACAGTTTTCTCCCGCTCATAAGCAGTGTCCTTTTCACATCTGTGGAATTCTTGAAAATAGCCACATTTTCTCTAAATGACAAGTAGTAGACTAATAACATATACATACAGTATTTTTCTAATATATATTTCTTGGTCTGAATCTTTATTTTGCATTTTTAATGGTGAGTACTGAAAAGGCCATCAACACCCTTTTCACAAAGCTTTTCATCTCTCTTTTTTTAACATGGTGATAACCACCAATTACTTTTATTTCATAATCAGTACAACAGGCATATGCCAGAAATTGCAGAAAGTTTATTGGATGGAAAATAATAAGATCAACATTTACTGTAATAGCAAATAGAAAACTATAGCTTCTAATTTACATCAGCAGGAAGAGAATCAGGTGTCTCTTATAGAATACATTATGCAATTTGGAGAAAGAAAACAAGGAAAACATAAAAACAAGCTTGCATTAATATAGTATTAGGTGCTTTCACAAATAAATCTAAAATTAAGCAATAGCTAAATTGCAATAGAAGTGTACTCCTAAATCGTGTAGTCACCCTCTGCAGGAGGTCCTGAACCACTGGCAGATTTTCTCCATGGGTGAATTAGGCAAAAAAAGTCCCCCTCTATCTTGCGGCTCCAGTATCTTGAAAGGCCTTGTTGTAATCTTCACTCTTTTGGCAAAAGTGGAAAAGAACACGAAGTAGGCACATCCATTGTTAAAAGCTACCGCTCAGAACAGACCCATCATTAATCCTCTCACATTCCCTCATCCAGGACAGTCATCTGGCCACACCTAACCACAGGGAAGCTGGGAATATGGGTGGGCTCTGTGCTCACTACAACTAACCACACACAAGACATTCACTTATATGATGCTGAATGTAGTGTCAGATAGGTAATAAGTAAATAATAAATTTAAATATGAAAGTTGGAAATTTTTTTCCTTATTTGTGTAGGTAAATCAGAATATCATGCTTGAAATTCTTTATCCAGTAACATGAGAAGAAAAGCTATTACCACAGAGGACTATTGTGAGAATTAAATGAGAATGTGTATTATTTTAGTTTAACCTAGCATCTGCATAGTAAAGAGTCAACAATCTTATACGCATGTATCTAAAAAAGAAAAAATGCTTAGAGAAAAGAAAAGCAAAGAGCAGTAAAGGAAATACGGCCTAAGTTTAAGAATTTACAGCAAAACATTTTTGGATATTTTAATATTTATCATAATTTTTTAAAAATCACTTTATTTTAATTATGGGCTCTTTTAGGTCTTAGGGGACTCTAAGTCATTAAATCTTATTAACATTTTAATTAGAGAAAATTCAACTTCAACTTAGTGCATATAGTTTTCATTTCTCTGGTTTAGAAGTTGTTTATGGCTTCAGTCCTTACGTCTATGACCAAAAGGCTGTATCACAAAGAGCACTTATCTCTATTTCTACACTGGAATGAGCGCAAAATGCACGAGCACAAATGTAAGTACTGAATCCAAATTACTTTCGTAAGAAAGCTGGTTTTTTGTTTGCATGTTTTTTTGTTTTTGTTTTTTAAGACAGAGTCTCATTCTGTCGCCTGGGCTAGAGTGGAGTGCAGTGGCCCGATCTTGGCTCACTGCAACTTCCACCTCCAGGATTCAAGCAATTCTTCTGCCTCAGCATCCCCAGGAGCTGGAACTACAGGCACATGCCGCCAAGCCCAGCTAATTTTTTGTATCTTAGTAGAGACGGGGTTTCACCGTGTTTCCCAGGCTGGTCTCGAACTCCTGAGCTCAGGCAAGCTGCCTGCCTCGGCCTCCCAAAGTGGGAAAGCTGTTTTTAAAAAGCTGTTACGCCTTATTCAATTCAGTGATTTACTATAGTTATAACATATATTGCTTCCAAAGCAAACCTTCAGTGTACTAATAAATGTGTGAATTAAGTGTAATTCTTTGTCAATTAAAGGAGAAGAAGCAGAACATTCAGTTATTGTACGGAGCATATGCCACTCAGTCTAAGCTAGCTACTGAACACCTCAGTAATACAGTGTACATAAGACTCTCACAGAGCATACATGTCAATACTTTCAACCAGGTAACTTTAATTCTCATCCTTAAGGTCAGATGCCTTGATATTTGTACCAGAGATTCTATTAACTTTCAATATTAAATTACTAAGATATTCCTGGCAAAGCCAACATAATAGTGAATATTATAATTGTAAGTCAATGGCAATAAAATGCAAAAGAATAATTTGACCTAGCTAGAAAGTCTAAATGTATAAAATAGATGAGAAGAAACTGTAAAATATTTTAAAACTCTTTTAGGAGAAATCCTTGTTTGGAGAATCTTGAAGCTTTGTTTGTTTTCTCTATTCATTTTGAAATTCTGCCTGAAACAGCAAAACAATTCTCAAGAGAAAATAGGAAATATGTAATATTTGAACTAAAATAGCCACTTTAGAATACATGACTCCTTTTGCTATTCTGATAGCTCAGTACATTTCCACATAGAGCTCACACCCTAAAACATGAAGGAAATAAGAATGTCACAGAATAAAGAAGGATGCAAAGTTTCACAGAGTGAATGACTGGTGAAGATCAGCGGGGAAGAAGGTTCAACTCTCCTGCATATGCATTGGATTAGATACACACTTCACCTCCTTTCTTGCCTTTTCCATCGGGCTTGTGGATTAGCAAGAATATACCCAAAGATGTGATATACCATGTGAACTCAAAGTGGCAAATAGCATACAGGGAAAATCAGGAAGCTACTTTAA
Source organism: Symphalangus syndactylus (assembly GCF_028878055.3). NCBI lineage: Eukaryota > Metazoa > Chordata > Mammalia > Primates > Hylobatidae > Symphalangus > Symphalangus syndactylus. The sequence goes on along the minus strand of NC_072439.2, from coordinate 48,466,298 downwards.
TTTTGATTTGGAATTCTCTAATACCCCACCCCCACCAAACACACACACACATTCAGGATCTTTCTATTCTTTGCTAACATTGCTCAACACACTTCCAAATTGGCCTCCATGGTAACTAAACTTTTTTAGGGCATTAGGCCAGCATTATGCAAAATAATAGTAATAAATGTGCAAGTAACTCAGATAATAGTCGTTCAGTAAATGATGGCTCCTACCTCTCTTTACGGAAATATTTGCACTATCATAAAAGGATCTTAAACACTATTTTCAAGCCTACAACCCTAAGAAATAAAATTCTAATTATAAAATCAGATTTCATAACAGGTGCTTGGGGACAGATCTGGTGGCAACATGTCTTAAGAGGTCAGACCACATAAATTGTTACCTGCTTATGCACAGAGATTTCCCTTAAATCAGTGCTTTGGGAATTACTGTAGTCAAGAACCAAGAATTTTCACTCCCAGTCCCCACCAGGGCAATACTTTTGTAAAATATTGCACCATGAACTTTCATTTCACGGCACTCTCAATTTCCGTACTTATTCTGGAAGAGAAACAATTTAAGGATGGGGCACCAGTCCCCAGACTATGTGGAATTAGCATCATTTTAAATCCTCTTAGCTGTATTAATTTCCAAGACACTTTATGTGGAAATTAGTAGTGTCTGAACTTTTAATTATTCTTAATTGCATTAATTGTCAGCAGAAAGTAAATGTAGTGTCTTTGCTATTTTAAGTAACAGGGTTTGCAATTCTATAAACAATAAAGTGGAGTACATGAGCAGGCTGGGAAAGAACTCATTTTAAAAAGTCTTAGATGTCAGTTCTAATCAGAATTGACCCTCTCACGGCTGTTTTCTGGCAGCTAACTCAATAGCCTGCCAATCCAAGAGATTTTCTTGACCAGATACAGCTATAGCTTCCAGAGTTCAAAAAATCAATGGTCATTTTCTAAAGAGCAAGTAGGTCGGCAGACTGGGAATGAGAGATATGTGTACATTTTGATTCAAATACTATTAAAAAAGTCTAATAATAATAGCTAAAATTCTAAGTGCCGGATTTCTTTTATACTTATTCTCTCTTTCTTAATAAAACTTTTAAACTATTATTTTAATTTTACAGATATAGAAACAGAAGATGTCCAGCAATATTATTCTATTTCTATTCTAATTATATTTCTTCACAAACACATAGACACAGAGACACACAGGAATCCTAATTCCCACACTCCCATGACTTGGACATAAATGGGCTGCTCAGCCCCTGGCCTCTTACAAAAAAGCATGCAATGCATAGTGCAATGATTAAAATACACACCATAAAGTACTTGTTTTCACCTTTTGACTCAAATCACAAAGTACAGAAAGGAAGAGAAAGAGAAAAGAATGTTAAAAAATAAAGGGTACTCTAAACCAACTATGGGAATTCTTTAATAGTTAATAACAACAAATTCTAGACCCAGGTTATATCTTTTAGCTTTTCCGTCCATTTATGCCCCTCTCTACAAAAAAATGTATTAATATAATGCTGGAAATGTTGGTCTTATTCATAGCCTATTTAACATGGGAAAATATAGTGGCCAGAATATATGTTTCTTTTCTTTTTTTTTTTTTTTTTTTTTGAGATGGAGTCTCACTTTGTCACCCAGGTTGGAGAGCAGTGGTGCAATCTTGGCTGGTTGTAACCTCTACCTCCCGGGGAGTAAACTGATTCCCCTGCTTCAACCTCCCAAATAGCTGTTATTACACACATGTGCCACCACACACAGCTATTTTTTTCTGTATTTTCAGTAGAGATGAGGTTTCACCACATTGGCCAGGCTGGTCTCGAACACCTGATCTCATGTGATCCACCTGCCTTAGCCTCCCAAAGTGTGGGATTACAGGTGTGAGCCAACGTGCTGAGCCCAGAATATATGTTTCTGAGTAGTTACTTACAGACATTCAATATAAAACACTAGTTTTTCATAGTTATAGAATAGCTGCTACCATTATGAAATAGCATATTAACTTTATTTTATTTTGACTTTTTTGTGTTTAGCTTACATACATTTGATTGAATTGTATTTATGCTATTTGTTTACTGCATAAAATCAATCCACATGCACACCAAATTAGGTTAGATATGAAAATAATAAAATGCCAAATTGCATGTTTACTGTAGTTTGAGACTTCAAGACGACCATGTACACGATGGAGAAACAAATTGGGCTGATAGTAGAAGTAAGCTTTGTTTGCTCTTTCTTTAAGGAAAATAAAATAGAAATCTACATTAATGGGCTCTACATTTTATAAGAAATTGGAGTGAATCTGATGATTTGTTCAAGTACTGCTCACCAGCTTCATTAACTTAATGTAATGCACATAAAAGGAAACTTACCTACCATGATTACAATTAAATATAAACATTCAGTATATTTATCTCACCCTCAATTCTAAGTAGTCTAAAACATGCCTCATGGTATGATACAGCTTCTTGAAAATGTATGCGAAATAATCCCTATTGCATATTACATGTGGCCAGTTATATATAACCAACCACATATGAGACAGTGGGCCAATAAGATTAAAGCACTATATTTTTACTGTACCTTTTCTATCTTTAGATATATGTAGACACAAATACTTATTGTATTATAGTCGTCTACAGTATTCGGCACAGTAACATGCTATACAGATTTTCAGCCTAGACGCAATAAGCTATACTATAGCCTAAGTGTGTAGTAGGCTATACCATCTTGGTTTATGTGGGTACCCTGTATGATTTTTGCACAAGGATGAAGTCACCTAATGACACATTTCACAGAATGTATCCTTGTCATTAAGTGACACATGGCTGTTTTTGGAGATTATTATCTGTATTGATTATAAATTATAGATTAAAATACGAAAACAATCTTTGGTATTCTATGGGCTTTGTCATAATTGGAAGTGTTTTCTCACTCAAATCTTAGTTTCTTCCACAAACTTTCATGTATCTCTTTCACCAAATAGGACACCAACTGGCAAGCAGACAAGAGGTAAATGAAAGGTTGACTAAAAGAAAACATGAGTTTTATCCAAAGACAAAAAAAATAAAATCTGAAACCAAAATGCCCCTTTTTAATTTAATTCATTACAGGACTCCACATCTCTTAACATGATGAATTTTACTTTCATCAGCTTACTTCCATCTCTTTAGCATCGCTGTTTCACTGCAAGAACAGATTCTTGGTAAATGCTATTTGTAATCTAATGTTCCAAAGACTACTTATTCAGTTTCCGACAACTTGTCTGGTCTTCTGTCAGTTGGAGATGTTAAAATGATTAAGAAATAGATCTTCACCCATACTTACTTATTGGCTGTTGAAATACCACGTATTTCCATATTGCTTGGCAAATAACTACTGCCTTTGTTCTCTGAGTGCTTTCCTGTTACCCCAGCAGCCAAGGTGCTGGGATGCTCTGGAATTCCCCCAGAATCCAGCAACTTAATGAAGTAGTAACCAGCACAAGTGAGGAGTTCCAAGCCTTTGCTCCTACACTTGACCAACATTCATACCAATTTTTAAATATCCCCAGTACCAAAACTGAACATGATGTAAATTTGTTTTTTAAAAGTGTTCTGGATACCAGATGATGAGGTGATTGATCCCAATGCGAGACTTGGGTCACCTGTAGAAAGCAGTTGAAATGTGAGTCGAGTTGGTAGGAGACAAAAATAAACCTTTTTTCCTATCCAGTCTTCACTCCTTTGCTGTTTCTAATTGCCTCTATGTTAAGAAATAAATCTCTTACTTTGTTTGTTAATAATAATTGTGTGCTAAGTAAGAGAAAGTGGCTTCTACCCAAAAGCTAAGGATCTCTCCTGAAGACAATGTATGGTTTTTTCTGTGAAGATTTAAGCCAGAAGCTTCAGTTGTGCAGAAGCCATTTTGTTTATTTCCTAGTCCTCAAATGTCTTCTCAGGTTGAGATTAGAAAGGCAGAAACTTCTATGTAAGTAAACAGATACTAAAACATTTTGAAAATATTTTCAAGCAAAATGACTACTGAAGTCAATTTTACAATATGCAGCTGATCTAAAAGTGTATTTGATATCTAGCTTTTTTAATGCTACTGTACTTACTACATTTAGAAATGTTAACGGGAAGACAAGGTTTAATCAAATATTTTCATTAGACCTACATCTCAACCAAGAAGATTTTGTTGCTGTTACCCTTCACATGTGCCTTAGAATATGAAAATAATAAAGTAATAATTTCAGAGGAAAAGCAAAGTGACAAATACTTTAAGCATAGCACTTAAAAGCTCTGTTGGGTAGGAAAGTCCAGTATTTTTTAAAAGCCATATTTTTATGCAGTATTAAAACAAGAAATCTTCAATGATAGTTGTTTAAAATGTCTGCTATACATACAGGATTCGAAAGAGGCACCCCCGACTGTTTTCCATTCATATGAATGGGAAGTACATGGGTAAATTACCGCCTGCAGTGCATGATAGTGGACGTTGTACACAGCTGTTACTGTAGCCCTGTAATTATGCAAGTATCCTTCCACTGTTATACAATTAGAAGGACCTGTCTTTCTTTCTTGCATTAGGCAATGTTTTTGTTGGTGTCAAGAGCACTGAGCTATCTGTACATGTTCGGTTGTTTGTGTCTGAGTTGAATATAACTGGTACATTACAAGCAGTTCATTTTTAAAATCATGTTTTAAAAATTTGAAAAATTTCTATCATAATAAGAAAGCTTATCTTATTCCAGCTACCTTCTTAAATAATTTTTAAAAATTTCTTCCCAGTAATCGACTCTGTTGCACCCTTGCATCGTGTCAACATGGAACGTAGATAATATCAAACGTTGTGCATAATCTTTCAGTATCATAAGTAGATCAGAGGACAGAAGTAAAAGTGTAAACACAGTCAAATATTTTGTCGGTTACCTTTATAATTTAAAACATAGATTTTAAAAATCTAGAGGTAACCTTTAAAAATGGAAATTTGTTAAGATCATTGAGGGATGGCGATTTCATTGAAACTTAAATTATATAAAACAAATTATGACTTGCCAAAAAAAATGAAACCTTATAAAAGTTTACATATAACAGAAGGCATGTGATTAAAAAGATAAATGTTTTTTACTTGACTCAGATACTCAGCAGTAGTTGCGTATGGCACCTGAGCCATGAATTTACGGGTCACTTTTACAAAAGGAGCGAAGTTGGGTGGGTGGGTGGTTATATAAAACTGTTTTCAGTAACACTGACATGGATATTAACGGCTAGCAATGTATTTCTAGTTTAGAGCCTAAATATAAATCTTAATTTCTAATTCTACTAATTATACACTAGCATTCATTTGCCAAGGTTAAATAAAGACTAAATTGAAGGTCACATGGAAAACTAAGAAGAGTCACTTTTTTAACTGTTTTAAAATTTTTTATTATTTTGTTTTGTTTTTTGAGACAGAGTCTTACTCTGTTGCCCAGGCTAGAGTGCAGCAATGTCATCTTGGCTCACTGCAGCCTGCGCCTTCTGGGTTCAAGCAATTCTCCTGCCTCAGCCTCCTGAGTAGCTGGAATTACGGGTGCCCACCACCACACATGGCTAATTCGAGTATTTTTAGTAGATGTGGGGTTTTGCCATGTCAGCCAGGCTAGTCTCAAACTCCTGACCTCGAGTGGTCTTCCCACCTAGGCCTCCCAAAGTGCTAGGATTACAGGCATGAGCCACTATGCCTGGCCTAAGAATGCCAACAACCAGGTTATTAAGGATTTGAACTTAGCATATCATTAGAAGAGACTAAATTTTAAAACAAATTCAATATCACATGCTAATAAAACTTCTATTTATCATTCATTCCAATCAGTTAATGATCAGATGGCATCAATAAGTCAATATTATTTATACTTCCCAGATTTCTTAATAAGTATGCAGGAAAGAACGCACAGAATTATGACAAGTACACAAAAATCTAACAATGCATTATTATATTTTAAGAGGCTTATCCCTTTAGGTTTATGTTTTCACTAAAATTACTACATTAACTTTTACATAGGAGAAAAATAATTTCAAAAACACTAGAAAATTCAAGCTGTTTTAGCTTATTAATTTGGTAAAACAATAATAAACCCTACAAAATTGTTGTTTAAAATGATGTCCCTTTGATTGATATTAAAATGCTTTTGTATAATATTTCAGAGAAGAGTACCTGAGATTTAGGATGTAGGACATTTTCAATCTCGTTAGAATTTCACTTTCAATGTCTGCCTTAAAAAAAAAAAAATGGTTGCTAATGTCATAATGATGTTTAAACTCTGCTATATATTGAACACAGTGTCGGGAGTACTCCTAAATGCTTTGCATACGGTATCTGACTTAATCCCCATAACAACCAAATAAAACAAATATTTTGTATCCCAATTTGTCAGATGAAGACTGTGGTTCAAAGTCCTTAAATAATTTGTACTAATTAGTGGCTGAGATGGAATTACAAACAATGTCTCTCTGACTTCAGTTATAATCCGTTATGCTGATACAATATAATATCTACTTAAAGCCTGATCCAAGCTGGCCTTGGTTGAAACTGAGTCACATAATTTTCCCTAAAAAGACACAGTCTTTCCATTGGCCAGGCCTAAATCACTGCCTACCTCCAGAGTTGGATTGGAATCAACACCACCAGAACTGCATGGGCTCAGAAAGAAAAATACGTGATTCCTTCTAAAGCAGCACTGTCTAGTAGAAATATAATGTGATCTGCATATGTAATTTTAAATATTTTAGTAGCCACATTGAAAAGGCAAGAATTAGGTAAAATTAATAAATTAATTAAAATATATTTTGGCCGGGCGCGGTAGCTCACGCCTGTAATCCCAGCACTTTGGGAGGCCGAGGAGGGTGGATCACAAGGTCAGGAGATCCAGACCATCCTAGCTAACACGGTGAAACCCCGTCTCTACTGAAAATACAAAAAATTAGCCGGGTGTGGTGGCGGGCGCCTGTAGTCCCAGCTACTGGGGAGGCTGAGGCAGGAGAATGGCGTGAACCCGGGAAGCGGAGCTGGCAGTGAGCCGAGATTGTGCCACTGCACTCTAGCCTGGGCGACAGAGCGAAACTCTGTCTCAAAAAGAAAAAATACATATATATATTTTTTTATGTAACCCAATATATCCAAAACAGTATCATTTCAATCTTTTTAATATAGATAATTATTAATAAATGAGATATTTTGCATTTTCCTTAAAGTTTTCAAAATTCAGTGTATCTACACTTTCATCACATCATAATTTAATTAGAAATTCTGTTCCTCAATTGCACCAGCCTTATTTCAACTGTTGAATGCCATATGTGACTAGCAGCCACAATATTGGGCAGCACAACTCTGGAGTCTAGAAGGCACTTGAAATGTAATGTTATCAGAAGAAAAATAAACACCATTAGTTTACAAAACAACATACTGTGGCTTCCTAATTGGTTTCCCTGTTTTCTGTCTTTGAACATTCTGATCATATCAGTAAGACCAACCATATGACCAACAAGTTAAGCAATATAGACTACAATTTAAATCTTTTTATCGGTTTGTCTCAATTTAGTTTTCAACCAGTATTTCTGTGTCTAAGTTCTGACCCAGCCTGAGAGTTTTCATTATTGCACTGCCACATGTTGCTTAGTCAACCCTGCAGGACTGGGTGTCATTTGGAAGGGGTGATATTCTCCTAGGGAACATTTAGAAACCTGTGGGGGCATTTTTACTGACTCGGTGACTTGGGTTTGCTATTGTCATTTAATGGGCAAGGAAGAGAGATGTTAAATATCCTGTTAAGGATAGGAAAACCTTTTTTTTTTTTTTTTTTTTTTTAGATGGAGTCTTGCTCTGTCACCAGGCTGGAGTGCTGAAGTGCAGTTGCACGATCTTCGCTCGCTGCAACCTCTGCTTCCCGGGTTCAAGCGATTCTCCTGCCTCAGCCTCCCGAGTAGCTGGGACTACAGGCGCATGCCACCACGCCTGGCTAATTTTTGTAGAGACAGGGTTTCACCATGTTGGCCAGGATGGTCTCGATTTCTTGACTTTGTGATCTGCCCACCTCAGCCTCCCAAATGCTGGGATTACAGGTGTGAGCCACAGCGCCCAGCCCAAGAAGACATTTTCTAACCAAAATGCCAATAGTTGTTCCAGCTAAGAAATACGCAAGCTCTCCAGAAAAAGGAAAAAGAGCCAAGATGTGTACAATTTGCTAATTTTCATGGTGTAAATTCTCACATTATGGCTAATTTCAGGCAACCAATCTGACATTTTAAAAAAATGGATATAAAGTATTTTTTAAAATGTCTTTTTTTGGTGTAAAATTAGGGCTCCTAATGCCAAAAAACATGTTTGAAAAATATAATCACTTTTATTTAATCATTGAAAAGTTAGCACATATAACAAATTCATAATAAAGATTAACTTTATCTGATAAAGGGAACTGTGAATGGGAAAAAAATTAAAAGTTGACTTTAGAATATTATTTAATGTTTTATTTTTTATGAAGAGACAGTACAATAATGTAACAGTTATGTGTGCATACATATATACATTATGTGTGAATATATATACAATTTTAACAAAAATTTAAAAGCACTGACAACTGTGATTCTATTTGAGAGGGAGACAGAAATTATAACCTTACATGGGAGTTGTATTATCCTTAGTTTACTTGTATCTACTTGAAGAAACATGGAAAAGACGCTTCCCATTGAAATATATATATTTTTCTATCCAAAACTGTCCATTTTGAACTTAAATATTTAACTTACAAATTACTATTTTATCCTATATTCTTTCTGAACCTTAAATCTCATATAAACTTTGAAAACATAAAATATCCAAATACCCTACATTGAGAGAACTTCTTAGTTGATTTAAGAAAATCATGTAACTTTGAAAAAATTTTTGTTTTAACACTTTGTATCCTTGTTGTCTAAAGATTTCAAACTTTTAAAAGGCCAGGTACATAGTTTCATGATTTTAACCTAAAATTGAAGTTTAACTCTACATTTTTGCATTCATGGTAATATATAATGAAAAAGATTAATGAAAAACACTTGAAAAGGTAAAATTTCTCAATTTAATGAGAAACCAAGCCAACTTATATTTGGAAACTATTATCTCTGGATTAAATATAAATTTATTGGATATTTATAGCAATTTAGAAATACATGTATTGAAATGCTAATAAACTGGCATAGAATTTTTCTCTAAGAAATTACATCTCCCAAGTATGTATAATGAGGCTGATATTTATTGCCAGTACTGTCATAATAAAACAAATATGCTTTTCATTTTAGAGAAGCATTTTTATCAAGAAAAAAATACAGGGTTTATACTACGAAAAATACTTTCATAGAGAAAACCAATAACATGACATCATATCGCCCCCTATTGTTTATAATGGAGTATGCATCAGAAATAGTTTCCAAATTGTATACAAATAAATGGAAATTTTGGTAACTCGTGGTGGTGACTTTCAGAGTAGATACAAACATTAAAAAAAAAGCAACTGGGTTCTTAAGAGGGCACTTCCAAAGAGTTTAAGATTTACAACTTGAATAATTTGCCCATTGAAAAGGAAAATTTCTAAGAGCTCCAGAATATACAAAATAAAACCCGAGTGACGGTAACAGTAAACTTATTTTAATGTCTATTTTGAATTAATATGCTTAAATATTTTCTATTTTATGAAAATAATTACCCCAATAGACACCATACATGCCCACATAAAATGGGCATCATATAACATAACCCAAACATTCAAGTACCATATAAAAATACCCCAAAATACAATCTCTCCCAGAGGAAAGCAGGTGTGATAGACGGACCAGCCACAGGATGGCAACATTTCACCATGTAAATGCAGATAAACCAGCATTTGAGAGTGGAAATCTCCTTGAGTTAAAGAAAATACTTAAAATATGAAGTAAATAAAGGTCTATCTTCTGAAGTAAATATTACCTAAACCCCTACCAACTATCTCCATTTTAGTATGAATCAATATACCCTTTTCAATTTTATTTGGTGGCAATGTTAATTTTCACATATAATCTACTCTACATGCAATGCATACATTATTTCAACCTTTTAAAACATTCTATTAAATTTAAATTTTCAATATGTGAGGAATATGATGACCCTCCCCTTAGAACAGTTACGTATTATTGAATACTCTGTTGTAGAGCTGAGCTATCTCCCTAATCTATTCCAAACCTAAGGACTCCCTCAACCAGTCCCCCAAACCCCTTCCTAGTAGGAGAACCCGACACACACCTTCTGGACTCCACAGCTGTTCCTGGCATCCAAATGGCAAATAGCCCTAGGGTTTGTGGGAATCTGGTTATCCTTTAATGGAAATGCCTAGAGTGGGGAAATAAGACATTCTCATTCTCCTGACAGCTGGGCCCAAAGTGGCTTTCTAAGAGAATCTTCAATTGTCTATGATATTGATGACAATTAAACAATTGAGTCCACAACATTTAAAAGAACCAAGAGGTAATATTTGATTAGTTACTGTGATAAAGATAAAAGCAAGTGACTATTTTTCTACCATGTAATACCTTCAAGTTATATCTGTAACTTTATATGTCATGAAAGTTAACTCATTTTCCGAAGTATTCTCATATATGCACTATTGATTCATTCACTGACTTATAAGGTGATAAGGGTGATAACTTCTCTACATATTAGCATACAATCCAGATCAAAGATGCTATCTTCTTAGAAATTAACTTATGTCATTGTATCATTCTGCGATCAGAGGGCAAGGTCTCAGCCCTCTCACATATGGGTACCCTGCATCATGAGGAAATCCATTCAAGAAAAATATTAATTTCTTTTTACAAACCCACCATTACTGAAAGAGAAAGCTGCACACCACATTTCAAAAACTGACCAATAACAATATTTTGCCTTAAAAAAAAACATGTTCCATCATTCAGAAATCAGTTGGAAAGCAATGAGTATAAAATACACACACACACACACACACACACACACAAATATATAAAATTAGGACTACATTACAGTTTGCATGACTAACGTTCAAGAGGACATAATAATAAATATGCACTTCAAGGAAATCAATTGGACATGAAAAATGATTAACCACACAACAAGTAACAGGTTACTGTGAACATCATAATCATATATATAGATGTGTGTGTTTGTGTGTGTATAAATATATATATTTGAAATTACAGAGCAAAGATGAAAGAAAATATACTGAATTATTCATAAACATTTTTGTACATTGATTCCACTTGTACTCAAGATCCCAAAGCCTGTGCATCCCCAAAGCAGATGAAGCAGTTATAGTACAGAAATTCAAACATGATAGAAGGCTGCTATATATATTTACAAAATAAAGATATATTTTCTTGCATCACTGATGTTTCAGAATATTTTTAAAAATACATTTATTTCATAAGAAAAAATGTGTCATCAGAAATTTTCTTTTAATTTACAGCTAACCAAGAATTTTAGGATGCTTGATTAGTGTTGTTCCATAGATCAGCGATCTGAGGAATCATTAGTAACCGTAATTTACACGCAGGATGACTGAGATGTAATAAGGCCAAGGAGTAAGTTTTGTCCTGCTGACTCGTTGTAGAGAGAAGAGGGGAAGAGGATTGTAAAAATTTTGTACAGGGGAATTTTGTTTTTTGGCAATAAGAAACTCGTACACACAAACATGGGTATTCTCATCCTTTACTAATATATGTATATCCAAATAATTATGGATTAAATGATTTCATTTACCATTTAACTGTAAAAGAAATGTTAATGACAAGTTACTAGCAAAGTATTTTATACTATTTATATCTTATAAAAATAATTATTACTTGCATCTTTAATTTTATTCCACAGAACTTCTCTGAAATATCAAAACAAATAATGTTTTTGTCCTCATAGCATATTCTTCTTCCCACTAGGTGGCTCTGTTCTGAAAGTTTCTCCTCTTAATTTTAAAATTATGAATATTTATAGTTTCTGTTTTTAATTGTATAGATACTTTTTATTAAATACACATTTACATTGTGCTAGGCACTTAACTATGCTTTATTAGTGTATCTAAAGAAAAAGCAAAAATAAGTAAGTAAAAAATAATTTAAGTATTTTAGTGTAATGAATATTAGCTACCTGTTCTTGGACACTATTACATATCAGGGATCCAAACTTTTGCCCTAATTATAGATCTGTTAGGATAATTTCAGCTACATTTTACATAGAAGCCAGTTCAAAATGGCCTAAACAAAAAGGAAATTTGGGGGCGTACATATTAGATAGTCTAGGGTTGAATAATCTGTGTGTTCTATTCTGACATTAAGGACCAGCTCTTTTGGTCTCTCCATTCTGCCATTAGCAGCTTCAGTTAAAGGCAGTTTCAAGCCTCATGGCTTTAAGATAGTTACCAGTACCAACCAAAGCTACATATTTTCTTGTTCCTAACTAGCTCAAGAGAAAGAAAACACCTCTGCCCTAACAACACACCAAAATTTCATTCTATTGTACTAACTCGGCCAATTAGGTTATATGCCCAGTAATGTCACCAGGGGAATGCAATTTACTGGCTGCCGTATACCTAAGTTTCTGAAAACTGACAAGAGAAGCAGGAATTTTAGGATTGCCTGGGAACCCTCAAGTATCTCCTCTTGGATTTGGGGACAATTTGGTAAGTTGCATGACACCTACATGTATGTGAGGAATGCACAGATGTTGGGAAGTCAACCACAATCTCAACTCCCTCACTGAATAAATACACCATCCAACCTAAATTACTTAACATTCATACCTAATATTTACCATTCCAACTCTCAGTCACTATGTTTTTGTTTTGTTTTAAAAACACTTCCCTTTGAAGTTTTTTGAGGGTTTGTTTTTTTCCACAACAAAAAGTTACCTTCAACTCCTGAGCATACCTTTTTATAATATAGACATGGGTAAAATCTACATCCCTTTGAAAAAATGAACATGAAGAAAATATTTCACTTTCAAAGTAGCAAATATCCTTAGCTCTGGTATATGTGTACACTATGTATTTTTTTATACATAGCATATACATACCTTAAGTATTTTTTGATAATTTAGACATAAAATCAATTACCTATTCTCGTTAAACTTTCTTGTGCCTCACCCTAGACTGTGTCAAATAAGGCTAGTTTCTAACAGTGCATTTAAAGATAATAAAGAGCCCACTTGAGGTAAACAGGCGTTTTGAGGGGCATTGTACACAGGGTTTGAGGTCTAACTGGTTCAGACATTTGCATGTAATGAACACTGGTCATGTTGTTTTAATTTTTTTTATTCTTCCATTGCATCTACTATTTCTTCACATAATATTTGCCTCAAAAATAGTTAACTAAAGTTTTTAAATCAAATATTTACTTATCACAGTCATGATTACACTTAGAACAGATTCATATTCTAATTACATTTTTTTCAGTTGTTTTAGATTTATTTCATTGTGCAAATTTAAGATCAAGATGACGCTGAGCACTTCACAAAAGAAAAAATGCTATACAAATTATTTTTAAAAGAGAAGGATGTTTACTCTACAAATTATTTACTTTGCTGAATTATCAAAGAACTCCTATTTTCTAATCCCCAGTGAGAATGATTTTTAATTTTTTACCATTTTGTTGTAATTTACTTTGCATTTTTAATTTATGTGCTTTTTCATACATACCACAAGGGTATATAAAGTCTTGACTTTTTTAAGTTATAGACATTATGTATTTCCCATCAATACTCAAATTGACGATCAGGCATTTTCCATCTCTCTCTATATTGTTATCTCTAGGATGTGTGTTTCCCATGCAATAAGGAAAGTCTCCATGTCATTCTGCTCAAATCTGTATTACCTTTCATTGGTTCTTTTACATAAGGAGAACATCTGGCTTTATCAGAATTCAAATGCATGAAGTACTCTTTTGGATGCTTATTCTTAAAGGTGGCTGAGTGGCCAAATGCTGGCAGTCTGGTAGTTTACCAAAGGTCTGTGGTCTAGTCTGCTGTGATGGCTGTCGAAATTTGTCCAGAGCTGTTCAACCATCAGGCCTGAAATTCCTGAACCTTTACTATCAGTTGAAACTCCAAAGCTGAGAACAAAAGAGGATAATTCTTCCCATGTTTAAAAGAGAGATCAGAGAAGCTGTGTTAGACTTGCTACATAATGACCCTAAAATAGTCAGACACCTTAGCCCACCACCTACCACAAGGGTTTATAAGAGGCAGCGAGGAGAGTGATTCTTGGATGACTTTGAGAGAACAGGTTTTTGGAGAGAATTGTCAGAGACCCCTGCTATTTTCCAGCTCTATAGAAAGGGGGAAAATGTGCTTCCTAGTCACCTCGAAACAACAGGAGAGCTTCAACCCTATCACTTGGAAAACTCGATCTCAGATTTTGGGAGTTCATGGGTTGCTATAGTCAGTTCCTGATTCTCAGTTGGAAATGTGTGAAAATTAAAAATGCAGCAGGAGGCATCTTGACATATGAATGATGGGTGTGAGACGGGGAAGCATGTGTATGTATACTCCTTATAAGCCACATTGACCCAGGGAGGTCCCCAAGTAGCAGGACATGAAATGTTTGCAAAAAGGATCCAGTAGAAAGCAAAAAGAAGTTTGACCTATTATAAAATAAATGAATTCAAGGAGAGTGTAAGTTGTCAGGAATACAGTAACTTTTCTATTTTCTGTGTGGTTACACAACCAATAATATTTAGTCAGACTTATGGTATTTTGAGTTTGGCTTTTCAGCATTGAATCTTTTAAATTTAAATTAGTGTTACAGTCATTGAAACAAGTAGATGGTTGAAAAGCCAAATCTACAAAACAAAATATATTCAATGACATCTAGCTGATATCCTATCCCTTCTGCCCTGCTCCTGCACTGTTTCCTCTTCTCGTATAGGTAACTATTATTTTGTGGTTGCATTTCAATACACACCCATGATATATATGACATATAATATTTACACACATAATGCATATCCATATGTGTGTATACATAATATATACATATAGTGTATATATAATATATATAATATATACATATAGTATATATATGATATATATACTATATATACATATAATATACATACATATGTATATATTATATATTATATATTATACATATATAATATATAATATATACATATAAGATATAGAGTATGTCATATGTACATATATAATATATAGTATGTTGTATATACATATATATGTGTTATATATATTTTATATGTCTAATATACATATATTATATACATATATAGCATATATGTATAGTATATATAGTATATATAGCATGTTGTGTATACATACATAATATATGTATATATGTATAATATATGTATATATAACATATGTATATTATATATGTATATTATATACATATATAGTATATATACTATATATTTATATATAGTATGTATAGTTATATACATATATAGTATATTATATATACATATATAGTATATTATATATACATATATTATATATATACACACACACATAGAGAGAAAGTGGTGAAGTTTTCCATAGAACTCCATTGTGTGGATATACCATAATTAATTCAAATTATTCCTTATTGATGTATACTTGATTATTTCCAGTTTTTGCCATTACCAATAGTTGTTGGAGTTAAGAGAGAAACTTGGAGAAGGGAGGAAGATGAGCCTGGGAGCTAAGAATGGAACAAAACCTGTAAGGCTTAGAAGGTCATAGTAAAAAGTTTTGACATTTTTTCCAAGGGCATCCATAAGCCATTGAAGAGTTTCAAGCAGATAACTGACATGACGTAATTTTGCCTACGTCTGTGTGAACTGAAGAAAAGAGGACCAGGAAGGTGGCTGTTGCACGAATTGCAAAAGCAGTTCTCTGGTAGGAAGATAATTTTTATTTTTGAAGTATGTTCTTTGCTTATCCTGAAGGCTGCAATTTGAAATCATTTCCTAGGAGAGCAGATTGATACACACAAAGTTTGTAAGATACTTCAAAATAGGTTTCCAAGAATAAAAGCTCAAAATAAACTTTGATACTATAATATATTGGCTAGTCCAAATACATATATTTATCTAATATATTTATAGCATATCAAAAGTTATATATAAGTTATAAGCTATTTAAGAAATATGCGGAGTAATTTCTATATGTATACAAAGATATAAATCTAAAATAATTTTGTGGTCAATTAGACCACTAAAAATTATTTAGTTTTTCAGAATCTCTGATATGATTTGGCTGAGACCCAAGTCTTTTATTTATCTTTCTACTAATCTTCAGTAGCTACTGTGGCTAATTTCATTGTCCACAATATCTGTGTATATCTCTATAAGTACACTACGGCTGCAGAGAGTGGTGGCATATGACCAGCTGAAGGAGGAGAAAAAAGCCGGGATTTGGTTTATTAATGGGTTAGCTTAGGATATCAATATAAAATGAACATGTACTATATTGCACTCATATTCATGTGCAGCCTTGAAGATATTACAGATGGAAAACTTTCCAACATGCTGAGCTGCAAGCAGTATTGCTGTTCATCTATTTTGTGAAGAAGAAGTGACACAGAGTCCACTTGCGGTAGAGAGAATATACACAGATTCCTTGGCAGTAACCAGTGGCCTGGCCTTCTGGTCAAGGAACGAGAAGGAAAGGATTGAGACAAAAAGTTATGGGGTAGAGTTACATGTCTGGCTATATGGAGTGGGCAGAAAGTATGTATATTTTTGTGTCAACTTTAATGCCCACCACAAATCATACACCATGGAAAGGGACTGGAAAAACAAGTAGTCGAAATTGCTTGACAAATTGACATTAGCATATGTCATCATCAACAACCCCAGATCTGTCACAGAGGGTACGTTAAAGGAATAGTCATAATAGCAAAGACGGGCACTACATAGGGACCCACGAGCACGGACGTCCACTTATCAAGTTCTGCAAAGCTATTCCTGTTTCTGAATTTGTAACTTGTTCAACAACAGAGACCAATTGTGCACCTGATTGTTGAAAAACAATTCTCCATGTGTCTCTCACATGTCTGCATGTCCGCAGTGGCTCTGGTTTTGTTCAGAACCATCTTTTCAAGGGTGTTTTTATAGCAAATAACCTTGAAGGACAGATCTTGTCTTTCATTGGAGGAAAGGGCAGGTTTGTTCACTAGTAAAATAATTACTCCTCCCTCTAGGGAAAAAATACAAGTTACTTGTAGTATAAAATATCTGTGTTCCCTAAAATTGCCCTGTAGTTTAGCTTACTGCATGTGTATTCCTTTTCACAAACCTCTTTGGGAATTGGAGCTGGGGAAACCAGAACAAAAATGATGATTACTTTTAGAAGAAGAGATTTACCAGAGGCTGGGGGTTCGGGTGGTGAACAAGGGAATGGGGAGTTGTTGGTCAAAGGGTGCAATGTTTCTGCTACACTGGAGGGATAAGTTTTGAGATTTATTGCACAGTTGGGTAACTATACTCAGTAGTAATATATTGTATATTTCAAAATAGCTAAGAGAGTAAATTTCAAATATATCAACACAAGAAATCTTAAATGAGATGATGGATATGTGAATTAGTTCAGTTTAATCATTCCACATTGTATACATGTATCAAAACATCACATGGTACTCCATAAATGTAATACAATTGTGATTTTTCAATTGAAAATAATATTAATTTTTTTAAAATGATCCTCTAACTAATGCTATTCCATTAAGTATTAACTGGCACATTGTCTCTTATCCAAGAGTCTCATTTTTTCTTCCAAAATTGATGAAACGATGGCAGACAAATTAATTACTGACAAATTAGGTAAAATGTCAGATCCTTCACAGTTCTTGACATCAATATGTCCTTATTAGGTGGGGAGAGCAACCAACCACTTGGCCCTTCCCATACTGGAAAGGTCATCAGTACATTTCTCTTAGAGGGATATATGCCTGTTCTAGGTTTGATTTTGCCATTTTTACTTACACAGTTTCAATCAGTCATTTTATAAGAATGTATGGAATTTCTAATCTAAAAGCAAGAATTTCACATAGCACAGCATCTGAGCAGGGGTTCTACAGAGCAGAAGTACACGAGTGGGCCTAAGACCATGGAATCTACAGGTTAAATCACATACCTAACATCCAGAAGCAGCTGGTTTTATCAAAGGCTGGAACAACTTTTTAAAGGCAGAGATTTAGAACCAGCCCAAAGGTAATTCTCTGAAAGGATGGGATGCCATTGTTTGGTATGTTTTATGTGAATTAAAACAGAGACCTCGGTATGGTATTTTGTCCTCAATAGTAAAAATACATGGATTCAAGAACTAAAGGATATACACAACAGTGATCCTACTTATCATCGCTCCCAATTACTAACTGGGGAATTTTGTGCTCTTCATCTCTACAATTCTGGGCTGTACAGGAATGCGGGTCATGAAATCCAAAAAGAGTATCCTCTTACCTAGTAAAACAGCAAGGGTCTCATTAAATTATAAGCTACAACTGCCCCAGAACACCATGTCCTCCAAGGCTCCTTATATCCAGGGACTAAATGACAAGAATAGTAATCAACATACTAACAAGAATAATTGACCCTGAGCAACAGGTGAAGGTAGGGGTTTGTTCATTTGTTTGTTTGTTCCGCAATGGGGACAAGGAGAAACACATGGAACTCAAATTATTCACATGAGCACCTCCTGGTACTCCCTTGCCCATTGAACATGCAGCAACGCAGGCTTGAGTGGGGTATATTCATCAAGCATTCAGATCCTCAGGAATGAAAGTTTGAATCACACCACCAGGGAATCAATCAATATTTACTGATGTGATAGCTGAGCACAGGGATTTAGAATGGATTTTGTAGATGGAAATGAGTAAGCACCAATTGCAGCCCAAGAACCCCTGCAGTGACTGGGGCTGTAGGAGGAAAGACCCCTGGGAACAAAGATGCAACTTCTCCCAAACCAGGGTGGAGAAGTAAATCTATTTGGAGGAAGTGGTGGACGATGGCAGCCATGAAAATGCACCACTCAGACCTCTTGCTAAAGGGAGTGTAACTGACTGACAGCCATAACTGTTGCACCCAAATCTGCCAATATTATTATGCTAAGGCCACACTTCAGCACAGCAGAAATTCCTCTGATGGGTGGCTTTGGCTCAAGGGGTCCCCACTGGCTTGACCAAAACTTTCTACAAACTACACTGCAGACACTCATTTCTTCTTTCATTCACGTGGGTCAGAACAGCATTGTGTATAGTCCAAAGAATTCCCCAGCTCCTCCAACTCTTTTACACTTGTCCCTTACAGATGTTTTCCCCAATACATTTCTGGCATGTCAAATTCCATCTTAGTGTCTGCTTCTTAGAGGACCTGAACTAACTCAGTGACTTACTGTCAATAAATACAATGAGAATAAAAGGCTTTATATTAGGTAAGCCACTACCAATAGTATCACCAGTGATCCTCATTGGCTCTCGTGGGTACAATCATCATTAATTTTGTGAATTTGGATAAGAAATAAAAGCTAAATATCCTGACTTGCATTCGAAGTTCAAGGGATATTTCCATATTTTAAAATGGAAGGAAGTTCTATCTAACTTTCAATTTTAAGTGAATAATCTGAAATGCAGTGACATACTAAAAGGCAATATCTAGAGAAGAATCTATCAGAATTCTTTAAGTGCTTTCCATATGCTCTTGAGTTAATATCAGTATTTGGCAGTACCTGTCTGTGTGAAAGATATTTTCAAAGATTAAATACACAAAATCTCATTACAGATCAGCATTAACAGATGAACACTTGCAATTTAATTTGATCATAGAAAACACTAATTTTGAACCCCAATTAAATGAAATAGTATTTCTAAAAGATAATTCCATCCTCCTAATTAGTAGCCTTGGATTCCCCAAAATTATCTTTAATTTTTATGTTTTATAATTTCATAAATAAGATTTGTAGAAACCTATTTTCCCATTTGCTACAAAAAGACCTGTAAAACATTCTTGATTTTGCCTCTTGGCTGGCCCACAAAACCTAAAATATTTATTATCAGTCTCTTTAACTGTGACAACATACAGTATAGGTTATAACTATGACAGAGTCAAATACTGAAACCATAAAAACATCTTCATTTTCTGTATTGCATATTAATTGAATATCAGAGTTTTATTTGAGAGCAACTCTACGATGCCTTTTTATTTAAAGGCATCACACTGGCAACAAAACAGATATGTGAATGGAAAAGTTCAATGAGTAGTTTCAGAATGATGCCATTTAGGTTTATATAACCCAGTTCCTCTAATACCACCTGAAGCCATTGTTTGTGGCTTGACATAAGACAAAGTTATTTGAAATTGTTCAATATTTTCCATTATATTAGAACTTTCAATATGCTATCAGATGCACTACTAATTTAATTTGTTATTATGTTACTGCCTAAAATGTTTTAGCTGTATTTAAGACAAAATACAAAGACATACCAATAACAGTAATCTAGGGTAAAATATATAAGTACCCAGAAATTATATGTTTGGTCAGACCAGGAAATTATTCATGGATTCTACCTGTTTTCTGTCATACTCAGTGGCACATCAAAAAAAAAAAAACTATCTCAGAGTGAAATAAATATATAGTTCATACACAATTGAGAATTTAATAATATAACACACTTAATGAACTTGTGTTCACATTAGTAATATTTAAAAGGTATAACGTTAGAACTAGGGTGCCCCTAATAATGATGGTTTTAAAAAATATGCACACCCAAAATAAAGCTTCAAATTAAAAATAATAGATATTACTTATATTGCTTTTCTGAATGGAATTTCAAGACTTATTAAAAGTATAAAACAAATTAGACTGAGATTGTTAATGTCCTTTTTATTATTATAGAAGATAAATGCCTTGTTAGAATTAAATTCATCTCAAACTTATTCCTTCAACATGCTAATTAATAGAACAGGATCACGGGTTTGTTAATTAAAATGAGATACCTCAGGGAATTGAAATTAATTTTGATGTCCTAATAGATACCCTTACATCAATAAATCTCCCAGATGTTTTGTCAGCATTATATAAAAATGTATAAAGACATTTTTAGCTTGATTTTGGCTAAAATGAGAAGGAATTATTCATTTTAGGCTAGTTACAATGTATGAGGTAGATTAATGTAGTTTTTCATTAAGACTAATCTCTATAGATATGTTAGAAATTTTAGAGTAAGCTCTCAAACACTATATATCTAAGTCATTTGTTCAAATGTGATCCTGCTTAATAGTTACTGAAAGCAATAACCATCTGGCAGATGTTTCCTGGCCTATGTGAAATGAGTTGAGGGGCTCATTTCTGTTTCTATTGAACACATGTCCAGGTCACTAGAAATACCACCACAATTTGTACCCTAATTAGCAATCTCAAGCATGTTGTGGGCTGCATGGTAATGGAACATGGGCTACTCTCCAAATTTGGATATAAATCTATTCAGATACAAATAGAAATGCCCTTGTAGGGTCAACATCAAGAGAGCTCGCATTTCTGTGTAGTGTAAATTTAAAGAACAAAAAAGATATTTTGGCTTATTCATTTGGCATTTTCTCTGAAAATTCTTCTTTCTCAGTAATAATTGTAAAACATAACACAGAGCGAAAGAGTATTGTGGCTTTGGTTCTTAACATTTGGGAAACACAGACCCCTTTGAGAATCTGATAAAAGCCACTGAGCATTCACCAAAAAAAAAATATATATATATATATATACATACACCAATATTTCTATATAATTTCAGAGTTTTCACAAAATATCCTTACTTTAGCATAATTAAAAATCTTAAAAATATGATCAATATTTTCACTATGATGCATAGGCTAATATCAATAAACAAGGCTTTTCATTGCAATACTAAGGTCAATAAAAATACATGGTAAGAATTTTTAAATAAAAGCATTCAATAAAATCTATATCATTTCTTTTATATCCTAGCTAGAATCTCACACACACACACACACACACATACACACACACACACACAAATTCCAGATGATTTCTGAAGTTAGTAGTTCTTTAACATCTGAAGCTACATTTAAAAGTCTGTGGTCATATAGGCCACATGTTTATCGAGTCACCTGCATTACATGAGTCCTTCTGTTTGGTTCATAGATATCAAACACATACTATGAATGGATAAATAGAATGTTCTTGGCCTGCTCAGAGAACCATTGCCAAAGTATAAAAATAAAACTCATTTCATTGAGGGAAAGCAAGAATTTTCCTTTTACATCAAATGTATATAATAGTCACAAGGGTGCTATGATCTGAATGTTTGAGTCCTCTCTCTTCCAAATTCATATATTAACATCCTAACCCCCAAGATGATGGTATTTGGAGGAAGGATCTCTGGGAGATGATTAGGTCATGAGGATTAAGGTCTCATGGATGGGATTAGTGTCCAGACATCAAATCTTCCAGTGCCCTGATCTTGGATATCTCAGCCTCCAGAACTGTGAGAAATAAATTTTTGTTGTTTATCAGCTTCCAAGTTTATGGTATCTGTTTTAGCAGCCCAAACACACTAGGACAGTGGGTATGTGGCACTTGGGAAAATTCATTCAAAAACCTTTATAGAGTTAAAATGAAAGAAACAAGATAGGGGAAATTTCTGTCCTTTTCACAGAAACGAACATAAGGAAATAGTTGGTTATAGCATAGCATAACAAAAGCTTTGCTCGGGAAGGACAAGTTGGCATGGTAGCCTCTGAGAAATAGATCTAAGAGAGAGCTGAGGGTCTCTGGACTTAGAGCTCCTAAAAGGTCATGTGTGTATTTCATTTGATTCTAAGTACTTTGTCCAGGACCATGACAGGTCCATAGAAAGGCTATAACAGAGATGTATTATTGTTAAAAATCCGATTAACAATGGAATTGGTGGTGATGGTGTGTGTGTGTGTGTGTGTGTGTGTGTATGTGTGTGTGTATGTGTGTACAATTTATAGACCATCCGAGTTTTTGAATAATCAATATGGATAATTATTTTTACATTTTATAAAAATTTTTATAGAAATCTGAAGACCAGAAGAGATGTATGAGCTGATATTATAGATTTTTGAGTTGATAGAGATTAGAGCCAGCATGTAGATACAATTGTTCAGGGAAAGGGTATAGAATGAGAAAATTAAAAAAGAGGATCAAGGATGAAGCATAGATAACACCAAAATTAAAAGTTAGGTAAAAACAAGAAAGCCCTTAGTGTCATAAAAGCAAAACTAGGGGGAAACACTATCAAATAAGCCAAAGCGGGAAAGTGTTTTGAAACAAGGGAGTTGTTAACAGTCAATGCCAAAAGAGGTCAAGTGAGTAAGGATTTCAAAGCATATTTAGGTTTGGCAACCAGAGGGCCATATGTTACCTTGGAAACAGCAGTTTCAGAGAAGCGATAGGCCTTTGAAATAGCGAGCGGAAGCAGATTGCACTTGTGTCAGTAGAGAATGGTGGGTGGTGGGTGGGGAGAGAAAGTTGACAAGGCAAATATTGACACATGTTTTAGGAAGCTTCTACTCAAATGAAAGAAACAAAGGGTTTGACATTGCAGAGCTGCAAAATAGGAAAATATTCTTTCACATTTTCTGCCATATGATATTTAAATCCCAAGCAAAGAATTCCACACAGATTTATGATCTTCGTGCCAGGAACAGGAGGTCAAGAAAACATTACAATGAATTACTAGAAATAATTTATGGAACCACCTTTCCTCTATGTTTATCTGTCCAAATTACTTATAAAATATGTCCGAGGTTAATGAGATAAAGCAGATAAGCCCTGGACCTCCCTTAAAACTCCGTAGCACTATCTACTTCTTCTACTTTAATTAGTCTGCTGTGGAAACACTTCCAAAGCTAACGTAACATTTCTCAGATTCTTCTTGGTTATAAAGAAGATAAAATATAAGGGAAAAATTAAATAGAGATGATGTGCAAGCTCTTGCTTCAATTTCCTTATCTACAAATACTTGCAACCAAATCCTAGCCAGATCCTACTATAATTTTCACATTTCTTCCTTGCCATTGTTTTGTTTGTTTTACTTGGCTAAACAATGGGTTTTCTTCTTGAGTTCTTTTGTACACTAATATATCCAAATGTAAATAAATTGAAACAGTCCAAATGAATTAGATGAAAATTTATGTATTCCTTTTTTCCTATATATAATAATTTTTAAAACGGAAAACTCTCAGATATAGTTTGTTTTTCTTTGCTGATTTAAACTGGAAGATGATCGGACCCTTCGCTTTCCTCTAGCATGCCAATAAGGAGGAGTATGGTGGGCTTCTGTGAGATTCCCTATGGTCTCCTGCTTTGGAAATCCTATTTCAGTTATAAATGAAAGATAAATCTATCTTAAATTATTTTCTTCTCACTTTTTAAAAAATTTTTTTGATGTCATTTCTTTTTAAATTTTTGTTTTTAATTTTTGTGGGTACATAATAGGCATATATATTTATGGGTTATATATTTGATACAGGCACGCAATGCAATATCCATTACCTCCTTTATGTTACAAACAATCCAATTATACTCTTTTGTACACTCTATATGTGTACAAAAAAATAGAAAGAAAGAATAAGACCTGGTGTGTGATAGCACAACAGAGGGACTATAATCCCCTCACTCTTTTATCAAGATATCTTGGTGGCAGAGCCACTTAAGGCATTCTGTGTTACTTGATAGGCAGGTTTCATACCTCCGCCTGCCTGGACAAAATTACAGATCTCTTCTAGATTCAGCATCAACATGAAAATGCAGTATTTTTACACTAAATGGACAAATTAGGCTTGCTTATTAATCGAATATTATCTTGATAAATGTAAGAAGACAATAAGAGAACTCCCTAAAATAGATAAATGCCAGATTTTAAACAGGAACATGAAAATAATCTTTAGCCTGAGAGGTCACATGGTACTCCCTTTCTCACTTTCACTTTCTGAAGGAACTGCTCATGTGGGATCGCATATTTGTTTAATAAACTATCTGGCTTTCAATGACTTAATGGACCTTTGTTTGTGGAGCAAAATAGGCAATACTGAGTTTTTTGTGAATAGCAACCTGAATATTACTTTATTTCTACTTAAGTGTAATATTTGAAAGCCTTATTCCACTGGTATATTAGAGGAATTTTGAGTGAACATGAAGTAATTGATCACAAAATTTTTAGACTTTCTAGGCCAATTGTTTTAAGGAAAATTTTGAGATAAAATCAAAACTTCCTTATTAAAAAAGAGGAAGTGGGAATCCAGAATCCCACCTGCTCAGCCTCACTGAAGCCTCCAATCTTGTACTGACCCTCATACACACAGCTGTCCAAGAGACATCTTCTTGAAACCTGAGGTTTTCTCAAGACACATTTTAAAATTCATTGATCTGGTTTATTAGTTTATCACCTTTCTTTCCTTTTCTAACTTGGGTTATTTTATGGCTCATAATCACCTTCAACTGAAAAACAATCAACAAACATGGCTGGAACCAAATTTTGTAGAAAACATACAAAGCATTTGTGAAATTAAGAGAAAATTACTCACCGTATCAATTCGCTGTAATTAAATCTGTGTGTATGTCTGTGTGTGTGCGTGTGTGTGTGTGTGCACGTAATCCCTTATTATAGCATCTAATGCAAAATATGTTAAGTGCATGTGAATTTTCTTCCTTCTGTTTTCTTTCTTCAAGTATTCCCTTTCTCCCATGAAACAAGGGATGTAGAGATACACCCTAGGCTTATTTTTTAAGAAAACAATATTATTTAAAGTCATTATTATCTAATAAGAATTATTTTGTTGTGTTTCCCAAACCATGGGTATACATATTCTAAACATGGGCTGTAGAAAATGGAATAAATTTGAAGGAATTTCCCAATAATGGCTTTTAGGACCTGCTACACCTTGATGGGACTGGTTTCCCACTTCTGAATTCTATCAGTGTGACCCTGGTGATGTAATAAATTTTAAAATCACAGTAGCTCCATTGTAGTGGTTAGAGGGGGCATTTTAAGCAAAAGACGTGACTCATGGAGTCATGCTAGGTTCCTCATTCTGAATTTTTGCTCACACATGAGGCGTGGCTTTGTAGGTTGTGCAGTATACAATGTCGTATTATCTATGAGAAGGCCACACAACTGCACACAGGGCAAAAATCATTGATTCCAGTGATTTTTATGACAGATGAAAGTAAAATCTCAGTTCTAACAAAACAGAAAAGGGTCTCAATGTAGGGATTCCATGACAGATCTTTATTTTAGCCCCAGACACCCACTCTCTGTCCATCTCCACCCATCCCTACCCTGCTCTCTGCCCAGGGAAGCTGACTTCTTTCGTCTACAAAACAAAATTTTCATGTCCTCTGTCTTCTTGTTGGCATTTAGTCAGTGAAGAGCCGGGAGATTGTGAAGGTGGGAAGAGAGTGAAGTCAGAGTGGCTATTTCCCTGTCTCAATCCCTCTCAAGACAGCCAACCTCCGTGACTCTATTCTTCTGGATTCTTGTTTTAATCATATATTTCTCTTTAGGACTGAATAATAGACTAAGGGGTATTTGTCTTTTGTCCCACACTCACGGATTTATAAATAATGCCTTTGCAAATGAGCGTTCTGGATCTTCTTCCGTTTTGAAGGTGTGGTCGAGTTTCTATTGGTACCCTGACTGCAGTAGGTCCCTTCCTCACGCACACTCAGGCATTGCATGTCTAGCCCTTCCTTGTGCTCATGCTCCACATTCAGAATCTCAGTTCCACTGATATATGCCCCTGCATCTCCCTAATAGGAAAAAGGAAGCAAGGGGATGATCTAAAAAGAAGTATAGAGGCCGGGCGCGGTGGCTCACTCCTATAACCCCAGCACTTTGGGAGGCCGAGGCGGTCGGATCACGAAGTAAGGAGATCGAGACCATCCTGGTTAACACAGTGAAACCCCGTCTCTACTAAAAAAAATACAAAAAATTAGCCAGGCGTGGTGGCGGGCGCCTGTAGTCCCAGCTACTCTGGAGGCTGAGGCAGGAGAATGGCGTGAACCCGGGAGGTGAAGCTTGCAGTGAGCCGAGATGGCGCTACTGCACTCCAGCCTGGGCGACAGAGAGAGACTGTCTCAAAAAAAAAAAAAGGAATAGCATTAGGAGATATACCTAATGTTAAATGAAGAGTTAATGGGTGCAGCACACCAACATGGCACATGTATACATATGTAACAAACCTGCACTTTGTGCACATGTACCCTAAAACTCAAAGTATAATTAAAAAATTTAAAAAAAAGAAAATCCAGCAGATATGCTTATGTTCATCTTCAATTAGGAGAGAAATAAAAATTCCCGGACACTCCCTTTTACTGTGAGAAATGCCACTACAGATTGCAAAAGAAGAAATATTTTGATTTTAAATTTGTTTAAAGTGCCTAGTGCTCAAAACATGATATCAAACCATATAAAAGCTTTAAAATATGAGTTTTATATTCCATTTTCCAAACTCTGGTTCCATTGTCTTTAACATTTCCCTTGGGATAGATGTCAGAAAATAATCTTAAAATACTCTAAAAATATTCAACTCTCTAAATATTATAAATACATAGAAACACTTATAAGATTAACCTAACATAATGCTTCAAATTCCTGATTTATCAATTTAACAGTATCTATTTATTCTCAATATAGATTATCTAAGGAAATCACACTTTCTTTCTCCATATGTGTGTGTGTGTGTGTGTGTGTGTACACATAAACAACTGCTGTTATGTTTTCAAGATTTATGTAATTTATCTTCTATTATTTACATATAACCAAGACTTTTGGGTTTTATTCATAGGTGGATTACAAAAAGTGAAGACGCATAATAGTATTTATAATATAATGGCATACAATACTTCAGAACAAAGTTGCACGAAAGAAAAAAGTACAAGTAACCTTAAGGTACTAAATATGAGCCACTAAAGGGAAAATATTCTCAGCATTAAGGTCAAATTAATTCTGTTTTCTGATAATCAATTGCTCAAAATCATTAGTGTGCTTGTTTCTCCACCTTGAACTGCAAATCTAGTTATATATAATTTTAAATGGAAGATAATTAAAAATAATCATATAGCCATCAATATATTGTACACAAATACAGCATTATTTATGTTAAACTTTCAATGAATTTATTAATCCTAGGAAAAACTGATAATGAGAATGAAATCACGGCTTCAGAAGGGTAACCTTGGTAACAGTTTGGCTTGGTTTCCATGGTTACAAAGAGTACACTGAGAGGCTCAAAGAATCACAATTTCCTTTGATTGGTAGATTCTCAAAAATGATGATTTGGAAAGTGACAGAGGATTAAAAAAGAAAACATTTTTCTCATGAGGAATGAGACATTGGAAGTAATAATACCATACTGATGGTTGGACACATGACAGACCATTGAAAATTAATGAAACTTTTGCTTCTTCATTAAAATATTGGGTAGAATATCTCCATTTTTAACAGTATGAATCTGTAAACAAAAAATCCTGCTCCTGATTAACTAGCTAAAGTATATTAGATTGTTTATAATCTACTTTAAATATTAGCTTAAAAATCTATTACTTAACTTACCTTGTGAATGAACCCAGACTAAAATACATATTTTTTTAAATCTCTGTATTATTTTATGGAGTTTAATAGACAAAAGCTATGTTGTAATAGAAAGCATAGTAAGAAGAGCACTTAGAAAACTAGAGTTGGGTGTATATCTGTAGTTAGTTGCATAATTTAGGTATATCATTTTAGCTGCAAATTGCTTTTCTTCTCACCAAGTAACTAGCAGTACACACTATCAAAAATAACACAAAAACTGAAAAACTACCTAAGCTACTGATTAGAAAACACTATTCTGCAGGATTTTAAGAATGTCCTGCATGCCTTGAATCCCATGATTTTAAAACATTTTCTTTCAACTTGAAACATAAACTTGAAGAGATGCGTAGACAGTCCAGGTAAAAATTGTGGACAAAGCTCTATATACTTTAGTCCCCCAAGCCTCAGATGACTCAGGAAAAATATTCAACACTCTTCAGGGCTTTCTCTCAGAAGGAAGAATGTTCAAAAAAAGAAGAAGAAGAAGGATTGAACGATCTTTCCCAGAGTTAACTGGGAAAAGCAAAGCAATTGAAGACTAAGCATTAAAAAAAAAAAAAAATGCAAATCCTCTGAGAGAGGGAAAGACGGTGAAATGAGTGCACTAAAGGCCATGGATTTAGTAGGGATCATAACGCCAACCCTAGTCCCCTCTACTATGCAGTGCCTTAAACCCTCAAATTCTAACCTCATAGTCAATAGATCAGTCATTCTTGAAATTTTGTGATCAAAAGCAACAGTTTCTACTTGTGTTTCATTCCAGTGTGAGGAGAGAGTGTGGAAATGGCTACTGGAAGAAGTGATGAGAGAATTACCTAGGCTAACCACCTCGGGAGCAAAGGAGGGCTCTAGAGTCCACTTTATTTTGAATGCAAGAGCACCCACCACAAAACAGAAGCAGCTGCACAGCCAACTTAGTATATTGAAACTTGGTACAATATATTTCACAAAAAAATGGAAAAAGGAGCACAGAAAACATATCCTTTATATAAAATATCACAGAACCTAGGTTGAATTCTCCTCTTGAAACTTCGTGGTCTTAGGCTACATAAAAGTAACGCAATGTGAAATAACAGTGTTAAACTGAAGCTCTGTGAATTTTAAATTAGGTTGAAAAATTTACCCACACTGCATCATAACAATTAGAAGACCATGATATAGAAAAAAGAAAGCAGCATGTCAACACTGCAAATATACCATTATAAAAGGAAGGAATAAAAAAGAAAGAAAGAAACAGATAAAAGAAAGAGAGGAAAGAAAGAGGAAGAAGAATGACCAAGGAGATAAGAAGGAATAATGGCATACAAAAATGGAATAAAAAATCAACTCTAGAAGAAAAATATTACCTAACAAAATAAAGAAAAATATTGCACTGTTTCTTGGCAAAGAACTTACAGAAAACACATTCAAGGTATCAGTATACTAAGTTTGCAATAGTAAAATAGCAGATTAAAGTGAAAATACAGAGCTAAGAGCAAAACTCAAGAGGAATTAACAGTATTAAGAACTAAAAAAAAAATTGGAAAATAACAGGTAAAGTAAGTAACCTAGATAATATTAAATAACATAAGTAGAACAGATAACACAGCCTTGAGGCCATAAAGTGAACGCAGAGAAACAAGACCAAGTGATTAAAGTAACTAGAAAAAAAAAAAAAATATAGACACAGAGTAGGGAATAAAAGTAAACCCTAAAATCTAGAATAACCCTTGTATGCTAAGTAGAGAACACAATCGATGGGACAAAAAAATTTCTTAAGAAAAAAATCTAACATATAGTAGTCCACCTCTTGAGATTCAAGGGTAAAGATAGACTTCTTCTCTCATGTAAGCAGTAAAAGCAAGACATTTATGAGGTGGAGAATGCATATTGTCTTTAGACATCCACATAAATATTCAGAGACTATAGAACAGTCTACAATGTAACGGGACATGAAATGTAAACAAAGAATGCTATACTCAACCAATCTGCCAAGCTAGTATAAAGGCAACAGAAGTTTTCAGATACACCTGAATTAAGAAAATATGAACCCATGAACCCTTCATGAAAACACAGCATCATGACAAATATAACCACCAATGATATGGTAATGTTGTGGTTAAAAGGCTAATGATAAACTCTAAAAATTCTATATATGACTTAGACTTAAATATTGTTAAGAAATATGATTGTGGAAAACAACTTTTGACTTTATTAAATATGCATGATCAGTTTGTAAGGTTGAGGCTCTAAAAGAATACAAATAAAACCTTTAACTTCCATGCCAAGAAAGAAAAAGAAAATAAGGAGAAAGAATTAATAAAATTTTATCAATTCAAAAGGAGACAATGTGACTTTTTTAAATGAATCAGGAAAATAATATGTAACATATGAAATAAGATGGTAGAAATAAGCCCAAATAAATCAGAAATTGAAATAAATATAAAAGTAATATACATATTATCTACTGGAATATGTATATTACCAGATTGGATGGTTTTTTTAAAATCAGGTATATTTATTTTACATTTAAAATTTTGGAGGGCATATGATCTAGAAATTGAGTTAATCACAAACTTGTTTAATTCAACATTATCAGAACTATCTCTTATTTAGGTATTGCTTTACACTAATGTACTTGATGCATGTATTGGTGTGTATCTTGAAATACCTTTAAGATTGTTTTATGTTGTGTGTTTCAACTATTTTGTTGTCATCTTGAGAATTAACTGTAGGGAACGGGCAGAAATGAGAAGTTTGTTTATGAGATGACTGCAATAACACAGGCAACAAAATATTATGACTGGACTAGGATGGAAGTCATAGAGTGCTGAGAACTGGTTGGAGTCTTTATGTATTTTGAAGGAAGAGCCAAGGGATTCTCTACATAAAATATAAGGTAAACGATTTTTTTTTCTATGAACTCTGCAGAGAAGTAAAAATATAAAGTATGAGATAAAAAGGGGAGTCACTAATGGCCACAAGATTTGGCCTAACTGGAGAGATAGGGTTGGCATGCACTGGGTGGGTAAAGCAGATTAGGAGTTCAGTTTTCATCCTGTTGAGTTTGAAGTGTTATTATACAAGTAAAGAATACAAAACAGAAGCCTGAGCTAGAGATATAAATTGGAACAGTCAACATGTATAGTTTATTTAAAGCCATGAGACTAGACGAGATAACCCAGGAAGTGAATATATAGATAAAGGGATTTAAGGAAGAAGACTGAGGCACTACAAAATAGATGTCTGAAAGAAGAGGTGTTGCCAGCAAAACGGACTGAGAAAGAATGATCAGTAAAACCAACAAAAGGTGGCATGCTAAAAGCCAATTGAGGAAAGTGTGTCAAGAAGGAGGCTGTGATCAACTGTGTCAGGTGTTGTCAGTAGGTCAAACAAGAGGAGACACAAAAATTAATCACTGGACTCAAGGACAGGGAGATTATTATTAACTTTAACAAATGCAATTTGTAGAATAGTAAAGGCAGAAGCTTGAGTGGAGTGGGTTGAGGGAGTATGGGAGGAAAGAAATCAGGGGCTGCAAGTACAAAACTCTTCTGAAGAGTTTTGCTACAAAGTGGAGCAAAGAAAGGGACAGCAACAAGTGGGGGGAGTCGGCCAAGAAAAAACATATTTAAGAAGGGATGGAGGTGGATATGGCTAATGGGTACAAAAAATAGAAAAAAATGAGTAGTACCTGCTATTTGATAGCACAGCAGGGTGACTATAGTCAATAAGGTAATTGTACATTTTTAAATAACTTAAAGAGTGTAATTGGATTGTAACTCAAAGGATAAATGCTTCAGGGGATAGACACCCCATTCTCCATGATGTGATTATTTCATATTTCATGCCTGTATCCAATCATCTCATGTACCCCATAAATATGTACACCTACTATGGACATGATCATGTGGAAAGTGAAAACTTGATGAAGTGGGAGAGAAGAGAGAACTGCTGGTGCACTGTCCTTCAGTGTAAAAGAGAGAATGAGACCTAGCGCACACGTGGAGGGAGGAGGCTGGCTGTACCATCCTGGGAAGCACGGGGGAAAGCAGACTACATGTGCGTGGACTTGGACACTGGTGGGGAGATATGGTGGGGGGGAGTTTTTAAGTCATCTTCCGATAGCTTCCATTTCTCAATTTATGTAAAGTCACCAATTGAGAACAAGCATAGGATAGGAGGTGTTGGGTTCTTGTGAAAGAAGTTTGAAATAGTCATCTAGGAGACTGGGTGACGTGAACATCTTGAATATTGAGGGCCCACTTGATTTTCAGGTTTGTGAATATGAAAGTGAGACCAATAAGTATTCTTTTGCTTGCTTTATAAGTGTTTAGACACAAGCTTGGAAAAGGAGAAAAGTCAGAATAAACCAGGATTTTTCTTTGATCAAGTAAGTATTATCTAACAAGGTATGCTTATATTCGGGAGTGAAATTATAAAAATTCTTTCTGGAATTTAGGCTGGGTGACTAAGAGAATGAGGACATCAAGGAGGCAAAAGATAAGTGAGATCAAAGACCTTGGTGCATCAAAAGCTCATTTCAGTAGGAGTACCAGAGGGAGTGGGCCAGAAGTAGAGGAAGAAAATAGGGCAATAGGATACATGAATTTGATATTATGGTAGGACTGCATTTACAAGTCACAACAAATCTCAGTTATAGCTTTAAAATTATGTTGATTTAAAACAGGCCAAGGTAGAAGAACAGACAAGATCATTGGAGAAAGGTAAGAGGACATGGAAATGTTGGAATCATTTGTATGTACATGGAGTTTTCTAACAATTAAGATAAGGGTGATACAGGCCTACCTTAGAGATATCACTGGTTCAGTTCTAGACCACTGCAATAAAGCAAGTCACACAAATAATTTTGGTTTCTCAATGCATTTAAAAGTCATGTTTACACTATACTCTAGTCTATTAAGTATGTAATAGCATTATGTCTAGAAAACAATGTACATAACTTAACTTAAAAATATTTTATTGCTAAATAATACTAACAATCATCTGAGCATTTGGCCAGTCAAAACCTTTTTGCTGGTGAAGGTTCTTGCCTTGATGTTGATGGCTGCTAACTGGTCAGGGTGCTAGTTGCTGAAAGTTGGGGTGGCTGTAGTAATTTCTTAAAATAATGCAACAATAAATGTTGCCACATCAATTGACTCTTCCTTTTTCAAAAGAGTTATCTGTTGCATGCAATGTCGTTTGATAGCATTTTACCCATGGTAGAATTTTCAAAAGTAAAGTCAATCTTCTCAATCCCAGCTGCTTTATCAACCAACTTTTATGTAACGTTCTAAATGTTTATGTCTTTTCAACAATGTTCACAGCATCTTCACCAGGAGTAAATTGCATCTCAAGAAATCTCTTCCTTTGCTTATCCATAAGAAGTAACTTCTCATTCATCAGATTTTATTGTGAGATTGAAGTGATTCGGTCCCATCTTCAGGCTTCACTTATAATTCTAGTTCTCTTGTTATTTCCACCACAAGAGAATTAGTCATCACTTCCTCCACCAAAGTGTTGAACCTCTCAAAGTTATCCATGAGAGTTCTTTATTTCAACTGCTAATGTTGATATTTTGACCTTCTCCCATAAATCATGCTCTCAATGGCATCTATTATAGAATGGTGAAACTTTTTCCAAAAGCCTTTCAATTTACTTTACCCAGATCAGAAGCTAAGAATTGACTTCTCCTCTTTAGGTATGAAAGTTCTATCTAGTATCTTCTTCCAGTCAAAAGGTGTTTCAAATACAATGAAAATCTATTTTTTGATGTAGCCACCTTCATCTATTATTTCAGCTACATCTTTGGGAAAACTTGCTGCAGCTTCTACAGCAGCACTTGTTGCTTCATCTTGCACTCTTATGTTATGGAGATGGCTATTTTCATTAAACTATGGAGATGGCTATTTTCATTAAACATCATCAACCAACTTCTGCTAGCTTCAAACTTTTTATTTACAACTTCCTTATCTCTCACCCTTCACAGGATTGAAGAGGTAGGACCTTGTACTGGATTAGGCTTGGATTTAAAGAAATAATGTGACTGATTTGATCTATTCAGACCACTAAAACTTTCTCCATGTCAGCAATAATGCTGTTTCACTTAATTTTCTTCAAGAATTTTTCTTTGCATTCATAACTTGGCTAACCGGTGCTAGCGTTCGACCTATCATAGCTTTTGACATGCCTTGTTCAGTATACTTAATCATCTCTGACTTTGATTAAACGTGAGAGACATGTGACTCTTACTTTCACTTGAACACTTAGAGGCCATTATAGAGTTATTAATTGGCCTGTTTTCAGCTTGTGTCCCGGAGAATAGGAAGGCCTGACGATAGGGAAAGAGATGGGAGGACACTCAATAGGTGGAGCAATCAGAATACACACATTTATTGTTTGCCTTTGTATAAGTTGATGGCTCGTGTGTTTCAACAAAAACAGTTACAATAGTCACATCAAAGATCACTGATCACATATTGTCAAAAAAGATACAATAGTAATGAAAATGTTTGCAATGTTGCCAAAATTTCCAAAAAGGGATACGAAGTGAACGCATGCTATTAGAAAAATGGCACTGATGAGCTTGCTCCAAATGCAGGGTTACAAACCTTTAATTTGTGAAAAACAAAAACCAAAAAGAAACAAACAAAAAAACACTGTATCTATGAACAACAGCAAAACAAGGTATTCTTGTGTTGTAAATGGTGACAGAAAGCCAGGATCTAAAATCATTAAAAAGTAAAAAGGAATGTCAGATACCAGCAAGAGAATGAACTTTGTTGTATTCTTACTTTTTTACTAAACACTTTTGTCAATAACTACTTAGGTAATTGTATGCACATCTACTTCATTATTTCTAATATTTGTAAGCTATTCTACAGTGGGCCTCCATCACATTTAACTTTTATCCATTTTTTTTTGGTTATGAACACCTGAGTTGCCTACAATTTCTCATTATCTCTATCTATCATGAGTGTCCTCTATGAGCCCATGGAAGAATTTCCTGAGGTATGTACCGTCTGTATACACACAAATACTGCCAGATTACACTCCAAAGTGGCAACACCAATCTACAAACCATATCAGTTAAGAATTGGAATTTTCCAGGAACTAAGAATCTAATCGTAGGTCCCTACCCTGTTCATATATCATTCTCTCCCCACTAAGGTAACTAAATATCAAAATATCAGTCTGATATTTGTATTAGTCATATGCCTGTTTTATTTTTTAAAGTATAGTTTTAGTATACAGGCATGCCATTGGTTTAGGCCATTTCAAATTATATAAAAATTTAATCATACTTATAAGCAGTTTTCTATGAATTGCTTTTTACATTTGACACCATAACTGTAATACCCATGTTATATGCATGTAGCCATAGGTCATTTATTTTCACTGATGAATAGTATTTCATTATATAGATGTGCAACTATCTCATGTTTGGTAAATGGACATTTTGGTTGTTTTCTATTTGAGGTAATAATGGCCAATACTTCTACAAATAATTTTACATAGTATTCATGGTAAAACTATGCAAGTTTTTAAGCCTGTACACCTAGAAGTGGAATTGCTATGACATAGAGTATGTATCTCTTCAAATATACTAAATATTGCCAAACTATTGTAGAAATACACTCAGTTGCCAGGAGTATATAAGAGCTGATATTGTTCTATGTTCTTCTAACACTTGGTATTGTCAATCCTCTTAATTTTTGCCTCTCCAGTAACTATTTAATGGTATCTTATTTAATTTATCTCTACTATTGAATTGGGTAGTGTACAGAAAAATTTGTATAAGATTTCATATGCATAGAAATTATAATATATATATATTCCATATATAATTATAAGCACATTTTTGACCCAAAATAGATATACAATAATTAAAGTAATTATTTTGGGGGAAAAGAACTGGTGGCAGGGGGAGAGATAATATTTTTAATTTTTATTTCTCGTTTTACAGTATAATTAAAGTTAGTTTTTCATATTAATGTGTTACTTTTATTTTTAAAATATAAATTAAAAATTGAAGTTCAAAATTATTTTCAAACACTTATATTTAAACAAACTCATAAGGTTACTAAACAACATGTAATCTGTGACCAGCCAAGTCTTGCTGCTAGATCAATACACCAGGATTTTTGTGTTCAATACAGTAGCCAATAGTCACAGGTGGCTACTGAACACTTCAAATGTGCCGATGGCCACATGATGAAATAAAAGTATTTTTAAATAGTTGGTTAAATAAAATATATTATTTAAATTAATTTAATCTATTTCTTTTTATTTTCTATGTGATTTCTAGAAAATATTAAATTGCCTACATTGCTTATAATATATTTTTACTGACAGCATTGCACTGGAATCTATTTAGTAAATTGAGAAAGGCATGATGAAGGCAGTTAAAAAAACTATGCAAAAATGTACTTCACTTGAAACAAAACAGAATTTGGACAGTGTTCACAGAAAGTGAAATAGGAATTTATGAATTATTTTATAAATAAGGTAGGCAACAGTAATTTAGTTGAGTATTTAACATATTTTAAATCGATTTACATGCATCATCTTTTTAAGAATTTGCTTAATTTGTACAATAAACCCACTGTAGCTTCATGTCTATATTTATTATTGATGCCATTCATTCAGCCTGGAGTGCTCGTGTTTTATTACTCTACTTGGCACAATACTCGTACTATTCAGAATCGAGGCAAGATATCTCAACCCGTAAGGAGTCTCGAAAGCCCCAGCACTAGAGAGAGTGTTATCCTTTTCTTTATATTATACATACTTTAATTATAGGACTTTTTACATGTTCTGCTTTGCATCATAATTTGTTTGTATAGCTGCTTCTCACTGGACTACTCATTGCATTTTTTATTTGATCTTCTTAGCCTCAAAACATAGTACAGTATGTGGTACTTCCAAAAGACTCAATAAATATTTTTGAATGGACATTTGATGGATACCTCTTAAGAGCTATGTGTCAAAGTGCCTGGTCAAAAATTTCATATGAATCGTGTGTGTAAATAAGGTAAGTAGGAATATGAATCTGAGGTAAGCTAAAAATCTCAAAGCCTAAATTTTTGCCATGTCCATTTGATCATTATTTAATTCTGCAAAGAATATTTTAATAACATGTTTTCCAAAATTTACAGCAGTCTATATTTCTAGTCATACCAAAAATGCAGTAGTGCATACATATAATATATATATATAAAATCATGACTATAATTTGAAGTCAGGAGCAAGACCATAGTTTTTATCTATTTTTCAATGTTCGAGGTCCAGGCGTGGTGACTCATGCTGTAATCCCAGCACATTGGGAGGCTGAGGCTGGAGGATTACTTGAGCCCAAGAGTTTGAGACCAGCCTGAGAAATATAGTGAAACCCCATCTCAAAAAAAAAAAAAAAAATTAGCTGGGAGTGGTGGTGTGCACTTGCAGTTCCAGCTACTCAGAAGGCTGAGGTGGAAGAGTCACTCCAGGAAGTTGAGGTTGCAGTGAGCTTTGATCACACCACTGCACTCAAGCCTAGGTGACAGAGTGAGACCCTGTCTTAAAAAAAAAAAAAAAAAAATATATATATATATATATATACATACATACATATATATACACACATATATATATATATTATTGTATCAGAATTGTTAAGGAGGAAGACTCAAGCCAGATGCTTATAGTGACATCTATTCCATCATTCTTTCAATGAGCATTTCAGGAAAGCAGATAATGGGCCAGGACCTGCATTAGCAGCTTCTCTCCATTAGGCAATAACAAGGAAAAAAAAATTCACAAATAGCACAAACAGACCTTTTTCCACCAAACTTTAACCTTTCATTCAGGGAGACAAGGTTCTACATGGTATATAGGACACATCCCGCACTTCTAACCATTGCTTAGCAAAGCATGCTTTCAAATACAGGAACATTTTCTCAGTGATTTAGCCTATAAATAGCACCAGAAGTAAACACTAAACATACACTATTAAGCATAAATTAACTCTAATATGTTTTGCCTATATATTTAATGTGTATTTAATATAATAATTATCTCAATTTCTTGAAAACTTTGCTCTTGGGGGATCCAACCTCAGAGAAGCTTATTTTCATTGCTGGAAATGCAAAGAAAATGTGCTGCAGAAACAATTTATACACCCTTGCTGGCACTGAATTGCAGCTGCACTGGCTGTGCGTGATATGGCTGCTGTCAATGAAGGCAGTTGTATGCAGAGCACTGCTGGGCTGTCGGCTGCAGCTACCGAAGGGCACGTTGCAGTATTTTGGTGATATTTGAAGATGCAGACAGATGTTGGGAAGACAAAGTGACCACATTGAGCAAAGCACAAGAACGAAGGCAAAGGTAAATATCATTTAAATAATGGTAGAAATAAAGAGATTTTAAAAACAGAAAAGCAATTCTTGGTGGAAAGACTTGAGGTCTCTGAAAATCGTTAATGTCTTCTTAATTCTTCCCTCCATCTACTTAGTATAGCTCCAAATTCTTCTCTTCTCCCCTTCCTCCCTCTCTTCATCTCTCTCTCTCTCAGACACACACATAAACATATACTCTGAAGAATATCTAGATAAATAGTCGTTGCTATTTCATATCTCTGTAGAGGGCCATTTTCTGCTTGCAATTTCCATCTCGTTTTCTTGTAATACAGCCTAGAATGTTTACATGCAAGTACCTCTCCGAATATTTGCTCTTCTTTTTAGACTCTTTAGAGGAAAGTACCATTATGAACTATTAAAAAGTTCATATTGTGCATAACAAATCATGCAAATGGCAGAAGACAAAGACACTAGTCTTGCTCAAAGAAAATGTGTAAGGCTGAACATTTAAAAAGAACTTCTATAGATGAAACTTTTACTTCTGCCTTGAGCTTTACAATCTACTGATAATGAAATACCATTTGTCCCATGTTGTGTCTGTGCACAGGACTCCAAAATAGTTTTTTTCCATGTCATCTTGGTACATGAAGACCTAGATATATCTGCTCCAGAATTATCTTTTTCTTAGTTTCAGACAGATTCAACCATGTATCCAGGATTCTTTTTCTTTCATTCTAAAGAATGGATATTGGATCAATATAATTTTAGGTAGGCAGAAGAAGAGGGGATTAAAATATTATCTCTTATTAGAAGCTAAGAAGGGTGATCCAGTTTATTATCCTCATTATGTAAGAAAGACTATCTTAATAGTTATTACTTTCCTGTTTTAAAGTAACAGATTACGGAAAAATCTGACACGTATGTGTGAGATAATGAATTTCTCATTTGAATGATACACTACTCATTCTAATTTCATTTCCTTTTAAGAGAGGATGAGTTATATCATTTTATTTTCTGGAGGTAGTGATTACAATTTTAAAAAATAAAAAAATTGCAATATTGCATCCTTGTATTATGATACTCCACTAAAGTACATATTCCCCAGAGTGGAGTTCACATCATTAAACATCAGTATGCTCCACAATGTCATGTACATAGTAAAAAGTTAGTAAATGTTTGCTGAATGAATAAATGAATGAGGCACTCCATAAAAAGGGCAGGTTTAAATCAGATACTAAAAAATGCACATTGAAAGGAGGTTTACAAAAGATGAATAACTGGCTAATAGAAAAGCACATTCCCAGAAAAGAAACATCCAATTTGCATTAAGAAACTGGGTGTTTCATATTTAATATGGTAGTTATAAATCACATGACTCTGGAAAAACTATTTATAGTATCTATTCCCATATTTGTTTTATTTCTATTATTTCTTATTTACACATACACTGTCTTGCTCCACAATGCATTTTACTATGGAAAATTATAAATCCAGGGACAATAAGACTTAAGCACAGAAATGCATGCCTTAGGTGCTGCATGGTTGAATTCTTATGTGGATTCATATTTTAGCAGATCATGCCAGTAGCATCACTGAACGAAAGGAGCTATTTATCACTAACGTATAAACCATTTACACACCATTCCCCACCTCTACAGTCACTTTTATAACAAATTATTCACAATATGTGCTATTATTCTTATATGATGAAATATAAGAAAAGATTTTTTAAAAAGTGCTTATGTTACCCAGATTATAATGTAATCAAGACCTCTGAATGCTGCGTTCTCGTAAATGAAAGACCCCTAGTTAATCCTCTACTACACTGACCAACCCAGTATTGGAAAGGATATGTGGCAGTAGGAACTCTTATCCACTAAGGTTTGGAATGTAAATTA
Source organism: Symphalangus syndactylus (assembly GCF_028878055.3). Lineage (NCBI taxonomy): Eukaryota > Metazoa > Chordata > Mammalia > Primates > Hylobatidae > Symphalangus > Symphalangus syndactylus. The sequence continues at coordinate 48,425,473 of NC_072439.2, read as the reverse complement.
GCACAAGTACTTTAAGATCAATTCAGTGCTAGCTGGTGAAAATGAAGATCTTCCTACCCCATAAACCAGAAATTTTATTTCTGAATATATGCCTTCAAAAGACTGCTACAAATGTGCATAAGGACAATTTCTTTACATAATGGAAACAATTTAAATTTCCATTAAAAGGGCAATGGCCAAAAATTATGTTCATTATATTTATAAAATGAAATAACATGCAGTGATTTAAAATAAATGTAATTTTATGTATTATCATGAATTTTTTAAAAATATAATCTTAAGTGAATAAATTTGTTTTAGAATTATACCTAAAATAATATTTATATAACTCAAAAAACAAGTAATTATCTCTCACTCCATATATTTGCATATATATGTATGTATGTATATGTTTGTATATGTATGTATGTATATAATTTTTAAGATACATACATTTTATAGTAAAGCCAGAGGAAGAATAACCATAAGTCCAGTAAAGTATTTCTAAAGCCAGTTCATCCCAGTCCTTGGTTTTGTCCCAGAACTATAAGATTATGTCTTACTCCATTTTCCGTTCTAGAGAATATTAGTCTTTGTTTTGATTTATAACAGGCAACATTTCTATTCTGTCACTATATAGATTTAATTGACATTTCTCTCACCTTGTACTGAGAGAAAGCATTTCAATGCGTCTTTCAGACATTAAAGTGTAAGTCAAATACTAGCCATTAAATAAAGAGTAAAGTTATGAACATCACTGTAATATTGAATGGACAGCTCTTTAGAAACAGCTGTGATATGTCCTGAAGATAGTCTATGGGCAGAAGGTAATTGTGCAGCGATTATGGTGCAGTTTGTTTCCATTTCCTTTTGGCTGGAACTGAAGAAAAGGGGGGATATATGAGGCTCCTCTTGTTTCAGGAGGGACAGGACCGGAAAGACAGATCATCCTGAGTAAATGAGCAAGCCCATGCAGCAGAGCAGCAGACCAGTGGCTCAGGAGAGAGCGATGACCAATAGGGAGTTTCCTGGGAAGAGGCAAACCCCATTCACTCTGTGGTTTCTGATATTCATGTTCAAGTTTCCTGTTTCTTACAGCAATGCCTTTGATGTGATCTCGAGCCTTGAGTACTGTCTGTTAGACATGCCCACCTTGGGTTGGAATCAAGTGAGGGGGCCAGAAAAACTGCAGGCTGGTGGCAAAGTGAAACTGATGCTTCTTGAAAAGGTCAAGGGCTTCATGGCACAGAGCCGAGAGGATGGTGTGACCATCTTGAGTAATAAATGGTTGTCCTGGTTCTTCTGGGAAGGCAGCAGGTGTTAGGAGAAGAGCACTGAGTACTACGAAGGTGAAGTGGAATGGCAGCAGCAATAACAACAGGAGAGAGGCCAGCTTGTGGAGCAGCATCTCCCGGCTGCGTGAACACACAGTGTTAGGACGCTTGAAACATGTGAGAGCCCTATTAAACAGAGTTTGTGAGCCTCTCCTTGAGAAAAGCTGAGAAAAAGAAAGGAATGAAGGAAAGGGAGATCTCAGGTTGGCAAACACTGAGCCTTTAAAAAGAAAAAATATATATTGGTATTGTCTTTGGCAAGACAGGGAGCATGCATAGGGGAAGAAACAGGCATTGACTATACCTCACCAGTAGCATTACCAGGTTCGAGGATCTGAAAAGCCTGTACTGCAGATTAAATATTAAAAGATCCCATCAGTCAGTCATATGCCCATGTCATCATATGCCCAAGTCATATATGGTTGTCCTTGAAGAGTTCACAAATATGTTTAATTCACTAAGATTTTTATTTTTATTCCAAAATTTGTGCTGTGTAGGGCAGTCAAAATTAACTGGTGAGTTATGACCACATTTCAAAACATCTTGTTTGATAGCAGCATGATTTATATTCCTTTGGGTATATACCCAGTAATGGGATGGCTGGGTCAAATGGTATTTCTAGTTCTAGATCCCTGAGGAATCACCACACTGTCTTCCACAATGGTTGAACTGGTTTACAGTCCTACCAACGGTGTAAAAGTGTTCCTATTTCTCCACATCCTCTCCAGCACCTGTTGTTTCCTGACTTTTTAATGGTCGCCATTCTAACTGGTGTGAGATGATATCTCATTGTGGTTTTGATTTGCATTTCTCTGATGACCAGTGATGATGAGCATTTTTTCATGTGTCTGTTGGCTGCATAAGTGTCTTCTTTTGAGAAGTGTCTGTTCATATCCTTCGCCCACTTGTTGATGGGGTTGTTTGTTTTTTTCTTGTAAATTTGTTTAAGTTCTTTGTAGATTCTGGATATTAGCCCTTTGTCAGATGAGTAGATTGTAAAAATTTTCTCCCATTCTGTAGGTTGCCTGTTCACTCTGATGGTAGTTTCTTTTGCTGAGCAAAGACATATGCACACATATGTTTATTGCAGCACTACCCACAATAGCAAAGACTTGGAACCAACCCAAATGTCCAACAATGATAGACCGGATTAAGAAAATGTGGCACATATACACCATGGAATACTATGCAGCCATAAAAAATGATGAGTTCAGGTCCTTTGTAGGGACATGGATGAAGCTGGAAACCATCATTCTCAGCAAACTATCGCAAGGACAAAAAACCAAACACCACATGTTCTCACTCACAGGTGGGAATTGAACAATGAGAACACATGGACACAGGAAGGGGAACATCACACACCGGAGCCTGTTGTGGGTTGGGGGGAGGGGGGAGGGATAGCATTAGGAGATATACCTAATGTAAATGACGAGTTAATGGGTGCAGCGCACCAATATGGCACATGTATACATATGTAACAAACCTGCACGTTGTGCACATGTACCCTAGAACTTAGAGTATAATAAAAAATATATATATTAAAAAAATCTTTGATAGTGTTAATAACTTAATTTTTTGCATTAAGGTTTTTCTAAATGCTCATGACAAACATTAAAAAAAACTTAAGAAACATACAGTTTAATTTAAAAATACTAATCATATTCACACATCTTTTCTACAAAACGACAACTTAAATAATGGTAGCTTTTTTCAACTCCAAACACTAAGAAAACTACAACAACAAAACCACTCTTCTTTGTCAAATAAGGAAAACTCAAACTTTTGGCAGTCTGCAAACTGTGAGGTTGACTTTATAATTTTTCATCACCAGGTATACCTCCTGAAGCCTCTTAACTATTTTTAGAACTAGGCAGTGTTGCTGATAATGCAATATATCCTGCACGTTCAACCTTTGTGAATCATACCATCTAGGGCAATTGGCTTGGTGAGCAAAATCTCCATGGTCACCTGGGCAGCTGCATTTAGAAATTCGAGCTGTCCAGTCAAGGTTACAGCACTTCTTTTATTTCCTTAGAATTCAATACAGTTAAATATCATCTGTAAATTTTGATTAGCTTTGCAAGGCTATTGAAGATTTGTATATTCCAATGCCTCTGATTAATCAAATTCAATTAAAAATGAAAATAAAGATTTATTTATATAATAGTGGGGAATATATCCTCTTCTTATTTGTTTTGAGTTGAAGAGATGGAGATAAATCCAATAGAAAAATAAGAATAATAATGTTCAAACATTTTCAACATGTAAAGAATTGTGTTTAGAACTGTCAAAAATTTATACGATAGGATGTTTTATCACAGAATCTGCAAAGGAGACTTCTAGAAATTAAGAAATACAAGATATTTCTGATATAAACCTGAATGCAAATGTGTACATTCTAAGAAATACAAAAACAACTTGGTAAAAAAAAAAAAAAAAAGACACTTAAAATGAGTGCTGTGTGCTTTCCTTTCTGGTTTTTATTATTTTTAAATTGCTCCTTCAGCCACCAAAGTTATATGATGGTTTCTGAACAGTGTTTACTTTTGTGACAGTTTCATCTCACTCTGTTGTCCAAACTGATAAAGTCCAGAAGTCTAGAAAGAGCAAGGGACTCCCTTCCTCTGTTATATGTAAGCTGACAAGAGGCAGACAAACACATTCTGAAGTTTTGTGCATGCTGCGTTTTCTGTCCTTGCTGCAACAAGAAAAGCCTTTGTTTTCCAACCTGGCAACCTTTGAAGAAGTGACTCAGACATCTTCATGGCCTCTAAAGGTAAGAGTAAATATAACGAACTAATAATTTTTTCTTATATTATGACTAAAAATATACAATTGTGGATGTGTTACAACCAGTTAGATTGCTACTTCAAAAGCTGTCATTTGTCACTTTTGAACATTGTGATTTTAAAATCTTAACTCCCAGGAGCATGTTGAGTTAAATGTAAAAACACTTTATCTGACAGACTGTAAAAGTTCAGATGCAAACGATCTTTTAGTTATCATGAATACAAACATAGTGAATTAATAAGAAAAGCTGCATAGCAAAGTTTAGAATGGGAATCTTCAATGTTAAGCACAAGGACAGGGTGATATTTTAAGTTTAAAAGGATTTGAAGAAAAATTTTCACACATAAGTTAGAAAGTGTTGAAGTGCAATTTAATAATTTTTTTAAAAAATTAAAATTTTAAAAATTTATGTGGGTACATAGTAGGTATATATATTTATGGGATACATGAGATGTCTTCATACAAGCAGGCAATGTGAAAAGGACATAAAGGGGAATGGGATATCCATCCCATCAAGCATTTAGCCTTTGAGTTACAAACAATCCAGTTACACTCTCTAAATTTTAATTTCCCATTTGTTATTCAAATTATGTGATATAGCCATTTATTATAAAGAATCTGACATGTGTTATTATTGATTCTTAAATGTGATGGGCTAGAAATAAGTATTTCTGAATTATAAAGCAAAAATATCTTGAAATTTCCTTATGATAAACTAAAGACAGAAAACAAACAGAAAATATCTACTTTAAGCACACAGATCACTTAGCAGACTTTTGGGGAGTAGGACTGATGAGTTTTTTCTCAAATTCCTAAAACTGCAAAAATATCATTACTGTTACTTTAAAGAAGTTCTAAAAAGACAAGAGATGTAGTTGTTTTTAAAGTAAGGTGCAATCTCATTAAAAACACTTTTGAAACTGTACAAGAAATAAAATTATAATGTGCTTTCATTTCATTGTCAGAATGAACCATTAAAGCCTAGGCTATAATGAAAAGTTTTAGCATGAAGAATTATGATTAGTATAATTGGTGAAAGCCTTTTAAATTAATTACAAATAGGATAATAGGGCCCATCAATTTGTAATATCCTAAATTAGTGATCCATTCAAACAAATGTGTATGCTTACTCGCTTCCTTTATCAAAACATACTTTTGGACACTATTTAATATGAAACAAATGAGATAATCTTTCCATTTTTTATCCATCTTTAATGTAGACCAGTCCCTCCATCCCTCAGAATCACTGAGAAAGCTCACACAAATTGTAAAATATAGATGTGAAATAGCAAAATCATGAATTTAATATATGTGTCATTTTTTTCTATCTGAAGCCAAATACCTTGACAAATATTTCCTTTCATTTAAGACTGACACTAACATTTAGTCCAAAATACTTCATCACTGTATAAAATAAGAGTTACAGCAATACTGTAGCCTGTAAGGTAAAGAGTTACAGAATGTATAAAATATTTATAAGCTAGTTATACATTTTTAAAAGAGTAGATAGAAATTCAAAGCCAGTACGAAATTCAAAGGAGTTCCTTCTTCATCTGGTTGTCTGAGTCTTTGAAGAAACTTGTGACTGGAAAGTAATATTATGTCAAAATATGATTAATCTACCAGGAAGCAGTGATGTTCCATAATGATAAAGACCCAAGTCTAAACTTAGAAGCAAAACTTCAGGTGGAAAACTGACCCACCTTCTGCAACCAGCTCAAAATATTTAACACATGGAAGGATAAAACACCTATTAGAGACTTCATACTACCTAGGAGAATATAAGTGATAACAAAGCTTTCTTGTGAATTAGATATCTTGTTTAAGAGGGCAAGTCAAATTATCACCATTATCTAAGTAAAACATTTTTGTGGATAGTTTTCTTCAACTGTATATAAAGACATTATTTATAGCATCATGTTTTCTTGCCCAGTAACTATATTGGCAATTAGCATTTTCCCAGGGAAATGCAGACTAATTGTACATTTCACACATTTCATAGGCAGATCAACCAGCACTACTAAACCAAAAGACAGTCTAAATACCTGGTGCCATTAGAACTGAAGAGATATTTGTGTGATCTGGAGCACCCTGGCTTAGTAGAAATTAACACAATTTAAGAGCAAGTTGCTCTCAAAACAGGGTGATCTGAACTGAGCAAGAGCTGTCTCCAAAGGTTGCTTCAATGTGAACTAAAATCTCAGAAGAAGCAGCAAGTGATCTCAGAACAGTGATGTCTCTCAACAGTCTCAGGCAGAGACTCACCCATACTCTACTTCTAATAAAGACTGTGGACATAATATCCTCTGAGCCCCAAGTGCATTAATGCCTCTGGACCTGCTGTGAAGTCTAAGGCCCTCCAGGCCTGGGTGGGAAGGTACAGCTACTCGCCAAACCCTCCGTAACCTACTGCATTTTGTTACAACAAACATAATTTACAAGATAAAATTGGGATAATTTGTGAATCCCTTTAACAATTAAGTTTACAATGAGAGAGAATCTAAAAATCTTATACCAGTTAGTCTTAGAAATTAATCCCTACACATGGTTTTCAATTGAGAGATAATATGTGCAGTGAAGTATATAAAGAGCACAAAACCTAGGTTCCATGATTTTTGAAATGAGGACCCACTCATGACCACCACCAAGATCAAGATATAGACATTTCTAGATTCTATAAAGTTCTCTTTCTAGCCGAGTGCCACGCATCCTCCTTTTCCCAAGATGGACCACTATTCTGGATTTTATCATTGTGAACTAGTTTTCCCTAGATCATAATTTTGCCTCTATGTTTTTCTGAAAATGACAATGGTACATTTTGCACTAATGCTAAAGAAATAATGTTTATTGCCTTTTAATATTTTTGCATCGTTATTGTTATATTAATGGCCATTAGCTCTTCTCCCAAATCTGACATAGTATTACACAGGCTTTCTCTGGGTTTACTTCTTAGGATCCTACTGAGGAGCCATTCTCAAGAGCAGGGGGAGGTCTAAAGCCTATATCCTTTGTATCTGCCCCAGATGTATGAGAAGTTCAGGATGGGGGTCCTTGTGGAAACCAAATTGCTATAGTATTATCAGTAGGAAGCTGTATTTTAGTGCGGCCATTTGACAAGTTATTCCATTTGGTCCTAACCATAAAGCATGTCTACATTCTAAATATCACAGACCAGTACAAACTTAATGGCCCTACACTAATAATAATAAACTCAGTTTATTCTTATAACCTTAAGGTTAAATAAATAAATGAATGAATTTACTTCATGAATAAATAATGAATGAATTCAGAATATGCTTGAGTTTTCTTAATGATGAGAAATTTACTATCACCAAAGGAAACCCAATTCATTTTTAGAATTTATTTTTCACAGATTTAAAAGATAAAGATATTTCTTCCCCCCCACCCCACACAGAAACATTCATGAATTTGGGAGTCATTGCTGAAGTGAGAACATTGTAATTTGCTGCTAATTATACAGATTTCACTTCCATTTTGGTACATGAGTAATGAGAATACTCAAATCTTTGTGTAGCTGTTATAAATTTCCTACTTGTCAATGCAGAAGCAATTTCCTTGCCCTTCTCTTTTATATGTCTTTAGGACAATCCGATTTACTTGTCTTCATACGGTCCCTTCTCATATTTGAAAATACCTGCCACAAACCTTGCTTCACATCTATACCCAATCTAAAACAGCATAATGTGGATAAACTAACTTAAGGCACTTGTGAAAGCTCTAACACTTTGTTGATTACTAAACATGAGAAGTAAAAATACTGACATTCTTTGAAAAAAAAAGATATCTAATGAGAGAGATATTCAAATGGTAGTTATGTGAGAAGAAAAAAATAGTAGAAAGGCTATCATTTATATTTTTAAACAAAAAGACTTTTGCATATACCACCTTATTAGGGGTTATACATAAAATTACACAGAACAATGCAAAGTAAATACCAAACCCCCAAATTTCAAAATGAAAGATGATTAAAATTGTAACATATTTACCTGACAATAATATAGAAAACAGATGTCTTCTCTAAAAATTTTAGTCAAACTTTATAGAATTCTTTGATTATGATATCTTTTATATTTTGTAATATTGGGTGAGCTACAAAAGGATGCATAGCTTCAAAGTATTATTGGTTATATAAATATAGACTTATATAAATATAAATATATAAAAATAAGTATATATATAAATATATAGACATATATTACTGCATATATATTCAAGTAACATCAATTTATATGTATATACCTATATATATTTATATAATATATAATTTATATATGTATAAAGTAACCAATAATTACTCTCCACATTTTGGTTCATATATGTATATAATATATAATTTATGTATGCATATAAATATATATGCAGTAAGTATATATATTCAAGTAATTATATATATACACATACATATACACATATGCATTTTTTTTCTAAAGTCATTTATTTTGGCTAAATTCAACTTTTTCTCACAACTACTACCAGCAGTCTTCTGCATTTCTTTTTTTCTGACTTAGGGGACAAGTAATAACGGCAGTGAGTAGTGAAAATAAGGAAAAGGGCATTAAAATGAGAGTCAGGAGATAAACTATCCTATCAGTCAAGAAGTAACAAATATTTTAAGAAGGACTAAATAAAATGGCCTACATTTAAATATGGATTGGGATTTCATTCTCTTGCAGATGCCCAGAACCAAAGAAGAGGTATCCCTGGTTTTCTTCCTGGAGCTCCAGACCCGGACCAAAGCCTTCCTGCCTCTTCCAATTCAGGGAACCAAGCATGGCAGCTGAGTCCCCCTCTGCCAAGCAGTTTCCTGCCAACAGTCAGTCTCCCTCCTGGTCTAGAATATTTAAGCCAGGTGTTTTTATCTTTCTATTACTACAGATATGTTCTACCCTTAAAATTAATACAAACTTTCTTTCTGGCTTTTCAATCAAGGTTGAAAGACTTTAACCAATAATTTACCGAAGTGAAAAAAGCCTTATAAATTATAAAACTATAAAATATTAATTTTATTTATTTCTACTATTTTTAAAATGTATCTTATTACTACTTTTATCTTCCTCATTTATTTGACAGAATGATGAGACTAAATATTTTTGATGGAGCTGTTTACCATATTTATCCACTTGTTCATTGTTCAAGGTGTCAGTAAATTTTTCCTCAAGAAATTGTCTAATATGCCAGGCATGGTGGCTCATGCTTGTAATCCCAGCATTTTTGGAGCCCACAGCATGTGGATAAGCCAGGAGTTCCAGACCAGGCTGCGCAACATGATAAAAACCTATCGCTACAAAAATTATCAGGGCATGGTGACATTTGCCTGTGGTCCCAGCTACTCAGGATGCTGAGGTGGGAGGATCACCTGAGCCCAGGAAGGTCAAGGATACAGTGAGCTGTGATCTCACCATTGCACTCCAGCCTGGGTGACAGAGTGAGACCCTGCTTTGGAAAAAAAAAAAAAGAAAAGAAAAGAAATTTTCTAATATATCTAGTAATCTACAGCTATTTAATTAAAGAATATATGTCGAGTGCTTGCTATACTCAAGACATATAAAAAGCATGAAACCTAGCCCCTCTCACCCAAAAGTTCTGCAACCTAATTGGCAAGACAAAAAAAAAAGTCAATACAAAGTGCAAGCCTGTGTACAAATGACTGATAAACACACACTATTGTAATTTGTGCAGGTGTATAGAGGAGAGAGAGGTTGTTAAGGATCAAAGTACTTGAGAGAGACTTCAACAATGAGCTGAGAGTTCAGTGTCTTCAACTGAATCTCAAAAGGAGGACACAAATCCAAGAGAAAGCAGTTATAAAGTGAACATTGTCTGCTGATACCACTGCATCTCCAGGCCAATTTGCTTAAAAGATCATATTGCTATTGGGTATAATCACTGTTCTAGTCATCGCAGAGTAGGCAGGATTTAAGCCTTATAATAAATCAATCAAAATATCACTATCTGAATTTTATGGCATATAAATAGCTATTGCTATTCATGTATGTATATTATTGTTGCTTTTGTATTTTATCCTAAAAAAGATTAGAAGTACAATTACACTAATATTGAGATGTCAGCACATCTGCTGCAATTTTCAGCTTGTTTGGCATTCTTTCAAACTACAAAGTCTATCTCCTTTATCAAAATCAAATCTCTGTGTTAATTCCCTTAAGGTACAAGAGATTTCTGTTATGCCTGATAGGGTTTAAGCTGCACGCAGCATATGTTCCTGGGAAAATGTTTACAATTGCAGATGCCTTCTCCAGAAACCCACTGGCAGACAAATGTACTTTAGAGACTGGAGAGCTCAGGGAGATATGTAAAAGAGCTGGAAACGCGAACCTACCATCTTCCATCTGCAGAAAGGATCAGCTGTAATAGCTGACTAGAGTTGATTAACTGCTGCAAGCTGTTTGGGAATGTTGTCAGACAAGGTTTTGCCAAGTATAAAAGTGATATACCAATGCCAGAGGGCTGAGGTTTGATTATCACATATGGTCATCACATATTCTTCTTCCATTCATGAATGATGACACACCCGGAGCCAGATGCTTGACATGAATACATTTTTGTTATGTTCAATAAGTAGAGATATGAGCCCATTGGCTTTGGTTCTAAAATGGAATAAATTTTCCAAAAATATACCTTTGTTAATCATTCCAAGAAAAGAAAAATATGCCACCAATTGTTGAATATTCTACTTCTAAAGGGAAAGATAATTTCCTCACTTTATACTAAAAGAAACTTTATTTTCTTTACTTAAAGCAGTGTACATATAAAAGGAGGAATGAGCACTTCAAAAGTGTTATGCCATGAAAATGGAAGAGACACAATATAAAATGAATTTTTAGATGCTAACTTTTCTTTAAAAGCCACAAAAAATCAAACAAAATAATGAACATTTGGAAATAGTACATTAATCAATGGATAAACAGGAAATATACAATAAATATCATTCTAAATTTAAAAATTTAAATAAAATATTTTAACATTATTTATTCTCTTTTAATCAAGTCCATCCAATTATTATTGAGAATCTTGTTTCCATGAACAATTTGAAAATATACATATATGAGTGTTTAGCTATATAATGTACATTAAATCTAAGAATAAAATCAATAGATTCTTTCCAGATTAGATTTACATGTTCATACAGTCAATAACATTTTACAGTATAGTGTCAAAGAATAATTATTATAATTTAGTCACCTATACGTAAGAGTAATGAGTTAAAGTCTACAAAACATGTAAATATCCAATTTATTTTGAAATATATATCAAATGGAATCATTGATACCTGTCAATTTGATTTTTTTTAAAAATTAATTATTAAGCCATACATCTAATCCTCTCATTGTGTTTTCATTTCTACAGCTTTCATACTTAAGGAGTTAAGTTTTACTTGCCATGACACCTAAATGTATAATTCAATCTGTTTAAAGTTTCCAAAATTCCTAGTCTATCAATCAATAGAAAAAGAATGGAAAATGCCCCTTTGGGCTATGGTTTATAAGTGGCTATGTGCTATTTAAAGAAAACTACAAGAACAACCTAAAACAAACAACTCCCTCAAATCCAGGAGATTTTTTCACAGAGAGAGCAAATCAAATGTTATTACAGAAGATGGGGAGGGTATAAGAGTAAAGAAAATAGGAAAGGTATTCAAGTTTCATATCATCACTTAAGATGTATTTCCCTTAAATTTAGCATAGTGATGTCAGCAAAGAAACAGAATAGAATGCATGTCAGAATTGATGTCCATTTACAAGTTCTGTGATGGTAGGCAAATTACCTAATCTCTGTGGGCTTGTTTCCTCACATTTAAAACTAATGATATTCTCTCTGAGTTTTTGTGAGGATTAAATCATACACTGTCTAAACATCTAGCACAGTGACTACCTTATGGTAGTTATTCAATTAAAAAAAACTTATTGGTATCTCACTGTGGTTTTGATTTGCATTTCTCTGATGGCCAGTGATGATGAGCATTTTTGCATGTGTTTTTTGGCTGCATAAATGTCTTCTTTTGAGAAGTGTCTGTTCATGTCATTTGCCCACTTTTTATGGGGTTGTTTGTTTTTTTCTTGTAAATTTGTTTGAGTTCATTGTAGATTCTGGATATGAGCCCTTTGACAGATGAGTAGTTTGCGAAAATTTTCTCTCATTTTGTAGGTTGCCTGTTCACTCTGATGGTAGTTTCTTTTGCTGTGCAGAAGCTCTTTAGTTTAATTAGATCCCATTCATCAATTTTGGCTTTTGTTGCCATTGCTTTTGGTGTTTTAGACATGAAGTCCTTGCCCATGCCTATGTCCTGAATGGTAATGCCTAGGTTTTCTTCTAGGGATTTTTTGGTTTTAGGTCTAACATGTAAGTCTTTAATCCATCTTGAATTAATTTTTGTATAAGGTGTAAGGAAGGGATCCAGTTTCAGCTTCCTGCATGTGGCTAGCCAGTTTTCCCAGCACCATTTATTAAATAGGGAATCCTTTCCCCATTGCTTGTTTTTGTCAGGTTTGTCAAAGATCAGAATGGCCATCATTAAAAAGTCAGGAAACAACAGGTGCTGGAGAGGATGTGGAGAAATAGGAACATTTTTACACTGTTGGTGGGACTGTAAACTAGTTCAACCATTGTAGAAGACAGTGTGGTGATTCCTCAGGGATCTAGAACTAGAAATACCATTTGACCCAGCCATCCCATTACTGGATATATACCCAAAGGACTATAAATCATGCTGCTATAAAGACACATGCACACGTATGTTTCTTGCAGCACTATTCACAATAGCAAAGACTTGGAACCAACCCAAATGTCCAACAACGATAGACTGGATTAAGAAAATGTGGCACATATACACCATGGAATACTATGCAGCCATAAAAAATGATAAGTTCATGTCCTTTGTAGGGACATGGATGAAACTGGAAATCATCATTCTCAGTAAACTGTCGCAAGGACAAAAAACCAAACACCGCATGTTCTCACTCACAGGTGGGAATTGAACAATGAGAACACATGGACACAGGAAAGGGAACATCACACTCTGGGGACTGTTGTGGGGTGGGGGGAGGTGGGAGGGATTGCATTAGGAGATACACCTAATGCTAAATGACGAGTTAATGGGTGCAGCACACCAACATGGCACATGTATACATATGTAACAAATCTGCACATTGTGCACATGTACCCTAAAACTTAAAGTATAATAATAATAAAAAAAAACTGTTATTGTTGGATATTAGAGAAGTACTACTTTTTCATTGTCAGGTGGATTTCAATTAATGGTTTCTAAATTTCAACACTAAAACTTGATTCATGACAACAGTATTCAAAGTACCTAAACTGCCACTTTATTCATGACCACACAGATCTCCATTTCTAAGTTACTTTTGCATAGATCAACTACTAAATAATAATGTATATCATTGTTGAGGCTTACCACTCCATTTTCCTCAGAAGATAACAAAACTAATGCAGTACACTACTAAAGACTTGGTCTAGTATTTTTTTTCTAATAAAAGCTTTCTCATTATTGTAAATTTAGGTTTTAGAATATCTTAGATCACAAATTATTTTTGGAAAAATGTTTTTTGTGAATCTTAAAAAAGAAGCCATACATATTATTTTATCAATAATAAGATTTAAATAGAGAAAATGATAGTAGTTTTACCTTCACCTTAGGACATACAAGGAGAATGAGGGAAATCAGCTTCAAATGTTCTGAGATTGTGATGCCCAATCAATACCAAATTTTAGTAATGACTGGTTAGTTTAATAGTTACTGGTGAGTTTATTAATGCGAAGGGAGAATATGGTGAAGAAAATTTTAAGGTGAAAGGAAAAATGAAGCATTAGAAAATACAATGATCAGCAGCATATTCAGTGTTCATGCTTTTGCATTACTGGATCTTCAAGTACTGAATATCGGATTGAAAATAAACACAAATAGGCCAGGCACAGTGGCTCATACCTGTAATGCCAGCACTTTGGGAGGCGAAGGTGAGTGGATCACCTGAGGCCAGGAATTTGAGACCAGCCTGGCCAATACGGCGAAACCCTGTGTCTCTACTAAAAATACAAAAATTAGCCGAGCATGGTGGTGTGCACCTGTTATCCCAACTGCTTAGGTGACTGAGGCATGAGAATTGCTTGAACCCAGGAGGTGGAGGTTGCAGTGAGCCAAGATCGTGCCACTGCACTCCAGCCTGGGCCACAAAGCTGAACTCTGTCTCAAAAAATAAAAATATAATAAACACAAATAAATTTCTTTATAAGAACATAACTTTCATATTTCCTTTAAAAAGCAATTTGCATTGCGGACTTTTTAATTTAATCATCATTTCTCAATTATCTGTGGATATTTTATCGCTGTAAATTAACTTTATTTTTAATTACATAAGTCAAATTTTGTAATGTATTTAGTGCCATAACATTTATTTGACTTAAACTGGTATTTTGTTGGCATCCACAGGAACTCATTTTTATTTTTAGTCCAAAGGAAAGTGTGAATGAGAGAAAAATGTACACAATAACCTTTCAGGTTTAACAAATATATTCCATCACTGAAAGATACGACTTGCAGTTTGACAGAGTGTTAATAGAGGTAGGCAGAGGTTAAGAGGAGAGGCCAGGCATTCAAATCATTATTGTGTTGCTTCATGTCTTTTAAAAAAATTGAGTTGTAAAACATCTTAAACATTATAATTCAGAGATTGTTTAAAAATCTTCACAAACTCTTGTGTTCAAGACCTACTCTAATTTTCTCATTATTGCAGAGTTAACACAGAGTTAATTCTGTCTCAGCCTCCTTTTTCTTTTTTTTTTTTCTAATTGAGACAGAGTCTCCCTCTGGGAACCAGGCTGGAGTGTACTGGTTCACGGTGCACCGCAACCTCAACCTCCCAGGATCAAGCGATCCTCCCAACTCTGCCTCTCTCCACCGTAGCTGGGACTAGAGACCCACGCCATCACAGCCAGCTAATTTTTGTATTTTTTATAAAGACAGGGGTTTGCCATTTTGTCCAGACTGGTCTCGAACTCCTGGGCTCAAGCAATCTGCCTACCTTGACCTCCAGAAGTAGGCATGAGCCACTGCGCCGAGCCCCGTTGCTATTCTTATTCTTGCTCAATGCTGCCTTGGAATTTTCAGGGTTCTTCTAAATTTTTACTTAAATAAAAAAAAAATTTACGTTCTTTTGCATTATAAAATGTGAGACATTTTCAACCGTTTTCCTAATAGAAAGCATGAAAATCACTAATTTTATGTAATACAGTCAATAGGGTAATAGCAGTATCTCCAAAGGTTTTCAATGTGATGTTAATACTTTTCATTTCCTTTATGTCATTCTTTACAGTTAGACCTGATAATTATACACCAGCAGGTGGAGCTGCTTGGAAGTAAGTGCATTTTATATATATTATGTATTTATTAAAACTATTGAAAATATTTTAGTTTTCAGAAGTTTCTTTGCATCTAAGTATGTTATAAATGAGAAAGTTAAACGTGTAGAATAGAATTAGATCAAAAAGAGTACTAGGTCTTTTTTCAATTAAAAGCTGAAAGTAAAATTATTAGTCTTATTTAGATAGAATAGAAGCATAAAACTCTGAATCTTTGGTGATATTGCCATTCAAATTCTGACATTACATCTACTTTAAATAGTAAAAGGTATTTGATCATTTCCATGGATGCTAATCATTTAAATTTCTTAATAATTTCAAAAATGGAAGTCAAAGTTTTGACTAAATAACAAAAAGTTATCAAAACAAAATGTTACTGTTTTATCGTTTTATCAGTGATTTACCAAATAGGCAAATTATTTAAGAATCTACAAATTTACAAGCATGACTAACTGGATTCAAATTACTTGAGTACTTTCTGGGTTTAGTGCTCTATATTATGCCTAAATATATATAAAAATTGAAATAGCAGGATAGCATACACCTTTAGATATATTACCAGACAAATATTTTAGACAAAGTCACTATTATCACCATGAGTTGTCCCAATAGTTCTATAACAATAATATAATTATTTTTTGAGTTATAAATTATTCTTTAAAGCATTTGTCCTTTAGTGAAAAGGTACACTATATGTACTCAAGTAGGTCATGTATCTGGAATAAACATTAATTAATTATATAGCTTTATTCTCACCATTTACTTTTATTTCCATGGCTAAGTCCTAAAAATTTAGAGCATAGAAATAAATTTGTGTGACGAAGATACCATATACTTAATAATTGATCAGACACTGTATTCTTTTAATAACATCTCCCCTTTATTTAAAGTTATCAATACTAAGGAAAAAAATGTTTTTATAATTTTTTTTTTTTTTTTTGCTCCATTAGTGATACTTGGTACTGAGACCTCCAACAAATATGAGATTAAAAACAGCTTGGGACAAAGAATTTACTTTGCAGTGGAGGAAAGCATCTGCTTCAATCGTACTTTCTGTTCCACTCTGCGATCTTGCACCCTGAGGATCACAGATAACTCAGGTCGAGAGGTCATTACAGTGAACAGGCCCTTGAGATGTAACAGCTGCTGGTGCCCTTGCTACCTACAAGAGGTTAGTTACTGGCTCTGGTTGTCTTTTTTGATTTTTAAGATTAGCATTTGTTTCTTTAAAAGGAATTCATCTGGAGCAATGAGGCAATTAACCTGTCAGTTGTTTTAATTATTAATAGTATGTTGCTCCTTTAGGATCAGATCAGCTTGAGGATTTGGTAATTCACTAAACTTTTTTCCTTTCCAACCAAAAACTATGGTGGCTTTCGTGATGTAAACTGTTGAGGACAGCTCATGCATCATGTAAATGAGATAGACCTCTGGAATCTCTATAGTAGTCATGTAATTGTACTGTCTACAGGTTCCACCATTGGGCATATACACCCTTTGTCTTCTCCAACTGGAGCAAAGTCCAGAAAGTGCTAAGTGATATTAAACTCCTCTAAGGTGTCCTCTTGGATAGATATTATTATTTGGTATGGAATCTCACAATGCATTTACCCATTTATGACAAAGCCCAAGGTTTGGCAAGACAATGTTATTGTTCTACAGGGAATAATTCAATTATTTTATTTTAATATACAATAGATTTACATTATTATTTAGTACACCTGTAATAATAACTTTCATTGACTTATGCAGTTAAATTGACACAGAACTTTTACTTACCTTACTGGCTTTGATACCATGATATTCTACTCATGAGCAAGAATAGAATCATGAAATCTCTAGGAGCTAGAAATCATTACTCTCTACATTTGGCAGTCAAGGAAGGAGAGTGGAGGTGGCTACCTATGACTATACATTCAAGAAATCAGGAAATATTATAGATGGGACTTGATCCAGGTGTCCTAATTTAAGCCCAACCTTCTCTGTTAGAACTTGTGGATAAGTACTAGCCTTAGGATGATGGGAAAATATTAATATGAAAGATGGTTATTTAGGGAAGTTTCTAATAACATATATCAAAGCTAATTCTCCAACTATTTTTAGGTAAGCATCTGGCTAAGTGATAAGATGATTGGAGTGCTCGTGCATGGAGCCCAAGAATTTCCATCTGTCTACTGTGGATATTTAATATTAATATGCACCAAGAGAGTGTAGTCATTATGATCACAGAAATATGCTCATTTAAAAATTTTTGATAATTAACGTTTTCTTTAATGGTAGTCCCGGGTCATAAATTAAACATAATATATATCTTGATACCTATTAGTAACTTTTTAAAAAATTTGATCAATAGCAAATTAATAACTTTAAAAGTGATCCCAGAGCAAATCTATATTAATTCTAAGCAGTCTAGTTGAAATCACTTTTATCTATCCAAGAACATTATAGACATATGCATAAGACTATGAACTTAATAAGAAAAGTCAAAATGAGATCAGATGATGGAGAGATGTCTTGGTTTAAAAGCAAACATTTTAAAAATTTGTACCCACCCCCAATTTATTTTACAAAATATTTGACTGGGTTACATAAATATGTAAAGGTAATGGAGTCAAATACTAAAGTAATGCCTGATCATGCAAAAATCCAACTACTAGTCTCAAACACTTTGGAAGCCACAAACCAGCAATCAAACTGGTGTCTAATGACTATAAATCTGCAAGAAGCATTTGTTTTTAATTAAATACAGATAATCTGGGAGTTTATAATATGAGAGAAAAAATACGAATACTCAATAATTGATAAAGGAGGCTTAAAATAGATATGTGTTGTAGCTACAATTAGAAGAAGTAGATATGAGTAACCACATAGGAACAGCTTCTTCAGTGGTTGACCAACTGTTGTACTTGGGATAAAACGGCAAAGAAGCCACTGTCCTAGGGTCAGAAGATAGTCATGGGGTAGATTCTTTTTAGGGAAATAAGACATAGACTTCTAGTGCACAGTGCTAAACATATGTTTATACAGTGAATTTCTTTGTTTTCTATAAAATGTTTTATAAAATCTTTATCCTTAGAAGCAGATATTGAGAATAATTTGTAGAATATCAAAATAATTTTATAACAGTATATTGTTTACAGGTAAATTGACATTATAGTAAAATTAAAATATGATAACCTAAGAAAATCTTATTTTATCATTATCTCTTCTTACAGTTAGAAATCCAAGCCCCTCCTGGTACTATAGTTGGTTACGTTACACAGAAGTGGGACCCCTTTCTGCCTAAATTCACAATCCAAAATGCAAACAAAGAAGATATTTTGAAAATTGTTGGTCCTTGTGTGACATGTGGCTGTTTTGGCGATGTGGATTTTGAGGTACAATTGACAAAATGAAAGAAGTTTTCATTTAGGTCCTGATTTTTTTTTGCAACATAATTCAATTTTTTATATGTTCAAATTAATTTCATCTAAAATAAGTTCAGAAAATAACATATTCGTAATATAATGTAATCAGCCCATATTGTACATGCTAAGAATAGGAATATGTAAATCCAGAGATATAAAGTCCAAGGATTTTTAAAAATAATATTACAAAATTTATCACCTTGGCCATCATATCTATCATAGACCAGTGTAAGTATTATCCAAAGTAATTTTAATAAATTTACTATAATAAAAGCATATTTAGCCAAAAATAATTCTATGTTTTTTACGGACAAAGCTACTATATCTCTTTGATTAGAATAGTAAATGTGTTGCTATTTTAATGTGTCCAAGACTTTGAACATCAAAAATTTTTGGACACAGCTTTGCCTTTTTAAGATAACCAATATTTCCTGATTTTAAAAATTAGCACTTCATTCTCTTTTCAGTATGTTTTATTTATGTAGAATCACAGGACACATGGCATAAAGCCAATATATATAGTTTAGAATCATCTATATTATGTATATTCTTTCCTATGGCCCTTGTGATCACATATCCCAGTTTAGATCTCATTTCAGCATCACGTTACATTAAAATAGCATTAACTCAAAACCTGTGTTTCTAAGACTTGCTAAGTTAGTTTTGTAAAAAAAAACAAAAAAAACAAAAGGCCGGGCGCGATGGCTCAAGCTTGTAATCCCAGCACTTTGGGAGGCCAAGGCGGGCGGATCACGAGGTCAGGAGATCGAGACCACGGTGAAACCCCGTCTCTACTAAAAATACAAAAAAAAAAAAAAATTAGCCGGGCATGGTGGCAGGCGCCTGTAGTCCCAGCTGCTCGGAGAGGCTGAGGCGGGAGAATGGCGTGAACCCGGGAGGCAGAGCTTGCAGTGAGCTGAGATTGCGCCACTGCACTCCAGCCTGGGCGACAGAGCGAGACTCTGTCTCAAAAAAAAAAAAAAAAAAAAAAAAAAAAAAAAAAAAAAAAATCTTATTCTCATATTTGTATAAATTGAATATTTAAAAAATAGAAAGTTGCAAATTTGATCTGTAGCAATATAAACTATCTTAGCAGGTTGTCCTGGCCATACATCTTAGGTAGAGGAGACAGCCTAATTGAAAGTGTATATTTATTTTTCATCCATTCATACATAAATATCTCATCAAGGGCATTTAGTTCTCAGGACTTCAGGAAACACTATGCACATAGAATACAATGCAAATTTTGCAAACTGAGCTCTTCTAACTTCACCCTATCCCCAAAGGATTTGGCATGACTTTCCTAAGAGTAATATGATTCAGGAGGACTTTAAACATAAGAGTTTTAGCATTCATGCTATAGAAATGTCCTAAGTAACCCTCTCTATTCTCTTTTACTACCCTGAAAAAAGTGGTAGTTTCTCTTGAATTACTTTCAGCATCAGGATGGGAAGCAGAATAAACAAACGAATAGCTGATAAAGTTGATTTGTGAACTCCTTCTAGCTGAGAAGGACTCATTGATGTCTAGTTGGTCTTAACTTCCTATGTGGTACATTAACCAGGAAGATTTTTTTAATGTAAAAATAGGATTTAGGATTTGTTAGAAAGTATTGACCTAATAAATGTCTGAGTATAATATAAAAATGTGATTTAACAATGGCCAATAATATTTAAATGTTTTAATAATTATAAAATTTTAGCAACTGAAATTTGAAAGTTTACAAATTATGCCTAGAAGTTAATTTAATTCCTTCTGAAATATTTTTTCAAACATATCTTCTTTTATATTTTTAAGATGGAGAATTCAGGTTTAAAATCTGGACCTCATGTAAAGAGATCGCCTTCATGCTTAGATCATACAATTGAACTATGTACCTGCTGCCATCTTGTGGTGGCTGAGCCTTAATTATTTATCCTGATGTTCTCCATCTGCATACAAAAAAGAAAAAGAATTATGATGGACTAGAAAACTGTCAAAAAAGCAAAGTTTCTAAAAAGTAAACTGAAAAGCTAAATTTACAAACCTATGCTTATATGATGGAATGAGTAACATGGAATTGTCATTTGAAGATGACAAATAAAATAATTCAAATCTCTCATAAACACCCTCAGAAGTATAAAACCACTTTTTTCACTTTCAAATTTAATACTCCTTATTTTCCTTCTAAAGGTGAAAACCATTAATGAAAAGCTTACAATTGGGAAGATTTCAAAGTACTGGTCAGGATTTGTAAATGATGTCTTCACAAATGCTGACAATTTCGGAATTCATGTTCCTGCAGATCTAGATGTAACAGTCAAAGCAGCGATGATCGGTGCCTGTTTTCTCTTTGTAAGTATGGGCTTGGAGAGCATGAGTGATTTGTTATTCTCCTTCTTGCTTGTTAATTACAATATAGCCTATCCCATTTACACAGTTTTTACCCCCAAAGAGTATATTTTATCCATAGAAGGATAGCTTAGGACCAATGTTCTTCAAAAATTAGAATTTAGAACCCTGCATTTCTGTTAGGCAGCCCCTCTCCAGCGATCTCATATCCCCTTTCTC
Source organism: Symphalangus syndactylus (assembly GCF_028878055.3). Lineage (NCBI taxonomy): Eukaryota > Metazoa > Chordata > Mammalia > Primates > Hylobatidae > Symphalangus > Symphalangus syndactylus. The sequence goes on along the minus strand of NC_072439.2, from coordinate 48,404,001 downwards.
AAAGATTGATGTGCTATCACATCCTATTCATCATTTCCTTAAAAACCGAGTTTCCCCTTGCTTTTACGTTCAATTTAGATTTTTGGCTTATTTTCACTTTAACTAAAAAATATGCAAACATAAATATCACATGATTTATCCTGGGTAAAGTTCCAGACTGGTTCATTGCATGATAGTGAGCTAGATGATATTAAGAATGTTGGCTTCTCAATATGAACATAGATACATGAAATGATTTAATGAGTTAATAGGTACCATAGGTACCAGTTGCCATTATTTCTAAGCTATTACGTTCTTGTTATTACTTTCCAACTTACAACTATATTGAAAACCTTTTCTTCTTTGGTGTATGGAGATTGGTGATAGAACAGAAGTCAAATAATACCTGTGTCAAAATGTTTGACCTATATCCTGTTCTTAGTTTTCCCTCTAATATTTACCTAATTTCCTACCATTTTCAATGCAGCCATAAAAACTTATGGAGTTTTTATTTTTTGATATATAAACACATGTATTTTCTATAAATACATGAAAAAGATGTGTATACACAGGCACACACATAAGTGATTAAAACAAACAGCATAAGAGTTGAGAGTATGTTGCAGACATGATGCCTTTTCCCCTAATTATATTAGTGTGCATTTCCTAAAAACAAGGAATTTTTTTACACATCACAGTACTATTGTCAAAGTCAGGCACCAAACACTGATTCAATGCTATTATCTAATCTACAGACTTTATTCGGGTTGCACTGATTTGCATAATGATGTCCTTTCTAACAATAGAAAATCCAAGATCATGAAGTATGTCCATTTTGTCACATCTCATTAGTTTCCTTTCACCTGGAACAGTTCTTAAGAGGTGTGTGTGTGTGTGTGTGTGTGTGTGCATAAACAGGTGCACATCCATGTGCATTTTCCTGAGTCTCATTATATTGGCATTTTTGTTTTTATTTTTTGGTTTTTTTTTTTTTTCTTTTTGAGATAGAGTCTTGCTCTGTCACCCAGGCTGGAGTGCAGTGGCGCAATCTCGGCTCACTGCAACCTCCGCCTCCTGGGTTCAAGCGATTCTCCTGCCTCAGCCTCCCGAGTAGCTGGGATTACAGGCATGTGCCACCACACCCGGCTAATTTTTTTGTATTTTTAGTAGAGATGGGGTTTCACTGTGTTAGCCAGGATGGTCTCGATCTTCTGACCTTGTGATCCACCCGCCTTGGCCTCCCAAAGTGCTGGGATTACAGGTGTGAGCCACCTCGCCCAGCCAACATTGGCATTTTTTAAGTGCATAAGCCAATTATTTTGTAAACTGTGGCCTAATTTCAGTTTGTGTCATGGTTAGATTCAGGTTATGCACTTTTGGTAATCATGAAATTTTTATAAAGCTTAAATTCCTTCTCATGTTTTATTGTTTTCTGGGGTTTCAGAATGCTAAATCTGATGGTTTACATTAATGCCCTATTTACTGAGTCTCTTCTAATGATATTTGGAAAATATATGAACTATAAATTATTCCCTGATTACTTCACTGAAACTCAGAATTTAATACAGACATATATATATATATGCATATATACATATGTACATATACACGTGTGTATATTAGGATTATTTCTCCAGAATTTCAGAGGAATTATTTTAACTTAGCAGTCTCCTATTATTGGTAGAAGGTGGAAGTAATACCTATAGAGTGCTAGGTTTTTAAACTTACTAAGTTGTCCCTTATTTTCAACTCCCATTTTCATCTGCAAATCTAACCAGTTCAGTCCACCTTGCCTGTTGCCTAATGTCATCTCTTCCCTATTCTCCTCTATCCACTGGACAGTGCTTTTAACTTGCCACCCTTCCTTTGCTTACTGTTCCCGTCTTTGATCATTCTGATTTCAACACCAACCCCTCCACACACACACCCTTTCCTCAAGTTCTTCATTAGGCCTTTCTGATTAAGCCCCACACTTAACGTTAATATTTAGAAATAGATCCTTTTTAATCTGCCCTACTCACCTATTTTACATAACAAGCTGATAATTAAAATGTACTGCCAAAATTGGAACTACAATTCCCCGTATTTTAAACCTTACCAGTTTTTCTTATTGTTTCAGTAACCCTCTAAACATATGTTCTTCTTGAAAAAGCATGTATTTCTTAGTCCATATGCTTTGAGAGATTGATGAGACGTAGGTTCCATAAAGGTTGATCTAGGTCATACTCAAAGTGTGGTGCAAAGTGCAAGCATCTGCACCACCTAGAAGCTTGCTCAAAGCAAAGAATCTCAGATCCCGCTCCAGATGCCTCAGGACCTGCACTTGAACAAGATGCCCAGGTGCTTCCTCCATGCACTATAAATTTAAGAAGCACTGATCTAGATAATACACTAATCATCTTAAAGGGTAACTTTTAAACTCCAGCATTTAAGGGAGAAATGTTCACTGAGAATAGTTAATGACTCCCATTAGTTTCTCTTTTTTTCTTTTTACCATCATATTGTAAAACACTTGCCTTTTTTTGCCAGCCAATATAGCTTTTAAAACTACTTTTTACATGTATTATCAAGATAAATTACTTTCTTCTATACATAATTTTATAGAAAGAATTATGTTTTTAATTTTTAATTGCTGTTTCTATTTTATTGAGGTGAAAGCTTTAGAAAGCTGCTGGTATAAAGTTATTTCCCGAGTTAAATACAAATCTAAATTCAAAATGAAATCTAATTTTTGGTCTATTCTGGTTCCAAGATACTGCTTCACAACCTACCACTCCTCCAACTCATCACTCACTGTTTGAGTTCTCCCTGGTATAGTTTTCAGTACTCCCTCAAATAACCACCTAATTGCTGACCACATTATCTGTTGTAATATATCTAATTTTTGTTCAAATATTGGTATCCATTATAACTTCCTACACTGACCCAGAATGCATACAGTCTAATTCTGCAAAGGGTTTATCACCCAAAACTTTGACGATACTATGCAGATTTAGATAAAGTTTTCAAGTTACTTATACTCTGAAAATTCAACATGAAAATAAAAAGTCACGAAACTTAAAATTTTTAAATTTTTCTTCTCCGGATAAATCATATAATACTGGAACACTTTGACAATACTATGCAGATTCAGATAAGGTTTCTAAGTTACTTATACTCTGAAAATTCAACATGAAAATAAAATGTTGTAAAGCTTAAAACTGTTAAATTTTTCTTCTTCTGATAAATCATAATACTGGAACACCACTGGAAATATAATTGCTTTATATAATCAAAGCTTGCATGTCAAACTTTTGATCTTAATTGTTGTATTTTGTAAATTCACTTATATTCAGTTTATTTATTTGTAGGATTTTATGTTCTTTGAACATTCACTGGCTGGATTATAATAACCAAGATAATGAAAACAATAAAATATGCAGAACATATTTCAGTAAGTAAAATGCAAGTTTAAATGATCTCTTTCCCTTTGAAGATGTCTATATTTGACGCTATCTAATTCTTTTTCATTTTCTTCTAGAAATCCCTTGGGCTCTGGATTTCATTTCTGAATGGTTTGAATGTTTGCTTTTTTGTAAGAAAAAAATGTTAATTATTATATTTATTAAAACAGTTTAATGAGGCAATTATCTAGTTGTGAATGCATGATAGCTAAATACGTGATTACCGGCCTGAGCACCAGGTTGCTTTGAGAGATTACCATTCTTTCTTTTTATCCTTTTGAAGTTACTGCAATGGTAAGCATGAAAGATGAGAACTAAGGCTTGCAGCATCACTGATGAAAATTCAATGTTTAGAGGACACTTTGAAGTTTTTCTGGTACTAAGGCTGGTTACTAATCAAAAGGACTGAGTTTCTAAAACATTTTTTCAAAAGTAGTCCCTTTATACTTTGTTTATTAATTTTCTTATTGTAGTGAAATATTATTACTTTACACTGGAGAAGTTAAAATTTGGGTAAATAATATATCTAAAGATGGAGAGGAAGATAGATGGTATCAATTCATTCTAGTGGTAAGAGGCACAGTTACATTCCATAAAGAAACTAGTATTTACAAACCAAAGCATGCTTTAAATACCTACTCATGCCAGAGATTTAAATAAGCATATAAATAGACCTCTAAGACCTGCAGTGTTGTCTAGCAGGAATTTTATCTATTTGCAGTGAAAATTCAATCAATTAAGGGATCTAAGGCTCTGAAAAATAGACAACTCAAGGACTTAAAAACAAGCAAAGGAAACCAAATAAATAAAATCTTAATCCATGAGTCAAATGCAGAAGTAAAAGAGTCCAGTACATTCAATTAAATTAATATCTTTCACTTCAACATTTATGGAGTTTTCCTGATTACTATCCACTAGTTATCAACATATCTCCAAAACCTACACAAAAGGAAAATTTGTTATGAATGACAATAATTATTCTCTCCTTTTTCCAAATGGAACAGATTTCTTTTAAGCAAGGCACCATGTAGCCATGTAGGCTCTATTTTAGACTTACGTAAATACCACCTACGGTTTTATGCACATATAAGGGTGTTTCAAGAAATTCCAGGCGATTCTTCACTTAGAAAAAGAAAATGTATGCTAAACATCTGTTACTAAGTTAGTCAAGTTAGCATCATTTGAAATTAGGAGATGATCATTTCCTAGAAATAATATTATGGGTGGTAGGTAAGTTCCCCAGAGAACACACAAATATCAATTTAGTTCTAGGCTCTGGAGTAAGGGCTTTATGCTGTATAATATAAAAACGAAAAGCTTCTGTCCCCCATATTCTGGTTTAGTATTCTTCAGTTTCTTTGTCCTTATTTACACCTTAACCTTTTCTGACAACCCCCTCTAGGCATGCAAAGAATATACGTTGCCTCAATCGACCATAACATATCTTGTACCTGAGGCAGAGTAGTTTAGGTATTAACTACCAAAAAATAACTGTATTTTAAAATCACATGCAACCTTTCTCCCAGTCATACCATTTATTTTTTCAGTGTAACTGGTATCACCTTCATGTTGGAAGCAATGCAGTCATAGAAGGGAACAAAAGTCTTATATGCAATAGACATAACCTGGAATCTAGCTTTGCTGTTTGCCAGTGCTGCAACCTTAAACTGTGATATTTGGGGATCTCCTTGAGATTCTCATATTACCTTGAAGAACTCTGGTGATGATGAAGGAGAGCTCAACATTCCTTCCCTTTCCTCTCAATCTGTTGCATTTCAAGTATATGGGATTTATGGTTTTCTTACAATCAGCTAAAGTAAATTACACTTTTAAAGCTGATGCTTATTAACTAATAAAATGGAGGACAAATAACATGCCAGGCACCATGCTTTATATAAATTTCTGGTAGGGTAACAAAATGAAATGATAACAAAGGAAAATCAGGCAGTATGACGATGACTGCCTGGGAAATTGTCTTCCCCCCTTCCCACCCAGCACCCCTGCTTCATGTCCCAAATTTTCTTCCTAAAGATAATCTCGCTTTCCTATCTTCTCTTGTCCTTTACTTTTGATTTCTAAAATGTAAGATTTTTATAACTGATGTCAGCAGCAACAGCTGAGATTTTCACCACGGGGCAAAAATGGGAAAAAAATTATCATTTGTAAGTGCTGCATTTTACCATGATAAACTGCTTTGGAGACTTTTTTAAAATATCAAATGAACCCTAAAACTATTGGACAGAGCTATTCAACACTTACACTTAAGGGAGACTCACTAAAGATTAAAATCCTTCTTAGAATATATCACTCATTTTAAAATTGGCTGCATTTAAATAAAAACCTGATGTAGTGCTTTGCTTTCAAGTTGGCATAGTACAACAAACTGAGACCCATTCTGTCTCTCCTTTCTTATTAAAGGTAAAATTGATCTTCTTATCTCTTTTATGCTCTACTTTTCCCTTTTCCACCAAACATAAGTCCATGAGTGACTAGCAAGACCTTATGATTTTTAGTGTAAAGCATGCAGCTCTAGAACAGGACTGATACTTGTACAACAGTGTTTCCTAGTGCACTACTGCTTCTTGTCCCCAGGACAACCCCAGAACACAGGCTCCAACTCTGTTTACTCCAACTCTGTGTACTGTGTTTACTGGGAAAAACTTGACCAGATTCACACACCTCTCATTCATTCATCCATTTAAATAAATATTTATTTACTTGCTCTTACATGCCAAATACATAGACCCTTTTCTTATAGTGGCAACAGTTTAGTTGAAGAGATAGCTTTTAATCCAATAATGACAAGAACACAGATTACATTTCAGATATGAGAAATGTTTAATGGAGATGGACAAGATGCTAAGGTATGGCAATTTGACTTGGTCAGGGAAGGAGGGAGTGATGCTGGATTTAATTATCACTCAAATCAGCCTCCCTGAAAATCTGAAGGCTAGGGTTTTTCAAGAATCATTTGGCAAGCAGGGGGCTAGGGAATGGGTGCTGCTAATTGGTTGGGGATACAAACATAGGGGTGTGGAAAATGGTCTTCGTGCACTGAGTCCACTTCTGGGTGGAAGCCACAGAGGAGTTGCTGGTCTAGGCAGGACCATTCCGTTATTTGAAATGCAAAAGCCTGAAAAGACATCTTAAAAAGCCAATCTTAGTTTCTACAATAGTAATGGTATTTACAGGAGTAATTGGGAAAGTTATAAATCTTGTGACCTGCAGTATAATGGCTGGTAATCATTTAATTACACCTACATCTTAGCAGAAAATTCAGGCCCCTTTCATCCTTTTAACCTGGTGGACTTTCATTAGATTTATAGAAGCAGTTTTGTTCTGGTAAGGGCTATTCTCTTTTAAACAACAAACTAAATTTTTCCAAAGTTCTTTGTCTTACAGCCAAGAAAATCAAGAATGCGACATGCCAAGGGTGAGGTTAGAGCAGCAGTTTAATAAGCAAAAGAAAGAGAGAAAGCTCTCTGCCGCAGAGAGTGGTCCCAGGAAAGGGTTGCCATTTTACAGTTGAATACAGAGGCTTTTATAAGAAACCAATGAGGGCTGGGCATCTAATTTGCATAAAGTGCTAATTTCTGGTAGCTCCACTCTGTCCTCCTAGTGTGCATGCAAGCCCTTACCTTGAGTTACTCCATATTGCTTTTTTCTCCTTACTGCACATGTGTCATGGGATGGAATTTCCCACTGCAGACATGTCTGGGCAAGTCAGCTGTGTGGCCTGTCTTATCTATGCAGTGTGGCCATGTCTTAGGCAAGCCTTCCTATGCAAGTTCCCTTATTTATGCCTGCAGGCTGTTCTTTTGTTTGAAAGAACTCAACCGAGGACCCACCCTAACTGACTGCCTGACTAATTTCTCCCTCTGTGAGGGAGAAAGGATTTCTGGCCTATGCCATTTACTGACAGAGGAAATATTAAAAGAGGATCTGGTTTAGGGGAAGGAGCATAGATTGTTTTAGTCATTGAAATTGCAATGCCTTTAAGTCTTTCAAAAAGAGATGTCAAAAAGGAAAGTGGGTATCTTTTCAACTAGAATATTTCTAAAAAGAGAAGTGAGTTTAAGAGAACTATATGGACCCATTAAGATCTGAATAATTTCTGGTTTACTTCAAGGATGTTCCTAAAAATGTTTTAAATAATACATGGACAATTAATCATTTTTTAATTTTTATTTATTGTATAATTGACCAATAAAAATGTAATATTTATCATGTACAACATGATGTATTCAAATATATCTGTATATTGTAGAATGGCTAAATTGAGCTAATTAACATAGGCATTATCTCACTTTTTTTTATGCTGAGAACACTTAAAATCTACTCCTAGCAATTTTCAAGAATACAAAACATTGTTACTAACTGTAGTCACTCTTGAACTTTTTCTTATTCATTCACTTATTTAGCTAATATTTTTGAAACCACTTCTGTGTACTAGGCTCCATATTAGGCATTGGGGATATTATACTCAATGGTACATTGTCCCTGCTCTAAACTCTCTTCAACAAGTATTTCTGGAATGCATACACTGCACTAGGCATCAATGTCAGCATTAAGCTATAGCAGTAAACAAAAGCAACAAGGTGCCTGCCTTTGTGGAGCTTACATAGAATAGAGTTGACAATAAACCAACAGATAACAACATGATAAGTTTACCATAGATAATCACAAATATTGACAAGGAATCTACCACTCAATATCTAAAAAAAGAAGCTGAACTTATTATTTATTCAGGCAAGGGAGAACTGGTTTTGCAAGACACAATTTATAAGCAAAGAAGGTAAACTATATAGGGTTTTGGGAAAGTGTGGAGTTTAAATGCTGGAGTATTGACTTTAGCTATGTAAATGTGTTCACTGACTGGCTGACTGGCTGACCCTTAGGAATCTATTCACTGGACTAAAGCTATTGCTGATTATCTGATTATCAGAAATTATGTAAAGAAGATGTTTCTGATTATCTTTCAGAAGTGTGTGTACTTTTGTAATCAATCATTGATTGATTAAACAGGTTTAATACTAGTTCTGATTGTTACTCATTTGATTGTTAATGCAAGGAGTGAACAATCAATTCTTTCCTAGAAGGATGAGTATTTTACATCCTCAAACCTGTGAAAAAGTAACTCAGGGTAACAAAATAGAAATAGAACTGCTGTTACATTTTAGCATAGACCAGAAAGAAGAAAGCAAGACTTAAGAATATTTACAAAAAGAGTGTACCAGGCAGATACAAAAGTAAATGCAGGGCAGGTGTGGTGGCTCACGCCTGTAATCCCAGCACTTTGAGAGGCCAAGGGGGGCGGCTTGCCTGAGCTCAGGAGTTCTCGACCAGCCGAGAAACAAGGTGAAACTCCAACTCTGCTAAAATACAAAAAATTAACCAGGCATGGCAGTGTGCGCCTGTAGTCCCAGCTACTCGGGAGGCTGAGGTAGAAGAATTGTTTGAACCCAGGAGGCCGAGATTGCAGTGAGCTGAGATCATGCCACTGCATTCCAGCCTGGGCAACAGAGCAAGACTCCATCTCCAAAAAAAAAAAAAAAAAAAAAAGAAGCAAATTCAAAGGTTCTGAGTCAAGAGCAACTGGGCAAGTTTGAGAAGCACAGGAAGCCAGTATGGAGTACAATAAACAAGAGAGAGAGAAAAATGAACTGCTGTAGGAAAAGTAGCCAGGGGCTAAATCACATACAGTCTTGCAAGGCAAGGTTAGGAAGAAGAACTGACAAAACTTGGCATTTCGTTAGATATGGAATGTAAAGGATTTTAAGAACTCTAATATAAAAAATCAGTTCATTCCAATTTTTGTCATTCGAAACTGAAGGTATGGCCATGACACTCATAAGAACAGGTTCAAGTCAGTGTTACAGGTGCTACAATAAAAAGAATGTACCACAAAGGCACAAAAAAAGGAAGCATTCAATACCATTTAAGATGGAAGGTTAGTACCCCTAGAGAGTAGCTAACAAATAACCCATGAGTTGAATATGTGTCTTACATGCTAGGTGGGGTCAAAGCTAGGAAGTGTTTGGCTGGGAGAATATTCCAAGCCAAGAGCACAGCACAAACAAAGGCATGGAAGAGATAGAAATATAGTAGTCAGAATGAAGAATGAAGAGGCTGCATAAGATCAGAATGTGCTTAGTGAGATCAGACTCTCTTAGGCTAGGCCACATCGTCCCACTCAGCTGTGCCCCAGGTATCCTCCAAGTAATGGTGCTAGATCACGATTCAACTAATATTTTCTTCTGAATTTATGTACTTTGTCTGTATTTGGCCAAAGCATCTTCTAGAGGTTTTGGAAATTGTTTAGAAACTGTATTGAAACTCGGAAACCGAATCTGAGCAAATCGACAAGTATTAAGGAGGAACAAAACAATAGCTTTCCGAAGCCATAATATCTGGAAGGAAGGATGGTAAAACTTGTTAGATAAATCAGACTTCCCTACAAAAGAGAGGTTTGGATAGATGATATGAAGAATTCAGGTTATAGCCCAGACAGGTTGCACACTGAAATTCTAATTCATTTGAGCCTTAATTAGAGGTTTATGGACATATTATTTTTAGATTTGTTGTATTTTATTTTCAAAATGAAAACAAACAGAAAATAACGTAAACGTTTACTACTTCATAATTTACTCTTACACCTGTTTTGTAAGTTTTATATTATTGTTTCTTTAATTGCTAAAATAAGGGGAAATGAAATTATTGTTTATCATATTTTGACTTTTCAAATTAAGCATTTTTTTCATTCTATACACTTTGATTTTTATCATTTCTCCTTACATTGTGTTTTGCTCTTCTTAGAAGAAAAAAATATTTTTAATAAAATTTCTCTAAATAAGTATAGATGGATTTTGTCTATTTCTTATGCTGTGAAATTTTTGCCATTAAAAATAGGTGGGAATTGTACTTAGTGACATGTATTGTGGTTCATTCTAACTGTCTAGGGATTAAATTTAGGCATCTCATATTTAAATAATTTGAATTAAATAATTTAAGGAATCTATAATATATTTTAAAAAGAAAAAAATTTTCATTAAAAGTTGTGTTAAAGAAATGGAAAAAACCATAGTAGCTTTTGCTGACTGAGTCTCTATTTTATGACTGTCTGCCAAGTATCATTATCAGCATTATTGAAAATGCATTTCAAGGCATTTTTGGTTTAATTATAAATATACTATTTTTAAAAAACAATTACAATGGAACTATAAGAGATTTCAAATATTAAAATTTGGTATTTTGCCCGAAACAAAATTAAAACACAAGACTATTTGTTTCACAAATACATAAAGCCTAGCGTTAATGAGCATTATGAGACACTGGGCTAGACTTCTTACATACATTGCTCATCTGATTCCAGTGCCACACATTATAAGCCCAAAGGTACAGATGAAAAAAATCAATGTTCAGGAAGGTTAAGTAATTTGCCAGATTTTACAAAACTGTTAGCTTTTTGTCAACCTTCCAGAATGAAGAATATGAGTGGGCAGGAAATGGCACAATGAAATAACTTTTAAAATAAAATAAAATGAGAATCCAAAAAACTAGGGGAGAGGTGCTTTTATTCCTTTAAGACCTGAATTAATAATAGTCTCATCAATATTATGTGCTCTTTCTATTTAGAAAGGTAACATATAAACAACTTTAAATCTTTCATCCACTAGTAGTATATGTGCAGTGTTATTCTGTGGATATCTTTGTGCTTATTATTCCACATAATAGATGAAGTAGCCAATGTGTAAACCTGAAAAAATACCTTTGAGAAAAAGTTTACATTATATTGGGGTGATTCATAAAAAAAACTTTATTAAACATAAAAGATTTGGAAAATATTTTCCAATATCAATAAATCATAAAAGTGGTTTTGGTCTACAATTTCATTGTCTCTTCAATATTAATTTTAGCTTAACCAAATAATAAAATAAAATAAAATGTCAGTATTCATTTTGGCACCTATATTATATTCTTAAGTACATTGAATGTTTTAAACTATACCATATTTTTAATTACGTTGAAAGCTAGCTGCGGAAAATACATAGAAAGACTAATAGAGAATTAAACAGTTCTTACTTTTTAAAATCCAGTTACATATGCCTAGGTAATATACACGTTTAATAAGTCTTTCACGCTGCAGATGGCAGCAACACTTCACATTATGATGGCATTGCTTCACTACACCAGCAGAATCTTGAAAATACAAATTTCTATTGAGTATTCATTTTGTTCTTTCTGTAATCTGGGAAATAAAACACATCAATTTTGTATGTAGAAGGGTAAAATTTGATCTTATGTTTTTAATAAACTGAGAAACATTATATTTGTTAATGTATTATACACATGATGAAAGTTTAGTAATTACTATTTTTAATGAGCAGACTGAATTGATGGACAATTTCCATCAATTTAGTGAATGCATATATTCCTATTTTTCCAAGGAAACTGAGTAACATTGGCTTATCAAATAGTTAAATAAAAGCACCATAAAATCAAGCATATAATTGAAAGTAGAGTCCTAACTTTGATTTTCTATTTGTCATTTAAGAGCTAAACCATCAGCACACAAAATCTAAAATAATTTAAAGTTATACAGAAAATCCACTCATTTTTGGTCATTTGTATGTTGCATCTTGATCACCTTCAGAGGAAATTTATAGGCCAAGCCAAGACACATCCATGGATTCAAGTCCCAGTTTGGTGACTCAAGGTCATTGAGCAAGTGTGAGTAGGTCTAACAATGGATACAAATGCCCCACCCTTTTAAATAGGCTTTTAAGATAACAAGGTGATAAGAACACAAAATCATAATACATATTCTATCTAGAGTTAGGGTCAGGGGTCAGAAGCAGGGAAAAGCAATATAAATGTAGAAAAATCAACTTATCCTATGTTGACTTTTAACCCAGGCTAAACGTTTAAATAACATAGCTATTTTTAAAAAATGTCCATACCCAGACCTCATTCTGTACCAATTAAGTCAAAATCCCTAAGAGTATCTTTTAAGTCACTTAATTCTTTTTTTAAAAAAAATAGTAATTCTAATGTACAACCAGTGTCATAAACAACTTCTTTCCTAATGCTGACAAAATAGTATAACTTTTATTTTTAAGTCTGGATCCAAAATTTGGCTTTCAAAAGCTTTAGTAATCAGTGTCTGGCTTACTTGTATAGACTTTCTTTTAGCCTGAGCCTTTCTATTATAGTACTGTAATGCCCCTCTGGAATCCCATTATAGATCTCTAACCTATTATCTTTAAGCAATAATAACAATGATATCATCTTATTTTTTAGAATTCTTTAGAGTATTTCAAAGCACTTCCACACATATGAATGGCCTGCACTGGACCTCACAAGAAAACAGAGGGTTTCAATTGTACATAACATCAGAGATGACCAGGTACAACCTCCATATATTGAAGACTTAGAAAATGATAAATATAAAAATTAAATTACTTTGTTTTACTTTGTGCCCACAAGTCTTTTTACTATACAAGAGTATATGCAAAAAGACTATACATAAATATATAAAATGCTCAACATGGTAAATTGTTTAATAAATTATGATTCACATATAGAATGGAGTTCTGTTTTCTTAGAATGAGATTTTTAGATGATAAAATACATAGAGAGATAGACAGGATGGAAATTATAATATAGCTGGTAAAGGAAAAGCATTTACTTTGCATGTGTGCAGAACTATGATTCAATTCTTGTAAAATTAAAAAATAATTATATGTAACATGTGTGTGTGTGAGAGAGAGAGAGAGAAAGAGAGAGAGAGAAGTGGAAAAGATTAAATTTCCTAATTGCTACAGCAGAAGCACAGGTATGCAAATCACCTAAAAGCCATTTTGACTTTTTTAAGATACACATTTAAAAGAATGCCAGCCAGGATATAGATCTACTCTAAGGTATTTCAAATTAGTAGCTCACCTTTCAAAACCATGAGATAACTTTTTTGATCAACAGAAATATTGTGAAGATTTAAGAGAAGTATTAAGCTCCTAGATCTAACTCTGGGGAACCCGTATGATTGTGATCAAATTCAGAACAACACATATTTTTTGTGGAAAATAAGTTCTTCTCGAGGGCTGTTCATAAATTTAACTTAGTCAGACAACCTTAATGAGCGAGGTTATTCTGGCCTACAAAACACAACTGGGAGAAATAGACATGCAATCATAAATAGGAATATTGTCTTCCTGATTTTTGGCAGCCAAGTCCCAGAAGCACAGTTACCGGCTCTCCCAGCCTCTCAGTACAAACAAGAAGAACTACAGGAACTAAGACAGTTTGGTTCTTAGTAGAAATTTAAAAAAAAAATGGCAAGCATAGTCCAGAAATATAATGATGCTTACTCTATACGGAAAGTTAATTTATGATAAAAGTATGCTTTCAAAGGAAGAAGTCAATAAATAAATGAATATTTATTCATTGAATAATCATTCAATAAACTTTGGTAAGGAAAACCTTAGTCAGTATGGAGCTACTTTTGTTTAGCTAGTGCATTTCCAAACTCCTTTTGTCCATATCAATCTCAGAGGCTAAATGTGCAGTCTGTGTGTGTGATAGAGAGAGAAAGAAAGACAGAAAGGAATATGAAAATGTTATGTTCCTTATTTGCTACAGCAGAAGCATAGGTACGCAATCATTTAAAAGCCATGTAAGATGTTTTTGATAAAAAAAAAAAAAAAAAAAAAAAAAAAAAAAAGATGTTTTTGATATATGTTTAAAAGCATGATAGCCAGTCCTTTTATCTAGGGGCCCCATGTAGTCAGGTATTGTCAATGAGACATAACCATAACTCTATTAGGACTTTTAGTAAAGCATTTACTTTTCTGTATAAAGGGGAAGATGTTGCTGGCTCTATTTTTCTCATTACTTCTTCTTCCACGGAACACAATGTGATTCCTGAAAATAGAGCATTGATCTTGTGTGAATAAGTCAACAAGCCAATACTCTAAAGGTGTAACCAAAAAAACATAGAAGGAACACAGGTCTTTGATGATATGATGAAATTGTTTTCCCTGTCCTGGACTACCTACCTCCAAAATTCTTAGCTCAGACCATTAAAGGTGTTATTGCTTAAGTCACAAGTGTTCAGGTACACTGTAACATGAAGCTGAAAATATTGTTATCTAATAAGACCATTTAGAAAAATTAAAATATGATTTTAGGCCACACACAAATATAAATCTAGATATAAAAATAGAGAAATAAAATTCAACATTTTCTTCTTATGCAATAAATTAAAAAACAACTAAGGCAAATGAAAACTAAGACAATTGAAAAGAAGCTTACAATATAAAAGAAGACATAGTGCTTATCCATAATGAGGAAAGAGCTTCTGCAAATACATGAGACAAATATACTGAAAGAAAATAGGAAAAGCACAGGAACATAAAAATCACTAAAAGAAAGTATTAATGGCCAGTAAAAATAAAATTATGTTCAAATTCCCTATTAAAGAAATGAATCAGAATAGAAGATTCAAAAATCTGAATTATCCATTGTTATCAAAGATTCAAGAAAGTATATACTCTTGGCAGTAAGGTAAATTGATATAACTAATCAGGAGAGAAAATTTGCTTCAAGTGCATTTATTTTAAATGTATATTTTAGTCGAGTAAGCAACTTTGCCTATAGATTTGCTAAGTAATCACAAAAGCTTCCAAAGATGTGTCAAGGTGCTTGCTGCAACATTGTTTTGACATTCTCAGTAAAATAAATGAAGACATACTAATGTTCACCAGTGGTGACTTAGTTGATAAATTATTGTTCAAACATAGAATGGAATTGTCTTCTCTTAAAAATGAGATAGATTGGTAGCCAAGCAGATGGGGGCAGAAGGGAAGGAAGCAGGGATGAAAAGTATCTGTAATATTGTTGGTAAAGGAAAAACAAGCCCTTTTCAGAGCACGTGAACTCTGAAATGAAATTGAACGAAATGAAATAATTCATTTAAAATGTTAATAAACAAAAATATTTTTTTTTTTTTTTTTTTTGAGAAGGAGTCTCGCTCTTTCACCCAGGCTGGAGTGCAGTGGCCCAATCTCGGCTCACTGCAGGCTCCGCCCCCCGGGGTTCACGCCATTCTCCTGCTTCAGCCTCTCCGAGTAGCTGGGACTACAGGCGCCCGCCACCTCGCCTGGCTAATTTTTTTTTTGTATTTTTAATAGAGACGGAGTTTCACCGTGTTAGCCAGGATGGTCTCGATCTCCTGACCTCGTGATCCACCCGCCTCGGCCTCCCAAAGTGCTGGGATTACAGGCATGAGCCACCGCACCCGGCCAACAAAAATAATTACATGCACACTAAATAGGGCATTCTAAAATTTAAAAATCTAGAATACATACCAAAGTATTGACAGTAATTATTTCAATGTAGGGTCAGGCATAACAGGGGGAATTAAATACTACTTTAAATAATTCTGTGTTTTTAATTTTTTAAACAATGAACCCATTTAATATATAGATATAAAAATACATATAAGCACACACACGACTCATACACACACAATTGTTAAAGTACAACTATTTTTAAAAAACATTATCCAGATTTGCCTCATAAGGAAAAACTTGTGATATTTGAATTCATAGGAAAAAAAGTTAAGAATAAAATTTTTTAAAATAATGTCTTTCTTTTCTACATGACTACTGTCAACCTTTCTTTTCACTAGTTTCTAAATGAACCCATCTTTGATACATATCTATTTCATTTTTTCATTGATTTGTTTGTCAGAATGTCCAACTCATAAAGATGTATAACTTTTCCTGCGATTTATCACACTACCCAACACATTTGAATCTCAGCTGTTAGTATTTTATTTCACAAAAATCAGTGGTGATTTGATTTGATATGGCATCAATCCAACATGAGTACTCAAAGTGGGAAAGATATATTCATCCTTTTTTAAAAGTTTTTTAAATCGTTATTTTTTATGGATATGTTGTAGGTGTATAATTTATGAGGATGTATGTGTCCTTTCATCAAAATATATACTCTGAAATTACTTGGTACCTAATTTACCATCAATGCATACTATAATACTTTCATTACTAGTTTATTTTACAGCACGTAATTGCAGTAAGAAGAGAAGTTGAGAAGGTAGAATTCGGGTCTTGAGGTGCTTATGGAACATCAAAGTCCAGAAAATTTGCAAATACCTGCCAGGAGAATGCCCTAGCTTAAAGTTTTGAACTTAGAAATTTAAACCATGAGTGCATGACATAAAACCTTGAAGCTATATAGCAGGAAAAGATAAGTGTCAAAAGTGGAAGAAAGCCTTGGGACACCATACTTTGAAGAATAGAAGAGTCCACAAGGGATGGAGCAAAACTGCCCGGAGAATAGCAGGAAAAACAAAAGTCTGATGGTTTAGAAATTAAGAGAGGAGAGATTTCTATAAAGTGGGCAGTGATTAACCAGGCTAAATGCTACAGCGAGTTAACAAAATGATAGGATTTAGTTATTTTCTTTGGATTTAGATCTTAGAATATTATTAGGCCTTGGAGAAGGCCATTTAAATTTATTTTGTTGAGGGTCCTAATTTAATGCATCCTGGCAAAATGAAAAGCAAGAAAGCAGATAAAATGGGTGACTTTTAAAAATGTAACAAAAATAACTTGGAATTAACATAAAAAGGTAATAACAACCACAATGATCTGGGAGAGGGTAGTACTGCCAGGTCCTAATGAAGCAGGGACTATTTTATTTTGCTGCAGAGGAATTACTGGAAATATAAGCAAAGCCCAGAGAATAATAATATTAAAACAGCTTAATAAACCTGTTATTCTGGTAAGACTGAGGTACTTATTCCAGAATCAAAAGCCTGAACATTATGTTAATCATGAGTTAAAAGATTAAGCTCAGATATAATTTTTCTGGAGTTATAGAAAAAACACAAAGAAAAATAAAGAATTAGATAAAGAATTAGAGCTTCTAACTTTCAATAAATTCTTCTATATGGGTTGCATGCAAACCCAGATATCATGGTTCTATATTAGATTTTAGAAAATATAATTTATCAATTAAAGTTAGCAGTTAAAATTTTAATTATGTAGAACCTAATTATAGAATTAGAAAATAGTTTAGAACAGAATGTAGTCTGGATATTTACATATTGTATTTACATTAAAATTGTATCTGTCATTCTGAGGGAAGAAATTATTTCTTCTTGTGTGTTCACAACTGTCACTATCTTATTCCTAAACCTGCTTATTCTCCCTGACACTAGCCTCTCCATCCTACAGTCCATTCTCCATATAATTGCTAGATTAATCTTTTTTTTTTTTTTTTTTTTTGAGATGGAATCTCCTCTGTCGCCAGGCTGGAGCGCAGTGGTGTGATTTCAGCTCACTGCAACCTCCACCTTCCAGGTTCAAGTGATTCTCCTGCCTCAGCCTCCCAAGTTGCTGGGACTAAACTTTTGGTTTTTTTGTTGTTGTTGTTGGTTTTTTTTTTTTTTTTGTATTTTAGTAGAGATGGGGTTTCACCATGTTGGCCAGGATGGTCTCCATCTCCTGACCTGATGACCCACCCTCCTTGGCCTCCCAAAGTGCTGGGATTACAGGCGTAAGCCACTGCGCCTGGCCTAGATTGATCTTTTAAAACCAAGTGTCTGAAAGTGCCTTTTAAAGTTCAAAATGGCGCAGTGAAAATAACTTGTCTCTCCTCTCTCCTAAGTCCACAATACAATTATAGCAAATGCAAATGCTGATAGACAAAACAACCTCTCAAATTTACCTCATAAATTTGCATGTCATCCTTGTGCAGGGGCCATGCTAATCTTCTCTGTATCATTCAATTTTGGTATATGTGCTGCCAAAGCAAGCACAGGATATTTTTTAAAAGATATTCATAAATTCTAGGCTGAAGTTCCAAGTCATATTGGAACACTGATGGATCAAGGAATATGTGAGCCTATCATTCAGATTAAATGTGTACATGTGAACAGTCTACGATGGAGAAAAGTCCTTATCCCAGGGAGCAATACCATGCAAGATGGGAGTATGAAGAACAACTAAAAACAGAGTTAATTGAAAGTCTGTCTAATGAAATACGCTAGTCAGGTGTCCCACACCAACCTCACTGCTAGCCTCTTCCTTATCTCAGTGAACGCTAAGCCTAAGCAGCCCAGCATTATACTTTCAGGAACCCAAATTAGTACTCTTATTGAATCTTAATTGATTGCACAGGGAGAACTAAGGTTTTGAAGTTTCTGGAATGGCTTCCCATGCCAAAGGATGACGCTCTCCTCATTTTAGCATCCAAAGAGTGATCTCCTCATCTGCTCACCCTAATTGTGATAAGCACTGTCTCTACCTTGGTTCCCAATTCTAGTCCTACTAGTGGGAGAGACCTAGTAGAAAAATGGACACATACAACAGAGAAAAATAACAAGAGTCACCAGTCTTCCATTCTTAAATATAAGTGAACTAAGAACCACTACATATATGAAGCATAGAAAACCAAGACAACCAAAAAATTGCTGACCAATGAAGAAACAAATGTAAATTTAAAAACATAAAAAAACTTTAAAAACAAAATTCTACTGTATTTTGAGGAATTTGAAAAATTAATACATCCATTAAGGAAGAACAAGAGGGTCTGAAAAATAAATAAAAGGAAATGTAAATTACACATGCAATATAAACATATTACTACGTTCCTGGAACGGCTATGATTTAGTATAATAATCCAAAGAAAATTTTCATTTTCTATTTGAATTAAGAGTTTTCACTCCCTTTCCAGGAAATATTTTAACATAAGTTCTAATAAGAAGCATAATCCACACATTTTAAATATTATGTCTTTTAATTCTCAAAAGAAGGTAAATATCAGCAATAAAGACATCACCAACCAAAACAAGAAAAAGTAGTCAAAACATGTAGATTTCACATAAACAAATGTATAATCAGTTGCTGACTGTTTTGCTTACGTATACTTAATAAATGCACCAGTCACTGTGCACTTTGGCACAAGAATTAGGAGCCAGATTTGTGTATTGGTAAAATAAAATAAAACAGAAGCTCAATTTTTTGTTTGATTTCATAACACTATAAAAGAAAGAAAAGAAAAATTGTAAATGTATAATCCACATGAATGATTCACCAACTGTCACAAGTAATTGACAAACTGCTAGTTGTTTTCTTAGATATTAGTATTACTTTTCTGAAACAAAAATTCTATCAAATCTATATATATTATAAAACATTTCCAGCTATAGGAAATTAATGTTATCTCCTTCTTACCCACAGTCTTTAATAACCACTATGAATGAACTATTCAACTTTTCCATGAGATGAATGTACAAAAACATTATTGTATTGCTTTGTATTATAAATAACATAGATTTTGCAAAAATAAATACCATAAGTAAAGTAGAATGGATTTTTTAAAACATGCATTCAATAATTATAAAAAGATTTACAGTGACTCACTCAAAGTAAACTCTTTGCTATGACTTACGATTCTTTTTCATTGTGGGAGGTAAAACATATTTCAACTCTTGATATTCAACTTTTAATTCTATCCCTTTGCTCTCACAAAATAGGGTCTACCATGTGCATTTATGAATGCAACAGACATTTATATAGGCACATCACTCACTGTATTTATGCCTGGTTGTGGCTTTCAGAGAATACCAAAATGTAAATATCTTTGCAAGATGGAATGTTTCAGTTATTCAAACTGCAAATTGAACAGCTGTGAGGGATGAGGAATTATCAAAAATCACCACACAGGATGCAGATTTTAATTTCCTGCCCTTCACACATATATGCACAATTACAAGAACAAGAAAACAAAAACAAACCTGCACATGTATTAGCCTACGAGAGAGGGAGGCAGTGAAACCTCAATGTTAAGAAGTTGAAATATGAGTATAACACCTTTCAAATTCAATTCTGAAGCAAAAAGAATGACATCTTAATTTTAAATCTCAGCCTGACTAACTTTATTCAAATTTAACTATGCTTGAGGCACTCTGATTTTCCTGCATTCATTTATGCTTTTCCCTCTCCCTTAGTACATTTTTTTTCTATTTTTCTACCTGTCCGAATGCTCTTCATATTTAGTTTTTGTTTTTATTTTTGAGGCAGGATCTCACTCTGTCACCCATGCTGGAGGGCAGTTGTATGATTACAGTTTATTGCAGCCCTGAATTCTGGGCTTAAGAAATCTTCCCACCTCATCCTCGTTGAATAGCTGAGACCATAGACACATGCCAGTATGCCCTGCTAATTTTTTTGTTTTTTTTTTTAGAAATGGGATCTCAGTATCTTGCTCACGCTGGTCTCAAATTCCTGTCCTCAACTGATTCTCACTAAGCATCGCAAAGTGCTGAACAGGCATGAGCCACCATGCCTGATTTACTTTATCTTTTAATGTCAACACAGTTTCTGCCTCAAAATTATTCTCTAATTTTTGTCCAGTGTGTGTTACTTTCTCCATTTACTTCATGCAAAAAAAAAAAATGTAATGGTAAGTTTATTATGAAATTACCATATTCTACTGTGTATTACAGCTATTTACTTTGTGTCTCTGATGCACTTTCTTTATTAGACTGTGAGCTCATTCTGGGCAGAACAATTTTTGTGTCTGTTCTCCATGGTGTCAAGAACACTGTGCTTTGGATATAATTAATTTCCATAAACATCAATTGTCTTATTGTATACCAGATGAAAAATTTAAGCAGATATTTGTAATATCTAAGACTTGACTAATATTCATCATTGAAATTTCAAAATGGAGAGTATAGCAATCATCCATTACAACCTTCCATGTAAAATGAATGAACAAACAAACAGGAGTTTTATGTAATCACAAGCTCCGGTAACTGCCTAGAAAGCCAAACATTCACCAAGATGAATTGACAGAAATGTATGTCCATAACATAGGAGTAGCTATGGCACTGCATGTGTCAATAATTGAAATGGTTTGGCTGTATCCCCACCCAAATTTTACCTTTAATTGTAATAATTTTCATGTGTCCAGTGGAGATAATTGAAAAATGGGTTCAGTTTCCCTCATACTGTTCTTCTGGTAGTAAGTCTCATGACTTATAAATAGAAGTACCCCTGCACAAGCTCTCTTTCTTGCCACCATGTAAGACGTCCCTTTGCTCTTCTTTAATCTTCTGCCATGATTGTGAGGCCTCCCCAGTCATGTGGAACAGTGAGTCCATTAAACCTCTTTTCCTTTATAAATTTTCTTTATACCAGTCTCAGGTATGTCTTTATTAGCAGCATCAGAATAGACTGATAAATAAATTGGTACAGGATAGTGGGGTGCTGCTGTAAAGATACCCAAAAATGTGGAAGTGACTTTGGAACTGGATAATACGCAAGGATTGGAATAGTTTGGAGGACTCCAAAGAAGACACGAAAATGTGGGAAAGTTTAGAACCTCCTAGAGACTTGTCGAATGGCTTTGACCAAAATGATGATAGTGATATGGGCAATAAGGTCCAGGCTGATGTGGCCTCAGATGGAGGTGAGAAACTTGTTGGAACTGGAGCAAAGGTGACTCTCGCTATGTTTTAGCAAAGAGACTGGTGGCATCTTGCCCCTGCCCTAGAGATCTGTGGAACTTTGAACTTGAGAGAAATGATTTAGGCCAACTGGTAGAAGAAATTTCTAAGCAGCAAAGTGTTAAAGAGGTGACTTGAGCACTGTTAAAAGCATTTGGTTTTATGTGCTCACAAAGATATGGTTTGGAATTGAAACTTATGTTTAAAAAAGAAGCAGATCATAAAAGTTCAGAACATTTGCAGCCTGACAATGTGATAGAAAACAAATACCCATTTTCTGAGGAGAAATTCAAGCCAGCTGCAGAAATTCTCATACATAACAAGGAGCCAAATGTTAATCACCAAGACAATGGGAAAAATGTCTACAGGGCAGTACAAAGGGCTTCACGGCAGCCCTTCCCATTACAAACTGGGAGACCTAGGATGAAGGAATGGTTTCCATAGGCCAGGCCAGGGCCTTGCTGCTTTATGCAGTCTCAGGACTTGGTTCCCTGCATCCCAGCTGTGGCTAAAAGGGGCCAATGTACAGCTCAGGCTGTTGCTTCAGAGGGTGCAAGCCCCAAGTCTTGGTGGCTTACACGCAGTGTTGGGCCTGCAGGTACATGGAAGTCAGAATTGAGGTTTGGGAACCTCCATTTAGATTTCAGAGGATGTATATAAATGCCTGGGTGTTGAAGTGGAAGTCAGCTGCGAGAGTGGAGCCCTCACTGCCAGGGCAATGTGGAAGGGAAATGTGGGGAGGGAGCCCCCACACAGCATCCCCACTGGGGCACTGCCTAGTGGAGCTGTGAGAAGAGGGCCACTGTCCTCCAGACCTCAGAATAATAGATCCACTGACAGCTTGCACCATGCACCTGGAAAAGCTGCAGTCAGTCAAAGCTAGCCAAGGAAAGCAGCGGTGGGGACGGGGGGGCTTTACCCTGCAAAGCCACAAGGGCAGAGTTCCCAAGACTGTGGGAACCCACCTCTTGCATCAGTATAACCTGGATATGAGACATGGAGTCAAAGGGGATCATTTTGGAACTTTCAGATTGTACTGCCTCACTGGATTTCCGACTTGTGTGGGGCCTGTAAGCTCTATGTTTTGGCCAATTTCTGCCATTTAAAATGCACGTAATTACCCAATGCCTGTACCCCCATTGTATCCAGGAAGTAGCTAACTTGCTTTTGATTTTACAGGCTCATAGGCAGAGGGACTTGCCTTGTCTCAGATGAGACTCTGGACTGTGGACTTTTGAGTTAATGCTGAAATAAGACGTTGGGTGACTGTTGGGAAGCATGATTGGTTTTGAAATGTGAGAACATGAGATGTTGGAGGGGCTGGGGCAGAATGATATGGTTTGGCAGTGTTCCCACCCAAATCTCATCTTGAATTATACTAGTCTCCAGGTCTCAAGGGCGGGGCTGGGTGGAGATAATTGAATCACGGGGGTGGTTCCCCCATATTGTTCTCATGGTAGTGAGTAAGTCTCATGAGATCTGATGGTTTCATAAACGAAAGTTCCCCTGCACAATGTATCTTGCCCACCACCATGTAAGATGTGCCTTTGCTCTTCCTTTGTCTTCTGCCATAATTGTGAGGCCTCCCCAGCCATGTGGAACTGTGAGTCCATCAAACCTCTTTCCTTTATAAATTACCTAGTCTCAGTTAGGCCTTTATTAACAGTGTGAGAACAGACTAATACAATGATACTACATCTTGGATGTTACAAACACTATTATTATTTTTACTTCAGTAGTAAAATATCTAAACTGTAGTTTTAGAATTTGGAACACATAAATATAACATACATTATAAAACATAAAATGGGTTTGGGCAATATTAAAATATGAGTGTCACCCAGTAACTTAAAAACAAATCTTAAGATGTATTAACTGCCAAATTTTATGTCTACTCAATAGATAAACAGGTTATTCATTGGTTGACACATGGGAGGACTAAATAATACATATTCACTATTCTGATGATATTTCTAGGAGACAAAAAAGAAACTGGTAATAGAACATAAAAAATGTTCTGTGGAGAAATTAAATAGTTAAAGAACAAAAAGAAACCTCTACAAATTTTGGAAATACCTCAAAAAATTGTATTTTAAACAAATCACCATATAGTGTGGAAAATTGATGGGCAAGCCCTGCTGCTGAGATATGCTATTTTACTTCCTCTGGCATAAATATAAATATACTATCTGAAAATCCCCAGACATTTAAGAAAGACCTCAGAAAAACAAAAATCAAAACATAAAAGAAACAGAGACATTGCGAGTAGCAAGAAAAAAATTGGGGAAAAATCTCAATTAATAAGATAATTAATATCTTGTGGAATATAAAAAAAATCTACCTAACAAGGATAAGAAACTTTTTTTTTTGAGACAGAGTCTCACTCTGTTGCCAGGCTGGATGCAGTGTCACGATCTTCGCTCACTGCAACCTCCAGATCCTGGGTTCAAGCCATTCTCCTGCCTCAGCCTCCCAAGTAGCTAGTACTACAGGTGCATGCCACCATACCCAGCTAATTTTTGTATTTTTATTAGAGAACAGGGTTTCACCATGTTGGCCAGGATGATCTTGATCTCTTGACCTCGTGATCTGCCCACCTCGGCCTCCCAAAGTGCTGGGATTACAGGCGTGAGCCACTGCGCCTGGCCAAAACTATTTTTTAAAAGGATATTTGGGGGAGGCAGGAGGAGTTGAAAATAGGATACTAAAATTTAAAATTAATTTAGGGTCAGAAAGATAAATTGAGAAAACCTGCCAGAAATTTAATCAAAAAAAAAAAAAAAAAAACAGGAGAAAAATAAGGAAGAAAAGAAATGAAAGGGGGAGGAAGAGAGAAAGAAAGAGAATAAAAGAGAAAATTAAATTTAAATATCCTATTGTGAGATGGCCATGGGTTTACCTTGGCCAGTAAAAAGAGAAATAATCATTGCAAGCAAAGCTACTCTGCATTTTTTTTTTTTTTTTGAGACGGAGTCTCGCTAAGTTGCCCAGGCTGAGTGCAGTGGCGCAATCTCGGCTCACTGCAAGCTCTGCCTCCTGGGTTCACGCCAGTCTCCTGCCTCAGCCTCCCGAATAGTTGGGACTACCGGCGCCCACTACCGCACCCAGCTAATTTTTTTATATTTTTTAGTAGAGACAGGGTTTCACCATGTTAGCCAGGATGGTCTTGATCTCCTGACCTCGTGATCTGCCTGCCTCGGCCTCCCAAAGTGCTGGAATTACAGGTGTGAGCCGACCATGCTACTCTGATTCAGAAGAAGCTAATCTCAGTAGCTTTTATGCTGTGTTTCATATTTCATGAAGGCGATTTTCCCTCTGGATTCCTGGGTTTTGCAACTGTGGATTCAACCAAGTGCAGATCAAAAATATTCAGAAAAAAAAAATGTAATAGAACTTCAAAAATCAAAACTTGAATTTGCTTTGCTGAGTACTATGTTGAATCCACACAAATGAAGTAAAATGTATGGATTTTAATAGATATTGTAAATAATCTAGAGATTATTTAAAGTGTAGAGGAAGAAGTTTGTAGATCACATGCAAATACAAGACCATTTCATAATAAGGGACTTAAGCATCCACAAATTGGGATATCTGAGGGAGGTTCTGAAACCACTCCCCCAAGGATTCCAAGAGACAATTGTACTCTTTTTCAAAATAAAATATTTCTTCTATGAAAAAGAATTATACTCTGGGTGTGGTGGACACATGCCTGTAATCCCAGCACTTTGAGAAGCCAAGGTGAGCAGAACTCTTGAGCCCAGCAGATCAAGACAAGCCTGGGCAACATGATGAAACCCCATCTCTACCAAAAATATAAAAATTAGATGGGCATGATGGACCACATCTTTAGTCCCAGGTATTGGTAGCCTGAGCTGGAAGGATCAGTTAGCCTGGGAAGTTGAGTCCATAGTAAGCCATGATCATGCCATTGCACTCTAGCCTGGGCAACAGAGTGAGATTTTGTCAAAAAAAAAAAAAAAAAAAACTATATATAATTTGTAAAAGAGTTCCATGTGGTTTGGCTGTGTCCCTACCCAAAATCTCATCTTGAATTGTAATCCCCATAATTCCCACATGTCAAGGGAGAGACCAGGTGGAGGTAATTGAATCATGAAGGCAGTTTTCCTTATGCTGTTTCTCTCATAGAATAAGTTTCCCTTATGCTGTTTTCCTGATCTCATGAGATCTGATGGTTTTGTAAGTGTTTAGTAGTTCCTCCTGGGTTAATTCTCCTTTCTGCTGCCTTGTGATAAAGGTGTCTTGCTTCTCCTTCACCCTTCTGCCATGACTGTAAGTTTCTTGAGGCCTCCCAAGCTATACAGAACTGTAAGTCCATTAAACCTCTTTCTTTTATAAATTACTCAGTCCTGGACAGTTCTTTATGTGTGAAAGATGTGCTAATACAGTAAATTGGTACCTACAGAGAGTGGGGTACTGCTTAAAAGATACCCGAAAATGTGGAAGTGACTTTGGAACTGGGTAACAGGCAGAGGTTGAAACAGTTTGGAGGGCTCAGAAGACAGAAAGATGTGGAAAAGTTTGGAACTTCCTAGACACATGTGGAATGGCTTGACCAAAATTCTGATAGTGCTATGGAAAATGAAGTCCAAGACTGATGTGTTCCCAGATGGAGATGAGAAACTTGTTGGGAACTGGAATAAAGGTGATTCTTGCTATGCTTTAGCAAAGAGATTGGTAGCATTTTTCTTCTGCCCTAGAGATCTATGGTACTTTGAATTTGAGAGAGATGATATAGGGTATCTGGCAGAAGTAACTTCTAAGCGGCAAAGGGTTTGAGATGTGACATGGGTGCTGTTAAAAGCATTCAGTTTTAAGCATTCACAAAAAGATGGTTTAGAATTGAACTTATGTTTTAAAAAGAAGCAGAGCATAAAAGTCTGGAAAATTTGCAGACCAATCATACAATAGAAAAGAAAAACCCAAATTCTGGGAAGAAATTTAAGCAGACTGCAGAAATTTGCATGAATAACAAGAAGCCAAATGTTAATCTCCAAGACAATGGGGAAAATGTCTCCAGGGCATGTTAGGGGTCTTCATGGCAGCCCCTCCCTTCATAGGTCTAGAGGCATAGGAGGAAAAAGTTGTTTCACGAGCTGGGCCCAGAACCTTACTGCTTTGTGGAGTCTCAAAAGCTGGTTCCATGTGTACAAGCTGTGGCTAAAAGCGGCCAACATACAGTTGAGGCCATTGCTTCAGAGGGTACAAGCTCCAAGCCTTGGAGGCTTGCATTTGATGTTAGCCCTGCAGGTACACAGAAGTCAAGAATTGAGGTTTGGGAACCTCCACCTACGTTTCTGATGATGTATGGAAACACCTGGATATCCAGGCAAAAGTTTGCTGCAGGGGTAGAGCCCTCATGGAGAACCTCTGCTAGGGCAGTTTGAAAAAAAAAATTGGGGGTTGGAACCCCTGTACAGAGCCCCCACTGGGGCACTGCCTAGTGGAGCTGTGAAAAGAGGGTCACTTTCCTCCAGAACCCAGAATAGTAGATCTACCAACAGCTTGAACTGTCCACCTGGAAGCCACAGGCAGTCAATGCCAGCCTGTGAAATAGCTGTGAAGGGGGCCGTACCCTGCAAAGCCACAAGGGTGTAGCTGCCCAAGGCTGTGAATATCTCCTTCTTGCATCAGCATGACCTGGATGTGAAATTTTGGAGTTATAAGATTTGACTGCCCCTCTGGGACTTGCATAAGGTCTGTAGCCCCTTTATTTTGGCCAATTGCTCCCATTTGAAAAGGGTGTATTTACCCAATGCCTGTATCCCCATTGTATCTAGGAAGTAACTAACTTGCTTTTGATTTTACAGGTTCATAGGTAGAAGGAATTTGCCTTGTCTCAGATGAAACTTTGGACTTGGATCTTTTGGTTAATGCTGGAATGAGTTAAGACTTTGGGTGACTATTGGAAAGGCATGATTGTGTTTTGAAATATGAAGACATGAGATTTGAGAGGGGCCAGGGGTCGAATCAGGGGTAGAATGATATGGTTTAGCTGTGTCCCCAGCCAAAACCTCATCTTGAATTGTAATCTCCATAAACCACATAATCCCCACATGACAAGGGAAAGACCAGGTGGAGGTAATTGTATCACGGGGGCAGTTTCCCCCATACTGTTCTCATGATAATGAGTGAGTTCTCACAAAATCTGATGGTGTTATAAGTGTTTGGTAGTTCCTCCTACATTCATTTTCCTTTCTGACACCTTGTGAAGAACATGCCTTGCTTCTCCTTTACCTTCCACCATGGTTGTAAGTTTCCTGAGGCCTCCTCTGCCATGCAGAACTGTGAGTCAATTAAACCTCTTTTCTTTATAAATTACTCTGTCTTGGGAAGTTCTTTATAGCATTTTGAAAATGGACTAATACAGAGTTCTCAAAGTACTTTGCAAAGGTGACTCAGCTCTATCATAATGGGAGATAATGCACTCCTTTTAAGAGGTCCCTCTGTAACTCATATTCTATGGTTATTCCAGGTCTCAAGGGGTTTTTTTTGTGGGTACATAGTAGGTATATTTATGGGGTAAATGAGATGTTTTTAAGGTCCAAGTCTTCTCCAAAAATTGGATTCTGAATTTTCACAAACTCTAATCCAAAATAAGTATTTCCACAGCATACGACACTGACAGCTTTTGGGGTCATTTGGAGCTACTGCGGACTTGTACCAAATTATTACCTGTGAGCAGGAGGTTAAGCACCAAAAAAGCACCATTTTTCCAAATCTCAGAATTTCAAACAAGCATTTTTATAGGCAAGACAGATGGTAAAGTTTAACTTGATTGATTCTTGAGAATCTGGCCTCCCAGAACTTCTGATAGAATGCTGAGGACGACTCAGAACCATCCATATGATAAAACAGCTGCAATTGCAATGGAGTTAAATACCAAGTCATACCAGGATTATAACTGGTTCTCCCTCAAGCATGAATGCTGAGTAGAGGAATAGTGCTGATAACCAAGGTTCTGACATATCTTACTGCTATTAGGATTAGATTATATTCAGGAATGAAAACCAAAAGTATAACTGGGATGGCATGGGAGCCAAGCAATTAGAATAGATGCTGTGATTGATGGAATTCTAAAGATTTCTCCTGAAGTTTTCCTTACCCTAGTTATTTGATCAAACACTAGTCTAGATTTAACTAAGGCTACAAATCAGTTGACCTTAAGATGGGAATAGCATTCTGGATTATCCAGGGGGGATTTAATGTAATCACATGAGGCCTAAATAGCAGATGAGACAGTCAAAAAGTTGCATCAGAGATGGAGGTCAGACAAATCGCTGGCCCTGAGATGCAGGGGTCCCTATGGCACTAAGGATGGTTCCCCAGCTGACAACCAGCAAGGAAGCCAGGACCTCAGTTCTACATACTCAAGGTAATGGATTCTGCCAACAACCTAAAGGAGTTTGGAAGTGGATTCTTTCCAGGGCTTCCCACTGGTAAGAGCCCAGTTGACCAAGACCTGCTTTCAATCTCATGTAACCTGGATCAGAGAACCCACTTGTGATGGTTAATATTGATTGTCAACTTCATCGTATTGAAGGATGCAAAGTATTGTTCCTGAGTGTGTCTGTGAGCGTGTTGCCAAAGGAGATTAACTTTTGAGTCAGTGGACTGGGAGAGGCAGATCCACTCAATCTGGGTGAGCAGCATCTAATCAGCTGCCAGCACAGCCAGAATAAAGCAGGAAGGAGAAGATGGAAGAGCAGACTTTCTGAGTCTTCCAGCTTTCATCTTTCTCCTGTGCTGGACGCATCAGACTACCTCAAGCATCAGGCTCCAAGTTCTTCAGCTTTTGGACTCTTGGGCTTACACCAGTGGTTTTCCAGGAGCTCTCGGGTCATTGGCCAAGGACTGAAGGCTGCACTATCAGCTTCCTTATGTTTGAGATTTTGGTACTCGGACTCATCCACCAATGGCTTCCTTACTCCTTAACTTGCAGACGGCCTATCGTGGGACTTTACCTTGTTATTGCGTGAGTCAATTCACCTCAATAAAGTCCCTCTCATATATGTACATATATCCTATTAGGTCTGTCCCTCTAGAGAACCCTGACTAATACACCACTAAAGCCTACCCAGATTTCTGACATACAGAAGTGTGAGGCAACAAATTTGTGTTGTTACATGCTGCTAAATCTGTGGTAATTTGTTAGAACAGCAATAACAATGACAAAAAAAAACCACTAATATAAGTGTCAACAAATTTGTATAACTTGCATGCAGGCACATAACTGCTAAATATCAGCCCAAACTATGCCATAAAATGTTTTACCTAAAACTAGTAGCACTGCTGTCAACATAAATAGCAAAGAGAGAGGCTCTCTAAAAGACAAGATGTTTATTTGAGAATACAGCATTACAATTAGAGTATGCCTGCTATAGTAAACCATGCTCATATTCAGGAAGGTAAAGAAAGACAAAGGTTTTTAACAGAAAAAAATGAGGATTACAATTTTTAACAGAAAAAAATGAGGATTACATAAATATTTTTAAATAATTATCCTTGGCTACAAAGATCAATAAGAAGGGTAATACCATTCTGAGGTTGGACAGGAAGTTGCTGGGCAGACTTTCTTGCAAAAGTACTTTTTGTGTAAGGTTGTGGTGACCTTTGTGCAAGGTTATGGTTTTGTAGAGTCTTTTTTTGCCATCAGGCATGTAAGCACCAGAGCCTTCTCTTCATGGCCTTTCCAGGCTTTATTTGTCAGGATTTTACTAATGGAGTCATTAGTGATTCCATTTTGACTCTGACAACTTTCATATCACCAAGCTAACTGCTGAAATATAGAAAGCTTGTTTGTTGCATATTTATTTCTGCATTCTATCTGCAAGCCTATATGGATAAAATAGATACCAGACTCTTCATTCTCCATGTACACTAGTTCCATTTTGTATCACTACAGGACTGATTACCTAATAAATTTTTCCTAAGATTCTAACTCACACAAATAATTCTAGATGCTCATATATTTGATGTATAAGGTTGCTCACCATGTTATATATAATAATAATGTTTAAATATATTATGATATAGTTATTAGAAGAAAATAATATGCAAACATTGAAATACATTTGTAGGGATCCAATTGTCATGTATAATTGGAAAGTAGGAAAGTAAATTGTATCAACAGTCTGAGGCGACTATTAAAAATATAAATAGAACTGCACACACAGAGAAGACTGGAAAGAAGCACATTATATTTGAGAGGTTATTAATATGTGGTAAGGTTTTAGGAATTATTATTTGCATATTTCACAAAAATTCTATTTATTATTACTTTGTAATATATACAACTTTTATAAAATAAAAAAGGTAATTAAGAAAACAACAATAATCTGTAGAATTAGCCTTCTATTTATATATATGTCACTAACTCTACATACTTCCTTGCCAAATTAACAATTTTGTACTTTAAAAATAAAATTGACCTAAAGGGCCTAGCATTGGTTTGAACACAAACATTCTAGAAATATCTGAATTTAGAAATTACTTAGTCCACTGTGTTGCTATGGAAGAATACTTGAGACTGAATAATTTATATATTTTAAAAAATGTTTATTTGGCTCACTGTTCTGCAGGTTGCAAAAGAAGCATGGTGCCAGCATCTGTTTCTGGTGAGGGCTACAGGCTGCTGCCACTCGTGGCAGAAGGGGAAGGGGAGCCAGTGTTTCTAGAGATCGCATGACGAGAGAAGAAGCAAGAGAGAGAGGAGGGAAGTGCAGAGTGAGAATTCACTCATTACTGCAAGGATGGCACAAAGTCCATTCACGTAGGATCAACCCCCATGACCCAAGCACTTCCTTTTGGCCCCACTTCCAACATTAGAGATTAAATTTCAACATGAGATTTGGGGGAAAAACATCCAAACTATAGCAAGCAGCTTCAAGAAAAGCGTAGGTGTATGATATATTGCCCTAGAATCGTCACCTCGATTTGGCAGTTTGCTGTTTCTGTTCTTCATGTCACTATTGCACTAGTCCCTTACGAGCATTAACATATTCTGAACACTGAAAATGAGTCTTCTACTAAGTCACAATAAATAAAGTCTTTTTTATTTTTCATCCTACTTCATAATGTTTGAACATGTTAAGATAGTACAAACTAGAAGGCAAATCATTGGAAAATTGCTATCTTAATTTCTTACTTTAAGTAACATCTTATGTAAATGACATCTATATAGAATAGTTTATTTGTGATTTTCCTTTTCAAATTCTTCATGCTATTATTTTTCCTTGTATTAATATCATACATATGAAAATAATATTTGTATGCTGAGACCAGCTCGGTTGTGGAGACTAACCCAGCAGCGCTAGAGGAATTAAAGACACACACACAGAAATATAGAGTGTGGAGTGGGAAATCAGGGGTCTCACAGCCTTCAGAGCTGAGAGCCTCAAACAGAGACTTACCCATATATTTATTGACAGCAAGCCAGTCATAAGATTTACTAGAAGTATTCCTTACGGGAAATAAAGGGATGGGCTCTGGCTAGTTATCTGCAGCAGGAGCATGTTCTTAAGGCACAGATCGCTCATGCTATTGTTTGTGGTTTAACAATGCCTTAAGCGGTTTTCTGCCCTGGGTGGGCCAGGTGTTCCTTGCCCTCACGTTTGTGAAGAAGAGTTTTAAATTAAGTTCATTATTTTAAAAATTATATAGCTGTGCTTACAAATACATAGAGACTATATTTATCAAAACTATTTTACTTCTTCAAAATCATTTTAGCCACCTAATTTAAAGCTTAATAATCTAAGTACATATCAGCTTTCATGAATAAAAACATCTTATTTTTCATGTATTTTATCCTAGAAGTAGATATATAAATCAATGTTCATGTAAAAGCAAATTCGGTAAAATTCTTTTGGAAAGCATTTTGACAAGATAGATAAAGAGTATCAAAATGTTCAAGCACTATGACCCAGAAACCCACCTGGAAATTTATCTTCATGAAATGATTCAGAAGAAAAAAAAAACGAAAAATGATGGATATTTATTTCCATTTTAAAAATTTTATTACAATTATGAACATTCCAAAATCTATATCCATCTATCCTGAAATTGTTTGAATTTCTCAACTGCCATAGCCCAGACTAAATTTAACCTGGTAATACTCCAGTTTGCAAAGGAATGAATTAGACATTCAGTACTCAGTGAAGGAAAGGTTTTATTTAATTTGCTTGCCAGACTAAGAACAAGTGAAAGTTACTTTCTTTGAGGTAACATTATATTTCTCAAGCTAGCTATGAAAAATTTTTTCTTTACGATTATCTCTTTGCAGATAAATAAATGACTCAATCTATAAATGAAATTCCTGCTCTGGTATAATTTTGTATTATATTAGTTTGCAGATGAATTCAGTTCACCATCTGAATTTTCAAACCTGCAATAAACATTAGTAATTACTTTCTTATACCACAAAAGAAATAACTAGCAGCTTATCATTACCAGAAAATTCAAGATTAAAATATTTCCCTTTCTGAAATATAGATAAAATGTTGGACAACCACCAGTACTGAACCTGTGAAAGTAGAGCTAACATCTAACAAACCATATATGGTTGCCATATGTTACTGTTTTCAATTTTGATTCCACTGATGACCTGGATGTAGGTGTTATAAATAATGAGTAAAGTGATCAGAGGGCACAGCAAGCAAAGGGCAAACAAGATAGAGTGTAAGTAATTGTGACGTTTATCTATAGACCTTATGTAATATGTTACCTATATTGAGCTCATGTTAGATTTATATATGACAGATTCATAATGATTTTAAAGAACTAAGGGCATTATTGACACTTTTTGGGTTTTCGTGATATTTTACTTTGCTTTGTTTAAATTTAGCATTCATAAAAGAATATGAATTTCA
This sequence comes from Symphalangus syndactylus, assembly GCF_028878055.3. Lineage (NCBI taxonomy): Eukaryota > Metazoa > Chordata > Mammalia > Primates > Hylobatidae > Symphalangus > Symphalangus syndactylus. The sequence continues at coordinate 48,370,153 of NC_072439.2, read as the reverse complement.
CATCCGACCTCAGCATCTGACTGAGTAAGCAAATGTTTGTACTTCAGAAGTATGAACGCTTTTGTGATGGTTAATTATAAGTGTCAAACTGACTGGACAAAGAAATGCCCAATAGCTTGTTTGAACATGATTTCTGGGTGTGATTTGTGATATTGTGAGGTAATAAGAAATATATATTTGGTTTCTGCCCCTGGATCCCTGCACAGAGCTCCTAAAACTCTCTTAATTTCTTGAACAATAAGAGTGTTAGGTGCATCTTTTGCTAGATTCTTGGTCTTTGACCCAGGTTCTTGATGCAGATACCTTCATTAATCCCTTGGAATTCACTGTATGATAGGAACATTTCTTGTTCTAATGAGATAACTGTTTGTGAGCTCCCAGATAGCCTCAGGAGGAGGCTGGTTACCAAGAGAGACAACCATGTGATTATAAGGTTGGAACTTTAAAGTCCCAACGTCTAACCCCAGGGAACACAGAGAGAGAAGCTGAAAGTTGAGTAGATAAGCAATGGCCTATGATTTAGCGAATCATGCCTACATAATGAAGCCACCAAAAAAAGGACTGGGTTTGGGGAGCTTCAGGACTGCTGAATCCATGGAGGAACTTAGAGGGTAACTCAGAGAGGTTATGAGAACTCCATTCTCCCTACCCCAGACCTCGCCCTGTGCATCTCTTCATATATTCATCTGTATCCTTTATCATATCCTTCATTTATGTAATAAATCAGTAAATGCCAGTATTTCCCTGAGTTTTGTGAGGCATCCTAGCAAATTAGTCAAACCTAGGAGTGGGTCATGAGAACCTAATTTATAGCCTGTTGGTAGGAAGTATAAGTGACAACCTATTCCTTATGATTGGCATCAGAAGTGGGGGCGGCATTTTTGGGGGACTGATCCCTTAACCTGTAGGATCTGACTCTAACTCCAGGTAGACAGTGTAAGAATTGAATTGAATTATAGGACACCCAGTTGGTGTCCTTTTGGCATGTGAAGAAAATCCCATAAACATCCATTGTCAGAAAGTGAGTGCTGAGTAGTGTGTAAGAATAGGAAAAGCAAATTGTTTTTTTCTATCTCTTACAGACTGTGAGGGTGTTCCCCGAAGAGATTATTGTTTGCATTTAATAGACTGAGTAAAGGTCTCTCTCACCAAAGTGAGTGGGCAACATCCAATCCATTGAAGGATAGACTAAATCGAACGAAAAGGCAAAGGAAGAGATGATTTTGCCCTCTCTTCTTCTGCTAGGGCATCCATCTTCCCCTGCCCTCAGACATCAGCATTTGTGGTTCTCAGGCATTTAGACTCTGGGACCCACACCATTGGCTTCCTTGATTCTTAGGCCTTCAGGCTTGGATCAGAACTACACCACTGGCTTTTTTGTGTCTCCAGCTTGCAGATGGCAAATTATGGAGCTTCTCAGCCTCCATAATCCCAGTAGCCAATCTCTCACAATACATCCTTTCTATCATCTGTATGCTTCCTGCTGGTCCTGATTCTCTGAAGAACCCTGACAAATACACCTCATATCTGAATCTTAGGAACTTCAGTTAATAGAGTTTCAAAGTGGTCTCAGAACTTTATATTAAAATGTCTCTTCCCTTGTTTTTGCTTGTGATACCTCTAGGAAAATTTATGTTTCCAATTAATAAATGTTGAGTTCAATGGATTCGTGGTGAAGTGATCCCCCTTTTAGGTTTTCATTACGTATTACGGTTAGTGACCATGATATTTGCCTATAATGTCTTTTGAGTAAGCTTGGTTAACAGTAATTGAAGTAACTTTAAAAAAATTCTAAATTTATTGCTTGTATTTCATTATCTTCCCTTTTATTCTGCAAACCACTGAAATATAGTTTCTACCCCCACCATTTAAATAAAATTGACCTTTCTGTAATTGGTAATGGCCTTTTAATTGTTAGAGCCCATAGAAACTTTTAAATATTGAACAAAAAGTGAGAAGAAATCTATCAAAATTCTCTTTTTTTGTGCTTCGATTCTAGCTTTTTTTCTTTTAAACCTAGTAATATTTGTCTCTTAAGATGGTCATTCAACAATTGGCTAAATAAGTAGAAACCTTTAGGCCCTAAATCTAACCATTTTGTTTGGTTTGGGAGGTTTGAATTTGTGGTAAGTGATAATTGTTTGCAAAGTGAATAAATGAAGCAGTCAAGTTCATCAGGCGGTGCCTGATAAAACCATAGCTGCAACTGGCTAGCCTCATAGATAGATTCAGCCTGTGTCTCCTCCCAGAGAAACCTGATGCAGCAGCATGCTCACTCCCTTCCCGCTGGCTAAAAGAATGCTCTCTCTTTCTCTCCCCTGCCTGAAGAAAAAATGACAACCACTTAAATAAAACCAGAAACTACACTGTGAGATCCTACTTTCTTTCCATCCAGACAGCATCTGCACAGTAGGCTTCAGATTGTGGCATAACATTGTGGGATATATCTTCCGATTATTGACTTTTTTTCCTTTATGGAACTGGAAGGATGGGGAGCATAGTCAATTAGACATTGTGTTTGACCACAAGGTATGTGTAAGCCCTCTTTCACTATCATTAGGTGCAAACAAAAGGACATGATACTATGTGAACTGTGAGGCAGGACTTGACCACCACAGCTACAATTTCTTTTACTTCCTTGTAATTTGTGACACCATTCATCACTTCCTTATGTAAGTCTGTCACATCTTAGTTTCAGAAAAACCACACTGCTATCTTACACATCTTTCTTGGTCTTCTCTTTCAGTTTGCTTTAGGAAAGGTTAACAAACCCACAGTCTTTAAACACAGGTGTCCCAATTTCCCATACTTGAAACTCCTCTTCATGTGCATACAGCTGTTTCACTCCTAAGAGGTAGGCAAGATTATCTTAACAAGCTATCAGTTTTTCCCACTTTGATGTCCCATAAGTCTCTCAAACTAATTTAACTCCATTCTCCCTACCCCAGACCTCACCCTGTGCATCTCTTCATATATTCATCTGTATCCTTTATCATATCCTTCATTTATGTAATAAATCAGTAAATGCCAGTATTTCCCTGAGTTTTGTGAGGCATCCCCCCAAATCTTCTTCTGCATTCCCTCATATATGTGTGTGTGTGTGTGTGTGTGTGTGTGTGTGTATGTGTACTATCAATTGCCCAAGGTGGAAACATTCTTAAGACAATTCTCTTCCTTCCTCTCCCCTACATCGATTGCGTGGCCAAGCATTGTCTATTCTTTTTTTTAAAATCCCTTAGAGACCTCCCTCCTTTTTAATTTTACTTAACATCATCTCACTATTTTAGTTCAGGATTACATTATTTTGATTTTGAATTGTAACTAAAATGATCTAGCAGCTTGTTTCTCGTATCATACAAATTATTCTTCACAATGTCACTAATTTAGTCTAAAACAAGAGCTTAATAATGTCTTTATGATACTTAAAATTATATCATTTTTCAATCTATCCTCCAAGATGAAAGCCAATGTCCTCTCCATGGTATATGGCCTTATACCAATGACTCCTTCCCAATCTTTCCAGGGATTATTAGTTTGGATAGTGCTAGTTGCCATAACAAATTTTCCAACAGAATTTATTTCTCCCTTATATGACTATCAAGGTGAGAGTTTTGACTAATGGACAGCTTTTATTCATGTGGAATTTCAGGTTGGAGGGATTCTTTGTTTTGTAGTTCGGCCATCCCTTAAGAGCTCATCTTCTGCATCAAACCAATGGATGGAAAATAGCAGTGAAGGCTCACCTATTAAAAATTCTTGCTTAGAACTTAAACATTTGTTTCTTCTCACATTCTAATTGGCTAGAATTCAGTCATGTGCCCACACCTGTATGCAAGGAAATACAATCCCAGGCTAGACAACCTCTTCTCAGCAACAATTCTATTCCATGAAAGAGAGAACAATAATTTTGATCCACAGTTAATTGTCTCTTCCTCAAGATCCAGAGTCTCTGTAAATTCCGTACTTTGCTCCATCCTGCACTATAGTTATACTTAACTGCTTGTATTCTTTTTTTTTTTTTTTTTTTTGTATTTTTAGTAGAGACGGGGTTTCACCGTGGTGTCGATCTCCTGACCTCGTGATCCACCCGCCTCGGCCTCCCAAAGTGCTGGGATTACAAGCGTGAGCCACCGCGCCCGGCCTAACTGCTTGTATTCTTAAAATACACCATGGCCTTCCTTTGCTTGTGTTGCTGTCTTTTGCTTGTGAATATCTTCTACTCTTCTTTCAAAACTTAGTTGAGAAGGCTTTTCCTTCACAAAGTCAGCACAGAAACGTTATTTCTGGATTAATACCCTCCTTATGTATTCTATATTTTTCTCTTGCAATATAGTGCTTGGAAAATCTTGATAGGTTCAGTTCTAATTTCTATGCATTATTACTCTAAAATGTCCATTTTCTCTTTCTCACTGGGACTAAAAAACATGGGTATTGAAAATCTGGCTTACTAAAAATGATTGTTATTACAAACTTCTGGAAGTGTTTTTGTTACAGCACTAGGATTTAAGATTTTATAAATACTTGTGATCATACATCCGGCTACAGTTTGTTAAAGAGGGACTTTTTTTTTTTTTTTGAGACGGAGCCTTGCTCTGTCGCCCAGGCTGGAGTGCAGTGGTGCAATCTGGGCTCACTGCAAGCTCCGCCTCCCGGGTTCACGCCATTCTCCTGCCTCAGCCTCTCCGAGTAGCTGGGACTACAGGGGCCCGCCACCACGCCCGGCTAATTTTTTTGTATTTTTAGTAGAGACGGGGTTTCACCGTGGTCTCGATCTCCTGACCTCGTGATCCGCCCGCCTCGGCCTCCCAAAGTGCTGGGATTACAAGCGTGAGCCACCACGCCCGGCCAAAGAGGGACTTTTATTTTGGCCTTAATCTTTAGTGAAAATCTTCAGAAGATGGTGTAAATATTTCTTAATTAATCACAAACATATTTCCTTGTATTTCTGGGCAGATACTAGACAGCATCCTCCAGCCTCCTTTTCCATTAAATGTGGCTGCTATCCAACTGAGTTCAGACCAATACAGTGGAACCAGAAGAAATATGTGTCAATTTCATGTGTGGCTCATAAAAATCTCCCACATACAATCCTTTTCTCCCATCTTGACTACAGACTCAATGTCAAAGCCCAGAACCACCTGGGAAGCCATATATTAAAGATGCCAGAGCTTCCATTAACCTGGGTTCGTAAATGATGCTGTGAAGCAGAGTCCTCCACTTACAAAGAGGAACATTTCCATGTAATTGTTTTATAGCCTAATTTTTAAATTTTATTTGTTATTAAAGTCTTGGAGTTGATGGTAATGTCCCCAGCATTACCCAATATAATTGGCCCAATGTTGATTAATAAAAAATTGAGAGGCCGAGACGGTCGGATCACGAGGTTAGGAGATGGAGACCATCCTGGCCAACATGGTGAAACCTTATCACTACTAAAAACACAAAAACTAGCTGGGCATGGTGGCGCATGCCTGTAATCCCAGCTACTCAGGAGGCTGAGGCAGAAGAATCACTTGAACCCAGGAGGTGGAGGTTGTTGTGAGCCGAGATAGCACCACTGCACTCCAGCCAGGCGACAGAGCAAGACTCTGTCAAAAAAAAAAAAAAAAAAAAAAAAAGGAAGATTTTGTGTAATTTAGGTGACATTCAGGCACCCAGTTGTCAGAACCAGTGATTCAAAGTGAAAATTTCCTTCTTCTGCTGTTTCCCATAAAGCTCTGTTATATCAATTCTTCCTTGGAGCTGTGGGAGTCTTAGAGGTATTGATTCTAAGCCAGAAAACAGAGTTAAGTGCAATAAAGATTTTAGAAGGAATACAAATAAAACCTCAGTAGTACAATGATTTTTGACTGCAAATAAACTTTGATAGCTCAGACAAAAAGCCATTATCATAAAGAACTACAGCCATAGTATAAAATTAAAAAGAAACCCCACCATGCAGAAGAGAAGAGCAATAAAGAAGCTTGCTTGAATATGAAATCAGGTCAAGAGCAAAGAGAAATATCTATAGAGTTTATAACCACAAGCCAGCTTTCATGTAATGAGTCATCTGAAGCTATGTGAGTCCTGCATGAGTGTAGCAGGTCATCAGTGCCTCACGTGCCCTTGGAAAGATATGTAGAACATTTTGGGTCCACCATCCTTAAGATTTTTTCTCTCATATTCTGTGATCTGAAGATAACTGTCATAATTCCACGTATCACTGCCTTATACAGGAGAGAAAGAGGCATATATATACTTGTATGTGTATTTATGTGTGTATGCGTGCATATATATACATATATACACACACATACACAAAAGCTCTCTTCTTGAGGGCTTCTAGGAAAGGGTTTACTGCTTACATTTGTGTATGCCCTCAATTATACAAGTCAGTCAAAGGAGAATAGAATCACTATGATTGTCTACTACTCAAAATTCATCCTTTGTGCTATGACCCTCCTCTTACGATGCATTGTTACACAATACCTGAAAAAAATAGAGTTCTTTCAGCAAATGCTTCTTCAAATGTGGTCCGTTGAAAAGAATCATCAGCATCCTATGGAAAATTGTTAGAAAAGCAAATTCTCAAAGCACATCCCGGACTTACTGAATCAGAAACTCTAAAGGCGGGACTCCACAAATTTAGTTCTAATTAGATTTCCAAGTGATACTTATGCATGCTAAAATAGCGAAGCACTATTTTACTATGTCAAAGCAAATACTGAGTTTTATTTAGGCAAACAATAATTTATACGGTACCTGGATGTTTTCTAATTAAAGATGGTACCTTTCATCACAGACTATAATAAAATGAAAATGAAGACAATTAAAACAAAATAAAGAACCCAAAAGCTGTAAACGCCACACAGACTATGAAAAGATGAGAATTTACTGTAGCAAGTGAGATTTCAACAAATTTGAGAAAATGGAAGGAAGAGGTAAAAGCGAAACTGATTTTGCAAGACTCAGAAAGTCACAACCTAAGGTTTGTAAAAAGGAACATAAGATTCAGGAGATCCACCTTAACTCCACAGAAATCCAAAGAGGCGGAGGACTTAGTGGTGTCAAATAAAAAAACAAAGTTATAAATTAGCAAGTAAATCGAGGATGCTTGAAGGTCTATTCACAAGCCAATTCACCCAGCCTAACTTACTACCGCCACAAAGAGAATACCACCCTAAGCAAAGGATAGGAGATTTCTTCTGTGTAAAATTGACAGAAAAGTTTTAGGATTCAAAAATACACTATGCATCAGGGAAGGAGAGGTTGAAAAATATAGAAAATGAAAGCTACTGGATTTCTACAGCCTCCTGCTCTTTTGCAGCAGAAGTCCATTAGTCAGGAAGGTAAATCCAAAGCAAATGCTTACACTGTGGCAGGCACCACCCTAAACCTTTTATGTATTTTAACTTTCTGAAGCTTCAAAAAATGTTATGAAGTAGATACTATTACCACCCTCATTTATAGATTTCATAAAGAGGCATGGAGGCTGTCAGGTAACTTTCACGAGGTAACAGGGATGGTAAGTTGAAGAGAAAGAGATCAAACCTAGGTGGTTCAGTTTTCTTTCTTCCTTTTTCTCAGTTTCTTTTGTCACTTTCCTGTTCTCTCCTCTCGCCTCTCTTAGTAAATCTTCAAACATGTGTTAACTTTGGTTAGCAAGATAATGGGAATAAAACGAGGGAGTGAAAAGGACAAGATTTCACTTCTTTTCTGCATTTGCGGCTTTATTGTTTGAAAAAAATCACATTACTTTTGTAAATAACAAATATTAAAGGAAAATAATTATTCCTTCAATTCAATAAATATTTATTTGTTACATGTCTCTATGCCAGCTGCAGGGCTGGAAAAATAAACATTCTAAACAAATCTGGTTGGTTTGATTTCTAAAACATATTTAAAATATCATTTGATATAGTCCCATTTATTTATTTTTGTTTTTGTAGCCTGAGCTTTTAGTGTGATAGTCAAGAAATCTTTGCCAAGGTAAATATCAAGGAGCTTTTCTCTTATACTTTCTTCCAGGAGTTTAATGGTTTGAGGTCTTACATGTAGGTCTTTTATCCATTTTGTTTTTGATTTGTTTGTGCGGTGTAAGACAACAGTTCAATTTCATTCTTTTGTATGTGAAAATCCAGTCTTCCCACCACCATTTATTCAAGAGACCATCCTTTCCTCATTGTGTTCTCTTGGGGCTCTTGTGAAAAATTAGTTGACCAGTATGTTTGGATTTATTTCTGAGCTATTTTGTTCCATTGGTCTACATGTCTGTTTTTATGTCAGTGCCATTCTGTTTTATATAAATTTGTAATACAATTTTTAATTAGGAAGTGTTATTTCTCCAACTTCAATTTTTTTCTCAGAATTGCTTTGGCTATTTGAGGTCTTTTGTGGTTTCATACAAATTTGCATTGAATCCATATATTATACTTTGGGTGGTATAAAAATTTTAACAATATTATTTCTACATCAAACCAAAAACTTCTGCACGGCAAAGGAAACAATCAACAAAATGAAACGGCAACTTATAGATTGGAAAAAAATATATCTGCATACCATGTTATCAGAAAAGGGTTGAGTTTCCAAGATTTATAAAGAACATATACAACTCAATAGCAAGAAAACATATAACCCAATTTAAAAATGGGAAACGGACTTGAATAGACACTTCTTCAAAAATGACATAAAAATAGCCAACAGGTATATGAAAATGTGCCCAACATCACTATTCATCAGAAAAATGCAAATCAAAATCACTATGAGATAATATGTCTTACCTGTTAAGATTGGTATTATCAAAAAGACAAGAGATAACAAGTGTTGGCAAGGGTGTAGAGAAAAGAGAATCCTTGTACACTGTTGGTGGGAATGTAGGCTGGTGCAGCCATTATGGAAAACAATACGGAGGTTCCTACAGAAATTAAAAATAGAACTACCATATGACCCAGAAATCCCTCTTCTGGGTATATACCAAAAGCAAATGAAATCACCATCTCCTGAAGATAGCTGCACTCCCATGTTCATTGCAGCATTATTCAGAATAGCCAAGATAATAGAAATAATCCAGGTGTCCATCAATGGACAACTGTATAAACAAAGCTAGATATATTCCGTTTTGTGTGTATACACACACACACACAGATACACACAAAATAGAATATTACGCAGCCTTATAAAAGAAGGAAATTCTGCCAGGTGCTATCACATGGATGGACCTGGAAGGCATTATGCTAAATGAAATAAACCAGACACAGAAAGAAAAATTTTGCACAACCTCACTTATATGAAATTAAGAAAAGGTCAAATATATACAATAGTGGTTTATAGCAGGGGTTCCTAAGCCCCAGGCCACGGACCTGCACATGTGAGGGATCTAGGTGCATATTCCTTAGGAGAATCTAATGCCTGATTATCTGAGGTGGAGCTCAGGCAGTGATGCTAGCACCGTGCAGCAGCGGCAAATACAGATTAACATTAGCAGAGAGTTTTGACTGCACAGAGACCATAATAAATACATTGACTGCAGACTCATATCAAAACCCTATCAGTGAGGGGCAAGTGACAAGTGACAATTAAGCTGTGTCTGGAGGCAGGCTTTATAGTGGAAAATTGATGTACTTAGATCGTACAGCTGCATCTGGTGGCAGGCTTTAAGTCAGAATCCAACACTTATTTTAGTCTGTGCATGGCCCACCCATTATTTTACCACTTCCATCCGCACCTCTTTTCCACCCTGTGCACTTGTCTTAGTCACAGTTTTGCTAAGCCCACAAGCAAACCCTAGCCAAAGTGAGTGAAAAACAAACATCACTGGACAGCTTCTTTGAAAATGGGGAAAAACCCAATGGTGAGATAACAGAAGACTCTAAGACTGCTAACAAAAAGAGAGCTGCACTTAAAGGAAAATGCCAAGAGTCCTACTTAAATTACAGGTTCATTGCAACAGGTGGTTCACATTCTCCAACCCTGCTTTGTATAATATGTGGTGACCAACTCAGCCATGAGACCTGCAAAACTGCTTTGCCACATGGAGACCAAACACTCTGCATTAAAAGACAAGCCTTTGGAGTTTTTTGTTTTGTTTTGTTTAAAAAAAAAAAAAACAGAAACCATGATAACATGAACACAAAGAACACATAGAAGCAATTATTGAAGGCCACCATGTCATCAAATGTGTCTGCACTGAGAGCATCATTCTTAGTGGCTAACCGCATTGCTAAAGCTAAGAAGCCCTTTACTATTGGTAAAGAATTGATCCTGCCTGTTGCTGACATTTGTTGGGAACTTTTAGGAGAGGCTGCAGTTCAAAAAATGGCACATATTCCTCTTTCGACTAGCACCATAACTAGAAGAATTGATGAAATAGCAGAGAATATCAAGGTACAATTGTTAGAGAGGATTAATGAGTCACCATCAATCCTCTCTAGCAATTGGTATGCAATCCAGGTTGATGAGTCTACCGATATTGACAACAAAGCAACAATGCTTTTTTGTGTGTGATATATTTTTCAGGAAGATGTGCACAAGGATATATTATGTGAGTTTTTGTTGCCAATCAAAACCACAGCTGAAGAACTATTTGTCTTTGAATGATTACATATCAAGAAAACTGAATTGGTTATTTTGTGTAGGTATATGCATGGAAGGAGTGGCTGCCATGACTGGATGGCGTTCTGGTTTCACTACTCTGGTTGAAGAGACCAGAATGTGAGTCTATGCACTGTGTCATCCACAAAAAAATGCTGGCTAGCTGAAAAATGTCACCTGAACTTAACAATGTTTTGCAGGATGTGACAAAAATAATCAACCACATTAAAGTACATTCTCTTAACTCACATCTGTTCGTGCAGCTCTGTGAGGAGATGGACACAGGGCATGCATGTCTTCTTTTATAAACAGAAATGAGATGGCTTTCTAAAGGTAGGTCACTGGCTGAAATTTTTGAATTATGAGAGATGCTCCAGAGATTTATTTTAGAAAATCAGTCACCATTGGCGGCACATTTCAGTGACACAGAAAGGGTTGCAAAACTTGCTTACTTGTGTGACATATTCAGCTCGGTCTATGAACTCAACCTGTCGCTTCAGGGGAGAAGGACAACGGTGTTCAAGTAAGCAGATAAATTGGTTGCATTGAAAACCAAACTGGAATTATGGGGGCAACGAATGAACATTGAGATTTCTGACATGTTTCAAGCATTAGCAGAGATTTTGAAGAACACTGAGCCAGCAGCTTCTTTCTCTCAGCTGGTGCATGATCACCTATCTTAGCTTTCAAAAGAGTTCGAGCATTACTTCCCAACCACAAAAGAACCCTGAACTGGGAATGAATGTATCCACGACCCATTTGTGAGTAAGTCAGGTGAATCGATTTTATCCATACTAGAAGAGAATCAATTGCTTGAGATCACAAATGATGGTGGCCTTAAAAGTATGTTTGAGACAGCTTCAAATCTCCATGTTCTGGATTAAAGTCAAGGTGGAATATCCTGAGATTGCCACAAAAGCACTGAAGAGCCTGCTTCCATTTCCAACATCCTATCTTTGTGAAGCAGGATTTTCTATAGTGACAGCAACCAAAACAAGATTACAGAGTAGACTGGACATAAGCAACACACTTCCGGTGTCACTGTCTCCCACCATTCCCAAATGGGACCTTCTAGTTGCAGGAAAACAAGGTCAGGGCTCCCACTGGTTCCATATTATGGTGAGTTGTATAATTATTTCATTATATATTACAATGTAATAATAATAGAAATAAAGTGCACAATACATGTAATGTGCTTGAATCATCCTGAAACCGTCTGCCACCCGACCCTGGTCCATGGAAAAATCCTCTTCCGTGAAACTGGTCCCTGGTGCCAAAAAGGTTGGGGACCACTGGTTTATCCAGGGTCATCCAGGTTGGAGTGGGGTCAGGAGAAATGAGGAAATTTAGGTCAAAGTATACAAAGTTACAAACATGTAGGATGAATAAATGGGAAAACCTAATGTACAACATGAGGGCTATAGTTAATGATAGTGGTATTCAGGATTTATGCTAAATGAGTAGATTATAGCTGCTCTTGCCCCAAGGGGGGAAATGTGTAATTATAGGAGTTGATGGATATGTCATACAAATAACTTAAATACACAGAATAAAAACTATTTTAGTTTAAAAGGGAACGATATTTATAAAAAAATAAAGTGAGCTCGAAAACATTCAAATAACTGCTTAAAATTAAAAAATAATATCATATAATTTTATAGAAGGAAAGAAAGAGCAAGACAGCAAGAAAGAAAAGGCACCATAAAGAAAAACAATTTTGGCCCCTACTCATTTGTAGTCTAAGCTGCGTCTGCTCCCTCACCTTGAAAAGCCACGGGCTTCCGAGGGATGGAGGTCAAAGCCAGAGTAAAGAAAGTTCCAAGGGGAGGCCACTCCCCAGATGATGACTTTCCAGTTCCAGTTAGTGTGGGAGTCCCAGTTCCTCTCCTTAACCACCGGACAAACGTCTCTGGAGTCTCTCCAATGAGGAAGAAAGCAAGTCGGGGGTAGGGGAGGGGCCTCACACCAGGTGGTGGGCTCAGTCCTTCCTCCAGCTCCTTCACCCTCCAGTAGTCCCGTGGGTCCACGCGCGCCAGCGCGGGAACCGGGAAAAGGAAGCCGCGTTGTGTACGTAAGATCCAGGAAACGAAACCAGGAGCCGCGGGTGTTGGCGCAAAGGTTACTCCCAGACCCTTTTCCGGCTGACTTCTGAGAAGGTTGCGCAGCAGCTGTGCCCGGCAGTCTATAGGCGCAGAAGAGGAAGCCATCGCCGGGCCCCGGCTGTCTGGACCTTGTCTCGCTCGGGAGCCGAAACAGCGGCAGCCAGAGGTGCGCGGGCGGCTTTTTCTGCCGCCTCCCGGGGACTTGGGCGCGGGAACTGCGTGGAGCCTACGCTGGGGCCAGGGCCGGGGTCAGGTGTGGAGGGCAACTTGTGGGGAATCGGCGCGAGGGCCCGCAGGTTGTGTTTGCTGCTCTGGGGGTGGAGGATGTGGGGTGAAGGTTGGGGCCAGAAATGCAAGAGGCCTCTGAAAAGGACCCTGGAAGTGGAGCAGATACACGCCAAGGGGCCCCAGGCGGCCCAGCGGCACCCGGGCTCACCCCAGAACCATTCGAATGACAAGGGGTGCCCTGCCTGAAAACGCCTCGCGGTGCTCAGCTTCCCCTTAGCTACACTGTTTTACAGGGCAGAGACCGGCCCGGAATCCTGGGCAGAGGCTGGGCTCAGGAGCATGTGCCAGCATAGTGGGGCTATTAGAAGGGACGGTTAATACAGCCTGCAAGCTGTCATTTATAAGTAAGTATTCAATGAAGTCCGCCAGGAGCCCACATCTATGCTAGGCCCTCTACAATACCAGCTTAGAAAAGATAGTGGCGGTATCTAGCACCATTCCTAAGACCATTAGCTCCAGTCAGGCTCCCCGACTTTAAATTCGGCCTCTACTGCTTCACATCTGTGGACTGTCAGCCACTTTCTTCTTACATATATTCTTTCCGTTGCCTCATCTTTGAAATTGTGTAACTATTAAATGAGCTACAGAGTATTACGTGTGTTAATGTAAAGTTCTTAGAGCAGTGCTTGGCACTACAGAAAGTACTCAGTGAAAGTTAGCTTTTATTATTTTAAATATTTGACAAAGTTCCTGCTTCTCCAAGCTGACTGTCTGGTTCCCATGTGGTTTCATTCATGCATTGTTATTCCTGGAAGTCTTGGCATGGCCACTTCCCAGTTCCAGGAACAGGCAGTCGTTGTTTTTTCTGGCTTATCACATTGAGATACATGGTTACTACAAGTGACACTTAAACGTGTCAGGCAGTTTGGGGGCTCCCTTCTTGAACTTTTTCTAAGAGCAGACCTTTCTCTTAATGCCACCCTGTTTACAACAATAGTAGGCTTTGAACAACGAGAAAATGCAGGGAAATGAAAAAGACATATAAAGGGAAAGAGTGGATTTCTGCAATTGGATAGAAAAGTGGCACGTAAAATAGCTGGTTTATAGATCAAACTGCCTTTAGATCTGTAAAGGAGCTTAGAGTACAGGTGGAGAGACATCAAATGTGTGTGAGCAGACCCTTATGTACCTCTCCATCTTTATCTCTTAAGAATATCTCCCTCTTTCGCTCTGTAACCTCACTGGTCTTCCTTTCCTTGAATGAGGCAAGTTCCTCCAGCTCAGGAATTCTACCTATGAAGTTCCCTCTATCTATAATGCCCTCCAACACCCCACCCACCATACCTCCATAGACTAGTTGATTTGAGACTTCCTTCAGCTCCCAGTCTGACTTTTCTTAAACCCCTTACCACCGTCTAAGTTAGTGCCCCATAACCCTTTCTTATAGCAACATTAATTTTATTTATAGCACTTAGAGTATTTTTAATAATATATTTAATTCTTAATTGTCTGTCTCCCCTAGTGTCTAGGTATTGTGCTCTAGTGCCTGGTATAGTGCCTTGCATGCTCTATGCCTTCAATTAATTCCTTAAAAACCACACAAGCTTTATATTTAGTGAATATTTATATAGGAAGAATTTCTATATGTATATATGTGTATCTGTGTATATACACACTCTATTGCACTGCCCTGAATAGTGCTAAATTAAAAAGCCAAAACACTTTTTAATCAGAACTTAACAGTTGCACTCTTCAATTTTCCATACATTCTTTTAATAAGTGATTAGAAAAAAATGATGTCTCCATATGTTGTCTGCTGCTGTAACAGAATACCTGAGACTTGGTAATTTATAAAGGACAGAAATTTATTTCTTACAGTTCTGGAGGCTAGGAAGTCCAACATAATCATGTGTTGCTTAAATACGGGAATACATTCTGAGAAATGCATCATGAGGCAATTTTGTGGTTGTGAGAACATCATAGAATTTACTTACACAATCCTGGATAGTATGGCCAGCCTACTATTTAGGCTGGGGTGGTGGGGTTGGGGGTGTTGAGGAGAGTCAGATTGAGAGCTGAAGGAAGTCTCAAATCAACTAGTCTATAGACGTGTGGGTGAGTGGGGTGGTGGAGGGCATTATAGACAGAGGGAACTTCACAGGTAGAAGTCCTGGGCTGGAGGGAACTTGGCTCATTCAAGAAAAGGAATGACCAGTGAGGTGGCAGATAGCCTACTAGACCTAGACTGCGTGGAATAAGGTATTGCTCCTAGGCTAGAAACCTGTATAGCATGTTACTGTACTGAATACTGTAGGCAAGTATGATATAATGTCAAGTATTTATGTATCTAAACATAGAAAGGGTACAGTAAAAATAATCTTACAGGACCACCATCATATATGTGATCTGCTGTTGTGGTGCATGACTGTATGGAGGCACTAGCATCTTGTGAGGGTCTTCTTACTGCATCATCCTGTGGTGGAAAGTGGAACGGCAAGACAGCAAGAGAGAGTGGAACTTGATTTCCTTACAAGCCTACTCTGGCAATAACAAACCCACTCCCAAGATAACGACATTAATCTATTCATGAAGGTAGAGTGCTTATAAACTAATCATATTTTATTAGGCCCCACCTCCCAACACTGTTGCATTGGAAATTAAGTTTCCAACACATGAACTTAGCTCACACATTCTATCCATAGCACCTGGCCTAGTTAAAGCTAAGTGGCACAAGAGTAAATTGAAATTCAAGCCTTTTCTGTCTTACATAAGAAAGATGCAGAAAGAAGTTCCACAGGTGTGCCTTGATTCTGTCCTAAAACCGCTTCCCGGGAGCTTTTCCTGGTGTAGGCGCTCCTAACCTAATCCTAAATCGATTCCAGAACTATTATTCTGTTTCCACAGTGATACTGTGTCTAGGTTTTAGGGAGGATAGTTCATTGATGTCACTTAAGAATGCTTTCCAGGTGGAAAGTTCTTTAAGTTTGAGGCTTCAAATTCCATACAGCACATTAAAATCCCATTCGTGAGTTTGAAAAAAAAAAAAGAATCTTCGAACAAATTTCACTGAAGGATGTCGGTCTTCCTTTTTTCAGTGAATTAGAGACATCGGTGCAAAGAATATGAATTATTAATCATCTTAATTCAGCTAGTTAGCAAACTGTATCACATTTATTAAAATCACTTATTTCTATGGATTTAGTTTCACCATTTATGAGGAGGAAAGGAAACAATTTGTGAGGGAGCTCTGGGTTGTCAGGAAAGGCTTTTCAGAGTAGTAAAGCAATCAAATGAGAATAACTGATTCAGTATTTGTTTCCTTTGTCTCTTTGGTTTACTTTTTAGTTTTGTAGAACCCTTGATCTGTACCATCTCACTTGGTCCTAGTTGATGTATCATCTGCATTTTTATTCAAGGTTTAATATAAAATGCTATAAAAGGCTATCCTACACTGGTTTTAAGCATATTTATTTTGTTTGTTAAGCATAAAATACGCAAGAGGATTTTTATGGAATGACTCCTTGTTACAAGGTACTTTGCATTTATAATCAGCCACAGTCACCTCAGTTTCATCCCATATCTTACAAGTATGATGTGCTATATACTCAAAGCCTCACCACCTGCTTGCCCCACCCATTTGCTTAAATGTGTCAATTTTTTCTAAGCTTAATTTTTACCAAAACTGGAGTTCAACAGATGAATATTTCTCCTTCTTAGATGTTAACTAAACATTTTTAAAGGTACAAAATTTACATACAAACATAACCCAAATGACATGGAAGTTACTTGATTTGTGACTTACCTGTGTAATGTTCCCCTGGCCTACTTGAAATTCCTGCCTTCCCTCTAGTCTAGTATCTTATTCTCAGTTATTGAGAGGAAGTTAGGGACCCAGAATTCTTGTTTTCAGAGCAGTAGAATTTTGCTAAAATAATTCAAAACATTTATCCCTATCTTGGGGCTGGAAGAGAATGTGAAATGCTTTATCCTCTGTTTTGAGGGAATGAGGGAAGGAGCTTGTTCTTAGGCAATTAACAAGTAAATTTAAATAAATAATCCAAATCTGGTGTGGGTAAACAAATTTTAGTTTTAGGAACTTTCAAAATTAAGTATGCTTCCCCTTTGGGTTCCAGATTTTACAGTAATACTTTTTGAAAGCAGTAAGATAAAAATTTCAGGACCTCAAGAGATGGGTCAAAAGAGTTTCACTGTAATATGAATTTTGAAGCCAGAACTGGAAATCCCCTGTGCTGTGTCTTCCTCTTTGTGGTAGTAGAGGTTACAGTTATCAAATAGTCCAGAGAAGCAATGGGAAGTTACGATTTCTGATAGAAAAATTTTAACAGAGGTGTACTTGTATGCAAATAATATATGATGCCTCAGTTTCCTCCAAAGTCTTAGTTAACAGAGTTAGAAAAATCAGATTATATTTGAAGTTCTGTGTTCATACTGGAGTAATTATTATTCCAATGGTACAATATACAACGTAACTTTATTACATTTTTTTGGTACAGCATAAAGATGATTTTCCCTTCCTCTGAAGTATTTCTGAAACTAAAAATGAAATAAGTGTGGTAGAAGCCATTGTTTATGAATTATCATGCTAAATTAACTCGTTAATTAATTCATTCAGGGCACACCCAGTTATTCCCCAAACTGAGTGATATATTTCTTGGAATAGACTTATTACGCTTGAGAAAACCCAAAGGATCATTATAACAGCAAACAGGAATGTGGGCATCCACATAGTGGACTTTAGTGACCTGGCACACAGTGCCTTATCTACTTGGCACATGTACAGGTACAAGGAACACTTAACATTTTGCACCAGAGCTTATTACATACCATTTTCAATGCTTGAGATATTATATAAATGCTAAAATTCTAAAACCTATAGTAAAGCAAAGACCCAGATTTTATACCGCAGTAGTTTTGCCAGTAAGTCTCATCCTCACTAACTTATCTTTTAAGATTAAAAATAACGTAACCAAGTGGGAAGAAAAAGAGCAAATATGAACAAATTGTCATTGTTTTAGAATCTGCATCTTTTCCTTTCTGGTATTTCTGTGCAAGGAGAGAATGATCTCTGACCTTGTGAAAGGCAAATACCATGTGTATTCATGGTTGGTACTCATTTGCAAGACTTGAAACTCATGACGCTCCCTGCTTAAGATCCTCCACCTATTCTTAACAGCTGGGCTCCCCAGCTCCCGGATCACCAACCAGTACCAGTCTGTGGCCTGTTAGGAATTGGGCTTGTACAGCAGGAGGTGAGCAGCTGGAGAGTGAGCAAAGTTTCATCTGTATTGACAGCTGCTTCCCATCGCTCACATACATTACCACCTGAGCTCGACCTCCTGTCAGATCAGCAGCGGCATTAGATTCTCATAGGAGCAAGAACCCTATTGTGAACTGCACGTGTGAGGGATCTAGGTTGCGCACTCCTTATGAGAATCTAATGCCTGATGATGGGAGTCACTGTCTCCCATCACCCCCACATGGGACTGTCTAGTTGCGGGAAAACAAGCTCAGGGCTCCCACTGATTCTACCTTATAGAATTGTAAAATTCTTTTGTTATATATTATAATGTGATAATAATAGAAATAAAGTGCACAATAAATGTAATGTGCTTGAATCATCCCAAAACCATCCCCTGCTCCAGTGGTCCATGTCTTCCACAAAGCCGGTCCCTGGTGCCAAAAAGGTTGGGGACCACTGTTTACCAGGATACGTAGCATGGGTTTATGAATTCTCTATCTTTGCAGCACATCCTTTATTTCTGGCTTGCATGGGACTTGAAAGCCTAAAACAACTAAATGCTAAGAAAATTTATTTTTTAAATTATTTTTAAAATTATGACAAAAATATTTTCTATTTCAGATGTATAGATCTGCAATCCAGAAACTATGAATTTTTTTCAATTGAGTAGTCTGTTTGCCAAAAAAAATAAAAAATAAAAACTTGCCTAAGTTTCTTCTCTTACATTTTATTTAGGATTTGCCCTTAGACATTATTTAGTGCTTTTCTGACCTTGTAGGGAAGGTGAGAATAATTGAATCACTAGTTTCTTAAAATTTATGTTACAATTGGTTAAAGGCCATAGAATTTTTTTTTAAGCTAAGCATGTTATAGAGATGTATCCTATAAGAAGCAAGGGGCAGGTAAAGACTCTAGAGATGTGTAGTCTGGTGTGTTAATTAAAGGATACTACCTATTTGTAATTCGGTATGTATTAATCTTTTCTGATATATCTGTTAAAGTACTCTTCACATATTTTAAGAAAATTGGCATTTTAAAGTATAGTCTTTGATGGTAGAAATGTGAGGTTGACAAAAATCATGTCCTCTTATGTATGAATTTAGTCTTATACAGTTCTTCATATGATGGAATCTAAAACACAAATGTAGTCTTGAAAACTTTTAGTCTACTTTGGCTACATGTGTTTATTATTGTTCACCTTATAGATTAATAGCAGAAAAGTATAAATTTTAATATTTCTACCTTTCTGGCTTGATGAGGTCTACAGCATTAATATCTGACCAGTTAATGCAAACTGAGATTCCTATTGTCCTAAGAAAATCTGGGAAGTTAGTAACACAAACACATCTTTTGATTTATTTCAGGACCACATAAACCCATTTTGAATTATTCAACCATTGCTGAACTTCTTGAGTACGTATAATTAAGAGTTGACTATTATTAGAATGTTCTTAAGACTTTAAGTTGATTATAAAATTTTGTGCTTAAAGTTGGCAATAATTGAAACAAAATAAACAAACAAACAAAAAAACCTTTATTTTGAAACACAGTCTTGCTCTGTCATCCAGGCTGGAATGCAGTGATGACATCATACTTCATTACGGCCTCAATATCCCAGGCTCAAGCAATCCTCCCACCTCAACCTCCCGAGTAGCTGGGACTACAGGCGCATGCCACCATGCTTGGCTAATTTTTTTTTGGTAAAGACAATGTCTCTCCATGTTGCCCAGGCTGATCTCAAACTTCTGAACTCAAGTGATCCTCCTGCCTCAGCTTCCCAAAATACTGGTGTTATAGGCATGAGCCACCACCCCTGGCCAAAAATAATTCTGAAACAGCAAGGAGGAAGGCGGTTTCTTCTTGGGAAGTCTAGATTTTAGTTGAGCATGTAGAGGGATCAGTTGACTTACTAACCACTTAGGATTGCACGGTAAGAGAATTTAAAGGGTGGCTGGCACTGGAGTGGGCCTGGGAAGGGAAAGGGCAGTTTGTGTTAGTGTGCATGGGTCCAAGATAAAAATGTTGAGTAACAGAGTTTTGCCTAATGCATTGTCGCTAAAAGGGATGAAGGGCATCGGGATCTACAGGAGATGGAAAAAGTAGTGACAGGATAGTAGTGGGAAAAAGTAGGATTGGATCAAGGCACTGGAAGGCAGAAATATTGAGTAGAATGTTTGCTGCAATTTATGTTTCTGTATAAATACCGAGTACAAAGTTTCACTTGGGTAGTCAATGTGCTATGGCTGTGACAACTCCTGAGAGTGGGTTTTCTGGTAAAAAAAAAAAATCTCTGAAAGCACAGAGTAGTCTCAGGCCTTCTCAAATTTGCAAAGAACAGGTCCACAAGACCTACATTTCCCAAGATAATTGCAGTAGTGTGACCTGATAATTAACATTTTTTGCTTTCCTGCTGGAATATTCCTGGAGCCCAAGTCCGGAGACTGGGAACTGAACCAAGCATTTCCTTTAGATTGTGCAAGTTGTGAAGGTTGATGTTATTAGCTTGGTTACTACTTGGAGTCTTAGCTCGGTTACTACTTGGAGTCTTAGCTCATAGTGTGTCTTTATGGCTTTCTGCCTCACTGGACCCTCTTCCCAAAAGGCTTTAGAATGTGTTCACCATGATGAGCTGACCAACAATTTCTAAATTCCTACTCAGAAACACAGCAAGGGGAATGCAGTCAAGCACAAAGGGCTTAAATGACCAGGTAAGGCTGGGCTGGATGAATAAAGAGGAATATCCTATGAATGTGACTATGTAGTTTTAGAGTATCCTGATTGAACTGTTATATTTGACCTGTGGCCTTGTAGACAGTGTATTAATATCAGATCTTCTTTTTCAGAACTGTTTTAATCATGGACAAACAAAGTAAGTAATTTATTTTAAATGTTTACTTTCCTCCTTATAATGTTAATCTGTTGGTAACTTATTTGTCATAATGGTTTATTCAGTGTCTGAAAGTATATAATTTGCTTTCTGTTGTTTATGCTCCAGAATACAATGTCTAGTTCAGTATTTTGACTATAGAGAAGATGTACAAAAATAGCACTACCACTAGGTTCTTCATTAAAAATAAGAAAGCCTTTTGGAAAGCTAAGAAATGCTAGATTTATTGGGAAATATGTTCTGTAACATATATTTAAACCAGAACAATATTCTCTTTGTGTATTTTATATATATAAAGATTATTCAAGTCATACTAATTAACAGATAATAAGATTTGAGTTCATTGTAATAAACTCCTCAGAAACACACCTCAATGTATATTTCATCACAGACACGTTTGTATTTTAAGTAAATACCAGTCAATATGTTCTGAC
Source organism: Symphalangus syndactylus (assembly GCF_028878055.3). NCBI lineage: Eukaryota > Metazoa > Chordata > Mammalia > Primates > Hylobatidae > Symphalangus > Symphalangus syndactylus. The sequence continues at coordinate 48,348,673 of NC_072439.2, read as the reverse complement.
TTTTTTTCTCTCAAGAAAATTCTAAGTAAGATGGATACTTATCAAGCAAGTAATAAAAGACTGTCTTATTAAGATATCAAGATTCTGAAGAACAGAGGGAACATTATGTTCAAAATTCCCACTACATAGGGAAAATTAAATTCAAAAATTAAATCCTTTTTTTCTGAAATGCTTTTCTTTATTCTGTCTTTCATCTTTGTTGAGGTAACAAAAAAATATTTATCCATCACTACAGTGTCACCCTTATTAGATGTATGAAATAATCTCCAGGACTGGACTCCTTGCTTTTCCCATGTGAAGTTTTATGATTTTCTTTTTACTTACAAAACTTAAAGCTTTTTAAATGTAAATTTATATAGAATAACACTGTTTTATTTGCCACAGGCTTTAAGTTGATTCCACTCAATTTACAAAAATTTATCTGGTCATGGTCATAGTCAACTTTTAACTCTTCAGTTTTGTATATATAATTGTATGTATGTACGAATGCATTTGCATAAATAGAAATAAAATGTGTATATGTGTGTGAATAAATGTGTAAATAGGTATATATACATACATGTAGACATAAAAATAAAATATCTTTAAGACAATGTGATAGACTTGTACTTTTTGTAAGCCATTTTAAGTTGCATTCAAAAATGCAGTAATCGAAACATAATTAACATGCTCTTTGTTCTACTTGAACACCTGCCCATTCACTCATTCTCCTTGTATGAATTCCTCCCGGAATGCCTGAAATCAGAATCATCGCTTTGGTACCAAAAGTCCAGAGATTGTGAGCTCATGATTTCTTGAGTCTGTCTGTTCCTGGATATGTGTATGCATGTGTGTTCTATGTTCTAGTATTCAAACAATGTTGCTTATTAAGAGGTATCACAATGTGACATACCTGTCAAGGGTAGATCTTTACTTCAGACTTGCAAAGTATTTTCTTGAAATCTATTCTGAGTCTGATGCTGTTGTTTCCAACTTAATTTGGGAGTAGGGGCTGCAGGCAGGGCCTTATTAGCTAGAGAACTAGGGAGTTAGTTCAGTCACTTGACACTGAGAAATAGAAGAGAATGGATGGGAAAGAATGATGGGGAGTTTCAGAGATTTGTGATGATTCAGAAATCACAGGGTATGTTGCAATGTTTGTCCAGGGAAAAGTCCTCATTTTTTTGTTGTTGTTGTTTTGTGTTATTTGTTTATTTATTTATTTGAGATGGAGTCTCGCTCTGTCGCCCAGGCTGGAGTGCAGTGGCACGATCTCGGCTCACTGCAACCTCTGCCTCCCGGGTTTAAGTGATTCTCCTGCCTCAGCCTCCTGAGTTGCTGGGACTACAGGCGTGTGCCACCATGCCTGGCTAATTTTTGTATTTTTAGTAGAGATGGGGTTTCATTTTGTTGGCCAGGCTAGTCTTGAATGAGTAAGAGAGCGGTTTTTTTGTCTGATTTTATGCAATCACCATGGACTGCATTCTGCTGAAGTCATGATGAAGCCATTTATGAAGGAGAAAGGCCAGGGCAGGGGGCGGGGGAAACAATCCAATCTTCCTGATAAAACCACACGATTCACAAGTTGAGTGGTCTTTGAAAGTTCATAATAGAGACACATACAAAAAAATGTGTTACAGTGAAAGTTTGACCTATATTTTCTTCTATATTGATGCCATGTCTCCATGATTCTAAAACAAAAGTCTTTGAATTTACAGTTAGTAATTCATAAGGAAACAGATAAGGAGATAAGTATAGTGTCTACTACACCTTAAGCTGTGTGAAAGCAGAGCCATTGTAGCCACAGAGCCTAATTCAAGGGTGACACAGGACATGCTCAGTAAATATTTAGAGACTGGCTGCGGTAGGTAACTGAATGACTAGATAGACATGAATATTAATATTTAGAAGGTTGAACCATTTGTGTATTTATTAAGGTTACTCAAGCCTTATTAGCAAATAACAAAGTTTAATATGCTAGTGTATTATAATTAAACATGGCTTTTGTGGGTCAAAAACAGTCATATTTGGGGAATTTCATATGGTTCAACTTTATTGGTGTAGTTCCAGAGTAAGCATAAAATATATAAATACTGAGGTATATTCATTATTTTAAATATTTAATAATAATTCTAGTAGCAGTGATGATAGATGTCTTTAAAATCATCCATAATTCTACCATCCTCACATCCCATTAATTTCATTTATCTCTTTCTTCGTTGTCTATATGTAATTTTAAAGCTGTCTTTATTTTATTATCAACAAAACATGGAACTGAACATTCATCAGGGATGTTTCAAAAACTGGTAATTCAGCCCCAGTAACTTAACTGTCTCATTTTATCTAAAGGAGAATTTGTTTGAAACACATTTGCTAATTGCAAATTAGCTCTGATAACAGGCACAGCTTATGTTAAGTGAAAATTTTACTTTCCTTATTTCAATACAGCATAAGACCATACAAGTGACAATTATCTAAGTACAATACATTGTTTCTTTCTAATATATATTTTATTTAATCAGACATCTATTTACCTCTTCTTGAATTGCAGACCCACAGATGAATGCTTCTCACCCAGAAACAAACTTGCCAGTTGGGTATCCTCCTCAGTATCCACCCACAGCATTCCAAGGTAAAGTAGTTGCTGAAAGAAGAAAAGGTAAAATTAATCAATCGAGAGAGAGACAGAGAGAGAGAGAGAGAGAGAATTGTGCATTTGTTTTTATTTTAGTAGTTCTTTTTTTTAAATTATATTAATGAAATTTTGGCAGCCTAGTTGTTCTTGATTATTTTTATTTGGCTATCATTTTCCATAGAAGTAATTTTTATTTTTAGAGGACAGTAAAGGTATAAAGAAAGCTAGTAAAAACAGCATTAGGTTTACATTTAGCAAATGAAATACAAGACTGCACATCCCAAAATACAAATGTTAAGTAAAATATTTTATTGATCCTCCATCTGTTCTGAAAATTATGATCATTTAATCACATTTAGGAAATTTATTTCTGGTAAATTGAGTCATGTAGTAGCTTGGCATGTGTTCAGTGAGAGTCACATCAAAATAGTAAGACTGCTTAAAACTGAAAGTAATAGAAATTCAGTTACCTGGGAATAATTCTCATTTTAATTTTATAATATATATGAAAGCTTTATTTTTGTATATATGCTGATTCAGCTCTGTATTTCTAAGAAAAGTAATTGTGTCATTTGACTACATCCATAATTGAGTACATTTTTTCTTTTCAACCAATGCCTGAAAGAATTCAGAGATTTTCATTTAGGCAAATGCAATTATCAAAACTACTAGACCTTTAAAAATAGCAAAGTCCATGGCATGTCCAGATTTGCAAGCAGACAGCCTACCCACATCTTGAAAGAGCATCCTGGGGATTTAGGATCAAAGGGAATGTGGTTTGGATAGAAGGATGTACCCACTGTGTTTTCTTCTCTGAGTAAACAAATGTGCTTAGGAGCTGAATGTCATGTTTAATTGCCTAGCAAGAAACCTCCCTGTGGGTCCCGGATCTCATCCAGATGTTTGCAACTAAAAGAATATGAGCTAGATAAGCTCAGACTCTCACGTGGTGGCTCATGGCAACCATGTCTGCGCTGAAGTATCATCACCCAGAAGCACTTAAAAATAGTAGTGCAAAGGCACTATTCCAGAAAAATTAAATCATAGCTTCCAGTTGTGGGACTCAAGGAATAGTAATCTTTTAACACCCCAAGTGATTCTAAGGTGAAGCCAGGGTTGAGAACATCTGCTCTAAATTCTTATAGGGTTGGTGTTTGCAAAATCATTAGTAAGTCTATAATATTCATCCAAGGCACTTAAGAGAATGATTTAATCCACCCTATCGCCAATTAAAAGTAGATATACATAAATAATACAGTTCAGATATAATCAGACTTGAGAGTTTGTTATATTATATATATATAGCTCTACAGCTTGATTTTGTTTCTCAAGTCCAAGATTACATATAGCACAAGTCTTAAGATAACAATGATGCTAAGAGTAAGGATAATTTAAAATTGAGAGCTTACCATGCTTTAGTCATTGTTTTAAATGTGGAGTTAATGTGGACTAACACTTTTCATTCTTAGAATACTCTTGTGAGGTAAATACTGTCAGTTATCCCCGTTATGTATGTGGGAAAGCTGAGGCATAGGAAGTTTGTATCAGGCTTCAAGTTCTGCCTGCTTTTAAAAAAAATTTGTATAGGTAAATGTGCTGGTAAACTAGGTTCTGCCTTCTGTGCTAATAGTTATGTGGTAGTTTAAACAAGTTGCAGTACCTCAAAGCCTCAGAGTTCCTATCTATAAATAAGGGTGATATTTTCAATGTAGGTTGCTTTGTAGAGTAAATGAGAGTATATGTAAAACACTGAGCACAATGCTTGCAAATAATAAATGACAAATATTTGCTAACATATTTAAAATATTTTAAATCAATTAGCCTTTACATAAATGATACTAGTATTCAAATGTCAGGTAATTCTTTATGCTTAATTCATTGATTTGAGGAGTAATCAATCATACTTTCAGAGTCTGGGGAAAATTATGATGATGTTAAAAATGTAAGAAATTAACTCACATCTCCATATCCCCACTGGTCTGCCTATGGTCTGGTTTCTGTGCTGACCCCAGTGATCTTTAAAAATGTAAATCTGCTCATATTACAGAGAGTGTATAGCCCCTATTTTATTAGTGGCCTATTACTTTTAGGATAAAGGCTAACACGAAACCCAGGATGGCCTTTTCCATGCTCTGTCTTTAACTTCCTCTTGAGCCTGGCTTGCTGTTATTCAGCTGGACTGGCTATTTTTCAGATTTTTAAAGGCCTATGTTAGTTACTGTCCCAGGACGTTGCTCTGAAATGTTCTTTCTGTGACTCTGGCCTCCTGAACTCCTGTGCATCCTTCAGATCTCAGCATAAAGGTGACCCCTCAGGGCACCTGCTCCTGCTCCTTCCCTTTTTCTCTTCCCATCTCAGTAGCGACCTTTGGCATCTCTAGTCATAAAACCGTGGTCTCTTACTTGAAAGCATTTATCTCCAATTCTAATTAATCAATTAATTACACTGGCATTATAGCTCCCTAGAATAAGTGGAGATATAAAGTTGTCTCATTAAACAATGATGGGCAGGGATCGCATCTGTGTTTTCCATTGTAAATTCTAATGCTTTTCCACTGCTGAAAATTTTGTAAGATATAAATAAGACCATGGAACTCATTCTTCTGCTTAAAATCCTCCAGTACTTGCCAATCATAATTGGAACCAAATCCAGACTCCTTACTAGGGCCTCCTTTGATGAACAGCTTCCTGTTGCTTTGCTAACAGCCTTTCCTAGTCATCTTCTTTCTTATGACATTCCTCTCTCTTTTACAAGCCTGTCAAATTCATTACAAAGTCAGAGGTATTCTATTTGCCTTTCTTTCCTCCTGAAGCATTTATCACTAGATCTTCATATAAAGCTTTTCTCTTCTCATCTTTTAGACCTTGATATAAATTATATTTACCTAAAGTAACTGCCTCATACCCTGCCCTCCCCCGCATACATTCTCTCCATCACATCCGTATGAATTTTTTTTTGTTCTAAATGTGTTTTCTTTCTCCCAAAAGTTGACTGTAAGCTCTCTGACAGCAGGATGCCTCCTTCAGAGTTGTATCCTCATATTCTACAACACAGCCAGTCACATTATGGATCATTTGTAAATATTCATTCATCATAAAGGAATAAATTATAAAAGCTATATTTATGATGCATTATTATGAGGTTTATTCTGTTTTTCTAAGCCTTATTTTTGAAAGGCAAGTGAATTTTATCATAAATGATCCATTTAAAAGAATTCATAAATTTCCTGTTCTAAGTATTACATTTTTCATAGGCTTTAATGTTAAAATATTGAGAAACACAGTCCTTTGAAATTATATTCCACTGCTATGGAATTGCTACTCTGTGGACCATACAAACAGGTATATAAATCTTCATTGTCATCACACATTCACAGAGAATATGAAGTCCATTTACTGTTATTAAATTTCTGCCTCTACTCTGCCTCTTACAATTTTTTGCCATCCTTGTTTCTCAAATTATATTTTCCAGAGACCAAAGGATGTTAAATTGTGAAATTTAAATTTCTAACCTAAATATTATAATAAAATTTTATTTTAATGAAGGACTTAGGAAAGCAATACATTATGGATTAAAACATAAGGCAAAGGATTAACCCAAGCAGGCATCTGGAATGTACTAAAAGAAATGAATGTGGCTGGGCGCGGTGGCTCACGCCTGTAATCCCAGCACTTTGGGAGGCTGAGGCGGGCAGATCACGAGATCAGGAGATCGAGACCATCGTGGCTAACACAGTGAAACCCCGTCTCTACTAAGAAATACAAAAAATTAGCTGGGCGTGGTGGCGGGCACCTGTAGTTCCAGCTACTTGGGAGGCTGAGGCAGGAGAATGGTGTGAACCCAGGAGGCGGAGCTTGCAGTGAGGAGAGATGGCGCCACTGCACTCCAGCCTGGGTGACAGAGCTCCGTCTCAAAAAAAAAAAAAAAAGAAGAAGAAGAAATGATGTGCTTTCACCTTCAACAGTGGCACTATAATATTTTGGGCTGGACAATTCTTCATTTCTAGGGAGCTGTTCTGGCTCTTTTAAGATGTGTAGCAGCAGCCCTGGCCTCTACCCACCAGATGCAGTATTATCTTCCCCTCCAGTTGTGACCAAAAAAAAGCCTGCAGAGCTTGTCAAATATCCCTGGCAGAGAGGGGGCAAAACTACCCCCAGTTCTATACATATATTATAAATCATTTGCTCGAATTTCAGAATTATCATTTTTCACAAGATACTTTGGCCCTAGAAATGCTGACTCAAAGCCATTATTTTGGGCCTTCTACCAATGCCGTGTCTGTTTCCCTTGAAGGCTTGCCAGAATCTTTATGTAGGTGACTCTAGATAGTGGTTATTTACTTTCATTTTCTCAGATATTAAAGCATATTTTCCATCTGAGTTTTGAATGGTAAGGGTAAGGCTATTCACCACCTACTATCATCAAAATAGAAGTGGATGTGCAACCACAGATATTTCATTGAAAAATCTCAGAAAGATAAAAGCATATCTTAAACATCACAGATACAGATTTCTATGCTGAAATGTCAACTTATAGATAGATGGCATAACCCTAAAATGGTTGATGATTCCATTTTTGGTGCAGTTATAAATCATTTCACTTGTTTGTATTTCAGGACCTCCAGGATATAATGGCTACCCTGGGCCCCAGGTCGGCTACCCACCCCCACCAGCCGGCCATTCAGGTCCTGGCCCAGCTGGCTTTCCTGTCCCAAATCAGCCAGTGTATAATCAGCCAGTATATAATCAGCCAGGTGGAGCTGCAGGGGTACCATGGATGCCAGCACCACCGCCTCCATCAAACTGTCCACCTGGATTAGAATATTTAAGTCAGGTAATTTCAAAGACACAAAATACTCATAAAAAACAGAACTGTGCTTCCAGCTTGCTTAACCAGATTAACAAATGAATAATTCACCAAAGTCTGAAATAGCAAAACTATATTTTCTGCTAACAGGTTACTCTAATTCTTACAGGTCAGGTTCAATTTTAAAGCAAAATACAAATGCCTTAGAAAATTGTATTTTCTGTCATCTTAAATACAATCTATAATAATGGCCAATAGCAAACATTTAATTAGCACTGTTTTCCTGTCTTTGTTGTGTGCGTGATACATGTATTAACTCATTTAATCCCTATTGAAAGTCTATGATGTATAGGTGTTACAGTTATCTCCATTTTTCAAAAGAAGAAACTGAGGTCCAAAGAGGTTATATAGCTCACTCTGGGGTGAGAACCTTAAGAGTCAAGACTGTTTTTTTACTCCCAAAACTTTGGTACTGAGCGAAGTGCTCTTTAATCTCGATACTGAATAATTGCCTTATAATTTGAAAGAAAATTTAAATAAACTTTATTGTTGAGTTTCAAAAAGTGGCCCCAAACAAGGGGTTAATATTTTATGTGTAGTATGACTCACCTTTTTATTGTAACTAATAAAACTGCATTTTTATGATGCTGCTTTTGTTCTTTGGAAGACCCAATTTTATAAATGCCATTAATAAAGGAGTAAAAAGTCCTGGATTTTGTTGCACTAAATTATAATTAATCTCAGCAATAAGAGGTTTAACATTTATTTGGTGTTAGAAATCAGGTAGGTCAAATAGAAACAAGAAACTCTGTGTGTCCAGTCTATACACATATAAACAAATATTCTTGTGATATTCAACCAGTTTTCATTTCATAAATCATTTCTTTCTTGCACTCTCTTTAGTAACTTAATTTCCCACAATGCGCTTAAGTGGCACAATCGTAGGAATTTTTGGTCGTTATTATATTATGCAAGAAATACATAGAAATAGATATTTTAAAAATCAGGGTCTCATAAAATACATAAAGGATGTTATCACATATGACAAAGGTTGATATTAAGTATGCTTAATACAAATTTGAAACTTGTAAAAAAAACTCTTTGATGGCTAAAAAAGTTACCAATATTTCTTGAGCCTCTTCTAGAAGGAAGATTGTTTTCTACTTTTTGAATTGTTTTTGACACATAATAATTGTGCATATTTATGGAGTACAGTCTGGCATGTACTATGTGTAATGAAAAATGAGGATAATTAGCATATCTATCACTTTCAATATTTATCATTTCTTAGTGTTGAGAACATTCCAAATCCTCTCTTCTAGCTATTTGAAAATATACAATAAATTATTGTTAATTATAGTCAGCCCACATAGCTATAGAACACTAGAATTTATTCCTCCTGTCTAGCTGTAATTTTGTATTCATTAACCAACTTCTCTTTATACCTCTCCTCCCTACCCTTCACAGTTTCTAGTAACCACTATTCTACTACCTACTTTTTTTTTTAGATGGAGTCTCGTCCTGTCACCCAGGCTGGAGTGCAGTAGCGCAATCTTGGCTCACTGCAACCTCTGCCTCCTGGGTTCAAGCTATTCTCTTGCCTCAGCCTCCCAAGTAGCTGGGCTACAGGCACCTGCCACCACACCCAGCTCATTTTTGTATTTTTAGTAGAGATGGGGTTTCACCATATTGGCCAGGCTGGTCTTGAACTCCTGAACTTGTGATCCGCCTGCCTTGGCCTCCCAAAATGCTGGGATTACAGGCGTGAACCACTGCGCCCAGCCTCTACTCTCTACTTCTAAGAAATCAATTTTTTTAAGCTTCCACGTATGAGTGACAACATTCAGTATTTTTCTTTCTGTGCCTGGCGTATTTCACTTAACATAATGTCCCTTAGGCTCATCCATGTTGCTGCCAATGACAGGATTTCATTAATTTTTATGGCTGATTTTTATTCCATTGTGTGTATTAAGAATTCTTTTTGCATTTCTCTATTGATGAACACTTAGGTTGATTCTATATGTTGACTGTTAGTGCTGTAATAAGCATGAGATTGCAGATACCTCTTTGACATATTGATTTCCTTTCCTTTAAAATTTTTGTTTTGAAAATTTTGAAAAATTTGAAAAAATACTGTTTTAAAAAAAACAGTAGTGGGATTGCTGAATCATATGGTGGCTGTAATTTTAGTTTTTGAGGAACTGCTACACTGTTCTCCATAATGGCTGCTCTAATTTACTTTCCCATCAACAGATTTCCCCTTCTCCACATTTTTACCATTATTTGTTATTTTTTTGTCTTTTTGATAAAAGTCATTCTTAACTGGACAAAGATAATATCTCATTGTGGTTTGGATTTCATTTCCCTGGTGATTAGTGATGTCGAGCATTTTTTCATAAACTTACTGGCCATTTGTATCAATTTTCTTTTCTTTTCTTTTTTTTTTTTTTTTTGAGATGGAGTCTCATGCTTGTCGCCCGGGCTGGAGTGCAGTAGCACGATCTCGGCTCACTGCAACCTCTGCCTCCTTGGTTCAAGTGATTCTCCTGCCTGAGCCTCCCAAGTAGCTGGGACTACAGGCGCCTGCCACCACACCCAGCTCATTTTTTGTGTTTTTAATAGAGACAGGGTTTCACCATGTCAGCCAGGACGGTCTCGATCTCCTGACCTCGTGATCTGCCCACTTTGGCCTCCCAAAGTGCTGGGATTACAGGCATGAGCCACCTCAATTTTCTAATTTTTAAAGGTACTCCAGTGTAAATCAATTTTATTTGACCTAAATTTTTCCACATTAATAATGAACACAATAAATATTTTATTAACTTAAAATATTAACTTCAGTTTTACACTAAAAAGTAATATAAGCTGTTAAATATTGATAATTGATTACATATACTGTAAAAAATATAAATGTATGAATTTTCATTTGGTTAGCTTATAAAAACCTTCATTTGACATGTACTTACCACTTTTTTTTTTCCTATTATAGATAGATCAGATACTGATTCATCAGCAAATTGAACTTCTGGAAGGTATGTATTCATTGTTTTAATCCTGTTTCCATAGAGTAGAAGTTTATGCAGATGAAGGCACATCGACCTCCACAAATATAACACTCTCACGTATATGGGACAGTTAAACCAGTTATTTACAATAATAAACATTATCAGCAATTCATTTCTAAAATTTAGGAATCAAAAGGTAAAATGCTATTATGTTGGGCATCTGCCCTCAGGACACTAACTTAGAAGGAAAATAATCAAAACCCTTATTTTGCTCCTCTCTTCGTACATCACTTTTTATCTGACTTCTACCACTTAAGCTATTTTCTCCATAATTGTGATCAGCTTAAGAATGGCACAGAGCCACATTCCAAAGTAAGTTATCTTTTTTATTTGGATGAGGAAGTTTGGGAAAATTATCATTTGTGCCCACAGTTTCTCTTGGGAGTTAAGATGAACCCTATAAAACCTTTGTATACCAGGTCAGATGCAGGCCACTGCAGTGTTGGAGGATGCTGACCAACTAGCCTGCAGGCTTGGCTTCATAGAAGAGCACTCCTGCTCCTGCTGAATGGCCTGACATTTCCTTGGGTCCAGGGCCCCTTAGGTGCAAAAATAAACTTTCGAAGCCAATTAATGTTTTATAATGGCTGACAGGGGAAGAAGACCCCAGGTAGATTTATGAACCATAGTGTTTTCCTTCTAGATATAAAAGGTTTAACAAAAACTCTGCCAGTTTTTTGGACTATGTCTGCTAAATTCATTTTCACCTGTCTCCAAAGTTTCTTTCCACTGGTAAAAATTAGAACATGAATTGTATAAGCAGAATAATGGATTTGGCTAAAATATACAATTGTCATCTATTACATTGAAGTTATTTATAAAGCACATTATTATTTATAATTTACTTGATTTTTTTTAGTGTATCTAAACAAAGCTTTCTCTGGAAAAGAGCTTTGTATTCTGAATTTTTTAGTGTTTTATAGTATATATTAGTAAGGCTATAAAATCCAAACAGACATATAACCAAACATTACACAGCACACTATTTTTGTAGATTTATAAATATTTGTTAAATATGTGTTAATTATGAAATAGAAAGTTCCAAATCTAATAGTTTTTAATTATGCTTATTTTTCAAAAAAGAAATGTCTCCAGTTTTTTTGTTTCTTTTTCTCCAAAATTGAAAGTCTACGTTATTTTTTCATGAGTGGTATAAAAAAGATGAAGATTACTCAGTTTTTTAGAATCTGAGCATAAACTAGGCACTTACTTTTTTTTCTCAATTCAAAATACAGAAGACAATAAAGATGTAAACAATTTGTTTACATTTTTTAAGTAGATGAAAAGAAACTTAAAGGTTATGTAAACCAATGTTGCTTTACAAATAAGCTGGAGATTTTTGAGATTAAGCTACTTAATGAAACAATTAATTAGATAATAAATGCCCTCTCAAAATCAGCTTAACTTCTTTCTCATCAAACATTTGACTATTTCAGATGTTGAAATCAGAGGTGGTTCTTATAAATGCAGAGTACAGGGTCTGTCTGTGTCCCACCAAGGTCACTTAAAGGAGTTCATGGTGGTTAAGACTTGTGAAGGCCGTCTTTATCCGACTCAGAGTCTTTCCATATAGGCATTACAGAGTGACTTTTCCTCCAAATATTTATTTTAATCACTCATTATTTTAGCCAGGCTTCTGACATCTATGACCCCAGTTACTGAGGGCTATGTACAAGTGGGACAGTTATTGCTCCTTTCTGGCTTTAAATACGGAGAGGTTTCCAATGTATGGTTAGATTTGGAAAGCCCTTGATACAAAGCTTGTGAGCCTCAGCATTTTGCAGCCATCTGTTTCCGTCATGAAGAGATTAGCCCAGCAAAGGTGCAGAGTTCACTTAGGATTCCTATGGTCTAGATATTCTGTGAGTTGAAGTCTTGGTTGCTGAACACTCTTTGTCTAATACCCACCTCCCACTTCTGAACAACTACTGCTGAGTTGAATAAGGATGCCCTGGGTCCAATGTGACACTCTAATTCACCTTTCATTTTCACTCCCTCGGTTTTTATGCGTGTACATTGCCTTCTTTCAAAACATTGCATAAAAATAAGACATAAGTATGGTTTATAAGATAGTCTCAAACCAATTGATTTAATATAAAATTTATAGCACATAAACAGCAATCCTCTTATATTCCCCTCCACATTACACAAAAACTATCCTGCATTAGTGGACGTTTTTTCTATACACCTAGTGCCACTGTGCCCACCGACAGCATTGCCCCAACTCTCAGCAGTAAAGTCTCTCTTCTGACAGACATTTGTGGAATTAGGAAAATATAACTTGTTTCTGTTGTCTCGCATAATGAAGGGATGGGTTGCCCCTCCACACCTGTGGGCGTTTCTCGTTAGGTGGAACAAGAGACTTGGAAAAGAAAGAGACACAGAGACAAAGTATAGAGAAAGAAAGAAAAATGGGCCCCGGGGGCTGGCATTCAGCATACGGAGGACCCAGGCCGCCACCGGCCTCTGAGTTCCCTTAGTATTTATTGATCATTATCGGGCGTTTCCTGGAGAGGGGGATGTGGCAGGACAATAGGATAATAGTGGAGAGAAGGTCAGCAGGTAAACACATGAACAAATGTCTCTGCATCATAAACAAGGTAAAGAAAAAAGTGCTGTGCTTTTGATGTGCATATACATAAACATTTCAATGCCTTAAAGAGCAGTATTGCTGCCAGCATGTCCCACCTCCAGCCCTAAGGCAGTTTTCCCCTATCTCAGTAGATGGAATATACGATTGGGCTTTACACCGAGACATTCCATTGCCCAGAGACGAGCAGGAGACTGATGCCTTTCTCTTATCTCAACTGCAAAGAGGCATTCCTTCCTCTTCTACTAATCCTCCTCAGCACAGACCCTTTACGGGTGTCAGGCTGGGGGATGGTCAGGTCTTTCTCTTCCCACGAGGCGGTATTTCAGACTATCACATTGGGAGAAACCTTGGACAATACCTGGCTTTCCTAAGCAGAGGTCCCTGTGGCCTTCTGCAGTGTTTTGTGTCTCTGGGAGTGGTGATGACTCTTAACAAGCATGCTGCCTTCAAGCGTTTGTTTAACAAAGCACATCCTGCACAGCCCTTAATCCATTTAACCCTAAATTGACACAGCACATGTTTCAGGGAGCACAGGGTTGGGGGTAGGGTTACAGATTAACAGCATCTTAAGGCAGAAGAATTTTTCTTAGTACAGAACAAAATAGAGTCTCTGTCTACTTCTTTCTACACAGACACAGTAACAATCCGATCTCTCTTTCTTTTCCCCACAGCATAAGGACTTAATTTCTCTATACATTGGTAATCTCTCCTCCTCCTTTTTTTTGCCATTTTTCTCTGCCTGGATCATCTCTAAACATCATTTCTTCTCCTTCTCCTTATGCCACTGGAGTATCATCTAAAACTGGCAGAGCTAGATATTATAATATCTGGATAAATTTTTAACATAGAGGTGATTATGATTTCGTCTTTTATGTTTTTAGTTTTAACAGGTTTTGAAACTAATAACAAATATGAAATTAAGAACAGCTTTGGACAGAGGGTTTACTTTGCAGTGGAAGATACTGATTGCTGTACCCGAAATTGCTGTGGGCCATCTAGACCTTTTACCTTGAGGATTATTGATAATATGGGTCAAGAAGTCATAACTCTGGAGAGACCGCTAAGATGTAGCAGCTGTTGTTGTCCCTGCTGCCTTCAGGAGGTCTGTGATCAATTACCAGGGCACTTTGTAAAATAGTTCAGCAAGAATTTCTGCCCTGTCATTGAACCTTTCATCAAACCTAGGCATTATGATTATTACATTTACATATATTATTTTGCCTTTGTAGATAGAAATCCAATCTCCTCCTGGTGTACCAATAGGTTATGTTATTCAGACCTGGCACCCATGTCTACCAAAGTTTACAATTCAAAATGAGAAAAGAGACGATGTACTAAAAATAAGTGGTCCATGTGTCGTGTGCAGCTGTTGTGGAGATGTTGATTTTGAGGTAAGAGATGTCATAATGTTTATGAGATTTGCTTTCCTAATATAAGAAGAATGTAATTTTGCAGGACGTTATAAGTGCATTAAATAAGTATTGTGTGCCAATGTCTCAATAGCAAGATAATTTTCTCATTTATTTAACTTTGGTCAGAGTGGTAGTTATCACTCTTATTAAAGGTCACTGTTGGTCATGATAAATGGATAAAAGAGAAGCAGACCTATGTAGTCAAATAAAAATAAGCAAATCATCCATCACTTAAACATGGTGGTTTCTATGTGATGACACTGTATATTATCCATTTTAAACAGAATGTTAACCTTGTCATCTAAATCTGATTGCCAAAGCATATGGATCCTTCTTAAATCTGAAATATCATCTGCCAATGCTCAAGGCCATGTTCAGAATGTCTGACATCTTTGAATTCCTACAAGAAGCCCAATTATGCAAAGATAGTTTTGAGAAAATTAGTATAATATGTACTACCCAATTATGCTTCTCTGTGGTCTCTCCTTTTCCCTATATTAAATTAGGTCACTAGAAGCTGCAACATATTAATATTTGTATATTTACTGTAATACATTGTAGAATTTCATTAGAGTAGTTCAACAACAGATGTTCTACTTTTACAATCCAAATTTTTTCATTGCAAATGTTTAAAAATCAGAAGGTTTTAAAACTTAACCTTGATTTCTTGTTTCTTTTGGAAAATCAGAAAATTGGGTTAACTGGGCCCACTTTTCCAAAGAAAGGGCAAAAATCTACTAAAGATATGTGGGGCTGCCCCTTGTAATAATGACATGGGAACTCTACCAATGTCTCCACCCCTTACTGAGGTTTTTCAGTATCCAGTGTCATTCATTTATGTGATCTGCCTGCCTTCTTTAATCACATGGTATTTGATTCCTCCGTCAGACCTTAGCTATATAAAGATGAATCCTTTCCCCCATTGACTTCATAATCTAATGACAGAGATTTGCAGTTCTAAGGAGGATGTGATGTAGAAACTTTAAAAAGGCTCTTATAAAGGGATTGTATAGTGTGTGTATGTATATGTGTGCATAATATGCATGTATAAAAAGTTTATATAGGGGTATGCATAATAGCAGTTCTTCATGTAAGGGATGGAATCTCTGTCCTACATCCACAGAAGTGAAAAGTAATTTCTCATTCAAGGAACGATATTAACAGAAGTTTGGCTGGCATATATTTTATTTTTAGTAAATAAATGAAAACACTGGAAAAGCATTGTGTAATCCTTGTATTTGATACTAAAGAATTTATGTTTCATCTGGCAGCCTTTCTTGATGGATACCTTAAAGCATCCATTCCATGTAATAAATTAACTTTTCTTCTATTTATCTAGAATGATGATATCAAGGTACTCTCATGGAAAGAATTGAGAAATAGTTACTTGAAGAATTTTCCATAGGGTTGACAATGGAAAGTTTGACACCTCAAAGCAGAAATTATCAGTATGAGAGACCACTAAGGAACATGAAATCCACCAGGGTGTCACTGGGCATGGAAAGAGATAAAAGCCTCTTCTACAGCAGGGGCAGGAGTCACTCTAAAACAGAGAATAACTCAAGAGGCATTTCATAGGTGTACTATGTGGAACTAATTCGTGGATTTGATGTCAATTGAGGATGAAAAAAATTTTGGAGATAGACTTGATGTGTTATTATTCTGATATTACATTGGCCAAGTGAAGAATCTTGGAGGAAAAACACTTGATTTGTGTCCTCTTGACCATTATGATATTCTGCTTTTTAAAAAGTAAGGTATCACATACTAATACACATCTAGGTCAGGGATCAGCAAAATATAATCAGTGGGCTCTAGTTCATTATATAAAATACATATAGGAAGTTAATGACTTGAATTAAGGTCATGTTGGATTTTAGTTATGTAGGGGAAAAGAATGGAGAGTTTTCAGCAAACAGATAGTAATTGAATCTCTAAGAAGGGTATCTTAATGGTGAGTAAGAGAGAGCCTAGTAGACCTTTTATCCAATATAGATGATAAGAGAGTCTGTCTCCTTCAAGGACTCTTGGTAAGGGGGAAGACATATGGCCACATGAAACTGACATACCAAGTCAGTTCTGTCTATGAGCTTGAAATCTGAATTCCTGCCACTGTTGTGTTTCAGGAATCTCAAAATATAGAAATTGATCCTGAGTAGTGATAAATTTTATATGGTCAACTACAGCCCACAGATTTTTTTTCCTGCCCTCTCTACAGCCCACAGATTTTTTTCCTGCCCTCTCAACTAGATTTTCATTAGTATTCAATAAATATGTCTTTAAAAAGCAGACAATCATAATGGTCAAGAGTATAGACACTGGAGCCAGATGCCAGGTTTGAAACCCATCTTCACAACACTTACCTGTGTAACCTTAAACAAATTCTTTCACTTCTCTTTGCTTTAGTTTTTTTACATGAAAATTGGGTGTAATAACAGTAAATAAATAAATCATTAATAAGTAAATAAAATAGCTTACCAGCAACTGTTAATATACTCATGATACACTTTTTATATTTCTTTGCTACATACCTAGATCCTATATGCTGTCATTATATTTCAGTATTTTGCATTTATATTTGCATTGTGAGATGAATCTATGGTTTTCTTTTTAGAATGCTTTTACCAATTAGTATTACATTTATGGATTTAAAAGTTTAACATTATACAATACCAATTTATTATTTCCAAATGTTGACATTTTATTATAGTGATTTTCTATTCCAAAATGTCTACAATTTAGCTAAAAATTATCTAGTCCTGCTAATTTATTGGTTGAAGATCATTTGCATTTCTTATCCTTGCCATAAAAAATGTATTCTCCACTTCTTTAAATTTCTTGCTGTAGTAATCAAAAAGGGCAAATGTTAATATCTTTATCTGTGTAGTGTTGAGTTTACGGTGGCTAGTAAATTGTCAGCTGCATTTTTCATTTTTTAAATTTTAGAATTAAAAAATAAAACGTAAGAGTTTTCATTACTAGCTTCAAATGCTTCAATGATAGCTATTAGCAGAAAAATACTAACATGTACAAGAAAGGATTTGTATTAGTTTCTTTCACCACAGTAGTATTTCATTACACATAATCCCTAAAACTCAGCAGCTTGCAACAAGCGTTTATGCTCATGCTTATGGGTGTGCAGGTCAACTGTGTTTCAGTGGATGTATTTAAGCACTGACTTAGGCTGCATGTTAACCTCAATCTGCTCCAGGTAGGTTTGTTCAATGGCTGTAGCAGCAGCAGCTACCTGAGTCATGCTTTTCTAGTGGCTTGTCACTGAAGATCATAAGCCAGGCCAAAGCACTTAGCCAAGTTTAAGGACACTACTCATGTCATATCTGCTAACACCCATTGTTCAAACAAGTAACACGGCCAAGTCTAATTACGAAGGAACAGGAAGTATACTGGCACTACAGAAGGAGAGGGAATGAAATGAATATTTGATGAACAGTATTACGCTATCAGCTTCATATTAGATGTTTATTTCTAGTATTTTACAAACTATCCACTTGTACTCAAATAAAATGAGTCAGGTGTTTTTAGATTCCCCACATTTATTTAGCTGAAAAGGACACTCCTCTGTTAATACAACTATATGTGTACACAGTTTTGTGAATTTCAGCTACATTCAGTCCCCACCTGCCCTCCTAGAGGAGTTGCCTTAGTGTGAGCAAAGTCCATTCAACCCTATATGATGGCCCTGGGCTTTCCTCAGGCAGAACTGTAAAATTAGGAAACTTCTACTTTGGAGCTCATTTGTTCATACACTCTTCGTCTTTTATTATTCACACCCCACTGGGTGTGGGGCGTGGGGCATTTCATCAAGTTACTTATTGGTATTTGCCTTTACTCCAAACTGCTAATCTTTTCTAGTTGCTTAGCATTTCATGTTTGGCAACTCACAGTGGGTGGTAATAAGCCTTTTCATCATATTTAATCTTTCAGTCTATGTAAACTGTGCTTCTCCTAAAGCAGAAGTCTAATAGGAGTTTTGTTCATTAACCTCCTGATGGCTTCTAGAAATGTCATCAAAGAAACATTTCATATTTATATCCTTTTTTGCTTAAGTTTTCTTTTGGGTCAATTCAAATAATTTATTAATGTCTGTATTAATATAAAATAGAAATTGTTAAGTATTTCAGAAAAACTTTCTGAAATATAATTTATCCATACAATGAAACAGTTTTTTTCATATATCTATAAATAGATACAGGAGCCTCTAGTTATCTAATGAGGGTTACATATGGTGCATAATTTTAATACCATATTTGTTTCATCTTACTTCAAATTTGAAAGTACTTTTGCTATAAGTTTCCTAAAAGTATTTAATACTTTTTTTTTTCAATTTAGATTAAATCTCTTGATGAACAGTGTGTGGTTGGCAAAATTTCCAAGCACTGGACTGGAATTTTGAGAGAGGCATTTACAGACGCTGATAACTTTGGAATCCAGTTCCCTTTAGACCTTGATGTTAAAATGAAAGCTGTAATGCTTGGTGCCTGTTTCCTCATTGTAAGTCTGTTCTTATTAATCTTGATTATAGATGCTTTCTCTAGGTTCATTCTGAAATGATTCAGTAAAGTGTATATTTCAAAATGACATTTTAAAATTTATAGATTTTAAATCAGGATTCCCATTTAATCCTAGCTCTGAAATTCTATTTGATCCTAGCACTCTGGGGTCACAGGTGACTAGTTTCTATCTGAAGAGTCTATGAATATTCACATGGCAAGAGGGGGACTAAGGAGATGTACTAAGGAGAGATTTTAGTCTCCCCTTAAATCAGGCATCTCCTAGATGCTTTGAGGAAGAAGTTGAAAGTGGGCATATGTGGAAAAAATGTAGTGAAACAAGGAAACTTTACCATGACTCATAGTAATTAAATTAAACCATCTAATATAGGAGTATGAAGTACAATAAGAGTGTACATTCACTCAAGTGTGTAGACCTAACTACCAAATTACAGGAAATAATTGGATATAGCAGTGATTCTGAAATTGCCTTCACATTAGAACCACCTAGGGACCTTTAAAAACCCCAAGGACTAGTCCATACCTCAGTTCAACTAAATCAGAAACTTCGAAGTTCATATAGTGTTCCAGGTGATTCCAGTACGCAGCCAAAGATGAGAATTACAGGGATAGAGAAAAAGTAACATTTAGAGAAAATGACTGGAAGATTAATTAAATTCATACAGGTATCAATAAATGAATAGAATTATAGAATTTATTATTAAAATGGAAAGCTAAAGGTAGAACTTATATAATTATAGAGCTTTTGTATATTTACTTATTACATTTAATTTTTTTTAACAGATATGTTACTGTGTTTCACTAGATCCCTTAGTATTTCTGCATCTGATAATTGATCTCTGTTTTGTGGTTGAAAATTCATTTGTGTACTTTTGTTTTTATCTAGGACTTCATGTTCTTTGAAAGCACTGGCAGCCAGGAACAAAGATCAGGAGTGTGGTAGTGGATTAGTGAAAGTCTCCTCAGGAAATCTGAAGTCTGTATATTGATTGAGACTATCTAAACTCATACCTGTATGAATTAAGCTGTAATGCCTGTAGCTCTGGTTGTATACTTTTGCTTTTCAAATTATAGTTTATCTTCTGTATAACTGATTTATAAAGGTTTTTGTACATTTTTTAATACTGTGAATTTGAGAAAAAAGGACATACGAGTTTTTGCATTTATTAATGAAACTTCCTATGAAAAACTGCTTTGAATTCTGATCTCTGATTCATTGTCCATTTTACTACCAAATATTAACTAAGGCCTTATTAATTTTTATATAAATTATATTTTGTCCTATTAAATCTAGTTAGTTTATTTCATGCATAAGAGCTAATGTTATTTTGCAAATGCCATATATTCAAAAAAGTTCAAAGATAATTTTCTTTACTATTATGTTCAAATAATATTCAATATGCATATTATCTTTGAAAAGTTAAATTTTTTTTAATCTTCAAGAAATCATGCTACACTTAACTTCTCCTAGAAGCTAATCTATACCATAATATTTTCATATTCACAAGATATTAAATTACCAATTTTTAAATTATTGTTAGTAAAGAACAAAATGATTCTCTCCCAAAGAAAGACACATTTTAAATACTCCTTCACTCTAAAACTCTGGTGTTATTACAACTTTTGAAAGTTAATATTTCTACATGAAATGTTTAGCTCTTATACTCTATCCCTCCTAGAAAATGGTAATTGAGATTACTCAGATGTTAATTAAATATAATATTATATATATATTCACAGATTATAAACCTAAATAATAATCTATTAGATTCAAATATTTGAAATAAAAGCTTGATTTTTTTGTATATTTGATTTTTGTTTTGAAACGAAATGTGTTCAAATGGTGTTTTGAGCACTCATTCAGTTAAATGATGGTACATTTGAAGCAGGATATTTCCCTGACCCCTTCACAGGACTCCAGACAGGGGTGCCTTGTTTACGCGCCTGCCACTCTCAACTCCCGGGAGGGACTGCATAGGCAAACAAGGCAGGAACTGGAGTGCACAAGCACTGGAACTGGCTCGCCGCTTTGGCACGGGCAGGAACAAACTCCGTGCAGGCCCTGTGGTAGCATCCAGGTGGGGTTGCCTGCGATTCCTGAAGCCCCAGAAGATGTGTTACAGTGCTCTTTTAGCTCTGCTGTCTGTGGATGGCTTAAGTGTTAACAGCTCAGTGGGCCCTTTGCCTTGTCATATGGGTAAGCTGCCCTCCACCAGCAAGGGCAAAGGGCGAGTGTGAGAGCCTTTTATATCTGCACTCATGGCTCCCAGGCTCTTGTCCGGCATCCAGGAAAAATGTGGTCACAAAAACAAACTGCAGGATGGTAAATGTGGGGGATTTTATTGCTGATGAAAGTGGCTCTCAGTGGGAAAGGGAGCTGAAAAAGGGACAGTGGGGGTAAGTGATCTTCCCCTGAAGTCTGGCCATCTCCAGCTGGATTCTTCTCTGAAGTTACACTGTCAAGCTGTCCCTCTGAAGTCAAGCTGCTTCTCTCCAATGTCCAGCCATAGTCTCCACTCCTCTCTGACTGAGTCTTGGGTCTTTATAGGCACGGGATTGCAGGCAGGATAGGCCATGGGCAGTTTAGGAAAAGGCAACATTCAAGCAGGAAAACGGTATAAATTCTCACTTTGGGCTGGGGTTTCAGGCATTTCAGCTTGAGGGTAGGGTTTTCACTGGGGACTCACCCTTTTCTGCCTAGAATTTCTCTGCCTCCTGTCTCCATCATATTTAACTGACTTTTCCTTTCAAATCTCCTTTAAAAATGAGCAAAGGTACATGACACTTTGTAGTAAAATCTGTACCAGTGTTGGAAACTAGGATTTCCACCTGTCAGAAGCTTGTAAGAATTTAGTTAATCTCTTTTGTAATGAAGATTGAGTTGAAAGATTACATGAACAACCCACAATATTCCTCATGCAACGGAAAAGTATGCTTAAGCAATAAGCGCACGTGGAAGAGTCTCTTTCATATTCAGCACAATTCTTGTGACAGCAGCTCTCCTCATGGTGTTAGTGCCCTAGGCCTCAATAGCTCCAAATGGCAAGCGGTGAGAACATTAGTATGCAGATCTTCAGGAAAAGCCAAGTCTAGGTGATCTCCCACAAGCCTAAACAATTCACCAGATGCCGCCGGGCGCGGTGGCTCACGCTTGTAATCCTAGCACTTTGGGAGGCCAAGGCAGGCGGATCACGAGGTCAGGAGATTGAGACCACGGTGAAACCCTGTCTCTACTAAAAATACAAAAAATTAGCCGGGCGTGGTGGCGGGTGCCTGTAGTCCCAGCTACTCGGAGAGGCTGAGGCAGGAGAATGGCGTGAACCCGGGAGGCGGAGCTTGCAGTGAGCCGAGATCGGGCCACTGCACTCCAGCCTGGGTGAGAGAGCAAGACTCCGTCTCAAAAAAAAAAAAAAAAAAAAACAATTCACCAGATGCCAAATTCCAGTGATGAAGTGTACCCATGGAACTCACTTAGAGCGTGTGCTTGGTACAGATAGCATGCCAAGAAAAGTGGAGGTACTTGCATAGCTGGATCCCAATGGCATTGTTATGCCAGTTACAGAAGAGTGTGGGGATAGGATTTCCAAACTGGCCATAATGTGCCAAAACTAACCCAAAATAAGGCTTAGAGTACTGACGTTATTTCTGTGACAGCTACATCTTACTTTCATTATTTGTCTCTCTCTCAACAGGATTCTGGATCTTTGGTTAAGCAAAATAAAACTAAACTGATCTAAACATTTCTTTCTTTCTTCAACTCTGCAAAGAAGATCTGAGCAAAACCCCACATATTTTCTGCAGAACCTATTTAAATACTAGACAAATATCTTCTCATTACATAATTACATAGATAAAATAATCACACATGAAAAATTCGAAATTTAAGAAAATACCAGGAATTGTTTTTCAAAGTTTAATTTGTAATCTCAATGAGATTTGAGGAAATGTTGCATATTTTTTTTATTTCTACTATGTGAGTTATAACAGTGAATAGAGAGTCACTGCGTGTCCCTGACTAGGGAAAATGTTGAGGAGGAAAAGCTGCAATGGATAGGGCATGGAGGTATATTTTTGATCTTGGGAAGGAAGTTCTAGGTAGGTGGTCAGTGAGGAAGGGGGAGAATGGCGAGGGAGGAGGAAGATAAGATTAAGGGATGTCAGTACCTCTCCTATGTACCTCTTGGAGGGTTGAGGAGTGAGAGGAGTGTAAGTGAAAGTAGAGACAAGGCTGGGAGAGGAAAAAACAAAAAGCACCAGCCACAGGCAATTAAATTGCCAGAAAGTCAGTGTCTGGGCTCCCGGCATCAAGTTAGCTAGCTACTCTATGCATAAGTACTAAAGCTTTAATTGCATTTGGGCTCAAAAAGAGCAACTGTAACTTTAGGGTA
This sequence comes from Symphalangus syndactylus, assembly GCF_028878055.3. Classification (NCBI taxonomy): domain Eukaryota; kingdom Metazoa; phylum Chordata; class Mammalia; order Primates; family Hylobatidae; genus Symphalangus; species Symphalangus syndactylus. Next base: position 48,325,263 of record NC_072439.2, on the reverse strand, counting down.
ACTAGAAAAGACTCTGTAGAGAATCCCTGCCATCAGTTAAGAATGGAATGATTTAAAATGTCTCTGGGCACAATGAAGTGCTCCTAGTGCTTAGAGTGCTGGAAAAGTGTACAGGGTTTCGCTCCATGTCCTGCGTCTCCCCTTTACTGTCCCTAGCCCAGCATACACTGCCTGAGTTTCTAGGGCCATGTTCCTGCACCTGGTACTGTCTCCTCCTTCAAGCTCTGTGTTCCTCCCTGTGCCTTAATTTCTCTCAACTGTCAATAGTATCGTTATCAATTGATTATGTTATCTACCTCATAAGGTCAGTATGAAGATTCAGTGTTCTAATGCAGGTTCAGAGACCTGAGCAGGTTCCTGCAGTAGAACCAGTGTAAAAAATGAAAAGGACTATGTGTTGGTAAAGATCAATGGTTTTCAAAACACAGAGAAGTGCCTCAAAGCCAATGAGGAAGATTTGGCCTAAAGTAAATTTCTGTATTGTGATTTGAATAGCAAGTAAAATCCATTTAAACCCTAGCAAGAATAATATCTCCTCAAAAAAAAAAAAAAAAAATCTATGCAAGATGCCAAGCTAGGGAATGATGCTCATCTCACAGAAGTGTAGATTAAGGGAAATTAAGGCACAGGGAGGAACACAATCTCTGGCTTCTGCATCAGAGCCTTTTTTTTTTTTTATCTTAGCCTTATAGTGTCAAAATGTGGCAAGCCATTTTAAGAGAGGAACAATAGCTGGGCGCAGTGGCTCACGCCTGTAATCCCAGCACTTTCGGAGGCCAAGATGGGTGGATCACCTGAGGTCAGGAGTTCAAGACCAGCCTGGCCAAAATGGAGAAACCCTGTCTCTATTAAAAATACAAAAATTAGCTGGGCATGGTGGCAGGCACCTGTAATCCCAGCTACTGGGGAGGATGAGGTGGGAGAATTGATTGAACCTGGGAGGCGGAGGTTGCAATGAGCTGAGATCGTGCCATTGCACTCCAGCCCGGGTGACAAGAGTGAAACTACTTCTCAAGAAAAAAAAGAGAGACAGAGAGAGGAACAATAATCTGGGCCCCTGAAACCAGATGAAACAACTGACAATACAGAGTTTGAACTCATGATTTACAAACTGAAAGGGCCATAGAATAAGCAACAAGTACAACTGGTCACAGAGCTCTGCACTTAACAATCCTCCACACACATACACACACACAAAGCATTCAAGTTAAACATTAACCTACTGTTAATGTTTATATGGTAGAAAACATCAGATTTATGCCAAAATGCAGATTATAAATTTACCCACATTGAATTCTGACTAGATTTGGAAAATTGATCTGCTTGCCTACTAAGGACAATTTGTTTCTGCCTGTGGATTCTGGGGGTTTTCCATCATTAATACACTGAAGTTATTCTGTCTGGCAGTGATAGGGAACAAACATTGGCCTATTTATTTCAGCAAAGGAGTTAGTTGCTAGGAAACATTTCAACTTTAGTCAGATATTGCCAATAGACTGCAACCACCTGAAAATATCTTAGAGAAATTCTCAGTTATGTTGACTTTACAGAGTTAATTAGATCTTAGTCTACTACCCAGTCCACTCGGGCTTCTATACCAAAACACCTTAGACGGGGACAGTGTAATTATAAAGGACTAAAATTTGTTAATTATAGTTCACGAAGCTGAGAAGTCCAAGATCAAGTCACCAACAGATTCTGGTGTCTAGTGAGGGCTGCTCTCTGCTTCCAAGATGGCACCCTGTTGCTGCATTCTCACATGGTGGAAGGCAGAAGGTCAACAGGGACCCAACCAAGCCCTTTTAAAAGGTCACCAGTCCAATTCATGAGAATGGTTCCTTCATGACAATCACATCCTAAAGGCCCCATATCTGAATACTGTCAAAATGGGTCTTAGTTTCCAACAAATGAATTTGGGGGCACACATACCTTTAAACCATGGTACCTACTAAGTACATTTCTGTTAAATCATACTGCCTGTATTCTCTCTCTGTTATTGCAAGTCACAAGCGGAAGATAATTTACTCACAAAATTATTTTTTTTTGCAAATCTATTTCAGTTTTTATGAATAAGACAGATTCACTCAAATAATTCACATAAATGTATTTGTAAACTTTCTTTATACCTGAGGAGGAAATGAATTTAAAAAAAATAAAGTTGATTGATTTAAGGGCACTGAAACTGCTCATCAATTATTTAACAAGTATATACAGAACTTCTACACTGGGCCAGTAGTTATGCTAGGTATGATGGTCTCAATAAGCAACAAAAATTATTTTCTACAAGGTGCTTAAGGTCAATTATACATATGGAATGTTTGATTATGGGATTCAGAGTACTATGGAGAGGGGTAGTAGGGACACTGAACTCAGTTTTAATGGTCAGGAAATTAGGGGAAGTAACTTTCAAACTAAGAAAGTTTGCTGGACAAAAGGCAAGTGAGATTATTTCAGGCAAAAGAAAGAACATAAACAGAAGTCACCTCAGGGGTCTGAAATGTGGCTAGGCCACTGGTTTTGTGTTCCTTCATGAGTGAAAGACATGCAGGGGGTGGGACATCTAAAGAGTGGCTAGATCATACAGTGCCCTAGCCACATTAAGAAGTTCAGGTTGGGGCTGGACGTGGTGGTTGACACCTGTAATCCCATCACTTTGAGAGGCTGAGGTGGGAGGAGGTAGGAAAGATCAAGTGTCCTTTCCTACACATAGCTCTCTTGCAGTCTCTAGGAATCAGGTGGTGGACTTCTCTAAAGCTGCACTTTTTTTTTTTTTTTTTTTTCCCAAGCAGCATGGCTTGCCTGATTGTTCTCTAGGAACTAGTCTAGCCTTTTCAGATGAGAAAGTTACTTTGTCTACACAGAAGTTTTCTCATGGTGATTTGGTATCTCCCTCATCACCAAAACCTGGATACATGGTAGATGGCCTAAAATTGTTGAATTATCTATATTTCAAATTTACAGTGTCAATCCATTTACATTTCAGGTCCTGAAAGCTATCAAAATAACCAAAGTCCATTCATCTGAGGAGACTGGTATTAATAATTAGTTGTGTAAGTAAAAAAGTCAATAAAAAGTGAAGAAGCATATCTGTAAAAAAGATGAATATATTTAAAATAAATTAAGGGTGAATTTTATTATTTTGTTATTATTATTATATCATTTATTTATTTGTCAATCTTTTAAATAGGGGCAAGGGCCAAGTGTGGGTCTACTATTCTGCATTGTCTTCCTTGTATAAAAATACACAGTTTATTTTTGTTTCAATACAGCCAGAATTCTAAGACACTTTCAAAGGTATCTTAGTGTGGAACAGTAAATTTTTACTATGATTTTTCAGTCATTCATATTTGGCTCACCCTTTACTAACTCAGTAGCAATCAACTTTACTGAGTAGACTTAATAAGCATTTTAAAGGAATTCAGATGAACTTACATAGAAACAATTTTTTACATTAATATTTAATCAAAGCAAGTAAAAATTTTTTTTTTTTTTTTTTTTTTTTTTTGAGACGGAGTCTTGCTCTTTCGCCCAGGCTGGAGTGCAGTGGCGCAATCTCGGCTCACTGCAAGCTCCGCGTCCCAGGTTCACGCCATTCTCCTGCCTCAGCCTCTCCGAGTAGCTGGGACTACAGGCGCCCGCCACCACGCCCGGCTAATTTTTTGTATTTTTTAGTAGAGACGGGGTTTCACCGTGGTCTCGATCTCCTGACCTTGTGATCCGCCCGCCTCGGCCTCCCAAAGTGCTGGGATAACAAGCGTGAGCCACCGCGCCCGGCCTGCAAGTAAAAATATTTACTTTCCATAATTACAATAATCTTTTATATAAACTGATTTACAAATAAACACAAATCACTTTTAGTTGGTGTAGAACTTTTGAGAGAGTAGACGTACCCTAGAACTAGAGAGTCAATAGGGACCCTCTTAAGGTAATAGTCAAGTGTATTCAGCATAATTTGAGCTAATACTTAGGTTTTACAGAGAGAATAGGAAATGTCAACCCAAGGATTTGGGTAAATTAAGATAGAGAATATCTATATTGACTTTCTTTAATAATTATTTTCTGACAAGGAAAACAATAGTCACCATCAATCCAGTAGGTAAAATAATATGACACTTTTTTATATGATTCATGGCTCCCTCAAGAACTTATCTGCTCCAAAAAGTAAAGGAGAAAGCAGGAAAGAAGAAAGGGAGGGATTAAATGAAAAGGAAAGAAGAAAGAAAAGGGTTTTTTGTTTGTTGCAGTAGAAGTCAACCAAAAAATATAGAAGAAATGATGATGACTGTCAAGTCATCATCACAATAATTTTATTCCAGCAAGGAAACATCAGTGGCTGCTAAAATTACTGATGAATGTTTAAGGAAAAGCAATAGGCAGTACTTACATTGTCTCAAAGTAGCTCCTTATAAGATACTTATTAATTTCAAAAAATAAAATCGTAAGTAATTTTACATTTACTGCATGATACAATTCAGCTGAGCTGCCTGCCATGATATGAAAAAGATCTCCATTCCTCCAGTTTCCAATAACAAGTTTTTTTCTATTCATCTGAACCTTCACCTGCAGTGCATTTAATTCTGTATTTCTACCATCGGTCTCTTCATGTTGATGTAAATCTTCTCTAAGATGATCAACATTTTCTTAGAGAAAAAACATACCATGCTCCTCATTTCCTTTTGTATACTTATCAGTCATTAACATCCATATCTTTTCAGTCTTGTCTTAGTTGGCACAGGCTGTTACAACAAAATATCATAAGCTGTCTTAAACAGGAGACGTTTAATTCTCATAGTTTTGAAGCCTGGGAAGTTCAAAATCAAAGTACCAGCAGATCTGGTTTCTGGTGAGGGACCTCTTTCTGTCTTGGAGAGAGCCACCTTCTTACTGTGTTCTCACATGGCAGAGAGTCCAAGCCCTGGTCTCTCTTCCTCCTCTTATAAGGACACTCATCCCATTATGAGATTCCCCACCTTTATAAACCTAATTCACTTCCAGAGGCCTTGACTCCAAATACCATCACAGTAGGGGTGAGAGTTTCAACATATGAATTTGGCAGGAGAGGTACACAAACATTTAGTTCATAACATTCCACCCCCTGGCCCCCCCCATCATTCATGTCTTTCTTGCATGTAAAATGTATTAATTCTAACCCAATAGTAGCAAAATCCATAACTGATTCTCTCACCAATTCTGGACTTCAAAGTCTCATTTAAGAAACATCTAAATCAGATATGAATGAGACTCAAAGTACAATTCATCCTGAGGCAAAATTTCTTTCCAGCTGTGAGCCTGTGAAACCAGATAAGTTATGTACTTCCAAATTTCAATAGTGGGACAGGCATAGAATAGACTTTCCCATTACAGAATGGAGAAGTTGGGAGGAAGAGAGGAGTAACATGTCCAAATCAAGTTCAAAACCTAGCAAACAAATGCCATTAGATCTTGAGGCTCAAGAATATTTCTTTTTAGTTTGACGCTCTGTCTTTGAGACCCATGCCCTGCAAGGCTCTTTTGGGTGGGAGTTTTGCCCTCAAAGCTCTGCAGTGTGAGAGTCACATCCACCCTCAAGGCTCAGCTGAGTCAATTCTCATTCTCCAGGCTCCAGGCTGCCACTGTCTAGCCTGTTGAAACCAAGGCAATGGCTCTCTCCCCCATTGAAAACCAAGGAGACAGACCTGATGACCTCTGAATTGCCCTCAGGATTACTGCTTTTCTTATCTTGAAGAGTAGTACACATCTGCAGCCAAATAGCTTGATGTTCTGGTACTGTGGCCTGCAAAAAGTCCTGAAGCTTCTTTCTATTGAAACTGTTTCCACTGTCTTTAGCTCTGTCAATCTGAAATAATCAAAAGAATCAGAATTCAGTCTTGAAGAATTTATTCTAGCAAAAAGTTTGGAATGATCATTATAGAAACATTGGCTCCAGAAAATGAAGTAAGTTCCAGTGGAGTCACAGATTAGAAAATGAGTCAATGAATATACTTGATGCAAATCTCATGCAGTTTTTTTTTCTTTTTTAAATAATCAACTAATCTATGTTAACTGAGACTCCTTGTTCTCCAGCTACTCAATCCACAGGTGGCCTGTGGCTCCTGGTAAACAGAAAGGATAGCCATGTAATTGAAGGCTGTTGTGACTCCTCTTATTGTAGGCCAACTTACAAATATCACCAGGAAATAAACTCTCATCATTCTCATTGACTAGACAATAAAAGGACAATGGGCCTTGTAAGGTGGGAACAAGGAAATGGCACAATTAAAAAAAAATGATTGGTTAACATCAGGTTACTTCAGGTTACTTTTTTGTAAGGGTTAAAGCAGAGGGATTTCCTTATTACGCTGACTCAATCAGATTGAAATTTCCTGTTTTCAGGAAAAAAAATGGTCTGCTTGGGATCTATCTGCTTCCTTAAAGCTTCAGTATGATTGCGTAACATTTGGCATGAGTGACTCTATTTTGGTTTAATCTGGTTTGTTGGAGAATAGTGCGTGAGCTCACTCCAAAACAATGACCTCCCACAATTTTTGTTTATACACACCCACACACACATACACACACACACACACACACACGGTATATATTCACTTTTTTTTTCCCTGTTGGTTCTCTTTCTCTGGAGAACCCTGAATAATACGCCAACTTTCCTCTATAATCAACTTCAGTGAATATTTCTGTACATGTATCCTTATGCTCATGTCAAAAAAAGCATTTATGATTATCCTTATGAGTAAAATTGCTGCTTCTAACGGTCTAAACATCATTATGAAATATTGTAATATTGCTCTCCAAATAAATAATACCAATTTATTGTCTAAACACCAGTATATGACCATCACTATAGCTTTACATCCCCCATCAGATCTGGTATTGTTGGGTTATGTTTTGTTTTGGTGAATTCCCAATATTTTTAATTGGGAATCTCATTCTTGTTTTCATCTGCATGAAATGGTGAGGCTGAGTATGTTTTCATTTGTTAAAATTAGATGTTCATGTTTCCTCTAATGTGAATCATCTTTTTGCATACTTCAATGATTTTTGTATTTGTTTGCTGTCAACTTTCTTATTAATTTGTAGAAGTTTATTTTTATGCAACCAAATCTTTTATAAGTTTGTATGCATTGTAAATATCTTCTCTCAGGATATGGCTTTTAATTCACTTTATTTGTGAAATAATGTTTTTGTTGTCTAGAGAAATTTTAAATCATCATATTTATTTTTTCAAGGTTTGTATTTTTTTTCTTTTGTTTTGCAGGTTTATTTTTCATAGATAGGTCATTACTCCACTTGGAACTTTTTTATATATGTTATGAGTAGATACCTAATTTTATTGTATACAAACAGCTAATCACTCCAATAACAGCAAAGAGTTCATCTTTTCTACTGATTTGTAATGCTACTTTTGCCAGCCGTCCACTTTTCATAGATTTGTAGATCTGTTTCCAAGCTTCCTCTCCTATGCTGTTGCTCAATATTTTTGTATAAACAATTCCCTTCCAATATTCCTGACAGCTTATTTCCTCTTGAATATTATTCTGGTCTGGTCCCTTTAAACAGCTGCAATTTATCGATGGAACATGAAACAGGCAAAGGGAAGGAGCAAGATACAGAGTTCGTTTAATATCCTGATAAAATAGATCAGCTTTTAGTATTTTAACAGCTATATATTATTTATTTAGTAATTTTGGTTTTGTTTGTAAACAAGCAAGTTATATTGTGGTAAAGAAGAAATACGGGAGTCAAAATAAGACTTTAAAGATGTATCTAATTTTGTAATTAAAATACATTTCCTATTCAACATTTTTAATTATATGTAAAATATTTAAGATACACCGTGCATGTTTTTAAATCACTTGATTTTAAAGCTTTTTAATAGAAAAAAAGATACAAAGCTGAAGTTGTAAGGGTAAGTGTTAAGTATTGAAGTTTTGTGGGCTTAACAAATGACTGGTTTATCTAATTTGTAGAATACTTTTTTATTTTACATACTTACCTAATATAAGCGGTGCCTAAATAAGTAATGTTTTATAGAACGAATTGATGCAGGTGGGAGAGTCACTGTCACATGAAACTGTCAGAGGCATTTGAACCACAGCAACTCTATCTTGAATAGGGGCTGGATAAACTAAGTCTGAGACCTACAGGGCTGCATTCCCAGGAGGTTAGGCATTCTTAGTCAAAGGAAGACACAGGAGGTGGTAGCTCAAGATACAGGTCACGCCGGGCGCGGTGGCTCACGCTTGTAATCCCAGCACTTTGGGAGGCCAAGGCGGGCGGATCATGAGGTCAGGAGATCGAGACCACGGTGAAACCCCGTCTCTATTAAAAATACAAAAAACTTAGCCGGGCGTGGTGGCGGGCGCCTGTAGTCCCAGCTACCCGGAGAGGCTGAGGCAGGAGAATGGCCTGAACCCGGGAGGCGGAACTTTCAGCGAGCCAAGATTGCGCCACTGCACTCCAGCCTGGGTGACAGAGCGAGACTCCGTCTCAAAAAAAAAAAAAAAAAAAAGATACAGGTCACAAAGACCGTGATGATAAAACAGGTCACGGTAAAGAAGCCAGCCAAAACCCAGCAAAACCAAGATGTCAAGGAAAGTGATCTCTGGCCTTCCTCACTGCTCATTATATGCTAATTATATAATGCATTAGCATACTAAAAAACCCCATCAGCACCATGACAGTTTACAAATGCCATGGAAATGTCTGGAAATTACCCTATATGATAAAAAAAAAAAGGAAAGAACTCTAAGTTCTGGGAATTACCTGCCTCTTTCCCAGGAAACTCATGAATAATCCACCCCTTGTTTAGATATAATTGATAAATAACTATGAGCATACTAAGTCAAGTAGCCCATGACACTGCTCTTTCTATGGAGTAGCCATTGTTTTATTCCTTTACTTTCTTAATAAACTTGCTTTCACTTTAGTCTATAGGCTTTCCTCTAATGAGGTCCAAGAACTCTTCTCTTGGGGTCTAGATCTGGACCCATTTCCAGTAACAAAACTAGGGAAAGTTATCAACTTAACTTACAAGTCAATTAAAATAAGCTTAATTAAACTGAGTAAATATTAAATACACTATCAAATAGAATACAGTCAGAGAGACAAAAAACAAAGAGGGAAATGAAGCAGAATCAAGAATGTCTGCATTTGGCCGGGCCCGGTGGCTCACGCCTGTAATCCCAGCACTTTAGGAGGCTGAGGCGGTGCGGATCATGAGGTCAGGAGATCGACACCATCCTGGCTAACATGATGAAACCCCATCTCTACTAAAAATACAAAAAAATTAGCCGGGTGTGGTGGCGGGCGCCCGTAGTCCCAGCTACCCGGGAGGCTGAGGCAGGAGAATGGCGTGAACCCGGGAGGCGAAGCTTGCAATGAGCCGAGATGGCGCCACTGCACTCCAGCCCGGGCGACAGAGCGATACTCAGTCTTGAGCCCACAAGAGTGCAGGGAGGTAAGAATGTAGAGGGTGTCTGGCCAAGCTGGGCTTAAGTCTCAGTTACAGCTGAATCTGCACAAGCCCCTGCACTCCTGCAGACTCTGCAAATGAGTCACCAACCAAACACTGCTGATGTTATAATAAGGAAAATCCATGTGCACTGAATTCAAGAGTATTTACAGTTGTAGCCACCTGTGGACTTACTGGTGCCCCACTAGAGAAAGGTCTAGGAGAAATTTGTTGCACAAATGAAGGGAGGGAAAGTAAAAAAAGAAGTTGAGATATGTAAAGCACCTTGACTTGCATACTCACTAGAGTTTCTAAGTATCTCAGTCCTTTTGTTGCCTCTGCTGACTCACGTCAGAATCAGTGTAGTTCCGTGTAGTCTAGCCTGTTCCACCAGATTGAAATCCGTTCACCTGGGAATGGTGGGAGTTTATTTTCTGGTAACATTTGTCAATTGCCTTGCAGTAAAAGGAGTCCTTCAATTAAATCTATCCTTTCTGTTTACCAGCTGCTGCAGGCCACCTATGGGTTGGGTAGTTGGAGAACAGGGAAGTCTCAGTTAACAAAGATTAGTAGACCATTGAAAAAGAAAAGAAAAAACCTCTCTGAGATTTGCATCAACTATATTTATTGAATCATTTTCTGATCTGTGACTCAAATGGAAAATATATACCCTGGGAATTTGAATTATTATCAGGCAACTCCTACAGATTTCTGTTTGTTTTCTTGTTCGCCATAACTCATAGCAGATTACACTCTGAGTTCTAAGGAGAATGATGTGAAGTTCCCACAGAGAAACTCCTCATATAGGTAGGGGCCAGAAGAGAACAAAGTAATCCCATGTCAGTAAAAAAATAAAGGATATATATCCCATCAGGTACTTGTATGTCTTTGTGAGCTTTGTTTTAGGACTCATATTGACTAGGTCTAAACCTGATAACTGTGGGGAGCCAAATTCACATTCCCATGCGTTGGCAAAGCCTGCAGACAGGGAAGTAGGTGGCATGGCAAAGACCCGACCACTGAAGATCCTGTTATGGGTAGCTTCCTGTTCTTACCAGATCAGTGAAGCGCTGTGAAAGGCTTTTCATAGTTAATGGTTAGCACAGGACAGACTGCGGAGGCCGCACCAATTGAAGACAAAAACAATTATTGTGTGGACTTTTGATCCCTGGCATGTATAAAAGCACTGAATAAAGCAGAGCTTGGGTCGCTTCCCTATCAGGGGACCGTCCCTCCTAATCCTGCTTCTCTGTGTCTTTCTTTCATCATTCTTCCCACTACTTCTCGGTGCATCCCTGAATAACCCCTGCGGCCGGACCGCAAGAGATAACCAAGACTCATGACTCAGCCGCCTGCTTGGGCCAGACAAGTAAGATAAATGCATAGTACTAAAGGTGTTAAGACATCCAGGAATGAGGGAAGGTAGGTGCATTTGTCTGTTTTACATTGCTATAAAGAAATACCTGAGACTGGGTAATTTGTAAAGAAAAGAGATTTATTTGGCTCACAGTTCTTCAGGCTGTACAAACGTGGCACTAGTATCTGCTCAGCTTCTGGTGAGGCCTCTGGAAATTTCTACTCATGGTGGAAGGCAGGGAGGGAGTATGTATGTCACATGGTAAGAGAGGGAGCAAGAGAGAGAGAGGAGAAGGTGGCATAAAAAACAACCAGCTTTCATGTGAATTAATGGAGTGAGAACTCACTCATTGCCATGGGGACAGCACAAAGCCATTCAAGAGGGATCTGCCTTCATGATCCAAACACCCTGCACTGGGCCCACCTCCAATATTGAAGGTCAATTTTAATATAAGATTGAGAGAAGACATACTTCCAAACCATATCAGTAGAGAACCAAAACTGCAGCCCAGCTAATGTCTCTCAAATTAAAAACACACAAGCAGGCTACTTTGCTGGCCAAATTCTCAAAGGTAGTCTGGCCTAATTAGCCCTAAATGTCTCCATTTACACACACCTACCAGTAGTTTTGTCATATCCATAAAATACTCCTCAGAAGAAAATAGTAATTGAATAAAATTTAAGTATTTAAAATGATTTATTATAAACATCAGCATTTTCTCATGATTAAATGTGGAGACTACGGAAATGTCCCATTAGAGTTAGTATCCCAGCTCTGCCACATTTGAGTTCTGTGCCTCACTTTCCTCTGAGCAGTTTTGAGCTTTGGGCAAGTCATATAACTTTTCTATGCCTTAATGTTCCCATCTGTAAAATAGGCCTATTAACAGGGGGAACCAGCTAGTCCACCTGTGGCCACACTTCTAAATAGTTTCAATACAGTTCAAAGGGTTGTTTTAAGAATTTTATGAGTTTTGATATGAAAACTTCTTTGAGCCATGTCTGGCATGTTGATAGCAAGCAGCAGAATGGCATTACCTATTATTATGTTACTCACTTTTCCCTTTTAAAGTGAAAGTCTGTTTGATATCTGAGTATCACACTTGCATAGTGTTATGGTCTGAATGTTTTTGTCCCCTTGAAAACTCATACTGAAACTTAACCCCTAGTACAACAGTGTTAGAAGGTGGGGCCTACTAGAAAGTGTTTAGGTCATGAGGATGAAGCTCTCATGAATGAATTAATGCTGTTATACAAAGGATTGTGGGAACAGATTTTCTCTCTCTTCTGTTCTTTTGCCTTATAAGAATCAGCGTTCCTCCCTTCCAGATTATGCAGGGTTCAAGGCACCATCTTGAAAGTGGAGACCAGGCCCTTACCAGACAGCAAACCTGCCAATGCATTGATCTTGGACTTCTCTGACTCCAGAACTATGAGAAAACATTTCTATTGTTTATAAATTACCCAGTGTGTGGCATTCTGTTTTAGCAACACCAAACAAATTAAGACGCAGAGTTCAGTTATTCTGAAATCATTTAACCACTTGCCTTTAAAACTTATTTTAAAATATCATTTCTAGTTAAAATTTGGAGCAGGTGTATTCACTACACATAACCTATCAGCTAGGGATCTTTTGGCACAGTGATTGTTGTCAAATTTTAGAATGTATATAAATTTCCTGGAGAACTTGGTAAAATAAAGATTGCTGGGCCCATCCACAGAGTTTCTGATTGAGTAGATATCAGACTTTCCCAGAGAATTTATTTACATTTTAACAATTTCTAATGTGATACTGATTCTGCTGATCTGGGGACCAGACTTGAGAACCATTGTCTTAGCAAATGACAGCCAATGTTTGTTTGGTAAAGAATTTTGAAAATGTAAACAGTAAATTTACTCCCCTGTGTGTGTATATATACAAGCATCCACATTCACATTTATAATTTAACAGATATAGAAAATTATTATTATTTACTATGTATTTAAAAAGTAAGACATTAAATAATCATGTAGTATGAATATGTAGGATGTTTAATATTCATGTAACATTTCTAAATTGCCATCATTGGCATGTTTTAAAAAATATTTTATTTCATAAACATGAGATTTTTAATTTCTTAAAAGTACTAATTAGCTCATTCATCGTTGTCTGACAGATATGTATGTAATTACTGCTCACTTGGGGGCAGGAAGGCTTCCTGGAGGACCTCCTTCTGCCCATTCCTGGCCCCTGCTCACCTTGGTAAAGGTCTGGGAAAAAAATAAAATAATGAATAAACAGAAAACTTTTCTGGCTTCCAGGCACGTGATTCTGTATGTATATGAGATTTTGAGATTTTCTTTTAATGAACAGTATTTTCTTTTAATGAAGTATAATTAGAAAGAATATAAAGCTATATAATACGGAATTTTTAATAACTGTTAGTGACATAGTAATAGTAAATAATGTAAGGAAGAGGAGGGCCAATCAAAACACTAATGATCGAGCTTGTATATTGTAACTGAGTTTTTCTTACATATAGATGTGCGTAAGTTAAAATGCAAGATAACATGTGAAAGATTTATTTGAATTTCCCTCTGTGGTAAAACTGACATTGAAGTACTCATATCCAGGGACATAATGCTCCAATTTTACCATAGATGGTGACTTTTTTGTGCCCAATATTTATTCTTTTTTTTTTTTGAGATGGAGTTTCGCTCTTGTTGCCCAGACTGAAGTGCAATGGCACGATCTTGGCCCACCCCAACCTCCACCTCCTGGGTTCAAGCGATTATCCCGCCTCAGCCTCCCGAGTAGCTGGGATTGCAGGCATGCGCCACCATGTCTGGCTAATTTTGTATTTTCAGTAGAGACGGAGTTTCTCCATGGTGGTCAGGCTAGTCTCTAACTTGCCACCTCAGGTGATCCGCCCGCCCCGGCCTCCCAAAATGCTGGGATGACAGGCGTGAGCCACTGCGCCCAGCTATTATTTCTTTTATAAATGTGAGAGGGAACTAGTATTTGAACTTTGAAATACTGGATGATTCAAGCTACTGCCTGATATAAACCCACCTGATTTTATTACATTTTCTTATCTTGCTGAAAATGTGGGTGTGTTTTATTGAAGCAATTACATTCTTAAGAGAAGGAATTTATTCTTTTCACTGTTAATGTACAGAATGTCTCAGAACATAAAATAATCTAGGTGTTTCCATGTGGCCAAATTGTAAAACAGCATGTTCTAGGATCCTGCCAAGTGATCAGACAGTGTTCCCACATCTCCCATATAGGATTCTGTCAAGTGATCAGACAGTGTTCCCACATCTCCCATTCAAGATCACAGGATATCAGCTTTAAAAAAACAGAACTGTGAAGCCCATTTAATCTAAAAGCTGGTCCATTTTTGTTAGTTTCTTGGTTTAGGGCACTGTTCTGTTTTATTGTACAGGTCACAAAACTCATGGGAAGTCTGTAACTGATCCAGCTTTTCCAATTGAAAAAATAAGTACCCAGTTCACCTCGTTGCCTCTAAATGGCATTTTGAAAATTATTAATCAAACTACTCTTCTAATAATAGATTGACTTCATCCATCTGTAGCAAAGGTAAGTGCTGGATAATTAAATTCAATTATATTATCAACCATAAGAAATAAGTAAAAGTAAATCATTGTTGCTTCTGAAATCCAAATATGACAAGGATTTGATTTCAGGCACCTGAACTTTGTAGCTCAGTCAATTTGAACAAAAACATTAATGAAGCTTATCTAAGCTTTGGTTTTCTTACCTCTAAAATTAGGATAATAACTTCTTCATTTTAAAGTTTTTATTAGGATAAAGTAAGCATGTTTTACCATTATTATTCTTATTTTTATTATTAATGCACCATTAATTTTCAGTTCTTACACAGATGAAATTATGCTGCAAACCATTTTTTATTAATTTCATATGATGTAGGTAGTAATCTAACAGGTGATTAATTTTTTAAAAGAATGATTGTTTATTCATCCTTGGTATTGGATATATCTAATCTAGCATTTTCCTTCTGAAGAATTAAGAGTTTTCTTCAACTACTGGTGTATGTTTGTGACATAATTTCAGGACTTGATATGTAATGAAAAGTATATATTTGTGTGTATATCTACTTACTTTTATTTTATTTTATTTTTATTTTTTTAATTTTTGAGACAGAGTCTCGCTCTGTCGCCCAGGCTGGAGTGCAGTGGGCGATCTCGGCTCACTGCAAGCTCCGCCTCCTAGGGTATATCTACTTACTTAACAACAGACACATGCTTCAGTTTTGTTTTCCAATTTTAGATTTCCAAATTTTAGTTTTTTTGTTTTGTCTAAAATTGTAAACTTATAATTTTAATTCAGCATAATATCTATATATCAAAATATGATCACTTCCTTTAGAATTCAAAAAAGAGTGTTTGAGAATGTATGCACTACCAGTGAATTTTATTACCAGAAGAAACCCTGCAGTATAATTTATAAATACAAAAACTGAGATTTTAATGTTACTAAGTTAATGTTAAAGCTCATGATATTAATATTACTCCTTAAAGATTCTGGGTTTTGAGGTGTCTATATTACCTCATGATTCTGGTAAAAACAGAGAAGATAGAATATTATTTTCAGTGACTGAAAAAAGAGGAAATTAAAAGGGCAGTTCTGGGTGAAGAAGCTTTTGAGGCACTATTTCTCTTTTAAAAATCTGAATATACTAGATGTTGGAGTGAGACACTGTTGTTTCCATATTTTGTTTCATCACTTTTATGTCAGTGTTCTGTAACCTATGACCTAGGTTAGTGGGTCCAAGAGGGCCCAGTTCTCGGAGGCTAATTTGCTCCTTACTGGCCCAGATAAAGGGGAGGTTTTCAACATGCTAATCTGGCTGAGGGCTTATGAGACTGCTATTTGCCTGTGACCTATTTAGCCTCTATTGTCTTCTCCACGGGGAAATTACACAATTTATTCTGGACAGGCCAAGCTCATCTTTCATAAAGTGGCAGCCTTTATCCTATATTGTTTCTACTGATTAATGCCAGTAGGTTCTTATCTGTCTTGACCAGCTGCTGCTGTGAGGTGCTAAACCTGTGCTCTTATTCACAGGAAATGCAACCCCCCCACCACCCTGGGGTTCATTGACATCATGGTCAGTGGAAGAAGTAACTTCATGGCCATGTACCTTCGCAAGAGTCCAAATCCCTTCACTTTGTTCAGAGGGGATTACAAACACCCAAGGCTGTTGTGTTGTCCGTAGCTAAGCTTGGCAAATGGGCTCACACAAGAGAGTCACTTACCATAGTATCCTTACCATTCTGCTTCTAGATCCTGTAATTGAAATGTATCCAGGTTGTTTCATCTCTCATACACTGTGAATACTTTTCCTTCCTGTTCTGAGATACCAAAGAGATACTTTTCCTCTTACTCAAACTCTACTACAAAACATAATGTCCTAATTTACATTCCACTTAGGCTTTCTTTCTATATGACTGAGAAGATCTCTCAATAACTGTGTGCTCTCGCACAAAGTGCAAAGTAATGAAACTAGTACAACAGAGGACAACGAACAATGCTCTGAAACCATTTTATGCACCATCGTGTAATTATTTTATTGTTTAACATGTAGTGGTAAAGCCTTAGGTATCAGAAACTTCATGTGGAACTGGCCCCAACTGATGAATTATTGGAATATAGGAGGTGTGACATACTGCTTTGAGGTGTGAACACTGCTTTGAGGTGGCACACTGCTTACAGGAGGCGTGACCACTGCTTTGAGCCTTTGCTGCCATTCCAACACCATGGGAGAATTACAAACTTTATATCCTGGTATGCGTACAATTATTCATAGAACTAGTTAGCTTCAAAGTTCTAAATGGAATGTCTATTGTTGTGGTTGCTTGTATCTGTCCATCTTAGATTCTTCCTAGCAATAATTTTGAGAGACTGTGGATTGTAGGCTGAATGGAGAATGAAGCCTTTTCAAATTCACCTCCCAGGTAGCCAATGACATGTAGTTTCCAGAGACTAACGTGCTTCAAATGTTGGTCTCTATATCTACTACATACTCCCTTTTGTTTATGCTTATGTTCCTATTCACGAACTACCTAATGGGGACCTTAAACTCATACTAGGTATCTTAAACAGTGTGAACTGCTGTAACAAATACCATAGACTGGGTGACTTATAATAACAGAAACTGGTTTCTCTACTTCTGGAGGCTGGGAAGCCCAAAATTAAACAGATTTGGTGTCTGATGAGGGTTCACTTCCTCACAGATGAACAACTTCTTACTGTAACCTCACAGGGCAGAAGTGGGGAGGGATCTTTCTGGGGTCTATTTCTATAAAGGCATTGCTCCCAATCCTGAGAACTCCTCCCTTGTGGCCTAATCATCTGCCAAAAGCCCTACTTCCTAAAACCACTGGGAGTTAGGACTTTAACATATTAATTTCAGAAAGATATATTCAGTCCACTGGACTGGGAAACTGTAGTATTCAGAATTTATTACTTTGCTGATGCTTCACTGTTGCCCATATAATATAAAAGAATATTGTGATGTATTTTTAGAGACATTGCCTAGGATTCCAGGTTTGGGACAAATCTCTGAGCTTCCACTCAGTACAAAGTATCCAAAAATAGAAGAAGACATTTATGTTCTTCTCTAGAGAGAAGAAAAACGAATGCTATAGTTGGAGTGTGACAAAGCCTCCAACTTCATCTTACATCTAACTTGAAAATCACCATGTATATGACATATGTCTGACCCGGAATGAACCTCTTCTCTCCTACTCTAATTGATACTCCTCTTTCCCAATCCATTATTTATGTCCACTATTCCTGCCATTCCTCTTCTTTAGGATACCTGGATTCACTTTATAGCTCTTCCATGTATAAATCTAATGGATAACACAGCATCTCTGAGGCTCATATTTTGATCCATAAAACTGGGATCAGAGTTGACCTACAAATGATCTGCAGGTTTCTACCGTGAACCCACTAGGAAACACTTCTAGAGATAGGGTGTTTCATAAGTATGAGACCTCATGAAGGAAAGTCTGAATTTTCTTTCAAAATTAAGGAACCTATATATCTGGGTGAAGCATAATGCAAAATGCATATTCCTTCTAAGACTTCAGGAGAACTTTCCAACTAATATAATTGTGTGATTATTACTATTCTTTGAAGGTCTGTGATTTAGAAAGTATTTAAACCACGAGTGTTTAAAAACAGTGTTTGTATTTTAGGTTCACTGACAGCAATATATTACTTTATCAAATTAAATAGACTTATGAATAATACAACAATGTAACATTGAGATTCTTTGACAAAACAACTGGAAGACCACCAGTTTGTCTGGCATAATTATATATTTTGTCTGGTGACATGTATGTTTAAAAATCAATATAGTTATACTTATTAGCAAGTATTAAAACATATATACATATATGCACTATATATGCACACATGTAGACAATATGAAAAACAGTAATATACTTAATAAAACATAAAAATTAATAAATACATACATATTTGGGATTTTTAAATTAAGTACATTGCCATTTATGTATATGAAATATTTATGAACCTACCAATATACATAGATGTGACATAGTTCTTATTTGTTTTAATTTCAAATAGTAGTCTCTGTCTATGTACAATTTCATATGCACAAAAAAATTCAGAGTAAGGGCTCCAAAAATCTGTGCCTCAAAGAAAGCAGTCATAACCCAGGTAAAAATGGTCAAAACCAAAATTTTAGAACTCTAAACATTAACCAATGACCTCA
Organism: Symphalangus syndactylus; assembly: GCF_028878055.3. Lineage (NCBI taxonomy): Eukaryota > Metazoa > Chordata > Mammalia > Primates > Hylobatidae > Symphalangus > Symphalangus syndactylus. The sequence goes on along the minus strand of NC_072439.2, from coordinate 48,306,687 downwards.
AACAATCTGAAGGTCATCTTAAAAAATGTGAAACTATCATAGAACAGTGAGCTGTGGAATTTCAACTTGTTCTATTTCCATCCTCCAATCCCCAGATTCACAGAAGATTTGCAAACCAACAGCTCTGTAGTCACAGTAGCCATGATGTAATCAACAGAAAAATTCCACCTAAAGATGTGTATGTCATATTCCCCAAAACCATAAACATATTATCTTACACATTATTATATATGTCAACATAATGTCTACAGAATGAATCCAGTGACATATACTTTAGAGACACAATGTTCTCAAAGTTTTTACACTTGCAAAAAAATATGCCACCTTGGACTGAAAGAGAAAAACAGAAAGAAGAAATCAAAGAAATTCGCTGGACTCCCGAAATTCTACAAACAGAATATTGCCTAATAAAACTACTCAGCTGAAAACGCATGCTTACCTTTTTTTTTTCTTCAACTTTCATTTTAGGTTCGGGGGTACATATGCATGTTTATTACATGGGTAAATTTTATGTTGTTGGAGTTTGGTATGATTTTGTCACTCAGGTAGTGAGTATATTGCCTGATAGGTAGTCTTTCAACTCTCACCCTCCTGCAAGCCTCCCCCTTCAAGTAGGCTCTGGTGTTTGTTGTTCCTACTTTTGTGACCATGTACACTCAGTGTTTAGCTCTCACTTACATGTAAGAACACACTGTATTTAACCGTCTGTTCCTGCATTAACTCACTTATGATAATGGCCTCCAGCTCCATCCATATTACTGCAAAGGACATGATTTTATTCTTTTTTTATGTTTGTAAAGTACTCCATGGTATGTACGCGTCACATCTTCATTCTCCAGTCCACCATTGATGGGCACCTAGGTTGAGTCTATGTCTTTGTTCTTGTGACTAGTGCTGTGAAGAACATAGGCATGCATGAGTCTTTATGGTAGAATACTTTACATTCCTTTCGGTATATAACCAGTAATAGGATTGTTGGGTCAAATGGTTTTAAGTTCTGTTTTAACTTCTTTGAGAAATATCCCACTGCTTTCCACAGTGGCTGAACTAATTTACATTCCCATTACCAGTGAGCACAGGAACCTCACCAGCATCCATTATTTTTTGACTTTTTAATAATAGCCATCATGACTGATGTGAGATGGTATCTCATTGCAGTTTTAATTTGCATTTCTCCATGGTTAGTGATGTTGAGTATTTTTTCATATGCTTGTTGGCTGCATATAAGTCTTCTTTTGAGAAGTGTCTGTTCATGTCCTTTGCCCATTTTTAATGGGGTCGTTTGTTAATTCCTTGTTGATTTCAGTTTCTTGTAGAGCCGGAATATTAGACCTTTGTCAGATGCACAGTAGTTTGGAATTTTTTTCTCCTATGCTGTAGGTTGTCTGTTTACTTTGCTGTCAGTTTCTTTTGCTGTGCTGTGCAGGAGCTCTTTAGTTTAATTATGTCCCACTTGTCTATTTTTGTTTTTGCTGCAATTGCTTTTGAAGTCTTTGTCATAAAATTTTTGCCAAGGCCTATGTCCAGAATGGTATTTCCTAAGTTTTCCTCTAGGGTGTGTAGTTTTTGATTTTACATTGAAGTCTTTAATCCATTTTTAGTTGACTTTTTATATGGTGAAAGGAAGGGATCCAGTTTCAATATTCTGCATATGGCTAGCCAGTTGCCCCAGCACCCTATATTGAATAGAAAGTCCTTCCTCATTGCTTTTTATTGGTGACTTTGTTGAAGATCAGATGGTTATAGGTGTGCAGCTTTCTTTCTGAGTTCTTTAACCTGGCCCATTGGTCTATGTGCCTGTTTTTGTACCAGTACCATGCTGTTTTGGTTATTATAGCCTCCTTATATGGTTTGAAGTAAGATAGTATGATATCTCCAGGTTTGTTCTTTTTCCTTAAGATTGTTTTGACTATTTAGGCTCTTTTTGGGTTCCATATGAATTTTAGAATAGGTTTTTCTAATTCTGTGAAAAATGACATTGGTAATTTGATAGGAATAGCATTGAATCTATAATTGCTTTGGGCAGTATGCCATCTTAACAATATTGATTCTTCCTAACTATGAGCATTGAGTGTTTTTCCATTTGTTTATGTTGTCTCTGATTTCTTTCAGCAGTGTTTTTTTATTCTCATTGTAGAGATTTTTCACTTCCATGGTCAGCTGTATTCTTAGGTATTTTATTCTTTATTAGGCTATTTGCAAATGATATTGTGTTCTTGATTTGACTCTCAGCTTGGTCATTATTGATATATAGACATATTACTGATTTTTATATGTTCATTTTGTATCTGGAAACTTTACTGAACTTTTTTTTTTTTTTTTTTTTTTTTTTTTTAGTTCTAGTAGTCTTTGGGCAGAGACTATGAGGTTTTATAGGCATAGAATTATATCATCTGCAAAGAGAAATAGTTAGACTTCCTTTCTTCGTACTTGGATGCCTTTTATTTCTTTCTCTTGACTAATTAATTTGGCTAGGATTTCCACTAAAATTTTTATTGTTTTGAGACCAGGTCGTTCTCTGTTGTCTAGGCTGGAGTGCAGTGGTGCAATCATGGCTCAAACTAGCCTCAACTTCCAAGGTTCAGATGATTCTCCCACCTCAGCCTCCCAAGTAGCTGAGACTATAAGTGCATGCCACCATACTGAGCTAATTTTTGTATTTTCTGTAGAGATGGGGTTTGGCCATGTGGCCCAGGCTGGTCTCAAACGCTTAGGCTCAAGCAATCCCTCAGCTTCCCAAACTGTTGGAATTACACCAATACTATTTTGAACAGGAGTGGTGAGAATGGTCATCCTTGTCGTTCTGGTTCTCAAGGTGAATGATTCCAGCATTCACTCATTTATTAACAGTGTGATGTTGACTGTGGGTTTGTCATAGATGGCTCTTATTATTTTGAGGTATATTCTTTCACTGCCTAGCTGTTGAGTGTTTTTAACATGAAGGAATATTGAATTTTTATCAAAAGCCTTTTCTATGTCTATTGAAATGATCATGTGGTTTTTGTTCTTAGTACTGTTTATGTGATTAATCACATTTCGTGAATTGCATATGCTGAACCAATCTTGCATTCCAGGATTAAAGCCTACTCAATCATGATGGATTAGCTTTTTGATGTGCTACTGGATTTGGTTTGCATATTTTGTTGAGGGGTTTTACAACAGGGGTATTGTTCTGAAGATTTTCATTTGTAGTGTTTCTGCCAGGTTTTGGTATGAGAATAATGCTGGCCTCCTAAAATGTGTTAGAAGATAGTCCCTCCTCCTCAATTTTTTGCAATAGTTCCAGTAGGACTGTTATCATCTCTTATTTGTATATCTTGTAGAAATAGCCTAGTCCAAGGCTTTTTCTTGTTGGTAGGTTTTTTATTACTCATTCAGTTTTGGATCTTGTTTTTGGTCTGTTCAGGATTTCAATTTCTTCCTGGTTTAACGTTGGGAGGTCATATACTTCCAGAAATTTATTTATTTCTTCTAGATTTTCTAGTATGTGTACATAGAAGTGTTTGTAACAGTCTTTGAGATTTTTTTTTGTATTTCTGTGGGGTCCATAGTAATGTCTCCTTTGTCATTTATGATTAAGTTTATTTGGATTTTCTCTTTTTTTCTTTATTCATCTAGCTAGTGGTCCATCAAAGCAAGCTTGATTTTTCTTTTGAAAAACCAAGTTTTTGTCTAAGTTAATCTTTTGTATGGTTTTTCACATCTCATATTCATTCAATTAGCTCTGGTTTTGGTTATTTTTTTCTTCTGCTAGCTTTGGGGTTGGTTTCCTCTTCTTCTTTTTTTTTAAATTCCTCCAGGTGTGATGTTAGCTTGTTAATTTGAGTACTTTCTAACTTCTTGATGTACGTGATTGGCACTATAAACTTTCCCCTTCATACTTCTTTAGCTGTGTCCCAGAGATTCTGGTGTGTTTTATCTTTGTTTTCATTAGTTTCAATTTTTTTTTTGATCTGACTTAATTTTATTCTTTACCCAAAAGTCATTCAGGAGCAAGTTGTTTAATTTCCATGTGATTGTATGATTTGGATATATCTCCTTAGTATTGATTTATATTTTTATTGCACTGTAGTCCAAGACTGTGATGAGTATGATTTTTTAAAAATTTTTTGTGAATTGCTTTATGCAAAAGTATGTGGTCGATCTTAGAGTATGTGCTGTGTGGAGATGAGAAGAATGTATATCCTGTTGTTATTGGGTGGAGTATCCTATAGATGTCTGTTACATCTGTTTGGTCAAGTGTTGAGTTTAAGTCCTGAATAGCTTCATTAGTTTTCTGCAGAGTATTGTTGCCAGTGGACTGGGAACACCTCAGCCTCTCCAATGCAGTGAGTACTTGATCTCAAGGGGCCAGCACATACAACTGAAGGCCTGTTTCCAGGTCAGTAGGGTCAGAATATACAGCTGAGAAGTGCTGATCTGAGCCTCGGAGCCATGTAGGCATTCAAAAATGAAGCCAATTGACTAAACCCAACTTATAACACAGTCAAATCCTTCAGGGCATCAAAGGATATAAAAACACAAAGATCCATCCAAAGGACAGCAACCTCAAAGATTAAATGAACACCAGCCCACACAGATGAGAAAAAGACAGTGCAGGAACTCTGAAAACTCTTAAAGCCAGCGTGTCTTCTTACCTCCAATCAACTGCACTAGCTCCTGGTTCTTGGTCACACTGAAATGGCTGAAGTGACAGACATAGAATTCAGAGTATGGAGAGCAAGGAACCTCAAAGATACAGAAGAAGTTTGAAACCCAATTCAAGAAAACTAATAAAATGATCCAAGAGTTGAAAAATGGCATAGTCATTTTAAGGAAGCACCAAAATAACTTCTGGAAATAAAAAATTCACTTCAGGAATTTAATAATGCAATTGGAAGCATTAACAACAGTGTAGAATGAACTGAAGTAAGAATCTCAGAGCTTGAAGAACATTCCTGTGATTCAATGCAGGCAGACAAAATTTAATATTTTTTTAAATGAAGAACACATCTAAGAAATAAGGGATTATGTAAACAGAACAAGCCTATGACTCACTTGCATTCTTGAAAATGATGGAGAAAGAGCAAGCACTTGGAAAACATCATTGAAGATATTGTCCAAGAAAATTTCCCCAACTTCACTAGAGAATTTTCAACGTGAAAATTTAAGAAATTCAGAGCACCCTGTAAGATACTGTACAAGACAAACATCCCCAAGACACATAGTTATCAGGTTCTCTAAGTCAATGCAAACAAACCAACAAAAAAATCTTAAAGGCAGCTAGAGAGAAGGGGCAGATCACCTAAAAAAGGAACCCCAGTAGTCTAACAGCAGAACTTTTAGAAGAAACCATACAAGCCAGAAGAGATTGGGGACCTACATTCAGCATTCTTAAAGAAAAGAAATTTCAACCAAGAATTTTATATTCACCCAAATTGAGCTTCAAATGTGAAGGAGAAATGATATCTATTTCAGGCAAGCAAATTCTAAGGAATTTCTTACCAGTAGGCCTGCCTTACAAGAAGTCTTTAAGGGAATGCTAAACATGGAATCAAAAGAACTATAGCTGTCACCACAAAAACATACTTAAGTGCACAGCCCACTGACACTATAAAGCAACTATACAATCAAGTCTACATAATAACAAGCTAACATGATGACAGCATCAAATTCTCACATATCGATATTGATCTTGAATGTAGATGGCTAAATGCCCTACCTAAAAGGCAGAGAGTGGCAAGCTGAATAAAGAAGCAAGACCCATCCATATACTGTCTTCAAGAGACCCATCTCAACTGTAATGACACCCACAGCCTCAAGGTAGAGGGATGGAGAAATATCTATTAAGCAAATGGAAAACAAAAAACAGCAGGAATTGATATTCTTATTTCAGATCAAACAGACTTTAAATAACCTAAAAAGTCAAGAGCATTACATAACAAGAAAGTGTTCAATTCAACAAAAAGACTTAACTACCCTAAATATATGTAATCTGGAACACCCAGATTCATAAAACAAGTTCTTAGAGTTCTACAAAGAGACTTAGATAACCACAATTAGATAATCACAATAATAGGGGGAGTCTTCAACATCCCATTGATGGTGTCAAACAGATCTACAAGGCATGCTTCATTTTCAAAGAAGGAAGGAAGTATTCTCATGGCAGAGTTGTCAGCCCAGAATGCAGAGAGCTCTCAGCTCAGAGAATGGAGCTGACAACCACAAAGGAATATTCTCAGGCCTTGAGAGCTAATGGAGTTTGCTTTGCCGAATTTCAAATTTCCTCCAAATGGTGGTTCCTCCTTTTCTTCTATTTTTTCCCCCTTTTGAATACAAACGTCTATAATAGGTATCCTAAACATGTCCCATTATTGTGTCTTGGGAGCACTAACTATTTTTCCAGTTTCAGAAGTCCACAGTAAGAGAGAAATTTTGACCCAGATGGGTCATTCTCAAAGTTATTATCAACATATGATCTACATGAAAAGATTTGGGACTTTTATGCTGAGATTTTTGGACTTGAGTAGATGCTGTAATGTGTTGAGGTTTTGGAGACCTGGAATGGGATAAATGTGCCTTGCATGTGAGATGGCTATGAATCTTTTGAAGCAAGCGGGAGAAATACAGTAGAGAGAAAAATAGTTCCCAGAATGTTCATATTATACTCCCTGGAAATCATAAATGTATTGCCTACATGGAAAAAGGTAGTTTCAATCACGACTAATTGAATGATCTCTAGATGGGAGATTATTCCACGCCATCTGGGTGGGTCTTCTGTAACAGCAAAGGTCCTTATGAGAGATCACAAGGTCAGAAGATTCGAAGATCGAAAAGGCAAACAAGTATTCTTTGTATAGTTTCTGGAACAAGAACTGCGAGGAATCATTTAAGACTTCTGACCTCCAGAAATGAAAGACAATACACTTGCATTCCTTTAAACTACTGCTTGTGTTAATTTGTTACAACAGAGAGAAAGAGAGAAATTAGTAAGTGTGAAAAACTAGCAGCCAAGCAATCAGTCACTGGAGGGAACAGAACATGATTGGACCTCTCTAAAATTTTTATTCTCTAAGAATTGCTGCCATTTTACTGGTCTACAAGTTCCCTTGAAAATCCATTTGCAGAGCTTGTCTTTATTTGACCTAACTCTGAGCTCAGTCAGTGAAAAATAATATTTCACCACACAGTTACTTTTAATATATATTTTATTTTATTTTAAGTTCTGGGGTACATGTGCAGGACATGCAGGTTTGTTACATAGGTAAATGTGTGCCATGGTGGTTTGCTGCAACCATCAAGCCATCACCTAGGTATTAAGCCCCACATGCATTAGCTATTTATCCTGATGCTACCCCCCCTACTACTCCCCCAACATGCCCCAGTGTATGTTGCTCCCCTCCCTGTGTCCATGTGTTCTCATTGTTCAGCTCCCACTTATGAGTGAGAACAAGTTGTGTTAGGTTTTCTGCTCTTGTTTGCTGAGAATGATGGCTTCCAGCTCCATCCATGTCCTGCAAAGGACATGATCTCATTCCTTTGTATGGCTGCATAGTATTCCATGGTGTATATATACCATATTCTTTTTATCCAGTCTATCATTGATGAGCATTTGGGTTGATTCCGTGTCTTTGCTATTGTGAACAGTGCTGCAATTAACATACGTGTGCATGTATCTTTATAACAGAATGATTCATATTCCTTTGCTTATATACCCAGTAATGATAGCTGGGTCGAATGGTATTTCTGGTTCTAGATCCTTGAGGAATCACCACACTGTCTTCCACAATGGTTTAACTAGTTTAGATTCCCACCGACAGTGTAAAAGCATTCCTATTTCTCCACAGCCTCACCAGCATCCATTGTTTCTTGACTTTTCAGTAATCGTCATTCTGACTGGCATGAGATGGTATCTCATTGTGGTTTTGATTTGCATTTCTGTAGTGATCAGTGATGTTAAGCTTTTTTTTCATGTTTGCTGGCCACATAAATTTCTTATTTTGAGAAGTGTGTGTTCATGTCCTTTGCCCACTTTTTGATGCGGTTGTTTTTTTTCTTGTAAATTTTTTTAAGTTCCTTGTAGATTCTGGATATTAGACATTTGTAAGATAGAAAGACTGCAAAACTTTTCTCCCACTCATTAGGTTATCTGTTCACTCTGATGCTAGTTTCTTTTGCTGTCCAGAAGCTCTTTAGTTTAATTAAGTCCTATTTGTTAATTTTTACTTTTGTTGCAATTGCTTTTGATGTATTTGTCATGAAATATTTTCTCATTCCTGTCCTAAATGGCATTGCCTAGATTTTCTTCATGGGTTTTTATAGTTTTTGTTTTTACCTTTAAGTCTTTAATCCATCTTGAGTTAATTTTTGTGTAAGAGGTAAGGAAGGGGTCCAATTTCAATATTCTGCATATGGCTAGCCCATTTTCCCAGTACTATTTATTAAATAGGGAATAATTTTCCTTTCCCCATTTCTTGTTTTTGTCAGGTTTGTCAAAGATCAGGTGGTTGTAGATATCTGGTCTTATTTCTGAGATCTCTATTCCATTCCATTCATCTGTATGTCTGTTTTGGTACCAGTACGATGCTGTTTTAGTTACTATAGCTTTGTAAAATAGTTTGAAGTCATGTAGCATGATGCCTCCAGCTTTGTTCTTTTTGCTTAGGATTGTCTTGGCTATAAGGGCTCTTTTTTGGTTCCATATGAATTTTAAAGCAGTTTTTTTTCTAATTCTGTGAAGAATGTCAATGGTAGTTTAATGGAAATAGTGTTAAATTTATAAATTATATTGGGCAGATTGGCCATTTTTATGATATTGATTCTTCCTGTTCACAAGCATGGAATGTTTTTCCATTTGTTTGTGTCTTCTCTTATTTCCTTGAGCAATGGTTTGTAGCTCTTCTTGAAGATGTCCTTCACATCCCTTGTTAGTTGTATTTCTAGGTATTTTATTCTCTTTGCAGCAATTGGAAATGAAGGCAGTAATCTGAATTACCATGGCGATTGAGGGTTGGGGAGAAGGTGATGGGCTGAAACAATGACTGGAGTGGAAAAGGGGAAGGGGGTAGGAATTGTGAGCAGGGAATTATTATAAAGAATGGTTCCCTGGTTTCTGCATTGGCTTGAACAACTGAGTGGACAGTGATGCTCACAGGAAGTGGGGACGGTCAGATGCCGGAATGCAAAATCCAGTCTCACTTTGTACTTCCTGTGTGAACATGAGTCAATTACTTAACCTCTCCGAGGATACAACAAATTTGAGAGTTCATGTTTTGGTACATATGAGAGTCTACTAATTGTTAAGCCCTACAGTAAGTGCTGAGAGTAATAAGACAAATAGAATACAGCCCTTGAATTCATTTTTTGCAGTCAGCTAGGAGAGACATGCAAAATCAATTAGCAAAATACAATGGGAGAAGCGCTAACATATCTGTGTGCATAAAGCATTCAGTGAGCCCAGAATAATGTACTCTGCTTGCAAATATAGGGATAAAGAAGGTCTCATGTAGACGTGAGGAAAGAAGAATGGACATTGGAGCTAGGCTTGAATGGTTTCACCAAAATACATTTTCTTTGTGATCTTAGACAAATTAATCTCTCCGAGCCTTAGTTTCCTCAGTTGGGGTTAATGATAGTACTTGTCCCAAGGAATGATGGTTAAATGAAATAATGCATGAAAAATCCTCAGCACAGTGCCTGTTACACAGCAAGAACTCCGTGAATGTTTGCTATTTTTATTACCATTATTACTTTGGAGAGCCCTGGGAGTCAGTCAGCTCTGACGGACTCGATGTATCAAAGTCACAGCTAGTTAGAACCAGAGACTGGACCAGGATCCAGGCTGCCAATTTTATGCTCTAAAATGAAAGAAGAGCTCTGCTCTCATCCAATTCCACTTTTTCCACTGAAGATTAAATTGGATTCTTTTATGTAAAGTGGACACTCCAAGTGACTTTTCCCAAAGGAAAAGTTTTGAATGAAATCATTTACCATTTGAATGAGCTCATATCCAAAAGGAGCACCCACTTGGATAGAGCTGATCAGTCTGCAGTATATACAATTTCACTTTGCTTACTGGGCATCTCCATTTTTTTTCCAGGCTACGTATGTCTCTTATTTCAGCCTTCTAAACTCTCTGTTCTCGGCAGCCTATTTAGTTGACTTTCATATCAAAGGAAAGTGAAAGCAGAAATAGGTTTTACTTATAATCAACATGCATTTACTGTCTGTCGTGATTTAGAAGCTCTTTTCTGGCACTATGGAAAGAGGCAAAAAAAAAAAAGCATAGCCTCCATTTTCGAAATAGTTAAAGCAAGCCAGATCCATATGAAATAAGAAAACAGTAATTCTAGAACAATGTATAGATATTCTACAGTGATAGGGGGTGGATTGAATACATTTATACAAAGGAGGCAAATTAAATTGGTGTTCTATTGAGTTGGAGTTAATGAGGATGTACAGAGAGAAAACAATCAATCATTTCTGTGGCAAGCGCCATGTTAGGTGCTCCCATAGAGTATCTGGAGAAAATGATGTCTGAGTTAGCTCAAGAAAATGGTAATGGACTCAAATTGGCAAAGAGAAAGGCAGGCAAGTGATTCTCATTAGAATCACCAGGTCCTAAAAAAACACAACACAACAAAACAAAAAAAACAAAAAACACCCAAAACGTTTGTGTCCAGGCTGCACCCTCAGCGATTCTGCCTCAATTCCTCAGGGTGAGCAGCCCAGGTGTCCAGCTTTATGAAGGTTCCCAGGGGAATCTATTGTGCAACCTGGGCTGAAAACCTCTGCTTTAGGGCAAAGACTGGACAATGACTATGCCCAAGTCCTGGGTGGAGAGAGGCAGGCCTGCGGTGAATATTTCTTCTTCCGGATTGCAATGGAAACATGACTTCCCCCAATTTGCCTAGGATGAGAGTAAAGTGAATGCATTGGGTTGTGAATATGTGAATGTTTGCCTGGGGAGGGTCAAGGTGAGGATTTGGGAGAAATAATCTTTTGAGATCTTATAGAACTGCTGAATGCTGACACTGGGGTATAGAATTAGGAAGAAACTTAGAGATTTTAAACAAAAATTGTGGTCTCTGAGGAATTAAATGTACAGAGTTGTAAAGCTGGCAGAAGATAAAGGAGTGAAAAAAGTCTGGAAACAGACAGCTCAGGGCTTTAGGGTCAGTAGTGTCCCTTTGTAAAAACCGCTTCAAGTCAACCTCACTTGTAAATGGGCATACTCATAGTAGCCCTGTGTGTCTGTTGGGAAGGTGATGTCACCAAGCCTATATTATAAAAATCATAAGATGTTCATTTTACTTCTTCCTCTTTCTTTGTCCTTGTCTTCCTCCATGCATGTTTGCTTGCACATAGTCATTTCGTTAGAGGGTAGTCATTAAGAAGTGATTAACTTCATATCCTAACCCCCAGGGGCTGCCTGCAAGATTAATGAACTGGTTTTTCTTTTAAAGAACAATGATCCTTAGGTCATGGAGACCCTTGATGGCATCCTGAAGTTCGATTGATGGCATCCAGAAGTTTGATTGGCCGAGGGACACAAGAAGCTTTCATCATCAGAGAATCTCACCTCCCACATATCTACCTTACTCGTAAAAGCCCCCCAGTTATGTTCAAAGACAGGTGGGGTTTGAGAGGTGCCTCTCGCACCCTCATGCTGTAGCCAATTTGAATAACCTTTCTGTGCTCCTAAGCACTGATGTGTCAGTGTTTGGCTTACTGGCATCAGGTACTCAACCTAAATCTACAACACTATGAGATAACATGCAGAGAGCACAGAGTGCCATGCCTGCCACACAGAAAGCAGTAAGCATGAGTTAGTGTTACTATTGTTGTTTGAATATTCTGTGTAAATGAGTCACACGTATCCCAGACGCGGGATTTGCATAGCTGCTATAAAGAGGGTTTCCCGCTGAAACTGGTGTAGGCATAAAGAACTTTGTGTTTCTCGTACAAAGGGAATTGAGAGAAACCACTTCATCCTTAGCCTGCAGGGAGCTGGAGGAAGAAACGCCTCGAAGAGGCGACCAGAGTGAATGCATGAGGGCCAAAGGTTGGAGACCAGGACAAGGAGGGAGTGGGTTAGAACAGATGGAACTTGGGTGAGGTCTGTGTCTATTTTGGAAACTGAAGCCCAGAACTGGGGCCACAGTGGGGCAGGCTTTCACTTGCTCCCTTCTATGAGCCAACCAGCTCCATGGAAAGAACAGGGTGTGATAGACTGAAAGACGACTGAATTGTATGCATTTTTGCTTTTTGGCTGATTATTCCAACTCAGGATTACACAAGCTAACGTATGTGAAAGCATGAAAGCATTTCCGAAATAACAAAACACTATGCAAATAGAGTATTAACATTTTTCTTCTGTGTAGAATTTATACCTAGAGATTCCCTCAAGTGATACTGAACTAGTTTGTGCACTTCAGGCAGGTGTCTGAGCACAGTGCATAGAGGAGGGTCTGTGGGATGGGGAGTGGCCAAGGGAGGAGCCGAGCAGGGCTGGAGGGGCTGACCCAAGAGGTAGCTCTTCTGTGGATCCCAAGCCTGGAGCAGCAGAAGTTATGCTGAGGTTTTGCCAAACATCCCCAGAGTCTTCTGTTTGGAAGTTTCAAGGATATGCATTTTGTAAATAGGGTTAGATGAAGTGAAAATGCCAAGCTGGTGATAAACCAAAGTTGTGCTTCAAGAGTTTGGCTCCTAGTGCATGTTTATTAATTGTTTGCTGAAATGAAGACAAGTGTGAGATGGTAATATAACACTAAAGTGTGCTAATAAGTCCATGGTGCTATGCTGAAAGTGCAAATAAGACCTTGCAAGTAAGTCCATGGTGTTTTGCATTTGATATTAGTGGCAGCAGAAAGCCACTAATATGTCTTGAATGGTGTTCAGGGATCTTGTAAACTACTGAAAAGTGAGGAAATCAATGTGTGTCCAAGGTCATTCATTTATTAAGCGGCCTTTAAAGAGGAACATTTTCACTGTGAGATAATAGTTGCTGTAGTGACTTATTTAAGCAAGATTACAGGCTCTTCTCTAAACAGGGCTGCACCTCTCCATTCACAGCACAAGAATGCACAATAGACTTGATTTTGAAATCAGTCTGCCTTCTGCTAACCAAGCCATGCACCCTAGCGGAGGGCTGCATCTCCTCAGAGAAAAGGACACATTTTTCCACTTTGCACAAAGGCATGCAATGGGGTAATGGCAGCCCTGTCTTGAACAATCTAAAAACACAGTGCATGCTTTTCTGCTTAGACAACTTCTCAGGGTCACTTCCAGACGCTGGGCTAAGAACCAATGAAACAAGCAATAAAGCTGAAGAAAAAGAAGATAAAAAACAATCAAAATGTAAGGTAGAGGGAATGAAAAAGAACAGCAAAGTGAGCTGAATCATGAACAGTAGGAAATCTCGAGGTAAGTGGAGGCTGTCCCTACATATTTCTGGTACTTTGAGTAAACATGGAGAGAAAGTTCACAGTGACCTAATCAGAAGCAGAAATGAAAATGGGGCAAAATGCCATGTGGGGGCATTTTGCAATGAGAAGCAACATGAGTCTGGCACCTAAATCCAGCAATTGTGTAGCCAGGGTTGGAAAAAGTCCAGGTTACCAGCAACATGCCTGTTTTTTACGGAGAATGAGTGAAATGAATATGCTCCCAATGGTCCTCTGAGTTCTTCACATTCATCCCAACTCCTTCTCCTCTGCTCCAGCACTGCAGTGGAACTGGATGGCTAAAGCTTATATTTCACGTTTCAATTTGGGCGATGGATGAGAACTTCTGTACTATGTTTGCATCTGCAAGACTCTGCTACTCTTGTTTTTAACTTCTGGGTGTTCAGGTACACGTTGAAAAAAGGAAGTCCTTAACTCTGAGAAGCAACATGGTCCTGAAACTACATAAGAAATGGCTCAAATCCTTTCAATTTCCAAGGAAAGCAAAAGTTACACATTAGAAAGCGAGATGACAATACCTAAGCATATAATTTCCTTGAGATAGATTAGATTAGCTTCAAGGACATATATGGCTCACAGTATATTCCATGCTTCTCCATAGGCCAGGAAGATTTGCAGCTAACACTCTTCCTGAATTCTTGTCCCTATAGGGCTTTTGTGTGGGACATCATTGATCCCTATGAGTTCCAGCTGAGGAATTTATGACATATTCTATTCCCCCCTGAGATTAGCCTTTAATAATTTATTAATTCATCCAACATTTAAGAGACCCCAAGGGTGTCACATGCTGGGAACCCAAAGATAACTAAGGCATGATCACTGTCCCCAAAGTCCTTAGTAAGGGGAGATAAGACATGTAATTTTTAAAAGTCACAAAATGCTATGGTGCCATGACAGAGGTATGTCTGGGGAACAGAAGGGACTCCAAGAAGGAAGAGGTGCTTCCAGGTAAGACAAACTGTAGAAATAAAGCAGCTATAGGGCAAAGAACTTGTTGCAGTCAGGAAGATGCAGGTAGATCAGTTGACCAATTACAGTCCTGTTCTTGGAGCTGGTAGGATAAAGGACAGGCCCAGGTGGAAGAGGCTCAAGTGAAAGTTTGGCTCCTCCTGGGGTCTTCATCTACATTTTGACCCAGGCCCGTGTGGGTTGAAATGTAGAGGAAGACCCCAGGAGAAGCATAACTTTCCTTTAACCCATAAATCACAAGACTTGGCTGCCTTATGATGAAGCTGTAGTTCCCAAATATGTCTTCAATGAAGAAAATTTAATGTTTAGGAATTCTAGAACTTGCAGAGTTGGGAGTTGCCTGGGAGATGAAGTGTTCTCTCCATCACCTCCAGCCCTTGGTGCTGAGTTCATTAGCATGTTTAGTTCTAATGTTAGCTGTGAAAAAATATATTTTAAAATATTGACACATTTATTATTTAGTGCTGGATTTAGCTGTTTACACTTTCACTGATGAAAGATTAAAAATATGTCTTACTATACACTGCTGCCTATAGTTAAAACAGCATCCCTATTTCTCTTTTTCTCTCTTGTTCTCTATTTTTGAAACTGAGTTAATAATCCCCTTGATGTAGAGATGGGGGATTTTCATCAGTACCAAATCATTTCACCTGCCTTTTCTCCTCCCTGAGATTTCCAATTTCCTGACGATTCCTTTTCACTACATTTACCATCCATTTCTTAGTTTTAGATAAGATCCCATGGTCTCTCCCTATGAACACTATCTCTCAGATACTGTCAGCATTTCTAACTTCTTACCCTGGAGCTATCCACCTGGATCCTTTACCTAAACTCCTGAGTGCTTCTGGAGAATGTAAAGATCTGTTTTCAGATGAATCTCAAACACGGTTAAGTAGGGCAGCATTTCTAAAGTTCACAGAGCAGCACAACGGTCCACCTTCAAGTGTGATAGTCACTACCCATTACCTCCCCAAGAGCCATTTTCCCTTCTTTCAGTGTGTTCAGGTGGTAAGGAGAGATCTTTGCTTCCAAGGAGAGTGGTCCCCGACTCCAGGATAGGCCTAACCAGTCATGGAAATCTCCTTCCCCTTGTCTATTGGTTGTTCTTGGTTTGGGCATTTGACCTTGTTCTGGCCAATAGGATATAAAAAGAAATCAGCTGGAGATATCCTAAGTAAAGACAAGATTTTGTGCTGTATTAATTTCCTTGGGCTGCCATCATGAAGTATCACAAACTGGGTAGGTTACAAAAGAAATGTAGTATCTCACAATTCTGAAGGCCCTCAGACTGAAATAAGGTGTCAGCAGCACCATGCTCCTTCTGAAAGCTGTAGGGGAAAAAACCCTTTCTTGTCTCTTCCTGCTTCTGATGCTTGCCAATGAAGGGGTTTGGATTATGCCACCCCACAATATGTCACTCTGGCATATGGATTATTTTGACTTGAAGGTAACTGAGAAAAAGCAGACCCAGGATGAGGTCTCTGTCCACCTCCTATCTGCCTGAAAACAGAACATAAGCTCCCCTTGTGAAAGTGTCCCCCTCTACCCCCCTACCAGTAAAGGGATAACATAAAGGGATAACACCTTATCACTGGAGACAAGATGTCATCCAGAGGAATCTACAAAAACAAAACGTATTAACTAGCCCTCATCTACCATAAGTTTCCCCATATATTTGCCTTCCCACAATTTGCTGCGCCTAGAAGCTCAAAGCCCTTTTCCTTTGTCTTGCCACTTCCCTACAAAATTATTGTTCTTTGCTCAATTCTATGTAAGTTCAAGGTCTTTTTTTTTTTTTAGACGGTGTCTCACTCTGTTGCGCAGGCTGGAGTGCAGGGGCGTGATCTTGGCTCACTGCAACCCCTGCCCCCCCGGGTTCAAGCAGTTCTCCTGCCTCAGTCTCCTGAGTAGCTGGGATTACAGGGGCGTGCCACCACATCTGGCTAATTTTTATATTTTTAGTAGAGATGGGGTTTCACCATGTTGGTCAGGCTGGTCTCGAACTCTTGACCTCATGATCCGCCCACCTTGGCCTCCCAAAGTGCTGGGATTACAGGTGTGAGCCACTGCACCAGGCTAAGTTCAAGTTCTAACCATTCCTTTGAATTACTCATTACTGAATACTCCTGTGTGTATGTGCAATGCATATTTCAATAAACTTGTTTGTTTTTCTCTTGGTTTTTTTTGAGACTGAGACTAGCTCTGCTGTTGCCCAGGCTGGAGTAGTAGTACCACGATTTCAGCTCACTGCAACCTCCACCTCTCAGGTTCAAGCAGTTCTGCTGCCTCAGCCTCCTGAATAGTTGGGATTACAGGTGCCTGCCACCAAGCCCAGCTAATCTTTGTATTTTCAGTAGAAATGGGGTTTCAACATGTTGGCCAGGCTGGTCTCGAACTGCTGGCCTCAAGTGATCCACCCACGTCAGCCTCCCAAAGTGCTGGGATTATAGGCGTGAGCCACCATGCCGGGCCACTCTAATATGTAGTCTAATTTTCCCTAGCTGGAGAACCTAAGATGGGTACAGAAAAGATAATTATTTTCCTCTCCTACACCAGCAATACTTGGCATTCCTCGGCTTGCAGCTTCAATACTTCAACTTCTGCCTCCTTCTTCATAGGCTGTCTTCCCTCTGTGTGTGTCTCTGCCTTCACATAGCGTTCTCCTCTTGTGTCTGTCTGTATTTTTTCTTTTTGTAAGGACATCAGTTATTGGATTAGGGCCCACCCTGGTTCAATATGACCTCATCTGAACTAATTACATTTGCATTCCAAATAAGGCCTGTGGCCTAACCCAGGTATCTGGGTTAGGATATCAACCCAGGTATCTGGGTTAGGATATCAACATATCTTTTTTGGGGACACAATTCAATCCATATAAAGGCCTTTTGCTCCTGCCTTTCATCTGCCTGGAGATGCAGCAACATCTTGTGACTATGAGGCTACAAACATGAGGAAACAAGTTTACAAGCTAAAGCTGGTGGAAAGGAAAGCTAGGGAAAAGGTAGGAGTCTGATAGCATTACTACACAGTTGAACTACTGCCAGCAAGAGGTCTAGGTCTACTTACCTAGACCTCTTGCTAGGTAAGAAAAATAACTCCAGGTTACTTAACCCACTGCCAGGTTTCTTTCACTTGTAGCCAAAAACATTCCAATGCATACATAAAACTTTCCCTAGTTCATAATAAAATTAGAAAAATAAGTAAGGTAATAAAATTTTCATAGATCTGGATTCATTAAATTTAAAGGACTAATCTTTATTCTGAAATTATGTTATTCCCACTTTAAAAAAATTAAAATATCCTTTCTTTTATGAAATGATGGTATTTGTAGATTGTAATTTTTTTTTTTTTTTTTAGTGTCTTTGGTAAAAGAAGGAAGGAAAAAGGGAAGGGAAAAAGGAAGGAAAGAAGGGAAGGAAAAAGGGAAGGGAAAAAGGAAGGACAGAAGGGAAGAAAAAAGATTTCAGAAAGTTAGTCTTTCTCTAATTTTTAAAAATTGTTTTACTTAGCTTGTGAAACTCAAAAGTCTGTGATGAGAAGAATGCTGGCTAAACTTGCTTTGAAGGGCTAGAACCAGTGGTGTGTGCTGGAGCCGCTGGCAGCAGCTACCGAGAGCAGATGGTTAAATTTCCAGGAAGCTACCTGGCATCACCTGGATGTTTTGAAATCCAATGTGGTGGAAGTATTTGCATCATGGAAATCTGCAAATGCTATAAATCAAACCACCTCCCCTTCCCCAGCTGGTCGTTTACCAGCACACCACTGTCTCCAGCCTGCCTCTTGCAAGTAGCCAGAGGGTAAGCATGCAAGGTACAGCTCACACCAACTAAAACACACATGGGATTGAGGTAAACTTCATTTACTAATTTATACATTTACAATGGAAAATATTCTTGGCCTAGTGCGGTGCAATCCCAGCACTTTGGGAGGGCCAAGGTGGGAGAATCGCTTTAGCCCAGGAGTTCAAGACCAGCCTAGGCAACACAGGGAGACCCTTCCTCTACAAAAAACAAAAAGAAAAGAAAAAAAGAAAAATATTCTCTCTATTGCTGGTTTAAGTACCTAATGGTCTATTTTCCTCAATAAAATGTCAGCTCTGCCTCGGCAGGAACCGTATCTGTTCTGTTCATGCAATATCCCCACTGCGTAGCATGGCACCAACTGGGTGCAGGGGCCCTTGTCTTCCTTGGAGTCATGATCAGAGATTCCGTAGTTATCAGAACACTGAAGGAATCAAATTCTATTAAAACATAAAAAAAAATTTACGAGTGCAGGAAGTCTGTAGACAGATGAGTCCCTGTCCTCACGTGGCACACAATTCTAAGATGGCTGAAAAAAATATGCGAATAACAAAAGCACTTTGTAATTTCAAGTAGTGAAAGTTACCAGGATGTGAGTTTTAAACAGTCTGCTGTACTGTGTTCAGTAAAATACCAGTTCAATGGGTGATATATAGGTGTTAAAAAAAAATGATTCTGTAGCCAGTGTATTTGGGAAGTGCTGGTTAACCCAAGTTAAACCGACTTCTTTATTGTTAAACTTCTCTGAGCCTTTAATATGATGTTGATATGTGGGACTCTATTTTGAACATGGAATCCATTTTTGAGATGCATTGCCTATTTAAGTGTCCCACAGAGCACATGTTAGGAAACACTAGCACATTGCCATCTTAGATTTCTCAAAAGGTCTCTACTTCCTTGAGGTATAATTTTCTATCAGGCACTAGAACAAAATATATTTAGAAATTCCATCACTAGACAGCAAGAGATAGACAGTTCAGAAGTTTTCTATGTACATTCTGCCTACCTCTTTACCTATATAGAATCACTATGATATAAATGTTTACCTGACTATTATAATTTGTGAGTACCGGAATTGTAGCACTCTATTTTTCCCTAATTGGCCAAAGTTCATTCCCTAATTGGGTAGCTAAAACTCCCAAGATATCAGATAGTTATTTGATCAGGATGTTAATCCTCTTTATGTCACCTGTTTTCCAAATGGTATAAAGAATAAAAATCATCCTTTGAATCACTGTCAAAAAAAAAAAAAAAAAAGAGAGAGACCCCTGAAGCCATTCTAATTTAGCTTTTAGCTGTTGGGTGGAACTATGTCTATCCCAGTAAGACACTCCATTTGCATTTATAATCTCTGGAGTGATGAGTTTCAAAATCTTGTTTGTTTATATGTCCTCATTTTTGCATATCCTTATGGGCAGTTGGGTGTTTCTGCTCTTAAGGCATTATGGTGTGGCGAGTGAGTGATAGGGTTCTGGAGCCAGCCTGAGTTCAAGTTGCAGCTCAACTGTTACTAGCTATGTGGCCTTGTGCAAGTTACTTAAGCCTCAGTTTTCGTCAACTGTGCAATGGGAGTAATAACACTAATAATCTGCCTCCTGAGTTACTGGAAGGCTGTTAAAAAGATAATAGGTATAAAGCACTCAACATAGGAGTATTCTTTTTTTTTTTTTTTTGAGACGGAGTCTTACTCTGTCACCCAGGTTGGAGTGCAGCGGCGTGATCTTGGCTCACTGCAATCTCCACCTCCCAGGTTCAAGTGATTCTTGTGCCTCAGCCTCCCGAGGAGCTAGGATTATAGGCACGCACCACCACGCCCGGCTAACTTTTGTATTTTTAGTAGACATGGTGTTTCACCATGTTGGTTAGGCTGGTCTCAAATGCCTGACCTTGTGATCCACCTGCCTCAGCCTCCCAAAGTGCTGGCATTACAGGCGTGAGCAACCATGCCAGGCCAGTAGTATTCTTACCACTCTAGCTCTCTCAACACTGTAGGTCTATTGCTTACAGTGACTCGCAGTGAATTCTTCTAAGTCCTCTCTTTTTCTTATCTAACCAAATCAGGTAAATACATTTGGTTCCTCTAGCACCCCCTCACCAGAAGGATCTCCCAGGCTTTCAGTCATTTCAGCTGTTCTTTTCTGAACCATCTTCAAGTTTCACTGGTGCTCTTCAGTTTTAGGATTTCTAACTGGACGCAGTCCTCTGAAAAATGCCTACTTAGAGAAACAGAACTGTTCATGACTTCAAAATTACATCAAAGTGTTCTTGGAAAAGGTTTGTGAAGCCTTCAGCCTTTCCATTAGTAGCAGGAGTGGACTATTATTAGAATGCACTTCTGCACTGATCTTGTTGGGTTTAGTTCTGATTCTGAAGGAGGAAATTACAGGATGTTTCTTTTGACAGGATTGGAATCACAGAAGGTTGTGATGGTTGGTAATGATGTGTTGTCCTCTGTTTAGTACTGACAAAAAG
Source organism: Symphalangus syndactylus (assembly GCF_028878055.3). Taxonomy (NCBI): domain Eukaryota; kingdom Metazoa; phylum Chordata; class Mammalia; order Primates; family Hylobatidae; genus Symphalangus; species Symphalangus syndactylus. The sequence goes on along the minus strand of NC_072439.2, from coordinate 48,286,001 downwards.
TTGAATTGTTTTACTTTTTTTTTTTCAGTAGAGGAGATAAATTAGACTGGGAAGAAAAGTGTTCTGAATTTAAAAGAATTTAGAAAGCCAGTATTCTTTCTAATATATATTAGAAAGAATCTATCTCAGCCAGGTGGGGTGGCTCATGCCTGTAATCCCAGCACTTTGGGAGGCCAAGCCAGGCAGATCACCTGAGGTTGGGAGTTCAAGACCAGCCTGGCCAACATAGTGAAACTCTGTCTCTATTAAAAATAAAAATAAAATTAGCCAGGCATGGTGGTGCATGCTTGTAATCCCAGCTAGCCAGGAGGCTGAGGCAGGAGAATCGCTTGAAACTGGGAGGTTGCAGTGAGCTAAGATTGCACCATTGCACTCCAGCCTGGGCAACAAGAGCAAAAATCCATCTCAAAAAAAAAATTAATGAAAGAATCTATCTCATTCTAATATTCTTTCTAATATATATTAGAAAATAATGCACTGAAATATATATCAAGAAAATACTGTTGAGGCCAAGCGCAGTGGCTAATGTGTATAGTGCCAGCATTTTGAGAGACTAAGGTGGGAGGATTGCTGGAGGCCAGGAGTTTAAGACCAGCCTGGGCAACATGGCGAAACCCCATCTCTACAAAAAATACAAATAATTAGCCAGGCGTGGCAGCAGGCGCCTGTAGTCCCAGCTACCCAGGAGGCTGAGGTGGGGGGATCACCTGAGTCCAGGAGGTTGAGGCTGTAGTGTGCCACTGCACTTACAGAGTGAGACTTTGTCTCAAAAAAAGAAAAAGAGAATACAGTTGAAAATACCGTCACTAACCAGAACCTAACTCCCCGGAACCACTACATACATATATGTATGTATGTATATGTATACTTTCTCCTGAAAGTATAGAATAAAAAACTAGTTGACTTCAGTGGTTAATAAAAAATCAACTGCTTTTTTCCTCATATGTTTGTTGGCTGCCCTAATGTCTTCTTCTGAGAAGTGTCTGTTCACGTCCTTTGCCCATGTTTTAATTTTTTTTTCTCATAAATTTGTTTAAGTTCCTTGTAGACTCTGGATATTAGACATTTGTCAGATGGGTAGATTGCAAAAATGTTCTCCCATTCTACAGGATGTCTGTTCACTCTAATGATGATTTCTTTTGCTGTGCAGAAGCTCTTTAGTTTAATTAGATTCCATTTGTCTATTTTTGTTTTTGTTGCTCTTGCTTTTGGCGTTTTTGTCATGAAATCTTTGCCCATGCCTATGTCCCAAATGGTTTTTATAGTTTTGGGTTTTATATTGAAGTCTTTAATCCATCTTGAGTTAATTTTTGTAAAAGGTGTAAGGAAGGAGTCTAGTTTCAATTTTCTGCACATGGCTAGCCAGCTCTCCCAGCACTATTTAGTAAATAGGGAATCCTTTCCCCATTGCTTGTTTTTGTCAGGTTTGTCAAAGATCAGGTGATTGTAGGTGTGCAGGCATATACACCATGGAATACTATGCAGTCATAAAAAGGAATGAGATCATGTCCTTTGCAGGGGCATGGATGGAGCTGGAAGCCATTATCCTCAGCAAACTAACGCAGGAACAGAAAATCAAACACCGCATGTTCTCACTTATAAGTGGGAGCTGAACGATGAGAACACATAGACACATAGTGAGGAACACCACACACTGGGGCCTGTTGGGGGGTGTGAGGAGAGAGAGGATCAGGAAGAATAGCTAATGAATGCTGGGCTTAATACCTGGGTGATGGGTTGATCTGTGTAGCAAACCACCATGGTACATGTTTGCATATGTAACAAACGTGTACATCCTGCACATGTACCCTGGAACTTAAAATAAAAGCTGAAGAAAAAAATTAACTGCTAGTATAAGTTAACCCAATGTCTTATTTCACATATATATGACACTGACATATTGATATATACATGTCAATATATATATAATATTGACCTGAAATTTAATCTCAGTAGAAGAAGAGATTATGGTCTGTTTTGCCTCTGCTGTACCCTCAGTCTCTAGAAGAGTACCTGACAAAGAGTAGGCATTCAGTCAAGATTTGTTAAAAGGATTGATGAATAAATGAATGAATGAAAATACTATGTTTGGTACTGGAAAAATGAGAAGTGATGTTCAGAATTATGAAGCAGAGGCATCGTGAGGTCTGTAATCATCAATATAATATTAGTCGTCTCACAATGAAACTGTACCTCTTAAACCAGAGCAGTTATTTTTTAAAGTATTTAGAAATATGCTGACAAAATACTGCTTTTTAAAAAGAAAGTTGATTAACTGGAAATATTATTTCGCCAGAATGGTCCACATTTCCAATTAATTGAGGCTTCAAATTTAAAGAAGAAAGAAGCAGACTCTGAGAGGATGAATGATTATATTTGTGCAATTTTTGCATTTGATAAAAAAGCTGTATGAAAATCTCCCCCTCAGCTAGTATGTCCAGATGTTCTGATGAGCTTTGATGTTCCCTTGTGTCATCTTTGAGAACAGACCTCCCTAGTTTAAGCTCCATATTAGTTTTCTTAATTGAAACTAAATAACATTGGCACAGAAGGTCTTGTATGAGCCTTTCAGAGATGTAGAAGATCAGAAGCAGAGAAGGGGAAGGTGGAGATTAGTTGTTAGTTCTAAATTGTGGTTGCAACCTCACGGTAGATAATTGGGCATTTTACAAAGCAAATTAAGGCAAATTATGGTAATGCTCCAATTTGCAATTTGTATAATCTAGACACAAATTTATGTAATTACTTTTCAGAGTTAAAAATGATAGACAATTGCCTCAGGGCCTGTTGTAAACAATAGTAATGAATTTTTATACATTCAGCATGAAAAGAATCAATCTTATATTCATGACACTGGTACATTTGGAGTCTCATCCCAATTTTCTTTCTTTTTTTTTTCTTTTTTTTTCTTTTTTTTTGAGATGGAGTCTCACTCTGTCGCCCAGGCTGGAGTGCAGTGGCGTGATCACGGCTCACTGCAACCTCCGCCTCCTGAGTTCAAGCAGTTCTCCTGCCTCAGCCTCCTGAGTAGCTGGGATTGCAGGCGCTCACCACGCCCAGCTAATTTTTGTATTGTTAGTAGAGACAGGGTTTCACCATGTTGGTCAGGCTGGTCTCGAACTCCTGACCTTGTGATTTGCCCACCTCAGCCTCCCAAAGTGCTGGGATTACAGGCGTGAGCCACCGCGCCCGGCCTCATCCCGAATTTCTATAATTTTTTTTCCCTTTATTTTTTGAGATGGAGGCAAGAGCTACATAGGCTACCTGGGCTGTTGCCATTCCATTGTTTGAAAGCATAAGCCTGATATTATCTGTCCTGACCAGCCCATGAAATTTCCTGAGGCAGCACTCCACCTGCTTAAGTAGTAACTTAGCACTGCCCCCCAGCAATGTGTCCCACTTATGCTGGGGACTTTCTACAAGTGGGTGCTTTGCACTTGTCCACATACCAGTCTGTCAAATGCAGTCAGCACATGGCATCCGCCGGGTCCTCCTCCAGCTGCACTTCCTGATGCCTGTCTGCCATCTAATCCCTACCACAGCCAACCACCACTGTCTGAGGTGAGGATGCTGGTGTCTATGCCAAAGGTGCTGTATTCTCAGGGTGTGAGTGTGGTGTGGGGTTTTGTATAGAGGAAGGGAGAAAGTCTCTCTTTCTAATTCTCTGCTACCCTTGGTCATGTGGGCCCTTAAGCAGATCTGATTACATTTAGAGTCCTTTCTATTCTTCCAGCTTCTGGCCTTTACCCTCTCCCAGAACCTTAAAGTCTCCCAAGAAAATAGATCTGTCAGCATCTGGCACTAATTCCATGGCCAGAACCTCAAACTTTCTCTTTTTTTTGAGACAGGGTCTCGCTCTATCACCTAGGCTGGAGTGCAGTGACACGATCTCGGCTCACCGCAACCTCCACCTACCGCGTTCAAGTGATTCTCCTGCCTCAGCCTCCTGAGTAGTACAGGTGTGTGCCACCATGCCGGGTTAATTTTTGTATTTTTAGTAGAGACAGGGTTTCACCATGTTGGCCAGGCTTGTCTCAAACTCCTGACTTCAGGTGGTCTGCCCACCTTGGCCTCCCAAAGTGCTGGGATTATAGGCATGAGCTACTGCGCCTGGCCCAGAACCTCAAACATTCTTTTGGGAACATTCCTCCAGTTTCTAGTTGTCACTCCCCACTCCACCACCAGGCTGGACTAAGGCATCAGTACAACATAGGTGCTATAATCATCATCTCTCCCGTCTCCTTTGAGACATTCTGTCAACCAAACTCATGTCCTCTAATCAGTCACAAAGCAGAAGACTCCATGTACATCAAAGGTTACATATGGGTTTAGCGTGAGGGTGATTGGAACCACAGTGAGGAATGGGGTGAATGTGTCAGTCACCCCATTAGCAGTCAGTCAGCCAAAATGCTCTCTTATATGAGGAGATATTTCTCTCCAATTTCTCCAATGATGAAATAAAACCTGACAACCTTATTCTCCACACGCAACATACTTTCCCTCAGTGAATCATTTAGGTAGGCACTGCCAGTCCTTCCAGTGCCTGGGGTTAGTCATCCCTTTGAGTCATTTCCTCATATGCCCCCAGATGAGTATTTGTGTTTATTGGGCACTTTATGACTGGATAGCATCCCCTTCTCTGTCCTCCAGAGCCAGGATGAACACAGCCTAAGCTACTCACTCCTGCTCTGAGGCATCTCAGAGTTCACAGCTGATGCTTCATATGGGACTGCTCAGTTTATTCCAAGGAGACAGTCCTTTTGTTTTCTCTCCACTACTTCTTTCTTTACTCAGCCACAATTGTATCTTCCTGCCATCCCCACTGGAGATAGCTTTGACTTCTGGTTTAGTGAAAAATCTGTTTTTCTTCCTACTGTACTCTCAACATTCAATGCTTCTATGAACAATACATTAGTGGGTTTTTTTTTTTTTCCCACACTGACCAATATTCTCACACCAGTTGACACTGGAAATAGCGTCAGATCCCACAGGTTAAGGGCTCAGTCCCATGAGGCTATCCACCACTTCAGATGCCAGTTGCAAGTAGTAGGTCCCCAGGTTACCATAACTTCTACTGGACTTGGCTACAAATTGGAGGTTCCCATGACTCCGTTCTCAGGTTCAATAATTTACGAGAATGGCTCATAGAACCCAGGAAAACAGTTTACTTGTTATTGCCAACTTATTAGAAAGGATATTTTAAGAGATACAAATGAACAGCCAGATGGAAGAGATGCATAGGACAAGGTATGGGGCATGGGGCATAGTCATGCCACCCTCCCAGCACCTCCATGTGTTCAGCAACCCAAAGGTCTCTGAACTCCAGAGGATGGGGAATGGGTCTGAACTTTCCAAGCTTCTAATCATGGCTTGGTTTTGCTGGTGTCCAGCCTTCATCCAAGAACCTACTGAGGGTTGCCTCATGAGAACAAAAGACACTGTTGTCACCCAGGGATTTCCAAGGGATTAGGAGCTCTGCATCAGGAACTGGGGGAAAAAAACAAATATTAGAAACAAAGATGCACCTAGCACCTCTATTGCTTAGGAAATTACAAGGGTTTTAGGAGCTCTGTGCCAGGAATTGAGGATAAAGACCAAAATATGTATTCCTTATTGTAAATCACAGTATCGTACTTCTCTTCCTTAATGTTCTCCTGACTTTAGTCAGTATGAAATCCAGCCACTTTTTAAGAAGGAAAATATTGAGCAATCATATTATTTAAAGAATCATTGGCTAGGGCATACCAGTATTAAAAGGAGCAAGCTGGGTGGGATGTCTCCTGCTTGTAATCTCAGTAACTTGGGAGGCTGAAGTGGGAGGATGGCTTAAGCCCAGGAGTTCGAGACCAGTCTGGGCAATGTAGCGACACCCTGTCTCTAAAAAAAAAAAGAAATAAAATTAAAAATAAATAAATAGGCTGGGCACGGTGACTCACGCCTGTAATCCCAGCACTTTGGGAGGCCAAGGCAGGCAGATCATCTGAGGTCAGGAGTTCGAGATCAGCCTGACCAACATGGTGAAACCCTATCTCTACTAATATACAAAATTAGCTGGGCATGGTGGCGAGTAGCTGTAATCCTTGCTACTTGGGAGGCTGAGGCAGGAGAATTGCTTGAACCTGGGAGGCTGAGGTTGCAGTGAGCCGAGATCACACCATTGCACTCCAGCCTGGGCAACAAGAGTGAAACTCCGTCTCAAAATAAATAAAAAAATACATACATACATACATACCGAAAGAAGTAAACAAAAAGGTTTCTGAATTCTGAAATGGGATTTCTGTATACTAGAAATTTCTATAACTTGACATTTAGAAATTGTTACAACATTCTAGATAACAACCAAATAAAATTATTAATGAGGTGTGGTTCCTTTGGAAAAAAGCCCTGAATTAATTTAATTCATGGATATAAAGATACTGTGCAAGTTAATATCAATTTGCCAACTCAAATTAATATGAGTCCAAAAGTGAATAAATACTTTTACATTTAACTTGTTTTTGTTGCCTGGACATTATGAACACTTTTCCACTTTGCATCTAGGATAATGTAATCCTTTTCAAAGTCAATATACATCTCTAGCTTATAGTTCTAAGATAAAGCCAGCACCATATTTTAACTGTAAATATTCTACTCAACTAGCAATTCTACTTCTTTTACAATTTGTGATTCACTTTTTCTATTCTAAATATCAAAAATGCAGAATTATAGGAATTTGAGGAGGGATATTATAAGGGTGTTTAAAAATAATTATAGATGTATATTATCTAGTTATATATGGTATATAGTTATTACAGTTATACATGTTATAAGTCACAATACTCAGCATTACTTATCAAGGCTTACTATGCATCTGACACCTTGCCACGTCTTTACCTACATTATCTCATTTGAAGTACAGAGAGTTTTAACTCCCATTTTACAGATGAGGAAACTAATGCTCAGTGATGCTAAGTAACTTGCTCAAGTTAATAGTCTAAGTGGGAGACCCAGGATTTGAACTTGCATCTCTCTGACCCCAGGGGTTATGCACTTAACCTCTATGCTCTGATGTAGAAAAGGCAGAGAACCAATTAAAAAAAATTAAATTCCAGATGTGCAAAAGTATATATAACTCACTTTTCTATCCTTTTACAGAACTGTCATATTCATTAATTTTAGGCATGGGTCTAGAAAAGGTAAATGCTGGAATAGATGAGGCGTTAAGAGCAAGAGGACCTGAGGCATACCAGGACCAGTGGGTAGAGTATGCCAATGCACAGCCAAAAGAAGCAGAAATCTTGATGGTACTTCAGATTAAATTTGGGTTAAAGAGCTTAATTTGATTCCCCAGCATTTTATTTATTTATTTATTTATTTATTTATTTATTTATTTATTTATTTTGTTTGTTTGCTTTTTGGGATTGAGTCTCACTCCATAGCCTAGGCTGGAGTGTGGTGGCGCAATCTCCGCTAACTGCAACCTCCATCTCCCAGGTTCAAGTGATTCTTCTGCCTCAGCCTCCCGAGTAGCTGGAATTACAAGTGTGAGCCACCATGCCTGGCTAATTTTTGTATTTTTCCTAGAGCTGGGGTTTCTCCATGTTGGCCAGGCTGGTCTTGAATTCTTGGCCTCAAGTGGTCCACCCTCCTCAGCCTTCCAAAGTGCTGGGATTACAGGCGTGAGCCACCTCAGCTGGCCATATTTTTTTATAGAGACAGAATCTCACTATGTTTCCCAGGCTGATCTCAAACTCCTGGGCTCAAATGATGGGCCTGCCTCGGCTTTCCAAAGTGCTGGGATTACAGGTGTGAGCCACCATGCCTGGCCCCTCCCTAACATTTATTAAACTTGTTTGCTGGCCATCATGCTAGACACTTTTGCATACATATTTATTTTAATTGATCTGAATAAGAATAGTCTTCAAAGCATCTGCAGCATTTACCACAGACATTTTCCTCAGCCTTTTAAATATATGAAACACCTGAGAAATATTTGTGAGCCTTGTATAATCATTTTTTTAAAGATCTGAAATCTCTCCTTTTAGATTAATACTTAAACAATTGATGAAGATAATATCTCTTATTTGGGCATTACATTTTTCTTCTGGTACTTCAGAGATTAATCATATTCATCCTAAAATTAGTGACTACGAATCTTCTTTGGCAGGATGGCCCAACTTCCATTATAAATATCATAGACATTTTGCTTTTTTACCCCACCATGTTTAAGAAAAAAAAAAGTATGTGTGTATGTACAGAGTCAAGGAGCTAACAGGCCAGGCATGGTGGCTCACGCCTGTAATCCCAGCACTTTGGGAGGCTAAGGAGGGCAGATCACGAGGTCAAGAGATCGAGACCATCCTGACTAACATGGAGAAACCCCGTCTCTACTAAAAATACAAAAATTAGCTGGGCGTGGTGGCGGGCGCTTCTAGTCCCAGCTACTCAGGAGGCTGAGGCAGGAGAATCGCTTGAACCCAAGAGGTGGAGGTTGTAGTGAGCCAAGATTGTGCCACCACACTCCAGTCTGGCGATAGAGGGAGACTCTGTCAAAATAAACAAACCAACATACAGGAGATAAATGATTCTGAACTTCAAAAAAGTTACTTTAAGTTACATATCAGGTTTTGAAGGAATCTACAACTTTTCTGGTGGTTGGTTTCTTCCTTCTACTACCCGCCATAGTTTAACCATCCGATTTAATGCCTGATAGGTCATTCTGTAACACTTTCTATGTCTCCTACATGGCTGCTCTGAGTCAAAAGTGTGAAGGAAATCTTGAGTTTCTTCTTCATTGTCTCAGTTGATTTTTCTCCTCTTTATTGTCCTGTCTTCCCCATTGCCTTTTTCAACAACTTGTCTCTCAAAAAACTGCCCTCACAAACACACAGAAACATTTTGGTACCTTCTCCGCCTTGTCTGTTTCAAAATGATTTCTCCTTGTCACATTCTTAACCTCTTTCCCTCAACAACATTGCTGTTTCCTCTAGGCTAGGCAGCTGATCTGAGCGGGATTTCAGGAGACAGTTCCTTCCCAACACAATACCACCAGGAAAGGAAGCGAGATTCCATCCTGTGCCAGTCCTTATATTTTACACATATGATCTCCTAATAAGAGATCTGGAGGAAGGCATAGCTATCTCCATTTCACAGGATCAGGGTCAGAGAATTAAGCAGTTTGCCCAAGTTCATAAAGCTAGGAAATGCCTAGTTGGCATTAGTTCATGCTAATTCACTTTGAAACACAAAATTCATGCTATTTCACTATGTCATCTTGCTTTCTACCACATTCAGAATCAAACTCAAAATTTATCAGTCTAGCAATCATAGATTTCCTTGATCAGAGTCAAGTTTTTTCTTTTCTTTTTGAGATAGGGTCTCACCCTGTCACCCAGGCTGGAGTGCCATGGTGCAATCTCAGCTCAGTGCAGCCTCTGCTTCCAAACAACAATAACAAAAGAACTGAACAATGACCAAAAAAAAAAAAAAAAAAAAAAGCAACCCACGACTTTTTAACTGAACAAGCAAGTGGGTGAACTGAAGAAGATGATTTATGTTGGGTTCAAATTAGTAGCCTGAAAGAACAATTGGAAGAAGTATCTCAAAATAAGGAGCAATAATTCAAAGAGGTAGAAATCATAAGCAAAAAGATAGCAGACTTGGAAGAAAGATCCAGGAGACCTACATGCAAATATTAGAAAAACATAAGAGCACAGATTGAGGAGAGGCAAAGTTAGTTAAAATTAGATTTATTCAAGTCAGCAGATAGAAATGTATTACCAAGGTCCACACACTTAGACATATTCTGGTAAGATTTCTGAACTCCAAGGATTAAGATAAATCTTATAAAGAGACAGAAAGATCAAGCATGCAAATATCTATCTATAGACACATACATATACATATAGAAGAGGAAGAGGAAGAAGAAGAAGAGGAAGAAGAAGAGGAAGAAGAAAGAAGAAAGAAGAAGAAGAAGAAGAAAAAAAGAAGAAGAAAAGAAGAAGAAGAAAAAGAAGGAGAAACATTAGACTGATACAGGACTGTGTCATCTACAACTCAGGAGCTAATAAAAATTACTAATATCAGACAGAAAAGAACTACAATCCAATAATTTTATATCTGAGGCAAGATATCTTTTTTTTTTGTCAGGAGAAAAACTATATTTGTGGCTATGCAAGAATTCATAGAAAATATCATCCTCCTATTCCATCTTAGGGAAACCAGGTCAGAGTAGAAGGTGAAGAGAGGAAACAAAAATGGCAAGCAGTATAGCTTGCAGTAAGTAAAGTTAGATGCAAATAGGTGTTAACAGAGTGAGATTAATATAATAGCTAAATAAGCAATTTTTAAAAAGAAGAATTTACTGCAAGAGAAATCTAATAATAGCCTAGAACCCAAAGTATTAAGCCATATCAGCAAAAAAGGTATTTGAAAGTAGAATAGGGCCAGGTGCGGTGGCTCACACCTGTAATCCCAGCACTTTGGGAGGGCAAGGTGGGCGGATCACCTGAGGTCTGGAGTTCTAGACCAGCCTGACTAACATGGAGAAACCCCATCTCTACTAAAAATACAAAATTAGCCGGGCGTGGTGGTGCATGCCTGTAATCCCAGCTATTCAGGAGGCTGAGGCAGGGGAATCGCTTGAACCCGGGAGGCAGAGGTTGCAGTGAGTCGAGATGGTGCCATTGCACTCCAGCCTGGGCAACAAAAGCGAAACTCCATCTCAAGAAAAATAAAATAAAATAAAAAAGAAAGTATAATAGATTCTATTCTATAAACATTTAAAGGTAAACTGGCAGGAAGAATGGAGAAGTAAAGGTATTCAAAGGCCTCATTTATTGGTGGGAACAGTGAAAAAAAGAGTGATTTGGTTGAAAGGAAAAAGGATGTGGATTTCATATGATAGTCCAGAAACTTATGTGTGATGATAAAGGGAAGATAATTAACAAGAAAATGAGAATGTAGAGCAACCTGAACAAATCAGCAAAAATGAAGAAAGAAAAAAGAGGAAATGCAAAGTAAGACCAAAGATAAACATTAAATAAGATAGAATGAATAAAATAGTTGTTTACTTAACATGAATGGGCTAAATTTTCTATTGAAAAACAGAGACTGGCAGGTTAGGTTAAATAACAAAATTAAGCAATACACTGTTTATTGGTTTTTTAATGCTTAAAACAAAGTGAGTTTTTTAAAGACTGAAAAATGAAATGGACAAAGAGATATCACAAAGAGGAAGCAGAAATTCTTATTAATACCAGGTGGGCAGAATTTAATCTTAAAACCACCAATGATATTAAAGATGAGTAACATACAATGATAAAAAGAACTTTTTTTTTTTTTTTTTTTTTTGAGACAGGGTCTCACTTTGTTGCCCAAGCTGAAATACAGCAGCATGATAATAGTTCACTGCAGCCTTGAACTCTCGGGCTCAAGCGATCTTCCTATCTTGGCCTCCCAAAACACTAGGATTACAGGCATCAGTCACCATGCTGGGCCAAAAAGTACAATTTAGGTAAAAGATATACTAGTCATTTCTTTGTATGTATTAGATACAGCAGCTAAATACATAAACTGTTAGAAATGCAAGGAGAACTTCATTTAGAAATATATACGATATATGTCTTTCAGAATTATCCAAATCCAGTGGGGCAAAAAATAGTAATAATGACAAACAGAAATTAAACAGTAAAACTACTGAAATGATGGGATTTAGGACATACTACCCCAAAATATGGCAGCTTGCCATATTGAATATTTTAAGCTGAAGGAATCTGAAAAATGGCAGGTACAGAAAGGACACTCTGACTCTTTCTTCTCCCCTGAAATATGACGTAAGACCCTCATATGAGAGGTACCTTCCTGATACTCAGAGAGAAGGACACCTTTATCACCGAAGATGGGAAGATGGAGGGATGTTGAGAGGAATTCAAACCAATAGGCCTTGCTAAGTTTCCTCCAGTTTGCTATCCTAGCTCAAACCCTCTCTGCCCCATCATATTTTTCCACAACTTTCTACTCTTTGTCAAACCTAGTATAAAAATACTCAGGGTTAACTATTTCTTTGGGTCTTCATTTCCATTTCTGTGTTATGTAAAACAGACTTTAAATAAATTTGTATTCTTTTCTCTTGTTAATCTGTATCTTACAGCCCCAGCAAACAATCTAGAAGTGAGAAGATATTTTTCCTCCCCTACAATAGTAAACCATATATCCTTTGAGTAGAAAGTATTAAGTAGAAAATATTCATATTTTTGCATGTTCATGGAGTATTTATGACATTTGGTCATACTCTTGGTTGAAAAAAACTTAACTTTTTTTAAAGGTCAATTTTACAGGTCATATTCTCTAATAAAACTCAGAAATAAGAAATAAAGAATGACAAAAATTCTAAATACTTATGAAAAAACAACAACACTTCAATAAAGTAACAACACTTTAATAAAGTAACAACACTTTAATAGCTCTAGGTCAAAAAGAAAATAAAAACCAAAATTAAAAATTATTTCAAAGCAATGGCAAGAACTACTATTTATGTCAAACCAATAAGACATGGAAATCTATGAGAGGAATATTTGTAGCTTTAAGTGCCTTTACCATTAAAGATTAAGAGCTGAAAAGTAAAGAACAATACTCATCTTTAAGAAATTAGAAAAAGAAAACAAAACCAAACCAAAGTGGAAAGATTAAAATAGTGAAGAAGGAAAATAATGAACGAGAAAGCAAAATAATAAGTAAAATAGCAGAAAGGATAAATAGACCTAAAAAGGAAAATCAGTAGAAGCCTGACTAAGAGAAACATACACAAGGTAAGAAATAAGAGACAGACAATCAAATATAAGACACTGAAAACATTATAAGAGAATATTAGATTCAATGGCAACATTTCAAAAAACCTACAGGGAATAACTGATGTTCTTGCAAAATATAAACTAACACAATTGACCCAAGAAGAAACATAAAACTTGAGTAGATCAAATGCTACAGAAGAGAGAGAAGGAGGCTTAAAAGACCTACTATCTAAAAAAATCACCAGGACCAGATAGATTGTGATAAGTTCTAGCTGATCTTTAAAAACAAACAAGTAAACCAGGTAATTCATATGGAACTGGTACTTTTCCAGAATATAGAAAAAGCAATCTCTGGCCTTTCCTTTTTCCTCTTCATCATTTTTCCTCTCTTTAATGTTAGTCTCCCCATCTACCTCACCCAAATATTTTGGCTCATTTAACTGTCTTCACAGACTTGCTGGTTTCAACATCACTGCTCCTTGCCCCTTTCCCGACCACCTTCCCTCATCAAAATGTCTGCCTCTTCTGGCAGCTGGTCAAGCTGGGCCTTAGGAGAGCAATGTTGGCCTGCCCAGATACTGCTCGAGAGTTTTACTCTGGAGGTGCTCCTTTGAGCTAGAAGGCCCATCTTCCGTCCATGGAGAACACTGACTCCCTCTCCGAGGTCTGCTGTTTTTAGGCTTCCAGTAACAGAATACCAACTCAAAATGTCCTAAACAATAAGAGAATTTATTATCTTAAGTAATTCGATCGATTCCATGGTTCAGCAATATCATCTAGAATCCACCTTCCTTCTCTGTGCTGCTATTTATGACACTCACTTCATTGTAGGGTTGCTTTTCCTCATTGTCATAATATGGCTACCAGCACAACTGGGTACACGTGTGTCCTTGTCCATGTGCAGGATTCGAAGACAACTGGCTCTTTCCCCTGATAACTCTGGTGAAACACACCTCACATTTCTTTAGCCCAATCACAGGTAGGGGACACAGCTGGCTTTGAGTGATCATCTGAGGAAAGACTGTTAGAGACACAGCCACAATGCCCTTTTCAGTTCCCACCTCATTTTCCTAGTTGGTCAGCAGGGAAATCCAGCACTAACCACTAGGAATGCCCAACAGATATGGAATTTGTCACCATAAAGGGTACCAAGATATGCTATACCCCCCAAAATATGCCTTTTTGTTACGTTGAATATTTTAGCTAAAGGCCATTGAGACCAACACACACAGAAAAAGCTCTAAAAATAGGGCACAAATTTTCCTTTAATAAAGGAAATTTAGAACATTTCCATCTTTAAAGCTGTCTCCTTTTCCCTTACGGAGAAGAGGACTCAATAACTCTTATCAATGGAGAAAGCACTAAACAATCCTTGTTTACCATACTTTTCTTGGTCACCTTCCTATAACTTGCCTCCTGACCTAGAAGTCCCAAATCCCTTTTCCTTTATTTAGCTAAAAAATGGAATACTGTAAAAGCCTTAACCATCTGGCTGCCTCCTTGAGGAACATTTTTCTTTATAAACTCTGGTGTTACGTATGTAGCTATGTACATAATTAAAACTGTTTTTTTCTCTTGTTAATCTGTCTGTTATTTGTTTGATTCATGGACTCCAAGCCAATGAACCTAAGAAGGGTAAATAAAAATATTTTTTTCTACTCTGATAACCAATAGAAAAATTAATGCTTTGACACAGGAGATGCTTTTATTATTATTATTATTTTTACCACACCTCATCTTGATTAGTTACTTGTTTGTAGAAAGACTTCCCTCTTTGATTCTTTTGTTTTACAGCAGGAATGATTGAGATGAGCAGAGCATTATTTCAAATTCTCTCACAAGACTGAATTGTAAATCACTTACTGTTAAGACTGTGGCCAGTTGCCATTCAACTATACTTAATTCATACACTATTGCTATTGACATGTTTCTCAGGTGAGTGAAAAGTTTCTATGCCTCTGTATTTTAATTGGTTTAGCTCAAGTTTTTGGCTAAATGTGTTAAAGAAAAACAAAGCCAGTTAAAGCTAGTTAAAGATTATAAAGACAAACCAGTGTGGAACTGAGCTCAACTCCAATCCATATAGAGGCGACTGGGCATTTTAAAGGGAGAATGAGGGAGTGAAGAGAGAGAAACTGCCCGGCTCAACCAAAGTAATGGAAGTGAAAAATTACAATTATTGGGTAAAAGGGGTTGGCCAATGTGATTAGACCATCTGGGTTTGTTAACTAGTGCTTATCGAAGTTAGGCTCCTACCCTCCCACAGAGCCTGGGAGACAGGGGCCAAGTCTTCAGATGTTGGCTAGAACAAACAGTAAATTTTTCAACAACCTTGAGATTTCCCAGACAGGAACTTGAGGAGGGCTGGGTTGGCCGGGGTCAGGGCCTTGAGCTATGCTAGCGTTTAATCAAGTCTCTTGGTGGGGAAGTGGGCATGACAAAATCATTTGTGATGAGAGGAAAGAACAATTCTCAGATGTAGCCTAAAGAAATCACACTACAATAATGATTTTAATATTATAGCTGTTGAAATATGATTCTGCTTGGTCACTAAATTTATAATTTCACCTACTAATATAAAGTCAAATTAATACTGTGTATTGAACTTTTAATTGAATAGAGGACTAATGTGGACATTATGCCGCTGTCGTCCCTGAATACGTTCTTATGTAACAGAATAATAAAACCGGCTCCAAAGAGAGACTTAAATCCACTATTTGGAAAAACTTTTTAAAGTGGAAGAACAAGGTTTTGTGTCAAATAGTCAACATTTGTCCATTAGCTTTAAGTGATGATAGAAAATCATGGAGTTAGTAATAAAAACCTATATAGACATTTGAACAAGTAAATTAAATACAGAATAGAACTTTTTAGCCTTGTGAATTCTTTCATTGTAGAAACATTATTGAAACAACTGACAATAAATAATGCATGTTCTCTCTGGAGTTGTTAAAATAATATGTGCCAAATTAGTTCTCAGAATCTTTCCCCATGCACATTCACTCTTTGGGAACATATACGTGAAAATGTAAAAACTTTTATAAAGCTGATAAAAATGAAAAGCAATTCTAGTAAAACTGCCCATCATTCATTCATTATTGACTGTAAAATAGTGGTATCTTTGCAACCACAAGCAGTACTATGTGGAATAATTTGCTATAGAGAAATGGAGTAAATGTTTTGCTAACTCAGATATGCCTCTGGTGGGTTTGTTCTATATTGTATGCTGAAAGTCCAAAAGGAAAAAAATGTTGTCTTATTACAAACCACAGTTTGGACTTAGAAGATGACAATAGGTCATCTAAGATGAAAACAGCAAAACAATCCCAGTTGGGAATTTGCAAAACGTAGCTGAAAGGAGCCCCTCCAAGGTAAAACTCTCAAGCAGTACCTGGGCAGGCCAACATTGGTCTCTTAAGGCCCAGCTTCACCAGCTACCAGAGGAGGCCAGAGGAAGCCTAGGAGATCAGAATGGTTTCGGGGGACAGTTCCAACTATTCCCCATAGGCACACTGCCCAGGGTTGCCTCAGGACCTGTTCACTACATCCTGGCTGTTACAGCCAATTCATTGTGACTCAACTAGCCACATATACAGCTTGGGCTGCTGCTCCAAAGGGTACAAGCCATTAGCCTTGGCAGCATCCAGGTCCACATGGCACTAATTCTGCAGGCATGCAAAATGCCAGAATGATGGAGGTGTGGAGGCTTCCACCTAGATTTCGGAGGATGTCATGGAAAACCTGGGAGCCCAGGCAGAAACCTGCCACAAGGGTGGAGCCACCAGAGGAGCTCCCACAGGGGCAATGCCTAGTGGATCTGTGGGAACGTGGCCACTGTCGAGACCACAGAATTGTACAGCTACTGGCAGTGTGAAACACTTACCTGGGAAAGCTACAGGCACCAGACTCCAACCCATGCAGCAAGGCCACTGGGGTGGGCTTTCTGAGGCCTTGGGGACCCAGTCCCCATACCAGGGTGTCCAGGAGGCAGCACATGGAGTGAAAGATTATTTTGGAGCATTAAGATTTAATTGTCTGCCCTGCTGGTTTTAGATTTGTATGGGGCCTGTTCTTCCCTTCTCTTGGCCTATTTTTCCCTTTTGGAGTGGGAATGTTTACCCAATGTCTGTCCCACCATTGTATCTTGAAAGTAAATAAGTTTTAAAAAAAATTTTCGCAGGCTCTCAGATGAGACTTTGAACTTTTGATTTGGTGATGGAGCACATTAAGACTTTTGAAACTATTGGGAACAAGTGTTTCTATTTTGTATGCGAGAAGAACATGACTTTTGGGGCCTGGGACAAAATGCTATGGTTTAGATTTGGTTTATTACTCTCAAAACTCACGTTGAAATTTGATCCCCAGTTTGGCATTGTAGGGAGGTGGAGCCTAGTGGGAGGTGCTTGGGTCACAAGAATTAATCCCTCATAAGTAGATTAATGCCCTTCCATAGGAGTGGGTGAGTTGTTGCCCTCACAGAATGGAATTATTTACCAGAAAGCATGTTGTTACAGCAGAGAGCTTTGCTTCCTAGACTCTCGTTTCCCCCTTCACCATGTGATCTCTTTGCACATCCTGCTCACTTTTCTGCTTCTCCACCATGTTTTTAGCCAGAATGTAGCCTCACCAGAAGTTGGGTGCTATGTTGTTGAACCTCCCAACCTACATAATTGTGAGCTAAATAAACCTCTTTTCTTTATAAACTATCCAGCCATAGGTATTCTGGTATAGCAACACCAAATGGACTAAGACAAGGGGAAAAAAAACACGATTATCTCAATTGATGTAGTAAAAGCATTTGACAAAATTCAACAGCCTTTCATAATTAAAAAAAGAAATCAACAAACTAGGAATAGAAGGAAACTGCCTCAGTATAATAAAAGCCATATGTGAAAAAACTCACCGTGAACATAAAACTCAATGGTGAAAGACTGAAAGCTTTTTCTCTAAAATCAGGCACAAAGCAATGATGCCTACTTTTGCTACTTCTATTCAACATAGAACTGGAAGTTGTAAACACAGTATTTAGGCAAGAAAAAGACATAAAAGACATCCAAATCAGAAAGAAAAAAGTAGAATTGTCTCTGTTCACAGATGATATAATCTTATATGTTGAAAACCCTAATTCATCAAAAAACTGTTAGAAGTAATAAATTCAGCAAAGAAGCAGGATACAAAGTCAATGCACAAAATTCAGTTGCATTTCTATACACTAAAAATGAACCATCTGAAAACAAAATTATAAAAACAATTTCATAGCAACTTAGATACTAACTTAAGTGAGAAAAAATGTAAATATTGAAAACTACAAAACATTGCTAAAAGAAATTAAAGAAGACATAAATAAATAGAAAGACATCCCATGTTCATGGATTGAAAGATTTAATGTTGTTGAGATGTCAGCGCTTCCCCAAGTCATCAACAGAGTCAATGCAATCCCTATTAAAATTTCAAAGATAGATTTTCAGAAATAGAAAAACCCATCCTAAAATTCATAGGCAAACTTAGGTGGTCCCTGAATAGCCAAAGCAATCTTGCAAAAAAACAAAGCTGGGTGTAATACAATTTGGATATTTGTCCCTTGCAAATCTCATGTTGAAATGTGATCCCCAATATTGGAGGTAGGGCTTAGTGGAAGGTGTTAGGGTCATGGGCATAGATGCCTTATTAATGGCTTGGTGCCATCCTTGCAGTAATGAATGCGTTCTTTTTCTGTGAGTTACCATAAGATCTGCTTGTTAAAAAGAGTCTGGCCCCTCGCTCCTCTCTCTCTTTCTTGTTGCCTCTCTCACCATGTAGCATGCCTGCTCCCCCTTTGCCTTCCATCATGATTTTAGGCTTCCTGAGGCCCTCACTGGAAGCAGATATTGGCATTATGCTTCTTGTACACTCTGCAGAACTGTGAGCCATAATAAACCTCATTTCTTTATAAATCACCCAACCTCAGGTATTTCTTTACAGAAATGCAAAGTAAACTTCTTGTACACACTGCAGAACTGTGAGCCAAAATACACTTCGTTTCTTTATAAATTCACCCAATCTCAGGTATTTCTTTACAGAAATGCAAAACAGATTTCTTGTACACTCTGCAGAACTGTGAGCCAAAATACACCTCATTTCCTTATAAGTCACCCAACCTCAGGTATTTCTTTTTTTTTTTATTATACTTTAAGTTTTAGGGTACATGTGCACAATGTGCAGGTTTGTTACATATGCATACATCTGCCATGTTGGTGTGCTGCACCCATTAACTCGTCATTTACATTAGGTATATCTCCTAATGCTATCCTTCGCTGCCCCACCACCCCACAACAGGCCCCAGTGTGTGATGCTCCCCTTCCTGTGTCATGCTCCCCTTCCTGTGTCCATGTGTTCTCATTGTTCAATTCCCACCTATGGGTGAGAACATGCGGTGTTTGGTTTTCTGTCCTTGCGATAGTTTGCTGAGAATGATGGTTTTCAGCTTCATCCATGTCCCTACAAAGGACATGAACTCATCCTTTTTTATGGCTGCATAGTATTCCATGGTGTGTATGTGCCACATTTTCTTAATCCAGTCTATCATTGATGGACATTTGGGTTGGTTCCAAGACTTTGCTATCGTGAATAGTGCCACAATAAACATACATGTGCGTGTGTCTTTATAGCAGCATGATTTATAATCCTTTGCGTATATACTCAGTAATGGGATGGCTGGGTCAAATGGTATTTCTAGTTCTAGATCCATGAGGAATCGCCACACTGACTTCCACAATGGTTGAACTAGTTTACAGTCCCACCAACAGTGTAAAAGTGTTCCTATTTCTCCACATCCTCTCCAGCACCTGTTGTTCCCCGACTTTTTAATGATCGCCATTCTAACTGGTGTGAGATGGTATCTCAACCTCAGGTATTTCTTTATAAAAATGCAAAACAGACTAATATAAAAGGATTCACACTTCTTGATTTCAAAACTTACTATACAGTTACAGTAATCAAAACACTGTGGTACTGGCATAAAGTCACACATACCCACCAATGAAATAAAAGAGAGAGTCCAGAAACATACCCTCACATATGTGGTGAAATGATTTTCAATAATGGTACTAAGATCATTCAATGGGGAAAACACCATTTTTTCAACAAATTGTGCTAGAAAACTGGATATTCACATACAAAAGAATACCCAGTTTTCTGACACCATATATCACCTTATCTAATACCATATATAAAAATTGACTAAAAATGGATCAAAGATTGTCTTTGACTGCTTTGTGTTGCTATAACAGAATAACTGAGACTGAGTGATTTATAAAGAAAAGTTGACTTAGCTCATGGTTCTGCAAGCTGGTAAGTTCAAGAAAGATAGTGCCAGCATTCATTTGGCTTCTGGTGAAGGCTTTTGTTGCATGTGTTGCAATGCAACATGGTGGAAGGTCAAAGGGGAAGTGGAAACATGTCAAGAGGCAAAACCTGAGGGGCATTCTGGCTTTATAACAACTCACTCTTGTAGGAACTAATCGATTCCTGCTAGAAGCAATTCAGTATTGTCAGAAAGAGAGCACATTCACTACTGCAAGAACAGAACCGAACCACACACAAGGGCAGAGTCCTCATGACCCAGGTACCTCCCATTAGGCTCCACCTCTTAGAGGTTTCACTTCCCAACATTGCCACAAAGGGAATTAAGGTTTCAATATGAGTTTTAGTGAGGAAAAACCATATTCAAACATAGCAAATAACTAAATGTAAAATCTAAGGCTGTAAAAGTCTTAGAAGAAAATATGAAAATAGCATCAAAACATTGGATTTGTCACTGATTTCTTGGATAAGACATGAAAGATGCTGGCTGGGTATTGTGGCTCTCAGCACTTTGGGAGGTTGAAACATTGAAGATTGCTTGAGTCCGGGAGTTCAAACCAGCCTGGGCAATGAGTAAGACCCTATCTCTACAAAAATATTTGTTTAAAAAATTAGCTGGACATGGTGGTGCATGCCTATAATCCTAGCTACTCAGGAGGCTGAGACAAGAGGATTGTGCTTGAGACGATGCTGGAGGCATCACACTACCTGACTTCAAGATATATTTCAAGGCTGTAGTAAACAAAATATCATGATATTGGTATACAAACAGACACATAGGCCAATGGAACAGAATACAGAACCCAGAAATAAATCCATGTATTTGCAGCCAACTGATTTTTGACAAAGTTGCCAAAAACATACACCGAAAAAAGGACATTGTCTTCAATAAATGGTGCTAGAAAAATTTGATATCTATATGCAGAAGAATGAAACTAGACCCCTATCTCTCACCACATACAAAAATGAACTCAAGATGGATTATAGACTTAAACATAAGATCCGAAACTGTAAAACTACTAGAAGAAAACATAAGAGAAACATTTTAGGACATTGGTTTTGACAAATATTTTATGATTAAGACCTCAAAAGTACAGGCAACTGAAACCAAAAATAGACAATTGTGACTATACTAAATAGTTTCTGTACAGCAAAGGAAACAATCTACTGAGTGAAGAGACAATCCACAGAATGGGAGAAAATATTTGCAAAATGTTCATTCAATAAAGGACTAATATCCAGAATATACAAGGAAATCTGAGAGCTCAACAGTTAAAAAAAAAAAAAAAAATCCTATTAAAAAGTGGGCAAAAGCCATGAATAGACATTTCTCAAAAGAAGACATACAAATGGCCAACAAAATGCTCTACATCACTAATCATCAGAGAAATGCAAATAAAAACCACAATGAGCTATCATCTCGTCCCAATTAGAATAGCTATTATCAAAAGACAAAAAATAACTAATGCTGGCAAGGATGAAGAGAAAAGGGAACTCTTATACACTGTAGGTAGGAATATCAATTAGTACAGCCATTATGGAAAACAGTAGGGAGATTTCTCAAAAAAACTAAAAATAGAACAACTACCATACAATCCAGCAATCCCACTACTTGGTATTTATCTAGAGGAAAAGAAATTGGTATATTAAAGGGATACCTGCACTCCCATGTTTATTGCAGTATTCACAATAGCAAGAATGTGGAATCAACCTAAGTGTCCATCAATGGATAAATGGATAAAGAAAATGTGGCATATATACATAATGTAATACTATTCAGCTGTAAAAAAAAATAATAAAATCATGTCATTTGCAGCAACATGAATGGAATGGGACATCATGTTAAGTGAGATAAACCAGGTTCAGAAAGACAAATATTGCATGTTCTTACTCATATGGGAGAGCTAAAAATGTTAATTTCATGGAGGTAGAGAGTAGAAAGATAACAGAGGCTATGCGTGGGTGGGGACAGGAGATAAAGAGAGGTTCGCTAACGGGTACAAACACAGTTAGAAGGAATAAGTTTTAATGTTCAATAGCAGAGTAGGGTTACTATAGTTAATAACAATGTATTGCATATTTCAAAATAGCTAGAAGACTTGAAATGTTCCCAACACATAGAAGTGATAAATACTTGAGGTGATGGACACCCCAATACCCTGACTTGATTATTACAGTCTATGCATGTAACAAAATATCACCTGTACCAGGCCGGGCGCGGTGGCTCACGCTTGTCATCCCAGCACTTTGGGAGGCCGAGGCGGGCGGATCACGAGGTCAGGAGATCAAGACCACGGTGAAACCCCGTCTCTACTAAAAATACAAAAAAATTAGCCGGGCGTGGTGGCGGGCGCCTGTAGTCCCAGCTACTCGGAGAGGCTGAGGCAGGAGAATGGCGTGAACCCGGGAGGCGGAGCTTGCAGTGAGCCGAGATCGCGCCACTGCACTCCAGCCTGGGTGACAGAGCGAGACTCCGTCTCAAAAAAAAAAAAAAAAAAAAAAAAAAAATATCACCTGTACCTCATAAATATGTACCAATATTGTCTATCAATAAAAATTGTGCATCAAAAGACAGTATCAACAGAGTAAAATGCAACCCACAGAATGGAAGAAAATATTTGTAAATGATATATCTGATAAGGGATTGATAGCCGAAATATAAATGGAACTCATAAAACTGAACAACAAAAAAGCAAACAACCCAATTCAAAAATGGGCAAAAGACTTTATAGGCATTTCTTCAAAAATATGCAAATGCCCAGTAAGGACATAAAAAGATGCTCAACCTCACTAATCATCAGGGAGATGCAAATCAAAAACTGCAAAGAGAGACCACCTCGCACCCATTAGGATGGCTACTGTAAAAAACAAAACAAAACAATTCCAGAAAATAACAAATGTTAAGCAAGGATATGGAGAAATTGGAACCCTTGTGCATTGTTGGTGGAAATGTAAAATGGTATGGTTGCTGTGGAAAACAGTCACAAACTGAAGAATTATCATGATCTAGCAATTCCACTTCTGGGAACACACGCAAAAAAATTGAAAGCAGAGATTCAAAGAAATGTTTGTATAGCCACGTTCATAGCAGCATAATTCATAACAGGTAAAATGTGGAAGTAACCCTATTATTCATCAACAAATATATTCATCAACAAATAAATAGATAAGTGAAATGCGGTACATACATACAATTGAAAATTATTCAACCTTTAAAGGAAGGAAATCCTTACACATGCTACAACATGGATGAACTTGAGGATACTGTGTTAAGTAAAACATGCCAGTTACCAAAAGACAAATACTGATTCCATTTATTTGAGATACTTATAAGTCAAAATCATAGAGACAGAAAGTGGTATACTGGTTGCCAGGGACTAGAAGAAGTGGTGAATGGAGAGTTATTCTGTAACAGGTACAGAGTTTCAGTTTTATAAGATTAAAATAGTTATAGAGATGGATCCTGGTGATAGTAGCACATTATGGGTGTATTTAACACACCTTTACACTGATCTATACATTAAAAAATGGTTAAGATGATGAATTTTATGTTATATATATTTCCACAATGAAAAAAATTAGAAAAAAATTTAAATTGGAATATTTCAATATAATATTTTGAAGAGACAGGGCCTTGCTCTGTTGCCTAGGCTGAAGTGCAGTGGCTTTATCATGGCTCACTGCAGCCATGTGATCTTCCTGCCTCAACCTCCCCAGTAGGTAGGATTGCAGGCACACACAACCATGCCTGGCCAATTTTTAAAATTTCTTATAGAGACAGGGTCTCAATTATGTTGACCAGACTAGTCTTGACCTCTTAGCCTCAAGCCATCTTCCTGCCTTCGTCTCCCAAAGTACTGAGATTACAGGTGTGAGCCATCCCACCCAACCACAGATGGTTTTTGTCTTTATAATTCTGTGTATTCCAAATTTTCACCAATGAATGTGAATTAATTTGGTAATTAATATAATTAACAAGAAAGGGGATTTTTTATGTGTTCAGGGGTAAGCTCTACCTACAGGAAAAATTATATAGAGAAACCAATTCCTTTTTTTTTTTTTTTTGAGGCAGAGTCTCGCTCTGTTGCCTAGGCTGGAGTGCAATGGTGCGATCTCGGCTCACCGCAACCTCCGCCTCCCGGGTTCAAGCGATTCTCCTGCCTCAGCTTCCCGAGTAGCTGGGATTACAGGCGCCTGCCACCACGCCCGGCTAATTTTTGTATCTTTATTAGAGACGGGGTTTCACCATGCTGGCCAGGCTGGTCTCGAACTCCTGACCTCAGGCGATCCGCCCGCCTCGGCCTCCCAAAGTGCTGGGATTACAGGCATGAGCCACCGCACCCGGCGAGAAACCCATTCCTAACACGGTCTAACAATATTGTGTTAGACAATGAGGAAATGCTCTCTGTGTGCCTGATGTTTGTTAGGTCCTGAATATTCAAAAATAAAAGACATGGTCTCTGTCCTCATGGAGCTTAGACTCTAGAAGGAGACAAGTTTTACTATAATATTTATTGAGAACTCATTAGCATTAGGCATTTTACTTAGATCATCTCACTTAATCTTCACAGTCATTCTGTGAAGTAGATATTATTTTTGTCCTTTTACATAGGGGGAAGCTGAGGCTTAGAGAGGTCAAATGACTTGGCCAAGATCACAGCTAGTAAGTAACGAAGGAGAGCTTCAAACTCAGGCAGACCAGCTCCAGATGTTCTTTACCAAAATTGCCGCAGGCAACTGTGATCAAGGTGACATGTGCTAAGATAGAGGTAAATACAGAGTGTTATCAGAGCACTCAGAATGTGTGTCTAACCCATACTGAATGGAGGAAAGGATGCTTAAGGCTTCCTGGAGGAGGTGGTGTGGTCACAGAACAGAACGGAAGTAGGAGTTGGGGCTAGAATAGGTTCTAAAGGGTGTTCCAAGCAGAAGCAGCCCTGTGTGCCCTGAGCCCAAGGGCATAGACTGTGGCACACTTAAGAATGCAAGTGGTTCAGTGTGGATCGAGCAAGGGTGCAAGGGAATGTGATGGCTTGAGAAGCAGGGAGCAAGACTGGAACCTTGTGAGAAAAGGATATATTTGCCTCATCCAATAGTATCATGCAAAATGAAAATCTTTCTATCAGCTTTGCACTGCTCGGTAAGAAAAAGGGTTAAGCAGGCTTGCAAAATCCCGTTCCTGTTTGACTGATTACTGCCATGGCAACCCAGCAGCAGCCAACATTGTCAAGGCCTCTTCTTTGGATACAATAATACATAGTGATAAAACTTACCTCAAGGCTTTATATTTTTGCCATCAGTTAAAATTTTGTTCTTGGTTATGGTGAAGATGTTTTCAAATTACATAAAAAAGGAAAAAGAAAAAGTATATTTTGAATAAAGTACTAGAAATTATGCATGTGCTTTAAGAACTTGAAGCCCTAACATTTCAGGAGTTCTGAAGGGGCTTTCTCCCTGCTGTGAATAAGGACTTGGCAGAAGGTAAACAATGACGCAGCACTTTGCAGTTTCACAAAGCATTAGCCCCATTATGTCTGTCATGATTTCTGTGGAGGTGAATAGCTACCCCTTCTCCCCTCCTTTCACTTTTAACTCTAGCTGAAAGAGAGGAGCCAGTCTCACTGTTATTGCTGGGTGACAACTGTGTGATGGGTGGGAACTTGTTTTTAAAACAATCCACAAATATTTAGATACAGTACCATTCTCAAAGGCATTCCCAAATCAGGCAGCTTCTTCAAAAAGGGCAATTCCGTAGAGTAACTGAAGGCATCTCAGCTTTGAAGGGAGACCTAGCTGGGTTCCAATCTCAGCTCTCACTCCTGGCAGCTTCACCTTCATACTTTACCTGACCTCTAGAAGCTCAACTTGTAAAATGGAACTTATACATTTTTCCTTGCAATGTAGTTGAAAGGATTGGAAATAATGAATGTATATTTGACAAGCAACATATTATTTGTTCAACAATTGGTCATAGCTATTGTTATTATTCAGGGTCACAGACTCAGATGATAATTCAGATCATAAAACACCATGAAATGGCTTCGGCAAAAAGTTTGGAACCCTTGATTTACATATCATATTTCATCAATTCTACAACATAAGGTACTTCACGTTTTCACATCTCTAAAACTGGGATGTCTCTCACAACATACGTGTCATATTTAATTGGCAGTGACTTTTCTTTCTTAGTTGATCATAAAATTATAATAGAGTGTCTTACAATGGAAGAAATCTTAGATTAGATGAAATAGGGTAGCTCCTTTCAGCATATGGAACATTTACTTTGGTTATAAGCCAACAAATAAAAGAAGGAGCCAAATACAATTTCTATGCAATAAATCTCTGATAGAAAAGATAAGATTCGTGGCAAGTACTCATCTCATCTTTCTGAACTGTTGCAACCCGGCAACACATCTGTTCCTAAGAGAAGACATGTCAGAATCATCCATCCACTCAGTCTCCTATGTGATCCATACCATCTGGTGCCCTTGTTCTGCATCTCCTCACCCTTCTTCTCCCCACCCCATGGATTCCTGCTAAAACAAAACAAAACAAAACAAAACAAAAAATACTTAGTTTGAGACTTTCAAAGTTGTTTCTAAAATGGAACCAGGCAAAATGTAATGAATATAATTTTACAGGCTTGCAGAAACAGGCTAATCACAGTCTTATTGTTGGGGGAGGCAGTAGGAAGATGCACACACACACACACACACATATACACACACACACACACACACACACACCCCTCTGTCCTACACTACATATTTCTGCCTTGAGACTTCACGTGATGATCCCCAGAACTGGGGCTCTAAGGGATTATGAGTAGTTGGGACCCCAGAGTTGCTGTTGTCACCTGCTTAGAAACAGGAGACCCACACACATACATTTACTCTTTTAGGTAGCAGAACCAGATTATAAGTAGGTTAGGAGGCACTTGACTGGAGAATCAATCTACGTAAGTGTTAAAATGTCATTGGCGTAAATTAGGACTATGATACCAACTAAGATTTTTAAAAGCAAAAACCCTTGAGGTTTTTGAAAGGGACTCTACGTGGTGGCTGAAACATAAAGTTGGTTCTGTTACCTGGAAAGGAGATACTGACCTCTAGAAGAAATGGTTAAAAACAAAACAAAACAAAACCCCAGCTCCCTCAGGTGCTAAGCATGATTCAAATGAGTGTTTTCGTAGTGCTCATAAGGAAGTCATAGAGTACACTTATGGGATGAGCTTCTGAAATCCTGTGCCTGAAATAAATACTTGTGGTAAGTTAAAAGGACTACCAGAAACTGCCAAGGACCTACCATGTCACTCTCCTTACAAGCTAACAAATTAGCCTGCTACTGTTTCATGGATGCTGGTAGAAGATACGCATCTCCTGGGTCAAATGGTTTGGAACAAAGGGCAGTCAGTGCCTTGCTTGCAAGATGTGTAGAGACCCTGGAGAACTGTCTCCCATCAATGATGTAATATGTTAAATGCATGTGACATAGTGGAATATAGCATAGTAGGTCCCACCTCACTAAACAAACACATATTGAAACACATAGAGAAAGAATATCTGTGGAAAGGGGCAGAGATTTTAGACTATCTAGAAAGTCCACATGGTCCAGCTCTAGCCTGGAGCACAGCAGGTTTAGTCTTCCCATGGAAACGAACTTGAATGAAAAGGTCAGTTCATGGAGAAGGAAATAGGACAAGGGAAACAGAATTGTTCTTTTATTCTTTGTTCAGAGACATACATATTATGTATTTCATAATTCAGAGGAAAGAATAAAACTGATTATTTAAAAGTATAGTAATTGGAAAAATCTTTCACTGAAGGCAATGCAGAGCTTCAAAATTTAGCTATGGAGAGCTAATACGTTCAAAGTTTAGTTATGGAGAGCTAATTCTTTTCCTCTTTCTGTATAGATGACTTTTCCTTTCCTTTGATGATATCTAACAGTTCATAGTTCTTTGTCCTTATATTTAAAGGACTTAAATTGGGAGATAAAGTTGCCAGATTTAAGATGTATGGAACTTGAATTATTTTAAATATGTATATCAAATCAATTGGAACATTTTGCATGATTTTAAACTGTGTAATTCAGTACAACTTGAATTTCTAAATTTCTATATTCTTTTTTTTTTTTTTCTTTATTTGAGACGGAGTCTCGCTCTGTCGCCCAGGCTGGAGTGCTGTGGTGCGATCTCGGTTCACTGTAAGCTCCACCTCCTGGGTTCACGCCATTCTCCTGCGTCAGCCTCCCGAGAGCTGGGACTACAGGTGCCTGCCACCACACCCAGCTAATTTTTTTGTATTTTTAGTAGAGACAGGGTTTCACCGTGTTAGCCAGGATGGTCTTGATCTCCTGACCTCGTGATCCGCCTGCCTCGGCCTCCCAAAGTGCTGGGATTACAGGCATGAGCCACCGTGCCTGGCCTAAATTTCTATATTCTAAGCATTTTCTCCTTTTCCTAGAATCATTACATTTCCTTATAGTATTCTATGTAATAATCATTTTCTAAATAACTTCTACTAACTGTCAGCCTAGTGTTATTTTATTTTATTTTTTTGATACGGAGTCTCACTGTGTTGCCCAGGCTGGAGTGGAGTGGCACGATCTAGGCTTACTGCAACCTCCACCTCCCAGGTTCAAGCGATTCTTCTGCCTCAGCCTCCAGAGTAGCTGGGACTGTAGGTGTGCGCCACCACACCGGCTAACATTTTTTTGTATTTTTAGTAGAGACAGGGTTTTGCCATGTTGGCCAGGCTTGTCTCGAACTCCTGATCCAGGTGATCACTCAGGTGATCCACCTGCCTTGGCCTCCCAAAGTGCTGGGATTATAGGCCTGAGCTACCACGCTCAGCCCTAATGTTATTTTAGAAGATAACATTGATACAATACTATTACCTAATCTGTGGAACTTAATCAAATTTCTCCAATTATCCTTTTTCTGCTCTAAAATTTAATTCAGGATCCCACATTGTGTGTAATTTTCATGTCTCCTTATTCTCCTCCATCTGGATCAATTCCTTTATCTTTACTCTCTATGACCTTGATATTTTGAAGAGTCTTTCAATTTGGGTTTGTTTGATGTTTTCTCATGATTCAACAGAGGTTATCCATTTTTGGCAAGAAGACTCCAGAAGCAATATTGTGTCCTTCTTGGTGTATATCTCAGGAGGTGCATGATGTCAATAAACCTCATATTACAAATGGTAATATTGACTTTGGTTAATGTGGTCTTGGCCAGGTTTCTCCACCTGGAATTTATGATTTTTCCCCATTGTAACTAAAAAGTATGTTGTGGGGAGATAATCTGAGACTCTGCAAATATCCTATTTCTCATCACATATTTGTTTACTAATTTTTAACATCCATCAACATTGCTAGCCTATAACAGTTATTACTATAGTGTTTACCAAAGAATGATTTTCTATTTCTATCATCTATCCGCATTTATAAATTGGAATTCTACTGTAAAGAAGAATTGAATAAATAATTTATTCAGTTATCTACGTATATCAGTTGTCTTTGTTTTGCAGTATATGACGTTGATTTTACGTGTCAACTTGACTGGGCCACAGGGTGCCCAGATAGTCAATTAAGCCTTACTTCCGGTGTGTCTGTAAGAGTGTTTCTGGATGGGATTAACATTTGAGTGGACAGACTGAGTGAAGCAGATAACCCTCTTCAGTGTGGGTGGGTCTCATCTCATTTGGGTGAAGGCCTGAATAGAATAAAAGACTAAGCAGGAAAGAATTATTTCTCTCTATGTGATGCTCCTCTAGCTGGGACCTTGGTCCTCTCTGGCCTTCAGATTTGAATTTAGACTGGAATTTACACCATCGGCTTTCCTGCTTCTCAGGCCTTCAAACTCAGACAGGAATTATACCACTGGCTCTCCTGAGACTCCAGCTTGTCAATGGTAAATCTTGTAACTTCCTGGCCTCCATAACCACATGAGCTAACTCCTTATAATAAATCTCTTTATATATACAGTCACACATTGCTTGATGACAGGATAAGCTTTGAGAAATGTGTCATTAGGTGATTTTGTCTTAGTGTGAACATTGTAGACTGCACATACACAGTCTAGACGGTATAGCCTACCACACACCTAGGCTATATGGTATAGCCTTTTGCTCCTAGGCTGCAAACCTGTACAGCATGTTACTATTCTGAATACTGTAAGCAACTGTAATACAATGGTAAGTACTTTCGTATCTAAACATATTTAAATGTAGAAAAGGTACAGTAAAAATACAATTTAATCTTATAGGATCACTGTTGTATATACAGTCCATCGTTGACTAAAATGTTGTTATGCAGCCTATGACTGTATATTTATAAATATATGTGTATGTATGTGTGTGTGCATATATTATATATAGAGTATATATATATAAAATAATATCTTATTGGTTTTGCTTTTCTGGGGAACTCAGAATAAAACACAGTATACAGTCAAAATACTATTTTCCAAAGTTACTTATGTTAGTTCTTTTCCTCTGTGTTCCCTTTATGTCATGTTGTTCATTTGTAATTGTTCGCTTGTTACCATTTATATTAATTTTAAAAATTAAGTCCTATCCTATCTGCACAAAATTCTCAAGGACTTTCTACCTCAAAGTCAAATTAGAAGTCCTTTCCACATGGCCTAAGCCTACATGATCTGGCCCTCTTATGCCTCTCTAACCCCATATCCTTACCAGACTCTTGCTAACCCCAGTCAGTTCACACTGGCCTCCTTGCTGCTCCA
Source organism: Symphalangus syndactylus (assembly GCF_028878055.3). NCBI lineage: Eukaryota > Metazoa > Chordata > Mammalia > Primates > Hylobatidae > Symphalangus > Symphalangus syndactylus. The sequence goes on along the minus strand of NC_072439.2, from coordinate 48,255,140 downwards.
TAAGCTCCTCGCTGCTCAACACACCCCATGAGCTCCTACCTCAGTGCCTTTGTACTTGCTCTTCCCTCTGCTTGAAATGCTCTCCCCCATGTATCAACATGGGTGAGGCCCCCACTTCCTTCAGCCTTCTGTTCAAGAGGCATCTTACATAGTTCTTTCCTTTTTTTTTTTGAGATGGAGTCTCACTCTGTTGCCCAGACCGCAGTGCAGTGGCATGATCTCGGCTCACTGCAACCTCTGCTTCCTGGGTTCAAGTGGTTCTCCTGCCTCAGCCTCCCTAGTAGCTGGGACTAAGGCACACACCACTGTGCCCAGCTAATTTTTGTATTTTTTTTTTTTTAGTAGAGACGGGGTTTCACCATGTTGGCCAGGGTGGTCTCAAACTCCTGACCTCATGGTCCTCCCGCCTCGACCTCCCAAAGTGCTGGGATTACAGGCTTGAGCCACCGCGCCGGCCTATTTCTTTGGCTGCCTTAGGTACAGGAATACAAGCTCCACGAGGGCTTTGCTTTATTTACTGTCATACTCCCTGATCTAGAGCAGTACCTGGAACTGTTGTAGCAGTAGAAACTAAATACATATGTATATATTTGTTATTGGACATTTCTCCCCTCCAACTTTGTTAAAATAGGATTGACAAATAAAAATAGTACACATTTAAGATGTACAATATGATGATTTGATATATAGGCATATTGTGAAATTATTATTACAATCAAGCTAATTAATACCAAACATTTGTTGAATTAACCTAATTCATATTTCATTAAGAAATATAAATGCTTGAGGGGATGGGTTAAAAAAAGAAATATCTTAAGATGTTTTAGCTGTTAATAATAAGTGTCAACTGATAAATTGCCAGCAGAAGGACTGGCAATCTGTATTTCTGCCTTGAATCCATATTACAGTAACTGTGTGGGTACAGAATGTGATTTAGTCTATTCATTAGAATGTTTGCCTTCAATATACTCCTCTGCATCTCTTCTAACAGCTGCCTGTCCTTATATAAATGAAACATGTTTTCTCCTAAATTCTCCACAATGAATAAGTATTATTTTTGTGATCAGAGAAAAAGAAAAAGCTATTAAAACAAAGAGCTCGCACGTTAAAGCATAAATCTTTGCCATAAAATGATTGTGATACTTCTCCCAACTCTTCACTCTTCAAGTTGATAGGCTCCAGAGTCAACTTTTAAAGGATCTGTCTGAAAAAGTTACCCTGAAACATAAGTGCAACTATAGGTAGGCCATTTACTAATGTGTAAGCCAGCCTGAAAAAGACAGTTATCTCAAATCACTTAACAGCAAGAGGCAGAATAAGGAACTAATAACAGGTAGCAGAAAGTGTGAGGCAACTATTGCGCTGCTTCTCAGGGAATTTGACAAAGGGAGAGAGAATGGAGCCATAATTGGGGTGAGGATGCCAATGTTTCTTCCTGTAGTTTAAACACAATGAAGCGGGGATAACTCTGGTGGGAAAGCACTTAAGGTGAGTGAAGTGTATTGTCAGCTCTGGGTTAGAGTATTTGGAAGCTAGATACAACATACCAAATTTATGAAAGTAATTGAGTGATGTCTAAACTGAGAAATAATAGCTAGAAAGCTGTTTCCATTCGTTGAGAGCACAGATTTATTTCTGTAAATTGAAAAGACTGGAAATAGCCAGAGGGATTGTTAGGCTAATGGTATCTTCCACTGAGTTTTCTGGGGAAGATTCTCAGCAGTGCCATTTCACTTGGAATGTTACCAAGCCTAAAGGAATGAGGACAGTGGAAAATGAAATGGGGATGGGGAAGGAGAAAAAAAGGAGACAGAAGGTGCTCACTTTGTAAAATCCCATGAAATAGAGAAAAAAATTTTAAGAGTGACAAATGTTGAAAACAGCTGTGATCCCTCTGGTAACAGAGATACTCAAACAATTTAAGAGACTCTAGTCAGCCGCACCAAAATCCAGAGGATAGAGTAGACACATCTGAATTAATGATGCATAAATTTGTAAAACTAAGGGTGCATTTCCTTCCTAGAGTAGAAGGCTTTCCTTTGTGGTGAACAACTGGACAAAGTATTGAAAAATAAAGCCTGTATGGACATCAAACATGGCTCTCTGGGCCTTTGTTTTTTTCTCCTAGGAGTCATTTAACTCTAGAAAACTGAGGCAACACAAATAAACCCTTGATCCCCCATTAAGACTGGGAGTTTCAGGGGCTATGGTGAATTGCTTCTTATGTTGTGCTACTCTGCCTGTAAATTTGCTATAGCAGATACCTTTGGTTTCCTGCCCTGTAGCTAGTCCCTACTCACTCTCTTCTAACAGAATTCTAAATTTTTTTGTAGTATCCACACTTTTCCAAGAAACCATGGGCATTAGGATAGCTGGTCCCATTCTCATTTCCGAGCGTCATAATTTGATTATACTAACTGCTGTGGATTTAATGTCCCCTCTAAAATCATAATAAAATTTAATTATCATTGGGATGGTATTAAGAAATGGGACCATTAAAAGGTTATTAGGCCATGAAGGCTCCCTCATGAATCGGTTAATGTCATTATTGTGGAAGTGGGTTCATTATTGTGAAAATGGGTTGTTATAAAAGTGAGTTTGGTCCCATCTGTTTGTTGCTCTTGCCCTCATTTGCTCTTCTGCCTTACACCACGCGATGGCATAGCATGAAGGCCTTCACAACATGCCAGCACCTTAACATCAAAACTCTCCAGCCTCCAGAACCATGAGAAATAAATTTCCTTTATTTATAAATTACTGGGCCTGTGGTATTCTGTTATTGCAACACAAAAGGAATGAAGAAAATTGGTATCCAGAAGTGGGGCTGTTATTATAACAAATAATGGATAACATGGGTGTGGTTTTGGAACTGGATAATGAGTACAGGCTGTAAGAATTTGGAAGGGCAGGCCAGAAAAAGCCTAGTTTGGCATGAATAAAGCATTAAGAGCAATTCTGGTGAGGGCTTAAAAGACTCCAGAACTAGGGAGAGCCTAGATGTTCTCAGGGATTACTTAAGTGATCAGATTATCAATAGAAATATGGGTGGGTAAATAGGTATCAGTGGAAATACTGATAGTAAATAGTAAATAGATATCAATAGAAATTGAACATGGATGGTAGACAGATAGAAATAGAATATGAATGGTAAATAGAATATGGATAGACACATAGAAATAAAATATGGATGGTAAATAGATATCAATAGAAATATGGATAGTAAATAGATATCAATAGAAATAGAATATGGATGGTAAACAGATATCAATGGAAATACGGATGGTAAAAGCCATTCTGAGGAGATCTCAGATGGAATCGAGGAACAAGGAATTGGAAACTGAAGTAAAGCCCATGCTTGTTATACAACTGCAAAGAATAGGGCTGAATTGTGCTTATGGCTGAGGGCTTTATGGAAGGTGACATTTAAGAGCAATGAGGCCGGGCACAGTGGCTCACGCCTATAATCCCAGTACTTTGGGAGGCCGAGGCAAGCAGATCACTTGAGGTCAGAAGTTTGAGACCAGCCTGGCCAATATGGTGAAACCGTGTCTCTACTAAAAACAAACAAACAAAAATAAGCTGGCGTGAACCCGGGGGGCGGAGCTTGCAGTGAGCCGAGATTGCGCCACTGCACTCCAGCCTGGGTGATAGAGCGAGACTCCGTCTCAATAAATAAATAAAGAAATAAATAAATAAATAAATAAACTGGGCATGGTGACACATGCCTGTAGTCCCAGCTACTCAGGAGGCTGAGGCAGGAGAATTGCTTGAGCCCAAGAGGTGGAAATTGCAGTGAGCCGAGATTGCGCCACTGCACCCCTGCCTGGGCAACAGAGCAAGACTCCATCTCAAAAAAAAAAAAAAGGGCAATGAACTAGGATATCTAAAGACATTTCTAAACAAAATATTGTAGAAGCTATAAGGCTACTTTAAACTGCATACAGTAAGATGCAAGAGGAAAGAAATGACTCAGAGATGGAATTTATAATTACAGTCATGTTTTAATCAACAAACAATCACATACACGCATATCTGAGAAGTATTGTGGCTTTGGTTTCTGACCACTGCAATAAAGCAAGTATCACAATAAAGTAAATCATATGAATTTTTGGGTTTCCGAGCACATATAAAAGTTATGTTTACACTATATTTTATTAAGTGTGCAATATCATTGTATCTAAAAAAAAGTACATACCTTAATTAAAAATACTTTATTGCTAAAAATGCTAATAATCATCTGAGCCATTGGCAAGCTGTAATCTTTTTGCTGGTATAGGGTCTTGCCTCAATCTGATCAGGGTGGTAGTTGTTGAAGATTAGGGTGGTTGTGGCAATTTCTTAAAATAAGACAACAATGAAGTTTGCCTCATCAATTAACTCTTCCTTTCATGAAAGATTTTTTTCTGTAGCATCCGATGCTGTTTGATAGCATTTTACCCACAGTAGGACTTATCTCAAAATTGGAGTCAATCCTCTCAAACCTTGCCACTGCTTTATCAACTAAGGTTATTAAATATTCTAAATCCTTTGTTGTCATTTCAACAACGTTCACAGCATCTTCACCAGGAGTAGATTCCATCTCAAGAAACCACTTTCTTTGGTTATCCATAAGAAGCAACTCCTCACTTGTTCAAGTTTTATCATGAGATTGCAGCAATTCAATCACATCTTCCGTCTCCGCTTCTATTTCTAGTTGTGTTGCTATTTGCACCACATCTGCAGTTACTTCCTCCACTGAAGTCTTGAATCCTTAAAGTCACCCATGATAACTGGAATCAACTTCTTCCAAACGCCGGGCGCGGTGGCTCACGCCTGTAATCCCAGCACTTTGGGAGGCCGAGGCGGGCGGATCATGAGGTCAGGAGATCGAGACCATCCTGGCTAACACGGTGAAACCCCGTCTCTACTAAAAATACAAAAAATTGGCCGGGCGAGGTGGCAGGCGCCTGTAGTCCCAGCTACAAGGGAGGCTGAGGCAGGAGAATGGCGTGAACCCCGGGGGGCGGAGCCTGCAGTGAGCTGAGATCGCGCCACTGCACTCCAGCCTGGGTGAAAGAGCGAGACTCCGTCTCAAAAAAAAAAAAAAACAAAAAAACTTCTTCCAAACTCTGTTAACGTTGATATTTTGACTTCCTCCTATGAATCATGAATGTTCTCACTGGCATCTAGAATGGTAAGTTTTTTCCTGAAAGTTTTCAATTTTCTTTGCCCAGATCAATCAGAGGAATCACTGTCTATAGCAGCTGTAGCCTTATGAAATGTATTTCTTAAATGACAAGACTTGAAAGTTGAAATTACTCCTTGATCCATGGGCTGCAGAATGAATGTTGTATTAGCATGCATGAAAACAACATTTATCTCCTTGTTCATCTCCATCAGAGCTTTTGAGTGAATAGGTGAATTGTCAATAAGCAGTAATATTGCAAAAGGAATTTATCTTTCTAATAGGTCTCAATAGTGGACTTGAAAATATTCAGTAAGCCTTGTTGTAAATAGATATGTTGTTATCCAGGGTTTGTTCCATTTCTACAGCACAGGCAGAGTTAATTTAGCATTATTCCTAAGAGCTCTAGGATTTTCAGAATGATAAATGAGCAATAGCTTCAACTTAAAGTCACCAGTTGCATTGGTACCTAACAAGACAGTCAGCCTGTCCTTCGAAGCTTTGAAGTTAGGCACTAACTTCTCTCTAGCTATGCAAGTCCTAGACAGGATTTTCTTCCAACAGCAGGCTGTTTTGTCTACATTGAAAATCTTGTTTAGTGTAGCTGCCTTCATCCATTATCTTAGCAAGATCTTCTAAATAACATCCTGCAGCTTCTACATCAGCACTTGTTGCTTCACCTTGCACTTTTATGTAATGGAAATGGCTTCTTTCCTTAAACCTCATGAACCAATCTCTCTTCTGGCTTCAACCTTTTCTTCTGAAGCTTCCTCACCTTTTTCAGTCTTCATAGAATTAAAGAAATTTAAGGTCTTGTTCTGGATTAGGCTTTGGCTTGAGGGAACGCTGTGGTTGGTTTGATAATCTATCTAGACCTCTAAAATATTTTCCATATCAGCAATAAGCCTGTTTTGCTTTCTTATCATTTGTATGTTCACTGAAGTAGCACTTTTAATTTGCTTCAAGAATTTTTGTTTTGCATTTACAACCTGGTTAACTATTTGACACAAGAAGCCTTGCTTTCAGCCTATCTCAGCTTTTGACATGGGTTCCTCAGTAAGCTTAATCATTCTTAGCTTTTGATTTAAAGTAAGAGACTTGTGACTTTTTCTTTCACTTGGAGGCCATTGTAGAATTATTAATTGACCTAATTTCAATATTGTTGTGTCTCAGGGAATAGAAAGGCCCAAGGAATTTTGAGACAGGGAAATGGCCACTCAGTGGAGCAGACAGAACACACACAAAGCTTGTTGATTAAGTTTGCTGTTGGTGGTCCTGTAGGATGATAATACCATATTTTCACTGTATCTCTTTTATATTTAGATATGTTTAGATACACAAATAGTTACCATTGTGTTCCCTTGGGTCCATCATATAGCCTAGCTGTGTAGTAGGCTATACCATATAGATTTGTGTAAGTACACTCTGTGATGTTCAGATGATGACAAAATTGCCTGACAATGCCCTTTTTAGAAATGCAATGTATGACTATAAAGGAGAAGCAGAATGGAAAAATTTTGAAAATGTTCAACCTGGCCATGTAAAGAATAAAAAAGCCTATTCGGGAGAGCAAACCAAGTGTGTGACCAAGAGACTGTTAAGGAGATTAGTATGGACAGAAAGGATAAAAGGATGATCAAGACAATAGGAGAATGACCTCCAAGTCATTTAGAGATCCTTGAGGCTGTCCCTCCTGTTACAGGACCAGAGCTCTAGGAGGGCAGAATAGTTTCAAAGGATGATCCTGAGAACCCTCTGTGGGCTCACTACCCAGAGCCTCCTAGGTTTCTCCTTCCCACATTTCCGAGCATTGCTCCTCGGCTGCCTTAGCTGTGGCTAAGGCACAGTGGGACCAGGTGTGGCTCAGCCCACCACTCTACAAGGTATAAGCCATAAACCTTGGTGGTATTCATGTGCTACTAGTTCTTCAGGCATGAGAAATGCAAGAGCTGTGGGGGCATGGTTTCTTTCAGCTAGAGTTCAAAGGATGTCATAAACAGCCTGGGGTCCCTGATAAAAAGTTTTTGCAGGGGTGGAGTAACTACAGAGAGCCCCAACTAGGGCAATGCTAAATGGAAATGTAGGGTCAGAGCTGCCACAGAGAGTTTCCATTAGGGCAATGCCTAGTAAAGTTTATTTCTGGGCTCTCTATTCTCTTCTGTTTATCTATGTGTCTATTTTTACATCCGTACCATACTATTTTGATTACTATAGCTTTGTAAAATAATTTGAAGTCAGGAAGTAAGATCCTGTAGCTTTGTTCTTCCTGTTCAAGATTGTTTTAACTATTCAGGGTCTTTTGTGTTTACAAGTAAATTTTAGGGTTTTTTCTTTTTCAGTGAAAAATGCCATGGGAATTTTGATAGGGATTACAGTGAACTTGTAGCTTGCTTCAAATAAAATGGAAATTTTGGCAATATGACTTTTCTGATTCCATGACCACGGGATATCTTTCTATTTATTTGCGTCGTCTTTATTTCTTTCATCAATGTCATAGTTTTCTGTGTACAGATCTTTCATCTCCTTAGTTAAATTTATTCCTAAATATTTTAATTTTTGATGCTATTATAAATGGAATTGTTTTCTAAGTTTCTTTTATGAATAGTTTTTTATTCATGTAAACTTGTCATTCATGTACAGTAACACAGCTGAGGTTTATATGTTAATTTTGTATCTTGTAACTTTACTAAATTCATTTATTAGTTGTAACAGTTTGTTGGTCAAGTCTTTAGGATTGGCTACGTACAAGATCATGTCATCTGTAAACAGAAGCAATTTACCTTTTACCTTTCCAATTTAGATGCATTTATTTCTTTTTCTTGCCTAACTGTTCTGGCTAGGACTTCCAATACTATACTGAATAGAATTGGCAAGAATGGGTATCCATCCTTGCCTTGTTCCTAATCTTAGAGGTAAAGATTTCAGTGTTTCACAGTTGAGTATGATGTTAGCTGTGGGCTTATCATACATGACCTCTATTATGTTGAGGTAAATTGTTTCTATACATAATAAGTTGAGAGTTTTCATCATAAAAGGATGTTGAATTTTGTCAATGCATTTCTGTTTCTATTGAAATGATCATACAGTTTTTATTTTTATTTTTGTTAATATCATGTATCACATGTATTGATTTGTGTATGAATTTCTTAACATAGTTTTTTGCCTCTTTCTCTCTCTCTTCTTCTGTTCCCATAATTTGTAAATTCATTTGCTTGACAGTATCTCATGGCTTCTTTATGCTTTCTTAATTCTTTTAATTTCTTCTTTTGTTTTGGTTCCTCTAATTGGCTAATTTCAAATAATTTATTTTTGATTTGCTGATTTTTTTCTTCTGCACGATCAAGTCTGTTGTTGAAGCTCTCTACTGATTTTTTTTCATTCTGTCATTATATTTCTCAGCTCTAAGATTTTTGTTTGGTTCTTTTCTATGTTTTTTATTTCTTTATTATACTTCTCATTTTGTTTATGGATTGTTTCCATGATTGCATTGGTTTGTGTTCTCTTGCATCTCGTTGAGCTTTTTTAAGATAATTATTTTGAATCATTTGTCAGGCAATTCGTAGATATACATTTCTTGGGGGTTGGTTACTGGAGCTTTGTTAGTTTCCTTTGGTGTCATGTTTGCCTGATTCTTCATGATCTGTGTAGCTTTGCATTGGTGTCTGTGCATTTGAAGGAGCAAACACCTTTTCCAGTCTTTATAGATTGATTTCAGCAGGTAAAGACCTCTTGTTAGGTCCATGGGCTGATGGAATTGCCACCAAGATTGCAGTTGAGTGGGTTTGGAGTTGGACAATGTGACTGCTACTGGGTCCAGTGTGGGGTCTGTAGTTGGTGAGCCTGTTACCAGAGGCTCAAGTGAGCACGGATCCTCTCTGGTCCTTGAGTGAAATCAACTGTCTCTAAGTCTTTGGTCAGTAGGTCTGGTTCTGGGACAAGGGTCCACTTCAGGGTTCGAAGTTTGGTCTACAGCTGGCAGGCCTGTTGCCAGATGCATGGACGGGTGTAGTTCCCTCAGGGTCTCTGCAAGGGTTCCCACTGGTTCACTGGGCAGAAGAGAGGGACTAAAACTGAGTCACAGGACTGCTTTAGGGTCCACACACAAGCTCAAGTCCTGCCTCCTGGGTCATGGATGAAGGTGCCTTCTCCTGGGTCCTTTGGTGGGAAGGACTGCCCTGGAACTGCAGCTGAGTGGTGCTGAAGCTGGGTCAGAGGGCTGCTTCAAGATCTGCAGCTGGACTTAGGCCCGTGAGTCTGCCTCTAGTGACATAAAGGGGCATGTCTTCTGGTACATCCCTGGGATGGGAGGACTGCAGCCACATTGCAGCTTAGAGGGCCTGGAGCCAAGTTACAGGGCTCTTTGAAGGTCTGCTGTGGAATGTAGGTAAGCAGATGGGCCTCTCAAGGCATGGATGGGCATATTTCCCAGCAGGTTCCTGTGTGAGCAGGACTTCTCTCAGACCATGGCCAAGAGAGCTGGGAGCTGGGTCCCAAGCTGCTTCAGGATCCACAGCCAGGACTGTGGTCAGCAGGCCTGTCGCCTGAAGCACAGGTGGGTGTGAGTCCTCCCAGGTCCCTTGGTAGATGGCTCTGGCGGCAGGACCAAAGCCAAATGGGGCTGTAGCTGAGTCCACAGAGGAACAGAATGTTTCCGATACTGTCACAGGACTACACTTTGTGAGCCTAACACCTAGGTGTGAGTCTGCCCTTTCAAAGGAGCCATCTTTAGTTTTAGGCTGTGCTTGGGTTTTGCAACCTGGAGTCCACAGCTCCCACAAAGGCACTTTTGTCCATGGATGGCTACCAAATTCTTGTTGCTCCGGGGAAACATGATCAAGGGACCTCCTATTCCTTCATTTTTTCCTCCTTGTTATATCTTAAACAGACACTTAGTGAGGAGCAAATTAAATAGACTTCTCAATGCTCTATACCTAGTAAAGAGCAAAGCCAGGACTCAAATCATGGTCTGCTTGCACAGCTGAAGTGATCAACCGTCATACAGTCTCATCCTTTTAAGTACCTCCAGTGAATTCAGTCTCTTACGTATGAAACAGCTTAGAGGCATGTAGTCTGTCAGCTGAAAGTACCAACAATGTTTTAGAAATGATCCCTAGTTGAAGGCCACTTCAGTGAATACACTCATCTTACCTAAGAAGGTTTTGTTTTGTTTTGCTCAGGATATTCAGCAGGTAAACATATCTTGGTACACATAGGGACAAACTAGTCAACTATATTAAATAGAGACGGGAGATTCACTTCCTTTGCACTCTTTCCCTGCTTATTCATTGTATTTTGGATATATTTTCTTTTTTTGCATGCAACCACTACAATTATGATTAAAGGAAAAACTCTGTCATATCTTTTGTCAAGACGTGAAGCATTTTCACTGTCTTCTGAGATAACTGAAATCTCAATAGTGAAGCAAATCATTAGTATTTCAATCTTGGTTGTGTTTTCTATGTGGGTCAAAATGGAGACAGTATATCATCTCATTCCATTGATCGAATGAGGAGAGAGGTTTTAGGTACAAATATTAATTCATAAAACAGAGTTGAAAGTGACAGCATATTTTGCTGTCCCTGACACTTTGATATATGTATTTCTTGGCAGCTCAAGATGCCAGGGGCATAAAAATCTAGATAATATAGGTCAAGAATCCCTGGGTTTTCAAAACCCACATTTTACATCAAAACTGTAAACAAATGAATCTTAAAACTCTGTACTTATTTAAATTATGGATTTATTTTAGAATCTGTGCTTTGCTGCATTATATATCTACAATGTTGAAAAAGACTAGATTTCAATGATCAGGATGATGTAGCAAAAGCAAAACAATGTTCTTTTTCAGAAAGCATCAATCCATTATTAAAAATCTAGATTATTTGATAAGCAAAATTCCTCATTAATGTGCAGTAACATATGCAAGGTAGTCTTTTAATCCTGGAGAAGCTTGTTCAGAACGAAGCACCAAAAAATAGAATGCTTATTTTATTTTCAAGCTGGGGTTTTCAATCACCCTGGCAGGATGAGTTTTAATCAGCTTTTGTTGTAACATGGGTAGTAACTTCAACATATACCACACACACACATCATCTAATATTTTATACCCTACTCACACGAAACACACATGTACACACTATATACTATACACCTGCCACACCACACAGATACATACATACATACCATACTGCATATATACACTCTACTCTCCACCAAGGACAGAAAAATACACTATACACATGCCACATCATAGCACACACACCATAGCATATGCACACATATCTGTCACATCAAACCCATGTACACAAAATACCATACCGCACATACTATATGCACATACACCACACAAACACAAGACTTTGCCACACATGCACTACACATATCACACCACACATACATTCCCTTTCATACCCAGCACACATACACATACATCCCACACGATCTGGCCACTGGCTGCCTTCCTGACCTTATTTCCAACTCTCTCTCCCCTTTTCACTGTACTTGAGCTATGCCTTCCTCTTTGCCTTGTCTTGAGCACACCAAACCCACTTCTGTCTTAGCCCATTGGCATTTGCAGTTCCCTCTGCCTGAACTTTTCTTTTCCTGGATGTGCACATGGTATACTCCCTTTTCCTTAGAGATCCTTTACCTGACCCTCCCCCAGTGCAGGATAGCACCCAGATCACTTGCTCTCTGCAACTGTCTGCTGCTCCCCATTACTGTCCTTAGCTACCTGTATTCTGAACTCCAACCATAAAATGTAAGTGGTTCTTAGAAATCATCTAATTTAGTCTAATATCCTCATTTTGCACACAACAGGAGGGAAGCTTCAAAAAGAGAAGTAACTTGTCCAAGGTTACAAAAATAATTCATTCATCCATTCAGCAAATATTTAGTAAGCACCTATTATGTCACTATTCTCAGTACTAGGTATCAGAGGGGTACAAAAAGGGCAAGGACTTTGAACTCATGAAACTTACAGTCTATTCAGGGAGACAGATAATAAACAAATAAATATATAAAATAATGTCAGGTAGTGATTAATGCTTAAAGAAAAAAAGCAAGGAGGTAAAAGGAGGTAGAAGTAAGAAAGAGCCAAGAATAGTTGAAAAACATTATCCCAAAGGCACAAGGACATACAGTCTACTGGAAATTTTTCAGAAGTTAAAGCATCTGTTTATTCAAGATGGTAAACAAGTGGCAACCTGGTTTGCAAATGCAGAAGGCTTAGCTAGGGGGTCATTTGGACTTGAAAAGGAGGCATGGTTTCTGAGTCTTGGCTCGAGGCAAGGATGGTGTAGACCCCTATATGTTATAATGACATTCACAGTGACAATAATTGCAGTTAAGATAATGGTGAAATACGTACTGGATCCATTCAAAGCATTGTACACATTGAGGCACCATAGAGTTTAGATATTCCTGTTGATGTCAGGTACTGATAGTGGATAGAGCTAATCTGAGAGCCATGAACATACAGAATCTTCTAAGAAAATAATTAATAGTCTAAAAACGTGAGCCAGGCTACTGAAAGTTAGGAAGTCAAAAGTGGTCATGCATAAGGCAAGACCAAAATCAGATTACTTGCTTAGTAATGTCCAGTTCTATACTTATTCTGGAAAGGTCGAAGTCTACTACTGCCATCATGAGAAGAGGCCAAGCAATACAAAGGCTAAGAAGGGCAGATCTGATCTGATCTGAGCCAAGAAGCAATGGCTCCTAAGAAAATAACCTACCAGCATCTCAGAAACTCCCTTTGTCTTCTCATGTTTGAGGTTCTACCCAGGAAGCAGGCACCAAATGGAAATATCTGAGTATGTGTACGTGTGTTTGTATGCATGTGTGTGTAAAAGAGGAAAGAACAGACATGTTTTGGAGGCATCGCTACCTATTGAACAGCATGCCCTGTTTACCACGTCTGGTACAATTATCCCAACTCATCATCTTTTTAAGGAAAATTTTTTAAGAAACAGTAATGTGAGTTTGTATGCTATGTGAAACTCCAGAATGAGGGCTGCTTCTCAGATAATTCGGACTGTTCATAGGCAATTTCAAAAATATTGACCATTTGCACTTAACTAATAATGTCCTTTTCAATGACAAGAAGTTATTCTGAATAAAGTTTCAAATCCCTAAAATGGCTCACACCTCTTAGCTTCAATGTAAACATCTCGGGAAGCAATGTAGATTTTGGGACTACCTAAGCCTTGTAAACTTTAAGTATGTAAATTATATCTTTTTTGTTTGTTTTTGTTTCTTTGGTTTTTTTTTATTTTTTATTTATTTATTTTTTTTAGACAGGGCCTCACTCACCCTGTCACCCAGGCTGGAGTACAGTGGCATGATGTCAGCTCAATGCAGCCTCAGACTCCAGGCTCAAGTGATCCTCCCACCTCAGCTTCCCAACTAGCTGGGACTATAGGAGTGCACCACCGTGCCCAACTAATTTTTGTGTTTGTCATAGAGATGGGGTTTTGCCATGTTGCCCAGGCTGAAATGATTCCTTTTTTGAAAGACAGAATAGCTTTCCCTAAATGTTTAGAAATTAGGATAGAAACATCTTAGAAAAACTTATACAAGAATCTAATAGCATTCTTTTAGGTCTTACATTATATAGCTTAAATATTTTGTCTCCAATAACAGATAAATTATTTTTGTAAAGGATTGCCTTGGATTTGTTGATGATTCCACTCTAATCACATCTATATTTGAAGACATATTTTGGACATGATCAAATAAGAAGCTAACATGTTTAATCAAAATATGCCATTAATTGTTTAAATGTGAAGGAAATAACAAATGAAATTAAGACTTTGTTTATATTCATATCATGGGAAATTTTCAAAATAGATTTTGTAATCAGTACCAGAACCTTTCACAACTTGGAGAATGGCAGTAAGACATTGCTGAAAGTAGTCTACGGATACGTTACTTCCCAACAATTACAGTAATCAAGAGTGTTGCATAGTTTGCAAAATACTTCATGAGTTCTTTTAATTAGCAAAACAAGGTATTGGCTAGGAATAAAAGTTATTATTATTTTCATTTTATAGATGAGAAAACAGAACCACAGAAACTTGAGGGAGTTACCCAAGGTTACGTGCCAAAGGAATGATGGTGGCACATCTAGAATCCAAGTCCACTGACTCTCATCATAATGGCCTTTTTATATCGTGCTTCTCTTGAACTATGACTTGTCTTCTAGTATATGTAGATATCGTTTATACTTAAATATTTGCCTAATACTATCTCATAATGATGCTAAGATTATTAAAATGGAAATTAGTTTGTCAACAGCGTCACTTAAAATTGGGAAGATTAAGGAGTATGAAAGACACTGAAGAACTACTTTCAAAGAGTCATCTTTTAAAGTTCTGGTGTGCAAGTTTTGTGCAGTGCATAAAGGCATGAATATTTGGTTTCTTTCCAGCTAAGATCACTCAAATTTCCCTTGGGTACATCATGCTGCCTTCTTATTATTCACTTATCCTTTAAAGTAGGTGACAATTTGGCTTTTGTTATCGCCTATATCTCATTTTAAAGTGAAATTAGGCTGAAATTCTTAGCATAAGAGGGCTTAAGAAGTATATCTGTTAAGATAAAGGGAAGAAAATAATTTATTTCATCATTAGAAACTTTTGACAGGTGGACAGGCTAATTTTCTTGATTTACAAAGAGCTCATTCAAATGAATTGTAAGGTGAGCAAATCAATAGAAAAATGGGCAAAAGATAAGATCATGCATCCTACAGAGCAAAAGTACAAATGGGCAAGAAATATGTGAAAGATGATTATAATAAAGGAAATGAATACCAAAACATGATATATCTATCAAATTGGCCAAAAAAAAAAACAAAAACAAAAAAGAAAGAAATTGCATGGTGAATACTGGTGAAAGTATGGAGGAAAAAAGGCTCCTGTACCCTTTTGGTGGAAGTGTAACTTTGAATGCTCTCCTGGAGAGTAACTTGTCCTTATCTATAAAAATCTTTTTTTTTTTTTTTTTTTTTGGAGAACCATCCCAGCAACTCGACCACAGCTGGTTTTCCCTGGATAACATGAACCACACTGTCCAAACCCTCTTCACTCCCGCCAACACCAGCTCCCCACCAACTATGAGATGCTCAAGGAGAAGCATGAGGTGGCTGTGCTGGGGGCACCCCACAACCCTGTGCCTCCAACGTTCACCATGATCCACATCGGCAGTGAGACCTTCGTGCCCAACCATATCGTCTCGTCCCTATTCAACACCCTCTTCATGAATTCCTGCTGCCTGGACTTCATAGCATTCACCTACTCTGTGAAGTCTAGGACAGGAAGTCTATGGACAGGAAGATGGTTGGCAATCTGACTGGGGCCCAGGCCTGTGTCTCCACTGCCAAGTGCCTGAACGTCTGGGCCCTGGCTCTGGGCATCCTCCTGACCATTCTGCTCATCATCATCTCAGTGCTGATCTTCCAAGTCTCTCGATAGAACAGGAGGCAGCATCCAGGCCAGGAGCTCTGCCCACCACCTGTCTCCAGGCACTCCGCCTTCCATTCCTTGCCCCGCCCCCAGAGCTGAGTCCTGTATCAGCCCTTTATCCTCACATGCTTTTCTACAATGTCATTCAATAAAGTGCACGTGTTCGTGGTGCAAAAAAATAAAAATAAAAATAAAAAAACTTTCTTTAACATACTAGCTGGTACTTTGAATAAAAATCTTAATTGCATATATCCTTTGAAGGAGCAAGCCCATTGTATGAAATTTACTATAGGAATATAGTGATGGAAGTTCACCTAGATCTATGGACATGGAAACCAAACTCATTAATTAAAGCATTATTGGTAATGGCTACAAACTAAATGACCAATTCCTATCAGTAGGGTTTGGTGAAATAAAGTTAAATCCATCAGTGCAAATACTGGTTCCTAAAAGATACTGTAATATATGTATATGAAATGATTCTCAATATTTGGTAATAAGTTAAAAAATGAGTGAAGAGGTGTATAGTGTGAGCTCTGTTCTATGGATTAGGAAAGAAGAAAAATAGATTGAAAATATATGTGAAAACATATGTATATGCATGTATGTATCTTTTTGAGATAGAGTCTCACTCTGTCACCAGGCTGGAGCGCAGTGGCACAATCTCAGCTCACTGCAAGCTCTGCCTCCCAGGTTCAAGCAATTCTCCTGCCTCAGCTTCCCCAGTAGCTGGGACTACAGGCGCCTGCCACCATGCCCGGCTAATTTTTGTATTTTTAGTAGAGATGGGGTTTCACCTTGTTGGCCAGGATGGTCTTGATCTGTTGACCTCGTGATCCTCCCGCCTCAGCCTCCCAAAGTGCTGGGATTACAGGCATGAGCCACTGCACCCGACCTAAGACTTTGTTAAATAGCAATTTTCTTTGAGGTGAAAGATTAGATGGGAAGGGGTCAATTCAGGTAGGGAGAGGCAGCTTGAATTTCTGTTTTGTATTTTTTTGCCCTGTTTAAAGTTAGTATTTTCTAGCCAGATACATATATTTTGTGTTTGTTTGTTTTAAATATTAATAAGGGATATCTTCTCTGCATTTCACTGACTTAAAGAAAAATAATTGAAGCAAGAAAGGAAGGAAGGACAAAAGGAAGAAAAGAAGAAAGGAAAAAGTTTCATGTTGATAAGGGAAAACAAACACACAATCATATCTACAAAGTAAATTTTGAAATCTCCTGTACTAATTTCATAAAGGCCTTGCACTTTCCAAATCTCCTTTTCATTCTCTGAGTGTGACACAAAATGCCCATGATGTTATGGAATGTATCCTCGGGCATCTGAAGATGCTGTCACATCTGTATTGATTATTCACATCATAATATAGTCAGGGACTGTCTTAGTTCGTTTGGGCCACTTTAACAAAGTGCCATAGACTGGGTGGCTTATAAACAACAGAAATTCATTTATCACAGTTCCGGAAGCCCAAAATCAGATGCCAGCATTGTTGAGTTCTAGTGAGGGTTTTCTTCTAGGTTGCAACCTGCCATCTTCTCATATCCTCACGTGGCAGAAAGAGAGGGAGAGAGCTCCCTGGAGTCTCCTTTCTAAGGGCACTGATCCCATTCATGAGTCTAGAGCCTAAATCACCTCCCAAAGGTTCCACTTCATAATACCATCATGTCAGGGGTTAGGATTTCAATATATAAACTTTTTAGGGGACACAAACATTCAGTCCATAACAAGGACCTTGGTTGCTGGAAATAGTATCTTAAAAGTCACCACTAGGATTCCCTTCTTTCCCTTGCCCTGACAAGTAATGTATCTGGGTATAATTTTTGCTCATACTGTGATATTAAACACAGTTTGAGCTGTGGCTTATTTACTATGCACCAGGATTTTATTAGTGCAAACTCTGAACAGGTTTCAGTGAGTATGAGATTATCAGGCTTGAACCCACATCTCACACATTCTTTCAAGTCTCACAGGCATGATGTACCCACCATTCCTACCTTGCTCCACTCCTATAATTAAACCTAAATCATTATTGCTGAACTGAACATTATATGCCTACTTTTGGTCCAAACATGTATCGATTTTATTTCTGTTTTTTCAGGGCCCTGTACAAGGGATACCACATCAGAGGATCCATCACATCAAATCCTTCTAGGATAGGGATAGAATTATCTTTAGTCTCTGATTACAATCCCTACCACAGAAATCATGGACCTTGAAATACTTGGAAAATGTGTTTGCAGACATCATGTTGCCTCTTTTAATTTAGCTTATCAAGGGTTGAATTCCAAATTTTTTTGCACAGATTTACAAATATATGAAAATAAAGTGTAAGGAAATAATGTTTGTTTTCATGATTTAAATTAACTTTGCATTATTTTATGGAACTACATGTAAAGAAAATACAGTCCCCTTTGTAAGAAACAGGGGAAAATTATCTTATATATTGTATTTTGAAGCTTTACATATGAAAAATGTTAAGCATATTAAAGTAGAATAGTATATTGAACTATGTATCAGTGTTATGAGATCACCATATCACCATTTCCCCCCTTGAATGTACTGTATTTTAAATGATAATCTTTAACAAAAAGACTCTTAACTTTCAAAAATTCCACAGACATTGGCTAGATATTTGTATCAGTTAGATTTTGGTTCTCCTTTCATAGCGATGTTGATATTTAGGGGACATTAGTCTCCCACCTCAGAAGCTCATGGCTTAGGTTTTACTGCAGTACCAGTGCTGCACTTGGGCTGAGTCACATATATAGTGTCCCTCCAGTCTTCCTTCTAACCGACAACACAGGTTCTAGGGCAGTTGGGTAGGGCTGTGTTTAGTTAGGGTTGTCTGGAAATTGACTTACACATAGTACAATGGCTAAACTGACTTCATTGTCAGATGGAGCCCATTCCTCAGCCTGATGACTTCAAATAAACCATCCCGGGTGAGATCGATTGCTTTCCTGATAATGTAAAGACTGCATTCAAACTTTCAATTATAAACCCAAGTGCAAGCCATTTAATTCCCCCATAGTATTGGGCCACTTACACAGGGGTATTTGTTGCAGAGGAAAAAATTCTATTAGAACCTTACTTTTAATTTGGATATACTAGATCAATGCTCCAGATTGCCAAGCTTAAGTACACATGGAAATAAAAATTAATCAATATAATGGTTTTGTGGTGCTGTTACTTTTCCCCATAGCTATGTTTATGTACACCCACTTCAGTAAATCAAAGCTCCATCTCAACTGACTTGTTTAGAAGAAGCTCACATGCAAATGAGAGAGTTCACAAAAAGGGACAGGTAATTTACTATGTATTAACATGACTACTGGAAGCCAGTTAGTGTTTTTTTTAAAAAACAAAAAGCACTGGGAAAATCACAATGTTTCCACTCGATGCTAATGACTTTCCATGCAAAGTTCATTACTGGCCAGGACATCTGCCTTTCACTCCAACTTCCCCATTTTTTATGTAAGTATAACTAAATAGAAGTAAAACATGACAGGCTGGGCGCCGTGGCTTATGCCTGTAATCCCAGCACTTTGGGAGGTGGAGGTGGGCGGATCACGAGGTCAGGAGATCGAGACCATCCTGGCTAACATGGTGAAACTCCGTTTCTACTAAAAAATACAAAAAATTAGCCGGGTGTGGTGGCACATGCCTGTAGTCCCAGCTACTTGGGAGGCTGAGGCGGGGGAATTGCTTGAACCCGGGAGGCAGAGGTTGCACTGAGCTGAGATCGTACCACTGCACTCCAGCCTGGGCTACAAAGTGAGACTTCTCAAAAAAAAAAAAGAAATAAAAAACAGAAAGATAGCTAGAAAGTTCTCAAGTATTTGGAAACTAAATAACACACTTCTAAACACCCCCTGAGTAATAGAAGAAATCAAAGGGAAATTATAAAATATTCCAATCTGTATGTAAATGTAAAGAAAATATTATAAAATATTTCCGTCTGAATGTAAATGTGTATCAAAATTTATGGGATGCAGCTGATGCAGTTCATAAAGGACAGTTTATAGTGCTAAAATGACTACATTCAAAAAGAAGAAGGATCTGAAGTCAATGACTTTAGCTTCCACCTCAAGTATTAGAAAATAAAGAGCAAATATAACCCCAAATCAGCAGAAGAAATGAAATACTAAAGATCAGAGTGACTATGCGTGAAATAGAAAACTGAAAAACAACAGAGAAAATAAATGAAACCAAAAACTGATTCTTTGAGAAAAATCAACTAAATTGAATAAACCTCTAGCCAAAACAACAGAAAAGAAGAGTGAGAGAAGAAACAAGTGACCAACATCAGGAATGGAAAAGCTAACAGCACTATGGACTCAACAGAGTGTAAAAAGAATAATTAGGGAATATTATGAAGAATTTTATGCAAATAAATTTGACAACTTAGATGACATAGATGAATTCCTTGAAAGACACAAACTATGAAAGCCCATTTAACAAGAAATAAACAACCTAAATAATTCTATATCCATTAAATGAATTGAATTTGAAATTAAAACCTTTCCACAAAGAAAATTCCAGGCTCAGATGGCTTCTTTGGTAAATCTGACCAAATATTGAGGGACGAAATAATGCTAATTTTACAAAAGTTTGCAGGGGAATTACTGGGCAATAAATACTTCCCAACTCATAGCAGGCCAGCATTATGCTGATACCAAAACCAAAGACGGTGTAAGAAAAGAAACGTGCACACCAATATCCTTCATGAAACTTAATGCAGAAGTGCTTAACAAAAGTTTAGCAAATTGAATGTAGCATTGCATAAATAGAATAATAGTTCATAACAAGTGGGTTTACTCCAGGAATACAAGGTAGTTTTATTTATTTATTTATGTATGTATTTATTTATTTTTTTGAGACGGAGTCTCGCTCTGTCTCCCAGGCTGGAGTGCAGTGGCGCAATCTCGGCTCACTGCAAGCTCTGCCCCCCCGGGTTCATGCCATTCGCCTGCCTCAGCCTCTCCGAGTAGCTGGACAAGGTAGTTTTAACAATAGAAAACCATCAATATAATTTATATTAACAGACTAAAATGAAAAACATGTGATCATCTCAATAGATACAAAGAAAGCATTTGGCAAAATCCTACATGCCTTATAAAAACTCACATTAAGCTAGGAATAGAAGGGAAAGTCCTCAATCTGAAAATTTTTTTTTTCTTTACAGAAAAGCCTTACAGTTATCATCATACCTAATGATGAAAGGCAGACTGAATGTTTTCTTTGTAAGAGTGACAAGGCAAGACAGTCCACTCTTACCACTTCTATTCAACATTATACTAGAGTATCAAGCAATGCAATAAGAAAAAAATGTCATTTTTGAAAGAAATTTTTGAAATGATTGGAAAGGAAGAAATAAAATTGTCCTTATTCGTAGATATCTTTATATGTAGAAAATCCTACGAAACATTTTAAAAAATGATTTGAACTAGTAAATGAGTTAAGCAAAATTGTGGGATACAAGAACAAAATGTAAACTCAATTATATTTCTATGCACTGGCAGTGAACAATCAGCAATTAAAATTAAAAACATCATTCCATTTATAATAGCATCAAAATACAAAATATTTAGGAATGAATCTGACAAAAGCTGTCCAGGACTTGTACACTGAAAACTACAAAACACTGCTTAGAAAAGCTAAAGATCTAAATAAGTGTAAAGATAAACCATGTTTATGGTTCAGAAGATTCAATATTATTAAGATGTCTATTATCCTCAAATTGATGTATAGATTGAACACAATCTCAATCATGTACCCAGCAGACCTTTTGTCAAAATCGACAAGCTAATCATAAACTTCATATGAAAATTCAAAAGACCTAAAGTAGTCAAGAAAAGCAAAAGAACAAAAGTGGAGGGCTAATACTACCTGATATTAAGATGTTTTAAAAAGCAACAGTAGTCAAAATAGTATGGTATTGCCATCAGATAGGCAAATAAATCAATAGAACAGAATAGCAAGACCAGAAAGTCTACATCTCCACACATATATGGTCAATTGATTTTTGCAGGGGTACAAAGGGAATTTACTAGAGAAAGGGCAGTTTTTTCGACAAATGGTAATGGAACAATTTGCAATCAATACACAAACAAAAAAGGACTCTCCAAACCTTGGGCAGTGTAAGAAAATTAACACAAAATGAATCATTGACCAAAAGGTAAAACAAAGGGCTATAAAATTTCTAAAAGAAAACATGGGAGAAATCCTTTATGAACTTGAGTTAGGCAAAGATTTCTCAGGTTTGACACCAAAAATACCCTCCACACAACAAAACTTGGTATGTTGGACTTCACCAAAATTAAGAATATCTGCTATTTAGAAAGCACTGCTAAGAGACTGAAAATTCAAGTACAGATTGGGAGAGAATATTTGCTCATCACTTACCTGTTAAGAACCTTATTGAGAATATATAAAGAACTCCCACAACTCTATCATACAAACCCATTCAATTTTTTAAAAAAGGGAAACAGATTTGGGCAGACACATCACCAAAGATAAATACAGAAGGCAAATAAGGACATGAAAGTTTGCTTATAATCATTAGTAAAATGCAAATTAAAAACACAGTATGATATTACCACACTCTATTTAGAATGCCTAAATTTAAAGACTGATCATAATAAGTGTTGGTAAGCATGTGGAGCAACTGGAATGCTCATATACTGCTGATTCATTTCTTAAAAAGTCATACAACTCTCACATGACCCAGCCATTCCATTCCTACTTATCTTCCCCAGAGAAATAAAAGCAGGATACAAGAACAAAGTGTAAACTCAATTGTATACAAAAAACCCCAAAAAACTCATGTATATACAAAGACTTGCAGATGAATGTTTATAGGAACTTTATTTGTAATAGCAAAAAAACAGAAAAACACAAATGCTTGTTGACAGGTGAATGAATAAACACATTTTGGTATATCCATGCAATGGAATAGCATTCAGCAATAAAAAGGAGTAACTATTGATACGTAAAACAACATGCATGAATCTCAAAGTAATTACGCTGAGTGAAAAAACTAGACAAAAGAATACATATTATATGATTCCATTATGTAAAATTATAAAAAATTAAAACTAATCTATAGTGGTAAAAAGCAGCTAATGATTTCCTAGAGATGGGGGTGAAAAGCAAAGAGGGACTGCTACGGACATGAGAGAACTTTTTGGGATGTTAGATATGTTCATTATTGTGATTGTAGTGATAGCCTTGTGGGTGGTATACATGTGTGAAAACTTGTCAAATTACAGACTTTATGTGCAGTTAATTGTACGTCAATTGTACATCAATGAAATTGTTAAAAATGTAAGTACGAAGTTGTTCATTGCACTGTTTTTATAGTATCCCAAAATAGAAACAACAAAATTTCTAAAAATAGGGAGTGGATAAATAATGATGCATTCATAAAATACCAAGTAGCCACTAAAGTGTTTTCAGAGGATACTTTATAACATGAGAGAGGGGCCAAGTTACAATGAAAATTTGAATGAAAGAGAGAATTCAAAATTGTAGATAAGCATGATACTGATTTTGTAAAATGAAAATAATAGATACAAAAAGAGAAGAAAAAAGTTACTTAAGACTTGTGATGCCCTGGCTCTATCACCTGTGTTTAGAACACACATTGTAACAAATATGTATATTCAACTTTTGTTCTTGCCTTCTTATATCCACTGAGTTTTTACTTGAATATAAAATACATTAAGAAAAGGGAAAAGAAACTGTTATTAATTTTTTTTATATACTGGTGGACTTACTACAGAATTTTGGTACATTGTTTTGTTGATTCTATGAAACTGTGTATATCTTAACCATATATCAAATTTTTAAAGGGAAATGTTTGTGCAATCTCTATTCTCTACAGATAATTGATGTCATAAAAAATTAAACACCTTTGTTTGAACTCTGCATGGATAAAATACAACTATGCTTGGGTAGAGTTGGATTTATATGAGGCTATGTTCACACACTGGCTAGAAGGAGCAATTAGAGCTCAAGTAATGTCTGTTATATCTTACAAAACAATTTTTAGTGTCTGGTAACATGAAAGCACTTTTTTACCTAACAAAAGTTGTAAGAAAGGTTTTTTGACCACTAGCTGTAACTGAATGTGGATCTCTTCAATGTGACTGCTATCAAAGACATTACCTTGTTTTGTGGAAAACTAACAATCTCCCTATTTTATCTCAACGGTGACATAAACATGTAATTATGCTAGAAAGTAGGATTTATACATAAAGCAGATGATAAATAATTCTTCATTCTAACCTAAAAGGCTTATTTTCTGCATTCTGCTTCTTACCCTATGGTACGCTTCCCATGAAACTCAGATACCTCCACTACAATGAGAAAGTAGCAAAAGAAAATGAGCTCATGGTTTTTGTTTTTGATTTAGAGGATTATAATCTCCAGGAGGTCAGTGACATTCTTTAGTGAGTTCTCAAAAATAGATAGCACATTGCAGAGTGCTTAATAAATCTAATCATTGAACAGATTTTTGACAAGATTTGCATTGTACAGCCAAGCTGTGCACATGAGAGCAAGACAGACTTGTAAATCACCTACCATCAGTGCCAAGGTGTGTACCCATCTCCAAATTCTTATTTTCCAGATTTGAAAGACTCAACTATAGCCTATAGAAAAGATGCTCGATGTCTTAGGAAAATGTTCATTTTTTAAAAAATAATGATACTGGCTAAGAGTAAAGAGTTGAAAGGAGAAAGGCTCCATTACTCTAGTTTTCCATACTAAATATCTTGACTAAAAGATTAAGCAGCTTCAAGATGTTTAATGATTTTCTATTACTGAGGACATAAGGAAGACATTTATTTTTCATGCATAACAAAATATAGTTTGAGCAATTATGATGTAAGTCACATCCAGACAATGTGAAATGCAAAGTTCTGGATCAAGGGAGTATATGGATCCAGTCGGCTTTCTGCCCATCAGAGAGACACATTGGCTGCAATTACAAGTGAAGCAAATTTTCTGTGGTGTAAACCTGTATGTCAGTGGTAAATCTGCTGTGGTGCTTAAAAAAAAAAAAAAGGGCCAGAGTGAATCACTAGATTGTATACACTTTCTCCAACAAAATGTGTAATTAGGCCAAGAGATGAACACCTAATTTAAAATAACAATGGTAAGCATTTAGAGTGATAACTGTATATTAAATGTCCATTTTATTATTTCAATTAATGTTTTTTATAACTTCATGAGGACCAAACTATAATTATACCCATTTTAGAGAAAAAGAAAGGGAAGTTCAGAGCATCTTTTTTTTTGAGATGGAGTCTCACTCTGTCACCCAGACTGGAGTGCAGTGGCATGATCTCAGCTCGCTGCAACCTCCCTAGGTTTAAGTGATTCTCCTGCCTCAGCCTCCCGAGTAGCTGGGATTACAGGTGCCCACCACCACGCCTGGCTAATTTTTGTATTTTTAGTAGAGATGGGGTTTCACCATGTTAGCCAGGCTGGTCTCGAACTGCTGACCTCAAGTGATCTGCCCACCTCACCTTCCAAAGTGCTGGGATTACAGGCGTGAGCTCCACCACACCCAGCTCAGAGCATCTTTTATCACTTATTTTGACAGAGCCAGGAAAGAAGCTTAAGTCCATGGTGCTCTTAATCACTTCTCTACTACTCCCATCAGCAGGAACTTCCTAAGGCAGAGTAGCCAACTTAAGTCAACATCTAGAAAATTCTCTTTGGACATTTAATTAGATTAAATTATTGTTCTACTAAAAAATGTATTAGACCATGTAAAACATGCATTCTTATTTCTACGCATTAGAGAAAAACGGCAAAGGAGATTTCTTTAAAAAAAGAAAGCCTCCACCATTTTAAATTAATTAAAATACTCAGTTTGCTTTGGGCTTCATTTTAGTTTTCATTTTATTAAGATCTGAAGTGGTTTGGTTCTGAATGAGTCAGTGTTTTTAGAGCAGATTCTCTCCTTCAGGGCAATGAGTACCCACTAACGATTCATAACTTTGTAGCCATGAAAGGAGCCATGCAAAAACAAGGGAGAAGCCCCTGCCTTCTGCCAAAGTCTCATTTATACACCGTCCCCCACAATGTATCACCGGGGTTGTTTCTTAGTGTTTAAAGAATAACATTTTTTCACTCATTTTTAATGCTTTATGGATAAATAATTCACATAACATACATTTTATCCATTTAAAATGTACAGTTCAGTGGTTTTTAGTATTTTCATAGACATGTGGAACCATCACCACAATTTTAGAACATTTTTCATCACCTCTGAAAGCAGCCACATACCCTTTAGCTATGTCCCTTTTCCATACTGCCATTTTTTCCACCCCTAGGCAGCCACGAATCTACCGTCTTTATAGAGTTTCTTGTCATGAACATTTCACATAAATTGAATCATATAATGTGTGATCTTTTATGACTGGCTTCTTCCACTTAGCATAATGTTTTCAAGCTTCATCCATGTTGTAGCATGTATTGTACTTCATTATTATTATTTTTTTTTTTGAGATGGAATTTCACTCTGTCACCCAGACTGGAGTGCAGTGACATGATCTCAGCTCACTGCAACCTCTGCCTCCCGGGTTCAAGTGATTCTCCTGCCTCAGCTTCTCGAGTAGCTGGAATTACAGGCACTGGCCACCATGCCTAGCTAATTTTTGTATTTTTAGTAGAAACGGGTTTTCATCATGTTGGCCAGGCTGGTCTTAAACTCCTGACCCCCGGTGATCCGCCCACCTCAGCCTCCCAAAGTGCCGGGATTACAGGCATGAGCCACTGAGTCTGGCCTGTACTTCATTCTTTTTTATGGCCATAACATATTCCACTATGTAGATATGCCTCATTTTCTTAATCCATTCATCAGTTGATGGACATTTGAGTTGTTTCCTTTCCACCTTTTTTTCTATTATAAATAATGCTGCTATAATCATTTGCATACAAAATTTTATGTGGGCAAATGCTTTCACTTCTCTTGAGTATATACCTAGAAGTAGAATTGCTGGACCATATGGTTACTCCTTGTTTAACTGCTTGAAAAACAGACTATTTTCCAAAGTGGCTACATCATTTCACATTTCCACTAGCAGCACAGGAGGATTCCAATTTCTCCACACCCTTGTCAACATTTGTTATCTCAATTTTTGTTTTTAGCTATCTTAGTGGGTGTGAAGTGGTATCTCATTGTAGCTTTGATTTGCATTTCTCTGATGACTAATAACGTTGAGCATCTTTTCATGTACTTATTGACCATTTGTGTATCTTCCTTGGAGAAATGTCTATGAATATCATTTTTCTATTTTTTAATTGGTCAATTAATCATTTTATTATTATTATTATTTTGGAGACAGAGTCTCACTCTATCCCCCAGGCTGGAGTGCAGTGGTGTGATCTTGGCTCATGTAACCTCTGCCTCCTGGGTTCCAACAATTCTCATGCCTCAGCCTCCCCCAAGTAGCTGTGATTACAGGTGCCTGCCACCATGCCTGGCTAATTTTTGTATTTTTAGTGGAGATGGGTTTTTCCCATATTGACCAGGCTGACCTCAGATGATCCACATGCCTCAGCCTCCCAAAGTGCTGGGATTATAGGTGTGAGCCACCACGCCCAGCCTAATCTTTTTATTATTGAGGTGTAGGAGTTCATATATATTCTGGACATAAGTCTCTTGCCAGATTGCAAATATTGTCTCCCATTTTATGAGTTGTCTTTTCACTTCCCTGATAGTGTTTTTTGAAGCACAAAAGTTTTTAACAGTTTTCTTTCTTTCTTTTCTTTTAAGAGATGGGGTTTCACTATGTTGTCCAGGCTGGTCTTGAACTTCTGAGCTCAAGCAATCCTCTCATCTCAGCCTCCCAAAGTGTTGGGATTATAGATGTGAGCCACCATGCCCAGCCAAAAAGCTTTTAGTTTTGATGAGGTCCAATTTATCTATTTTTTCTTTTGTTGCTTGTTGTCATACCTAACAAATTATTACCAAATCTAAGGTCACAAGTATTTATGACTCTATTTTCTTCTAGGAATTTTATAGTTTTAGCTCTTAAGTTTAGGCCTTTGATCCATTTAGGATTAATTTTTATATTTGGTGTGAGGTAAATATATTTATTTATTTTATTCTTTTGCATGTGATTTTGCAGTTGTCCCAGCACTATTTGTTGAAAAGACTATTCTTCCCTCATTGAATTAAAGTTTTTGCATCACTGTTGAAAATCAGCTGGCTATAGGCATGTGGATTTATTTCTAGCCTCTCAATTCTATTCCACTGATCTATATGACTATCCTTATGCCGGTACCATTACTGTTGTTTTGTAAAAATAAGGTTTTAAAAACACTCATGATTGTGAACTTCCATTCACAATTGCTTCAAAGAGAATAAAATACCTAGGAATCCAACCTAAAAGGGATGTGAAAGACCTCTTCAAGGACAACTACAAACCACTGCTCAACAAAATAAAAGAGGACACAAACAAATGGAAGAACATTCCACGCTCATGGATAGGAAGAATCAATATCATGAAAATGGCCATACTGCCCAAGGTAATTTATAGATTCAATACCATCCCCATCAAGCTACCAATGACTTTCTTCACAGAATTGGAAAAAAACTACTTTAAAGTTCATATGGAACCAAAAAAGAGCCCACATTGCCAAGACAATCCTAAGCCAAAAGAACAAAGCTGGGGGCATCACACTACCTGACTTCAAACTATACTACAAGGTTACAGTAACCAAAACAGCACGGTACTGCTACCAAAACAGAGATACAGACCAATGGAACAGAACAGAGCCCTCACAAATAATACCACACATCTACAACCATCTGATCTTTGACAAACCTGATAAAAACAAGAAATGGGGAAAGGATTCCTTATTTAATAAATGGTGCTGGGAAAACTGGCTAGCCATATGTAGAAAGCTGAAACCGGATCCCTTCCTTACACTGTATACAAAAATTAACTCAAGATGGATCAAAGACTTAAATGTTAGACCTAAAACCATAAAAACCCTAGAAGAAAACCTAGGCAATACCATTCAGGACATAGGCATGGGCAAGGACTTCATGTCTAAAACACCAAAAGCAATGGCAACAAAAGCCAAAATTGACAAATGGGATCTAATTAAACTAAAGAGCTTCTGCACAGCAAAAGAAACTACCATTGGAGTGAACAGGCAACCTGCAGAATGGGAGAAAACTTTTGCAATCTACCCATCTGACAAACAGCTAATATCCAGAATGTACAAAGAACTTAAACAAATTTACAACAAAAAATCAAACAACCTCATCAAAAAGTGAGCGGATATGAACAGACACTTCTCAAAAGAAGACATTTATGCAGCCAACAGACACATGAAAAAATGCTCATCCTCGCTAGCCATCAGAGAAATGCAAATCAAAACTACAATGAGATACCATCTCACACCAGTTAGAATGGCGATCATTAAAAAGTCAGGAAACGACAGGTGCTGGAGAGGATGTGGAGAAATAGGAACACTTTTTACACTGTTGGTGGGACTGTAAATTAGTTCAACCATTGTGGAAGACAGTGTGGCGATTCCTCAAGGATCTAGAACTAGAAATACCATTTGACCCAGCCATCCCATTACTGCTGGGTATATACCCAAAGGATTATAAATCATGCTGCTATAAAGACACATGCACATGTATGTTTATTGCAGTACTATTCACAATAGCAAAGACTTGGAACCAACCCAAATGTCCAACAATGATAGACTGGATTAAGAAAATGTGGCACATATACACCATGGAATACTATGCAGCCATAAAGAAGGATGAGCTCATGTCCTTTGTAGGGACATGAATGAAGTTGGAAACCATCATTCTGAGCAAACTGTCACATGGACAGAAAACCAAACACCACATGTTCTCACTCATAGGTGGGAATTGAACGATGAGAACACATGGACACAGGATGGGGAACATCTCACACTGGGGCCTGTCATAGGGTGGAGGTAGAGAGGAGGGATAGCATTAGGAGATATATCTAATGTAAATGACAAGTTAATGGGTGCAGCACACCAACATGGCACATGTATACATATGTAACAAACCTGCACATTGTGCACATGTACCCTAGAACTTAAAGTATAACAAAAAAAATGAATGAAATGCTGCTACATGTTACAACAGGGATGAACCTTGAAAACATTATGCTGGGCCAGGCACAGTGACTCCTATCTGTAATCCCATCACTCTGGGAGTCCATGGTGGGTGTATCACTTCAGCCCAGGAGCTCAAGATCAGCTCAAGCAGTCCTCCCATCTGAGCCTCCCAAGTAGCTAGGACTACAGGCATGCACCATCATATCTGGTTAATTTATCAATGTTTCTTTCTGAGGTGATGAAAATATTCCCAAATTGGCTGTGATGATGGCTGTACCTATTTGTGAATATACTAAAAACCATTGAATTGTGCATTTTAAGTGAGTAAACTGTTTGATATATGAATTATGTCTCAGTAAAGCTGTTTTTAAAAAGTGCTAAAATATAAAGCTTTTTCCTTTCTTCTGAGATCTTCCTGGGCTTGCAGTGGTATTTTTTATTTGCTGTTTAATGTTGTTCTGAATAAAGAAAAAATTAAATTAAAAAAACAGTCATGATTAACGCAGTCCAGGATCTCATAACTTTAACATTTTCAATAAATGAATAATTAATACTTAAATTGACAAATAATTTGGCTCAAATGATCTAACTACCTATTAAAACCTTATACTATACTAGTAATGAATTATTATAAAGTTGGGACAAAATGTATATGACAAAGACTCATTTTCTTATCTGATGGTGTTTTTTGAAAATTAAAATCTCAAAATAAAATATTCAATTTTGTGACTAGAATAAAACTCTATGCCAATCTATTTTTTTTAGCAGATCAAAAAACAGACCTTCACTCTTTCCATAATAAAAATGTCACCTTTCCCATACTGTGACCTAGAAAGTATTTGCTCCATTAAATTTATTTGCAGACTAGAAATAATTCAGTTGCTTTGACAGACTATGTACTTTTCCAAAAGGAACAAATAATTGTTGGTGAGGACAGAGCTTATCAACATCTTTTTTGTAGTCAAGGCTCATCACACTGAGGGTGTGTCTGCAAATATTTATATGAATTTTGTATTTGCCTTCCAATTACTTGACACAATGTAGACATGTTGATAGGAAAGGTCATTTTAAAATAGAAACATGTTGAGAAAGTAACCATCATATTTTGAAACAAAACATTAATGTAATGTGCTAATAGAAATCATGAAACAATTGAATCAGGAATATTTTCTTGTTCTATATACCTTATTTATTTCAAGTTTCCATTATTCTAACTAGTATAGATTTCTAGTGAGCTAATTTAAAGGAACATAGTTTCACTAATGTGAAGTAAAAGCTAAAGTGCCCTCAGATGCCAAAAACCAATCCATACAATTTCTTTGGATCAGAGCCTGGCATAACAGTTCATTTTGTTGTATACAATTTCATTGTGCATATTAAATAATTTACATATAAAATAATTATAGGAAGATGTAAGACATGTTAATTTTACAGGGTGTCTCCAATCTGCTGTAGACCATCATCATGTCATTACCTCACTTAGAGAATAAATGGTTGTACATTAGGTGAACACAGAACTTAATCTCTAAGATAAGGAGACTACATATCACCTTTTTAAAACAGCAAAGTAACAAATTATTTTCTAATCTGAAACATTTCTAGAATAAGCAGGGGAAGAAGAAAAAGATGAGGGGAATGAGAAGAGGGAGGAGGGCAAGGAGAATGGAGGGAGGGGAGGAAGTATCAAAATGTTCATACTGCCTTCCTTTATTGAAGCAGTTTCCAGTTGTACCTCATGAGTGTGGCTACAGCTTTAAGACAAAACTTTCTGTGTTTGCCCACCAAAAAAGTACAAAATGAAGGGTTCAGATAGTCCACAGACACTGCGGGAGGGGCAGGGGAGCAAGCAGGAAAGAAACCACACTAGCAGGAGTGAGAACCGAGTGAAGATACCATGCAAAGGTGGTTTAATGTCATTTGGGCAGAAAATAAAGGAGCAGCAGACCCCTTCAACGTTTACCACTGTAATTCCCCCACCATTAGTATCAGGATTCAAAATTAGGCCTAACCCAAAGAAGGCTGACACTCTTGGTTTTGGGAAGATCCTAAAATCACCATACATTTATTCATTTATATAAGTATTTATTGATAACCTGTGTTCCAGGCTTTATTATATACATTTTTATATACTTAAACAGGTAACAGCCTATTTTACTCAGACCTTACTGAATAATTTGCTGTATTTGTTCTTTATTATTTTTGAAAAAGATACCAACTTTGGAGTAATTCAAACAAGTTATGGTTTTAATTTGCATATAGTCTAACTTCCCAAATCTACTTCCCACCTGTATTTCCAGAAAATGTTATTAAACCTTGTTTAATGGACAGCAGGAAAAATGAAAGTGTAATTTCCTAAAAATGTGCTGTGTCATGAAGTAAGATGATTAAGATGGAAAGCCAGATGCTGCCATTAGCTAACTCTTCAAGGCTTACTCTGAGGCCTGTACCTTGTTGGCAGTCTCTGGTGTTGGGGACCTTCATTCCTGCTCCAGCTGGAGGGCTTGGTGCAGCAACCTTAAGGCTTCTGGGCTAGGAACATCTGCTTTACCTTAAGAAAGCTCTGCAGTTCAAGCAGTAGCAGAAGTAGTGAGGAGGCAGCCTCCTCTAAACCAGGGCAATGTAATTTTGAGCTAGAATTGAGGCATGTACATATGTGCTAAGAGTCAGACACTGGGCTGTTCCCAGGGGTAACATTCTGTGTCTCTAGTGCAGAGTGCTAAGGCGACAGACCAGAGTGTGGAGAAAGCTGCATGTCCAGCTTTGACAGGCCAGATATGAATGAACTGAAAAGCCTCTTTCCAGACTTCAAATATTTCTGCTTTTAAGCCATAAGTTGGACTTGAGGCAGAGGGCCTGAGTTTGAATCTAAACTCCATCACTTACTTTCTATGTGGGCGCAGTTTCCTCATGTGTCAAATGGGAGAGATTAGCATCCAACTTGCAGGTTTGGTGTGAAGATAAAAGTGTAAAAGATAAGCCTCTAAGTGGCACATAGTGGTTACTCATGAAGGTGTGCTGAATCTGAATTCTGATAGCTGCTCTCTCTGTATAAGTGTGCTCCTGTGTTACGGCTTTGCATCTTTCCCCAACCCCAGTAAATCTGTAGTCAATTATCTAAGTCCTAGATTCCCATCTGGAATCACAAGAGGAAGAAAGAACTATGCAAACATACAAAGGGCTTCCCCATTGTGTGCCTCTAAATAAATTACGGGTGTGTGTGTGTGTTTTTTTTTTTTTAGATGGAGTCATGCTCTGTCACTCAGGCTGGAGTGCAGGGGCACAATCTCGGCTCACTACAAACACTGCCCACCACCACACCCCGCTAATTTTTGTATTTTTAGTAGAGACGGGGTTTGGTCATGTTGGCCAGGCTGGTTTCGAACTCCTGACCTCAGGTGATCCACCTGCCTTGGCCTCCCAAAGTGCTGGGATTACAGGCGTGAGCCGCCGTGCCCAGCCATGCAATTCTTAAAATTACATTCTTTAAAAAAAAATTGCATTTTGGCTACACTTTTGACATATATGGTTCTCTGCATACAGGTCCCACAGATTTCTGATGCAAACTAAAAGGCAGTACAAATCTTGTAAAATCTGATTGTCTGAAGCCTCTCAATCTTTCTCCTCCTTTTGGGAGGTAGGTGTAGAACAGGGGAATAGGATTTGAAGCAGGAGCGTCATCAGTATGGAACAACGCAGTATAAAGCATGAAAGCTGAGCAAACAGTCAGATCTGGACAAGCTTCTTTCTCTTTGTTGCCAAATTTGGAGTAAAAAATGCCTCATCATGTCATGGTTGTGAAGATTGAACTAAATCATGTATGTAAGCTGCCTAACACCGTGCCTGATAAATAGTATATGTTCAAGAAAAGTGAGGTATTTTCATTCCCCTTCTGTGATTCCTAAATTCAGAGATTTTCCCATCTTTTGAATTTCCATAGCCGTCTCTGATACCATATATTATGTCCTCACTTGTACAGTATTATGTAATTGAGTATAAATCCTCTCCCCTACTTCTTTAGAACAGGCACTCTGTCTGAGCATCTTAGTATATCCCAGAGACCAAACCCAGTGCCCAGTTTTCCTTTACAGAATGAATAAGACATCCCCAAGTCATTGGGAGGGGATTGTGTATGTTTTTAAATAATGCTAGTTCTGTTATCCAGTTTTTGGTAATAGATTGTAAAGGCAAACCTAACAAGAGTGAAGGAATATCAGTTAAGAGGAAAGGAAAGGAAATTCCATTTGCTTTTGCACACAGCAGGGCAGTCGTATGTGCAAGGGCTGACATGCCCAAGAAGCTGTTACCGCTTTCTGCAGGCTGAGGCTCTTTACTGTAAAAATGAAACTTTAGTCTCTTAGCTGAAGGAAGAAAGCACTTGAATAATCCCAGTACTCCCTGGAGCCCAGGGAAGAATTGGAGAGTCTTCCAAAGGGCATAAGAGAAAGGCAGGTATTATGTCTATTACAAACACTGGCAAATAATGTGACCTTACAGAGTTTTTAAGAGACCACAACATTGGAAGCCATCATGGTAAAATAATGTACCTTGGAAGTAGCTTTTTATGACAAACACTCAAATTTCTAATTACTGAGGTCCAACATATAGATTGTGATTAAAATCACAAACAAAGCTTCAGCTAAAATCACCATTTTGTTAAATAGAAACAGCCAGGGAAATAGTGAGTGGAAGTGGTTGCTTCGTTTCCTGCACTAACATCACGGAACATGGAGAGATATATTTTCCTCCAGGATAGAAACTTAATGAAGTATAGAGAAATTTGCCAAGAGAGACTTATTAAAATGGATCTTACTTAAAATTCTAAAGCATAGCTTTTAGTCTTTAAACAATCAAGACTCTGTATTTGGAAGGCATTAGGAAATAAAGCCACTTTTCAGTGGACTGAGAGGAATCCCCTGATGCAAGTTTGGCAGAAGTTTCCCTTGGATAATAGATAGGGAGTGTATCAAGTAATTCCAGATTTTATGCTGTGCTTGGTGCAGTATTGGCCATAGAACAAGTGTTAAATAAAATAATAGCAACATATGACATGGAAAACCTGATTGATTTTCCCATACTTACTGCTAAACCCACATACCAGATGGTAATACACACCCATAATCAAGCACAGAGCTCGCGTGGGCTGGGGGTTGGCAGCTCTGAGTCAGGTGGGCTGCCTTTTTTCTGGCCCTCTTGTGGAGGGGCTACACGACCCCCACCAACAGCTTATGAGGGGCAGTGCCGGTGCCTTTGAGCGATCAGAGAACCCATGAATGGATAATCCATGAATGATACTGAATTCCTTCAAAGATGTACAAAATGACATCAGCTCCCTTTACCATGAGAAGCGACTTTCTAATAAGATCTGTAAATAAACCGAGGTACCTCAGCTAGAACAAGCACAGTTGGTTGCTTATGAGACACTTGGAAGTATTTATTGGCTCTTTAAAAAAAATTTATCTTGAAGACATTATGCTGAGTGAATGTGAATAAACTCATATACACAAGTGAATAAACTTGAGTGAATAAACCAACCAAAAGAACAAACACAGAATGATTCCACTTAAAAGGGGTATCTACAGGAGACAAATTCACAGACAGAAAGTAGAAATATGGTTACCAGGGGTGGAGGGTAGGGAAGAATGGGGAGTTATTTTTTTAATGTGTTTGGAGTTTCGATTTTGCAAGATGGAAAGAGTCTTGTGGGTGGATGGTGGTGACAGTGGCACAATAAAGTGAATGTACTTAAGGCATTAAGTAACTAACTGTAAATGTAAGAATGGTTAAGATGGTAAATTTTGTGTTATGTGTATTCTACCACAATTTCAAAATATATAAATAATATAGACATAAAAATCTAATAAGTACTTATTTCTTCTGATGATCAGTGAAAACCATGGTGATCTTTCTCGCATCATAAAATAATAGCAGATGCATTTTGAAGCATTTAAAGGCAGTCTTCCAACACTCTAATATAGGTGTTGATTCCCATAGAAAGTGAGCTCATCTAGGGCAGAGTGATGTCGTCGTGATCTTTATGTCCTTGTGGCTTTGCACAGGTCCTTGAAACATGAGAGTCATAGCATCCCTGGGCTTCCATTATTAAGGCAACCCAAATGTTAAATAGACTCTTCAGTTGTACCAAAAATCAATTTTTCAGAAATCAGACCACTTACAAAGCAATTGAATTCAGGGGGAGGAGAAATGTATTTCTCTTTGAGATTTGAAGTTATATACATCAAACTTCAAAGAACACCAGAGCATTCTTTCATGCTGCACATGGTTTTTGAACTGAAGAGCTCAAACCTCTGGTGCTATGACCTCATGTTTCCCTGCAACTGTGACCCAGGACATCAAACTTCACGTTGGACCAAGCTTTGTGTGTGTTTGTCATTGACTCAGCAGAGAAGAACCTGATCAATAATCACTTGAAAGAAGATACTAGTTACATCTAAAAATGAAGCTCATGTTTGCATGATCGAAGCAGCTTCTCAGGGAACCTCACACCTTTCATTGATTATATTTCTGAATAGTGGTGACACAGACGGCTCCCAAAACATTTCTTACTTGAAATTCAAGATGAGGCTGCTTCTCTTGCATTTATGGATTCTGCCAGGCAATTAAAGTTTTATGGAGTATCTTTGTGTATTAAGGGTTTTGTCTCCCCAGTAATGTCTCCTAAGTCACTTTTGCAGTAAAAATACCATATTTTGTTAGTAAATTTGGGCTAGATCCTATGTCGAACACATTGTCTTTGTCAACCACAAACTGTTACCAAACACTTCCTGGGTGAAATATGTTTGCAATTCATAATTAATTGATTGGCCGAATTGCTATGGATTGCGTAAAAAATTATTTATTGAAGTGGGTCTTATTATAACCCTATTGCACTTTCCTCTTTGTTGACAAAACCTCACATTACGGCCTCCAAACACAGCATTTTTGTTTTTAACCTCAAAGTGGGGACAGAAGAAGTGGTTGCTGCCTGTCCTCTGGATTAGTGATTTACAGGACTAATTGTCCATTCATTTTACCTCTCAGTTCATCCAGTTTTCAGCTCAACAAAAGCACATATTGTTTCATTTAGAGACATGATCACCATAGGAGGAGAGGAAAAAGCTAGAAGATTCATGAATGATTCTGGCCACTAACAAACATCTTCCAAGCCAACCATTCAGGCCAATTCTAAACTTCATTGCTGTGTGTCGGAACAGGAAGTAGAATCTCCATTTTACTAACTTAAAAATCACTAAAGAGTTTGATATACTGCCCAAATTTCAACATGGTTTAGAATCATGGAGATGTTTACTACAAGGGATATCAGAGATCATCATGTTCAGTGATTCCCATTCTTGGTTCTATATGAAAATCACTGGAGGCACTTTTTAAAAGTGCTGATGCATAGATCCTACTCCCAGAGATTCTTATTTAACTGACCTTAGGATGCAGTATTTAAAGGTTTTGTTTTTTTTTTTAGTTTATTAAATAGCCTTTTAAAAAAGTTTTTCAGGTAATTCTATTGCACCCTCTTCTCTCCTTGCACCAGCCTGGCACATAATTAGTTTTCAATGAATATGTTATAAATGCATGACTGAATAGAGATAAATATGAGAGAACATATTATTTCCATATATGGAATTTTATAGAGATGGAATAAAATAAAGAATCAGAAACAACCATTACAGTTTTTGAAGTTTGAAAATTTCTGAAATTCCAGAAACTTCCTATTTTCTTCCTAAAATGTCAAATCTCATCATCATCACTCTAAGTCTCTTTTTCCCAGAATCCTCAACTAAAACCACCAGGCAGGTGTAAGATACAGACAAGGAGGGATGGCTTTGCCTGCGAAGACTTTTAAAGACAATAATAAACCAAATAAAACTAAAAAAAAAAAAAAAAGTTTTTCAAGTACTTGTAATGTGTAGCCAGGATTGAGAATCACTGATATAGCTCAACTTGCCACCTGCCTCCATTTACAGAGAGAGGAAGAAAAGTGATTTGCTGAAAGTTGCAAGGAGACTGGCAGCAGTATGCAAGCAGAGACTTCTACATCCTAAATCTAGTACTTGAATCTTCTTGAAAATTTCTTCTATAAATTACCTTGGGCAGTATGGCCATTTTCACGATATTGATTCTGCCAACCCATGAGCATGGAATGTTCTTCCATTTGTTTGTATCCTCTTTTATTTCATTGAGCAGTGGTTTGTAGTTCTCCTTGAAGAGGTCCTTCACATCCCTTGTAAGTTGGATTCCTAGGTATTTTATTCTCTTTGAAGCAATTGTGAATGGGAGTTCACTCATGATTTGGCTCTCTGTTTGTCTGTTATTGGTGTACAAGAATGCTTGTGATTTTTGTACATTGATTTTGTATCCTGAGACTTTGCTGAAGTTGCTAATCAGCTTAAGGAGATTTTGGGCTGAGACAATGGAGTTTTCTAGATATACAATCATGTCATCTGCAAACAGGGACAATTTGACTTCCTCTTTTCCTAATTGAATACCCTTTATTTCCTTCTCCTGCCTGATTGCCCTGGCCAGAACTTCCAGCACTATGTTGACTAGGAGTGGTGAGAGAGGGCATCCCTGTCTTGTGCCAGTTTTCAAAGGGAATGCTTCCAGTTTTTGCCCATTCAGTATGATATTGGCTGTGGGTTTGTCATAGATAGCTCTTATTATTTTGAGATATGTCCCATCAATACCTAATTTATTGAGAGTTTTTAGCATGAAGGGTTGTTGAATTTTGTCAAAGGCCTTTTCTGCATCTATTGAGATAATCATGTGGTTTTTGTCTTTGGTTCTGTTTATATGCTGGATTACATTTATTGATTTGCATATGTTGAACCAGCCTTGCATCCCTA
This sequence comes from Symphalangus syndactylus, assembly GCF_028878055.3. Lineage (NCBI taxonomy): Eukaryota > Metazoa > Chordata > Mammalia > Primates > Hylobatidae > Symphalangus > Symphalangus syndactylus. Next base: position 48,216,521 of record NC_072439.2, on the reverse strand, counting down.
TCGCAAGGATAAAAAACCAAACACTGCATGTTCTCACTCATAGGTGGGAATTGAACAATGCGAACTCATGGACACAGGAAGGGGAACATCACACTCGGGGGACTGTTGTGGGGTGGGGGGAGGGGGGAGGGACAGCATTAGGAGATATACCTAATGCTAAATGACGAATTAATGGGTGCAGCAAAACAACATGGCACATGGATACATATGTAACAAACCTGCACATTGTGCACATGTACCCTAAAACCTAAAGTATAATAATAAAAAATAAAAAAAAAGAAAATTTCTTCTACAATATTCTGCCTCCAATTCTGTTCTTTGGAAAGTGCAAAAATATAAGTACAGTACTATCAAGTAGGTGATTTTCATTCAACCTAGAATAAGTCCAAATTGAGATTAAAGGCCAACTGGAAAGTTTATTTTAGTTTTCATTTCAAGACCTGAATCATGATTAATCCAAAAGATGAAAGAATTCTATCTATGGTGAGGACTCTGCCAAAGGAAGACAAACAAAAGTCAGTGTGTGCCCTGAAGTATTATATACTTGTAAAATTATTACTATTATTTTTTGTAGAGACAGGGTCTCACTATATTGCCCAGACTGCTCTCAAGTAATCTTGCCTTGGCTTCCCAAAGTGCTAGAAGTACAGGTGTGAGCTGCCATGCCTAGCCATTAAAATTAAACAGATTAATCAGAGGCATGAAGTTTAAAGAAGAGGAGAAAACAAAATGAAATAATAGGAGTGGTTGTAATGAACGCCGGCCTTGGACTGATTCTAAAGGCGATGCCATTCTGTTGTAAAACTCAAGTAATGAAAGCCTAAGAGAAAACGCAAAGGGCCAATAAATATGTGAAAAGATGGTAGGTCTCACCAGTGGTCAGAAAAAGAAAAATTAAATTGCAATTTAATCAAAAAGATTAAGAGAAAGTAAAAAGATAATCATACAAGCCTGGCGAAGATGTGGGGGAAAAACACAATCTGATGTACATTTGGGAACTGTGTTGCTTCCAGATAGAATCTGAAGAACAGGAACGTGTAGGGTGCAAAAGATTCTGGGAGAGGAAGTCGTTGGGAAACATCTGTCATCAACTGTCATTGCCATTTAGATAGCTGATCCAGTATATTTAGGTTCTTGTGTAGTGAGCATGGGTAGTTTCTAAATCAGCACCTGAGAAGCTCAGCAGCACTCGGGCTACTTTCCCTGTGTTTTGCCTCCTGCTCACATCCAGAGTCCACTCCAGCAGCAGATCTCAGGGTTATTCAACTGCAAAAAGCAATGCTTACTCACCTGCGTCTATCTGGAAATCCTCATCATCTTGCAAGTCAACAACTTCTACCCTCCTGGATAGGAGACTTCCCACCAGCTTGGTTGCTGCCTACTGTTTACTGAGGGCTCACTGGCACCAGGCATACCATTTCACTTGCTCATATTGTCATTTTGTCCTCCAACAATCCTACAAAAGAATAATTATTTACATCCTTACTGTATATATGAGAAAACTGAGGTCCAGAAAGTTTAAATGTCTCTCCTAAGGACACCTAGCATGTAATTAGCAATAAAGATCCTCATTTTTCTGGTTTAGGGGTCTTACCTGATATAAAAGAGAAGTTTTGGGAATTAAGACGTATTTACTTTTCTACCACTTTCCTCCTTAGGGGGACATTGTATCTGTTGTGGAACTGGCCAGTGGGTGGGAGGCTAGCCCAGGTCTAGTGACACCTGCACCTGAGCCTGAGTCCCCAGCTGGCATCCTCTCATCCCTGACGCACTGCATCCTTTCTTGCCAGGGTCACTGCCAGCCCACTGCCTGTGCCACCTCCACTGCCACTGCCCACGTTGGTGTTGGGGGCCATACCAAGGCGCTTCTAGTGCCCTAACTTTGATGCATTATGCCCTCTGCTTCTTCTGGGAAAATGGTCACAATCTCAACATGTTCACCCTACTCTACTCTCTTAAATTTGGGCCCTTAGGGCTGCCATCTATCAGCTCCCTCCCTGCGTCCCATGGAGAAGAAGAGAGAAGCCTTCCTCCTCCTATGGCAGAGTTTATGCTGTCCCATCTCTCACAGACATGCCGGGAGAGGCAATACAATAGTTCATGGATACAGGAGAGACTTTGACCCCACCAAGATTCCCAGCCTCTTGATATGGATGTGGCACAGTGCACCTAAGCTTATGGGGTTTGGCCCAGGTATTCACCAATCAAACTTTAGGAGAATCTTTCATGAACATGAATCAACAATGAAGAATATCAAGGTTGACACTCGCCCACCCCTAACTTTGAACAAAGAATCAGGGCACTTGGTATCATGAAGAATTGCTTCAAGGAGATTAACCAAGAAAATCAGAACTTCAGGACTTTCCATGCCTGAGCCCTGGCCAGGTAACTGAGATGAGGGTAGGGGACCATCAGCAGGAGCCCTCTGCCGTTATTGGGGCATCCCCTGTCCGGAGTGGGTTCCTAGGAGGCAGAAAGGAACAGGTCTTGGGGAGAAGGTGCCACAAAGGGAAGGCTGCGGGCCCCGGAAGCAGAGGAAGCAAGGCCCTAATGTGTGTTTGCCATAGGTGGAGGAAAGCAATTTCACCTGGATTAGAGGCAGAGACTGAGAAAGAAAAAAAAAGGCTGGAGGAAAAAGAAAAAGAACGTCCTCTAACAGGAGAGATTTATTTTTTCTTTTAAACATTTTACAGAAAAGATAAGAGAAGTGGGGAGGAGGGAGAACAGAGAAGTGAGGCTGATGGGTCCCTCATCGGGAGGGGCCCCATAAAGGAGATGGGCGCCCAGGGACCCTATGAGGAGGCTCGACGCCTCCAGTCTGGGGCCTAGGATGACAGTCATCATGGGCAAGGCAGGTTGAGAGGCGCGTTTGCTGTTGCTTTTCCATGACTTCACCTTATCCTGAGCACCAGGTCAGAGGGCTGTTCCGAGGGAGCCGGGGAACGCCTAGAAGTCTGTACTTTCCCATAGGCACCCACTTTTCTTCCCATTAGGCAACTCGCACCCCTAGGCTAAGGTGTCTTCAACACAAAGATTACCTCAAGGTTAATTATTTAATTCTACAAACAAGAAAAATAATGCAGTAAAGGGAAATGTGAATAATTTATCTGAGAAAACAGCTCTTGACTTTAAAAAGAGAAAATGGAAAACACCAAGTCTTTTACTTCAGCTATAAAAATGGTCCTTTTTTGATAAAAATGTGTATTTTGAAAAATAAATAAATAAATAAAATGGTCTTTGTGGGCTCTTGTGGCCAAGCGGAAAGGGCACTGGGCCAGGAGCAAAGCATTTACCTTCTGGCAATGGACCTGTCACACACCTGCCGGGTGACTGTGGGTGAGTTGTTTACTCTCTAGTCTTGTTAACTCCTCTGTAAAATGATGAAAGGGATATTGAAGTTCTCCTCCAGATTTAAGTTTCTATTTGTATTATAAGCTTTTTAATTAAAAATTGTACAATGCTAACGGCATCATTATTAGAATATCTAGGAAGTATTTCCCAACATTGACAAGAAAATGAAGTCACTGTAAGATTGTGTTTGTCATAATACATGTCAATTCACCTGTGTTCTTTTGAAAGCCATTGTCACTTTCCATCACTCCTTTAATCATGCACTGTATTCACTCTTTCTCCTGGTAACTTTTTCCTTCCACAAACAGCATTAAAGCTGCTTCTTATTAGAACCTTTCTAAAAGGGGTAAAATATTTTCTCCACAAAAATCCAACTAGGATCGACTATTTTGGGTAAAGCAATGACAAAACAAATTTTAAGATTCAGTTTTGAGCAACAGTTTCCACCCTCTCTGCACATAATCATATAGCCACGCTCATGCATTTTATTTTCCTCTTCATAAGTTCCCATGACTTCAGGCCCTAGTCCGCTAAGTGATTTTCCTCCCATCAAGCCCATCTCTACCAATGCTGCATGCACAGCACTACACACTTTTTCTTTTCTGAAACACTGCTTCCACCCTTCACCATCTGTATTTATGCAGAATATAGTCCAATATCTTGATGAACCCTCAGACCTTTCTTTCCGCACTGGTCTGTGTCTCTCTGAGCAGCTTTAGCCACCTGCACTCCCTTACACAGCCTGTTTCAGCCTCTCAGAAGATTCCCTGTTCTAGGCACATTCCAGACCCTCCTCACTTGAAACATCTCCCCTACTGCCCCCATCCCTTTCACTCTGTCAGTCAAACCCCAGTCATCTTTCCAAACTCAGCGGAGACTCCCACTCCCCTCTGTATAGGAGCTTTCCCTGAACTCTGCACCTTGAAGGGTGCTATCTCTGCTTGGTAAGGTCCACAGCCCGAAGTGGCAAAAGAAATGACCAAATTAGACTCAGAGATATTTCCCAGTGGGGCTTGGATTTCCTTAGCAGGGTGAGTCCATTTTTAGTCGGCATGAGCGTAAGGTCTGCCTAAAACATGGTCAGATGAGACAGAAGTCAGACTACAAAAGAGGTCCCTGCCCAGTCTCCACGGTACAGGGCTGGGGAAGCCCGGGGCGAGCCGGCTTCCTGGGAGTTGGAGAATGTAAGGAAGGGGCAGAGGCTGTGGGGCCTGGGATTGGAGGCAGGAATTCAGACTGCACCAGTGGAGGCTGCTGTGGGTGTCTTCACCTTCACTCACCAAGTGTGGTCATCTGGGTCCCAACTATTTTGGGCTTTCTACCTTCTACCACCTCCACCCTCCAAAAAATCTTTTTAGAGTAATTAGAAGACATATGGTGAATGCTGAATTCCCTAAGGCCCTAGAAGTATGGCTACTTGGGTTTTTTCCCTCCAGGGTACAACATAATTTACTCTTAATCCTTGTTCCAATAGGCCAAAGGGAACTTTTTGACACCCTGCAAGTGGTTGGTTGACTGAGGCCTGATACCCACAGCATTCAGGTGACTTGCCTGGGTGATAATGGAAATGATAATATAATTAACACATTACAGAGCTCTTACCATGTGGTAGACACTGTTTTAAGTATTGTCACTCATTCATGTTTTTAATGCTCATAACATTTCAATACAATGGTTACCATTATCATTCCAGTTATATAATTAAGAAAACTTTTAGTGTCAAAAGGTTAGCTGCTTTGCCCCAAGTCACACAGCTACTAAGTGTCAGAGTACAGCCCAATAACTAAGGTTTTCATTTTGTTTTGTTTGAATTTAGAGGAAAAGCCTTCGCCAAACCTTTTCTACCATGAAGCCAGGGGAGAGAAACTCACATATTTGTAGGAGGCAGAGTCTTCAACACTCCCCTGACTTTTCCTCTTACGGCATCCTCTGGGATCTTAGGGCAGCTCATTACCTGAAATGCGAAAATGGCATGTTTAATTATTCATTTTCCATCACCCCTAATGAGGGGATTAACTCTCTAGTGAAACAAAAGGAAATAGTCTGACCTTCAGGCTGCATGGAAGTGATAATCACTAAAACCTCAAGTCAGTTTAAGCGGACAAATGAAAGGATTTTACTGATCTAGATGCAAAGGGGCCATCGGGGTCACTAACTGAAGTCACAATGGAGCAAAGACAATGAGAAAATAAACATGTGCTAAAAATTATGTTTCCTTAATTATGTGCACAGGTGATCTACAGGGGTTTCCAAAACTCCTTTAACTTACCTGTTGTCTTAGGGCTTTGAGCTTGGGTGGAGAAAGGGTAACAGGGCTGTGGCTTGCCAGGAAGACAGAGGAGGAGAGTCTGTGGGCATGGGGCAGAAGTCAATTCTGTCTCAGGTATGGAAGAGCATGAGGAAAGTAGAGGCTAACTTAGAGATCTATTAATCACAACCTCAAGAACAACTGGTTCATTTTTCATTACTTGGTTGATTGGTTTGACCAAACGTTACTGTGGGAATGATTCGTGAACTGTTCTGCTGCATGGCATGTAAACACAGCCTTCTAATCTAGACCTTCGCTATTAAAATGGTCATAAATAGCTGCAAATTACTACTGTTGTGCAACTTGTGACTTCATCATGGCTTCTGGCAGAGCAGATGGGAGCCACATTCCAGGCCCTGCTGCAGTGTCCACCTTTCCCGTAACATTTAATGAGCACAGGGTGATTGGTGCTGCACAGATGACAAAACGACATCCTCCTTGCCCTGTTCTCTTCCAAGATATGACATTTTTAAAAGGCCATAAAGCCTTGACAGTCTCCCCACACAGATATTGCGTGATCTATAAATATGCATCTGCTCAAACTATGGCAAAATGCATCACTATTAATAACTCCAAAGAGTCATGGAGATTCAGACAGTCCAATTCCTCTGCCAAAAGTTCAGAATGTTTGCTTAGTGCTTTGTTGTTTTTTTTTTTTTTTTTTTTTTTTTTAAACTCTGTTCTTGGTTTGCTTCAGTACATTTTCTATTTAGATACTCCACCGAGTATGTGTCAAACTTTATCTGTGCCCTTACTTGGACATAAGAGAGCATACAAGACAGGAATGGAAGGCCTTTACTGTTTTTGGGGTTTTAAAAATTGTGCTTGCTTCACAAATATTTTCCATTTCTCTCTACCATAGCAACCATTACCTTCACCATATAGGCAAAAATGGCTAAAGGAAAAGTGAGGAAACTCTTCTATGTTACTTATATTGACAATTACATTGTGTTATTACCTATTTCTTGAACAATAACTGTTTCCAGGCATGTTGCTCCTATATGTCATTGCTAAGCCTCAATGTTAAGTTAATAATCAATCCTACAAAGTAGGTGTTATTGCCATTTCACACACCAAGACTCAGCAATTAAGTAACTGGCCCATTGGACACACAAGCGACTCTCAGGACTGTAACTCAAACCCAAGGAAGGCTCTTTAGCTTGTGCCATATGAAATCACCAGTAGTCAATCATTCCTGACCAAAAATGGCAGCTTTATGGTTCAACCTAATAGCAAAATGTGTTGCCCTGGAAGGAAATCTAGACTCCCTTCCTGATGTCACAAGGACTCTTTACAGACTGACACCATGTTGCAGGGAAAACTGTGTAACACAGTACCAGGGTAGAGGGATAGGGGAATGGGAATGTAGTTTATTATCTTTGCAGCAATTATTGATATTATTACAAGTAAAGACATGATGTGAAACTGCAAAAAAGTAGCAAAGCCTGTCAATATGTCTACATTTTTGGATATCTGAAATATATTTACATTTTTAATACACTTACTTTTTTTGGATACATTCTATCTGAAAGTTACCACATGTAGTCATGCTCACCAGACTTTTCTAAGGGTTGAAATGACTTCTAGTATTTAAAAGCTAATGATGTTAAGATATAATTTTGGTAGGCCATGTGTTTTAATGAACAGGTAGTTGATGAGTCTATAACATGGATGTATTAAAAGGATAATTTGGTAAGAGCAATTTAGTTTCTTGGGAACTACTTGGGTGTCAACAACAATAGAAGCTATTGTTTAGGACAAATGATTTCTCTGAGTTCTCTCTTAGAAATAATGCATAATAAATTCAAATCTCCCCCCTACCCGCCTCCTTTTTTTTTTGAGATGGAGTTTTGCTCTTGTTGCCCAGGCTGGAGTGCAATGGCGCCATCTCGGCTCACTGCAACCTCTGCTTCCTGGGTTCAAATGATTCTCCTGCCTCAGCCTCCCGAGTAGCTGGGATTACAGGCATGCACCACCATGCCAAGCTAATTTTGTATTTTTAGTAGAGACGGGGTTTCTCCATGTTAATCAGGCTGGCCTCGAGCTCCCGACCTCAACTGATCCGCCCGTCTCAACCTCCCAAAGTGCTGGGATTACAGGTGTGAGCCACCGTGCCCGGACCAAATCTTCCTTTTAATTCAGTTTTTTCCCTGTGATCCATATTATAGTTTTCCCCATATAATCTCCATACAGTCAGAATGGGAAAGGGGGCTCATGATGATAATTGTGTGTAATATAGAATGGCTACTGAACAGTGGATTGTTAAGTGCATAAATATTAGGGAGACTTTGTGTTACAAGTTTTGGGGCAAGGGATAAACAATAGGAAAAGGCTCACTCATTGAGTCTTAGAATGAGACTTCAGATACTGAAGTCTTCTCATTTTACTGAAAAAGAAACTAATGAACAAGAAAGCCCAATAAGTGACAGCTTCACTCACTGGTGGTATCACAGTGACTAGCATTTAGTTCTCTTAACTCCTGGACCAGTACTCCTGCCCACCCCTCAGCCCCACCCCAAACCATAGGTTGGTTCCAAGTAAATATGTCTTCTCCTTGAAACCATCTGGTATAGATAATAATAATAAAAGATGTGCCTAACAAATAGTTATATTACAATACCAAGTATCTAGGTGATATATTTAAGATGGAATGGAATAAACTAGATTCTTCATATTTGAAACAAAATGATCAAATAACTTTTTTTTTTCTTTTTTTGAGATGGATCTCACTCTGTCGTCCAGGCTGGAGTGCAGTGGCACGATCTCGGCTCACTGCAACCTCCGCCTCCTGGGTTCAAGCGATTCTCCTGCCTCAGCCTCCTGAGTAGCTGAGATTATAAGGCATGGGCCACCACGCCCGGCTAGTATTTTTATTTTTGGTAGACACAGGGTTTCACCACTCTGGCTAGGCTGGTCTCAAACTCCAGACCTCAGATGATCTGCCCACCTCGGCCTTCCAAAGTGCTGGGATGACAAGCATGAGCCACCATGCCTGGCCAATCAAATAACTTTTAAAGTCAACTCTTAAAGGCTAAGTGAAGAAGACATAGACTTATTACCACAATCCAGCCTGATTGGTCTTTCTTAGGGCCACAAACTCTGAAAATATTTCTTTTCTATTCTCCTTTTTCTAGACTTTATATTTACCTCCTGTATGGAAGACATCAGATTTGAGATACTTAAGAGTACACTTAATTTGAGTTTCTGACTCAATATTTTGAATGGAAGTCTGAACCAACACAAAGTTAATGATAGCTTTACTGTATTACCTGTAAGCCAAACAAAATAAGTGAAAGGGAGAAGAAGTGCTTTAAATGCAAGAATTCCTAATATCTTTTTTGGTATAATGATAAGCACATATAAGAAAAAAGAAGACAAGAATATTCATTGATGGATGGATGGATGATTCAGTTGGTTTCTACATTAGCAATGACTCATGCTGTAAAATTGGAATGTTTAGAAAATAAATCCTACAATTGTACCAGAAAAGACAAGAACATAATATGACAGAGATCCAAGCATGCCAAAAACATCATCTTCTTTTCTTTCTGTATATAACTTTTGAGTGTTCTGAATACTACCCTTGCCTTTAATGATATAGAAAAAGGAAATAAAACGGTAATCACAGTCTGTCAGAAACTGTGGTCCTTTCTGAATGAAAATAAATTCTTCTAAAACAGTATTTATGAATAGTTCTAGATTCAAGAATTTCTATTAATATTTCCACATTGGCCTTAAATAGAATCTGTGAGAATGGTCCTTTTTCCAAGTATGTAAACATTGCTCAGTGTAGCCGCTTGGAGCCACTGAGTTTATACACCTGTACCTGCATTGATGCAAATGTGCTCTCTGCCTTCTGTGTTTTCATCGGAAAGTCAGCTTTATAACTGGCATGGAATGGACTGGAGCCTGAGAAACTGTGGGCTGATGCTGGGGGTGCCCAGATGGAATGGGAGGCAGGGCTGAACTAGAAAGCCCTTTTCAATTGCTGATACTGGCTTCTTTATCAACACTTTATGAATATGACTGGGCCACCTCTAAGTCTTTTTTTCCTGGACTAAGGAAAAGCTAATAGTAATTTCCTGTCTTCCTCATGCTCTTCAGTTTTAGGAGATCTCACAGAAGTGCAAGGACACATGGAAGTGCAGAGGGAGTGGCAAAAGGGAAAAGGAAGGTTTTTGAGGAGGTGTTATCTGAATATTAGGCCCAGAAGTTCTCAAAATATTCATTCTGAGAGAGGGAGAAGGAATATCTATTAAAATTATATGTGGAACATGTATCCATTCAAATGGGTGCTGTCACTGCTAGTGTGAGAGCAGTGAGTATAAAACCACAGTGGAGACAATCTCCGCTTTCAAGGCATTTACAATGGACAGAAGAGCTTATGTAGTATGTGGTGTGTGGAATGCGGGAGGAAGGAAAAGCTTTATGTGTGATGTTAAGTAGCCCTCAAAAAGGGGATAGTAAGTGATCTGCTACTGAGGTAATAGCCAGTGTTCCGGTGCTCCTCCTGAAATAGATTACAACCGATGCCCAAAATGGTATCGTGAATTGTTATCCCTTATTGTCTCATGTGGCCTTCTCACTGCTGTGCTCTTCTAAAATGTTACTGGAAAAGTCAGCAAACTCAGTATTTGACAGTGTGAAAGTTTTTCAGATCCCATTCTTTCTTGATAGGAGCAAGGAGGGCCAAACTGAAGCACCTGGTTCCCAGGGGAGAAGGGGACGGGGGAAGTCCATCGGTCAGAGATGATTGGTGGCTGGGAATCGAATCTTACTCAAATTAACTCAAATTAAAAACAGGAGTTAACTGTAAAGATTAAGCCAACAGTTTTGCAGACATCCACCAGGAAACAAAGTCCAGCTAGACTTCATAGTGACCAAAGCTGGGAAAGAGAGAGTCAGAAACTCAAGTTGATTGGTCTCCAGTCTCCGACTCTTTCTCTCTTTTGTTTTTCGACTCTTTCTCTTTTGATTCTCTTTGCTTTTAAAAAAATATTATGGCCAGGTGTGGTGGCTCACGCCTGTAATCCCAGCACTTTGGGAGGCTGAGGTGGGTGGATCACGAGGTCAGGAGATCAAGACCATCCTGGCTTACACGATGAAATCCCGTCTCTACTAAAAATACAAAAAGATTAGCTGGGCATGGTGGCAGGCGCCTGTAGTCCCAGCTACTGGGGAGGCTGAGGCAGGAGAATGCCATGAACCTGGGAGGCGGAGCTTGCAGTGAGCCCAGATCGCGCCACTGCACTCCAGCCCAGGCGACAGACTCCATCTCAAAACACAAATAAAATAAATAAATAAATAAATAAATAAATAATATTGTTATTAATTCCCTGTGAGTGTTGCGTACTCTTTGCTTTTTAAAAGCATGTCTAATTTCCTTTGTTCATAGACTTCGGTTTCATCTGTTTATAATCTTGTTCTTAAGTAGCTTTAGTTGTCCTTCACTTTGGCTTGCATTGGCACCAACCTCAGCCGCCGCTGGATGGGAGCTCTCAGCTGCAGTCCACAGTTACTGATTGTAGTTTCTGTAATCTGGCTCAGAATCGTAAGACAGAGTCTGATTGTTGTGGTCCACGAGTCTACCCCTGGTCTCATCGGAGTGGGGCAAGGCAGACATGGGGTGGGGACAGGGCCACTTAGGCCTGTCCTTTCCAGCAGCGACTGTGAATAGCAGGAATTCTTGAGATGGGAGCTGGGGAGGCAGCATAAATGCCCCAAAGCATGTCAACTACTACCCCAAAGCAAATGCCTCCTTTTCACAGACTGGCATGGGGCAAGCCTTACTTGGAAATGGTAAGACCTTATTTGCTATGGCATAAAACCAAGGATAGTCTTTGGAGCATGGATAACAATTTGGAGCATGGGTAACAATCTGGTTTCTGGTTCTTCTACAAATTGCACAGAAAATAAACTGCTGCTGTAATGGTGGCACAGCCATCACAGGGAATCTTTGGGTGCACTGAGGAGATAGTGCTAGGGACTAAGGTACTTTTCATTCATTCATCCGACTAACTGTAGCAAGCACCTACTCTGTGCCTTGTGGTAGAAGAGCAGAAGAGTCGTATAGCCTCCAAAAGTGTACTGTGCCAATTGCTCTTTGCAGTTTGTGTTTGTTGGCTCTTCACTGAACCACAGTTTAGATTTCACCACTGAGAAGTTCCCAAAATACTCTTGGAATCCATTGTACATAAAAATTTCTAAAACCAGAGTATTAACAAATTTAGATACACAAACAGTGATAATTACTGGCTCTGAAAACTAAGTTCAGTCCAGTGCCTGCAAACAAAAACTAAGCAGAAGGACTAAAATAAACAAAATATTATCAGCCCTGCCTTCCCTTCTTCCCTTAGGCATGGCTTTAATGAGGGCTTCCAGTCATGAGGAAACACCCTGTGTTTGCTCTAGGCAGATGTTTATGTGTGTTTTGATTCTGTAAAATCTAGGGATAAGGAGCTGTAAGAAAAAGGAAGAGGGTGCTCATTTAAGAAGTTGTAATTAAATGTGTGTTTTAAGGGATGTATTTTCTACAGGTACATTTATCTTTATAGACATAGGAGTTATTTTAGGTATTTCTAGTTGATACAGATAGAGGGTCAAATTAGGCCTCAGGAGACTTCAGTTCAAGTCCTGACTCTGCCAATATAAATGTAAATGTGGGTAAATCCCTTGCTCTCCATGATCCTCTTCTTCTTTGCTTTTTTGCCTAATTTATCAAGTTGTTAAGGGAATCAACTGAGTGGCTAAATCTTAGGGCTTTTTGAAAATTGCAAAATACCATTTAGTAAATGTTTGAATTCGACTGGGTATATTTAGTACTTAATTGAAAAAATCAATATCGCTGCCTGATCTTGCTACTAAAGCAATCTCATACAGTCTTACATATCTACTTTTGGTAATTATTTAATCAAATTCTATCTCAAATATATTTTGAACCAGCAGAGTTAACTTACATAGTGGCACTATTCCAAGTTTGTTTTCTAATATATGTAATAGAAGCTAATTAAAGCACTCATTAGAAATGCAAACACATCTCCAAAGCAGGTAATTATTAAACAAAGCAAGTAATAGCTGTAATATCCTTTTAACGAAAAGTCTACTTTTAAATATTGGCTTATCCTCTTAAAGCAATGGATAGATTTTGCAAGTGAATCCAATCCACAGACTTGCTAAGCCCAGATTATGTTTATGAAATGTATTGTGTTAGGTGCTGTAGAGTGATAAGATACATGAAAACTGCCTCTGCCCTCAATGAGCTTAAGAGGACAGGATACAGGGAAAGCTAAATATAGGTGAATTAATTTATGTGAACAGCTGTACACATTACATTACTATTATATCTATATATCTATATATAATATATAATGTGTATTATATATAAAGAAGATAAATAATCCTTTAGTCCTAACATAAAGCCACATCAGTTTTAAAGATGAACAATTATTGAAATCAAAGTTTATCTAATAGCTCAAATAACATTTATATTATCAGAGCATGTTTATCTAATGTGTAATATAAGATACAGATAATCTCTAAATAGCAACGACACTAAAATATTCCTAAAAAATCTAAAAGTATGACTAACTATGGGATATGATGCTGTACAGAATGGGTTTTCCATGGGGCTGGAACACTGAAGCACGGGCGCAGTGCTCAGGAATGCTTAGACACTGACTCTCCTCGCTCTTCTCCCTGAGATGAGGATGTGGTCTTCTGATATAAAACTAGGTTCAGAAACAAGGAGACCTCAATTACTGTAAGCATTTTCTTAAACTGAGTCATTAAATACAGAGAGCGTTTATATAATTGCTTCTCTGGCTAGGAATGTAAACACTAAATATAAAGTACCTGAGACAGAGTAAAAAAAACCAAGCTTCAGGCCGGGCGCGGTGGCTCACGCTTGTAATCCCAGCACTTTGGAAGGCCGAGGCGGGCGGATCACGAGGTCAGGAGATCGAGACCACGGTGAAACCCCGTCTCTACTAAAAATACAAAAAATTAGCCGGGCGTGGTGGCGGGCGCCTGTAGTCCCAGCTACTCGGAGAGGCTGAGGCAGGAGAATGGCGTGAACCCAGGAGGCAGAGCTTGCAGTGAGCCGAGATCGCGCCACTGCACTCCAGCCTGGGGGACAGAGCAAGACTTCGTCTCAAAGAAAAAAAAAAAAAAAAAACCAAGCTTCTCAGATCTGTCTGACCCACAAATGAACCAAAAATTGGAGTTACCAGAAAAGGAATTTATAATACTTATGATTAATATGAAAAATAAATCGTGAAATGATGAATAAAAAGGAGAATTTCACTAGAAAGTTGGAATCTGTGAAAAAATCACAAGCATATTTTAAAACTCTAAACATTGAAAAAATATCTGAAATTAGGAATTCAAATGGATAAGTTTACAGCAGATGACACACAGCATAATTTGTGAATAATGGGCTGGATCAGTGAGCTGGAACCCAGATAAATAGAAAGTATCTACTCCTGAAGCACGAAGAAAAAAAAGAATGGAAACAATGGCAAGAACAAGATACAGATGAAACTTTTCACATATATATGATTGGAGTTCCAAAAAGGAGAGAGAGAATAGAGGAGAAGCAATATTCAAAGAAATAATGGATAAGAATATCTATGTATTGATATAAGAACAAGGAGCAAGATATACAAAGAAAACCACATCATAGTCAAACTGTTGAAAACCAAAGATAAAGAGAAAAATCACAAAAGCAGCCAGAAGAAAAAAAAGAAATTAGCTTCGAAGAAGCAACAATAAGATTCACAGTTGATTTATCAACATAAATTATAGATGCGAGAAGACAATATTGTCAACTTGAAGTGCTTAAAGAAAATAATTGCCAGCCTAGAATTATATCTTGCAATCATATCCTTCAGATATGAAAATAGAATAAAGATGTTTTCAGGAAAACTAAAGGATCTTCTTCAGGCAGAAGGAAAATAATCTCAGCCTAGGCAACAAAGCAAGACCTAGTCTCTACAAAAAAAAAAAATAGTGGTCACAGTGGGACACACCAGTAGTCCCAGCTACTCAGGAAGCTGAGGTGGGAGGATTGCTTGAGCCCAGGAGGTTGAGGCTGCAATGAGCCATGATCACGCCACTCCATTCCAGCCTGTGTGACAAAGCGTGAGACACCTGCCTCAAAAAAAGAAAAAAAAAAGAGAGAGAGAGAAGGAGAGAGAGAGAAAGAGAATTCCAGACAGAAAAATATGGAAATGAAGAGAGGAATAAAAAACATTGGTGAGCGTAAACATGGATATTTGTAAGTCACTATTGATTATAAAAGACAGTAATTATAACATCCTTTGTAGTATAAAATACATGTAGAACTAAGATGTGTAGCAAAAATAACAAAATCAGGAGGGATAAATCATTTAAAAGGTCTAAGGGTCTAATAATATCAGAGGAGTGGCAAAAATAATTTGTATAATTCTGTAATAAATCAAGGATATATACTGCAATCTCTAGGATAGTTACTATTAGAATTAAAGAAGTAAAACTTGCGAGATTTTAGAATGAAATCATTGAATAATTAAAAAAATAGATGAAAGAGAGGGTGAAAAAAAGAACATAAAATGACAACAAAAGGAATATAAAAGAAAAGAGCTCAATAGAAAATGAAAATAAGATGGTAGCTATAAGCCCAATGATGTCAGTGATTACATTGAATGTAAATAAGCTAAATTTGAAGTAAAATACTGTCAGATTAGATAAAAAACAAACCCAAATCTTCAAATTTAATAAAAAGAAGTGTTTAATGTGAAAGGAAGGCCAAATATACCATGCAAACACAAACCTGCCCCTGCTCCTAAAGCTGTCTAGCTATACTAATATCAGACAATGTGAACTTTAAGACAAGAAACATTATTAGAGATAAAGTGAGACAGTTCATAATTATAAATAAATAAGTCCAATAGGAAATGAGTACGATCCTAAATCTCTGTGCACCTAATAATATAGCTTCAAAATAAACTAAACAAAACTGGACAGAGCAATGAGAAAAAAATGTACAAATCAGCACTCACAGTGGGAGGCATTAGTGCATCTCTTTCAAACACGTAGCAGAAAAAGTGAAAAATAAAAAATCAGTAAGGATATAGAAGATATAAACAGCACAGTTAACATATGTAATCTAATGCCATGTATGCAAAATTTTACCTAATGACCACTTCATATTCACTTCAAATATGCAAAGAACATAAGAACATTTATTAGAATCAATGTATCATAACAAGAAAAAAGTCTCAACAATTTCAAAATATTGAAATCTTTCAGAATGTCTTCTCTGACCACAATGGAAGTTAAGCTAAAGATCAATAATAGCAATAGGAAAAACCCAAGTGCTCAAAATTAAGCAATATACTCTAAATAATCCATGGGATAAAGAAAAAAAAACAGAAATCAGTTTTAAACTTAAATAATAAAAATAACATTTGAAAAATCATGTGAAAAAACTAAAATGGTGCTTAGAAGGAAATATATAGTCTTATATTCCATTTTAGAAAGGAAAAAGCCTGAAAATCAATGATTTAAGTGTTAATTTCAAGAAAGTAGAGAGAGAGCAGGAATTAAACTTACAAAAAGAAATGATAAAGATAAAAGCAAAAACCAAGGAAATAAAAATCAAACATATAAGAAAGACAATAAAGCCAAAGTCAGTTGTTTAAAAACATCAAAATTTGAAGAAGACTGATAAAAAAATAGAGAAAACAAATTTTCAACAACAGCAATGAAAAAGGAGATATCACTATAGATCATACAAGCATCAAAAGGACAATAAAAGGAAACTTAAAACAACTTTATGCTGACAAATTTGACAATTCGGATGAAATAGACAAACTCTTTGAAAATACAATTTACCAAGACTGACAGGAGAAGAGATGAAAATATCAATAATTTAGGATGTATTTTTTTTAAAATTAAGCCCATTATTTTAAAAAAGAAAAGCCTGGGCTCAGATAGTTTATCAGTGAATTCTTCCAAACACTTAAGGAAAAATTAACAGCTGTCTTGTATAATTCTTCCAGAACACAGAAACAGAGGGTGAGCTTTCCAGACTTAAAAAAAATTATAATAGCGTAAACTTGATTTTTAAACCCTGACAAGGATTGTGAGAAAGAAAATTGCAAGCCCATCTTTCTCATAAACATTACTTAAAAATTCGTAACAAAATATTAGGACGCCAAATCCATCGATACGGTAAATGGAGTGCAAGTTTAGTCCAAGTGTGCAAGTGTGGCTTACCATTCAAAAATCATAAACATAATTCACCACATTAACAGAAAAAGGAGTAAAATCACACCATCATCTCAAATGCAGAAAAAGCATTTGATAAATTCAACATCCATTTGTGATGAAAACATGTAATCAATCAAGAACAGAACTTTCTTAATCTCATAAAGAATATCTACAAAATATCCATAGCAAACATCATTCTCAATGGTAGTATATTGCAAACTTCCCCCTAAGACTGGAACTGGGTCAAGAATGACCACTGTCATCATTTCAATCTAACATTGTAGAAGGAGGTCTAGCCAATGCAAAAGGCCAGAGAAAGAAATAAATGTCATGGAGATTGGAAAGCAAGAAATAAAACTGTCATTTCCAGACAATAAGATCATGCACATTCAAAATTTCTAGAGAAATTCTTAGAATTAATAAGAGAATATAGGAAGGGAACTGGATATATAGTCAACATATAAAACTAGTTGTATTTGTATATATTGGCAATAAACAAATAGAAATAAAACATATTTACAATAGCATCAAAAACTCAAACACCTAGAAATAAATCTAATTAAAGACGTGCAAGATCTCTAACTGAAAACTAAAATATTATTGAGAAAAATTAAAGGAGAGCTAAATAAATGGAAGTATATGAATCATTATAATTGGAAGACTCAATATTGTAAAGATGTTAGTTCTCTCCAAATTAATACATTCATCCACGCAATTTCGGTCAAAATCTAAGCTACAGGTTCTTCTTTTTCCAGAAATTGACAAGTTTTCCTAAAATTCATATAAAATGTAAAAGCTGGGAATCCCCAAGTCATTCTTGAAGAATAAATATAGAGGACTTACACTATGAGATATCAGAAACTATTATTATAAAGTTGTGACAATCAAAACTGTGTGGTACTGGTACAAGAACAGATAACCGTCCAATGAAACACAACAGGGAATCCAGAAGTAGATCTGCACATATATGATGGCATGATTTACGATAAAGGTGATCCTGCAATGCAGTAGGGAAAAGGATAATCTTTTGGATAAATTGTGCTGTGTCAATTCAACATTCAAGTGGAAAAAAAGGTATTCTAATGTTTATTTTACATTACACACAAGAGTCAATACCAGATGGACTGCAGAAATAATTGAAAGATGAAACAATAAAACTTCTAGAGTAGAACATCTTCATGACCTTGGAGTCAGCAATGCTTTGTTAAATAGAAAATAAGCAAATGAAAAAGCATTATCATAAAAGGAAAAAATGTGATAAACTTGGCTACATTAAAACTAAAAACTTCTGTTCCCCCAAATTGAGTGAAAAGGCAACCCACAAGGTGAGAGAAAAATGTTAACATATATTAATTTATATCCAATGCAAACACACATATATATGATTAAAAAACACAAATCTAGAATGTATAAAGAACACCTACAAGTCAATAAGAAAAAGTTGAACAACTCAACAGCATAATGGGCAAAAGTCTCATAAAAGAGGATGTGTAAATAAACATACAGAAAATTGTTTATTAATTCTCAGGGAAATGCAAATTAAAACCATAATAAAATAATACTTGCTATCTACAAAAATGGCTAAGATGAAAAAGATGGAAAATAATAAGTGTTGACAAGGACGTGAAGGAATAAGAATTATCATGTACCACTTGTGGGATAATACATTGGTACAACCACTTTGGAGAAGTGGGAGTTACTACTAAAGTTGAACATATGCATAACCTGTAACCCATCAAACAGATTTCAAGGCATACACCCACTAGAAATGTATGCACATGTTCACCAAAAGAATTAGAATGGGGGGGAGTTTGGGGGAACAGAATGTTTATGGCAACTGTACTTGTTAGTAGACAAAAATTGGAACAACCATTTGTTGGATGGTTGGAACAAATGGTTGTTCCAATTTTTGGAACAATGTTCCAAATATTCCAATCTTGTTCCAACAAAATGGCCCATGAACAACAAAATGGTTAAACCAATTGTGATATAGCCACAGAATTTGGGCTATATCAGTAGCAGTGAGAATGATTTACAACTACATACAAAAGTATGGATGAATCTCTCCAACATAAAGATGAGCAGTAGAAACCAGACACAAAAAAGTATACATTCCATTTATACAAAGTATAAAAACAGATGAGCTAATCTATGTTGTTAGATGTCAGCAAAGTGGTTACCATTGGGAAATTGGTGACTAGAAGGGAACAGAGGGAATTTTTGGAGAGCTGGTAATGTCCTGTTTCTTGATTTGGGTGATGGTTACAAGGGTGCGGTTGCCTTTACTCTGGTACTCCAGTTCTATGCATGGTACATGATTCTTGCCTCATGATTGTCTTTGCTGGAATTTTGTATTCCATTAGAAGGATTGGACAGAACTTAACTTCTGCTTATGTAATTGTTTAGTTCACATTCGATATACATATTTATATTGATTTTATTGAGGCTCTGCAAAATGCCTGCATCTCATGACATTCCTCTGGGCACTGGCTTTTTTCTCCACGTGGCTCCTCAGCTGTCTGATAATGTCTTTCTGATGTGAGTTCTCTGTTCTTTGTCCATTTGCCTCTCTTGTGTGTGATCACCATTCTACCATATTTATGATGTATTGTCTTTGCATTCTCTGTTATTGGGCTGATTAAGGAATAGGGAGAGATCATCTTTAATAGAAAGGGCAATTTTCTGATTTGAGCAGAATCATGAGGCCATTGTATTTCCTGTATATTAAGACTTCAGGCCCACCGCTGTGGCTCACGCCTGTAATCCCAGCACTTTGGGAAGCCGAGGTGGGTGGATCACTTGAGGTCAGGGGTTTGAGACCAGCCTGGCCAACATGGTGAAACCCTGTCTCTACTAAAAATTCAAAAATCAGCTGGGCATTGTGTGTGTGCCTGTAATCCTAGCTACTTGGGAGGTTGAGGCAGGGGAATCACTTGAACCCGGGAGGCAGAGGTTGCAGTGAGCCAAGATCATGCAACTGTACCCCAGTCTGGGAGACAGAGCAAGACTCTGTCTCAAAAAAAGAGAGAGACTTCACTGATTAACTGCTTCATGGCTTCTGCCTAGGGATGACAGTGTCTTATCCAGCCCATCTAAATATTTGGTCTTATTGGCAAACATATCTCTCTTGTGACAATGGATTTGTCATGCACAATAGTTTGATACCACTAAACATTCAAGTCTTCAAATGAATTACTCTTCTTTAATATTTCACACTCACCAAACATATTTATGATTATAAACTTGGCTTCCCAAAGCTCTCTTGCAGCCAGAGAATAAATGCCAGATAGGTAGGTATGCTTTTTGGTATATATATATGTGTATATACATATATATATATGTGTGTGTATATACATATACATATATATATATATATATATATATATATATATATATTTCTTTTTTGAGATGGAGTCTTGCTCTGTCACCCAGGCTGGAGTTCAGTGGTGTGATCTCAGCTCACTGCAAGCCCCACCACCTGGGTTCATGCCATTCTTCTGCCTCAGTCTCCCAAGTAGCTGGGACTACAGGCGCCCGCCACCACGCCCTGCTAATTTTTTGTTTTCGTATTTTTAGTAGAGATGGGTTTCACCGTGTTAGCCAGGATGGTCTCGATCTCCTGACCTCATGATCCGCCTGCCTTGGCCTCCCAAAGTGCTGGGATTACAGGCGTGAGCCACTGTGCCTGGCCTTTTGGTTTACATTTTAAGTCCCTCTCCATGTGTAAAATTAGCCCTGGGACACCAAAAATATCAAGTTTCTGGACCTGTCAAGCTGGGCTAAGTCAATGTTATAAAGATGGCCCTGTCTGAAGACCCTATTGCCTATCTTTCACCCAGGTACCCCCTACAAACAAACATATTAATGTTCATTGGGGCAATGCATATTCTGTTTCTAAAAATACAGCCAAGGAGCCAAGCTTCTCAGAGCCTTCCCAGGAAAGGAAATTGAGACAAAAGGAATTTAGTCATCCAGTAGTTTTAATAAATATTGAGTGAATGGAAAATTTTACTTTGAGATAAATATGAACAATCGTCATGTCGAGCATGTTTTCTATCATCTGGCTGTTTCCATGAAGTAGGAAACGTCCGTGAGCAGACTCATCCTTCAGCAACTTGTTCAGATTTGCACCTGACCTCTTCTATACAACAGCTGCCAAGGAAACCTACATTGATTTCCTACCACGTATTTTTATCACAATGCAAGAGGCAAGTAGCAGCATGTCAAAACTGCTCTCTGGAGAAAGTGATTATTATTATTTTTTATTTATTTTGCTTTCCCTGTAGTTCAGAACCCCTTTGGGTACTCTCCAGTGTGTTTTGAGATTGCTGACCCTCACTCTCTACTAAAGGTCACTGAGGTTGCTCCCCACAACATGCCACCTTCGAGTCCCCAGGGGTTTTGAGAAGCCTAGGCATGCAGACCATTGGACTCATTCCAGTCTGCAGCAGCTGAGAGAGAGCACCATGCAGAGTAAGGCAGAGCTCAGCGAAATGAGGACCTGCTGGACTCTGGTACAGCCAGGCTCGGGGGAGCCACATAATTAGTACAAACATCATTGTGTTGAGACACCTCTCCAGCTCTGTTTATTTTGCACATAAACCTAGCCATTAGGTTCAACAAACATTTGTTAAACATCTGTGCTGCGTCAGACCACATCCAAGGCACAAGGGCAATAAAGCAAGTACTCTTTTACAGCTTTATAGTTCACCAAAGCACTTTTTACGTTTCATCTCAGTCAACTTTGTGAAATTAAACAGTGCACATATTAGTACTGCATTTCCATCTTACAAATGGGGAAGCTGACAATCCAAAAGGTTGAGTCATTTACCTAGGGTTATACAGTTAATAAATGGATGTTCTGGAACAAAATCCAGGGATTTGATTCAATACTCTATTTTGCATTTAATTAGAAGGTGTTTCAATTCCTTGGTATGTGCAGGAGAGAGACACTACTTTCCTTGCTTATAATTCTTTATTGTGAATGCCACAGATAAGATGACCCATAGGGATTCATGTTAGTACTGCTTAATTCTAAGAGAGAATTTTCATCTCTGACCATTTAATGGTTTTCCCCAGATTATATTTTTATTTGCATACAATTTACTTTGTTGAATCAGATACTTTTCCAACAAAATGAGTAAGATCTAAAATTCTGAATTGGAATATTTGGAATTTTTAAATGCCCAAAGTACATATTTTCTGTTACAAATACTTTGGTTCATGGTTTTATCCAATTTGGAATTGAATTCTATACCACCTTACATCCTATAATTATTTCTAATAACACTACAAATTCCTAGAGGAGAGCAACCATATCATGGATCTGGGAGTGTGGCCAGGACTAACAATATTTGCTGAATGGAATTTAAATTATTGGCTGACCTTGCTACTCCCTAAATGGGAAGCATTAGAACTAATTGTTAAGCATCAATCCAGAGCAAGGCAGACTTCTGTGAGAAATCTGCTTCTACCACTAATCTTGGGCAGATTATATAAACCAACAAAGCGCCATGGCCCTCATTAGAAAATGGGGATGCTAATGCCCATCTCTGAAGCCCTTTATAAGAATTAAATGAGAAGCCTGGTATATGGTGAGAATATAATAAGTGGTAGGTCTTATTACCAAGACCACTTTCTTGGGTCTTTCGAGAGGTCCTTCTGTCTTCTCCTATATTAATGTGATGTTTCTTTTCACTGTCACAAACTGAAAGGTCAGAGTTCCAGAGCAAATTACCCATGGAGCAGCCACCACAGAGGGCCTTGTGTTTGCTGAAAATAATTGAATAAGTATTTGCAATAGTGCTGACTGTATAATGGAGAGAGTTGATTCTTTACTCTCTCAATTTTATTTTGTTTAGTGTTAACGTTGGTTGGTGAATAATGGCTGCTTCAAATTAGATATTACTTTGAATAATTAGATTCCCTTTATAAAGCTATGATGAGTTAATTACTGCTACAGGAAATCAAATTTTTTAAAGGGCATAAAATAGGACTCTGAATGTTTCATATAGTTCTCTAAACTGGGTTTGTTAAATATTATCCATATTTATCAGAGAGGCAAAATTAACCCCGGTTTTGAGGGATATAATAGCATTTAAGAATTCAGTCAGATGATCTCTTCAGGCTAACAATGAGCAAAATAAAAACTAGAGCACCTGCCATTTATGACCAAAATCTCAAGAGATAACTATAATGCTAGAGGCATAGTTTTGACACACTGAGTTTTTTAAAGCAAATTTTCATCTGCTTATTTTATTCCTAAAGCTGAGAATGTTTGAAGTATTTAAAGAGGTCTGCTTGTTTCTCTCATTATATAATTATGACAAAGAAAAAAGATCATCCTTTTGCAAACTTCTCAGGTTCCTCACTTCAATGGATTTATTCTTTGAGCAGAAATTGTAACTTACCAGTGAGATTGTAAATGGCATTCTTTGATTCTTTTTCCTATAACTTCTCTTTTTTTTTTTTTTTTTTTTTTTTTTTACAATAAGCACATAGTACAGTACTTTAAGAATTAGGAAAAATCTTTTTAGTTGTGATTTTTATTTTTGTTTCTCATTGAAAAACAAAAAGCAGTGTGGGCAGGGGACCATGCCACCTTTACCAAGGCTGGACTAAGAACATGCCGTCGGGGAGGACTCATAGCTGTTGGGAGTTGATCACACTGAAGGTTGTTAAACCCTAAACGTGAGAATGTGGACAACTGGGCAATAAGAAATATTTAAATGTCTATTATGTGCCTAATTTTAGTCAGACGTGTATGACTATTGTAGCATTTATGCATGGCTGTAATTCTCAGACTAAAGAATAGCGCCTAGCACACAGTGGGTGCTCAGTAAATATCCGCCAAATAAACAATGCAGAGCTAAAGCAGGACAGCAATGATCATGCCTGAAAACGGGAGGTCTGAGTCACTTCCTGCCTGAGAAGCCAGAAGAGGGTTTTTCTCTCTGAAAGTACAGTAGTTGATTCTGAAGTAGGAACCAAATTAAGCAGAAACATTGATGCACATGACTTTAAAAACTATTGTTTTCATTGTACTTTTTCTTCTCAAAAAGGACTCTAGAATAATAGAATGTACAGATAAGCAAAGAGAAGAAATATGTTAAAAGAAACACTGTTGTGGCACAGGTACGTGATTTTTCATTTGATTATCTATGCATACCATATAATTAACATACGTATATATTTTTTTCTTTTACAAAAACTAGAACCATACCATTTTGTAATTTTTCTGCTTTGTCACCAGATAGTCCCCTGCCACATTATTTCAGTAAGAATGTATATTATACCAGATGGATGTACACAAATTTATTTACCCACATCCCTGTTGCACATTAAGAAAATACTGCAATGAACATGTGATACCCATCACAATAGAATACTTAATAGATTAAAGTGATCTCTCAACTATAAAGAACTTGCCTTAAGTTACTTTTCCTGAAGTAGCAATGGGACTGACATCATTCACTGGAGAAAGAAGAGGAGTCTGTGTCTGCCCAGGGCAGTGCTAACTGGAGGGTGAAGAAACAAAATTCAGGGTTCCCGGGACTTGGGCAACAGAGGACACATTGTTATCAGAAAATCAAGTTAATTTTTTGAAGCTGAAAGGAACTTTAGAAATAGTCAATTGTTACATCCTCAATTAACTCTTGAGGTTCCTGGAGAAGTTAAATGGGTTTTTTGTTTTGTATTTTGAGACGGAGTCTCGCTCTGTCGCCCAGGCTGGAGTGCAATGGTGTGATCTCCGCTCACTGCAACCTCTGCCTCCCAGGTTCAAGCGATTCTCGTGCCTCAGCCTCCTGAGTAACTGGGATTACAGGTGTGTGCTGCCATGCCTGGCTAATTTTTGTAACTTTAGTAGAGATGGGGATTCGCCAGCAGAGATGTTGGCCAGGCTAGTCTCCAACTCCTGACCTCAAGTGATTCACTAGCCTCGGCCTCCCAAAGTGCTGGGATTACAGACATGAGCCACCCAGCCCAGCCTAATGTTTTCTGCTGAAGCTAAATTTTAGATCGCCTCTTAAATCTCCTCACCTTGTAATTTTGGTAGGTTTCTGCAATCACACAGAGTTTTAATACTTTTATAATCCAAGACTCTGGGTAAATGGAACTTTGGTCCCCACAACCACATTCTAAGTTCAAGTGCAGCTAACCTGTGCAGGTCTTTCAACAGCGTGATCCTAACAGATTCTGCAACCGTTAGCTAAAAATCCCTGTCCAAACCTAGAAAACATGCTAAGTGAAAGAAGCCAGACACAAAAAAACACATACTGAATGATTCCATTTATATAAAATGTCCAGAATAGGCAAATCCATAGAAACAGAAAGTACATTAGTGGTTGCCAGGGGCTGAGAGAAAGGGAAATAGGAGTAACTGCTTAATGGGCATAGCACTTCTTTTTGGGGTGATGAAAATACAGACAGTCCCTGACTTATGATGGTTCAGTTTGCCTTAGGATGTTTCAACTTTACAATGGTGCAAAAGTGATACACATTCAGTAGAAACCATACTTCAAGTACCCATACAATCATTCTGTTTTTCACTTTCAGTATAGTATTCAATGAATTCCATGAGCAATTCAACACTTTTTTTAATATAAAATAGACTTTGTGTTAGACGATTTTGCTCAACTGTAGGCTAGTGTAAGTGTTCTGCACACATTTAAGGTAGGCTAGGCTAAACTATGATGTTCGGTAGATTTGGTGTAATAAATGCACTTTTAACTTATTTATTGAGTTTTTTTGGAATGTAATATTGTAAATTGAAGAGCATCTGTATTCTATAATTAAGATAGTGGTGATTGTTGCACAGTATTGTGAATATATTATACAATCACTGAACTGCACACTTTAAAATGGTTAAAATGGTTAATTTTATGTCATGTGGATTTTATCTCAAGTGAATTAAAAAACGAAAAACTGTCCAGCTTATGTTAATGAAGATAGGAGACAGAACAACCAGATGAGTGAGTGGAGATTGCTTAAAGAGTAGCCCCTTTGTGAGCTCTTCCTGGGGAGAACATGCAGTACCTCCCGCAGAATACTCCCATTCTATCCCCCCATTTCCAGCCAAGTAAAGAGAGCGTCCAGAGAAACATGCCACAAGCTGACCCATGTCTCCTGGAGTTCAGAAAGCACAGGAGCTGGAGTCGGAGTTTTCCCTGAAAATATATCTCTATATAATGAAAGACACAGGATTGGGTGAGAGATCTGGTTCTATAAAAAATCTTAGGCAATTTACAAAAACCAACTGGAGCAGGCCAAGAGAAGAACAGGATGCTGTAGGAGCTTAGTGCACTTCCATAGTTGCTGGGCAAAGGTATGTTTTTCTTGTGGGTTCAAGCTAAGTCACACTGTAAAAATTCTATTAAGAGTGCTGCCCACCAGAGTGATGAGACTCCACAGGAAGCTCCTGCATGCAGCAATCAGTGACCCCAGTGAGCTCCATCTCCAAAGAACACCCAGTGTGCCTCACGCCAAAAAAAGAGGCAACAAGATATCTGCCATTGTATAAATTCCACCTGACTGCAGGACGCATGGTAGAGTCAAAGGAGATAAAGAATGTGAAAGCCCTTCTTAGGACACAAAGTGCTATTGAAGTGTTAATTATTAGTAAAAATGACTTAGAATCATCAAACATGTGCTATTAATTTCTTGTCTCATATCTCTAATTCCTTAAATCTTTGATTACAACCTAAGAAATTGTGGAAATCATGGGGCTAGAACTCCTGTGATTTCATCACCTCAAATTATTGCCTCAGGCAGAAAGTATTTCCAAACCCAGCTAGACACTCACATGACCACATACCCTTCTCAGCATACTAGATTCAGAATTACGTCAAGTGTCAAGTCACATTCTACTATCCCTTGGAGTCATTACTGAATGGTCAAAAATTCCAATGTATTATGTCATGTGGAAGAGGCCAGAGGAATATCTATCGCATCCTATTTTAAACTCCTGAGAAGGCAACTCAACCATCTGTCTTGGCAACCCATTCCAGGTTGGAACCACCCTGGCAGAAACGTCTCTCTTCTGTTTAATCTAAATCCTCCAAATAGAACCTTGAGATAATTGCATCCCATTTCATTTTCAAATAATTTGGAACACAGTTGTTTACCATCTGGGTTATAGGATTATATAATGTCACAGGGCTGTGGTGAGCAATAAATGAAATAATGCATGTGAAACGCATAGCTCAGTGTCTGGCATATAATAATGGCTCAGTACATATTAATTATCACCATCATTACATGTGTTAGTACTCTGTCTGTCACAAGTGACATACAACTGAAAATAATTTAAGCTAAAAAAGGGGGGTGGGGTGGAAAATATAATTAAAAAGGAGGTAAAACTATGCAGTGGCCTTCAGGTACTACCAGATCCAGGACTCAAATAACATTTACAGGACTCCTCTTTCTCTTTCTTCTCCTTCGTTTTTAAGACAAGCTTTCAAAGCATAAAAGGCAAGACAGCAACCAGCAGATTCAGTTGGGGTAAACCGTTATCTTAACCACTTTGAATAGGTTCCCTATTCATCAGTTCATTTATCAAAAATTTATTGAATGTGTTAAGCAGGGTTCTAAGAGCTGAGAATACAGCAATACCCAAAACAGATAAAACTGCTATCCTCTTGGAATTTACCTTCTAGTGGAAAGAGGGATCTGTTAGAAGAAGGAGAAGGGATGCTAGAAAGATAAAAATGTTATCCTCCACAAAATAAGGTCACATCTTATACCTTAAGATCAATTCTTATCTTTCCTCCCAGCTAGTAAACTCAATCCTTTTACAACGTTCTTCCCTTTCACAAACATGTGAAACCCCCAAATCAGGTCTTCAAATGGATAAATAGCCTTATCTATGGATTTTGAGTGCATTTAGTTTACTTTTGCTGTGTAATCTCAGCATAATGTTTCTACAATATGCCTGTAGTTATAATAATATAACCTTCCTGTTACTATTTTTTTGAATCACTTATTCCTTTTAGACTATATTTGCATTAAATACAGGTCTTTCTTCTGCCTTCATGGTTTCCTTAAAATACGATGTTAATTAGTAAAATCCTGCAAAAACCTGGTCATTTATTAGTCATTTAAAAAATATTCCTCTGAGAGATTTTAATTCTATTCCTCTGTATTAACTATTCTAACTCTATAAAATTGAAGGCCTGGAGACCAAGTTTTTTGAGAATCCCAGGAAGTGTGGCCTAATACTAGAAAATCTCAACTTCTTCCTCTCCCCTTGAAGTGCACAGTAAGAAATGCTTGCATGAAGCATTTTAGGCTGTGTTCTTATGATTAAATTCAACTTTTCATGAAATAAATTAATCTGAATCAAGTTGTCCTCATCTGAAAATGTCTAGATTTATTAGTGCTAGCCCGGCTTTATTCCACAAACAATTCTATTTACATTAGGCGTTGGTCTAACAAATCTGCCTGACCACAGCAATGACTCATGGACCATGTAGGAAACAACTTTCACTAAATTCAAGACTGCTCAAGTGAAAAGGTGCGTAGGGGAGGGGAGGAAGAGTTGGTTGTCCTCATCATTTTTATTTTTAAGTAATATTACAAGTTATCTATCCTGCCCCAACTGTTTCCTCAATTTGGTTGCTTTTCATTCCACTGTGGTTGGCATCTTTTGTCAAGGCAGTAATTTATTTCTTTTAATCCGGATATAATGGCCAAATGGGCGATCTGACTCACTCAAATCCCATCGTTAAAACTTATCTTGGAATTAAACAAAAATGGATTTTTAATCGTGGAGCTCATCAGCCTCATAGCCTCCACCGCATTTCGGAATGTCCTTGTTCGGCTTGCACCTTCTGTGCTTGCTGAACCAAAGCGCGCTGGTCGGCGGCGGCATCTCTGGAAGGGATGCAGAGCCTCCGCGCACACGCCCCTTACGTCCTTGTCCCGCACGCGCCACGAGCACGCTTGCAAAAGACCGGGAGGTGGCGGGGACAGATACAGAGGAAAAGAGAGACAGAGAACGAAAGAGAAAGAAGAGAGAGGGAGAGAGAAGAGGGGAAGGCGAAGAGAGAAAAAAGAAAAAGAAAAAAAGGTCTGCTCTGGGATTATTATTATTACTTGGGTTAATACTCTTATCTTTGCATTCCAGCCGGAAGGTCGGCTCCAAGCCTTCTTTCCTGCCCTTCTCCTTCTCGAATCGGACACCATCCCTGTTGCCGCCTCCGGAGTTAGGAAAGGGACAGAACTTTCCCAGGGAGGTGAGGGGTGTCCCCGCGGCGATTTCCCGATTACTTCCTTCCAGCAGAGAGCCCTGTGGCGAGGAAACGTTCCCGACTTCCCTCCCCGCGACCTCCTCCCCAGAAGCGAGCGGAAACGTCAGGCTGCTTCTGGGTTTATTTTGTAAACCCAGACAGTCAACTGCACTTGGCGCAGGCAAAGCCTCCTTGGCCCTCGCCCCAAAGCAAAGCTCTAAGAGGTCCGGGGACTCCTTGGCCTGGGTGGGAAGAGAGACGTGACCTGTGCGGCCGCCGCGAAGTGGGTCTCCAAGGGTGAGACCCCTCCCTCGGTGGCTGGGCGTGTCCCCTTTAGCCTTCCTGGACCCCATTACCGCCCGGCTTGGAGCTGGACGAAGGGACGTAATTGGTAGGCGAGTGGGTTGGGCATCTTGACCCTACGACGAGAGTCTGGGCCTGTGGTGTGGACCCTTGCCCCCTCCCCGCTCTGCGCGGCCGTTCTAGAGGTCCGGGTGGGAGCTGGAGGAGGAAAGCGGGAGGAGGTGGCGAGGCCGCGGGGCGGTATGAGGGGGCGCCGGCCGCCTCTCGGATTGGCTGCGCCGCCGCCCCCTCCGCATCGCGCGCCCCTCCACCACGCGCCCAGCCTGCTCCCTCCCTCAGGCTCCGAGCTGCTGCCCGCAGGAGGCAGGACGCGCAGGGGTGGGACCGGCCCCCCAGCCCCTCTCCCGGCCCCGGGCGCGCGGGAACCCCGGGTGCTGCAGCCTCCCGAGTGCAGAGAGGCGGGGCCGCCCGCTGCCGCCCGGCTGCCTGCGCCCCCTCCCGCGGCCCCGGCTCCGGCTCCGGGAGCGGGGCGCCCCGCTCGCGGGCACACGGCGGCCAGAGCGCCGAGGCGGTACCTTCAGCCTGCAATGAGAGGAGCCCGAGAGAGCCCCCGGGAGCCAGCGAAGAGCTTGGCTGCTGCGTCCAGGGCTGCTGCTGCCGCCGCGGCTGCTTGAAACTCCTCAAAGTTGAGAGCCGGCGAGAGGCTGCCGCCCGCCGGGAGCCGGAAGGAAAGGAAGTCGGAAGGTGCAAGAGTGACAGACACGGACAGACGGACGCGCAGACCTTCGGAAGGCACTGCGTAGGCAGCCTCCTCGGAGCCCGCGAGGCTCCCCAGCACCGTGAGTTTTTTTCTGAATGGGTGGTTGCTAAATATTTCCGTTTAATTGTTTGTAGGTTACATTTGCTTATAGTTGTGTCTGTTGGAGGGAGTTTAAAACAACAACAACAACGCAGGATGCACCTTAGGAAAAAATTGAGTTTCTGATGGTGGGTGAGACGGCGGGTTGTATGGAGAGAATGTGACTTGTAAATTTTTATAAGCAGGACTAACCCAGGAAAGAGGAAAAAATACATTTAACAGTGAAGAGGGAGCTCCCTATTGTGAAAACCCATTTCAAAAGTTATTGGAAAGAAAGTAAGGTATGGCTCTTATGGGTTAACTAGTGGTAGTCAGTTTCTGCTTTTTACTCCCTCTGAAATATTAATTGTTTGCCAGGTTCACGGGTGGGAGGCTGAGCCTGTGGAAAAGACACCGGGAAGAGACTCAGAGGCGACCATAATGTCGTTACGTGTACACACTGTGCCCACCCTGCTTGGAGCCGTCGTCAGACCGGGCTGCAGGGAGCTGCTGTGTTTGCTGATGATCACAGTGACTGTGGGCCCTGGTGCCTCTGGGGTGTGCCCCACCGCTTGCATCTGTGCCACTGACATCGTCAGCTGCACCAACAAAAACCTGTCCAAGGTGCCTGGGAACCTTTTCAGACTGATTAAGAGACTGGACCTGAGTTATAACAGAATTGGGCTTCTGGATTGTGAGTGGATTCCAGTATCGTTTGCAAAGCTGAACACCCTAATTCTTCGTCATAACAACATCACCAGCATTTCCACGGGCAGTTTTTCCACAACTCCAAATTTGAAGTGTCTTGACTTATCATCCAATAAGCTGAAGACGGTGAAAAACGCTGTATTCCAAGAGTTGAAGGTTCTGGAAGTGCTTCTGCTTTACAACAATCACATATCCTATCTCGATCCTTCAGCGTTTGGAGGGCTCTCCCAGTTGCAGAAACTCTACTTAAGTGGAAATTTTCTCACACAGTTTCCGATGGATTTGTATGTTGGAAGGTTCAAGCTGCCAGAACTGATGTTTTTAGATGTTTCTTATAACCGAATTCCTTCCATGCCAATGCACCATATAAATTTAGTGCCAGGAAAACAGCTGAGAGGCATCTACCTTCATGGAAACCCATTTGTCTGTGACTGTTCCCTGTATTCCTTGCTGGTCTTTTGGTATCGTAGGCACTTTAGCTCAGTGACGGATTTTAAGAACGATTACACCTGTCGCCTGTGGTCTGACTCCAGGCACTCGCGTCAGGTACTTCTGCTCCAGGATAGCTTTATGAATTGCTCTGACAGCATCATCAATGGTTCCTTTCGTGCGCTTGGCTTTATTCATGAGGCTCAGGTCGGGGAAAGACTGATGGTCCATTGTGACAGCAAGACAGGTAATGCAAATACCGATTTCGTCTGGGTGGGTCCAGATAACAGACTGCTAGAGCCGGATAAAGAGATGGAAAACTTTCACGTGTTTCACAATGGAAGTCTGGTTATAGAAAGCCCTCGTTTTGAGGATGCTGGAGTGTATTCTTGTATCGCAATGAATAAGCAACGCCTGTTAAATGAAACTGTGGACGTCACAATAAATGTGAGCAATTTCACTGTAAGCAGATCCCATGCCCATGAGGCATTTAACACAGCTTTTACCACTCTTGCTGCTTGCGTGGCCAGTATCGTTTTGGTACTTTTGTACCTCTATCTGACTCCATGTCCCTGCAAGTGTAAAACCAAGAGACAGAAAAATATGCTACACCAAAGCAATGCCCATTCATCGATTCTCAGTCCTGGCCCCGCTAGTGATGCCTCCACTGATGAACGGAAGGCAGGTGCAGGTAAAAGAGTGGTGTTTTTGGAACCCATGAAGGATACTGCAGCAGGGCAGAACGGGAAAGTCAGGCTCTTTCCCAGCAAGGCAGTGATAGCTGAGGGCATCCTAAAGTCCACGAGGGGGAAGTCTGACTCAGATTCAGTCAATTCAGTGTTTTCTGACACACCTTTTGTGGCGTCCACTTAATTTGTGCTATATTCGTATGATGTCATAATTTAATCTCTTCATATTTAACTTTGTGTGTGGTCTGCAAAATAAACAGCAGGACAGAAATTGTCTTGTTTTGTTCTTTGAAATACAACCAAATGGTCTCTTAAAATGATTGGTAGGAAATGAGGTAAAGCACTTTAGTTCCTGAATGTACCAGAGAAAGATGGGGTTGTTTTCCAAAGTTTAAGTGCTAGATAACAATATCTTAGCTTTTAGCACTATTGATAATTTCAGAGCAGGCCCAGAGGTGATATGACTCCCATTGTCCCTTTATTTAGGATGTTGAAAGAAAAAACAAACTTTATGTATTAGTGTCCTTTAAAAATAGACTTTGCTAACTTACTAGTACCAAAGTTGAGTTATTTTAAAGAAAAACACTAGTGTCCAATTTCATTTTTAAAAGATGTAGAAAGAAGAATCAAACATCAATTAATTATAAAGCCTAAAGCAAAGTTAGATTTGGGGATTATTCAGCCAAAATTACCATTTCAGACCAGAATGAATAGACTACACTGATAAAATGTACTGGATAATGCCACATCCTATATGGTGTTATAGAAATAGTGCAAGGAAAACACATTTGTTCCCTGTCTTTTCATTTTGTACATTCTTCCCATTCTGTATTCTTGTACAAAAGATCTCATTGAAAATTTAAAGTCATCATAATTTGTTGCCATAAATATGTAAGTGTCAATACCAAAATGTCTGAGTAACTTCTTAAATCCCTGTTCTAGCAAACTAATATTGGTTCATGTGCTTGTGTATATGTAAATCTTAAATTATGTGAACTATTAAATAGACCCTACTGTACTGTGCTTTGGACATTTGAATTAATGTAAATATATGTAATCTGTGACTTGATGTTTTGTTTTATTTGGCTATTTAAAAACATAAATCTAAAATGTTTTATGTTATCAGATTACGCTATTTTGTATAAAGCACCACCGATAGCAAATCTCTCTCCAAAATTCTTAAAGTTGATTTTTTTAAAGGGGGAGGGGAAGTCTTTAATGTGTTCTAGATCAATTTATACCTTCCGTATGACATTTTACTCTGATATCATTATACGCTTTAACCAGATCCAGAAAACACTTAAACTCTTATTTTGCAACAAGTGAGAGCCCAGGAGACCTCCTTATTATCCTGTCTCTGCTTTGAGGCAATCAAGTACCCTCTCTGAACCTAGGTTCCCTTATCTGTAAAACAAAAGTTTCAGACCAGATGGTGTTTAAGGTTTCTCCCCATGCTGGAGTGAATGATTTCTTGGTGGTATTAGCATCATCACAGACCTATACTTGCTTTCTGAAACTCTACCACATACTGAAGGAATGTAGGAATGGGATTAAGATGACTAGCATAGCAGTGTACAGCTTGAAGAGACGTTCCACATCATCACTCCAGCTCCTTCTCTTCTCAGGGACAAATGAGGCCCAGAGAGAATACGACCTGTGTAAGGTCAAACAGTGGCAGGGAAAGGAGGAGAGCTGGAGTTTAGCATTCTTCCTGGTGAAGATCGGAGGTCCAAAGAAACGACTCCTTTTCAAGGGATGGGCATAAAAAAGTGATCAAAACATGGCAAAGGAGAATCAATCTTTGATTGATTTTTAAGAAAGAAGATAATTTTTAAAGGATGGGAGTGGGCAACAGTGAAAAATATTGCAGATAAGTAGATAAGGATGAAAGATCAACCACTGACTTTGGTAGTAATGGTTTTCTGTGAACAAATCAGTAATAATAATAGTAATAATGATAATAATGGCTGCATGGTGAGAGCTCCCTAAGTGCCATGTGGGGCTTTCAGTGGCAGACTGGGCAGCGGGAAGTTAAAGAACAAGTAGCCAGGAGGTGTCCTTTTAGGGAACAGTATGTAGACCCACTGCTCGGTAGCATTGAAAAGTCCTTATTGGATGGTGTTAAAAATTACTGTCCCTGACATATCTCAAAATAATAAGAGCTATCTACAACAAACCCACAGCCAATATCATACTGAATGGGCAAAAACTGGAAGCATTCCCTCTGAAAACTGGCACAAGACAGGGATGCCCTCTCTCACCGCTCCTATTCAACATAGTGCTGGAAGTTCTGGCCAGAGCAATCAGGCAGGAGAAGGAAATAAAGGGTATTCAATTAGGAAAAGAGGAAGTCAAATTGTCCCTGTTTGCAGATGACATGATTGTATATCTAGAAAACCCCATTGTCTCAGCCCAAAATCTCCTTAAGCTGATTAGCAACTTCAGCAAAGTCTCAGGATACAAAATTAATGTACAAAAATCACAAGCATTCTTGTACACCAATAACAGACAAACAGAGAGCCAAATCATGAGTGAACTCCCATTCACAATTGCTTCAAAGAGAATAAAATACCTAGGAATCCAACTTACAAGGGATGTGAAGGACCTCTTCAAGGAGAACTACAAACCACTGCTCAATGAAATAAAAGAGGATACAAACAAATGGAAGAACATTCCATGCTCATGGGTTGGAAGAATCAATATCGTGAAAATGGCCATACTGCCCAAGGTAATTTATAGATTCAATGCCATCCCCATCAAGCTACCAATGACTTTCTTCACAGAATTGGAAAAAACTACTTTAAAGTTCATATGGAACCAAAAAAGAGCCCGCATCGCCAAGTCAATCCTAAGCCAAAAGAACAAAGCTGGAGGCATCACGCTACCTGACTTTAAACTATACTACAAGGCTACAGTAACCAAAACAGCATGGTACTGGTACCACAACAGAGACATAGGTCAATGGAACAGAACAGAGCCCTCAGAAATGATGCCGCGTGGCTAGAACTATCTGATCTTTGACAATCCTGACAAAAACAAGAAATGGGGAAAGGATTCCTTATTTAATAAATGGTGCTGGGAAAACTGGCTAGCCATATGTAGAAAGCTGCAACTGGATCCCTTCCTTACACCTTATACAAAAATTAATTCAAGATGGATTAAAGACTTATATGTTAGACCTAAAACCATTAAAATCCTACAAGAAAACCTAGGCAATACCATTCAGGACATAGGCATGGGCAAGGACTTCATGTCTAAAACGCCAAAAGCAATGGCAACAAAAGCCAAAATCGACAAATGGGATCTCATTAAACTAAAGAGCTTCTGCACAGCAAAAGAAACTATCATCAGAGTGAACAGGCAACCTACACAATGGGAGAAAATTTTTGCAACCTAGTCATCTGACAAAGGGCTAATATCCAGAATCTACAATGAACTCAAACAAATTTACAAGAAAAAAACAAACAACCCCATCAAAAAGTGGGCAGAGGACATGAACAGACACTTCTCAAAAGAAGACATTTATGCAGCCAAAAAACACATGAAGAAATGCTCCTCATCACTGGCCATCAGAGAAATGCAAATCAAAACCACAGTGAGATACCATCTCACACCAGTTAGAATGGCCATCATTAAAAAATCAGGAAACAACAGGTGCTGGAGAGGATGTGGAGAAATAGGAACACTTTTACACTGTTGGTGGGACTGTAAACTAGTTCAACCATTGTGGAAGTCAGTGTGGCGATTCCTCAGGGATCTAGAACTAGAAATACCGTTTGACCCAGCCATCCCATTACTGGGTATATACCCAAAGGACTATAAATCATGCTGCTATAAAGACACATGCACACGTATGTTTATTGCGGCACTATTCACAATAGCAAAGAGTTGGAACCAACCCAAATGTCCAACAACGATAGACTGGATTAAGAAAATGTGGCACATATACACCATGGAATACTATGCAGCCATAAAAAATGATGAGTTCGTGTCCTTTGTAGGGACATGGATGAAACTGGAAACCATCATTCTCAGTAAACTATCGCAAGGACAAAAAACCAAACACCGCATGTTCTCACTCATAGG
The DNA here is from genome assembly GCF_028878055.3 of Symphalangus syndactylus. NCBI lineage: Eukaryota > Metazoa > Chordata > Mammalia > Primates > Hylobatidae > Symphalangus > Symphalangus syndactylus. Next base: position 48,180,332 of record NC_072439.2, on the reverse strand, counting down.
TGGGAATTGAACAAGAAGAACTCATGGACACAGGAAGGGGAACATCACGCTCCGGGGACTGTTGTGGGGTGGGGGGAGGGGGGAGGGACAGCATTAGGAGATACACCTAATGCTAAATGACGAGTTAATGGGTGCAGGAAATCAACATGGCACATGGATACATATGTAACAAACCTGCACATTGTGCACATGTACCCTAAAACCCTAAAGTATAATAAAAAAAAAAAAAAAAATTACTGTCCCTGACCCTTAAACACCAACCTCACCCTTTGGACAATATCCTTCAGAGCCAATGATGTTACAAGCAAGCATTTTATTCTGCTTACTGCCATTAAAATAATTAGGAAGAATTCTGTGACTTGTATGACCTTGGAAATCATCACCTCTTCTTGCTTTATAGAAACGCAGACTCAAGAGATGCTGTGATTTGTTTAGGATCATACAGCTAGTCTGGACACAAGGAAAACCTCTTGATCCATGAAAGCTCTCCAGCAATGTGATACTCTGGGAATGTTTAATAGCGCTAGGACCATCCTCTGACAAGGAAGCTGAAGAGAGGATTCCTGAATTAAATCTTTTTCGGAAGGGATCTCTAAGGTTCTTCCATTCCTCAAATCCTTGATCCTATGAAAGAAAGTGTTGCATTTGGCAGGGAAATACGGACAGTGCTAGGAGTAGGGAATGGCTTTCTGGCAAAAGGATAGGATGAGCTGAGATAGAAACTAAGATACTTATAACCGAAACAAACAAACAAAAAACAGAAAGAAAATCCCAAATACTGAAAAGCAGAGCTGTGTTTTGAGCAAAAGTAGGAAGGACTATTGATGAAAAAAGTATGAAACTGAATGTTACGATGTAGAATTTTAAGTTCTTGGATGTATCCATTTTTTGATAGGAGCCTGATCACATATATTTTAAATACAGGAACAAAAGTAATTTATCTTTTTAAAATTTATCTCACTGAGACCTTTTATATAATTTTCTTTCCAAGTAATAATCTATGTAACTGAGTTTTTTTTTTAAGCCACTTAGTATTTTTTATTATATAGTTGCGAGAGGTGGAAACTCACTGGAGAAATCAATCAAAGTTCATAAAAGTGAAATTTTCCAAGGATGAGAGTATTTTTTATTATAATAAAGATACTGGGTCTACTATTCCCTATATATATATGATAATATATTCTATAGTTGTAAGTTAAAATTTTAAAGACACTTTCAAGATCTAGAATCTGAAAGAAGGACCTGAAAGATTTTCTTATTTATAATTAACTTCTGCATTAGTCCTCACTGTTCAGTCTAAAGACACTAAAATATATTCATTTTTTAGCTTTAATTGCTTGAATTATTTGCACGGAAAAATGTTTTTTATGTTTTAAAATAAACATTTTCCTAACAATCAGAAGGGACGTAGATTAAACTTATGGGGGTGGAAACATAAGAGGAACAGGAAGACACATTACCAGTTCAAATTCTGAAAAGATATTTGATTTGGGATCATCCTGCGAAACACTATTAAAACAGGATACAGCCTAAGCATCCTACAGCATCATCGCTTTTCCTTTGCCATAACTGCTGCTAGCTTGGTGTCACCTTCCAGTGTCATCCAGTTTACCAAATGATGTAGCAGTAGGTTCAAAACTAGGTTTCTCAATAGACTCGCAGGGGAAAGCTAAACAAGCAAGGGTTTCCAGCAGCTACCTGCTGCACACTTCTCAACCAGAGATTCCTATTCAAGATGTTTAGGGTAAGGCCTGCCCAACTGTGTTTTTTTTTTTTAATTTACTGTGCCATTCTGATTCTACCTATTCTGATTCTACCTATTTTGATGAAACACATCCTGAAATGGGACCACAGCAAATTGTGTATCTGAGGCTATGTCAAAATACATTCCTTTTACTTGCTAATACATTTATTAATAAAAATAAGAATTTCAGCCCTCTAAAAATATTCTCATATATTAGAAAAACAGAAGAGTTTGATTCATGGACACTAAATGAAACATAGAGTAAATTGGCTGTAACTTATGACTTATATTTTCTAAACTGGGGAACATGGAATAATTACTTTGAGATGACTATATCCCTGATTCTTTCATTTGTTAAAACTATTTCTAGTTTGAAGCAGCTACAACAGATTGGGTTCCTAACAATGGGCTTTGGAGCTTTCAAATTTGATTAGATTATAGTAAAGTGAGGACATATTCGAAGGATGTTTGAGTGCAGATTTCGGCTACAGAGAAGCAAACTCTTTGCTTCTCCAACATATTAGAAGAATAGTTTTTAAAGAAAGCACAAGATTTTTTTCATGGTTCTCTCATTCATCCCTGCCCAAGAGCCAGCCCCCGATTCATGATTTAATTTATTATAATATGAAAGTTAATGTGGAAAGATGATGATTAATTTGCCCTTGCAAGTATTATTGGATGGTAATATATAAAAAGTAGAACTAAAAAGTCTTATAACAATCTCCTGAATAATTTAGAGGACTGCTTAAGCGGCCATTGTTGCTTGTGGATAGATGCCAGGGAAGGAAGCTCTTTTACAATAAGGACCAGAGTATAGAAAAATAGACACTTTGTCAATTGTAAAATGTGCATATGGCACTTATACTGGTTTTAACTTAGTAAGCACCTACTAAATACCAGGGACATTGTGTGAGATAGTTTTTATTTATTATCATTCCTTGTTATAGCAGTCTTAAAAGACGGGAAATATTACTCTGTTACAGATGGTAAAAAGCAACTCAGAAAGGATAAATCATTTTCCCAGGTGACCGAGTTAATAAGCTGTTTTTATCATGATAATTATTTAAAAAATATCTCTCCACAGTACTCGCATAGACATTTAACCAATAGAATGACTTTGTAAAGCATGGGTGAGAAGCAAGCTCTCTATAAATGTAAGAGTTGAATGAACTAATGCTCGCAGCAAGTCTGGGGAGAATAGAAATGGAAGGTCAGGGGATTATAAATCATAATAAAGGTGAACATGTTTTTTTCCCTATAAAATACAGTGTGTTACTAAGTAGCAAAATTTGAAATCTACCTAAGAAGATAAGAGCTTGATAAACTATTGGCTCCAGTCTATTGGCTCTTTTTAGTCCAGTTGCACTTCACACTTCAAATTGCCTAATACGCAAAATAAATATCTGCTTTATCATTATAAACTATATATCAAAATATTGAAATGAATAAGTGATTAATTTCAATATTTTTAAATTAAAAAATAACCCAAATGTATGGATAAACGTTCTATTTGAGGGAATATCAGATAATTTGTTTTAAATTTCTAGGAAAGTGGCAGAGACAAGTCAGACCCCATGGGAGATTTTTCCAACTAATTTTAAAAATAGATTTCTCAAGGTAATTTTCAAATTATTTCACAAGGTAGCCTCACTAGTTTACTTGATTAAACTTCCCTATGACGTTAGCAGAGTGTCAAATGTATTTGTAGAAAATTTTTGTAGTGTCCACAGGATCTTAGGGTCATGGAGTCAAGAATCTAGGATTGAGGGTGATCACTTTGGTGATGAATGGCTAGTAGTAACCCAGAGAAGATTATTGGGCATTGCTAGACACTGCCATAAGTGATGTATAATAACCACTTTCTCCTCTTAAAGGAGATTACAGTACAACTGAGAGAGCAAACAAATAAACCCATTCAAAAGAAATGAGTTAATCTATTTGTAACTATAATGGCCAGTAGGAGGTGAGAAGGGAATATACTCAGAGATCTTGTTTTAACCAACTAGGCTAATGTGGTACAGGTTTAAATACTACATAACCATCCCACAAATGCCGCAAATATTACCTTAGCTAGGATCTTGACCTGTAGCTAGCTGATGTTTTAGGGTTATACATTATCATTCTTAATCAAATCTAGAGGAGACGGGAAACTTAAAATTTTGCACTGGTCCTCTATCTACATGCACAGCCCTCACCTCCATACAGTTAGGCTGAAGCCTTTTAAATGTGTGTGTCCTAGCCATGCCATACAGAATGTGAATAAAAACAATAATAACATTTCTTATATGTAAGCTCCATGCTAATGGCTTTATATATTTTATCTCATATCTGTGAGGAGGATATTATTTTTATGTCCATTTTACAGATGGAGACACTGAGGCTTAGGAATATTACGTGATTTGCCCAAAGAGCATATAGTAAAGGAGTCAGGATTTAAACCCAGTTGTCTGGATTCAGAACCCAGTCTTTCTACCATCTAATAAATTAAACTGTAATTCTTCTCAGCTCCAGAAGAGGGCCTTGCTCATCATGTCCCCTTTGCCCTCCTGCCTCCTTTCGTCTGGCTTGAGGCTACCTTTCCTTCAGTGGGCTGGCTGTTTCCAGGATTCTACTCTGCCTTTCCATGCTGCGGCTGCCTTAGTCCTAGCACTGCTTTGGTCCTTAAGAAATAAGTCCTCACTGCTTTGGTCCTTAAGAAATGCTGGCTTATATTCTTCTGCCTCTCTTTACATTCCCCCCTTCCTGATCCAGATCCTCAACTTCTAGAGGATATACCTTCTATCTCTTTATCCAGCACCTAGCACATGGGATGTGTTTCCATGTCTTAGCTTTTTAATTCTATTCATTCATTCATGCATTCCATAAATAGTATTGAATACCTAATATATACCAGTCCCTGTGCTTGACCCAGACATCAATGATGATCAAGCTGCTCCCAGGTTTCAAAGAGAGGCAGAAATATAGTTTTATCATTAGGCCAGTGCCCTGATACAGAAATGCCCAAAGACAAGAAAGTCAGAGAAAGATTCCTGGAAGAAATAATGCCCAAATGGGGACTTCAAGGAAGACTGTGTTTAGAGAATCTGCACAGCTGAAAATGCAGGAGATGGAAGGCAAGACTGTGAATTCCCAGGTCCATGGGAATTCAACTAAAGTGGCTGTCAGGAGACCAGAGTGCCAGCATCCCAGGAATGGTCTTATAATGAGGCCCTTCGATAGTTTGATTACTAGACATTCCTCTCTCTACACTGAAAATTTAGCTGCCATGTATTCCTATTTCATAGCTCTTCAAGGAGGAAACATACTAAATTGGCTCATGTAAATGCTTATAGCATATTTTGCTAAGCTAAAAAGAGTTAGAAATATTAGCTTCTCTTGTGTAACATTGTGGGCTTAATACTGTAATGATGAAATAATCCTACTTAATTCAGTTATCACTCTATAGACCAAGAAATGTCTTAGAGCTAATGTTTACCCAGGCCTCACCGTAATTAAATTTACATTGCTAGCTCAGATATTGATCTTACTAAGCTAGTTTTATAAGAGTGAATGATTTGGATGGGAAGAGGCAGAAAGATGTGATTTTCAAGGGGGGGAAAAACATCAGACTGTCCTGCAGAATTAGATCACAATAGTTCAGGCTGCTTTTTCAGCATTTGTGTGTTTGCCCCAACTCTACCTGGTTAAATACTTCTTCAAAGCATTTTTGTTTGCACAAATCTTTCTCAAAGTCTAGGCTTGTAGAGCTATTGCAGTTTTTTTTAAAGTCTATTTTTTCAACCATATTCCTTTTCCCAAAGAAAGCATCTTGCCTGAGGTGAAAACACAATGCAAGTTCTGTGATGTGAAAGCTTAAAGAAGTTGTATTTTTTTATTTGTTCTCAGTTTTTTAATATTCATACTTAATTATAACCTTAGGGAAGCATTCAGCTCTCAATCTGACCTACTTCAAATCAGTGGAGAAAATAGCAAATATCTCCCCTAAGCAACCATGTATAATAACTTTGACTTTTTCCCAAAACCCAGAGGAAATATAGTGCTTGTTCCTGGGCCAAGTTTGTCAGGAGCTATTTGTGTTAATAAATCTTACTCATGTAAGGATTCAATTGAAAAAGCATATAATTGACTATTGTATATAATTTGTAATAAGGACCTTAATTAGCTATAGTACATAGTGATTTGAATGACAAATGTATTATTACATTTTTTCTTGTTTAATTGGTCAATATTAAGCATCTTAGGAATTTGGCAGGGTTGTTGAAAATGAAATTATATACAGCCCCATACAAGGGCTGAGGTTTTCCTAAAGAACTAGAGAAGGCACTGCTCTGTAGGTATTTTCTACATATAGTGGCAAGGTGGCTGGCTAACTCCCCTGCTATTTGTCACTCAGGGTATTCAGCTTTAAGTACCACACACTGGGGTAGATGGGAGTGTCATCTACCAGTATTAAGCATATCTCATACTTTTCCTTGAATGTAGGGGCAGTTGCCAGAATTTCTGCCAGGCAAGGAAGCCTCTTCCCACATTATCTAAAGATTTAGATGGAGGCAGAGACATTTATAGGGAGTTTTCCTGGCTACATTTTCATCTCCTCTACTTATCTCTGGAAAAATGCTTGGAACACTTGTTTATTATTTGCTACCAAACCACCTTAAAGATACTCAGCTGTAGATACTTGCCCTTCAGCCTCACCACACATACTGTCTTTTAAAAGCATTAGTGAGTCCTTTACGTGCCAGGTACTGAGCATTTTACTATCTATGGGCATTTCCATGCAAAGTGTTCGTATATGATGTAAAAATGCCTTCTAGGTTCTTCCCATGACCTTTCTCATTTCAGTCAAATGGCAATTCCATTCTTCCAATTGCTCAGCCCCAAAACCTTGGTGTCATCTTTGACTACCCTTCTGCTTTTACTCCCTATGCCTGATCTGCAGGAACATTCTCTTGGCTCTGCCTTCAAAATATACCTGGAGTCTGAGCTCTTCTCACCACCTCCACTTGATCCCACATCCCAGTCACCAGCTCCCTCCCTGGATGATTGCAGCACCTGACTGGCCTGCTTGCAACCACCCGTCCCCTCCTGGGGTCTGTTCTTAAAGCTCAGGATCCCTCTGAGCAGAAGGCAGCTCATGTCCTTCCTCTGACTACTCACTGGAGGCACATGTGGAGATTTCAAAAACATCCCCAGGCCTGGGCTTCACCGCAGGAGATTCTGATTTACTTGGTTTAAAAGCTCCACAAGGGATTCTAAAGTGCAGAGGTGGTTGAGCCCTTACAAAGGTCTGCCTGTATCCACCTCCAGCCAGTTCCCTAGCCGCATTTCCCACCACTCTGTCCCATACTCACTGTGCTCTCATCTGCCAGTCTCTGTGTGCACCAAGCTGGCTGCCCCTCAGACTGCTGCCCCTCCTCTAAAACACTCCTCCTATTCTGGCCTGTCTGGCTCGGCCTCCTTCAGGTCTTTGCTCAGCCTGGCCTCTGACCAGGTGAATTAAAGTCGATTCCCCAACTCTGTCCCAAGCCCAACCCACCCCATCTCACCCCATCTCCACCACATTCATCTCCATGTGACATCCTCCATCTTTTGTTACTATATAAGTTCCACGAGGACAGGCATTTTTTATCTGTTTTGTTTGGTGGTGTATCCCCAGTGCCCAAAACAGAACCTGGTCCAGCAGTGATAAATATTTGTTAGAAGAATGAAAGCCCAGGAAGGAGCTGTAAGAGCTCCTCGTAATAAACTGTAAGGTGTGGAAAGGCCACAACAGGCATGTACTGTTTACAATATGGTTGATTTCCATGTGGCACATTTCTACTTTGCTCCATCGCTTGTGACATTCTTTACCTCCCCAAAAGAGCACACAAAGAGTTTTGCCATATTCAGTGATAAATAAGCTGTCTAAATACATCTAAGTACCCATTTAGCATGTATTTCCCAGTCGTTTAAGGCATCCCATTTGGTATTTATGAGAGGATGTCATGCTGAGTACAGAGAAGCAGGAAGCCTGATGCCTGTCTCCTCTCAGCATCTGCTAACAGAATAATGCCAATTAGCACATGTCAAGGGCCTGAAAGAAATCAGACTGGGCTTAAAAGGTATCAGGCAGTAGGCTTGACACAAATTTAATAAGCTGTCTCTTACCTTTGGAGCAGGTTTTTTGTTGTTGTTGTTTTGGAATCCAGTTCTGTCAAGAGGAATTTTGACTGCTTTAGTGAGTAAATGGCAGAGATGCAGTGTTTACTCAGCCAGAGATGACCTCTGTGGAGGTTGTGTAGTCTGACAGGCCAATTAACGGTTCTCCTGTCGATACTTGGAAACTTTCAGCAACTTCCATGGCACCTTTTTTTAAAATTAATTTCTGATATGAGGGGAAACCTCCATCACTAGAGAGAAAACCAAGCAAAAAAGAAACCTGAGTGGAGTGGGGTATGCAGTATGGGGATTGGCCACTCAGCATATCCACCTACTGCAAGGGGGAACATGGGGAGAGTAAGTGTGTGATGGTGGATATGAAGTGTTTTTGTGAACTGTGAAATGCAAGGTGAAGACAACTATGAAAGATGACACTGGGCCAGTTTCAGTGGCTCAGAGGTGGCTCACCATAGCTGAGTGGCCCTCTCACTTCCATCAGTGTTTCCAGAGCAACTACTTCTCCTCTGCCCCATCTCAACTCCTCTTTGCTTTCCATTGAGAGTGCATGTAATATTAAATCCAAGGGAGCAGCAGGCAGCATACCACTTCCAGTAGGTTAATCCTCTTGGCCTGTTATGCTCTAAAATGTTAAAGCAGTTTTTTCAACGATATGCCATTGTTATCTCATCAACCTAATTTCTGGCTATTAACAATAAAACCAATGAAGAAGAAGTGAAAATGAAAAATCAGTAGCATTATAATATTTATTGAGTACTTACCATGTGCTAGTCATTCTTTTAGGTGCATTCTCTTAGCTAACCCATGTAATCCTCCTAACAACCTCTGCGTTAGGATGACTGTGAAATCCACCTGACCTATGAGCAAACTGCAGCACCTAGAGATTTAGAAACTTGCCCAAGATCACACAGCTGGTAAATGGCACAGCCAGAATTCATACACGTTGTTTCATTTCATCTAGGTGACAACACCATGAAGTAAGTACTGTTGCCCATTTTACATATGAGAAAATTGAAAGAAATGAATTACTCACCCAAGGCCATGTGCCTAGTACGTAGGAAGTTAAGATTAGAAGCCGATTTGTCTGACTTCAAAACACTTGGCTGTCTTTCTTGGTTAAGACCCACTGTTTTTGATTTATTATTAACATTCTAATTTTGGAATAACCATAACTTTTGTGGGAAGAAGGCATTCAGATATCATTGGGTGTTAGGTAAAGTTCCTATAATTTTTGGCTTCATTTAAAAAAAAAATAACCAGTACATGAAAGTCTGAGCAGCAACATGTTAGAGCTGCCAAAAGTGACTGCTGTCGGCCCTGGTGACTGTATTCTGTGTTTGGCACAGTGCTAAATTCTTTGCTTACATAATTGTGAAGAGGTAAGCTATCCCTGTAAAGTAGACATTATTAGACCCATTTTCAGATGGGAAAATTGCCAGAAGTTATATAACATAGCTAGTGGGTAGCCAGGATGGGATCTGACCCCACATCCCTCAATCCCAAAGCCTGTGATCATTGCATGGCCACACAGTGCTCTATTTACCAGTGGTCATTGCAAAGACCACATGCTGATGGGTACCCAGACAACCTAACCACACCATTAAAAACAATTGTAATGGAGGAATTAAGAATGCTTGTCATTGTATTGGGGAACTTTTGAGTGTGAGCTCAAGCGCCAAATCCTTACCTGAGCTTGTCTGAATCAGTTTGTCACAGACAGCAGACTGGTTCTGTGGTCCCCACCAGCCATCTCAGAAAAGGATGCTACTATTGGCCATGAGAAAGACCCTTTAAGATTGAAAATATTCACTGCAAATCTAACATTTCTGTTGGAAAAACAATTCCAAGAGCATATCCTATATGTACCACCTTGATACCTGTGCCAAAAAGTAGACAGTGAAGCCATTTGGTGCACGAGCTCTTCTTTACACTCACAGACATGTTAAGATTATTTTATTCATTCTTTTAAATGTTCACATTCATTCACTTTCTGGCAACTTCCAGAATGCATACTGACAGCTGGATAAAATTAACTGAATGTATACAGTAAAAATATTTCTAAAAATAGGAGCAGCATTATCATTTTGACAGCAGCCACAAAATTTATGTTCCCATGTATTATTCATGTTTATAGTCTTATGATTGTTTTTATTCTCATGGAAAAATGTCCACTGAATTTGGCACCAAGTATTGTTTGTTCTATTTAATTTTCTCTCTTCTCCTTCTATATCTCTCCCTTCCTTCCTTCCTTCTTTCCTTCCTTCCTTCCTTCCTTCCTCCCTCCCTCCCTTCCTTCCTTCCTCCCTTCCTTCTTTCCTTCCTTCCTCCCTTTTCTCTCTGTCTCTCTCCCTCTCTCTGTTTATTTCTCTCTCTCTTTTCTTTCTTTTTTTTAATTAAAATACTAGTTTCAAAATAATTTAGTTCTAGTCTAGAAAAGTCTAGTCCTCCTCTCCCAGACTAGTATATTTTTTAGAATCTCACAGTTTGGAGTCTACTAATATATGCCATTTGCAGTCTAAAAACACGTTATGTTTTATCATTCAGCTCAATTTCTAACATTAAGTTTAAATCATTGCTATCACCAATATTTCTTAAATGGTATGTAGCCAGGAGAGATTATCCTTCTGTGTTACTCCTAAAGGTGTTGCCATTTCAGTAAATGCCAGGTTAATGGAGGGAGGGAGATAACCATATTCAATCCACCATGAGTCTGTTTCACCTACTCTTAAATGTTACTTTAAGATGTCATAAAATATCCCATAATATTATCAAAACTGACATTCTGAATCATGATAACTAATATGTTTCTGAGAAATACTTACGTAACTTTAAATTTGCAAAATATGTATCTCATTAATATCAAGTTTTTTTTAATGATAAGACAAACTTGTTGACTATTTGATAAAATGGGGCAACATAAAGCTCTACAATCATTGCAAGTCAAGGAATTTAATCAATTTATTCTATTTTCAATCTATTTTTTAAAAGCCTTTAAAAATAGTAACAGAAGGCTGGGCATGGTGGCTCATGCCTGTAATCCTAGCACTTTGGGAGGCCAAGGCGAGTGGATCGCTTGAGGTCAGGAGTTCGAGTCCAGCCTAGCCAACATGGTGAAACCCTCTCTCTACTAAAAATACAAAAATTAGCTGAGCATGGTTGTGCATGCCGGTAATCCCAGCTACTCGGGAGGGTGAGGCAGGAAAATTGCTTGAATCTGGGAGGCAGAGGTTGCAGTGAGCTGAGATTGCGCCATTGCACTCCAGCCTGGGGGACAAGAGCGAAACTTCATCTGAAAACAAAAATAATAGTTATAATAATAACAACTGAAACTATATTAATTCACCCTTTCCCAGTCTTCAAGCAGATTAACAAGTCAAAAATCAATGGTTTCACTCTTAGCTAGTTAAAGATGATTCATTTAAGCAGAAACTTTTCCTAATGCAGAACTATTTATTTTTTATAAACAGAGAATAAAACATCTTCCTCTGAGCACTTGAATTTGATAACCAAGCTTCTACACACCAGAGCATAGTCTTAAACAACCTATCGCTTTCTCGATGGAGACAAATAATTTTTGTGGGGTATTTTCTTTTAAAATTATGGCACCCTTTTTTCTAATTTTATTGTAGTTGTTCCCTATTCTCACTGATTAGATTGTTGTCATGAGAATGAATTATTTTGGAATAGCCATGGGCTTCAGAACATGCTATCCCAAAATATGGAGGCTTAGAATTTGAGATAACAGAGGAAGCAGAGGCCATGCTCAATCTTCCCCAACCCTTCTCCCTTGAGAAAATATCCTCATTCAAGAGGCATCCTTCCTATACCTGGAGGGAAGGAACATTCTTTTTTTTTTTTTTTTTTTTTTTTGAGACGTAGTCTCTCTTTGTTGCCCAGGCTAGAGTGCAGTGGTGCAATCTTGGCTCACTGCAAGCTCTGCCTCCCGGGTTCACGCCATTCTCCTGCCTCAGCCTCCCAAGTAGCTGGGACTACAGGTGCCCGCCACCATGCCTGGCTAATTTTTTTTTGTATTTTTAGTAGAGACGGGTTTCACCGTGTTAGCCAGGATGTTCTCGATCTCCTGACCTCGTGATCCGCCCGTCTCTGTGAAGAGAGGGACACAGGGAAGAATGTGAACAAACAGACCTTGTCAAATTCCCCCATTTATTACCGTTAGATCATACCCTCTTTGTCTAATCATACCTCTCTATGACTATCTACCTCTTCATTAACCTAAGTGTAAAAATACACAAGTTTACCTGTTTCTTTTTGTCTTAATTTCTGAAGGCCCCTGGTCACAAAAAACATATTAAATAACGTATATACACTTCTTTTGTTAATCTGTGTTTTGTTATAGGGGATTCTGCCGTGAACTTAGGGATGGATGAGGAAAAGATATTTTTCATCCCCTACAGTGTGTTAAATAAAATAATGGGAAGCCTTTGCTTTGGACTGAGCTTCTGCACCAGGCCCCAACAGACCAAACCAAAATGGAGTCACTAATGCTAAAGTTCCATACCACCAAGCAAAAACTAAATTGTTTATCTGACCTTCCAAGAGAGAGCAATAATAGCCCAATTCCCAAACAGGCCAGTTTTGGCAGCATAATAAGAAAGTTCCCTCTGGTTTAACATTTACAAGGAAAGTAGCTTTGAAACAACCTATCTGCTTTTTGTTCCTTCTTTCTGTTTTCTTCAGCCTTTTTCTATCTGAAATACTGCCAGGTTGCCAAGTGGAGTTCTATGAACCCTTCTGATTCTGAGGGCTGCTTTGATTTGGGAATTGTCCTTTGCTCACATGAACTCTATTAAATTTGTTTTAACTAAAGTTTTTGAAAAAATAAAATAGCATTAATATATATTTAAGTATTAGTATTTAAACAAATACTGGCTTTGGTCAAATACTAGAGTAAGCAATGATTTTCTTTAAAATTTTTTTTTTCTAGGTCAGTATACGTCTTAGTTATTTTCACATCAAGACATTCAAATTGTAGCTCTTAAATTTATACCTCTCTGCTCCCTCAGGTCTCTCCCAACAGCTCTCCTGTATTCTTCTGACATTGCTGTGACATAGAGTGTCTTTTGAGACCCTGAATATGACCTGCTACCTAATAAACATTCATTTCCTATTTAACGTTCTTAAGCTGTGTTAGTTTCAAGTAGGGAAATTAGATGCAGAACTAAATTTTGTCTTGCATAAAGCACTTGTAATGGTGCAACTCTTCAGGATTGCATTCAAAATTCTCCTTGCAGCTTCGGGCAACATTTCCAGTGTTATGTCCCATAATTCTTCCATCTAAGCAACCCATTCTAATCTAGCCTACTCAGATTCCTTAAAGAAAATGTAGCAGGATTTTTAAGAAATCAGAGAGATTGATGGGGTTCAGGAGGATATTTATTAATTATTTAGGTGCACCGGCCCACTCGGATTAACATCCAAAGGACTGAGCCCTGAACAAAGAATTAGGTTACCTTTCAAGCATTTCATGGGGTGGGGGTGTGTGTGGGGGGTGGAGATCTGTGTAGGGGGAAGCATACTACAGAAGTGAGAAACAAAGGCAGTTATTCAATTGAGACAGTCATTACATCATTTCTTACTTTTCAAGGAAAAACATGTTTTGTGACTTGAGTTTATCTGTCTAGTGACCTTGCAGCTGCACAGCTAGAGAAACAGGGTCTTCACAATGCCTGGGAAGGGAGGAGAGATAAAGCTCACTAGCCACAGAAAAATAGGCTGTTAGTTTTTAAAGGACTCCAGCTTTTTCTCTTTCTCAGGGGGAACTGAGTTTTCTTACATACAACTGAGTTTCTGCTTGCACACTCTGATTTCTTTTAATTCCTGTTCCAAATCCTTAAAGAATGTTCTCCCTAGCATTTTCCATTGGCTGATAGTTTATTAATCCTAAAAGACCTAACAGAAATTCCACTTCCATGAAGCCATTTTTGACCTCATTCACGTATTCACATGTTAAAGCAACATTTTCCAAATATCTACTGGTTCTGATTTCAATCCTCCTTAAAGGATCCTTTTGAAGCAAGGAAGGGACATTCGATTTGCATTTGAAACAGACCCCTCTGTTGCTAATTTTGAAATGGGTGGGGGACAGAAATGAAAGCAGGAAAACCAGGTAGAGGACCTTTACACTGGCCCAGGTTCAAGAGGAAGGCAGGATTTTGGAGATATTGAAGAGGTATAATTTTAGGACTTAATAATTGATTGAAATTAGACAAATCATTTCAGAATCACATAAGTTCACTAATAAAGTATGTGCAAGGTGCTATAGGAGAACAAAGAAGGGTGGTGGTGCTGAATGTCTAGAGAAGCCTTCCTAAGGATATAGTATCCCAGGGCAAGCCCTGAAGAAACAGTTTGTAAAGTGAAGTGGCATGGGAAGATGGGGATATCAGTCCAGTCTGAGGGAATAGTATGGTTAAAGCCTAAGGAACTGGAGAGAATGAAGTGCATTCAGGAAATTGAAAATAGTTTGCTTTTGCCAGACCACAGTTGAAGATGGGTAGAGGCAGGGGCTCTGCAGAGGGGAAGCCTGGAAAGCAGGCAGATCTCAGTATGAAAGGTGCCATGCCCATCATTTCCACTTGTTCTGAAAGCTATGGGGTCGGCCTGTGAGGTGTTTGTTAAATTAAGCTTCATCTAAAGCTCCCTCCTTGCATATTTTAAGTTCAGCCTAAAGGTTTCTCCTACATAGTGAGCTGTAACCTACAATTGTGTAATGTGTAAACAGGCTGTAACTTACAATTGTGCCAATCGCCAAGTTTTGGCTAATCAAAGGTGGCCAACTGTTCAAATTATATTCAAATAAGGGAAATGCCAAGCTGTAACCAATCCAGCCATTTCCATACCTCACTTCTGTTTCTGTACAGCACTTTCCTTTTTCTTTTTCTATCATAAGGCAGTGCTGGAGACTCTTTCAGCCTATTCTGGTTCAGGAGGCTGTGTGATTCGTGAATCATTCTTTGCTCAATTAGACTCTATTAAATTAAATTTGTCTAATTTTTCTTTGAACAGATTTTAGCAGCTGGAGCGATATGAGTAGATTTGTAATTTAGTAAGAGCTTTCTGACTGCAGTAAAGAGGAAGAGGCAGATGAGTTAGGGCATTATAAAACTAATTGGGAAGAAATTATGCAGGCCTAATTGAGAAGTAGTGATGGAGATGGAGAGGGGGATATATTTGAGAGTTATTTAGACCCTAGGATTGATAAGATCGGTGAGTGATTAGATGGAGGAGGGTAGAAGACAGCATGGAGACTGACCTTATAACTCATGGCTTAGGTGGTGCAGAAAAGGATGCAATTCTCTAAGATGTTTGAAGGAGAAGAAAGTTTGTTTTGTTTTGGTCATGTTGAGTTTAAGCAGCCTGTAGGGCATCAAAGAAGAAAGATTAGTACAAAGATGGATGAAGATGCCTGGAGCTCAGAAGATAAAGCTGAGCCAGAGATTTAGATTCTGTTCATAAGCATTTAGCTAGGCGTTCAAGACATGGGAGTGTATGAAATAAATCAGAGAATATGTGGCAAGAGAACAGAAGAGGATGGAACAGTGGAGACAGCAATGTTTAAGCAGTTGGAAGAGCAGGAGCCAGAAAAGGAGGGACCAAAGAGGTGAGAGCAAATCCAGAGGAGAAGATAGTATCACTAAAGCCAAATGAGGAGAAGGAGAGACAGTGTCCAGTAGGGCCAAATACTTCAGAGATCAAGGGAGAGAAAGCCTAGAAATGTCCACTAGATTTAGGAACAGATGACCTTGGCACAAATCATTAAGTGGAGGAGGGAGACAAATGGCAGTGGGGAGTTGAGGAATGCATGAAAAATAACAAAGTGCAGGCATCCCTTTCAAGAAGTTTGGATAGGAAGATGGTAAACAAAAAATAGAGCCTTGACTATGCAGAAGGATGCAGAATAAAGAGAGAGCTGTGAAGTTCAAATTTGGGCATATCTAAAGGCCAGGGTGGAGAAGCCAGTACAGGAGAGAATGAAGATCTAGCTGAGAAAGGGCACAAAGAGTGGAGCAAAGGCATGACACAGCAGGAAGGAAGGCCGTGAGAACATGGGAAGGGAGGAGGAACAGCTCTTTTTTTCAGAGAAGAGGAATGAAGAAGAGGATGGGTGTGGCCACAAACAAGATTTGGAGGACTGTGTAGGGAGTGAGGGAACTCTTTGCCTGAGGATGACATCTTCTTTGTGAAATAGAGAAGGTCATTTAATGAGAGTGAAGGGGAAGTGATAGATTAGCCCAAGAATAAGTGAGCTCATGGCCATTGAGAATAAGATGGGTGGGAAGGAATTGAGGGCAGGAAAGGCCTAACAGAAAAGAAGATAAGAGAACCACATGAGGGTGAAGAATAGATGTGATTGGGAAGCTCTAGGACTGTGACTAAATGGCAGCAGAGGAAATGAAGTTACAAAGGTTAATGAGGTTAAGAGGAATGGCTAAGGTTTTGGAAAGGTCATTGATGTAGACACAGAAGTCACTTATGATGATGGCAGAACCTGAGATGACAAGAATCTATGAGTCAGGAAAAGCAATGCTTGCTACTATAACAAGACAAACTTACCATAATATGACTTATCATAATAAAACTCTATTTCTCACTCATGTCACAATCCAATTTGGGCCAGGCAGCTCTCCTGCAGTTGTCCTTCAAGAAAAGACTCAGAGATTGGGGCTCCTGTGAATGACTCTGCCATCTTGGAGTTATTACTTTCTAACTAAGATAATTCTGATACAAAACATAGAAAATATAGCACAAAAAAAGGAAATATCATCTCATTTAGGAATATGGATGCAAACATTTAAATAAAATGCCAGCAGTAATAAAAGAAAAATGCAGTATGACTCAGTTGAGTTTATTTTAGAGAGAAAGAAAAAGGTTATATCTATGTGGCTGAACTAGATGGAATGGAAACATTTGATTTGCTCAACCTTTTGCAGCTCATCCAAGCATTCATATATCATGAAGTCACAAATATTGTTCTTCCACTTCAGAAATCAACAATGAGATAAATCTGTGAAGCCACTCTGTAAGTTGAAATGCACTCTGTAGGAGTGAGGAGTTTTTGAGCACACAGAGCCCCATGCTGGGTATTGCTTATGACAAGAAATTTAGGTTATGACATGATTTCTCTTCTCATGGACCTTACCATCTGGTTGGGAAAGATAAGCTGTGAAAAGATGCACACAATCTCAAGCGGTAAAGACTTAACAGAGCTACAGACAAGGAACATGATTAGAGGTGAAAGGGAAATGATATGGTTTGAATTTGTGTCCTCACGCCAATCTTCATGTCAATTGTAATCCCCAGTGGGCATTGGTGGGAGGTGACTGGATCATGGAGGTGTGTTTCCCACTTGGTGCTGATTTCGTGATGGTGAGTGAATGCTCCTGAGATCAGGCTGTTTAAAAGTGTATGGCATCTCTCCTTTCTCTCTCTTCCTCCTTCTCTGACCATGTAAGATGTGTCTGCTTCTCCTTCACCTTCTACCATGATTGAAACTTTCCTGAGGGGAAACTGATCCAGGTTTAGAGTGTTTAGATCCTGAGAAGCTATAATGTTTCCTGGACAGCCTGTGGAACTGTGAGCCAATTAAACTTCTTTTCTTTATAAGTTACCCAGTCTCAGGTATTTCTTTATAGCAGTGCGAGAATGGACTAGCACAGAAAATTGGTACTGAGGAGTGGGGCACTGCTATAAATACCTGAAAATCTGAAAACGACTTTGGAACTGGGTAATGGGCAGAGGTTGGAACAGTGTAGAGGGCTCAGAAGAAGACAGGAAAATGAGGGAAAGTTTGGAACTCCTTAGGGACTGCTTGACTTGTGACTGAAATGCTGATAGTGATATGCACAATAAAGTCCAAGCTGATGAGGTCTCAGATGGAGATGAGGAACTTATTGGGAACTGGAACAAAGGTCACTTTTGTTATGCATTAGCAAAGAACCTGGCAGCCTTGTGCCCCTGCTCTAGAAATCTGTGGAACTTTGAACTTGAGAGTGACGATTTGGGGTATCTGGTAGAAGAAATTTTTTTTTTTTGAGATGGAGTTTCACTCTTGTTGCCCAGGCTGGAATGCAATGGTGTAATCTTGGCTCACCGCAACCTTGTGGAATAAATTTCTAAGGAGCAAAACATTCAAGAGTGACCTGGCTGCTTCTAACAGCATATTCATATGCATGAGCAAATAAATGACCCAAAACTGGAACTTATATTTAAAAGGGAAGCAGAGCATAAACGTTTAGAAAATTTGCAGCCTGGTCATGTGGTAGAAAAGGAGACAATTTTTAGGGGAGGAATTCAAGCAGGCTGCAGAAATTTGCATAAGTAAAAAGGAGCCAAATGCTGATAGCCAAGACAACGGGAAAAGGCTTCCAAGGGATTTCAGAGACCTTCATGGCAGCCTCTCTCATCACAGGCCCAGAGGCCTAGGAGTGAAGAATGGTTTTGTGGGCCAGGCCCAGGGCCCCGCTGCACTCAAGACACTGCTCCCTGTGTCCTAACTGCTCCAGCTCCAGCTGTGGCTCAGAGGGACCCAGGTACTCAGGCCACTGCTTCAGAAAGTGCAAGCTGTAACTCTTGGTGGATTCCGTATGGTGTTAAGCCTGCAGGTGCACAGAGTGCTAGAGTTGAGGCTTGGGAGCCTCCACCTAGGTTTCAGAGGATGTATGGAAAAACCTTGCTGTCCAGGCAGAGGCCTGCTACAGGGGTAGAGCCCTCATGGAGAAAGAACCTGTACTAGGGCAGTGTGGAGGGAAAATGTGGGTTTTAGCCACCACACAGGGTCCTCTCTGGGGTACCACCTAGTGAAGCTGTAAGAAGAGGGCCACTGTCCTTCAGAACCCAGAATGGTAGAGCCACCAACAGCTTGCACAGTGAACCTGGAAAAGCCACAGGTACAGCTGCAGAGCTACAGGGGCAGAGCTGCCCAAGGCTCTGGGAGCCCACCCCTTGCAACAGTGTGCCCTGGATGTGAAAAATGGAGTCAAAGGAGATCATTTTGGAGCTTTAAGAATTAATGACTGCCCTCCTGGGTTCTGGACTTGCATAGGGACTGTAGCCCCTTTCTTTTGTCCAATTTCTCCCTTCTGGAATGGGACTATTTACCCAATGCCTATCCCCCACCACCACCCACCCACCCATTGTATCTTGGGAGTAATTAATTGGTTTTTGATTTTACAGGCTTATAGGTGGAAGAGACTAGGCTTGTCTTAGATGAGACTTTCAACTTTTGAGTTAATGTTCGAATGAGTTAAGACTTTGGGGGACTGTTGGGAAGGCATGATTGTATTTTGCAACATGAGAAGGACATGAGATTTGGAGGGTCCAGAGGTAGAATGATATGGTTTGGATCTGTGTCTCTACCCAAATCTCATCTTCAGTTGTACTTCTCAATGTTGGAGGTGCGGCCTGGTGGGAGGTGATTGGATCGTGGACACAGGCTTCCCCCTCAGTGCTGCTTTCATGCTAGTGAGTGAGTGCTTGTGAGATTGGGTTGTATAAAAGTGTGTGACATCTCCCCACTTCTCTCTTCCTCCTGCTCCAGCCATGGAAGACATGCCTGCTTCCCCTTCACCTTCTGCCATGATTGAAAGTTTTCTGAGGCCTTCCCAGAAGGTGTCATGCTTTCTGTACAGCCTGTGGAACTATGAGCCAATTAAATTTATTTTATTTATAAATTACCCAGTTTCACTGGGTATAAACTTCTTTGTAAATTACCCAGTCTCACACTTCTTTATAGCAGAGTGAGAACAAACTAATACAGGAGAGGAAATAATATCCAGGCATTGCAAAGAACCAAATCATTTCATTTTCTTCCCAGAAACAAGCTTTGTCCGGGGCAGCCAAGTGACTGAGCTCTGGCCCCTGAGATATGGGCAGAAATTATGTGCACCACCTTTAGTCTTGGCCACTAAACATCTCACTCTTATTCTGTCTCTTCCTATTCCTGATTTTTTAAATGTATTCATTCATTTAAATAATATTTATTGTGTACTTATAGGCCAGGTACTGTGCCTTCATAGGGCTTATATTGTAGTTGTTTGGTGAGCTTTCAAAACCTTTTCATTTTATTTTATCATCTTCTGAAACCTGCTTTTGAATTGGTTAATTCAACCAAATTTTTTTCTGATTCATTAATATCTGTCTTTAACTTTGTTTTTTTGTTCCTTGTTAAGTTTGTTTAGTGGTTGTTTTTAAAATTCAATATGTTGGCTTATTTTTCATCTTCTCCTGTTTAATAATGAAAATATTTAAGGATAAAATGAAGTCATGTCATGCATACATTTAAAGTTTGTTAAATTAACAATACAGCTTGAGTAGACATTTCTCTGCACCACCAATGCTATGACTTGCACAGGAGCTACAGTTAAGTCAGAAAATCAGCTGCAGAAGTTCCAAAACCTATGGAAAGAACATGTGAATGGTTTTAAAGTTTTCATAGCCATTGACAAAGAAATTAAATGCATTATTTGTTTTAAAATATCTGTATGGTCAGTATACTCCGTGGGTGATTAAAGGCATTTTCAACATATGTATTTTACTATATGTAATTTTTACTTTATGAGCTGATTTTATAGCCAATCTTCCATATTAGAGTGGCTCAAAATTATTTATTGCTTATAATTATTTTTGTCTCATGTGTTTTTAGGCATAGTCTCATTATCTTTAGTGTATATACTGTGTACTATGGTTTTGATTTCTTTGAATTTTTAAAAGTTGATATAAAAATATCAACCTGATTCTTTGTTTCAGAAAAATCCCAGGTTCTAGGAAGTGTTAAATAGGCTTCTGGTTTCTAAAAGTAGACAATTGGCTGTACACACACACATACACATACTCACAACTTCACAAATTGTCACACTTGCCCTTTGCTGCTTTGCTCTAGATATGCTAGAATGTGAATTAGTCATGGGGTTATGCGTTTTTGCCTGTTTAGCCTGCTAATATAAAAGGCCAGAAGGAAAAAATCATAATCAGAATGCCAAAGAAACCCCCAGCCCCACTGTGTTTACAGGCATTCAATTCTCATCTACCCCAATCAATGTTTTTAGCAAAAAAAGGGTTAGGTACAAGTACAAACTTATGACGAGGCTTGACTTAGGGCCAAAAAGCTGAGGCTACCAGGATATCTGGGTTTTTGAATGAAAAGGCCTTGGTTTGAACATTCCATAAGTAGTTATGGGGAAATCACTCCTCCCTTGGATATTTCCTCATTAGGGATACTTATCAATTCATGAGGCCCCACAAGGTATAAATGTCCTCAAGTAATGAAGAGCATGGAATGTGGAGTCCATGAGACGTGATTCAGGCCTCAGCAATACCACACACCAATGCAAGTCCTGTGCAAGTTACTCAGGATTCTTTTCCTGAAAAATGTAAATCATGATAGTCACTTTGGTGAGGGTTAAATGAAATAACATAATGTAAAGTGCTTAATCTTGTTCCTCCATAGCTAATACAAGCCATAATTTTTCTAGTGCTTTATGATTTGTAACTAGTTTTTACCTCCTGTCTCCCATTTGTTGCCTGTATTAATCCTGTGCATAAGTAATGACTACAGAGAGTTTGGTTGCCTAGCCCCACATCACATAGCAAGAAAATTGCAGAGGCCAGGCAAGGACTGTCTTGGTTGCCAGGGAACCTCCATCACCTACTATAGTGCCTAGAATATGGTGGGAACTTACCCTTTTGGTAAGTTACCAAACAATTGAATTCTTATTTTAAATCATGTATTCTTCCTACCTTATGTCCTCACTGTGCTGTTGTGAAGCTCAAATGAGAAACACATGAAAGAGCTTTGCAAACTGCTATGCTAGTTATCACTGCTATTATTTTTATCACACCATAGTGAGGTATGGGAGGTGGGTCCTTATTCTGCGTGATCCTAAGGCATAATGGTCATCAGAACCACAAGAGGGCAGCAGCCCAACTCTACTTCCCTGGAAAACCGTTCTTTGGAAGAAGTCCTTCAGAAAAGTGTAGACCGCACCCCTCCCTCCCCACTCCCACTTTTCTTTAAGACAGACTCATGCTCTTTTGCCCAGGCTGGAGTGCAGTGGCGCGATCTCAACTCACTGCAACCTTCGCCTCCCAGGTTCAAGTGATTCTCCTGCCTCAGCCTCTCGAGTAGTTGGGATTACAGGTGCCCACCACCACGCTTGGTTAATTTTTGTATTTTTAGTAGAGATGGGGTTTCACCATTTTGGCCAGGCTGCTCTGGAACTCCTGACCTTAAGTGATCCACCCACTTGGCCTCCCAAATTGCTGGGATTATAGGCATGAACCACCATGTCTGGTAAGACCCATTATTTTTTACAAATTGTAACGCTGTCATTCATACTGAATTATTTTTGCTCAAGTAGGTTAAACATCAGCTTTCTTGCTGTAAGACTTCATTGGAAAATATGAAATTGGTATGTTATTTTTCAAGTAATTCTGTTATCTTTTGTACTTAAAAAATATAAATATTTTAGATTGGAAGGGAAAAGCATTTGCTGAATCTCTTGATTCATCCAAAGCTCATTAAACGGGTTTTGTTCTGGGTACTTAGTAAGATTACCCAGATTTAACATTGCCTTTACTATTTAAGGTGGCTAAGAAAGTCGGAAAGGAAGAGGTCAGACTTGGGTAGCACCAGAGTCTCATGTACCCCACCCCCTAGCTAGAGATGGAATTGCAGAAAGTGTCTCTTCATCGTCTTATGCTAATCAGCTTTTGAGAAAGCAATTGGGGGATCAATGGTCTACCCTGATAGAATTATTGTTTTGTGCCTTTGTTTCTTTTAACAGTTAGAACTAATTATCTTCTCTGACATGATCTCATGCAAATTACTAACATTGATCCAGAAATTACTTTGTACCAGGCCCTGTTTCTTGATGCTTTATAGATATAATAAATATCTCTGCTTTATAGATGAAGAAACTGAAGCACAAAGAGGTTAGGTAATTTGCCCAAGGCTGGTCAGCTAGTAAGTGGTGGAGCCAAGTTAGGAGACCCTGTTGTTTGGCTTCAGAATATGCATTCCTAACCACTGAACTACCCCTCTTCAGAAATAACATTTTTCCAAATCTCATAATTTCAGCTGGATTGCTTTGACAGTTTTGGACCTAAATCTGTACATAGCTTTGTATTGAAGGTGTGGATTATTTTTAAATCACCAAAAGGGTTCCTAGTGATCGGCACTGTGTAAGTAACAAAGTCTGATATAAAACACAGACACTAAAAACTTAGGTACTATAACTGTAACTAATTGAGACATAACCTTTCACAAAGAGATTGTATAGCCAAAATTCCTTTTAAGGAAGTCATGACAGCTTCAAGAGTAGATGATCATAGACTTCAGAACTTGAAAAGGACCGTAAAAATGACATCACTCAACCTCTGAGTGGCTAAGCGACTCGGCCAAGGCTCCACTAATAGAGCTAGAACTTGATACAAGGTCCTGAAATTCCTAGATCCTAATGCAGACTTCTTTATAGTAAGGCTTTTCCCATTTTACAGTACATTTCTTTCTTCCTACCCCTCCTCCAGGGCTTTCAGTATTAAAGAGATGGATACATTTCTCTCAATGTGAACTTAGCAAAATGGAGAAAAGAGCTTCCCAAGGTCCTCACTCACTTTCTTAAGACTTCCTTTAGTTGTTTTTATTAGTGATTGATATGGTTTGGCCGTGTCCCCACCCAAATCTCACCTTGAATTGTAATAATCCCCATATGTCAAGGGCAGGGGCCAAGTGGAGATAAGTGAATCATGGAGGCGGTTTACCCCATACGGTTCTCATGGTGGTGAATAAGTCTCATGAGATCTGATGGTTTTACAAATGGGAGTTCCCCTGCACACGCTCTCTTGGCTGCCATTAAGTAAGGTGTGCCTTTGCTCCTCCTTTGCCTTCTGCCATGATTGTGTGGCCTCCCCTGCCATGTAGAAATGTGAGACCATTAAACCTCTTTCCTTTATAAATTACTCAGTCTTGGTTATGCCTTTATCAGCAGCATGAGAACAGACTAATACGGTCATTAAATAAATATTTCAGATATTTGTCAAGAACTTCAAAGCATCTGATATTTTTACCCTATCTATAAGCTAGTTATTCTGCCACATTCTCATGGATGCTGGTAAAAAGCAGAAGATTCCTGGGTCGGAGACAAAGGATAGTTTATTATTCACAGCAACAGTGGTAGCCAGATTATTAGCATTTTGTATCAGTTCCTCAAGTCCCAACTTCTCGAGGGCATCAGAAAAAAGGCTAGATGATATCTGCACAAGCAGTGGGTTATGTTAAAGGAGAACTCTGACCTACTTTATAATGGGCAGTAAGCATACCTGTTTTTTGCTCCAATAAGAAAAATACTTATTATACTAGCAGCATACATGGTTGTCTTTTGCTCCAGAGGGAAACACTATTTATCTGTCAAGGTTGTTCTCTATACAAACATCCTCGAAAGAATACGCTGTTAACAAAAGGCAATCAGTGCTTCTGCCAGGTGTGCTGAAATGTTGAGAGACCCATGGAAAATTGTCCCCCAATAGTATGAATTTATGAAAACTAGCCTTATTCAACTCACCAAATGTTATGCTACTTTTATATTTTTAAAGTACGTAAGGCAACAGAACTATTTGAAAAATCAGGCACCAATATCATATTCTTTCAATAAAGTCTTGCACCAAGAAAGCTGACATTTGACCCACTCAAGCAAAAATAACTCAATATGAATGAGAGCATTGTAATTTTTAAAAGTAATGACACCACACTTTTCAGAGGCATTTCTTTCAAAGAAAGAAAGAAAGAATATTTTCTTTAACATAAAAATGTGGCCAGGTGCAGTGGCTCATGATTTTAATCCCAGCATTTTGGGATGCAAAGGCAGGAGGATCACTTGAGCCCAAAAGTTTGAGACCAGCTTGGGCAACATAGTGAGACCTTATTCCTACAAAAAGTAAAAAACTGAGCATGTTGGCATGTGCCTGTGGTCCCAGCTAATTGGGAGGCTGAAGTGGGAGGATCGCTTGAGCCTGGGAGGTCGAAACTGCAGTGAGCTGTGATTACACCACAGCACTCCAGCTGGGGTGACAGAAGGAGACCCCCGTCTCAAAACAAACAAACAAACAAAACCAAAAAAAACACATATGCAAATGTATGTGAAATATTCTTTTGTTTGAGAAGTGAAATGGAGAGGGAAAGACCAATAATAACTCCATTTCTCAGAAGCAGCATGAACAGCATGTATTTTCATGAACAGCACACAACTAGGGGTGTTGCCATGTTGACATGTGCAAATGACTTCCATATTATGATAATTTTAGACTGATACAGTCCTCTTTATGATGGGAAAGATTATCATAAATCTTAAAAGTATATACATTCTCTGTAAGTAGTTTTAATTGATGACTAAAATTTTTGCCATTTATGCAGCAATTTTGTTTGTCTTTCCTAGTCACAATACCACCTACCATTTTTTGTGCACCTAATATTCAGGTACTTTGCATATTTTATCTCATTTGAATTTTAATTAAAGTATATGACAGAACAGAGACACAGAGATGGAGGAGCTAGGATTCAAAGACTGATCTACCTGCCTGCAAAACTGGTATCTTGCTATTATTTTGTTCTGTGTTACTGTTACCTGAGCCACCTTTTTCCTTGGGATATGGGTTTCCAACAAGATCTTGAAGCATAACCCTCCACATTGCTAAATCACCTGCTTTAGTTCCCTTCACTTGGGAATGCTGAGATTCTCAGCTCACTCTTCCATAACTCAGGGACTTCACAGAATCTTAGAGATGAAAGGGATCTCAGCAGTCTCCATCCCATAGAGGCCCTAGAGGATGCCCATATATTTTTTTCTGACAGTGATTTTGGTTGGAAGTTCTTATAACTAGAATTTATGAAATGCTGCTTTTAAACAATTGCAAATTGTTTTAAGTTTGTTCTCTAGACTACTTCCTCTTCTAGAGAACCTTTTATGAAATCCAAGAAAAATGCTTCCAGAGAAACATAGTAACAAGAGACAATAATCTAGGAAGTTGGTATAATTATATCTTTAAATATATTATTAAATATTACAATATAGCTACTCACTTCTCAATTTCTGATTAAAGTTAAATCATGCCAATAAATCACTCTAAATTATTTTCAACTGAAAGGGGTTGGGGCTGACTTGAGTGAAATCCTTATTGGTACTGATCTACTTTCTATTATTCATCTAACAAAGTTATTAGTTCTAGAAGAAATTCAACGTTTTAGTTTGAATGTTTCAGCCCCTCCAAATTCATGTACTGGAATCTTAATCCCCAATGCAATTGTGTTGAGAGGTGGGGCTTAATGAGAGGTGGTTAGGCTGTGAGGACTCTACCTTTATGAATGATCGAAACAACTACCAAAATAACTTTCAGGAGTGGGTTCCCTCTTGTCTGCTCTTCTGGCATTAAAGAACAGAGGTTCTCCCCTCTGGAGGATGCAGCATTCAAGGCGTCACCTTGGCTGTGGAGATTGGACCCTCCTCAGACACCAAACCTATTGGTACCTTGATCTTAGACTTTCCAGCCTCCAGAACTGTGAGAAATAAATTTCTGTCCTGTACAAATTGCCTAGTCTTGGGTATTCTGTTACAGCAACACAAAACAGACGAAGACTCTCAATATTGAATCAATGTTGATTAAGCATTTTTTAATGTTCCATGGAGATGTTACTAGTTTTATTTACATTTGCACATTAAACTGTCTGATAGCCTTAACAGATGGTCTGATCAGTAATTGTCCTTCCCAGAAGCCACCACTAATGGCTGTTAACACTCTTTCTTCTCTACTCATCTACTTTTATCCAGTGGAGTACTTTTTAAAGCAATTATACCTCAAATATACTTCATTTCCTCAGATCCAAGACAAAGTATCAAGTAATTCAAAAGTCTCATTTAGCAAGACTGTTTTTCTTTTATATTTTGGAATTATACCTGGCATATTTTTGTATTTCAAGCAATTGGAAGGGATTGAATAGTATCCCATACAAAGTAATGTGCACCCAAACTTTAAAATGTCATGTTTTTGGCAGTAAGGTCTTTGTAGATATAATTTGTTAAGGGTCTTAAGATGAAATCATCCTGGATTTAGGTTGGATTTTAAATCCAATGACTGTTGTCCTTGTAAGAAGAGATGACATGGAGAGACACACAGGAAAGAAGGTGATGGGAAACTGGTGGCAGATATTGGAACTATGCTACCACAAGCCAAAAAACTCCAAAACATGGCCAGCAACACCAGAAACTAGTAGAGAAGCATGGAATGTTTTTCACTTAAAGCTTCCAGAAGGAACTAACCTAACCCTGCTGACACCTTGATTTTGGAAGTCTGACCTCCAAACACGTGAGAGAATAAATTTCTAGCATTTTAAGCCACCTAGTTTGTAGTAATTGGTTATGGCAGTACCAAATCTTTAAGAAACAATCTTTATTTTATACGAACTACTATAGAAAAAAGAAAAAAATTATTTAGTTTATTTATACATTTAGTATCATTTTGATAATAAAATAAGAGTAATACAAGATAAAAATAGTAGGTCCATTGTACTTATAAATATTATTTCATGAAAATATTTGCAAATCAAGTCCAGTAACATACAAAACAAAAAGATAGTAAATGGTTCAACATTTAAAACCTATGAATATATGACATTAACATTGTAAAGAAAAAAATTATAAGGTAATCTTAAAAGATGTACAAAAAAAAGAGATAAAATTCGACACTCATTTTTCCTGAACATGCCCATTAACGTGCCTATTTCCTTAATATGTACTACCAATTACTAACGGACAGTTCAACCAAATATTTAATAAATAATAGTTTCAATTTTACAAAAACTCTTTTAGGTTGTAGAAGAGGAGGAAACATCCTCAAACTTATTTTATAAGGTTAGCATAATCCTGATAGCAAAACTTGGCAAGGACAGCATAAAGTAGAAAACTTACAGACCAGTCTTATTCATGAACATAGATATAAAAATCCTAAACAAAATCTTATAAAACCGAATTACATAATGTATAAAAAAGTAAATATTTTATTATCAAGTTGAATTCATTTCGGGAATACAAAGTTGATCTAATATTAGAAAGTTAAATTATGTTATTCACCCCACACATAGTAAAGAATTCAACTTTGTCCAAAAAGAAGTCTGGTCTTTGTCCTTGGCTTCTGAGAGGTGATGGGTAAATCGATGGAATATCATGGTTGATAGGAGTGTCTTTGTTTGGCTGTGAGCCTTGGGTCACCAGATTGTTTAAAAATATGATTTAAGATGGAGAATGGCTACACCAGAAAGACCAGAAATGTGATTTAGCGTGGGGGATTTGGGTCATGTCTGGAGGAGGTGGAGGCTGAAGATTGAAATCAGCCACATGGGCAATCACCCATGTCTACATCATGGGGCCTCAATAAAAAGTCTGAACACCTGGCTCTGCTGAGCTTTCCTTTAGCAATATTTTGTGCACATTGTCATACATTGATATTTGAGAAGTAATGTGTCCAGGATTCCATGGAGAAAGAAAAACAGAAGCTACATGTTTGATGCTTTTCCTGGACTCTGCTCTAGGTGCCCCTCCTTGACTGACTTTAATCTGTATCCTTGCTGTAATACACTGTAACCTGGATTATAACAA
Source organism: Symphalangus syndactylus (assembly GCF_028878055.3). Classification (NCBI taxonomy): domain Eukaryota; kingdom Metazoa; phylum Chordata; class Mammalia; order Primates; family Hylobatidae; genus Symphalangus; species Symphalangus syndactylus. The sequence goes on along the minus strand of NC_072439.2, from coordinate 48,151,772 downwards.
CTTTTAGTGAGTTCCAGGAGTCCTTGTGGATTAGCTAACCTGTAGGTGGTTTTAGGAAGCCCCTAAACTTGCAATTGCTGTCAAAAGTGAGGACAGTCTTGCGTGGACTATGCCACCTCAAACTATGCAGTTGGCTAAACAACTCATGCCCCATTAACATATTTCTTTTTTTTCTTTTTTTCTTTTTTTTTTTTTTTTAGATGGAGTCTCACTCTGTCACCCAGGCTAGAGTGCAGTGGCACAATCTGGGCTCACTGCAAACTCCACCTCCCAGGTTCAAGTGATTCACCTGTCTCAGCCTCCCAAGTAGCTGGGATTACAGGCGCCCGCCACTGCGCCTGGCTAATTTTTGTATTTTTAGTAGAGATAGGGTTTCACCATGTCTGGCCAGGCTGGTCTCGAATTCCTGACCTTGTGTTCCACCCACCTCAGCCCCCCAAAGTGCTGGGGTTACAGGCGTGAGCCACCGCACCCTGCAGCCCCATTAACATGTTAAAGAATGAAAGCTATATAATGAGCTAAGTAGACACATTGTATTAGATAAAATTTAATATCTGTTTATGGTTTAGAAAATCTTAAGCAAACTAATAATGGAAGAAAAATTTCTTAATCATGTAAATATTATCAAAAAACTTTACAGCAACATTATACTTAATGGTGAAAAATTTTAAGTTTAATATAAAATAGGTAAAGATGCTTATTATTGGTGCATTTGTTTAACACTCTACTAAATGGCCTAGATGGTATAGTAATGTGAAAAAAAAGTAAAATAAAAGGAATTAGGAGTTAGAATGAAACAAAACAAACTGGTCATTTTTAAGGGTAGTATAATTGTCTACAAAATAAAAAGGTAATTGCATTTTTATACACCAGCAATGATCAACTAAAAATGTTATTAAAAAATTGCAATATGTAAAACATTCTTACCTCTACATTTGTTTGCATTTGTCAAAATTTAACAAATTGTGCACTTGTATTTGTCTATTTTACTGTATATATATTTACCTCAAAGATGAACTGTAAACAAATATTTAAAAAGTAAAAAACTTTAAAAATATTTATACTATTTTAAATTACAATAAAAAATATATTTTATCCAAGAGAAAAAAAATCTAGTGGGAGATGTGTAAGCCCCTATCTGGTAAAAATTATAAAGCTTTATTAAAAGACATTAAATAAAACCTAAACAAATGAAGAGATATACCACATTCATGGACAGTCACATTTAATATTGTATTGATGTCAATTCTCATGAATTGATTAACACTCCTAGAATCCCAACATCACAAGTTGATTTTAAAATTTATATAGACTAGCAAAGGACCAAAAATAACCAAGACAGTTCTAAAGAACGAGATGGGAACTTGTATGATCAAATATCAAACTTTATTATAAAGCTATAGTAATTAAAACATTGTATATGGCACAAGGAAAGGTAAATGGAACATCGTAGAGAGCTCAGTACTAGACCTACACACACATATATATAGACCATAGTCAATGTTAAGGAGAAAAAAAATCAAAGGAAGAAGGGAGAAGGAAGGGAAAATAGTTGAAAGGAAAATATTTGGCTCTGTATATATACATTTAATCACACTCAAAATGATTTTTCTTAATATTTATGAAATAGAGGGGCATAACATACGGATAAATCACAGTTCAGTTTTTTATACTGCAGGGTCTCCTTTCTCTTTCTTTCTTTCTTTCTTTCTTTCTTTCTTTCTTTCTTTCTTTCTTTCTTTCTTTCTTTCATTTTCTTTCTTTCTTCCTTGACAGGGTCTTGTCGCTCAGGCTAGAGTGCAGTGGCACAATCTTGGCTCACTGCAACTTCCAGCTCCCAGGTTCAAGTTATTCTCCCACCTCAGCCTCCTGTATAGCTGTGATTATAGGCACACACCATCATGCCTGGCTAATTTTTGTATTTTTAGTAGAGATGGGGTTTCACCATGTTGGCCAGGCTGGTCTTGAACTCCTGACCTCAGGTGATTTGCCCACCTCTGCCTCTCAAAGTAGTAGAATTACAGGTGTGAGCCACTGTGCTCGGCTGACTTTCCAAGCTTAAGATTTGTGTATAAATGCAAAGTCATATATCCATGAAGCCAGAGCTGCCAAGGAATATTCTGTGGGTTTCTTTGTAGTTCAAGGTGCTAGTAATGAATGACTATGAGTCATATTGTACTGTTATGAACTTTGTGAATGTGAACTAATATGAAAAAAGTGCAGTCCAGTTGGTGTTTTTATTCACAACTATATACAATATTCTCTGGAATTGAGATGATTAATTCTTTATATTTTCTTCTTTTTTGTTAGATCAAATGCACCATTGTAACTCAATATTCAGCAAGTTTCTACTCAAAAACAGTTTCAAGGCATAGTCTAGTTCTAAGCACTTAGGGGAGTACTTTAAATTATCTTTCATTATCGTAATAAATTTTCTATTGTTCGTCATTCTCCTGTGGCATTCATTTTCAAAATGGAAAGATTAACAGAATATTTCTCCAAGGCAATACTGACTTTATTTTAGGTTGCTTTATTTTATAGTTTCAAATAAAATAAATAAATCAGTGTCAAAAGTTATATATATTATGATATATTAATATGAATAATTGATAATGTGTAAGAATTGGTTTCCAGAATTGAGTCCAGTTGAGCCACACTAAAAATTGGTCCTTATACATCTTTTTAAAAATCTTATCCACTTTATGGAAGATATCTTGAAATATATAAATGAATAGAAGTTTCTGCAACATTATTTGGAATCTTCCAAAGAATGACTGGTTTCATTCTTATTTAATATTTTAATAGGTATGAGGCAACCACTTCAATAGGTCCTACAAAGTTATAGTTGGAGTTGTACTAGTTATAGATGTGTGGTTGCTAGTCATATTAGATAGTGCTTCTTGGGCCACTTGGGATAAAATCTAATGCAGAGTAAAATTTTCAAATGGATTATTTCATTCCAAATGAAGAGTTCAGCTCATGTGTAGACTCTATTTAGAAAAGCGATTAAGTGAATAACTATAATTGCTTTCTTCTTACAGTTACTCTTAAAATGCTGTGAAAGATTTTATCATTGATTTTGCACCAAATGTTTTTGCAAGATTTTCTCACTGAAGTTTTGTACCTGCAGCCACAAGCTAGTGTTTTAGAGAGTTAAACAATGTGTGGGGTAATCTACATTTGCTATTATTAGATGGCCACTATTGCAAGTGGCTTTATTGATAGCATCATAACTGATTACCTGAAAATGTGAGCCAATAGCTGACCCTTCAAGAAAAAATCAATTTGCAATTTTCACTGTCTACACTTCTGCCAGCTAACAAATCAACTGCAGATCTCTGTTCAGCCCCAAAAGGCACTTAAAATGGAAATGAAATAGCCTTAAGTTTCCTCCCGGATGATCCCATTTAGCCACCAACAGAGAGGAAGTCGACTAGATGACAGAAGGGCAAAATTTGTTTAAGGGAGTAGGGAAAGATTTAATGAAAATCCAAAGACCCACAGGAAAGGGATAAACCTTCCCACTTCAGTGGCTGGCCCCAAAAATGCCAGTTAAAAATAGTGGAGCTTTACTGAACGTCACCCATATTGTTTTAACCCAGTGCCGGTATACCCTCTCAATGCCGTGCTGATCTTCCTTCTCCCTATTCTGTTTTCCTTTCAACCACAGGCTTCTGCCCTTCTGGGTCCAGTTGGTTTTTCACTTTTTGATTGTTTTTGAGGAATTTTATTATCATAGAATTTATTGGCCATTTGAATAGCCTCTTGTGATTTGCTCTGACTCATTGTTCTACTGAATTGTTAATCTTTTCTTATTAATTTGTAGAAATTATTTATATATTTGAGGTAAGAGACTTTTAACTTTTGTTTGTGTTGCAAATATTTTCTTCCACTCTGCTCTTCCCTTTTCATTTTTAAAGATGTCTTTTGGCAAACAGAAGTTAATAATTTCAATGTACTTATGTGGTTTTGTTCCTTTATAGTTAGCATTTCTTATGCCCTATTTTAATTCTTTTCTTACTCTAAAATCATGAAATTATTCTCCTACTATATCATCTTAATGTTTTTTGCTTTTTTCTTTCATATTTATGCCTAAAAATTTAAAATTAATATCTATTTATTGTGTCAGGCAGGGGTCAAATTTTTTCTTAATATGGATATTTAATTGTCCCAATATTATTTATCAACAAGATCCCTTTCTCCCCACTGCTCTATGATACCAACTTTCTCATAAATCAAGCACCCATGTGTGGTTAAGTCTGTTTTTGGCTCTCTTTCTATTTCATTGGTTAATTTGTCTATCCTTATAATCCTCATCCAATCTCTTAACTTGTGCCAATGTATTACTACTGAAGCGTTATAGTCTTGGTAATCAGAAATCCATTGTTACTCGTGTAAAGCATTTCTTAGCTATTGACCCTTGGAATTTCTGGTTAAATGTAGACTCACTTGTCAAGTTTCATTAAAAAAAAAAATCAAAGGTATTTGCGTTGAATATCTAGATCCATCTGGGAAGAATTATCCTTTACAATTTGATTTCTCCAATCCATGAATATAGTCTTTAGAGTATTTAGGTCTTATTTTATTTTCTTAATAGTGTCTTACAGTTTTTGGCATGGTGGCCTTGCGTATCTTTTGCTAGACTTATTTTTAGGTATTTGATATTTTTGAAGCTATTATAAATAACATCTTTTTGTTTTTTTATTGCTAGTATATAAAATTCATATAAATTTTTAAATATTGTTTCTAGTAACTTTGCTAAACTCACTTATGAATTCTTTTGATTTGGCTGTAGGTTTTCAACTGTCAGCCTAAAATAATGAAATGTTAAGAATCTAATTTAAAGATAGTTGATTCAAGAGCAACATTTGAAGATAGCCCACCTGGAAACACCAACTCCAGAGGACTAGAGTAAGTATTCTGAAGTAAGGAACTTCAGGTTTCATTTATGTAGGCAGAGACAGGGGAGTTTTTAGCAGGATTACAACATTTTTCCATATAAGGTTGGTGCATAGTTACAGCAATTTGATTGGTTATAGGCTGTGTTTATTCTGGGAAGGGCATATTTAACTTTTTTTTCTTCCTTTTTACCTTTTGTTTTCCAGTGGGAGTAATCGTCATGAGTTTTCTGTCATCTTATCTAGCAAATCAAGACAAAAATGGGGAAGTTAACTTATAACAAGGGTCATTAATGAAGAAGGCAGGAGGTTTTGTCTCTGGCGTTGTTTAATTCTCTCTAGTCATTGCACAGAACAAGAAAAACAAGAAAGCAGGTTAATGTATAATCTGAGAATAGAGGTTGTAACTACATGTGATTCAGATCACAGTCACATCTCTCTCAAAGCCTAAAATATTTTCAGGGTTCCAAGGGCTTTTAAATTTTAGTGATTTTCACACAGTTTTCCACAGATATAATCATATTTGTGAATAATGATGTTTTATTTCTTTATTTCCAATAACTTTGTTGTTTAGTTATTTTTCTTTCATACTGCACTGGCTAGGGCCTTCAGTGTCCTTCAATTTTTCACATTGAATAAAAGTAGTAATAAAAGACAAATGCTTGTCTTGTTATAAATCCTAAAAAGAAAGCTTTCAACATTTTACTATTAAGCTTGACATTCATCAAAGGTTCTTTTGTAAATATCCTTAATTAGGTTAAGAAAATTCCCTTATAGTTTGAGTTTGCTAAGAGTGTTTGTTTTTTTAAATCATGCTTGGGTATTGAATTTTACTAAATATTTTTTGTGCAACTATTCAGGTGACATGTAATTATTCTCTTTCATTCTGTTGACTGATTTTTTCACATAAGACCAAAATACAAAATTGCATTCTTGGAATAAACCCAATGTGGTCATGAATTTTTTTTTCACTAAATATTACTGGATTCTATCTGCATCACCAGAGTATAAGTTTCATGAAGGCAGAGTTTTTGTCTGTTTTGTTGTTGTCATTGTGTGTTTTACTGCCCTGTCTCTATGGCATATTTATTGGATGAATGAATAAAGAAATCAACAAATTTCCCCAGGATTGTGACAGCCTCTATTCTGGCTGTGAATAGAGAGCCCTGAGCTTCTGGCTACCTGTTATAGGGCCGTTTCTCTTGGCTACACAGAGTTCCAATCTCCTCAGGATGGGGAAATATATTCACCCCACTTTCTGGACAGCATATATCCAGACAACTCAGGAATCAAGTCTCTTCCTCTCTTGGTTCCTCACAAACACAGCTTTGCCTCTCTGCCTGTTCCCCATCCTGTTCATGTGTTAAGACCCCCTAAATTTGTATATCCAAGATTTAGCAGAGCAATGACCACACACTTACTAGTCTTTAGTGCAACTCACACAATTGGCACAGATGCCTAGGGGCCTGAAAATAAGACTTGGAATTCCATACTCTGTCAAGAACTCTAATTTGTTTTGTGGCACTCACTCCTAAACCTAGTCTCTGAATGGGCTACAAGAACTGAGGCATAAGTCTTTTATCAGGAATCATGAAATAGGGAGAACCAAGACCCCAGCACATAGACATCGCCAGATAATAAATAGACGCTCACCTATTTTCCTCTCTTAAAAAGCATAAGAAATGTTTTATGATATTAAGCAATGCATTTCCAGACATTTTAAAGTTAATGAGAAGACTAAATCTCATTTTTAAGTGGTCAATGTACAATGAAGTTAAGCTAATTAAGAACAAAAACAACATGAGCTATATTATGGTTTCTTTACTGGGGACATTGTGATTCTAACTGTAAAAAAAATTGAATCTATAAACAAATTACTTGACCTTAAGTTGGCTTAGAAGGTCACAGAGCTCTTCACGACTCCACTTCTGCCCACCTCTTCAGGTATCTTTTACCTCAGGGGGTTTTGCAATTCATTGCAGTTCTTCAGCAAACTAGGTTTTCCTGGCTCTAGAACTACACAAACACATATACCTCTTTTTTCCAGTCAGGATCTTTCCAGTCAGGATCTTTGTCTGGCTAACTTCAACATATCAGAGAACTTAAATGTTACTTCCTCTTAGAAGTACTCCCTGATGGCCTGGCGCGGTGGCTTATGCCTGTAATCCCAGCACTTTGGGAGGCTGAAGCGGGCAGATCACTTGGGGTCAGGAGTTCAAGACCAGCCTGGCCAACATGGTGAAACCCCGTCTCTACTAAAAATACAAAAATTAACTAGGCGTGGTGGTGCACATTTGTAATCCAAGCTACTTGAGAAGCTGAGGCAAGAGAATCTCTTGAACCCAGGAGACGGAGGCTGCAGTGAGCCAAGATCACACCATTGCACTCCAGCCTGGGTGAGACTCTGCCTAAAAAAAAAAAAAAAAAAAGCACTCCCTGACAAGCTCCCTACCTCCACCCCCAAAATAGGAATGTCTTCTGTAATACGCTTTTATAGTACCTTGAATTTTTCTCAGTATATTACTCATCAAATTTCACTTAATTCCTTGTCTTCCCTAGAAACAGTAAACTTTCAGGTAAGGGACCATGCTCTCTTGCCCGTAGGTGAATCCCCAGGCCTTGGAGTGAAACCTAGCACATTTCAGTGGTTCAATAAATATTTATTGAAGAATGAATGAATTAAAATCTTAAGCTGCCTTATATTCCTAAATTATTAGTGTTAACCATGCACCTTTCCAAACTGATCTAGAGCTAGTTACAGAAGCCTGGTGTCTGCAGCCTGAAGAGCTCTTGAGAATGTCATTTCCACTAGATGAGGTTAGGTGATTTAGTACTAAGATCCCTTGCCCAGTTCTCTATAAGAAGCCAAATGCCTGAGTTTGAATCCCTGCCTCACTACATATTAGCCATGTGACCTTGGACAAATGACTTAACTTCTGTGTGCTTTGACTTCCTCATGGTTAAATAGATGATGTCAGTAACTCTCTCATAAAGTTGTTGTTGAAGAATTAGAGGAATATGATACAGTGCTTGTCAAATGATGTGTGCCTAATGAATGCCATTCACTGATTTAACAGCAACTTATGGGGTAATCAGAGTTCCAGTAGAGGATCCCTGGGGCAGGGGATATTCGGTTGTCTTGTAAACAGGTAGTGGGAATCCCACTGCTGAAGCAGGGAGGTTTCAGTTACCTCATCTGAAAACAGAGTTGGGGCTACTGAATTCCCCACAGTCTAAAACAGAGCCTGATCTCCAGAGAGGGGAAGGATATATATATTTAAGGAGACATGACGCCTCCTCTTTGAATTTCTAGTTCAACATGGAAAGACTGAATGTAAACGGGGTAAAACCTCAAAAAGATGAACTTCCTCCCTCATCATCTTCCTCCAGTGAACTCTGTTGAAAGAGCAGTAACCACAGGCATACCTGTGGACCGTTGCCTAGGCTCTCCCAGCCAGCCTGCAGAATAGAGAGGACAGTAGTTGCTCAAATGGGTAGAAGATAGCAACAGGAGCATGTGGGGTACATTAGTGTCTCACGCTGTAGGTCCGCCAGCCTAATTCCTATCCCATGCCGGCTTCTCGCTAGCCACCTTCTGGCCAGTGTGGCTTTGTGACACAGCTCTGATGGATAAGATATAACAATGTCTGTGTGCTGGCGTCTCTGGGAAATTTTTTGTTTTCCTGATAAAAAAGCAAAAAATGGGCTAACCTGCCTCATTTTGCCCTTTGTTCTTCCCCCTTCTCCCTGCCTGGAACATGAACAGATGTGATGTTTCAAGATGTAGCAGCTACCTTACAACCACAAGGCAGCAAATATGAAGACAAATGCCTCCAAGCCAAGGATGGTGGTGGAGGAGTGGTAAAGACAGACGAGCCTGGGTCCCTGATACATGAAGGAGCTATTTTCCCAGCCCTGGACTGCCCACCTCCCTGCCTTTTGTGTTGTCTGAGACCAATAAATATCTTCTTGTTTAGCTGAGTATCGGTTGGGTTTTCTTGCCTTGAAATGGATTCATAAGAAATAAATATAGCATGCAGCCCAAAGCTTTACAAGATGTGAACCTTAATTGCAACATTTACCACAATATCTTATAATCACTAGTTTTATTTCTCTTTCAGTAGACATGACTTTTTTATAGGTAGGACTCGGCTTATTTATTTCTATATCTACAGCATATACTAGGCATTCAGTAGAAGTTAGATGAGTGAACCCACTTCATTTGATAAATTGTGATGAGTGAACTTGCAAATCAGAAACCAGTGCTATGGAAAGATTTCCCCAGGTGTCTGGTTCAGTCGGGAGAAGGGTGATGCTCCTATAAAGAAACCAAGTATACCCAAGAGAAATAAAAACACATGAGCCATCACATGGACTTTTGTGGTTTCTTTTATTTCTGGGTGCATTATGACAAAAACAAATAAAATATGCGAATACATTTTAAAAACAGACATTTTTTCCTGATAATGAAAACATATGCTCTTCTCAAACATAAAATTAACCTTAATAGGAGGAGTGATAGAAAAAACAAAACAGAGAAAATGGCAGGATAATTTTTCTCTCCTTATTAACTTGCTGCTCACTCATGAAATGAGCTTTTATTTTACCAGAAAAATCTAGGCATTTGTGTTGAAGACTCTAGAGAAATGACTGATTAAGAAATGCTCACTCTTGATCTTATCGGCTGTATTCAGGGAATGTTCAGTGGCTGTGTCACGTCACAGATGTGCTTGCAAAAGGTTATTCCTCAGGACTCTGTCTTTCCCCATCTGCCTTCTCTGTTGCCTGTGGCTGATTCCATTTCCTTCAGCATCACAAAGCTCCTCAGCCAATTTACCCAAAGCCTTCTTGTCATTTGTATTTCAGCTGCCACTTCTGTATGCAGTTTCTATTTTAAAATGCTTATATAGTAACTTTGGGTCTGCTAGGGTCTTTTGCCTCTGAAGATTTTAATCAGAGTGGCTTGAATACCCATTTTATGCCCTGTGGAAAAACCTACTATCTTCTCCAAGATGTCCGCTAATTCCCAGGAGACTCCCACTGTTCTCATGGACACGCCTGGCTTCCACTTGCTACTGCTGATGAATTTGTGCTTTCCACTCTACCTGGGCTAATGCCTTATCTTTACTTTGCATCAACAGAATTGTGGAACTTTGTCCCTTTATCTCATTTGTATTTCTGATTGGAATAAACCAACTGATTTATAGCTCTAAATACAAATAACATGGAACACTTCTAAGTAACGTGTAAAACTTTGATGGATATGTTTTAAGCACACTATGCCTGGCACTGGCATGCCGGGAATGCTCCAATGACCAGTTACAATAGGTGATGGAGAGGTAACCTTGCACAAGACAGCCACAGTCCTTGTCCCTGCAGAGCAGCAGACAGGAACGCAGGAACCAATAAGGAATGGAAGTGCCAGGGTAGGATATGGGAGGCCATGGGAGCCAGGAACACTCTGTGCACTATGTCAGCGCATGGTTGTGAAAGAGGCTGTGTAGTATTGTTTCTTGTGTTTCTTATGCTGATCGAACAACTCAGCTGAGTTGTAATCTCACTCAAGTTCACTATTTCTTATGTATTGGATTCCTTTACAATGTAATTTCTGCTTAGAAGCTCTAATAGTTTGATCAATCTTGGAAAATTTAACCACTAGTATATTAGCACCAGCAAAAATCATGCATGTTGTAGAGAAGTTGGTTATTATGATATGTACTTATATGTTCCCAGAAAGAAAAATGCCCCAAGTTTTGTAGAAAAACTTGATTTTCTTAAAACCGCAAGTAAACACAGGATAGACCTTATGTCTTTGTATGAATTATCTTTTTTCAGTTTTAACTTATGAGCAAATGGCTAAATTTTTTTCTTCTGCTCTTGCCAGCTCTCTGTGTGTTTTGATAAAGGTGGGCTTTAGGGCCATCTAGTGGCTTCTTGAATAGGAAATTCTAAAAATTACCATTAAGCTGAATAGGAAAACCCCCACCTTCTGTCACCAAATATTCTCTCTTTAAATTTGTTACATATTAGCTCTTAGGAGTTTAAAGACAGATATTGGAAAACTTGTGGTAGCTCATATATATTCTTTTTCTTTTTCCAAATGAAATGTTACCATATTTGCATTTCCTTTCAAATAATGTGAACACTGTAATGACCCATGTGCATTCTTGGATTTTTGAGCACTGATGGAATGCTGGCATCTTGTGGATTGGTTATGAAGTTTTAGTCTATCCTGGCAGCTTTGAAGTTTATAGCCTCAACCTTTGTACCTTTCATAATATCCAGTTCGAAAAAAATCAGCCTAGGCCTTCACATTTACACAGTGTCTGATGATTTTAAGGTTGTGAAAGGAAAATAAATCTCAGGACCCCAATCACTAAGCCAAAAAGAAAAGTCAAGCTGGAAACTTCATCAGGCAAACCTGCTTCCCATTTTATTTCTAAATAAGATACCTACAAAGATTTTTAAAAGCTATATACCTCCTTCACCTATAAAATACAGATTCATCAAGCCAGACTAAGGCTTAAGTAACTATTCCTCTACCTGAGTCTCACATGCAGATTGTGTATTCAGTGAAGGGCTGACCAAAGACTCAAAAGAGTGCAACCATTTGTTGCCTATCTATGTATGACCTGGAAGCCCCCTATGCAAGTTATCCCGCCTTTCCAGACTGAGCCAATGTACATCTTACACATATTGATTGATGTCTCATGTCTCCCTAAAATCTATAAAACCAAGTTGTACCCCAACCACCTTGGGCATCTGTCACCTGGACCTCCCAAGGTTGTGTCACGGGTGTGTCCTTAGCCTTGGCAAAATAAACTTTCTAAATTGATTGAGACTTGTCTCACATGTTTTTGGTTCACAAGTACAGACTTCTCCTTTCAATAGTTACAGACTTCTCAATGCAAGATTTTGGAGCTGTCAAAAGCTGGTTCTCCAAAGAGCTTAACCACTGACCCCAACATAACCCACTGACAAGACAAACCCGAGTTTATTACTTACCTTAGCAAGGGTGGGCACCACCTCACAAAATTTGGGATTGTTTCCCAGTGGGGGGAAAAAAACCCAACTTATTGGAAAATGAAAGTGTGATTTCAGGTGGGTCTTTAAAAATGGGGTTCAGGATTGGGTAAGGATCAGGATACAATAGTCCAAGACTGATGGCTAAGGCGAGGGATTCAAAGAATCTTAAGTGCAAGCTGTTGGTTGACGTTTTCCACTGAAGAGAGGATGAGTCTTTTGGGAAGTTCCTGTAGTGAACATTCAAGTTATATGCCTGGGCAGAAGACTCCTGGAAAAATAAAGTGATGTTGATGAAGTCAGAGGAATTGTGAAGTCTTTCTAATGTAGATATAGATGTGTTTTCAGTTCTCACTGTTCAGACTATCAGGTAGACAGTTTTGGTTCTTAGAGGCCTTCCACAATTATGATGCCTACACAAAATCAAAGCAAAAAGCAGTGTTCCCTGTTAAAAATATAAATTCTGAGAGAAACGACACATCAAACTATTAAGAATGTTTCATTCTTTAGAATGACTATGTTTTAGGATTGCTTTCCTTCAGGATATTTAAACAAAAACAGTTCTCTGAAGGAATAGACACAGTTTTGGTAAGTATGATGATGGTCAAAGGTAGAGAAAATCAAGCATAGAAAATTGGCAGATAGGTAAGATGCCATAATTCAACATTATGGGGCCACCAGCCAGAATACAATGGACTCCTGAACCCAGTATTTTGTACATACTAAAGAATGTTATGAAAGAGACAGCAAGCAGAAAGCAAAATACTGACTTCAGTTTGCATACGCATAACTTTTGTGTATTAGTCCGTTCTCTCACTGCTATAAAGAAATACTCGAGACTGAGTAATTTATAAAGAAAAGAGGTTTAATTGGCTCATGGTTCTGCAGGCTCTACAGGCTTCTGCTTCTGGTGAGGCCTTGGGAAACTTACAATCATGGCAGAAGGTGAAGGGGAAGCAGGCTCGTCTTACATGGCTGGAACAGGAGGAATAGAGAGAGTGGGAAGGTGCTGCACACTTTTAAACAACCAGATCTCATGAGAACTCTATCACGAGAATGGCACCAACAAGGAGGGTGCTAAACCATTCATGAGAAACTGTCCCCATGATCCAATTACCTCCTACTAGGCCCCACCTCCAATTGGGGATTAAAATTTGACATGAGATTTGGGCAGAGACACAGATCCAAACCGTATTACTTCGTCCTCTCATTGATTCAGTTCAGTGTTTTAACCTAACTGAATATGTATTATGCAAGTACATAATGGTAAAACTAGCAGGACTCTCTCTCATCTGACCTCTAATCTGATGACTACATTCTATTCTATCAGCTCTATTTTTTTTCTTTATTTTCTTTTTTGTTGTTAGAGACAGGGTCTCACTCTGTCACCCAGGCTGGAGTGCAGCAGTGGTACAATCATGCTTACTGCAGCCTTGACCTCCCAGGCTCAGGTGATCCTCCTACCTCAGCCTCCTGAAGCTGGGACTACAGGCATGCACCACCACACCCAGCTAACTTTCATCTGTTTTGTAGAGACAGGGTTTCACCATGTTGCCCAGACTGATCTTGAACTCCTGGGCTCAAGCAATCCACCTGCCTCAGACTCCCAAAGTATTGGGATGACAGGTGTGAACCACCATGCCCAGCTATCAGCCGCATTTCTGAAGTTAATATGATTTTTCCTACAATCCTCTTCCCAACTTCATCCATGAAGAAACTAACCATGTGGTGAAGTAGAACGTGTCTGACTTTGAGGACTTACAGTCATCATCATGAGGATGTCATTTAAAGCCATATAACCAGATTCAATTACTGAAGGAGTGAGTATAGGTGCAGAGAGACATCCGAGGTGTGGACCCTGGAATATTTCAACATTTAGAGGTCTGGAAAAGGAAGATCTAGCAGATAAGATGATGAAGGGAGAAGAGGAGACTACCAATGACCATAAAAAGCACAGTTTCCTATAATGGTCCTTCATTAATTCAGAGGTCATTCTTTCCATAAACATAGATTTCTCCCATACCCTATTCAATGCAGTTTCTGCCTCACACACTTCAAACCACAGGATGTATATGGAAGTATCACAAGCATAAATAGACCTGAAGTAACCCACAATGCCAGTTTTGGACTCTGTCTCCTGACCTTGAATACTGGAGGTATGGCAGAGTTAGCCATATCTTGATTAGTCACAAATGTTGAATTATAGGTTGTTTTTTTTTTTCCAATAAATTGGGTTTCTTCAGGTTGCTGTTTGGATATCATATTAGCATTCAGGGAATGAAATATAAATCTATTTAGGTTTTTCAATTAGGAGGGAATTTAATGTAGACAATTAAACACTTACAAAATCATTGAAAGGTTATGTGACTACCATCGAACCATGGGTTTCAGGTTTAACCACCATTGCTGCTATGGCTATTGCCATCACAGCTGCTCACACTCATGAAGCTGAGAACTAGACATGAGAACATGGAGTCCAGCTACCACAGGCACTTACGTTTTAGCAAACTTGCCTGTCAGCATTCATAGCTACAAAGGTGGACTTCCTCACAATTCTACTTTCTAGATATATATGAACACACAATTGTCCCTTGCTATTCACGGCAATTGGTTCCAGGACTCCTCATGGATACCAGTATCCATGAATGCTCAAGCCCTTCATATAAAATGGCATAATATTTACATATAACATACACACATCCTCTCATATACTTCAAGCCATATCTAGATTACTTATAATACCTAATGCAATATCTACACATTACTTTCTTGACATGGATTTAGTCTACTACATGGCATGTGGCAATTTCAAGTTTTGCCTTTTGGACTTGGAGGAATTTTATTTTTCTATTTTAGGTCTGCAATTGGTTGAATCCACAGATTCAGAACCCATGGATATGAAGGGCCAGCTGTATGTCATTAGCAGAACCCAAATCACATTTAAAACCTTTGCTCCAAGTGACTTTAAAAAATGTGGTTTTTAGATGTCTAGTCTTTAAAATACAGAGGGCATACAAAGGAAGATGAGACAGATTTCAAGTACCAGTAGCTAATATCCAGCCAAAACATGTACAAGGTTGCAGTCTTGCAAAAGGTTTTAAGACTAAACATTTTCTGAAACCTGCAACTTCTACATTGCTTCATAAATATTTGCATTTTTGAATTTTTGACTTTCTTTCTTTCTTTTTTTTTTTTTTTTTTTTTTTTTTTTTTTTTTTTTTTTTTTTTTTTGAGACGGAGTCTCGCTCTGTCGCCCAGGCTGGAGTGCAGTGGCACAATCTCGGCTCACTGCAAGCTCCGACTCCCGGGTTCACGCCATTCTCCTGCCTCAGCCTCTCCGAGTAGCTGGGACTACAGGCGCCCGCCACCACGCCCGGCTAATTTTTTGTATTTTTAGTAGAGACAGGGTTTCATCGTGGTCTCGATCTCCTGACCTCGTGATCCGCCTGCCTCGGCCTCCCAAAGTGCTGGGATTACAAGCATGAGCCACCGCGCCCAGCCTCTTTTTTTTTTTTTTTGAGATGGAGTCTCACTCTGTCACCCAGGATGGAGTCCAGTGGCAAGATCTCGGCTCACTGCAAACTCCGCTTCTAGGGTTCAAGCAATTCTCCTGCCTCAGCCTCCCTGTATTTCTGACTTTCTATAATAGGGGAAAGCTTATGGTTCTTACTCGTTTGTTACCATCTGCTTTCTTCTCTCCTTGGCTTCCAAAAAATGCCCATACCTTGGTCAATTATATTGTCTCTTACTCAACACTCCCTGAACATGCTTCAAGTAAAAATATTTTGGACAATCTATTTCTAGGTACCTTTTAAACTAGGACATGGTTTTGGTATAGTGCAACTTCTTTCTCCTGGCCTTTAATGCACACAAGCAAATTACTAATCAATTGATTGGCTGCACAAAAGATTAAATATCAAAATGACTATTGAGAAAGAGAAGTGTGAGGGGCATTAAGTGGGGGAGCCTCATAATCTGTCAGAGTCTAGCCTAGGAATGAAGATTAACCTCACACACTGTTTCCAGTTTTGGACTATCTTACTTCTCATTTAATGGTAGATAATCTTATTCTAGCACTGCCAACCCATGAAGTGTATTGCTTCTTCTCCTACAGTCAATCACTCCCCACACCCTACTTCACGTCCACGATCAAATCTCAATAATTCATGAAGTAGAGTAACATGTAGCACTTAGTTCATTTCAAAAAATAAAGTGCCCTTTGATATTGCTTTTATGGCTATTTTTGTACCTTTCGCTTTTTAAAGAAATTAAAGCAAGAACACCCAATAAATAAATAAACAAAAAGTTACAAGTACTGAGGGAAATACATTTTCCTTAAAATTATGTCTGCTGTAAGAATATTTTACCATACTCCAAATGAAGAGAATAGCACAGGTACATCTAGAAACACACATCATAGCTAAAACTTTTTCCAGAGAGAATAGCAGTTAACATCCTGTAGTGTCAAATCCATTTTTAACGAACAGGGACTTTACCAAGGGAGATCCCTAACCCCCTAAATCTTAGGAAGAACTCTAAATCTCATAAGTTGAGTCTCTAACCCCGTTCTGTCCTTTACCCAGGATAAAATGTACTCCACCACTTACCCAAAGTCAGGCAATTGGTGCTGAGCAGATAATTTTCCTTTGGGTCCGGGTCTCTTCTGTATAGTCCCTTTGTGGTTTGCCAGGAAGATGTTACTGGAAAGAGGTCCTGATCCAGACCCCAAGAGAGGCTTTTTGGAGCTCATACAAGAAAGAATTTGGGGCGAGTCCATAGGTAAAGTAAGAGCAAGTTTATTACAGAAGTAAAGAAACAAATGGATGGCTACTCCATAGATACAGCAGCCAATGCCTAAGACTTTGTTGTTGTTGTTGTTGTTTGACAGAGTTTCACTCTGTTGCCCAGGCCGGAGTGCAGTGGCATGGCGTCAGCTCACTGTAATCTTTGCCTCTGCCTCCTGGGTTCAAGTGATTCTCCTGCCTCAGCCTCCCAAATAGCTGGAACTACAGGTGTGTGACACAATGCCCGGGCTAATTTTTGTATTTTTAGTAGAGACGGGGTTTCACCATGTTGGCTAGGCTGGTCTCAAACTCCTGACCTCAGGTGATCCACCTGCCTCTGCCTCCCAAAGTGCTGGATTTACAGGCATGAGCCACTGCGCCCGGTCTGCCTAAAACTTTTTGACTAGTCTAAGTGTTTTTCATGTTTAAAACATAACAATTTAAATAATGATGTTTTTCTTTGCGAATACTATAAGATTATGCTTTATAGAATATTAAGATCTGTGGCTTGATAACAGCTATTGCCCGCTTGTTTGGATTATTAGTTTACTTGTCTGCCTCCTGAACTGAGAGCTCTTTGAGGACAGCTATGATGAGGACCATGGCCAGGATACTGTGATCAATAGTAGAGGGCTGAGAGATGCTCCTTCACTAGGGATTTGCAGGACTACTAGAAATTAGCCATATAGAGGAAAAAAACAGAGTCAGCACGTTTTAGGCAGGAAGCAAGGTATGTCCAAAGGAAGCTGTTGCTGTGAGAAGATGATATGTTTGGGAAAATTCAGGCTGTTTAGTAGGGCTGCCCTGTCGAGATGTGCAGGGAAATGGGGACAAAGGAAGGCAGGGTCCACTACACACAGAGTCAGGGTTATTTAGAGGTGAAGTTTCAGCTTTATCCTGAAGGCTACAGTGAGGAGCTTAATCAGATCTATAGTTTGGCAAAAGCACTCTGTCACCTAGGTAGAGGATGCATTAGTGTGGGGAAAAGACCAGAGACAGGGAGTTCAGTTAGGAGACTATCACAGTAAATCCAGGCAAGGTCTCACGATGATTCTAACTACTGTTAAGTCAGTAGGTATATTGAGGACGGGACAAACTTATTTGAGAAGTAACTAAGCAGAAGAATCTATTATAATTCTCCTAACATAGTAGAGTGTAAAGATGGTATGCCCTGGAGATAGGCTACCGGGGTTCAAATTTTGCAGGCTCTACCACAGTGCCATGACTTTGGATGAGTTGCTTAGCTTATTTGTATCTCAGTTTTGTCATCTATAAAATGGGTGTAGTAACACAACACAGTGGATGATTGTGGAGACCAAATAAAATAATAGGTGAAGAGTATTTAACTCTGCTTGCCATATAGTAAGTGCTTAGTATATATTTGTTATTGTTTCTGTTGACTGATTAGACTTGGAGGTTGAGTGAGAGGACAGATCTAGGTTGGTTCACAGTTTTCTGGCTTGACAAAGTATAGGATCATTGAATGCTCGAATCTGCACTATTAATATTGACTTGTCTCTCCAGACAGGATAGTCCATGTTGATAATCCAGCCAAAGTTATATATCAACTCCAGTCCAAAAAAAATTCCCCAAGAGTATTGGAACTATTAATATGTTCCATTTCACTTTATTTGGGATTACTAAGATTGTTAAAAGAAGATGATAAAAGATGGAGACTGGGCACAGGGTGACGAGGAATGCAGAGACCTTGCATTTGGTACTGGCAGTACAGTCAAGCATCTTAAGTTTAAACTGGGAAGAATCTCAATCATTTCTTGGATCAGCTACCTAAAACTAATAGAAAAAAGGCAATGTTTGAAAACTAAATGGATTTTTGGCATTCAACAGCTAGAGAAAATGAGTTTGGGGGCTGAGGGTTTGGGGGAGGGAGGGCGGTATTTTATAAAGGTCACTGTCCCAAATGGAAGTCAAATGCTTCATCTTCTTTAGCTGCAACACAATACAGCTTTTTCAAAAAATGAATAACCAGTGAAGGATATCTTGGTTTTCTTTCTTACCCATTAGGGATAACTGATAAAAGTTTGGCAATAGAAGAGCTAGTTGCTAAAAATTCATATTAATTAATTTGTTGGTAAAATTATAAATTCTTATAAATTATAATAAAGCTATAATGTAGAATTATAATTATATCAAAATTATAAATTATTTTGTTGGAAAAATTCATACTATTTTATGTCTCCTTGGTGGCTACTCTGACATATTTTCTTTAGCTTTTTTTACTAGATCTAAATGAATCAGAGGGCAAAGATCTACATTTATCTTGTCAATTTCCCCATATCCTAATTATATGATATAATTATTGTACTTTATAATTATTTTATGTGTACATAATATGTACATAGCATATATATCATATAATTATTGGATATATTATATTTTTCTTGTATCTTTGTCTCAATGCTACAAAGAGAATAATAGTAAGGATAATAAATTACTTTCTAACATTAGCTCTGCCCATCATACACTGTACCAGAGTTTCGGCCAATGCGTGGGCAGTGGCATGCTGGAGCTGGCTGTAGTAGCAGCTCGGGAGAGCTGATTGCGAGCATTTCTTTCCAACTCCTTGTTCAGTGACCTCAAGTTGGCAGCTTAAAATGAGGCACAGTGGGAGTAGTTATACCATAAATACTGTACAAATCAGGGCTTTTCCTCCCAACAAACTAGTTTACTAGCACATCATTGACTAAATGTCAGAAATATATATATATAAAGGTCTATTTTGCATGGTGTCAGGTGGCAGGAGAGAGGAAAAGGAGGGGTTTTGATTGCTGGAGAAGTGAAAGGGTCTTGAATTCTGCATCAATTCATAAAATTGGTTGAATCGTACAAATCTGCTGAGCTTCAACTATTTTTGTTTACAAAATATCATATGGTTCAACCTAATACATGAGGCTGCAAGTAACAGAAACCCCTACAAACAATAGCTTATATAAATAAAACTTTGTGTCACATTGCAAGGAATCCAAAGGTAAGCAGTGTCGTGATACAGCTATTCAATGAACTCAGCGATGCTGTCAGAGACCTATCACCCGGTTGCATCATCCTTAGAAAATTGACTTTTGTCCAGGTGCGATGGCTCACACCTGTAATCCTGGCACTTTGGGAAGTGCAGGTGGGCAGATCGCCTGAGGTCAGGAGTTCGAGATCAGCCTGGCCAACATGGTGATACTCCGTCTCTACTAAAATTACAAAAATTAGCTGGGCGTGGTGGCGCATGCCTGTAGTCCCAGCTACTAGGGAGGCTGAGACACGAGAATCCCTTGAACCGGGGATGTGGTTGCAGTGAGCCGAGATCGTGCCACTATATTCCAGCCTGGGCCACAGGATGAGACTCCATCTCAACAAAATAAAACTTGACTTTTGTCCTCAGGCTTGTCATCTTATGGTCACAAATTTTTGCTGTGCCTCCAGGGACTATGCCTTCACTGTAGGCAGAAGAGAAGAGAAAGGCAAAGGCTGTCTTCTGTAAGTTTAATCAATGTTAATCAGAAAGACAAAAGTTCTTTTCTATGTTATCTATGTTAATCAGAAAGACAAGCCCTGGAGGCTCATTCAAAAACTTCTGCTTTCATCTCATTGACCAAAATTTGTCACTTCATTCCCAGACAAAGTTACAAGATTACCAAGATTACTAAGGCTGGTTTAGACCAATCATAATTTATCCCTGGCCCTGGGATGAATCACGATTGGTTTAAACCCACCCATAAATACTCTGACAGAGGGAAAGATCTCAGCAGCCACCTGAACGAACTTAAGGTTCGATTGGTTTGGGGAGGGAGGGGTGGATATAGGGAGAACAGCAAAGGAGATCTATCATAATGCCCTTGAATTATGAATCCAGGAATCTAGAAACAAACTAACAAGATTTCCCTTTTATTGGTTTAGCTATGTAAAAGTAGTTCTATGTATGTGTGTGTGTGTGTGTGTGTGTATCAGTGGTTGTTAAGCATTGTACTTAATTAGCATGCAGCTCAAAAAGTAGTTTGGCAAAACTTATATATTATATGATCACAGCATTAAAATTTATTCTTGAACTTTCAGTCTTCACACTTTAATCTTTATGTGGCGGAGTGATCTGTTTACAACTTTTAAAAAAGATTGAGAGGGGCTTAAAGTAATATCACTGATCTATCACATTGGCCTAATAGATTGTTGGGAGAAGCTAATGATATAAGATAAGGTATGTTATAATATAAAAATTTCTGAGTAAAGAGCCTAATGCTAGCCATTTTAAGGAAAGCAGAAGAAGTAAATATACTCTTCTGCGGTGGTGATGGCATTGTTTAAAACCTCTCACAAGTTATTTACCTACCTTGACATTGCAGGATCATGTTATCCAAGTGATTTGTAGTCTTGCCTCTGGAATAATGGCAGATCAACCAGTATAAAACCCTACATAATATGCTAGTCTGAGTTAACTGTTTATACTTCGCTTTCCTGTTGATTTGCCTATGGCAAATAAGATAATGCACGTCAGTTCTGCTCTTGGCTAGACTTTGTAGAGTAGTAGGTACAATGCATTTTTCTTGACATGGTTATAAAGTATTTTTGGTCACATTTATAAGCACGGCTTCAAAATCGGACTCACTTAGGTTTTATCCAGAAGCTGCCCTTTACTGTCAATGTGGCTTAAAATAAGTTATTTAATGATTCAGCCTGGTTTCTTCCTTTATAAAATGAAACTTTATCAGGTTGTGTGAGGACTAAGTAAGAAAAGTATGTAAAGTATGTAAATCACGTGGCACATATTAAGAACTTAATTAAATGGAGGTGGTTTTTGTTTCTGTTTTCCTGTGTTTGCTTTAAAGAAAATTTTTCTGAAATGATTGCATTAGTGATAACTGCCCCTTTAATAATAATAAATACAATAGATGTTTAAAAATAATAACAGAATAATAACTGTTATTTCCAAGGGCAAACATACAATAACTAATTCTTATACTTCTTTTCAATACTATCTGTATATGTTTGGAGAACATGATTTTACTTTTTTTGTCCTTTTGTCTTCAACAGCAAAACCATTCAGTCCCTCATTACTTGCCTATGAAAAATGATGTAACTATTAAAGGAATCTCTTGTTTGACTTTGAGATGATTATAAAACAAGGCATTTGAAGGCAATTCTATAACTAAAAGATAAAATCATTATCATTATCTCTCAATCTTTAATATCGACTAGGAATAAAGCAATATATAAGATCATGCGATTATGGTTATAATACTACAAAGAATCAACTAAAATGGTGGATATGGTACCACTCACACTATGCATGATAGGTTTGATCCTTTATATGAACAAAATCACATTTAGTTTTAAATCCAAGCAACCAGAAAGCTCAAACATACATTTTTGTATATTACACAATGAGAATTAGTATTCAAGCCTAGACCTATAAGTTCCTAAAGTACCATCTGAATAAGAAGAGTAAAATTAAATCTAATTTAAATGTAGGGTCCAATGCATTTTATGGTATTCTGGTTCTTGGTATATGGTTAGTGCACATATGGTTTGTGCATCATGATACAGCAAGCTAACAAGTATATTCAATTGTTCTTGTAATAGCTTCATTTCTTAATTATATTGGCTAAGTAAGAATTTACAAACCATCCTCTACACATCATCAGATGACTCAACATTTGGCCATTGGCTTTATACAACTGTCTCATCCCTGCATTGTACCAAAGAAGGAATCTCATTGGACTTTCCATATGTCACTTAAAGCCTCTACTGCCTCAACAAAGAATGGAAAATATCACAACATCAGCCACTAGATGGCACACTAATTGCAGTGATATTCTAGCATCAGGCTGACAACATTTTTGCAATCTATGGAAAGCTAGAACAATAGATTATATGGGTATACATTCTATTACTGAGTGAATATCAGCATAAAAAACTTTACTGTAAATGTGTATTTCTATATAGCAAGTTTTTTTTCCATTGACTTCCGTTATAAAATCAAAGGTGTGTTTCTTTGGGTAATGAAAGATGATGTGGGAGTTGAAGAAAGTTATCACACAGGGAAAGCAACAAGTCTCTTCTATTAACATATTTAAAGGAAAACCCTATTTCAACATTTTAATAAAGGTCTTGAAATGTCAAGAGTTGAATGTCGTGTAGTTAAGATTAATTTTATGTTTTGCACAACATCATGCAAGTCTAGAGAAATAAATGACATTTTAACTGCACCAAATACCTGGGCTGAAAAATCACCCAGAGGTAATTCCCTTGAGTTTCTCTGAAATGAATCCTAACCCTCACAGAAGGCTGATGGGTTTTAGAAATAAATAGCCTGGGCCAAAAGAAAGGAGGAGAACCAGACACAGCAGAGACAGCAATTAAAGGAGAACAGCAAAGAAACAAACACAGCAGCAGATTCTGCAAGCCCATAGAAGCAATTGAAGGAAGGAGAAAGTACATTGATTGAAAAGGGTACTTGGAAGGGATAAGAGAATGCTGTGAAAAGAGTCCTTAGTGATGCAATGATTCATTTTTAAAGTTATGAATTTCCACATAAGGAAGATATGCCTGAATAAAAACCAGATTCATTTCGTAATGAAACAAAAATTACTTTGAGGCTACAGTGCCTGTTTTAAACATCATTATTTATCAAATGACTCTTCTTCAAGGTCGGATTCACAGCTGTCTCTCAAATAGAAAACATTGATAATGATAGAGTCATGAGTCTCCTGTTATCTGGCTGTCTTTCCTTACCTAACTGTTCTCATCTGCCACGAAGCTCCAATTCATATTCTAGCCAGGCAAGCCTACCCACCGCTCTCTGTCTTTGCTTCATCTCCAATACCCTTGTGCTTTGCTGTGGTAAAGATAGCTAATGTCCTTTCCATAGTGTAGGGTTGTTGCTGAGAAGCTCTGCCCAGCCAGGGCCCTCATTTTCCAGTCCTACCCTCCCTTGCATCCAGGGGACTATGTGACTAGTTCTTGCCAGTGGAATATGAGCCGAGATGATGTGTACCATGTCTTGGCCAAGTGGTTAAGAAGTGGTGGCACATACCCCGTGCTTTCTCTTTTCCCATCTGCCCACTGGATGTTGACACACAGGATGATCATGGAAGCCACATGTGGAAGGTGATGGAGACGTCCAGCCTACGGCTCTGCGTGAAGCTATGAAGCAGTCTTCCTTCATCCACACAGCCGACCCTCCACTCCTGCCACCAAGCAGGAGCATCTGTTTTGGATTTTATGTGAGTGAGAAATAAGCTTCTATTGTGCTACATTATTATTATTTTACTGTAAATAGCCTTACTTTAATTTATTTGCAAAAGCTATTTTCCTACTTGGAATGCCTTTTTAATTATAGGAGAGACACAGACATTTCATTGAGTGCTATTATGAGGTAGGGACATCATAATGGTAACATCTTAATAGTGATTTATACATGGTATCGTTTTCTTATCCTTCAATCCCAAGAGCTAATTATTATTATCTTAGTGGTACAGCCTTGATGTATCCTGGTGGGTAATTCTGTTTTAGTGTAGTTAGTTTCTGAATTTGAACATTTTACATTAGAAGGTCCAGCTGAAGACTTAATTCACTATCAGGAATGGGGTTGAGTATGCCAAAAATTGATAGGGAATATATGGGAGATAGCCGTATGGCATTCAAAAATATTTAAGTCTGACAGTAACATAGACACACGCTTTGGGTTACATAAGGAGATCATAGAGAAAGATTAAATTGATAGACAGGGTAGGCTCCAGATCAAGAGTAATATTGAATGTCAAGCTTAGAAATTTGAACTTTAGTTCATAAGCTGGGTGTGTGCATGCATGCGTGCACGTGTGTGCATGTGTGTGTGATTAAATCTTTTGTGCAGTTAAGTGACATGAACCATTGCTTTAAGATCTGTTTGACAATATTATATATAACCAATTTACAAATTAACTTCCAGAAAATGTTTTCCATTACTATTATTAGGTTGGTGCAAAGATAATTGTGGTTTTTGCCATTAGAAGTAATGTACCAAACTAATATTATATTATTGTTGTGATGGAACTGTCTTATGTGCTGTAGGAGTTTTAGCAGCATCCTTGGTCTCTACCAACTGGATGACAGTAGCAACTCCCAATCTTCTCAAATCATGACAACTCAAAATATCTCCAGGCATTGCCAAGCATCCCACAGAGAACAAAATCACCCCTGGTTGAGATCCACTGTTCTAGAGAGACAAACAGTTAACAGAGTGAGACTTGTCTTTGTTTTTATTTGAAGACACACCACTGCCTGATCGTCTTAAATCAGGACAAGAGAAGCCCCTGTCCTTAGATGCTATCCTCACTTCCCTGACTCCCATTTCTGCCCCCTCCTTTTGTCAGAAGACCCAGGTGCAGGTGGCTATACTTCTCTCCATAATGCAAGGAGTCTTGGGACCACAGAGATGTGGCCACCTGCATCCTGCGGCCTCCTTTCTACCATATTCTAGGTATCTATGGCTGGGGAGTTTTTTGCCCAGATAGTCTCATTTTCCAAGAGATGGTGCTTGGAGGAGGTAATGGTGGTGGTGGTGTGGCTTGAGTTTGGACATGCGGGCTGAGATATCCTTGTACCTATGCTCACAGTACTGGGCAGAGCTGATATGGAGGAAAAGTCAGGTGATGGTGGGTCCTTAAAATTCCTGGGTGGATCTTCAAGTCTGAGAATTCTAAATTTGAGTATGGCCTCCTAGCCTTGGGTTCTTTTGAGAAACTTAGAAGACCAACACCGATGATGGTGGTGTGCAGGAGCACCTTGTGGGCAGAGGTGGTCATGCTCAGCTGGACTGGGTTGGGTGCAGAGAAACCTGAGCCAGGCGGGACTTGGACTTCTGTTTGCCTCTTGCTTCAGTCATAATTTGTGCTGCATAATCTCATGACGGGATAACTTTGTGGGAGAAACAGCTTAAGGCTCTGAAATCACGATGGTCTAGGATATAACCTGATTCTGCCTGTAGTACCTGTGTGGTACTGGGTGAGGCCAGGAAGGATTTGGATGCTTTGATCAGGCAGAAAAGGAGGAGGACATCCAGAGGGCATGTGAAAAGGCTCGAAGATGTTTGTAGAATGATTCAATGTTTGAGACCTGTTCAGGGAATGAGAAGACAAAGGGTGTGGTTGGAATGCAGTGTGCCTGGGGAGAAGAGAAGGCGATGAGTCTGTGAGGACTTTGTACAAGGGGCCAGAAGTCAACTCAAAGGAGCTGAGACTGTCTCCTGCAGCAACAGAGAGCGTTCCGGGTTGCTAAGCAGAGCAGAGTATCCATCTTTTATCACAGTTTAGCCCTGAAGGAAAATGAAAGAAAGTAGAAGCTAGGAGATCAGAGAGAATATAGTTTAAAAAATTCTGACAAGAGACTCAGGGCTGAACAGATAGTAGGTGTAGGAGTGAAAGGGGAGAGAGTGGAGAGGTTTGGTAAAGTCATAGTTGCTCCTAAGAATGACTGCATACTATGAACATACCAAAACATAGATTTATCCTTTTTCATTTTTAAAAAAACATTTTAGGCATAAAAGATTTTGGTTTTTACTCAGGGCTGCACCAGACTGTGAGAAACACACATTCATCCATCCAAACCCAAAGATTGGACTCAGAGACATGAAGAATAGCGGAAGCGAGACTTTTAATGGCAGTCTTTCAAGATAGGGTGTCTGGTAGGCAGGCACACCCAGGGCGGTTATAGCAGGTAATTTATCTCCTAGCATGCAAGTCCCTCTTCCAGTTCCTCATCAGTTGAGTATTATGGGGTTACAATCTTCCCGGACATAACCTTAGTTTCATTATCCCCTTATAAGGTCGTACTCCGGTCCCCTTTCCCGCTTAAATTTCGATTTCCCAATAACGAAACTTTCTTTCCTTTTATGCGCTGACTCCTCCTCTATATTCTGTCAGTTTATTGTGACCTTCTAGGTGCATGAGCCATGTGGTTTGTTACATCCACAGGCTGGCTGCCAGTACTTAGATTCATTGTTCCTTAAAAATGGACCATTTAAAATGTTTTCTCACAGGACAAAATTTTCAAGCAGAATTAAAAATAATAATTTCTAATTTTCATTTTTGTGGATATGTAGTAGTAGATGTATATACTTACGAGGTACATGAGCTATTTTAATACACGCATGCTGTGCAAGATACTCACATCATGGAAATCAGGTATCCATCCCCTCAAGCATTTATCCTTTGTGTTACAAACAAATCCAATTATACTGTTAGTTATTTTTAAATGGACAATTAAATTATTATTGACTATAGTCACCTTGTGCTATAACATACTAGTCCTTATTCATTCATTCTAATTTTCTGTACCCATTAACCATCCCCATGTCTCCTCACCCTCTCACTACACTTCCCAGCCTCTGGTAACCGTCTTTCTACTCTCTGTGACCATGGGTTAAATTGTTTTGATTTCTAGATCCCACAAATAAGTGAGACTATACAATGTTTGTCTTGCTGTGCCTGGCTTATTTCACTTAACATGATGACCTCCAGTTCCATCCATGATGTTGCAGATACCTGAATCTCATTCATTTTTATGGCTAAATAGTACTCTATTGTGTATATGTACCACATTTTCTTTATCCATTTGTCTGTCGATGGACACTTAAGTTACTTCCAAATCTTGGCTATTCTGAACAGTGCTATAACAAACATGATAATGAAGATACCTCTTTGATATACTGGTTTCCTTTCTTTTGGGTATATACCCAGCAGTGGAATTGCTGGAGTGTATGGTAGCTCTATTTTTAGTTATTTTAGGAACCTCCAAACTGTTCTCTGTAGTGGTTGTACTAATTTATATTCTCAGCAACAGTCAAACAGAATTTAAAACTTTTACTTCCTTCCCCTTTTCAGGACTGCTTTGTAGGCCTTCTATACCTCCGTATGTTTTTTACATTTTTTGCTGTGTGGCTTTGTATGTGTGTACATGGTATTCTAAAAAACTAGTGCATAAAAACTATTATTTCCACAAATATAATTCCAGAAGTAGAAACTTCAGGCTAAGTAAAAACCAGGAAAGGCTGTATTTGGAAAAAACAGGGATTTTGCTGTTCCTGAAATCTCTCTACTTTTGTGTCTCTCTGTGCTGCCAACAGTGACACCACGTCATGTCTCTGTTCCACAAAGGTTTTAACTGCTCAGGCATGGAATCAATATAGGGAAAGGAAAAACAAAAGGAGTATAATATTCTAATTTAAATCAACAGCACAGATTCCTATAACCTTCAGTTTTGGGTGAAGATCATCCAAATTAAATATTAATTTGTGTATACAACTGCCTTTAGCTATCTTCAGGAAAAGGTAACTAGTAGCTAGTTTATAATTGGAAGATTTTGATGGGTGATTATGTTCACATTAACCTTTTTCTGAGACCTCTACAGGAGTGAGATGTTTCTGAATTATTAGGATTCTGCTCTGTAACTGGAAAATTCCATCATTCAATAAATTTTCAGACTGTACCCTTTGGGTCCAATGTGACTATAAAATGACAATTAGAGAATTGCAAACAATGGGCTCACAAGACCTGAATGAATTCCAAATCATTTAGTGGGCTTATTGAGCCATTTTCTGAACAATGAAAGAAATGTGGGAAATGCAGCAGCTACTTTAAAAAGCATTATTGTTCAACACTGCACTGCCTTCTGTGCTATGTGTTCTGATACACTTTAAAGTTTATAGCATCGGGACATCTTGAATTAGAAGAGGCCTTATAAAAACATTTAAATATGGCATCCTTTCCCCCATTTTATCTTTATATAGGAATATATATTTAAATTAACAATTAAAAATATTTAACCTACAAAAATTTTGGGAGTACTGGGACATAATAATAAAGCTCCCTTATATTGACAATTTACCTTGAGGCAGATGCTGTGCTAATACTTTACAGTATATCACTCTATCCTCATATAAATCCTATAAGGTACTTATTATGGTTTTGTTTTGTTTTAGAGATGGAGTCTCACTATGTTGTCCAGGCTGGACTCAAACTCCTGAGCTCAAGAGAGCTTTCTACCCAGGTTTCAAGTAGTTGGCACTACAGGTTTGAGCAACCATGCCCTGAAGGATAGGGATTATCACTTCCATTTACTGATAAAATTGGTTGTGAGGTGACTTACTAAACAGTGTAATTTTAGCAGCAGGGAAGTCTAGGTTGGAACCTACTCTTTCCTGGTTCCAAATCTCATTCATGAGATGTAGTCCTCAAGAAGCTCTCCATGTAGTTCACACTAGAAGCAGAAAGTGAAATCACAATAGAAAATGTAAATAACACAAACATACATATGGGCTGTCCTCAGAAGGTTCATGATTCATTTCAAATGGCTGATACAGACAAGAAGTGCCTTAGAAGTTCAAGGGCTCTTTACATAGAGAAATATATTTAGACCAAGAAGTATTAATATTTATGAACATTTATCCCTTGCAAAGTCCTGAGAGTAGTGTGACACAACAAGGATAAAGCTACCATGGACTGAGTCATTTCCTGGAGTGGTCAGCAAAGCCTTCTTGGAGCAGGTAGGAGGTGAAGTAGGACCTGTTGTTTAGATTGGATATGGTCGACTGTGCTAGCAGGGCATGTGAAGTAGAAGGAATGAGATGCAAAAATGTGAGAAAGTGAAAGAACAATGGTGGTCAGTAGGACATTAGTGTACAGTTTGGACCAAAAGTTTACACAAAGAGGAGTAGGAGTTAAGGAATGTTAGGTCTTCGCAGTTATGAATTGATGGGTCCTCTGACCATTCTGAAAGCAATGGTGAATATCAAAGTTTTTGAGCAGAAGTATGAGCAATACATTTACCTAGGTGGCCAGAGAATTTACTCACAGAAAGAGGAAAAAAAATTACTCAAGGAAAAATATCTGTCCTGAATTAAGAGAAACTATGGGTCTGATAATCCCATTAAAGAAGTCTATAATGATGATAGTTTGTGCTTGATAAACTGGGCTTCTTACAAATTAATAGGAAACACTCTCTATTGTCTCCCATGTAACATATAACTTTCCTTTACACCATCTATTAGCATTAAGGAGAAGTAGCAGGCCTGGGAAATGTTCATCACAACAATGAGGACGTATCTTCTAAGAATCATGCTAAAAAGGGATATAGGCTGGATGGGGGGGTGGGTGTATTCATGTGCTAGGGCTGCCATAACAAAATACCACAAACTGAGTGGCTTAAATGATGTATATTTCTCATAGTTCTGGAAGCTGGAAGTTCAACATTGAGGGGTCCCTTTTTGGTTTGCAGATGGCCGCCTTCTCACTGTGTCCTCACATGGCAGAGAGAGATTGCTTAAGATCTCTCTCTCTCTTTGTCTTCTTATAAAGCCACTGTCTTATTAGATTGGGGTCCCACCCTTGTGACATTAAATATATGAATTTGGGGGAGACAGAATATAGTCTATAGGAGAAGCTTGGGTGAAGCCATTTAATCAATTGAACATTAGAGATTTTTCATTTACCTAGGATTTTGTAAACTATATGGAAGTTGAAAAATCATCACTATAATAGGTAAAGAGGTAATATTTTCCATTACACTCTCTTATTGTTTTATAGAACCTGTTCATAATTCCAAAATTTATAAATACTATTCTTTTTATATATTAAAATTAAGCAAATCATGACATATGATTAATGAGTCAGTTTGGATGATTGTATTATAGCTACATGGATTAACATAGGCTGCCAGATCCACCTTTTGCTAATAATAGTTTCCATTTAATTGATCACTGAGCATGTGCTGGGGTTTTACATATGTTATCTCATTAATCTTCACAATAACACCATAATGTAAAGATTTCCATTCTACAGGTGAGAAAATTGAAGCTCAGAGAATTTAAGTAATAGCACAAGATATTGCCAAATTTCAGGTTCGGCCTTGGTTGATTTCCAAGCCCACAATTTCCCCCATACCATCTTGCCATTCTTGATATGCTATTGTCTTTCATTGCATTGATGATGTAGCAGATAACAATGACATTTTCCAAAATTAAGATCTTGAAAGAATGGGGGACAATAACCATCGGAATCACCTAGTGATTTTCTTTTTTAAACCCAGATTTAGTTCTTATCTACAATAAAACACAAACATGCATACAAACCCAGTTTATGGAATTCAAATGGCTAAAGATGGGACCTGAGAATCTGTACTTTATCAACTTATCTAGGTGGTTCTAATGATTGACAAGACTTGAGACTGCAGTGGGTTTAATGGTGGCTCCCCAAAATATATGTCCACATTCTAATCTCTGGAAACTGAACATGCCCTTATTTGGAAAAGCAGTCTTTGTAGATGTAATTAATTAAGGATCTCAAGATGAGACCATCCTAGATTATCTAGGTGGGTCTTATATTCAATGACAAGTATTCTCAAAAGAGACACAGAGAAGAAGAGAGGGGTAAAGGTAGAGGCAGAGATTGGAGTTATGCAGCCACAGTCAAGGAACGCCTGGAGCCACCAGCAGGTGCAAGAGGCAAGGAAGGCTTCCCATTTCAAAAATATTAAGCTGATCCTTGTAAATTGTGCTTACATAAACTGGGAAAAGTCATTCAGTCTAGATAGTTAATCCCATTATGCATGCGGGCTTTATGTGAGTCTTAGAGCCTCAGGAAAGCATTCATCCAGTTCCTTGCTAGATGCTAAGGGTGAGGCTAATATCAAACAGGAAAATTAGACAATAATTACCTAGAGAATAAATACCCACAAAGAGGGTAGAAGATGACAGTGGGAGGTATCTCTTTTATCCTGTGCCTTTGGAAGTGCAAATGCCATTTCCTTCTATTCTTCAGCAAGCATAGTGCCCAGTGATGAAGCCTTTCCCAGTCCTTTGAAAGACAAATAGTACAACATAGACAGGAATGCTTCTATAGTTAATGTGATTAAAAACACATTAGTTAATGTGAAGTAGAAAATAATTCACCAAGGTCTTCTTGTGTATTATGGCAATAATATCTGTCCTGTCTCTTAATATCATGTCATCCTGAAGGACTCGGAACTGGATACCAATTATTGTTTTACATGCCAAATATAAATAAACAAGAATATCATGTAAGTATTAAGTCATATTTTGTTGCCAATTAGAAAAATATGCACTGTTACGTTGGGCCAATCCAACATGATATTGCCTCTATTGTATCTGGATTCTTGCCATAAATGGTGACCTTTGATATTATGCTAGCACATTGTATTATAAATTTATTAATGATTTTCCCAAATTTTTGTTTCTAGCCTAACATCTTTCCTAAACTCCAAGCTGGAAGTTTCCAGATCCCATAGAATGTCACTTGCTATCTCCACTTGAATAGCTAGCTAAAAAAAAAAAAAAGTTTGATTTTCTTCCTAAAACTTGCTTCTTTCTCAATGTTCTCCATCTCAGTTAGTGGCCTGTTTGCCCAATTGCTTAAGTCAGAAACCAGAGTCATTTTCTCTTCTCTTTCTGACAATCACCTTACCTCAAGCCTATATTAGATACCATTGGCACCACCTTCCAAAAACTCTGAATCCTACCACTTCTTTCCTCCTTAGCTTGCTCCATCATCTGTCACCTAGATTACTGCAATAGCATTTTAACTGCTTTCCCTGATTTTACTCTGCCCTCCCCCACAGCTTATTCTCCACCCAGCAGCCAGAGTTTTAACATATAAACCAGACTGTGTTGAATTTTGTTTCACCTACTTAAAGCCTCCTGTGACTTCTAGATAATTCAGCATATAGGTAACTATTGAAATTGAAACTCCAAATAGCTGCAGGTTTAACAAGATAGCGAGGTTAATGATGCCTCCACAAGTCAGGGACCCAAGCTACTCCATCTTATTTTTCTTTTCTGTATTTTTTCTGTTTTTAAAAAAATTATTATTATTATTATACTTTAAGTTCTAGGGTACACGTGCACAAGGTGCAGGTTTGTTACATATGTATACATGTGCCATGTTGGTGTGCTGCACCCATTAACTCATCATTTCCATTAGGTATATCTCCTAATACTATATCTTCCCCCTCCCCCGGCCGCACGACAGGCCCTGGTATGTGATGTTTCCCACTCTGTGTCCAAGTGTTCTCATCGCTCAATTCCCACCTATGAGTGAGAACATGCGGTGTTTGGTTTTCTGTCCTTGTGATAGTTTGCTCAGAATGATCGTTTCTAGCTTCATCCATGTCCCTACAAAGGTCATGAACTCATCCTTTTTTATGGCTGCATAGTATTCCATGGTGTATATGTGCCACATTTTCTTAATCCAGTCTATCACTGATGAACATTTAGGTTGGTTCCAAGTCTTTGCTATTGTGAATAGTGCTGCTATAAACATACATGTGCATGTGTCTTTATAGCAGCATGATTTATAATCCTTTGGGTATATGCCCAGTAATGGGATGGCTGGGTCAAATCATATTTCCAGTTCTAGATCCTTGAGGAATCACCACACTGTCTTCCACAGTGGTTGAACGAGTTACAGTCCCACCAACAGTGTAAAAGTGTTCCTATTTCTCCACATCCTCTCCAGCACCTGTTGTTTCCTGACTTTTTAATGATTGCCATTCTAACTGGTGTGAGATGGTATCTCATTGTGGTTTTGATTTGCATTTCTCTGATGGCCAGTGATGATGAGCATTTTTTCAAGTGTTTGTTGGCTGCATAAATGTCTTCTTTTGAGAAGTGTCTGTTCATATCCTTTGCCCACTTTTTGATGGGGTTGTTTGATTTTTTCTTGTAAATTTGCTTAAGTTCATTGTAGATTCTGGCTATTAGCCCTTTGTCAGATGGGTAGATTGTAAAAATTTTCTCCCATTCTGTAGGTTGCCTGTTCACTCTGATGGTAGTTTCTTTTGCTGTGCAGAAGCTCTTTAGTTTAATCAAACCCTATTTGTCTATTTTGGCTTTTGTTGCCATTGCTTTTGGTGTTTTAGTCATGAAGTCCTTGCCCATGCCTATGTCCTGAATGGTATTGTCTAGGTTTTCTTCTAGAGTTTTTATGGTTTTAGGTCTAACATTTAGACCTTGAATTAATTTTTGTACTCCAAATAGCTGCAGGTTTAATAAGATAGTGAGGTTAATGATGCCTCCACAGGTCAGGGACCCAAGCTACTCCATCTTATTTTTCTATTATGCATAGAGTATATTACTTGTCCACATGGTTCAAGGTGACTCGACATCACCATATCTGCTTTCAGGCCAGTGGGAAGTGGAAAAGAGGAGGATATGCCCCTTTGGGAATATATATATATCATTTCCACTCATACCATTTTAGCCCAAAATTAGTTGGGCTACCACACTTAACTGCAAGGGAGGCTTAGAAATACAATCTTTATTTCATGTAGTCAAGTGCTAAGCTGAAAATTAAGGGTTCTATTGCAATAGCAAAAGGGCAGAATGGAAACTGGGGAAGTTATGGTAGACTAGGTTGTGATAATACATAGGCCCACGTGTGTTATGCCTCAACAAAATGGAAGTTAATTCTCTCTCACATAAGAGTTTTTGGTGAGTGAACTGGTTGTTGGCCAGGCTTTTCTCAATGTGGTCATTAGGTTTCCAGGTGATGGTGGCTCTGCTATCTTCAACATATGGATTTGAAGGCTGTCATCCACCGTTCTATCTCTGAAGGCAAGAAAGGAGGAATGACACAGAGATGCGTGGGTGGATAATTTTTATTGTTCTATCCTGGAAGTAGTGCACATCACTTCCACTCACACTCCATGGGCTGGTTCTCAGTCATATGACCACAATGAGCTGCAATGTATGCTGTGAAGTGTGGCCTGGCTAGGTGTCCAGGAAGAGAGGTGAACAAGGATTTGGAACACCTCTCAAGCTTCCCACCCACCTTCTTTATTTTTGAATGAAACCCAAAGCATTTACCACAACTCAAAGCCCTTTTAAAGAGATAGCTTACAAAGATGATTACATCTCTACACTTTCTTCACTCTTCCCCTTGCTGATTTTAATCCAGCCTTATTACCCTCTTTCTCTTTCTTGAACTTATCAACTTTGTTTTCATCTAAGGATCTTTGCAACTGCTCTCTATTCTGTCTGGAACTCTTTTCCCCAGTTTTTCACATCTCACTCCTGTTCTTCACTGAGTTCTCTACCTAAAAGCAGATCTCTCCTCAGAGAGATCATCCTTAGGCATCGTTTTCGCACCCTGTGTATCCTTGATCATTTACCATCACTGTCAAATCTTTTATCATTTTTTTTCATAGAAACCATCACCTGTTCATTTGTTCATTTATAGACTGGAGAAAGTAAGTCACGTGCTGGTGTTATATGTTTTGTTCATTGTTATGTCCCTAATTGCCTAGAAAATTGCCTTGTGGGCATACAATAAATACTTGTTAAATTTAATTAAGGTAGAAACTTTCTTGGTTATACATAAAATTTAATTTCTTACAGCATTCTATGAGCCAATACCTTTCCGCTCTTGCAGATTTTCTTTCTGAAACAACACTTTCCAGATGCCTGATATTTTCACCCCTTATTTGTAGAATAAAGGTAATTACATATCTATTTCCTAGAATGATCATCAAGATTGTGCGAGATAATGTAAGTAAAATGCTGAGCATAATATGTGACACACGGTAAGTGTCACAACAAGTGTTAGCTATGGCCACCACCACTGCTTCCCCCGCTGCCGCCTCTAGATTCCTGTAGGGAAACCACTAAAAATATGAAAAGGGAGAAATCTATTAATTATTAACATATTTCTAAAATATTATATATGTTAAATTATATACATAAGTTTAGGAGGAAAAATAAAAGACCTAAAATATAGCTATCTGCTATCCTAATGGTAAAGTGAAAAATGGGAAAGTTCTGAATTGCTTTTCATTTATTCAGGTTGTTATTTTATAAGGAAATATGCAGATTTGAAACCTCTCCAGCATCAGTTTGATTGCAATAATATAACAGTTTGGAATATTGCAGTCATTCTTTTAACATGACTTATTGAAGAGAAAGCAGAACCAAATCCTTCTGGTAACAGTCTATACTGTGTCTAATGCATTATTGAACACAACAAGGATTTCCACTTGCAAATTAAGAATGCATTCAACCGCAGAGTTGACGAATTATATCTGCTATATGCCAGTTGACAGAACCATTAAGGGTGATATAGTTACACTAGTTAATACGGTATCTTGGAGCATTTTTGTGAAAAGCTATGATCAAAACATCCCATGTGAGTGGAATCAACCAGGAAATGGCCGCCAAACACTAAAAGAGCCTGAGAATATTTAGCTAGTAAAAGCCTTGAAGAAATTGTTTCATAAATAAAGCATTGCTCTATTTGTCTTCATAGTGGTAATTTTAAAAAATAAGCTCTCCCTTGAGCCTTCAGTATAAATATCTCATTCTCTAAATGTTGCAGAATAATTTCAAAGGTCCAGTACTGGGTTACCAATAGACAGGGTGAGTGATGTGGTCTTTGACTCTCTCATTGCCCACTCTGGGACTGACAATTTTTCCTTCCTAGCTCTAGCCAAGGAGGGTTAAAGGTCCTGTATATGATACATTATGGGCACAACACACATCTACTGAAACAGTTGTGATTTTTGACAATGATTAAAATGCAATTCATATGAAATATCAGTACATGAAAGATAACACTCTTCCCCCCTGCTTCCTAACACTCACCACACTCAGTTTTCAGTATTCACCTTGTCCCAACCCCTACTTAGTACACCACACTGTTAACTAACTGTTTTTCTACTTCAAGATTAGTACCTCACTGGGAATTGTAGACTCTAAATGGATACAGAAATAAAACTGCTGATGGGGAAAAAAGAGAGGTTATGATGCTGGCTTGCTCAGATGATAACTCTATTTCAGTGGGGGATGGCACCTATTTTTCCGGTCAGGGCAACCCCTTGTCCTGAAGTTGACCACGGCCAGTGGGGGAGAGTCAAAGTCTTCCTCTTGCTTTGGGGTTGTTGCTGTTCTGGTTCAAAGGGTAGTGTTTGTGCCATCCAAGATTATATTTCTCAATCCCTATCCATTAATGATGCGATTAGTGGAAAGTCCCTCTGAACTTTGACATATCTTCTTCTCTTATCTTCAGTTTACGATACTGGTGCCAGTTTTTATCTTTTTGTATATCTTCGTGGGTGTTTTAATGGGAAGTTAAGAGAAGGTCTGTTATGTATTGCTAATTTGCTGCCTTGTTAACCTGAACGTTGTCTAAGTTATTTGATTTTGTTTATTATTAAGAAAGATCAATTGAGCAGAATAATTGAATCTCAGGCTGAATGGAATCAAAATGACACCCCAGGTCCAATCTTAAATACTCAGTCTCTTTTAATATTAGAGATAGAAAAGAAATCAGACATCATCTAGTCCAAATCCTTGCTTTATCTTAGGAATCCAATGGCCAGAGATCAATGACTTGCCCAAGGACACAGGTAGTCAGGGTTAGAGAGCTGACCAGGTTCTCCATATCAGCTGGATAATATTACTCTGTATCTTTTATTTGTTGTAATTTGAATAAAAGCAAAGAGAGGGAAAAGGGTAGGAGAATTACCAAATATTTATTATGGGTCAGATGTATTAAATATGTTCTCTATTTTGATCTTCATCACAACCTATTGAAAGTATGTGTTGTTATCCACATAATACCAATAAAGGATTTATATTTATTGAAAGTAAGATATTTATTTATTTATTTTTAGAGATAAGGTCTGGTTGTGTCACTCAGATTGGATTACACTGGTGAAATCATAACTTACTGCACTGTCAAACTCCTGGACTCAAGTGATCTTCTTACCGCAACCTTTGGAGTACCTAGGACTACAGGTGCATGCTACCATGTTCAGCTAAGTTTTATATTTGTTTTTGCAAAGACAGGATCTCACTACGTTGCCCAGGTTTGTCTCAAACTCCTGGCTTCAACCAATCCTCCTGCCTTGGCCTCCCAACATGCTAGGTTTAGAGGTGTAAGAGATTTTTATTTTTAATGACCAGACTGTGTTTGTATCTGAAATACCTTATGTTAATATCGAAGTAGCTGAGAAACTGAATTAGTAATTACAGAGTCACTTTGTGACTACTATGATGAATGAAACAGACTATGGAAAAATTGGAAGGATATTTATTAGGAGGTGAGGCTCTGTGAGTTACTCCTATCCTAACTGAACACACACATCTTAATAATCTATCTTCATTCATCCAAATTCCTTCCTCATAGGCTGTAGTTTGACAAATATTACCATTTTATGAATCTCGGGTTTCTCTTTTTTATGCTTCACATTGGCCACCCAATTTGGTTCAGACAGGGTAAGTAAAATTGGCTAGATTTTCCCTTACATTGTAATCCTGCCTCCTAGAAATCACACCATTCTTTTGATTGGAGTTTTGATTGTTGTCAAAGCTCTTCAGGTAAAGATTTACACTCTCTAGATTTACCTCCATGATGACTAATCTCATTCATTTTACATAAATGAGAACACTTTTTCCTTTCTAGAGGACAGGCTTACTTATTTTCTTTCTGAAATTTTAGTAGAAACTGAACTTTTATTTACCACTCCCATGTAGTTATTACCTAGATTATTGTGAGAATGTAATCAAGTTGTGAGATGAGTTTAAGTAATTTCTCCCTCATTAAACATGGAACTATAGCTTTAGAAGACACCTCAGGAGACCATCTTGCCAAAAACTCTTCCTGTGGGTGAGCGGATGCCTTAGATCAAGAACGCCATGTATGCATCTCTTCTTAATTAAACCCAGAACAACCGGTTCTGGTCCTTTCAGAGAGGTGAAAGGACAGACCTCAGAATGGGTCCAGTTATGAAAAAAAAAGCTGCCTAGAAACCTGCCAAACAGCCCCTATTGTTCCTATGGGGCAACAGTCACACCCCTTACAACCTCTGGAATATTCCTGAAGAATCTCTATTCCAGAGGTAGAGGCTGTGAAGGAGAAAGTAGATGTGTAAATGCTCTAGACACTAGGAAGCTACAGGACTACCTTGGTGAACAAAGACTATTTTTATAATCAAGCAGGTTGTCAATGTTCCCTGACTCTAAAGACTCTTATGGGGTCTTGAGAGGTAATTATTTCCCATGTTTTACTAACTTTAAAATGGCTGAGTCCTTTTTTAGCTTAGTAGCAAACCAAAAAATTACTCTGACAGTCTTGTGGAGTTGGTGAAGGAAAACAAGAAAAATGAGTCTTATTAGGTGTGGAAAAGGCATTTCACTTTCCCTTCTCACTTTGATCTCTGACCACAGCAGCTTCCCAGACCAAGGTTTTCAGTCAGTCACTTATCAACTCTGGTGACGTGGCACACTCACCAGGACATCCAGTTCACCAGCTTCAGTGAGAACTTCCTTCTATCTGTTTCCTGTTTATTTAAGTGTCACATGTATAGCTTCACCGATAACTGTGTTTTCATTCTAAGATAGATTTCTCCAAAACCTGGCATTAAATTAACTCTGCAAGCATGGAGACATAAGAAACAAGAAAATAACTTTAAACTTAGTTTACTTCTTTGGGGGCTGTATTAGGGATTTTCAGAATCCTTATTCAAGAACTCTTTTTTATCACCCCAAGAGTTGAGTCTAAGGTGGATTGACTTTTAATTAAAAAATTGAAGAAACTATTGTGGCAGAAAATAATTATCTGTAATTATTTTTAAAGGTACAAAAATTAATTAAAAATTAATTATTTGTAAAGGTACAAATATCCCAGATGAACCAAGGTGGAAATTATGCTTGATGTATAATATAAGGCACTTTCTACCAACTCATCTTCTCAAGGGAGGCCATCTCTTCAAATGGAGGTATCTTCAAGTTCATAGACACCACGTAGTGCATCTGAGCTTTGAATGGTTTTTCTTAAAATAATTTTACATCTGAGAAAAATTACAGTAATAAACACTCACTGTAAGAGGTTTGTGAGATATAGAAGCAACCTATGCAAGAGAAAATAAAATCCTCTGGCAAACCTTTAATTAGTGAAGACCACTGTTAACATTTTGATATTTCCTTCCAGTACTTTTCTATGCACTTTTTTTAGATAGTTAAGATGAAACTATATCTAACGTAACAGGGGTAAAATTGTGCAAATATTAAATTAAAATAATACCTTTTAATTTATCTCCTTTTTCCTTGCATTCTTTTAAAGTGCAAGATAAGATTCATGAGGCTTCTTGCTCCAGGGAGACAGAGAGCTGGTAGTACCTTAGAAACCACTTTCCGGCCAGGTGCGGTGGCTCACACCTGTAATCCCAGACCTTTGGGAGGCCGAGGCTGGTGGATCCCGAGGTCAGGAGATCGAGACCATCCTGGCTAACACGGTGAAACCTCGTCTCTACTAAAAATACAAAAAAATTAACCGGGCATGGTGGCGGGCACCTGTAGTCCCAGCTACTCGGGAGGCTGAGCCGGGAGAATGGCATGAACCTGGGAAGGTGGGGCCTGCAGTGAGCTGAGATCACGCCACTGCACTCCAGCCTGGGCAACAGAGCAAGATTCCATGTTAAAAAAAAAAAAGAAAGAAACCTCTTTCCTCCTTCTCAGTAGATTGTGCCACTATCTAACCAGGGGCTTAGACCAGAATCCTTGGAGTCAACCTTGGCCCCTTTTCTCCTCATACCCCACATTCATTTAATCAACACATTCTATTGGCTCTACCTTTAAAATATTTATTCTATGTGACTTCTAACCATCTCCACTTACATCATCCTAGGCCAAGCCACAGTCATCTCTTGCCTGGACTAGTGCAACAACCTCTACCATTTTCTTGTTTCATCTCTTCCTTCTCTGCAGTGAATTTCCCACTCAGCAGTCAGATGGATATCTAAAAGCAATAGAGTCTATCAGTACTCTGTTCAAGACTTCCAGATGGATCGTATTATCCTTTGAATAAATCTTATGTTTTGTAAAAATGATTCTCAAACATTTTAATCTCAGAACCCCTTTCACTCTGAAAAATTATTGAGGGAGGACTCCAAAGAGCTTTTGTTCATGTGGGCTATATCTATAAATATGTAATTTATTTAAAATTATAACTAAGAATATGTAAACATGTTTATTTGTTAAATATTTTTAAAACAACAATAAAAACCTTTTATATGTTAATGTAAATGACATATTTTATATATATTGGGCAATAGAGCAAGACCCTGTCTCAAATATATATATTTGAGCACCATATATATATATATAGGTGCTCTGTTGCCCAATCTAGAGTGCAGTGGCATGATCATGGCTCACTGCAACCTCTGCCTCCTAGGCTCAGGTGATCCTCCCACCTCAGCCTCCTGAGTAGCTGGGACTACAGGTGTGCACCACCACACCCAGTTAATTAAAAAATTTTTTTGTGTGGAGATGGGGTTTTGCCATGTTGACCAGGCTGCTCTCAAACTCCTGGGCTCGAGTGATCTGCATGTCTTGGCCTCCCAAAGTGCCAAGGTGTGAGCCACTGCACCTGGCCTGAAAAAATATATATTTTCAAAAACAAAAATAATACAGTGAGGAGAATGACATTGTTTTACATTTTTGCAAATCTCTTGAATATTTGGTTTAATAAAAGACAGCTGGATTTTCATAATTTCTTCTGCATTCAATCTGTTGCAATATATTGTTTTGATTGAACTATATGAAGAAAATTCAACCTGTTAGAAAAAAGTATTTGGAAAAAGGAGGACCTTATGGAACCCCAGAGGATATCAGGGACCCCTCTGGTTCCCCAGACCACACGTTGAAACAGCTGACCTACAAAGTCCAGCATGATCTGGCCCCTACCTGTCTCTCGGACTTTTTCTGTAACCATCTCTACTTTCTCACTCTCTGTTCTAGCTCTGTTCTAACCTCCTGCCAGTCCTTGGACTCTTCAAGCAGGTTCCCACCCCAAAGCCTTTGGTCCCTGTGCCTGGAAACTCTCTAGTCTTGTTCTTGGATCCTTCCTTCACCTCATACAGGTGGCAGGTTAGATTTTATCTCACAGAGACTTTGTTGGATTACTTTTTGAAAATAACACCTATCTCCTCTCTTATTCTATTTTTCTCTGTCACTTTACCCTGCTTTATTTTCATTAAACTTACAAACTGGATTTGATTATTACATTGTATGCCTTCTGTACTAGAATTTAAACTCTATGAGGGCAAGACCTTTTTTTTTCCTTGTATGCCGTTGCATTTCCACACCTGAGAAGTAATTTTCACAAGAAATATTTCTTGAATGTATTAATTAATAAATAAGAAAGCCACCGATCAGCATTGAGTCTCAAACCAGATGACTTTTCTCTCATCTTTAGATAGTGATTTTAAAAACTGGGCTTGTTGAGAGAAAGAGAAATTTCTATGTGATAGAGCTCCTCCTTTGACATATCAAAATGGATCATAGAGCTTTAATCTTGAGAAGTTTGAAAGTGTGCTTCTTTCCTGGTCTTGGAGATTGTGGGAAGAGGAAGGGGAATGTAGGAAGGGAAGATATGTGGCTAAATAGCTGGGTTATGAGTTCTCCCTGCCACTGACATTCCACAACATGGGAATATGTTACGTAGTTTCAGGGATATGGTGAGAGCAGACTTTGTTCCAGATAACATCAGCAACCCCTAACAGTGAATTCTTCTCAAGCTGCATCAGAGTAATGGTGTCTATAAGCACAGTTAGTGAGAGAAAAGATTCCTAACTCTGAACCGTCTTGGTTCCTGTGAGACATGGAATATGGAATTGGGACATGGAAGTTGGTTGAAAGCATAACTCAGAAGTAGACCAGGGTGGGCTATGGCAGTACAATGAAGTGACACCAAGTCCAGACTGCAGGGTGGACTGCCTCAGCCAGCAATCAAATAGGAATCATAACCAGAATGCAGGGGTCTGTAGCTACAATGGGGACAAAGTCACAGAGAGGACCCCACCATCCCAAATCAAGCCCAAAGCCAATGGTGCATCAGCCACAGGCACTGGGAGAAGCAAGCACACAAGGGAGGGACATCATTGTGCATACCACAGTGGGCAGAGCGCAGCTCAAGCGGCTGAGTGAACACCCAATTTCCACCATTCCCTCTGCCTGAGGTCAATAAGGCCTTCTACCTGCTGTATACCTGGATGACACCTTGGAGTGTCAGTAGAGACAGGGCAGAAAATCAGAGTATTTGCCCAAAATAGCCTAAAAGGTTTTTATTGCAGAAATTACTGAAGTGTCCTTAGCTTACTGCATGGAATAAATATAGACAGGGAAAGCCTGGAGTTCTAGTTCATGAAACTCTGCTATTTCCTCTCCAACCTCTGGAAGGTCAACCATTGTGTTGGAGCTCACCATTGTCATTTTAATCTTTGGCATGAATTGACATTTGACAAAAGAAGAAACACCAATGGGTAATAAACGTACACATAGAATCACTTTTTATTATTTTTACAGAATCACTTTATTACTTTTATAATAATAAAGACAAACTAAAGAAACAATAAGGTACCTGATAAAGGGCCTTTTATATTGACAAAGATCTGTTAAATGATATTATCCAATGTGGAAAATATGACAGTGAAATAGACACTCATACCAAAAAGTGATGACACATTTCTGGAGGATACTTTGTCAATATTCATCTACTTCTAGCAATTTAATCTATGAATACTTGCAGGGATATTTAGTGACCATCAACTAACTAATCAATTTCTCATTTTATGCATTGTGTTTTTGCTGTTATACCTGAGAAATGTTTGTATAGCCCAAATCACAAAGATTTTCTCCAATTTTTTAAAAATTATATACTTTTAGGTTTTACACTTAAATCTATCATCCATTTTGAAGTAATTTTTGTATATGGTGCAAGGAATAATTAAAAGTTCATTTGAAGACTTTTTTGCATGTGGTTAGTCAGTTGTGCCAGCACTCCTTGCTGAATAGCTTATCATTTCTCCACTGGATTGCCTTTGCAACATTGTCAAAAATCAGTTGATTACATGTGTGGGTCTATTTCTGGACTTTTTATTCTGCTTCATTGATTTTTTAAATCTATTTTGATGCTAATACCACATTGCCTTGATTACTATAGACTTATAATAAGTCTGGAAATGAAGTAGTGAAAGTTTTTGACTTTGCTATTCTTTTTCAAAGTTGTTTTGGCTATTCAGAGTCCTTTGTATTTTCATATGAATTTTAGAATTAGCTTGTTGATTTCTACAAAACAAGCTCGCTAAGATTTTGCTTGGCATTGCGTTAATTTTATAGTTCAATTTGGGAAGAACTGAAACCTTAACAATATTCAATCTTCCTATTCATGAACAGGGAATATCTCTCCATTTATTTACATCTTTATTTTTTGATCAGTAATATTTTATAGTTTTCAGAGTACAGATCTTTCACTTGTCAAAGTTATCTCTAAATATTCTCTTCATGCTAAGGGGAACGACATTATTTTTAAGAATTTCACTTTAATAGCGTTCATCACTAGTGTATAGAAATACAATTGACTTTGGTACATTGGTCTTGTATCTTGCAACCTTCCTAAACTCACATAGTAGCTATACCGTAGTTCCCCCTTATTCTTCACTTTTTATGGTTTCAGTTACCTAAGGTGATCTGTGGTTCAAAAATGGAAAATTACAGAAATAAACAGTTTATGAGTTTTGAAGTGTGCGCTGTTCTGAGAAGTGTGATAAAATCTCTTGCCATCCCACTCCATTCTGCTCAGAAGTTGAATCATTCCTTTGTCCAAATGTATTCGCTCCTTACTTATTAGTCACTTAGTAACCATCTCATTTACCAGATCAACTGTTGTGGCATTTCAGTAGTATCACAGTTCAA
Source organism: Symphalangus syndactylus (assembly GCF_028878055.3). Lineage (NCBI taxonomy): Eukaryota > Metazoa > Chordata > Mammalia > Primates > Hylobatidae > Symphalangus > Symphalangus syndactylus. The sequence continues at coordinate 48,107,325 of NC_072439.2, read as the reverse complement.
GTAACCCTTATTTTACTTAATTGTTCTATTTTAACATTAGCTGTTGTTAATCTCTTACGGTGACTAATTTATAAATTAAATTTTATCTTAGGTATGTATACACTGGAAAAAGGTAGTGTATATATAGTACATATAGTTCAGTACCTTCTGAGGTTTCAGACATCCATTGGAGGTCTTAAAAGGTACCCCCCTGAAGATTTAAAAAAAAAAAAAAAAAGAAAAGAAAAACAACTGTCATGGCATTTTTGTTTACTCTATAAAATTTTCTCCAAGGACAGTCATGTCTGTAAAAATAATTTAAATTATTTCTTCATAAACTGAGCTAAATACTACCTCAAGCTACATAAGCTAAATACTACCTCAGCTGCCTCCAATGAATTTTGTATGTTGTCCTTTCATTCTCATTCAGTTCAAAATACCTTCTAGTTTTCTTTTTGATTTCTTGTTCATAACATGGGGTATTTAGAAGTGTGTTATTTAACTTTCAGATATTTGAAGATTTTCCAGATATGTTTCTGTTGCTTATTTTAGAAATTTAATTCTGTTGTAAACAGATAACATGCATCATACAATTTGAATAATTTAAAATCTATTGAGACTTGTTGTATGGCCCAGAATATATCTTGGTAAATATTCTGTACGCACTTGAAAAAAACGTCTATTCTGTTGATGACAGGTGCAGTATTATACAAATGTCAATTAGATAAAATTGGTTTGTAGTGTTGTTCGAATCTTTAGCTGTAATTGTGGATTTCTCTATCCTTGATTTTTTTTCAAGTATTTTGGAACTCTATTATTAGTGTGTAATTGTTTAGGATTGTATTCTCTTAAACTAACCATTTAATTATTATGAAATGACCCTCTTTATCTCGAGTAATAATCTGTGCTCTGAAATCTACTTTGATATTAATATAGCCACTCCAGCTATCTTTTGACTATGTTAACATGGTGTATCTTTTCCCATCTTTTTACGGTTAAGCTATTTGTGTCTCTATATTTAAAGTGTGTTTCTTTTAGGCAGCATATACTTGTATTTTTCTGTTTTAATCCAATCTGACAATCTCTGCCTTTCATTTTTAATTTTTTATTTTTTTTCAAATTTTATTTTAGATTTGGGAGTACATGTGCAGGTTTATTACATGGGTGTATTCCGTGATGCTGAGGTTTGGGGTATTATTAATCCCATCACTCAGTACAAAGCATACTACCCGATAGTTTTTCAGACCTGCCACCCTCCCCCTTTTATTAGTTCGCAGTGTCTGTTGTTGCCATCTTTATGTCCAAGAGTATCAAGTGTTCAGCTCTCACTTACACCTGAGAACATGGGTATTTGGTTTTCTGTTATTGCATTAATTTGCATAAGATAATGGCCTGCAGCTGTATTTATGTTGTTGCAAAGGACATGATTTCATTATTTTTTGTGGCTGCATAGTATTCCATGATGTATACGTACCACATTTTCTATACGCAAGCCACTGTCGATGAGCACCTAGGTTGATTTCATGTCTTTGCTATTGTAAATAGTGCTGTGATGAACATAAAAGTGCATGTGTCTTTGTGGCAGAATAATTTGTTTTCTTTTGGGTATATATCCAGTAATAGGATTGCTGGGTCAGGGTAATTCTACTTTAAGTTTGAGAAATCTCCAAACTACTTTCCACAGTGGCTGAACTAGTTTACAGTCCCCCAACAATATATAAGCCATCTCTTTTCTCCCCAGCCTTGCCGGCATCTGTTGCCTTTTGACTTTCTAAATAATAGCCTTTCTGACTGGTGTGAGATGGTATCTCGTGGTTTTAATTTGCATTTCTCTGATGATTAGTGAGGTGAAGCATTGTTTTCATATGTTTTTGGTTACTTGCATGTCTTCATTTCAGAAGTATCTGTTCGTGTCTTTTTTTTTTTTGCCATTTTCTTAGTGGAATTATTTGTTTCTAGCTTGCTTAACTGTTTAAGTTCCATACAGATTCTAGATGTTAGACTTTTGTGGGATGCATAGTTTGTGAATACTTTCTCCCATTCTGTAGGCTGTCTGTTACCTCTATTGATAGTTTCCTTTGCTGTACAGAAGCTTTTTAGTTTAATTAGGCCCCACTTGTAAATTTTTGTTTTTGTTGCAATTGCTTTTGAGGACTTAGTCATAAATTCTTTCCCAAGGCCGATGTCCAGAATAGTGTTTCCTAGATTTTCCCCTCGGATTCTTATAGATTGCAGTCTTACATTTAAATCTTTAATCCATCCAGTTGACTTTTGTATATGGTGAAAGATAGGGGTTCGGTTTCATTCTTCAGCATATGGCTCACCAGTTATCCCAGCACAATTTATCAACTAGGGAGTCCTTTCCTCATTGCTTGTTTTTGTCAACTTTGTTGAAGATCAGATGGCTGTAGGTGTGCAGCTTTATTTCCGAGTTCTATATTCTAGTCCAGTGGTCTATTTGTCTGTTCTTGTACCAGTGCCAGAATATTGTGGTTACTGTGGCCTTGTATAGTTTGAAGCTGGATAATGTGGTGCCTCTGGCTTTGTTCTTTTAGTTTAGGCTTTGGGATCTTTTTTGGTTTCATATGAATTTTAGACTAATCTTTTCTAGTTCTGTGAAAAATGACATTGATAGTTTGATAGGAATAATGTTGAATCTGTAGATTGCTTTGGGGGGTATGACTATTTTAACAGTATTGATTCTTCCTATCCATGAACATGGGATGTTTTTCCATTTGTTTGTGTCATCTACGATCTCTTTTGGTAGTGCTTGGTCATTCTCTTTGTAGAGAGTTTTACCTCCTTGGTTTGATGTATTTCTAGGTAATAAAATGACACAAATATTTTATTTTTCTTTTGTATTTTAGTTTTTTGCAGCTATTGTAAATGTGATTGCATTCTTCATTTGGCTCTCAGCTGAAACATTATTGGTGTATAGAAATGCTACTGATTTTTATACATGATTTTGTATCCTGAAACTTTACTGAAGTCCCTTATCAGTTCCAGGAGCCTTTTGGCAGAGTCTTTAGGATTTTCTGGGTATAGAATCATATCATCAGCAAAAAGAGATAGTTTGATTTATTTTCCTATTTGGATGCCACTTTTTTTTTGTCTTTCCTGATTGCTCTGGCAAGGCCTTCTACTACTATGTTAAATAGGAGTGGTAAGAATAGACATCCTTGCCTTTTTCCAGTTCTAAAGGGAATGCTTCCAGCTTTTGCCCACTCAGTATGTAGCCTGTGGGTTTGTTATAGATGGCTCATTATTTTGAGGCATGTTCCTTCAATGCCTAGTCTTGAGGGTTTTTTAATATGAAGGTATGTTGGATTTTATCAAAAGCTTTTCCCATGTCTATTGAGATGATCATATCTTTTTCAAAAAATTCTGGTTATGTGGTGAATCACATTGATTTGCATATATCAAACCAACCTAGCCTCCCAGGAATGAAGCCTACTTGATCATTGTGATTAACTTTTTGATGTGCTGTTGAATTTGGTTTGCTAGTATTTTGTTGAGGATTTTTGTGTTTATGTTTATCAGGAATATTGGTTTGTAGTTTTCTTTTTTCATTGTTTCTTTACCAGGTGTTGGTATCAGGGTGATGCTGGCTTCATTGAGTGAGTTAAGGAGGAGTCCCTTCTCCTTGATTTATTTGAACAGTTATAGTAGTATTGGTACCAGCTCTTCTTTGTATGTCTGGTAAAATTCAGCTGTGAATCCATCTGGTCTGGAGGTTTTTATTGGTTGGTAGGTTTCTTTTTTTAAATAACTGATTCAAGCTTAGGACTTAATATTGGTTTGTTCAGGGTTTCAATTTCTTTCTAAATCGATCTTGGGAGATTATGTGTTTCTAGGAATTTATCCTAGAAACATAAATTTTCTTTTTTTTCATGCTTATTGAATCTTTATTTTGGCCTATTTGGCATGAAAAATACAATAGTGAATAAACAATAGTTTCTGGGCTAATGGAACATTCTTTAAGAAATATATAACAACCAAAAAATTAAGATGAATGAATGTTATAAAAAAGAAAGTATATGCGACCCTAAGTGATAAGATACAGGGATCTCTTCTAAACTAGAAGGGGGTTCTTTTTTACTGAAACATAATAATTGTACATATTTATGGGATACATGTGATATTTTGATACTGTATTCTCACATGCTATATGAGTTTTGATTTATTTCTAGAAGTTGTAAAATAGATTATTTATTTATTTTTATTATACTTTAAGTTTTGGGATACATGTGCAGAATGTGCAGGTTTGTTCCGTAGGTATACATGTGCCATGGTGGTTTGCTGCACCCATCAACCCATCATCTAGGTTTTAAGCCATGCATTAGCTATTTGTCCTAATGTTATCCCTTCCCTCGTCCCCCAACTCCCTGACAGGCCCTGGTGTGTGATGTTCCCCTCCCTCTGTCCATGTGTTCTCATTGTTCAACTCCCACTTATGAGTGAGAACATGTGGTGCTTGGTTTTCTGTTTCTTTGTTAGTTTGCTGAGAATGATGGTTTCCAGCTTCATCCACATCCCTGCAAAGGACATGAACTCTTCCTTTTTTATGGCTGCATAGTATTCCATGGTGTGTATGTGCCACATTTTCTTTTTCCAGTCTATCATTGATGGGCATTTGGGTTGGCTCCAAGTCTTTGCTATTGTGAATAGTGCTGCAATAAACATATGTGTGCATGTGTCTTTATAGTAGAATGATTTGTAATCCTTTGGGTATATAAACAATAATGGGATTGCTGGGTCAAATGATATTTCTGGTTCTAGATCCTTGGGGAATTGCCACACTGTCTTCCACAATGGTTGAACTAATTCAACTAATTCACACTCCCACCAGCAGTGTAAAATCATTCCTATTTCTCCACAGCCTCTCTAGCATCTGTTGATTCCTGACTTTTTAATGATTGCCTTTCTAACTGGCGTGAGATGGTATCTCATTGTGGTTTTGATTTGCATTTCTCTAATGACCAGTGATGATGAACTTTTTTTCATTTGTTTGTTGGACGCATAAATGTCTTTTTTTGAGAAATGTCTGTTCATATCCTTTGCCCACTTTTTGATGGGGTCGTTTGTTTTTTTCCTGTAAATTTGTTTAAGTTCCTTGTAGATTCTGGATGTTAAACTTTTGCCAGATGGATAGATTGCAAAAATTTACTCCCATTCTGTAGGTTGCCTGTTCACTCTAATAATAGTTTCTTTTGCTGTGCAGAAGCTCTTTAGTTTAATTAGATCCCATTTGTCAATTGTGGCTTTTGTTGCAATTGCTTTTGGCATCTTTGTCATGAAGTCTTTGCTCATGCCTATGTCCTGAATGGTATCGTCTGGGTTTTCTTCTAGGGTTTTTATGGTTTTAGGTCTTACGTTTAAGTCTTTAATCCAGCTTGAGTTAATTTTTATATAAGGTGTAAGGAAGGGGTCCAGTTTCAGTTTTCTGCATATGGTAGCCAGCTTTCCTAGCTCCATTTATTAAATGGGGAATCCTTTCAACATTGCTTGTTTTTGTCAGGTTCGTCAAAGATCAGATGGTTGTGGATGTGTGATGTTATTTCTGAGGCCTCTGTTCTGTCCCATAGGTATTTTATTCTCTTTGTAGCAATTGTGAATGAGAGTTCACTCATGATTTGGCTCTCTGTCTATTATTCGTGTATAGAAATGCTTGTGATTTTTGCACATTGATTTTGTATCCTGAGACTTTGCTGACGTTGCTTATCAGCTTAAGGAGTTTTTGGGCTGAGACAATGGGATTTTCTAAATATACAACCATGTCATCTGCAAACAGAGACAATTTTACTTCCTCTTTTCCTATTTGAATACCCTTTTTATGTTTGTCTTGCCTGATTTCCCTGGCTAGAACTTCCAGTACTATAGAAACATAAATTTTCTACAGTAAAATGTGTGCAAAGATGTGTTCATAATAGTCTCTGGAAATCTGTTTATTTCTGTGGGATCAGTTGTAATGTCATCTTTGTCATTTCTAATTGTGTTTGGATCACCTTTTGTTTTCTTTGTTAATCTAAATAGCGGTATATTGATTTTGTTTATTCTTTCAAAGAAACATCTTTTGCTTTTGTTAATTTCTTTTTGGCTTTTGTGTCTCAGTTTTATGCAGTTCTGATCTGTTTTTAATTATTTATTTTCTTCTACTTGCTTTGGAGTTAGTTTGTTCTTGTTTTTCTAGTTCCTCTAAGTGAGATGTTAGAATGTTAATTTGAGACTGTTCTAACTTTTTGAGGTAGGCATTTAGTGCTATAAACTTTCCTCTTAACACTGCTTTTGGTGTATCTCAGAGATTATGGTATGTTTTGTCTCTGTTTTAATTCATTTCAAAGAATGTTTTTTATTTCTGCCTCAATTTTTTTGTTTACCTAAAATTCTTTCAGGAGCAAGTTGTTTAATTTCCATGTAATTGTGTGGCTTTGAGGGAGCTTCATGGTATTGATTTCGATTTTCATTCCACTGTGGTTCATGACTATGATTGGTATGATTTCAATTTTTTAAAAATTTATTGACACTTGCTTTATGACTGAGGGTGTGATTGATCCTGCAGTATGTTCTGTGTGCAGACAAAAAGAGTAGATATTCTGTGGTTGATGGGTGAAATATTCTGTCAGTGTCTCTTAGGTCCAGTTGGTCAATTGAACTGCAGAATTTCTGTTAGTTTTCTGCCTTAATGATCTGTCTAATGCTGGCAATGGTGTGTTGAAGTCCTCTACTATTGTTTTATGGCTGTCTGTCTTTTCATAGATCTAAAAGTACTTGTTTCATGAATTTGAGTGCTCCATTGTTGGGTGTATATGTATTTAGGATACATGAGCCATCTTGTTGAATTGAAGCCCTTATCATTATGTAATGCCCTTCCTTGGTCTTTTTTACTGTTGATTTAAAGTCTGTTTTATCTAGGATTGGTCTTGCTCTTTTTTGTGTTCTATTTGCACAGTAGATCTTCAACACTTTACTTTGAGCCTATGAATGTTATTATATGTGAGATGGATCTCTTGGAGACAGCAGATGGATTTTCTTTTCAAACTGCCACTCTGTGCCTTTTAAGTGAGGGCATTTAGACCATTTACAGTCAAGGTTAATATTGAGATGTGTGGTTTTGATCCTATCATGAAGTTGTTAGCTGGTTCCTTGGTAGTTTTTATTGCATGGGTTTTTTAAGGGTTTGGAGGCTATATACTTAAGTGTGCTTCTGTGGTAGCAGATATTACTCTTTTGTTTCCATGTTTAGAACTCTTTGAAGGATCTCTTGTAAAGCTGATCTAGTGTCAATAAATTTCCTTAGCTTTTGCTTCTCTGGAAAATATTTTATTTCTTCTTCACTTATGAAGCTTGGTTTGGCAGGATATGAAATTTTTGGTTGAAATTTTTTTTCTTTAAGCATGATAAAAATAGGCTCCCAATCACCCCTGGCTTATGAGGTTTCTGTTGAGACATCCGCTGTTAGTCCCTTTGTATGTGATCTGACCTCTTTCTCCAGCTGCCTTTAAGATTTTTTCTTTGGTGTAGACCTTGGACATTCTGGTTACAATACACCTTGGTGATATTCTTTTTGTATAGTATCTCACAAGTGTTCTGTAGATTTCTTATATCTGGATATTTACTTCTGTAGCAAGACTAGGAAAATAATATTGAATTGTTCCCTCAAATATATTTTCCGGGTTGTTTGCTTTTCCTCCGTTTTTTTCAGGAATGGTGATAATTTATAGGTTTAGTTAGTTTAAATTATCTCATATTTCTCAAAGTCTGTTCATTTTCAAAAATTATTTTTCTTTATTTGTGTCTGACTGAGTTAGTTCAAAAGACTAGCCTTTAAGCTCTGAAATTCTTCTGCTTGGTTCAGTCTATTGAGAAATCGTTCAATTGTATTTTGAAATTCCTTAAGTGAGTTTTTAAATTCCAGAAGTTATGACTGATTTCTTTTTAAGATGTTTATCTCTTCCTGCATTTCCCAGATTGCTTTAGGACTTACTTTGTGTTGATTTTCAGCCTTAACTCAGATCTCCTTGAGCTTCTTTGCAATTCATGCTTTGAATTCTTCCTCTGTCATTTCTTAGTTTCCATATTCATTAGGGACAATTGCTGGAGACGTTAGTGTGATCCTTTAGTGGTGTTATTACATTCAGATTTTTCATTGTGCTAGAATTCTTGCAATGGTTCCTTCTCATCTGGAGATGCTGCACTTATAATTTTTGTAACTATTTTCCTCCAGGTAGGATTTTTTCTTTTTCTTCCCCTATGGTATTATTGTTTCTTTCTTCTTTCCCTTTCCCTTACTCCCTAGGGTGTGACTGTAGAGAGTGCTGGGTAGGGTCTCTTGACTTTGCTTTTATAGCCCTAGGCACTTCTGTTGGCAGATTTTATACTGGGCTGTGGAGTTCAACCCACAAGCCAGTAGAATGGTGCTTTTTGTAAGAGCTGCCTATGGCCAATGCATCTGGGTATATACCTGATCTTTGTTTACAGGGAATCTCTCTGTTGCCTTAGGCAAAAGGCTGATCCTTGGAGTGAACGTGGTCCAAGTTCCCTTAACGCTCTGGGGTGGGGGGCAAGATATGTAGGGTTGGACCTGGTAGGTCCATTTACAAGTCCCTTGATGGCAGGCACAAGTACCAGTGCCAATGGGGAATCCAGTGGACAGCCACCAAGTGCCTAGAAGTGTGTCTAGGCGTGAAGCTGAGAAATCTCCTTGGCCCCAAGTTCTCTGTGTGGGGATGGGGGTGGACTAAAGTCCTAATCCAGAAGATTGGGTGCTTCTGATGCCTAGAGATCTGTCTGGGCTTGAAACAAAGAGGGCCCCTATGCACCCAGATCATTGCACAGGAAGGGTGGAGTGGTTCAGCCTGCCAGTCTAGACAAGCAGGTGCTTTGGATGCCTGAAGGTCTGCCTGGGTGTAGAGTTGAGATGGCCCAGTTGCACCATGGTCTATGCACAGGAAGAGTGCGGTGGGTGAAGCTGCTGTTCCACGTGAGTGAGTGCTCCAAATGCCAGGAGATCTGCCTGGGTGTGAAGTGGAACTTCTCCTCCCCCCATTCCCCCATACCCCACACAGGATCCCTGCACAGGAAGGGTGGGGTGACTGAGACTGCTAGTTCATGCAAGCAGTTGCTCCACATATCTGGAGATCTGCCTACATGTGGAGTGGAGAGGGCTTCACTGCAGCACAATCTATGCACAGGAAGGCTGGAGGGGTTCAGGTGGCTGATCCGATCCAGGTGACGGGGTGGTCTAAATACCTGGAGATTTGCCTGGGTGTGGATCAGAGAGGACTCCACTGTACCGTAATCTCAGGAGAGCAGGCTGGGGCACCCAACAGTAGTACATGGAGACTGGTTCCAAGTCACCAATCTGGCTGTAGCTGCAAGTCTTATTGTCCAGGAGAAACTGCAGCTGTAGCAGCTCTCCTGCCCCAGGCCCGCCACAGTGGAGAGCACAGTTCTAATGCCTACTGCTGAGGTGATTTTCACAGTTCTGGCTGTGGAGGCCCCTACCCCACTTCAGAGTAGGCACTCCAATCTCTGGCCTGAGACCAAAATACCAGTGAGGCCATCCTGCCAGATTGCCAAATAATGGCTGACATTGTATGAACCAGGATAAAAAATGGCATCCTGCTCTTGTTCCCAGGTCTGGTAAAATGGCTTCAGGTTTTCCCAGTGTCTTTCGCTCACAGCATCTCCATTTTCATCCCAAGATAGCTCCAGGGCTTGGGAGAAACAAACTGCTCTCCTCTGGCCTTGGTTACTCAAATCCCCATTGGAAAGGTGAGTCACAGAAGGAGGCTGTCTGCCTCTTTTGTGTGGTGGGGCTTCATTCACTTTTTAAAATTATTATTATACTTTAAGTTTTAGGGTACATGTGCACAACGTGCAGGTTTGTTACATATGTATACATGTGCCATGTTGGTGTGCTGCACCCATTAACTCCTCATTTAACATTAAGTATATCTCCTAATGCTATCACTTCCCCCTCCTCCCTCACCAAAACAGTCCCGGGAGTGTGATGTTCCCCTTCCTGTGTCCATGTGTTCTCATTGTTCAATTCCCACCTATGAGTGAGAACATAAACTAAAGAGCTTCTGCACAGCAAAAGAAACTATCATTAAAGTGAACAGGCAACCTACAGAATGGGAGAAAATTTTTGCAATCTACCCAGCTGATAAAGGTCTAATATCCAGTATCTACAAGGAACTTAAACAAATTTACAAGAAAAAAAGAACAAACGAGAAATCCCATCAAAAATTGGGCAAAGGATATGAATAGGCACTTCTCAAAAGAAGACATCTATGCAGCCAACAAACAAATGAAAAAAAGCTCATCATCACTGGTCATTAGAGAAATGCAAATCAAAACCACAATGAGATATCATCTCATGCCAGTTAGAATGGTGATCATTAAAGAGTCAGGAAACAACAGATGCTAGCGAGGCTGTGGAGAAATAGGAACACTTTTACACTGCTGGTGGGAGTGTGAATTAGTTCAACCATTTGTGGAAGACAGTGTGGCAATTCCCCAAGAATCTAGAACCAGAAATACCATTTGACCCAGCAATCCCATTATTTGGTATATACCCAAAGGAATATAAATTACTCTACTATAGAGACACATGCGCATGTATTTTTATTGCAGCACTATTTACAATAGCAAAGACCTGGAACCAACCCAAATGCCCATCAATCACAGACAGGAAAAAGAAAATGTGGCACATACACACCATGGAATACTATGCAGCCATAAAAAAGGATGAGTTCATGTCCTTTGAAGGGACATGGATGAAGCTGGAAGCCATCATTCTCAGCAAACTAACACAGAAACAGAAAACCAAACACCGCATGTTCTCACTCATAAGTGGGAGTTGAACAATGAGAACATATGAACACAGGGAGGGGAACATCACACACTGGGGCCTGTCAGGGGGTGGGAGGAAAGGGGAGGGAGAGCATTAGGACAAACACCTAATCCATGCATGGCTTAAAACCTAGATGACAGGTTGATGGGTGCAGCAAACCACCATGGCACATGTATACCTATGGAACAAACCTGCACATTCTGCACACATATCCCAGAACTTAAAGTAAATTTTTTTTTAAAAAAGCACTTCTGAAGACATGTTGTTTTAAAAACAGGAAATAGGGTGTTTATGATTGTAATCTCATTTGTATTTTCTTTTTCTCTGTCAGTATATTCTATATGCAAGTGAAACTGCGTTGGTTATATGTGGGTAAGTTTCCAAGGAAGCCCTATTGACACTGAGGAATTTTCTCTAGTGTGTTGGTCAGATTTTAATTTCAAGCAAAGGCTTTTAAAAAAACTTCTGAAACAAGAATATATTTATCTAAGGTAAGAAAGGAGCTATTATATACCTAATGGGGATATAATTTGATAGGCTATCATTTAGAAATCTTAGGTAGGGTGTTAAAGATGAAACTGCTTTGGTGATTTTTTAAAAGAAAACTATGATAGCATCATACATCTTCTGCTAGTTATTGAAGGTATTGCAGATGCCATTTATATGAGACCATTTATTTGACTCAAATTTGTTTTGTTATTGTCTTTTTTTCCCATAATACTATTAAATTGGAAATTAAATAGTTCCTTGGATATCCACTTAAGTAGACTGAAGAGTTTGTACCAGTATGGAAATACGAGCAAGTTTCTACTATGGGGATTAAAATATTTGCCCAAATCCAATAATGCATGTGACAGAATGAGCAAGCTGTCTTCTCTCCTTGCTTTCCCAAATACCTCCTGAAGAGATTCATTCAAAGGTGATTACAGGGCTGTAAATCTGTGATGAGATGGCCTTCCAGAGAATATGTGTGTGTGTGTGTGTGTGTGTGTGTGTGTGTGTGTGTGTGTAAGAGAGATAGAGCTTGTGACCTAGTGTTGGTGAATACCTTTGAGGTGTGAAACGTTACACCAACTCCTTACCCCTCTCCACCACCACTATGGTGTTCCTATAGTCAATCAAGCCAAGGAAAAGGTGAATGATCAGACACTTTGTGTTTGAGAATCTAAAAAAAGTCACTGGCCTGCAAAGGGGAAGGCACTGCTTCTACAAGGAGTGGAAGCTAAGTGCTTGGAGGCCACCTTGAGTCTGAGAGATAACTGTGTCTATGAATGGAAGCAGGGGAAACCTTGTCTAAATGGGCATCTGGTCAGTGTGGGGCAGTAGCAGAATACAGGACCTCATCCGCTGCAGCAGATCAGGCACCACATTGCCTCTGTGTGCACTTTTTCTACAATAGGAAAAGTTGTCATGTGATTTAGGGACTACTGTATTGTAGACTGAGAAACGTTAGAACACCATGTGTTGGGGTCACAGGGAATGTTATGAATCATTCTACAATGATCCCAGTGTCTGAGGGGGTTGAAGAATGGGGTAGCAGGATATCAAAGCATCTCTTAGATCAAGGACAATCATCATCAAGCAAAATATGCATCTAAGATTTGGGATAGGGAAAGGAAGCATACAGACATACAATGCAGGCAGGTCTTTATCACAGAACCTTGCCTTACTGATGGATACAGAAGTGAGGATACATTATGTTTAATTAATGAAGAAAACAAACACAGCAGTGTTTGTATATTAGTTTTCAATTGCTATATAACAAATCAACACCAGTTTAGCAGCTTCCAAAATACCTATTTATTATCTCATAATTTTTGTTGGTTAGGCACCATGTGTGGCTTTACTGTACCCTCCGCTTAGGATCTCATGAGGCTGAAATCAAGGTGTTGGCTGAGGTCCTGGTTTCATCTGAGACTTGGGATCCTCTTCCAGGCTTCTAGGTTGTTGGCAGTATAGTGGCCAAGGGTAATGTTCCCCTTAGCCCCTTGAAGGTTCGCTGAAAAATCGACTCATAAAAGCCTATTTACAGAAGAAAAGGCATACAAATTTATTTAACATGTAAGTAAACACGGGAGCCTTCAGAATGGGGGCAATTTTCCATTTTTATGCCTAGGTTCAGCAAATTATGGACAGCTGTGTCGAAATAGGATTGGACAAAAAGGGTACAATCAAATGCTAATAAAGTGAATGGGAAACTCAGCAAGGCCTGTCTGTCTAGATTCTTCTTGGCTTCTCTGTGCAGTATTCCTTCCTTCTGGGTATGAGGCAGAACCCTTTCTGAAATGGGCGTCTTATCATCCACAGTCAAACAAGGTAAGTCAGATAATTTCTTTATGGCCAGTTTTTACGTAGACAGGGCAGAGGGAAAGTTAGAGTAACATTTTTAGGTTTATGGCTGCCTTTGGGGGAAAGGAGTTCTGGTTTCTATGGATAGCCTCAGGGGAGAATGGGACTGAGAGACAGGAGGGTAGGAGGTCAGAGAAGAACTTTTCCTTTCCAGACTGCGTTTGAGGTTTCGTTCTGGGATATTGTTTTCTGAGCCCCAACAGCAGAATTCAGTTCTTATAGTTGGAGGACTGCAGCCCTAAGTGGCCCTTTTCACAGCATAGCATTATATTTCTACAAATCCAACAGGAGAGCATCTGTGCTGCTTTGAATCTCTCAGGGAAGGCCAGCACCCTCTTATCAAGAGTTCACCTGATTAGGTCAGGCCCACTCAGGATAATCTCCCTTTTGATTAACTCAGAGCCAAGTGACTAGGGACCTTCATTACATCTGTGTAATCCCCTCACGTTTGTTATTCAATGTAATCTAATTACAGGAAAGAAATCGTATTGTGTTTATAAATCCCTTATCTGTGAAAAGAGAGGAAATTGTACGGATGATTCCAGGGGTCTGCCATCTTGGGGACCATCTTAGGAGGATGCCTAACACAGTTGGAGATGAAAGCAGCTAAAGAATAACGAATTCTTCTTGGATTCCACCAGGCTTTATTCTAGTCCAATTTCCTCAACTACAAACAACTATAAACTCTATCTGGAGGAGAGTATTGAATGAATTAGTTTGAAAAATAAAGAAAAACAACTTCTCAAAAATATATGTATAGAGAGCAATCAAGGGAAAGGAAAAATGAAAACAGGATAGCACATGGAAGACAACGGAAAAGATATGCTGCTGACTCAGACACAGTTACAAAAGTGGCCTCATTTTTGCTCTAAGGTTTCCAGCAGCTAAAGAAGGAAACATGACCACATTCATCCCCTGTATACAAGATACCAGATGTTTAGTAGAAACTGTGTTTTAAAACTCAGGTGAGTGTGCAGAATGGTGAAGCCCTCGCACCAATGCCCTGTAAGGAACATGATTCTAAAGGCCAAACAATTAAATTAATACAGAATTCTCTCTCCTTGTTTGATTTTATATAGGAAAAACTTCTAAAAGTAAAATGGGTGGCTTCATATTCTCCTGACATTTTTTTTTGGTGAATATTTCTTAATTTTTACAAAAAGTGAGCACAGGGAGTTTGATATTATGTTCTTTAGAAAGATTCTTCCATTTCGTTATTCCATTCATTTTCTCCTGATTTGTCAGATGTCTCTTGACTTTTCTTTTCCCCCTTTCTAACCTGGATTCTGTGATCCGGCCACTTGCCAGTATCCTCCAGGATCTTGCTTTCGCTTGCTCTTCACTGCAGATTCATGGCCTGTGAACTTGGCTAAACCTTCATCTTCTCACATGTTCCTAGTCAATTCTCACTTACAATTTCCACAAGAGAAAGGAAAAGTCACTCAGCAATATTCCACTCAGCAATATTTTGCACTGGAAGTTTTGTGCATATCCTTGCTTACTTATTATGCAATATATACGCAAACATAGATGCACAAATCTACACAAATCTATATTTAGATTTAAATTCTGATATTTAGATTTAAATTAATATATATTTAGATTTAAATTTTGATATCTATCAGAATGGAATCATACTACGTAAACTCTTTTGCTACCTGGAACTTTCATTTAACAATGGAGAGTTTCCATATCAACAAATATGGAAAATCATTAGTAATGGCTATGTGATATTCTATTATTTTAATGAAGTATAATATATTTAACCAAAATTTTGCTTTGGGCTGGGTACAGTGGCTCACACCTGTAATCCCAGCACTTTGGGAGGCCAAGGTAGGAAATTACTTGAGCCCAGGAGTTCGAGAGCAGCCTAGGCAACATAGTGAGACCCCGTCTCTACAAAAAATTAAAACGACTGGACATGATGGTGCTCACCTGCAGTTTCAGCTACTCCGGAGGCTGAGGCAAGGAGAATTGCTTGAACTCAGGAGGTCAAAGCTGCAGCGAGCCATGATCATGTAACTGCACTCCAGCATGGGTGACAGAGCAAGACCTTGGCTCAAAAAAAAATTTTTTTCTTTTTATTTAGAACATTTCCAAGTTTTTTCTATTAAAACAATGCTGCAGACAAGTCCTATTCTTTGTGCACTTGTTTGACTGATAGAATACATTCCTTGAAGTTGAATAAGTGCATCAAAGATATGTACCTTATAAGGATGTTGATACATATTGTCAAATTTTCCTCCAGAAAGTTTATACCAATTTACTCCCATGACAGGCTGAATAATAAACCCCCTTCTCCAAAGATGTCCACATCTGAATCCCCAGAACCTGTGAATATGTTACCTTACATTACAAAAGGAACTTTGAAGATATGATTACGTTAGGGATTTTGAGACGGGGAGACTATCCCATACTATCTGGGTGGGCGCAGTGTAGTCACAAGGGTTCTTATAAAAGGGAGGCAGGAGAGTCAGAGTCAGAGGGAAACAGGTTGGAGTGATAAAGGAGGGGTCAGGAGCCAAGAATCAGAGCAGACTCTAAATGCTGGAAAAGGTGAGGAAATGGATTCTCCTCTGGAGCCTCCAGAAGAAACAGCCTGGCCCATCTATTTTAGACTTCTGACTTCAGAACTGTAAGAGAATAAATTTGTGTTGCTTTAAGTCATGAAGTTGTGGGTAAATTGTCACAGTAGCAATAGGAAACTTATATAGTCCCCAAAAGAGTATATGACAGTTCTTACTTTTCCACATCCACACCATCACACTATTGTCATTCCTTTTCACCTGTTGTTTATTCTGAGTAAAAAGTGGTAGCTCATAGTTTCAACTTGTATTTTATAGAATATTATTCAATTTGAAAAATTTTCAATGTTTATTTGCCATTTTAATTCTTTCTTTGGTCAGTTGCCCAGTCATATCCTTTATCTGTGTTTCTATTTGAATGTGTATTTTCTTCTGCATTAATTTGTAATGGTTTATTATGTACAGAGAATATGTTGCAATTTTTTTTCTGATATTTTATTTGTCTCTTGTTTAAAGTGTTTCCTCATATTTAAAGTGGTTCCATTTTATTTATTATTATTATTATTATACTTCAAGTTTTAGGGTACATGTGCACAATATGCAGGTTTGTTACATATGTATACATGTGCCATATTGGTGTGCTGCACCCATTAACTCGTCATTTAGCATTAGGTGTATCTCCTAATGCTGTCCCTCCCCCCTCCCCCCACCCCACAGCAGCCCCCGGAGTGTGATGTTCACCTTCCTGTGTCCATGTATTCTCATTGTTCAATTCCCACCTATGAGTGAGAACATGCGGTGTTTGCTTTTTTGTCCTTGCGATAGTTTGCTGAGAGTGATGGTTTCCAGCTTCATCCATGTCCCTACAAAGGACATGAACTCATCATTTTTTATGGCTGCATAGTATTCCATGGTGTATATGTGCCACATTTTCTTAATCCAGTCTATCATTGTTGGACATTTGGGTTGGTTCCAAGTCTTTGCTATTGTGAATAGTGCTGCAACAAACATACGTGTGCATGTGTCTTTATAGCAGCATGATTTATAGTCCTTTGGGTATATACCCAGTAATGGGATAGCTGGGTCAAATGGTATTTCTAGTTCTAGATCCCTGAGGAATCGCCACACTGACTTCCACAATGGTTGAACTAGTTTACAGTCCCACCAACAGTGTAAAAGTGTTCCTATTTCTCCACATCCTCTCCAGCACCTGTTGTTTCCTGACTTTTTAATGATCGCCATTCTAACTGGTGTGAGATGGTATCTCATTGTGGTTTTGATTTGCATTTCTCTGATGGCCAGTGATGATGAGCATATTTTCATGTGTTTTTTGGCTGCATAAATGTCTTCTTTTGAGAAGTGTCTGTTCATATCCTTTGCCCACCTTTTGATGGGGTTGTTTGTTTTTTTCTTGTAAATTTGTTTGAGTTCATTGTAGATTCTGGATATTAGCCCTTTGTCAGATGAGTAAGTTGCAAAAATTTTCCTCCATTTTGTAGGTTGCCTGTTCACTCTGATGGTAGTTTCTTTTGCTGTGCAGAAGCTCTTTAGTTTAATTAGATCCCATTTGTCAACTTAGGCTTTTGTTGCCATTGCTTTTGGTGTTTTAGACATGAAGTCCTTGCCCATGCCTATGTCCTGAATGGTATTGCCTAGGTTTTCTTCTAGAGTTTTTATGGTTTCAAGTCTGACATGTAAGTCTTTAATCCATCTTGAATTAATTTTTGTATCAGGTGTAGGGAAGGGATCCAGTTTCAGCTTTCTACATATGGCTAGCCAGTTTTCCCAGCACCATTTATTAAATAGGGAGTCCTTTCCCCATTTCTTGTTTTTGTCAGGTTTGTCAAAGATCAGATGGTTGTAGATATGTAGCATTACTTCTGAGGGCTCTGTTCTGTTCCATTGATCTATATCTCTGTTTTGGTACCAGTACCATGCTGTTTTGGTCACTGTAGCCTTGTCATATAGTTTGAAGTCAGGTAGCGTGATGCCTCCAGCTTTGTTCTTTTGGCTTAGGATTGACTTGGCGATGTGGGCTCTTTTTTGGTTCCATATGAACTTTAAAGTAGTTTTTTCCAATTCTGTGAAGAAAGTCATTGGTAGCTTGATGGGGATGGCATTGAATCTATAAATTACCTTGGGCAGTATGGCCATTTTCATGATAATTGATTCTTCCTACCCATGAGCGTGGAATGTTCTTCCATTTGTTTGTATCCTCTTTTATTTCATTGAGCAGTGGTTTGTAGTTCTCCTTGAAGAGGTCCTTCACATCCCTTGTAAGTTGGATTCCTAGGTATTTTATTCTCTTTGAAGCAATTGTGAATGGGAGTTCACTCATGATTTGGCTCTCTGTTTGTCTGTTATTGGTGTATAAGAATGCTTGTGATTTTTGTACATTGATTTTATATGCTGAGACTTTGCTGAAGTTGCTTATCAGCTTAAGGAGATTTTGGGCTGAGACAATGGGGTTTTCGAGATATACAGTCATGTCATCTGCAAACAGGGACAATTTGACTTCCTCTTTTCCTAATTGAATACCCTTTATTTCCTTCTTCTGCCTAATTGCCCTGGCCAGAACCTCCAACACTATGTTGAATAGGAGTGGTGAGAGAGGGCATCCCTGTCTTGTGCAAGTTTTCAAAGGGAATGCTTCCAGTTTTTGCCCATTCAGTATGATATTGGCTTTGGGTTTGTCATAGATAGCTGTTATTATTTTGAGATACATCCCATCAATACCTAATTTATTGAGAGTTTTTAGCATGAATGGTTGTTGAATTTTGTCAAAGGCCTTTTCTGCATCTATTGAGATAATCATGTGGTTTTTGTCTTTGGTTCTGTTTATATGCTGGATTACATTTATTGATTTGTGTATGTTGAACCAGCCTTGCATCCCAGGGATGAAGCCCACTTGATCATGGTGGATAAGCTTTTTGATGTGCTGCTGGATTCAGTTTGCCAGTATTTTTTTTGAGGATTTTTGCATCAATGTTCATCAAGGATATTGGTATAAAATTCTTTTTTGGTTGTGTCTCTGCCAGGCTTTGGTATCAGGATGATACTGGCCTCATAAAATGTGTTAGGGAGGATTCCCTCTTTTTCTATCAATTGGAATAGTTTCAGAAGGAATGGTACCAGTTCCTCCTTGTACCTCTGGTAGAATTCGGCTGTGAATCCATCTCGTCCTGGACTTTTTTTGGTTGGTAAGCTATTGATTATTGCCACAATTTCAGAGCCTTTTATTGGTGTATTCAGATTCAACTTCTTCCTGGTTTAGTTTTGGGAGGGTGTATGTGTCGAGCAATTTATCACTTTCTTTTAGATTTTCTAGTTTATTTGCGTAGATGTATTTGTAGTATTCTCTGATGGTAGTTTGTATTTCTGTGGGATCGGTGGTGCTATCCCCTTTATCATTTTTTATAGCATCTATTTGATTCTTCTCTCTTTTCTTCTTTATTAGTCTTGCTAGCGGTCTATTGATTTTGTTGATCTTTTCAAAAAACCAGCTCCTGGATTCATTAATGTTTTGAAGGGTTTTTTGTGTCTCTATTTCCCTCAGTTCTGCTCTGATTTTAGTTATTTCTAGCCTTCTGCTAGCTTTTGAATGTGTTTGCTCTTGCTTCTCTAGTTCTTTTAATTGTGATGTTAGGGTGTCCATTTTGGATCTTTCCTGCTTTCTCATGTGGGCATTTAGTGCTATAAATTTCCCTCTACACACTGCTTTGAATGTGTCCCAGAGATTCTGGTATGTTGTGCCTTTGTTGTCGTTGGTTTCAAAGAACATCTTTATTTCTGCCTTTATTTTGTTATGTAGCCAGTAGTCATTCAGGAGTGGGTTGTTCAGTTTCCATGTAGTTGAGTGGTTTTGAGTGAGTTTCTTAATCCTGAGTTCTGGTTTGATTGCACTGTGGTCTGAGAGAGAGTTTGTTATAATTTCTGTTCTTTTACCTTTGCTGAGCAGTGCTTTACTTCCAACTATGTGGTCGATTTTGGAATAGGTGTGGTGTGTTGCTGAAAAAAATGTCTGTTCTGTTGATTTGGGGTGGAGAGTTCTGTAGATGTCTATGAGGTCCACTTGGTGCAGAGCTGAGTTCAATTCCTGGGTATCCTTCTTAACTTTCTGTCTCGTTGATCTGCCTAATATTGACAGTGTGGTGTTAAAGTCTCCCATTATTATTGTGTGGGAGTCTAAGTCTCTTTGTAGGTCACTAAGGACTTGCTTTATGAATCTGGGTGCTCCTGTATTGGGTGCATATATATTTAGGATAGTTAGCTCTTCTTGTTGAATTGATCCCTTTACCATTACGTAATGGCCTTCTTTGTCTCTTTTGATCTTTGTTGGTTTAAAGTCTATTTTATCAGAGACTAGGATTGCAACCCCTGCCTTTTTTTGTTTTCCATTTGCTTGGTAGATCTTCCTCCATTCCTTTATTTTGAGCCTATGTGTGTCTCTGCACGTGAGATGGGTTTCCTGAATACAGCACACTGATGGGTCTTGACTCTTTACCCAATTTGCCAGTCTGTGTCTTTTAATTTGAGCATTTAGCCCATTTACATTTAAAGTTAATATTGTTATGTGTGAATTTGATCCTGTCATTATGATGTTAGCTGGTTATTTTGCTCGTTCATTGATGCAGTTTCTTCCTAGCCTTGATGGTCTTTACATTTTGGCATGTTTTTGCAGTGGCTGTTACCGGTTGTTCCTTTCCATGTTTAGTGCTTCCTTCAGGAGCTCTTTTAGGGTGGGCCTGTTGGTGACAAAATCTCAGCATTTGCTTGTCTGTAAAGTATTTTATTTCTCCTTCACTTATGAAGCTTAGTTTGGCTGGATATGAAATTCTGGTTTGAAAATTCTTTTCTTTAAGAATGTTGAATATGGGCCCCCACTGTCTTCTGGCTTGTAGAGTTTCTGCTGAGAAATCAGCTTTTAGTCTGTTGGGCTTCCCTTTGTGGGTAACCCGACCTTTCTCTCTGGCTGCCTTAACATATTTTCCTTCATTTCAACTTTGGTGAATCTGACAATTATGTATCTTGGAGTTACTCTTCTCAAAGAGTATCTTTGTGGCGTTCTCTGTATTTCCTGAATCTGAATGTTGGCCTGCCTTGCTAGATTGGGGAAGTTCTCCTGGATAATATCCTGCAGAATGTTTTCCAACTTGGTTCCATTCTCCCCGTCACTTTCAGGTACACCAATCAGATGTAGATTTGGTCTTTTCACATAGTCCCATATTTCTTGGAGGCTTTGTTCATTTCTTTTTATTCTTTTTTCTCTAAACTTCCCTTCTCACTTCATTTCATTCATTTCATCGTCCATCACTGATACCCTTTTTTCCAATTGTTCACACCGGCTCCTGAGGCTTCTGCGTTCTTCACTTATTTCCCGAGCCTTGGCTTTCAGCTCCATCAGCTCCTTTACAGACTTCTCTGCATTAGTTATTCTAGTTATCCATTCATCTAATTTTTTCAGTTTTTAACTGCTTTGCCATTGGTTTGAATTTCCTCCTGTAGCTTGGAGTAGTTTGACCGTCTGAAGCCTTCTTCTCTCAACTTGTCAAAGTCATTCTCCGTCCAGCTTTGTTCTGTTGCTGGTGAGGAGCTGTGTTCCTTTGGAGGAGGAGAGGTGCTCTGCTTTTTAGAATTTCCAGTTTTTCTGCTCTGTTTTTTCCCCATCTTTGTGGTTTTATCTACTTCTGGTCTTTGATGATGGTGTTGTACAGAAGGGTTTTTGGTGTGGATGTCTTTTCTGTTTATTAGTTTTCCTTCTACCAGACAGGACCCTCAGCTGCAAGTCTGTTGGAGTTTGCTAGTGGTCTATTCCAGATGCTGTTTGCCTGGGTATCAGCAGTGGTGGCTGCAGAACAGTGGTGGCTGTAGAACAGCGGATCTTGGTGAACCACAAATGCTGCTGTCTGATCGTTCCTCTGGAAGTTTTGTCTCAGAGGAGTACCCGGCCATGTGAGGTGTCAGTCTGCCCCTACTGGGGGATGCCTCCCAGTTAGGCTGCTTGGGGGTCAGGGACCCACTTGAGGAGGCAGTCTGCCCGTTCTCAGATCTCCAGCTGCCTGCTGGGAGAACCACTACTCTCTTCAAAGCTGTCAGACAGGGACATTTAAGTCTGCAGAGGTTACTGCTGTCTTTTTGTTTGTCTGTGCCCTGCACCCAGAGGTGGAGCCTACAGAGGCAGGCAGGACTCCTTGAGCTGTGGTGGGCTCCACCCAGTTCGAGCTTCAGGGGTGCTTTGTTTACCTAGTCAAGCCTGGGCAATGGCAGGCGCCCCTCCCACAGCCTCGCACTGCCGCCTTGCAGTTTGATCTCAGACTGCTGTGCTAGCAATCAGCAAGACTCCGTGGGCGTAGGACCCTCCAAGCCAGGTGCAGGATATAATCTCCTGGTGTGCCGTTTTTTAAGCCTGTTGGAAAAGCGCAGTATCAGGGTGGGAGTGACCCAATTTTCCAGGTGCCATCTGTCACCCCTTTCTGTCACTAGGAAAGGGCACTCCCTGACCCCTTGTGCTTCCCGAGTGAGGCAATGCCTCGCCCTGCTTCAGCTCGTGCATGGTGTGCTGCACCCACTGTCCTGCACCCACTGTCTGGCACTCCCCAGTGAGATGAAGTTGGTACCTCAGTTGGAAATGCAGAAATCACCCATCTTCTGCGTCGCTCATGCTGGGAGCTGTAGATGGGAGCTCTTCCTATTCGGCCATCTACATCCTCTTTCTTACTAAGCAAGGGGAAAAAGGGTTCCATTTTAATTGTCATGTTTGGAATGTTTTTCCCTAAATTTATCAAAGTATTTATTTGTTTTTTAGTACTTTCATGTTTTTATTTTAAAGATAGCCCAATGCAAGGATGCAGAGAATAGGGAATATTTATACACTGTTGATAAAATATAAATTAGGACAACCTCAATGGAAAATTGTATGAAGATTTCTCAAGGAACTAAAAATAGAACAACCATACTATCTAACAATCCTACTACTGGGTAACTACCTAAAGGAAAATAAATCATTTTATTAAAAAGGCACCTGCACTTGTATATTTATTGCAGCACTATTCACAATAGCAAAGATATAGAATCAACCTATGTGTCCACCAGTAGACTATTGGATAAAGAAAATGTGGTATATAAACACAATCAAATGCTATGCCGCCATAAAAACAATGAAATCATGTCTTTTGCAGCAATGTGGGTGGAACCAGAGGCCATTTTCTTAAGTGAAGCAACTCAGACACAGAAAGACAAGTACCGCATATTCTAACTTATAAGAGGGAACTGAATAATGTGTGCACTTGGAAGTAGAGAGTGGAATGTTAGACAGTGGAGGATCTAAAGGGTGAGGGATGTGGGAAGGAGGTGGATGATGAGAAATTACTTAATGGGTACCATGTACATTACTTCAGTGATGGGTACACTAAATGCCTTGACTTCATCACTATGCAATATATAACAAAATTATACTTGTACTCATAAATGTATACAAATTTTAAAAAGTACCCATAAGTGTACACAAATTTTAAAAAGTAAAGATAGCCAACGCATTTCAAAGTGTATAAAATATTCATTCATATGGTTTCATATCCCATATTACAACTAATTTTTAAGCAAATCACTTAAAGTTTGTTGTAGTGTGAAAGAAGGATACGCAACAGTTGTCCAAAGATTATTAAAATACTCCTTCTTCAACTATATAGCTGTGTGATTGTGGCTTATTTTTATATTTAAATCTCACAGCTGTTTTCCTCTTCATCCAAATTTGTGGGGCCCCAGTTACTTGTTCTTACTTTATTTTTTCTTTACAGGCAGTATTTCACTCCATTGCCCAGGCTGGAGTGGATTAATGCCTAGCTGACTTTTAAAATTCTTTTAGAGAGGGGCCGGGGAGAAGAAGTCTTGCTATGTTGCCCAGGGTGGTCTTGAACTTCTGGCCTCAAGCAACCCTCCCACCTCAGCCACCTGAGTAGCTAGGATTATAGGCATGAGCCACTTCTCCTGGCTTGTGAAATTCAAGTTCAATTTTTTGCAAGGCTACTTCTAAGGTGGGATCGTGAACATTCAACAGGAGGTATGTATTATCTGTTTGCCTCTCTTGGCACCCTATGGAAGAGTCTATCACAGTTTTATTATACTTCATTGCAGTTTTATATGTAGTTGCCTCTCTCCCTCTCAAGGCTGTAAAGTCTTTGAAGACAGTGCCAGTGTCCTCAGCATCTAGCTTAATGTCTGGCACGGTGAGCAAATAAATCAAGGATGCTCCTATGAGATTTATCATGTCATATAGCGTAATTTTTACCAACCCCTCCAGGAAAGTTAGTTGCAAAATATTTTCTTAAATAATTAAGGGAGATAAGCTGTTGTATACCTGTTGGAAAAGCAATTTAAGTTTGGACAACTTCTCTTCCAAAAATGACAATGAGGGCTTAAAGCAGCTGCTCATGCTCCATTTATTATTAGCCAGATAGCGAAAATCTCTCTCTTTTTTAAATTTTTATTTATTTATTCATTTTTATTATACTTTACATTCTAGCATACATATGCACAACGTGCAGGTTTGTTACATATGTATACATGTGCCATGTTGGTGTGCTGCGCCCGTTAACTTGTCATTTATATTAGATATATCTCCTGATGCTATCCCTCCCCCCTCCCCTCATGGATATCTCTCTTAAAACTGCTGCTAGTTTGGGGCAACCTATCTGTTCATATAACCAAGGACCATTTCGACATATGAGGAAACTGAGTTTCAGAGAGGTTTAATCACTTGCCTTAATGCACATAGCTAATACTTCATAGAGCTTAGGGCTTAGATACAGGTCTTCAGACTCCAATTACAAGGCTTTTTTTTTTTTTTCCAGGATATTGAGTGGCTACTGAGTGGCTCCCATATTAGGTGGGCTTTAACAAATGATAAGGCACAAATACTAGTCTCCTTTCAACCCTGGAGTAAAGCTCATCAAATCCACCTGCAGGGCTAGATAACTCTGAGCAAAGAGAAGCCCCAAAATAAAAATAATCGGCAACAGGAGTTTCTCAAGGCTGTGGCAATGGGCAAAAAGCCCCTCAACTAGATGCATTGTTTTAAGAGAGAAAAAAATAAGTGATTCAAAAATCTGCCATTGTAAAAAGCCTCAAAATTATAACCTGCTGGCTGCCCTTGGCCATGGGGGCAGTCTGGGCTGCATAGCAGTGGAATCCCTCCCTCAGTAGCTGGGCTTCATGCCTGAGCACCTGCCAGCACTCACTTCACACATAAACTAACTGCGTTGCCACACTGGATGCTTGACCGGGGTCTCCTGTCCTCACCTGAAGTAGAAACTACTAAATCAGGATCCTCCCTCTGGCTGCATCAGTGTGAGCTCTGCAAAGATCATCTCAACGGATCCTGAAGTGTTCCAGATTTGGCTGCCAAAGCTTATCCTGAATATTTTCGTTAGCTTGCAATCATGAGAAGCCAAGCCATTCCAAGCATTAAGGCCAACAAAGACAGCTCTCTGACTTATTATTCCCCAGAGGCTCCTAGTAATGCTTCAACCATTTAAAAAAAACCAGTGGCACCCTCACATTTGGACCAGGCCATATCATGATCTGAGTACATGATACTTGAGGCAGAATACAGTGTATGCTAAAAGACCAAACCAAAACTGAAAAACAAACCCAATCTGGAGGTTTTCAAGAGGGTTCACTGTGACATTACACCAGAATCACAATGAGTGCCATGCAGAAGTACACTCCATGTAACTTTCCTCTATACTTTTCAGCTATTAGCTTTTATAGAACCCAAACTTTAAAAGCCTTCAGTATTTTTATGCACAGGTTGGGTGTCTGAGTTGTTTGAGAATGGGTAACACAAGACAATAATGTATGTTAAACAGCTTTGTCTCCACTAAGAAGCTCCTCTGAACTCCTGGAGTCAGGCACTTCCTTCATTGTGGCCTCATAGCATCCGGTTTATGTAATATTGTGCTATCATCCATATTGCACAGAAGTTACACACAGGTGTAGCTAGTGGTTATGTGTCACCCTCAGAAAAAGCAGGACTCATGTGCTATTCTTCTCTGTTGACCTTCAGCTAGAACAATGCCTGGCACTTAAGTATGTGTTGAATGAATGCTGTTACCTCCACTGAACTACTTTATACACATGATTTCTTCTTTTATCACTTCCGCTTCCATGAATCTGATTACTTTTAGAGAACAGGAAACTTCCTAAAGTAATTTTCACTTAATTACTGAAGAATAGTACTCATCACAAAGTTATCTTTTCCACTGAAACAAAAATTACAGACTTATTATAGAACAGTCTAAAATGTGACAGTGAAATCTGAATAGAGGTAAGGTTGGCATTTTTCTTCTCTGGAAATAAATCCAGGTTCATGATTAATACAAACTAGGATAGGGACCAGGACAGTCATCGTTGCTTGTCCTGACATTTCCTGAAGGCTGGTTAGTTTCTGAACCACTTCAAGGCTTGGTTTGCTCTCCAGGGCAAGCCAGGGGTCAGCTGAGGAATCCTGCCCTAAATACAACTTTCTTAGGATAATCCTTCTGATTATCCTAAGACATAGGCAGCTCTGACAAGACAAGAGCCTAGGCAGCCCTGAACCAGAGCTCCCTAATCAGGGCAAAGAAATTTCATTTCACATCCTAATGCGAAGAGAATTCCTGGAATGTTGGACTGAGAAAGCATGGTCGCTGGGCTTGGCGGTAACTTCATGATAGATAAATAGCAGCCACCATGGATTCAAGTGGGGAAGTGGTGGCACAGGGCTGGATATCACCATCCTTGACTCCATTGCTTCACATTGTGGAAAAACTTTGTTCCATATGGATCTTAATCATTTCAGCCTTGAGGAGTGCAGAGATGAGAGTTCCCACAGAATACCCTACATTCACACTCCCTTGTCAAAAATACTCAATGTAATTTTCATAAAGAAATGACTGGGAGCTGAGAACAATAATATGTTTTAGTACAAATCCTTCTCAGTGTGCCCTTGGGAGGTATGGCCGAATGCAATCCCCACGGAAGCTTTCACTATGAAGCCAGTTCTTAAAGCCAGTTGTTGCCTATTTGATTGATTCATTGATTGCACCAGCCACTGACCTGTGCATGGCAGTGGGGGAGTTGCTCTTTGGCAGTCAAGGGAAATAATAATAGGAAAGCTGCCAAGATAAGGCATCTGGCAGAACTTGTTGAAACTCTATTTCTAGAACTTGGAATGCACGTTGACCTCAAAGGCACCAATTCCTCTTCGTGCCCTTAAGAGGAATTGTTTGTAATCTTTGACCCAGTATGACCTATGCAGGTACTACACTCCGGCATATTTCAGATATTTGCTTTCCACACGTGGAGACTTCATCTCCACCTCCACCTCCCTCCCCTCCCCGCGGTGATGGATCATTTATATGGACATATGGGAGAGGAAGAAGTTGAAATTCTCAAAATAAAAGCCGAATAGGCTAGGCATAGTGGCTCATGTCTGTAATCCCAGTACTTTGGGAGGCTGAGGTGGGAGGATCGCTTGAAGCAAGGAGTTTGAGACCAGCCTGGGCAACAAAGTGAGACCCTTGTCTCTACAAAAAAAAAAAAAAAAATTAGCCAGGCACAGTGGCGTGCACCTCTAATCCTAGCTACTTGGGAGGTTGAGGTAGGAGGATCGCTTGAGCCCAGGGGTTCAAGGCCACAGTGAGCTATGATCATGCCACTGCACTTCAGCATGGGTGACAGAGTGAGACCCTTCCTAAAAAAAAAAAAGCAGAGTATTGACAATGTCATTTTTGACTTTGAAGTGAGCCACATAAGCATCACATCACATGAGTGCAAGGAACACTGACATACTTCTTCAGCTGCTGCATATGAGCCTTACTTTAAAAATATCCATATGTAGCCTTGACTGTCTTTCGCTTTCTTCGCACTTCAATCCTTTACTCCAAACGTGATTAGTTCTGCAGCAGATACTTCTGCTTGATTCCAAATTATATCTCTAGAATGGCATTTTTTCTTAGCAGCTCTCACCAGCTGCTAGTAAGCATACATAAGAGATAACAGGGAACAAGGATGAGAGTTCTTTGTGCTAATTCTTATGAGAATGGAAGAAAGCCACCTTACCACTTAAGACGGCATGAAAAGAAGAAATGCTGAATAAAACAAATCAAATGCACACAGCAGAAGTTTCGTAAATTTCATGACAATAATTTAATGTAAGAATTATTGTAAGACTTATCGATAAACATCCAGGCTGAGTTGAATTGAATTGAACTGAATTTGGTTACTGAATTGAACTGACACTTGTCCTGACATTTCCTGAAGGCTGGCACTTTCTCTGAACTCCTTAGAGTCTGCACTAAGATTGCAGGTGATCTCTTATTTTCTTTTATCCTCTACCTCCTCTACCAAAAGTTGTCCATACTATCAAGAGATGAAGCCCATGCAATATCTGGGGACAGATCCTAGCGGACACTCATGAATTCTGTATATGGGAAGTCTACAGAGGGAACCAAGGTCTCTGTTTCACAATTTTTCCCACGTTCACAGAGAACTGACACACAATTTTTAGGAGAACCTCATCTTTTTGAGAGATCAGATTTGTCTCATCTAAGAACAAGTCTCAACAGAAAGGTTCGGACTTCTTGAGAGGTCTTCTAAAGTCTCAAAGTAGAGAAATGTAATGGGCAAATTCACGTACCTTCAGAATTCACGTAGGTGTGATAATCTGTATTTCTTTTCTTTATGTTTCCTGAAGACAAATGTCTTTTTAAAATATTAACTCATCTATACAAACCTGACTATATGAAATGAATGTTTAATCTGTAAAATATACTATGAAGAGTATAGCAGCTGCCTCCAATGTTATCAGAGTATAATTGATTTTAATTATTTAGGTGTTTCAGGTTTTACTTCCTGGATGATTAGGAGGGAACTAATGTTTGCCTGGAGAATGAGTGTGGGCCAAGAAGTAGATAAAGGAAGTGAATGGAGAGCCTTCAATAGTTCTCTAGATTGTGAGAAGCTGCTGAATATTCAATAAGGAGGTCAATTCTACCTGTGCAGTGGTCCTGGTTCTGCCCTCTTCTTTCCACTGCCCCCAAATAAGTCATCATTACCTCTTGCTGGACTGTTGTATTAGTCATCTACCTGGCCTTCCAGGATCTTTTATCTCCTGTCTTGAATCAATCCTGTATCAATCATTTATCCAAGAAATACGTAACAAACATCTACTTTGTAGGTAGTAGAGTTTTTTTAAATGGTGTCACAGGGCTCTTTAGAGGGATTTCAAACACTATCACAGGGATCTTTAGAGGGAAAAGGCTTTAAGATACATCCATTCAATTGGCTTTTTTTTTTTTTTTTTTTTTTTTTTGTTGAGATGGAGTCTTGCTCTGTCGCCCAGGCCGGAGTGTAGTGGTGCAATTTTGGCTCACTGCAAGCTCCACCTCCTGGGTTTACGTCATTCTCCTGCCTCAGCCTCCCAAGTAGCTGGGACTACAGGCGCCTGCTGCCACGCCCAGCTAATTTTTTTTTTTTTTGTATTTTTAGTAGAGACGGGGGTTTCACCGTGTTAGCCAGGATGCTCTTGATCTCCTGACCTTGTGATCTGCCTGCCTCGGCCTCCCAAAGTGCTGGGATTACAGGCGTGAGCCAGTGCGCCCAGCTCTGAATTGACTTTTAAAGAGAATTACCTAATGGGGTGCTCTGTTTCCCAAATTCCCAGTGAGATCTATGAGTAGGAGTGTGTTGTGTGTGTGCGTGTATATGTGTGTGTGTCCCCTCTAGGTAAGAACCTGATACTACTTTGCTTTCTTCTCTGAAGAAGACAAAAATATTTTCATTATTTATAAGACTATACTAGTAAAAGCCTGTGATCCATAAAGAGAAATTCGATATCATTGTGTCGTTCCAATTCCCCATATACCTGCCATCATTTCTCCAGTTAATTTCAAAGGATCTAATGACCTTTTTCCTCACAGAATCTCTTGTCTTTTCAAATTTTATTTTATTTGATATATATTTATGTCCTTTTTCAAAAAACAGCCTTGAGGATGTTTTCAAAAATATATATATGTATATATATTATATATATATACACATTATTTTGAACAATTTTAAAGTTATTCTGGGATGACTTTTATTTCTCATGTAAATTTATAAATCTGAAAGGCTTTGTTGTGTGTTTGTGAATAATGACTAGCAGTTTTAAGGATCTTTTTTTGATCTTAAGATGTTTACTCAATAAGTTGCCCATAATAGATGCCTTAGGAGAAATACTTCATTTGTATTCCAAGATTGCATGTTGCCTTATTTCTATTTGTTGAGAAATGAGAGCTATCTGCTTGGGATCAGCCAAGAGGTACGGTGGAGAGGGCTTGCGTTCTGAAGGAGACTTGGACTTAAATGCAGTGTCAACCTCTGGCTGGCTCCATGATCTCCTGGTAGAGGCACTTCAGATCTGCGTGCTTTCCTTTCCTCCTCTGTGAAACCTCACAGATTGCTGCTAAGGTAGGTGAAACTGCTCTGTGAACCTTGAAATATTCTGTGAGACCCGTGCTGCTTGGGAGAAAGGGTGCCTTGAGGCAGTGATGTTCTTGGTAAACTAGACGTCTATTCCTGATAGTAAAGAAATTGAAGCAAGTATATGTAATAAACCTGCACATTGTGCACATGTACCCTAAAACCTAAAGTATAATTAAAAAAAAAAAAGAAATTGAGGCAAGTTCTCCCCACTCCTACTTCTTCCTACCCAGATGAAATAAGTCTCCTTGCAGACATACTCTACAGGTATTGACTACAAGTATTTAATGACTACAAGTATTTAATGACTACGAATATTAAAAAGTGCTTTTTAAAAAGCATTAACACCACCCCTCAATCAATTAATTATTGAAGCTAATCAGTAAATCTGAAGAGTCTTTGGTATAAATAGGCAAACGTATTTTGGCCACTCTTGGTAATGAATACACCACTTATACACTGGCCACTTTTTCAAGTCTCGCTTTAAGTTTTGTCCTTTTGCCTCCCACACTTTTTGGCAGGATTCTAATAAGAGATATCCACAAGGCAGCCACCAGTATGTAGGATTACTTGATTACTTACACATACTCAAGAAAATGTGCAAAAAAAAAATAAACAGTATTTAACAAAATTGACCTCTTTTTATTTCTTGGAGTTACAATATTCTGGCCTTTAAACAAAATGGTTATTCAATAGATGAAGGATAATGAACCATTATTACACAGGAATTAATACCTGCTGGCTAGGCAGAAACTCAGGAGAAAATAAAATCTTTCTTTCCAGCTTTAGAATTGAATCCATGCATTGATCCAACCACAGACTTTCCCAAAGACCTGTGAAGTTTATTAATAAAAAATCAGATTGTGGGAATAGTAAGAATTTTTTTTAGGACAATGTATGCTGCTGTATCTCCATGCTACTTCTCATATTTAAAAGTCATTAAATTAATTTTTATTTTTATGTTTCACCATGTGCAAGTCAACATAATCTTTTCAAATATAATGTCAGATGAAGTTGTTTTCTTTAAAAATCTACTGGCACATGTTCCCACCTACTTGTTTACTTCTGTCTTCTTTCCTCAGTGGGGTGATGTGTTATCTGGGGACATTTTGGTCACCGTCAATTCTTTTTCCTTTTTGTCACTCTAACTGCCTGCTTGAATTTCACAAGCTGCTGACTCAGACCACTACTCATCTTCCTTGAAATCTAGCCTTCGCCAACAAGCCCAGCTTGGCTATTTTTATAAGCCATGTCAACCAGTTGTTTGAATGGATCAGCCCATCCCATCATAGGAATTGACCTGGTTACTCCATAGGCACAAGGAGATGAGAAGGGAGAGGGAACAGGGGAGTAAAGGAACCTAAGCTGAGCAGTGCAGACGCCATTGAATTGTGACTTCCAAGAACTTAAAAATCACTGATTAGTCAGCCACTCTTTGGAGGAAAAAAGTAAGCCAAGACTTTAATCCCTGATGACTTATTTCTAGTTTTCGTTCTATAGGAAGAAATAGAAGTGCCATAGTTTTCAGTCTCTCTTTCAGTCATCCCTTTTCTCTCTTATTCCTCTGTTTATTCATGCCAATCACGGTGCTGAGAGCTAATGAAGAGTTGAGGTGGGGCAGAGGTGAGGATGATTAAAACATAAATGAACATAAGTCCTGCTCTTCAGGACATTACCCACCTGTAAAGGAATGAAACACACACAAATATAAATTGCCATGATGGGCAGGTTACCACTGTCCTTACTGCCAGCAGTGCCTCAGCCCTGGTTGCCCCTCTGTTCCATGAGCCCTTTTTCTGTAAAATGCTTGAAGATGCCGTGTCTCCCACAGTTCTGCACACACAGCAAATGGGCAAAAGAGCTGCTTGCGTTTCATTGGTTTAGTAACCGTCCATTTCTTTTCTCTGATTATTAAATGAATTTGCATATATTTAGTTGGTCTATGAGATACTAGACCTGGAGATGTTAAAAAGTAATTTTACCTGAATTTAGTAGATTTAATATTTTTAAAAATGTCCCCATCTGCCACCCCCAAATTAATCATTTTAGTAGTCAGGGACAACTGTTATATAACACAGTCTCCTTAGCTGCTCAAAGGTCGACAGTTAATGATTGATAGATAAGGAGCATCTCCGAATTTTGAAATCACAGAGTGTGATCCACATGGGTGCTACGCTTCAGATGACATGCACCCCTAGGCCTCATTATTTTAAAAATATACTTTTACTTCAAATAAACATACCGCTATTTTAAGTTCTTTGTCTTATTAAGACAATATTAACATAAGTTACCAAGTGGTATGAAGCTTATGTTGACTTCACATTTGAAAATTTGACATTAACCTGAGCATTTAACAATTCAAAACATTTTCTGATCACATGCAAAAAGTTAAATTGTGGTGACAAATTCTAATGAAATAAGACAATTCACAAAGGTTCCTGTCACAATTTTTTCTTGAGAACAAGGCCACTGCATAGTTGAATTTCTTGGCTCTAAAGATGAACATGGTGTGACAGCTA
Organism: Symphalangus syndactylus; assembly: GCF_028878055.3. NCBI lineage: Eukaryota > Metazoa > Chordata > Mammalia > Primates > Hylobatidae > Symphalangus > Symphalangus syndactylus. The sequence continues at coordinate 48,074,596 of NC_072439.2, read as the reverse complement.
TGGAATTGGATAAGCCAAGAAAGCCTAGGGGTTAAATAGAAAATCTTGAGGGTCACGAGTTCTTTGAAATAAACCATTCTATAAAGGAACAAGGGTTTACATATTATCCATGTGCACAAAGCTGCTAGGAAGAAGTGTTACGGTCATTTATTCCTGTAAACCTCACAGTGATGGATTTTCCATTGGGTTGACAGATTTCTTTTTCCTCTCTCTCCAACTAAGATACAGGCACATCCTCTCTTCCACTGTAGGATGGGGCCATCATCCATCTGTGAAGCTGGGCCTCACAAGGTCTTACTGAAATAGGAATAACTGCCAAATGAAGGATTCCTTCAGAAAAAACAAATAGTAGCAATGTCATCCTCTCCTGTGGCTGGTTGAGAGGCAGTGAAGCAGGTGTGTTGTGGGGGGCACAGATAGGGCAGGGCCTGGAGAGGGCTGGCTGGCCATCCCGAGAGGTCCTCACGAAGAGATGTTTTTCTCAGTGAGCCTATCCACTGCTTTCCAGGGGGAGGACCTTAGACTTGTAAGCTCTTATCTTAGTTCATTTGGGCTACTATAACAAATTAGCATTAACTGAGTAGCTAAACAACATTTATTTCTCACAGTTCTGGAGGCTGGAAAGTCCAAGATCAAGGTGCCAGCAGATTCAGTGTCTGGTGAGGGCCCATTTTCTCATTCACAGATGATGATGCCTTCTTGCTGCATCCTCCCATGGTGGAAGGGGCTAGCTAGCTCTCTGGGGCCTCTTTTCTTAAACGCACCATTCACATGCATGAGGGACCTGTCCTCATAATCTAATTACCTCCCCAAAGCCCCATCTCTCAATACTATCCCATTGGAGGTTTGGTTCCAACATATAAATTTTGGGAGACACCAGCATGATGTGGATGATAGCAGCTCTGAAACTCATCGTAACCCAACATTCTTTGGACTTAGAGATGAGACCTTTAGCTAACAAAACTTACCATGAGGTAGAAACACAGAATGCCAATGTATTAGATTTTAAAGGGAAGTGTGACTGTCAAGGAGATCTCACATTTAGGTCAGTCTGATCAGCGCAAACTATGTAAGACATTTACTTTGGGGAACCAGGAGAGTTGGTTATGTGAAGAGAATGTGCAACAAATATCAACTCTGGCAGTCTGATGTATCCATCACTATAATAGGAATATGCTGGCCAGGGAGCCTGGGTAAATCCACTTCTTGTTGCATGGCTTGGACACACACAATTCAAGTTTGCTTGCAATCTTAATGTGACTTTAAATATCCCTCTTTACTCCAAATTATGCTGGACTTATTTCATAGCTTAATTCTCAAAGAGCAATCTCACCTTCCTTATTTCCAGGTTTTGAGGACCATCCCTGTCTCACCTCCGTGGACTGTCTGCAACATGCATGGTCAAAAAGTAGACCAATTCTGCAACAGGATAGCAGAGAAATGTGTCTGTGATACCCACACAGTCAAGAGGCACACTTAAAATAGCATCAGACCCTAAAAAATATAGGAAATGACCACAGACCAGTGGGCCAGACAGCACATGTATCCTCTGTCCAGGACCCATGGCCACTGTTGGCAGGCCTACCACTGAGGCAAATCCTACCTGGAGGTGGAAGTCATGAAAATAGTTTTTCCACATTCCTTTCTGTGATCTACAGTAAAAACCTCAGGGAGATATTGAGTCATCTGCTGGTTTTTACAACCCCAATTAAACGAAATTTTCTGCACCTCCTTCTCCTTCCACATTCTTCCCCCCACCCCGTTTCCCTCTTCCCTCTTTTCATCAATGGAGTGGGGTGGAGGAGGGTAACTGAAGCTAGGTTGGGGATTTGTTCCCAGACCACAGGAATTAGAAACAATTTAAACAAATGTTTAAATTATCAGGATCCTCTTTGTTTCTAGCTTAACTAAGAATTGCAAACGGTACCTATGAAATTTCTCTTTTTCACTTCCCGTGTGTTGTTTCCAATGAAGTTTCATGAAGACATACACACAAAATCTTCTAAAATCCTTGTCTTTTCACATCACACCAAACAGGAATACTGTTGATTACACAGGTAAAACTTGCCTCAGATGTTTTATAGTCAATATACATTAAACCAAAGCAGAGCATTTTGGGGACCATTAACACCTAATTTTTTTTTTGTTAATCAACACTTTCATGTTTTCTTGAAGCTAATATCAGTTTAGGTGCTTATCACTGTGCAAGGCAATATGATTCTAATCAAGCCAGCAAACATAACTAAGAAGGCCTGCTGCCTGTTGCCAGAGGGCTTGGAGGGTCTTCAGATGCCAGTGAGACCCCAGCCTCAGCCGGTGTCCTGGTTCAAAAGAATTCAGGGATGAGTCCGAATGATGCGAAAGGCAAGAAGCTTTGATTCCAAAAATGAAAGTACACAGTTGAGAGAGAAGTGCAGGCGTGCTTATGAGAACAAATCACACACAATTAAGTTTAGGTTTTTAATTTTATGGGTGTTTCTTTAATTAGGGGGTGGAATAATCATTCTGGAAAAGGAGAGGATTTCGGGGACCCTTGTTACCATCCCCTTTCTCCTTTTTTTGCGTTTGCCAGAAAGAGTCATAGATATGTCAACCTGACCAGGATTTTGGCCATTTGTTGTCACTTCTTTTGGGTTTTCCATTAGCCCGTGGTTTCTTTGCCTACTTCTTGTTTTAGCTGTTGTTTGGGGTTTTCCATCCTCCTGTGACTGCCCAGTGCTATTCCTATTTCAGACCCATCAAGTGCATTATGAAAGCAATATTTGCATACATTTGGAAATACTAAGGTCTCATCTCCAATTATTGAAATCCGTAATTTCAGATCAATCAAACTAAATAGTCATACCCTAGGAAGCTCTGTCTTATAAGAATAAAGCAAATGTGGCACATATACACCATGGAATACTATGCAGCCATAACAAAGGATAAGTTCATATCTTTGCAGGGGCTTGGATGCAGCTGGAAACCATCATTCTCAGCAAACTAATACAGGAACAGAAAACCAGACACCACATGTTCTCACTCATAAGCAGGAGTTGGACAATGAGAACACATGGACATAGGGAGGGCAACATCACACACTGGGGCCTCTCAGGGGGTGGGGGGCTAGGGAAGGGCTAGCACCAGGAGAAATACCTAATGTAGATGACAGGTTGATGGGTGCAGCAAACCACCATGGCATATGTATACCTGTGTAACAAACCTGCACATTCTGCACATGTATCACAGAACTTAAAGTATATATATATATATATATATATATAGCATCGAGTATTTTCATATTGCAATGCATGCTATTTATTTGTTTGTTTTAATTTCAAAATAGAAATCTAAGCAATGTCTTTCAGAGATCAGCTACTAAGGAAAATACAACATCATCTTATGCCTGCTCCTTCGTATTTATTTTAAAACAAGTTAATCTATGAAAACATCTATTTTGAAGAGAACTTTAGAGAACTTAGGCTATTTTTTTTAAACTATCTATCCTATAAATTCCCCAAGAGTGAACACTTGCCTGCCTCTGACCATTCAGTTATTCAGCTATCCAGTTCTCAGCATGGAAATTGGCAAAACATTTTCCTATCTTAGCAGCTTCTCATCACTATAGCCTTTTCTAGACCTTAGCAAAATGTGTTGTAAAATCTTTTTAAAATATAAAGCATGTTACACCTAAGTATAAATTGCTAATAACTTAAAATATTGTTCCAACCCAAGATATTTAAAAATATTTACCAGGAGAAAAGTTTCAACCTAAAGAGATAGTGTAGGGAGAAAACCAAACATTGGCCTGACTTGGAACCCACAAGGGCCCAGTGGTCCAGTCCTGGCACTGCAGTTACTAGCCGTGGGACATTAGGCCACTTGTGCGAGCATTCTGAGCCTCATTTCCTTCTTTCAGAGAAAGGGGTCTGTGTGGAGCTTTGAGACATCTTCAATTTCATATATTGAAGTAGACATTCCAGATGGAGGGGAGGTTGGAGAACTCTGGGACCTTAAAGAACAGGTGTAGTGGGAGTAAGACAGAGAGGGACAGGCTGGAAGTATGAGAGGCTGTCAGAGCATGAGATACTAGAATTCAAGATTCAACATTAGAATAGTTACTGAGGGTAAGGCCAAGGGAGTGAGAGGCTACAGTGAGGTGGTAGCAAAGGCCATTGCAGGTGGGGTCAGGAAATTTGGCTAGGATTTGATGGAGATCTCCCTGGGTAATAAGAGGGATTTTGGTGAGAAGAAAGGCTGTGAGCTGGAGCCCAATATCTTTAGTGAATGTAATACATGACCTGGAAATTAGTATAGCATAGTAACTTGGTGCAGCCATGTAAGTGCCAGACAGACTTTAGTTCAAATCACAGCTCCACCGTGGACCACTTCTAGTTTTTGGCCATGTTGCTTACCATGTCGAATCACAGTACACTCAACTATAAACTGGGAGAAATAAATATGTCCATCCCACAGGGCTGTTATGTGTAGCAGATGCTAGTATAATAATTACCTACCCAACAACCATTTGCATCTTCTTTTTTACTAACAAAACAAAATCCTTTATGAAGCTAAATGCTCAAGCTAAGTTGATCCCAGCCTTAGACCCACTGGGTAGATCTTGATTCATCTTAGCCAGTCATGGTGATCCCTTCTTCCTTTACAATTATTGACTTATGAAAGACACAATACTGGACAATGGGATGTAGGATAAGCTAAGATGACTTCTGGGAAATATTTCCTATCTTTTTACTTTGGTGTGTGAAGATGTGATGCCAAGAGCTTCTGCAGCCATCCTGAAGAAAACTAGCAGATAAGCTAAGCTTAATGAAAGAAACCCTTAATTACCTATCAAAGGCAGTATTTGAAAGACTAATAACAAAATTTCTGAAAACAGTTTGGAACTTGAGAATTTAGATTGAAATGTAATCTAAACATCGTTCCTTCTTAGCAACATAGAAATTGCATTATTATCTTTAAAAGGAGAATAGGGAGCGAGACCTTGAAATGAGAAGCTAACAGATCTGTCTTTTAAAACCAGCAGTGACTGGAACTTAATGAATAAATTATTGGATGTTCTACCCTTCTACCCCTGTAGTTATTATGTGCCTTAAGCGGTAAATTAATGTTGGTTCAAGAAGTATAAAGTGAGTCATAGGAAAAGAATCTGATTCAATGATGTTGACATTTATTAAATGCCAAAGATGATTTAAACTGTGTTTTTTTTTTTTTTTTTTTTTTTAGTTTTTTAGGGGAGGTGACCCATTATCTAAATACATTTAAGAGACAAAGCTGGCTGTGAATGTAGAGTGATTCAGACAAGATATATTTATTCACAGAATTTATAGCTATTGACATATGGGAGAGCAATCCAGAAAGTGAACACTGTAACCTCATCCTTATTTTCCTACCTGCCCACTTTTCAAAGGGAAGAAGCTGTCTGACTTATTGGCTGAAAGCCTCATAGGCAACTTAAATAGTTTATCAACTTTGAGTCTATACTTCAAACTTTAACTGAACCGAACAAGCAACCTGTACACACTATAAATGGGAAGATTGTAAACATATATTTGGATGTGTGCAGGATGTACAGGATCAAAAATATTTAACAATCATTAAGGCATGAAAACTGACAATTGGAGTGAATGCCAGCTGTGGGCTGCAGCAGAGTCTTGAGAGGCCAGTATTTTTTCATCCATCAACCCTTCAAGTTTTACATCTTGGGGTGGCAGGAGGATCCCAGAGGAAGAGCTAGATGGCTAGAGAAGGGGTGCTGTTTGCCAACTGGTATGGGACTACTTCAATAATTTAATAAATAGTGTGGCCACACTGGAACATACCAAGTAAACACCAATCCTGAATACAGAAACTCATCGAAGTTGTCTTTTGACTGCTAAGGAAACTGACCCAGAATGTAACTGACCTGTCCAAAGTCATATCCAGTTAGCTAGCTGCATACCCAGGGCTATATTCCAGGTTTCATGCTTCCTAGTCTTTTACTCTTTTCATCTCCGTATTCTAGGGAGAAAATGAAAACAAAAAAGTCCCAATTTTTGACCATCCAGGTCAAAGGAAAGGTCCAAAACTGAAAAACCAAAAGTAGCCATTTTGAACACTAAATTGAAACTATCAACACACTGATAATTTGATTAATGATGCAATTTTTCCTTTGCTTACTTTAGGAAATCAAATAATTAAATCTAATTTTGGAGTGTTTATTTCATTTTTATTTTATTACTCTGTCACCCAGGCTGAGTGCAGTGGCGCAATCTGAGCTCACTGAAGCCTCGAACCCTGGGGCTCAGGTAATCTTCTTGTTATGGGCTCCCAAAGTGCTGGGATTACAGGCATGAGCCACTGCACCTGGTCAGTGTTTATTTTAAATTGTGTTATTTTTAACTACTCATTCTTTATTTTATTTTGTTTTTTTGAGACGCAGTCTCACTCTGTCACCCAGGCTGGAGTGCAGTGGTACCGATCTCGGCTCACTGCAACCTTCGCTTCTTGGGTTCAAGTGATTCTCCTACCTCAGCATCCTGAGTAGTTGGGATTACAGGCATTTGTCACCATGCCCAGCTAATTTTTGTATTTTTAGTAGAGACAGGGTTTCACCACGTTGGTCAGGCTGGTCTCGAACTCCTGACCTTGTGATCTGCCTGCCTCAGCCTCCCAAAGTGCTGGGATTACAGGTGTTAGCCACCACGCCCAGCCTCATTCTTTATTTTTAATACAGAAAGAAAACTCGTTACTGACTTAGAGTAAATGTGATATAGTAGCTTAAAAATAATTAATCTGGAGGCAATTGAGTAATTAATTTGGAGGATTGAGTGTTCTGCTGCTTATTAGTTATGTAAACTTTGGACCTGAATCTTTGCATTTCTGAGCCTCACTTTTCTAATCAGTAATGTGGAGATAAACAAAGAGCAGGATTGTTGAGAAATGGCCACAGAATGGAGTGCAGGCCATTCTGGGATGATGGAAATTTTTGTTTGTTTTGCTTTTTTTGAGACAGTCTTGCTTTGTCACACAGGCTGGAGTGCAGTGGCACGACCTCGGCTCACTGCAACCTCCCCCTCCCAGGTCCAAGGCATTCTCATGCCTCAGCCTCCTGAGTAGCTGGGATCACAGATGAGCACCACTACATCCAGCTAATTTTTGTATTTTTAGTAGAGATGGGTTTTCATCGTGTTGGCCAGGCTGTTCTCGAACTCCTGGCTTTATGTGATCTGCCCACCTCAGCCTCCCAAAGTGCTGGGATTACAGGCATGAGCCACTGTGCCTGGCCGCATGATGGAAATTCTATAATTGGTGTCCTCCAATGCAATATCCACTGGCCACAGGTTGGCTGTTGAGCACTTGAAACATAGCAAGTGCAACTGAGGAACTGAATAAATTTTATTTAATTTTATTTAATGTATGTTTACATCTGAATAGCCACATGTGCTTGGTGGTTCCTGTATTAAACAGTCAGGTATGTAGAGAGCAGAGGGAGATGCAGAAGTGCAAGGAGAATTTAAGATGCCAATGCCAGGAGGTACTGAAGAGAGAGAGAGAGAGAGAGAATGAATCCATCAGCCTGTGTCTGTTTCTGAGTTTTTGCTCTATTTCTAATCCATGCTTACCCCTCGAAGATTCTCCTTTTTCTTGAAGTAACTTCAGTGCATCTTGTTTCTTGTCACAGAACTCATCTGAATGTTCACACTCAGAACTAGTGAGATTAGAGAAACGATCAGAAGCCAGGTGTCCTGATATTCCTTAAAGCTCCTTCCAGTAATGTCATGCTCCTGTCTTTCTCTTTCCAAAGAGAACCTATGTGCACACACACACACACACACACACAATCATTTCTCTGAGACTTTTTCTGGCTTTGAAAATTTACGTAAAATTTTAATATCGATTTTATTTGCAAAGGCGTGTTTTCAGGAAGTAGTCTGACTTGTCACTAATTTCTTTGGATGTAATTGTGTTGGACATTTTTTATCTTGTTTATTGCAAGAAACTTTTAATATGCGTGATAGCTTCAGTGTTATGTCCATCCTTTCCCTGCAGTGGCTGACTTCCTGCTGCACCAGTCCAGGCATATTTGTGCCAGTCCCCATATGTTCAGGCAGCACCAAGGCAGATTTGCTGATATGCAGTGGGTTGAAAAACAATACTTCTACGAGCACAACATTGCATACCAAGGAGATTATCTTTTAGAAAGACTTAAAAGTCCAACAGATATGCCACAAAAGGTTAGATGACATTGATGCTTAGCAACCAGGAGTGGTAAGCACAGATATTAATGGACAGTACACAATCGTTCATCTTGACTCTAGATTATACACTGAACTAAAAAATAAAAATGGATTGCTTTAATATTCCCTTTCCTTCTCATCTTCTCCTTTAATGGGTTGGAGATGCTAACCCTTCTGTACTAACCCAATAATAGTTGGTAGAAATAATGGATATTTAAACTATATGTTATCTGGCTCTGGCAAAGCCACTCCTAGAAAATGGGAAGAGGGGCTGGACGCGGTGGCTCATGCCTGTAATCCCAGCACTTTGGGAGGCTGAGGCTGGCGGATCACAAGGTCAGGAGTTCGAGACCAGCCTGGCCAATACGGTGAAACCCTGTCTCTACTAAAAATACAAAAAAAATTAGCCGGGCTTGGTGGCACATGCTTGTAATCCCAGCTACTTGGGATGCTGAGGCAGGAGAATTGCTTGAACCTGGGAGGTGGAGGTTGCAGTGAGCCAAGATTATGCCACTGCACTCCAGCGTGGGCGACAGAGTGAAATTCCATCTCAAAAAAAAAAAAAAAAAAGGAAAAATGGGAAGAGGTTTATTAACTTCTAAATTTGACCAAAGAAATACCATTAATTAGTTAATGGCTTAAAAGTGGTATAGAAACATGAACTCAGAAGACATATCGATGCTTATTTTTCATTAAGATGCATTTCAGAATGCATCCTATTGTTCTTTGGGTGCTAGTGAATCCATATTTAAAACATGCACACAAAAGCATCTCTCATGCTTCTGAGACAATTGCTGTAAAAATGCACCAGTTGATGGTTTGCTTAAATGGAGCAAATTATCACCAAGTTGCACAGCCTTATTATCCGTACTGTCACTGCAGGAAATCTCACTGTGTATGTGACCTGAATGCATATTACCTAGTGGAAAATTCCATAAATGCAGAATAGCCTAGAGCACTCAACATCTGCCTTGCTTTTTTTCTTCTTCTTTTTTTTTTTTTTTAATAATCAAACACAAGGGATTGCCAGGGAATAGCTCCCCAAACCATGGGGTCTCTTTACAATCCTCTGTCATTTTTATCTATCTATATTAATTCTTAAACTGCATCCATTCAAATTGCTATGCTTCAGCCCTGAGGAATATAAATATGGAGGCAATTATGAAGATGTGTTTTCCGGTGCCACACATTTAAATATTAGCTGAAAGTCAAATGTTAATGTCACAAAATAGAGAAATAAAATATATTCAATGTATTTTGCCCATAGTTAATAGGCTAAACTAGAGCAAGCAATCTAACATTGCAAGGAAATTTGAATGTGGAGACTCAGTGTTCTTTTATTAGCTAAATGTACAGAACAGTAGATATATTTCATTTGCTTTAGGCTCCAGGCATGATTGAGGGATTGGGGGGACAAAGATGAAAGAAGAAAATGTGTGGAGAAGGATTGTATGACAAAATGTAAGTGTACAGTTAGGCAGGGGTGTGAGATGAGAAGACAATTCAGAGCACAGTCCTCAACCTAAAGTTGCCAAGCGCTCACAGACGGCAAGGAAATTCTTTATTTTGTAGAAATAAGCTATGAGCTCTCTTGAGCCCCTTCCTTCTCTGAGTCCCACCCCCTCCTTTAAGTTAATTTGAACAAACATTAACTATAAAGTTTGTAATGTCTTGAATCACCCCGATTTTTATTTCTCATGCATTATGAAGCTATTCTCTTGAGCAATTTCATAGAGTCATAAAGTCCAATATGAGTTGAATTGTGTGTCCTCCCAAAAATATGTTGAAATTCTAATCTATAATACCTCAGAATGTGACCTTATGTGGGAATAGGGTCCTTGCAGATGTAATAAGTTAAGATGAGGTCATAGTGGAGTGGGGTAGACCCCTAATTCCATATGACTGGTGTTTCCATGAGAAGACAGCCATGTGAAGGCAAAGAGATACACAAGCAGAAGGCCACGTGAAGCTGGAGGCAGAGACTGCAGTGATGCATCTACAAGCCAAGGAACACCAAGCACTGCCTATGTTCACCAGAAGCCAGGACACAGACATGGAACAGATTCTCCCCCAGAACCCCTGAAAGGCACCAGCCCTGCTGACATCTTCCTTTCAGACTTCTAGCCTCCAAAACAGTGAGAATAAGTTTCTTTTGCTTTAAGTTATCTAGTTTGTGGTACTTTGGTATGGCAGCCTTAGGAAACTAACATAATATTTTAAAGAAAACTTAACGTTTCTCCCTTTAGATGACAATTCCATCCATAATCCAATAACAAAAGTGCTTGCTAGCATTTATTACTTACCGAAGACATGCCAGACACCATCCAGTTTTCCTCAGCAGAACCCACCAGATGACTCCCACGGAAACCAGGCCACCTTGCAGCCCTCCTCCAGTATTCGGTGATTCTGCTCTTGCCCATAGATGCTCCACTCAGCACTCACAGTTTTGAGTCTCTAGAATGCCGTTCTCCAAATTTCCAAAAATACCCTCATGGGCTACATCCATGTAACTAATACACTGCTCCCTGGAGACAGGCCTAGGAGGAAGTCAAAAAGTCAACTCAGCATCATCTGGAAAAGCATGAACTCAGAACAAGGTGTGTTACTAGATGAACTAAATATTTTATGGCACCAGATATATCCATTGCAAAAACAAGGATAGTGTTTGGGCTGGTATATTGCTGTCACCTCCTCTGTGAGAGACGCATGAACTGAGCAGGTTCAGCTTTGCTTGGCACCTTTTTTCACAGCTCCCAGAGCTGACCAAAATCTTTCTGAGAGGTCACTGTTTTATTTTACATGTTTTACTTTTAAGCTACATTAGTGTATTAATCAATCATACAATTATAGTTTGGTCTGTGTGTTAGTCCAGGAAGTACATGTCAAGATGGGATTAAACATGCATGGATTTTATTAAAGGAGGGAGCTGAGGAAAGCTGATATGGTCATTGGTCTATGATGCAAGCCTGACCCTGAAGGAAGGAGAAAGGGGAAGGGCAGGAGGAAGCATCTTAGACATTTACAGTTGGAGGAAGGTTCATCAAGCACTGGGGGCAGGATGTGGGACAAGAAGGGTCACTTGTGGCAAAATGGGCTGTAGAAATGCCCTGTCTTGCAGAAATGCATCTGCCTTAGTGTTCCTGTTGCACTCAGTCATGGCTGGGAGCAGCCCATGGGAAGCTTGGCCTCAGTACAACATGGCGAATGAGTTCAGAGCACGGAAGCTAGAGCCCTTGGTCAGTTATGCTTCCTGTCTTTTCATGACCCATAGACCACAGTCTGGGAGCCATACTTCTTCTTTAAGGGGACTGATTGCATATCTTAGTAATGTGTTGATTTAAAATTTAACTGCGAGAGGCAATTTCACTTCTCATTTATTGGAAGAAATTTCATGTGGCATGACCTTCAAGTATTTATAATATCTATCTTGTTTTAGTCTATTTGCTTCTTGTATATATGTGTGTGCAAATATATTTATATACACACACAATATTATGTGTTGCTTAATAGCAAGAATATGTTCTGGGAAATGCATCACTAGGTGATTTTGTCATTGTGCAAACATCATAGAGTGTACTTGCACAAACCTAGATGGTATAGCCTATCTACTATACACCTAAACTATATGGTAAAGTCTACTGCTCCTAGGCTACAAACCTGTACAGCATGCTACTGTACTGAATACTGTAGGCAATTATGACACAATGCTGGGTATTCATGAATCTAAACATATTTAAACATAGAAAAGGTACAGCAAAAGTATGGTATAAAAGATTTAAAGTAATGGTATAAAGATTTAAATGGTATAAATATTTAAAGTACGGTAATGCCCTAGGCCTTCCTGTTCACTCACCACTCACTCACTGACTCACCCAGAGCATCTTCCAGTCCTGCAAGCTCCACTGTGAGTGAGTGGTGAGTGAACAGGAAGGCCTAGGGCATTACTGTACTCTACTGCAGACTTTCTAAAGACTGAACACTTAGCCTACACTGAATTCATAAAAAAAATTTTTCTTGCTTCAATAATAAATTAACATTAGCTTACTGTAACATTTTTACTTTATAAACTTTTGGATTTTTAATTTTATGAATCTTTTGTAATAACACTTAGCTTAAAGCAAAAACACATTGTAAAGCTGACAAAAATATTTTCTTTCTTTATAGCATTGTTCCGTAAGCTTCTTTGTATATATGTGTATGTACATATATACACACATATGTACATGTACATATATATAAGCTATATATACACATATGTGCATGTACATATATATAATATATATTATATATATTTTATATATAATATATATAATATATATTATATATATTTTATATATATAATATATATAATATATATTATATATATTTTATATATATAATATATATAATATATATTATATATATTTTATATATATATATAATATATATAATATATATTATATATATTTATATATATATAATATATATAATATATATTATATATATTTTATATATATATAATATATATAAAAATCCCATGTCTAAGGTCAACCAGCTGGCTCTCACCTTCTCATGTCTAAGTTCAACCAGATGTCTCTCGCCTTCCTATGTCCAGTATTTATTTATTATTTATTATTTATTTATTTATTTATTTTTGAGACAGAGTTTGTCTGTCTTGCCCAGGCTGGAATGTTGTGGTGTGATCTCAGCTCACTGCAGCCTTGACCTCCAGGGCTCAGCAATCCTCCTGCCTCATCCTCTTTAGTAGCTGGGACAACTGATGTGCGCCAATTTTTGTATTTTTTGTAGAGATGAGGCTTCGCCATATTGCCTCTGCTGGTCTCAAACTCTTGGACTCAAGTGATCCACCTGCCTTGGCCTCCCAAAATGCTGGGATTACAGGCATGAGCCACAGCACCCAGCCACTTCTTTATATTTTTAAAATGTCTTTTTTTTATTTTTCTTAAAAAATTTTTAAACCTTTTTTTTTTTTTGCTAAGAATTAAGATGCAAACATAGACATCAGTCTAGGCATAGACAAAGTCAGGATCATCAATATCATTGTCTTCTACCTCCACATCTAGCCTCACTGGAAGGTCTTTGGGGCAATAATACATATGAAGCTATCATCTTCTACAATGTCTTCGGGAACACCTCCTGAAGGACCTGCCTAAGGCTGTTTTACAGTTAACTTTTTTTCACGAGTAGAGGGAGTAAACTCTAAAATAATGTTAAAAAGTATAGTTTAACATATAGTTTAACATGGTTATCGTGAGAACAGCTAATCAGATAAATCATTCCAAGCCCCAGAGGTTATTTGAAGGGGTGGGGACTGAAGAAGAGCTGTATAGTAAATACATAAACCAGTAGTATAGTTGTGTTGCTTATCATCATTATTGAGTATCATATACTGTACATAATTGTATGTGCTATACTTTTATACGACTGGAAGCACAGTAGATTTGTTTACACCAGCATGACCACAAATATGTGAGCAATGCATTATGCTACATTACGATGGCTACGATGTCACTAGACAACAGGAATTTTTCAGCTCCATTAAAATGGAACAAATGTCACACACGTGGTTTGTTGTTGACTGAAATGTTATACAGCACATTACTCTATGTGTGTGTGTGTATTTACTGTGTGTGTGTGTATATATATATAAATGTTATGTGCTGCATAACATTTCAGTATATATATAGTGTGTATATATATTTACTGTATATATACACACATATATGCATACATATACATATATGTTTTGAAGATATATTACTGCACTTTAAAAAGAGAGGAAAAGCTATTGGAAGCTAAATACTTCCTGAGATATGTAACTTTCCCCAAACCCATAGTGAAATGGTTCTTAAATAGAAAAGCCCTGTTTTAGTGCACCATATGATATCAGCTAGACATCACACAAATGCACATTCCTAATAGCATCTCAAGGTGAATAAATGATATACTTTATACGTTGCTGCATATATCACATTTAATGAAACACCTACCTGAGTCTTAAAAACACTTTACTTATCTTTAACGAGAACACATGCTGTACTCAGAAATAGTAATTCTGACAACTCTCAGTACTGAGAATGGGTGAAACAACAGCGAACATCATTTTCACAGCATTGTTCAGACAGCAATTTGAAGAAAATGCTGAGCACAGCTCCCCCTGCCTTGTCAGTGAAGGTTGCCTGGAGATTTGCGAGAACACGTGCACACGTTGACTCAGCAAGACCAAACTGACTGTACATCCATGATCCTCTGGGAGCAAATTGTTCTTAAAATAATGTGAAATATGAAGCATCCAAAAGGTGATGGAAGCAGTGAAAAATACCATCTGCAAAATAAGAATCTCGGATTGTTGTCTTGTTTATACTTGAGCCTTCGATAAATTACTTAATTAGCTTCTTCTTGACCCATTTCTCTTTTATTTAGGCTGCTTAAAAAAAAAAGTCCCTGGTAGTTTAGATAGCACAGTTTAATACACATAAAAACACTTTAGCCTAATGATTCCTTTAATGAAATTTATGTGAAAATGTCATTTCAATAATGAGACTTCTATATTTGTCCAGTTTTATTAATCTTTATAACTTGTGGGATACTTTTCAATGATCTGAACTAAAACAAAAAAAATTTGACTGGAAAAATGAGGAAAAGCATTTTGAGTCTTTCTTTATCAAAGAATCATTTATTTTTTGTACTCCAGAAAACACTTATGCATCAAATTTACTAAAGGTTCATTAACAGTGCAGTAAGTCTAGAATAATCATAATCTAAAAAAAAATCTTCAAGTAATCAGATTTTTGTCTTTCATAGTCAATAGTCTAATGTTACGTAAAAAATTACAGGTGAAGGCCAGGCGCGGTGGCTCATGCTTGTAATCCCAGCACTTTGGGAGGCCAAGGCGGGCGGATCACGAGTTCAGGAGATCAACACCACGGTGAAACCCCGTCTCTACTAAAAACACAAAAAATTAGCCGGACGTGGTGGCGGGCGCCTGTAGTCCCAGCTACTCGGAGAGGCTGAGGCAGGAGAATGGCGTGAACCCGGGAGGCGCAGCTTGCAGTGAGCCGAGATCGTGACACTGCACTCCAGCCTGGGTGACAGAGCGAGACTCCGTCTCAAAAAAAAAAAAAAAAAAATTACAAGTGAAAAATCATAACAACTTCTAAGGTGTGTTTAATGTCAACATCCTTTAATATCTTTAGTTCTTTACACTGTGAACTATGTTAATCAATCATAACATCCTATGTTATTATCAAAATGCTCTATTTGCTAAGACAAAAAAATGAAATGAGTTATTTTATAATTTTAATGAGAGGAGACACAGAAAGGATTTTGGAATTTAGAAAGTTAACCCTTAGCAAGCCAGAAAGTAGGGTAACCAAATTCCCTCATTTAATTATCTTAGACTTTGCTATACTTCTCAACACATATGGAAAATATACAGCTCCCTAAGTATGGTTGCAGCCTAACATCCCAAACCAATGAGCATTGATTGTGTCAGTTGCTAGGAGGCCACAGTAGCATCAGTAACCTGCTTTCCTCTTAGGCCCACGTGGTTATCCTGAGAACAGTTAATCAGATAAATTATTCCAAGATCCACAGGTTATTTGAAGGCATGGGAACTGAAGAAGAGCTAAAAAGGGAAAAGGAGATGACTGCAACACTTCCCCAGCTCCTGAAGCAGAGAGACCTGGAAAGATGGGAAAGCTAAATTTTGCTGGCACCTCTCACTCCATTACAAACATACACACACACACACACTCACGATGCTGCACCTTTCTCACTTCTTTTCTCACTGTTCCCCTTGACGTTCATTTAAACTTGACTTTGCACATGTAGAGTGCTTATGAGCTACAGAGGAAGGACACAGGCAGACCAAATAGCCTTGACTCACACATTCCTCCAGGAAATTATCTTTGGGCCCCATGATTTACTGAGCAGGTACTCAGTAACTGTATGTCAAATAATTGAAGGCATGCATGCCACCTACTGACGTTAGGCTTAATTCTGACCATTCATTGGATGACTTATCCTCTTTCAGTTCTGAATCATTTCCTTCTGCATATTTGAGAGATCCTATGCTGCTAGGAATTGTGGCTTTGGGAATTAAACATGATCATCCTGAACCCTAAAAATTCTGGAAAACATCTACAGAAGCTTGGGTTTTTCCATCCTGTCTTGGGCTCGTTCCAATTTTGTAAATGACTTTCACGTATTCTCTTGATAGTTCACCTGCAGCTTAAATTTTATGGGCACCTTTAAGTGAAATTTTTATATAAATGATGCAATATGTGCACAAAAATCCATCAGAAATTGAAATTCCATGGTGAGAAAATAAATCACTAGAGAGTTTGTTTGTTTATATATAAAGAGTGTGCCTGTTTAATTTAATGCTCTATATGTAAGTGATCAGCTTTAAAATGTAATAATCTATAAAGGATTCCAGATTTTTACATGTTTACATATTTAACATTCAAGAGGCTTGACTTGAATTCAGATCTTCAAGGTTCTGTTCCCACATGCCAGGAATGAAGCAGGCTAGAGACACTTGTTAACGTCTGCAGTTGAAGGCCATAATGACCCTTCTCCATTCTGCTGGATGCATACTTTCCATCATGACCTAGGCTTTGCCTCCTGATTTCTACACAGGCTCAGAGCCTATGACAGAACCTCCTTAACCACCATGCTCTGTGGACGTATCTGTACAAAAATCCTGTGTCATCTTCCTTGGGAATGACATTATTGCAGGTTCAAGTCTTGTTATGGGTTGAAGTACTGTGTAGCATAATGTTATAGTGCTTAATCCAAATTATACAAAGCAATTAAACATTGGCGAGTAAAGCTGTGTCAACAGGAAAATATTTAGTAAAAGATGAATCCATCTAGATAGATTTGTTTCATAAGAGTAAACCTGTTTGTGGCAAGGTTATGCTGGTGCTTATAAACTCCAACCCTTTGAATAACCTTCCTGTGCACTTTTTCATAGCCCACATAGTTTCTATGGCCATACCTTGCATACTTCTCAGAGCAGAAGGACTGAAACAATATCTATCGGTGGTTCTCACAAGAGCAGCAACAATTTTTTTCCAAAAGGTCTTCCAAAAGTCTTTAAAAATTTGTAATTACTGTTCATTTATTGTAAAATAAACACAAATTAAGAAGTACAAGAAAATTAAAACTCAATTTCACCACCCAATAATTAACCACAGTTGACATTTGTCTAATAGGTTTCTGGATGTTTTTCTAGGCATATATGTATATACTTCGCAAAGACGGGAGCATATTGTACATACTCCATACAGGGGTTTATATCCTTTTTTTTTTTTTGAGACGTAGTCTCGCTGTATCCCAGGCTGGAGTGCAGTGGCGTCATCTTGGCTCACTTCAAGCTCCGCCTCCTGGGTTCACGTCATTCTCCTGCCTCAGCCTCCCTAGTAGCTGGGACTATAGGCGCCCGCCACCAAGCCGGCCAATTTTTTTTTTTTTTTTTGTATTTTTAGTAGAGACAGGGTTTCACCGTCTTAGCCACCATGGTTTTGATCTCCTGACGTCGTGATCCGCCCGCCTCGGCCTCCCAAAGTGGTGGGATTACAGGCGTGAGCCACCGCGCCTGGCCAGGTGTTTATATCCTTGCACTTAACAATTTCTCATGATATATTTTCAGGTAAATAAATGTTATTTTACAACATCATTTTTAATGATGGCATAGAATTTCTGTGTATAAAGATACCATAGAATATTTAACCATTTTCTACATTTAGCAGTTGGGCTGTTTTCAATGAACAGCACTATGGTAAACATCTTCAGCTAAATATCTGTTTCCTTAGGATTAAAATTTCCTTTTGGTCAATTACTAGATATAAAAATGCTGGTCCAAAGCATATACATATTTTTAAGGCAGTTGATAATTAGGGTGGCAGCATTTTCTGAAGAAACCTTTAGCTATTAATGACATCTCACCTGGGTTTTTGCAACAGACAACTTGAGAGAAAAATTTTACCAAGAAAATGTTGCAAGTCACTCTATTTTGTACAGAAAAAAAAATAGTGGAATCTTTTGGTTTTCAAATGAATGCTTGGTTTCAGGTTGAGTATGCTTATAGGAGATATGTTTTAAAACGAAGGAATAATCTGGGCCCATTGATCACTGGAAGAATATAGGCACACCAGAAATGCAGAGGGCACTTTAGTGCAAGTGACTGTCCTGGACTTTGTCCTGAGCCACCCAGGATGTTAGAAGTCCCACACAATTGAGTGGGGTCACTGACAGTGACTGGCAACATGACATGAAACTCTCTTCCTGGTTAATCTTTTCCTTTTCACTTCATTGAAGGGCATGAAGCTGCTTAAGAGTCAAATATTAAATCAAGCCTGTACCAACCACCACAAGCTGAGTAAATTCAATTGTGATCTTTTAAAACAAAAAAGCCAGGTGTGACTCAGCACTCCAAAAAATCCTGTGTGCACTCAATATAAAGGAGCTTTGTTGAAGAGTCAAGAAAGAAACAAGACTTCTGGTTTTGGCTTTGCATGTAAGAAGCTCAGAAGTCACCATTCCATCCAAAGAACAACTAAAAAGCAAAGAGAACAAAGAATGAAAAAAAAGAACAGCAGAGAATATTCAAGAACTGTGGAACAACTATAAAAGGGGTAACATATGCATAATGGGAATACCCGAAAGAGAAAAAGAGAGAAAGGAACGGAGGAAATATTCAAGTAATAATGACTGAGATTTTTCCAAATTAATGTCAGACACCAAATCACAGATTGAGGAAACTCAGAGAACACCAAGCAGGATAAATGCCACAAACAAATAAACAAAAAACTCAACAATGAGGCATGTCATATTCAAACTGCAAAAAAAAATCAAAGGTTAAAAAAAATCCTGAAAGAAGCAAGAGGAAAAAAAATACTTTACCTATAGAGGATAAAAGACAAGAAATATAGCCAACTTCTCCTTGCAAATAAGAAGATAGTGAAGTGAAATATTTAAAGTATTTAATGAATATTAAGTAAAGACACAATATTTATATTTATTTGTAAGATAAATATAATATATATTATATTTATTTGTAAGATAAATATATATTTATATTTATTTGTAAGATTAATATAACAAATACGTTTATATTTATTTACATATAATATGTAATAATGCATACATAAATGATAATACTTATGTTTATGTGCAATAAATAAATATTAAATAAATATTTTAAAACATTTGAAAGTGTTTAAAGTACGTTGGAAAGAAGGAAAATATATCAGAAATTTGAATATACATAAAGAATTTGAATATACATAAAGAAAGGAAGAGCACCAGATAAGAAATAAGGTAAAATACTTTTATTTTTCTCCTTCTTAATTGATCTAACAGATAACAGTTTGTTCAAAATAATAATAATATATTCAATTATGTATGCTTATACCATATATATGTATGCTTATATATAAGTGAAATGAATGACAGCAATGAAATAAGGGACAGGAGGGAGAAATTAGGAATATTTTGTTATTATAAGGTACTTGCACTACCTATGAAGTGGTATAGTATTATTTGAAAGTGAACTTGGGTTAGTTGTAAATGTATATTATGGATTTTAGGGCAGCCACGAAAAGCAAAAAAAAAAAAAAAAAGACATATATCTGATATGCTAAGAAAGCAGCATATCAGAAAGTGAATTCATATAAAATGCTCAACTAAAACCACAATAAGCAGAAAGACTTTTTAAAAAGAAACAAAGAATTAAGGCAACAAATAGAAAACAGTAACAAAATGGTAGCTATTAATCTAGCTATATAAATTATCATTTTGAATATCAATGGCCTGAATACATCAATTAAAAGATAGATATTATCAGACTCTATGTTGTATTATATATTGTCTCCAAAAACCTACTTTAAATATAAAGACATTAATAGATTAAAAGTAAATGAATAGATAAAGATATGCCATGCTAATATTAATATTATAAAAAGAAAGTAAGAGTAGCTATACCAATTTCAGAGTAGAATTCAAAGCAAGGAAATTCATATTAAAACCAAAATTATTACAAGAATAAAAGCTACAGACTAATATATCTTTCAAAAACATAGATGCAAAAATCCTTAAAAAATATAAGCAAATCAAATTCAACAATTGTACACCATGATTAAGTGGGACGTCTCACAGCTATGGAAGCCTAGTTGAACATTCTAAAATCAATTAATCTGTTACATCAGTCAGCTAGAGAAGAAAAAAAATCACATGATCGTATCAATAGACACAGAAAAAACATTTGACAAACACCTTTTTGTGATCAAAACTCTCAGCAAACTAGGAATAGAGAGGAGATTCCTGAACTTGATAAACAATATCTACAAAAATCCTACAGATAATACCAGACTTAATGGTGTAAAACTAGAAGCTTTCCCACTAACTTCAGAAACAAGGCAAAGATTTCATTTTTCACTACTCCTTCTCAGCATTGAACTGGAAGTTCCAGCTAATGCAATAAAACAAGCAAAGGAAATAAAATGTATACAGAGTGAAAGGGAAAAAAATAAAACTCTCATTGTTCACAGATAACATGATTGTGAACAAAATCCAATAGAAGTGGCAAAAAACTAAACAAAACAATACCCTAAAGGAAACAAAACTCTTAGAAGTAATCAGTTAGAACAAGGTTGCAGGAAACAATATTAATGTATAAAAGTCAATCAATTTCCCATATACCATCAATAGTGGCATTTGAAATTAGAAACACAATACTATTTACATTAGCACCTCTCCTCAACAAACTTTGTGTGAGAGATTTATCTGAGGAAAACTACAGAATTATGGCGAAATAAATAAAAAAAGAACTAAATAAATGGAGAGATATGCCCTGTTCTGGACAGGAAGATTCAATATCATCAAAATTTCTGTTGTTTTTTAAACTTGATCTATAGATTCAATGTAATCCCAAATAAAATCCTAGCAAGTTATTTTGTGGTATCCACAGACTAATTCTAATGTTTTTATTGAGGGGTAAAATATCCAAAATAGCCAACACAAATTTGAAGGAAGAACAAAGTTGGAAGACTGACACTACCTGACATTACAGTAATCAAGATAGTGTGTTATTTGTGAAAGAATGGACAAATATGTAAATGGAACATAATAGAGAGCCCAGAGATAGGCCCACATGAATATAGTCAACTGATCTTTGATAAAGGAGCTAAGACAATATAATGGAGCAAAGAGTCTTTTCAACAAATGATCCTGGAACAAATGGACATCCACATGCATAAAAATAAATCTATACCCAGATCTTATACCCCTCACAAAAATGAGCTCAAAACAGACCAGAGACCTAAGTGTAAAATGCAAAATTATAAAACTCCTAGAGCATAACATAGGAAAAAATCTAGATATTCTTGAGTTTGGTGACAATTTTTTAGATAAAACACCACAGGCATAATTAATGAAAAAAAAGAATTGATAAGCTGGACTTCGTTAAACTAAAAAATTTATTCTCTGCAAAAGACATTGTTAAGAAAATGTAAAGGTCAGACACAGACTGGGAGAAAATATTTCTGAAAGTCATATCTGATAAATAATTGTCATCCAAATATATAAAAAACTCTTAAAACTCAATACAATAAGAAAATTACAAAAAAACCTAAATAGGTTTTAAACCTAAACAAATAGGTTTAAAACCTAAACAAAGATATTCAAATGGAAAATAGGCATATGAAAAGATGCTCCACATCATGTCATTAAGGAAATGCAAATTAAAATGAGATATCAATATATATCTATTAGAATGATCAAAATCCAGAACACTGACAACACCAAGTGTTGCCAAGGATTTGAAGCAACAGAAACTCTGACTCATTGCTGGTGGGAATGCAAAATGGCACAGCCACTTAGGAAGACAGTTTGTCAGTTTCCTAGAAAACCAAACATACTCAACATACAATCCAACATTCATACTCTTTGGTATTTATCCAAATGTGCTGAAAACTTAGGTCTACAAAAAACCTGCACCATGGATGTTTATAGCAGCTTTATTCATAATTGCCACACTTGGAAGCAACCAAGACGTACTTTAGTAGTGAAATGAAAGAGTAAACTATAATGCATTCAGCCAATGTAATTTTATTTAGCACTAAAAGGAAATGTGCTATCAAGCCACAGAAAGACATGGAGGAGCCTTAGAGCATATTTCTGAGTGAAAGAACTCAATCTAAAAGTTACATACTGCATAATTCTAACTATGTGACATTCTGGAAAACACAAAACTATGGAGATAGTAGAAAGATCAGCAGTTGACAGGGTTTGAAGGAGGAGAGAGATGATTTGGCTGAACATGGGTAATTTTTAGGACAATGAAAATACTCTGTATGGCACTATGATGGTGGATTTCTGTCATTTACATTTTTTGAAACCTGTAGAATTACACCAAGCATGAAGATTAATGTAAACCGTGATAATAACATGCTAATGTAGATTTGTAGTAAAGGTACCACTCTGGTAGGGGATGTGATAATAGGAGGGGCTTTGCACGTTTCAGGTGGGTGTGTTGGGAAATCTCTGCCTTCCCCTTAATATTGCTGTGAATCTAAAACTGCTCTAAAAAATTAAATATTTTAAACAAGAGAGAGAGAAAGAGAGGAGAGACCAATATGTAGTAGAACAAGTGGAGGACTGAGAAAAGAAAGGCTGGGGCAGTGGCCTGGGCAGAAAAGTAGAGAAAAGCTATAGTCCCATTTTCAGTGGTTACAAAAAATTAGTGGGAAGTGGAAGGGAAGGGTGCACATGTTTATCTTAATTTTATTCTGGAGTTAGTTAAAATGCACTTACCCACACTTTAACAAAGAGAAATGGTTAAATGAATAAACACAGAACATGTAGGTGCCCAGCTCAGGTCCCAGGTGAACACCAGGTAAGTGGAAAAACTCTCAGAGGTAGAGGAGCTGGAGAAGGAGACAGTGTTGAGGTGTTTACATATATTCTTTCTAATGTCAATTGACTTCACTCCTCTTCCCTCCCCTATTCCTCACCAGGAAAGAGACCACTATAATGGTCAAATAATTCTGTGTTCCCTTTCTGCACACACTCAACAAAAATGCACACTGCCCTGTTGAGATCTCTCTTCACTGCAAGGCCTAGAGGAGACCCTGCTTAATAAGCCGGGAGTCAGGGCCCTGCCTGAGCTGTCATAAAACAAGATGAAAGCCCAGGATACTTTAAATAAGAAGAATGTGGGGGGCACAAAACAGACTGAAATACTAAAGGAAAGCAATAGAAAAACAAACAAAAGAAAACAAAAACAGAACTGAGACAACAAAAGTTGAAAAATATGTTTTTTTGACAAAACACAGTTGTATTAAAAATGTCTTCCCTGGATCAATTTTGGGGAATATTAATATCTTTTACATAAGGAGGTTCTATCAGCCAATCAATATTTTCTAAACCTAACACTTCCTAATTTACAATTAAATGAGAAGGACAAGCCAATGATTTGGGATGCTTCTTTTATAACAAAATAGAATATGATCGGTAACTTACTTGTTACATTCAATGATAATGATAGCTTATATTAATTGAGAACTTGCAAAGTGCCATGAATAGCATTAAATACTTAATATATGTTAACTTATTACCCCATTTTAGAGATGAGAAAACTGTGTCACTGAGACTGAAGTAAATTATCCAAAGACTCATCCTGTGGATGATTGGTAGAGCAGGGCTTTGAACCCAGGCACTCTGATGCCAGCATGCATGTTTTTAACCCTGTACTGCCCTGGCTTCCATGTGGAACAGCGTCACTGGAGTGGAAAGAGCTGATCAACTCACTATGCACATTCTTCAGTCATGTTCTGTAGAGTTTTTTTTTTTTTTTTCAATGAACATAAACTGGTCTTCTATGAAACAGATCTTTACAAAGATTTACAGCACATTGCTGGTTCCAAAATGCCAGCTTAATAAGGGCACTTGTGCAGAGTGCTTTGATGATATCTGTATGAATAAAAGAAGTATTTTTATGATTTGATCCCAAACAACACAAATCGTTTAAGCTTGTTTAGGTCTTCCATGAAGAATGCTGACTACTACCAATAATCTTCTAAAAAACGAATTCCATTTTAAATATTCAAATAAGTTACTCTAAAAATATAAGAACTAAAAAAGTAGTTTAAAAAAAATGAACCTACTGGAGTTGCCTTGAAAACAAATGAACAACAGGACAAAATTATAGAAGGTTTCTTTGTGTTCTTCACGTTGAGGCAGAGTCCTTCACAGTTCTTAGCAACAAGCATAGTGTTCTTAAGAAGTGTGTATCTATCAGATAAGAAAGTATAAAAGTAAGGGCCATAATGCAAGAGCAAGACCAGAAGACACCATAGAGCCATTGGCTTGTATGTTCTGCGGGGGTTGATTATCCACATCAAAGCTTCCAAGTCTTCTGGTTCCTCCTCTTAGGACTGTCTGATCTTGTGCTAGGTTGACAACAATGATGAACAAACATCAGGTCTGACATTGCCAGTCTTGATTTTTACAGAAGTCCCTTCCTAACAATTGCAACACACTGCTGTTTCCCTTTGTACATAGGTAGGATAATGCATTTCTATTTGACTGGAATGTATATTCTCAGCCTTTTCTCACCAGCCTAGGTATTAGCGACTCACCAGACACATAAGTAACTGTGAGGTGGAATGTGAGACCTCACACAGTGCACACCTTTTAAAATAGTCATGGTGACATAATTCAATAACAGTTTTCTACGTTGGGGTGGAAAATATTTTCAGAGAAGAATAAAGACTGCTAAAACAAAAGGTAGACGCCAATTTATAATCTAGAGCAATGCACCAGGACAGGAGAAACACTAGGGTCAGGGAAGTGTTCTGTTCTCCTTTCTCTTTCCCTCTCCTAAAGACAACACTGAAACTCAGTAGCCACATCTATCTTTTCTTTAAAGCACCAGGGTCAGAAACAATATAGGAGAAACAGAGTAGGAGGTTTGTTAGAGATGACAGAGTCTTTGGAAGGCTCCTGGAAAATAGGAAATACCTCTTGACATTAATTGATCTTTTTCCAAAATCTTCATTATATTTATCTCAAAAGTGCTATATGGTTCTCTTGCACCCCTTTTCAAGATAATAGAGCTTTGGGCGATGATCTCCTAGTCAGTCACCCCTATATCAACAACTATTGCTGCACAACTCCCAACTCCTTAGGAAAGGGCTGTGCATGGTAAAGTCATTCACACCCAAATTCTAACAGTAGATGTCAGCACTAGCCTTGCTCACTTAGTTTCAGCATATGTTTTAGGGAAAGAGAATTCAAATTGTTATTTGTTCAATGGCAACATCTTAAGGACAGGAAATATCTAAAATATTATTTTGAAAGAAAATAGATAATTATATGCTTGCCATAAATACTGAAATTTTCTCTTGGGAATGAAGAATTTGGAGAGGCTGCCCACATTTATGTAGACATGTTGAAATGTAAATTGAAAACCAAGCCTACTTTTAGATAGTTTTTATTCCTCATCAAACTCCCAGACAAATCTATTTGTTATAACATTCCTGAAGAAAGTAACAGATAGTGCTTGAAGTTAAAGAGAGAAAATTCTTATATTATCATATAAAATTTACATCTGAAGGCTTGACAGAGTTAGCTTTAATTGTGCTTTTTAAAAAATAGACTTTACAGAGGCCGGGAGTGGTGGCTCACCCCTGTAATCCCAGCACTTTGGGAGGCCGAGGCAGGTGGATTCCTTGAGGTCAGGAGTTTGAGACCAGCCTGGCCAAAATGGTGAAACCTCATTTGTACTAAAAAATAAAAAATTAACTGGGTGTGTTGGCATGGGCCTGTAGTCCCAGCTACTAGGGAGGCTAAGGCAGAAGAATCGTTTGAACCCTGGAGGCGCAGGTTGCAGTGAGCTGAGATTGTGCCACTGCACTCCAGCCTGGGAGACAAGAGGGAGACACTGTCTCAAAAAATAAAATAAAATAAAAAATAAAATAAAATATAAAAATAGACTTTATTTCTTAAAGCAGTTTTAGGTTGACAGCAAAGTTGGGCAGAGGTATAGAGATTTCCCATGTACCTCTTGCCCTCCCACACATACAGTCTCCCCAGCAATCAACATCCCCCACCAGGGTGGTGCATTTGTTACAACTGATGACCTGTATTGACGCATCATTATCTCTCAAAGCCCATAATTATATTAGTCTTAGCTCTTGGTGTTGTACATTTTATGAGTTTTGATAAATACGTGGTATGTACTCCCCATTGTAGCATAATAGAGAGTAGTTTTACTGCCTTAAAAATCCTCTGTACTCTGCATATTCATCCCTCCTGTCCCCCTAACTCTTGGCAACCACTGAACCTTTTTGAATTCCATATTTTTGTCTTTTTGAGGATGTCATATAATTGGAATTATACAATACATAGCTTTTTCATTGACTTCATTTACTAATATGCATTTAAGTTTCCTCCCTATCTTTCCATGGCTTGGTGGCACATTTCTTTTTTTGTTCTAAATAAAATTTAATTGTCTAAATGAACCACAGTTTCCTTATCCGTTCACCTACTGAAGGACATCTTGGTTGCTTCCAAGTCTGGAAATTATGAATAAAGCGGCTATAAACATCTTTAATTCAAGTTTTTGGGTGGACATAAGTTGTCAACACATTTGGGTAAATATCAATGAGTATGATTGTTGGATTGTATGTTAAGAGTGTGTTTAGTCTTTTAAGAAACTGACAAACTGTCTTCCAAAGTGGCTGTACCATTTTGCATCCCATCAGCAATGAATGAGACTTTTTGTTGCTTCATATTCTTGCCAGCACTTGGTATTGTCAGTGTTCTAGGTCTTTGGCCATTCTAACAGATGCTTATTGACATCTCATTGTTTTAATTTGAATTTCCCTAATGACATGATGTGGAATATCTTTTTATGTCCTTATTTTCCATCAGAATATCTTCTTTGGTGAGCTGTCTGTTAAGATCTTTTGTCCACTTTTTAAATGAGTTGTTTTCTTGTTGTTTTTATTGTATTGAGTTTTGAGAGATCTGTATATATTTCAGATAGCAGTTATTTATCAGATATGTCTTTCACAAATATTTTCTTCCAGACTGTGAATTGCCTTTTCGTTCTTCTGACAATGTCTTTCACAGAGCAAAGGTTTCTAGTTTAATGAAGTCCAGTTTATTCATTCTTTCTTTTATAGATTGTGTCTTGGTGTTGTATCTAAAATGATATCACCATACCCAAGTCATCATTTTCCCCTATGTTATGTTCTAGCAGTTTTATAATTTCGCATTTTACATTGAGTCTCTGATCCATTTTGAGTTCATTTTTGTGAGGGTGCAAGAGCTGGGTGTAGATTCATTTTTATGCATGTGGACATCCAGTTGTGTCAGCATCATTTGTTGAAAAGACTCTTTGCTCCATTGTATTGCCTTTGCTCTTTTGTCACAGATTAGCTGACTATATTTATGTTGGCGTATCTCTGGGCTCTCTATTCTGTTTTTCTGATGTATTTGCATATTCTTTCACCATCACCACACTGCCTTGATTGCTATAGCTTCATGGTAATTTCTGACATTGCATAGCATCAGTCCTCTAACTTTGTTTTTCTCCTTCAATATTGTGTTGACTATTCTAGATCTCCAAAAAAAATTATAGTCTTTTTTATCAATAGTTACAAAATAACGTGCTGAAACTTTGGAATTGCATTGTGTCTATAGATCAAGTTCGAAAGAACTGCCATTTTGACAATATTGAATTTTCCTATCAAAGAACAGGTAATACCTCTCTATTTAGTTGTTTCATTCCTTTCACCACGTTCTCTTCATATAAATCTTGGACATATTCAGTTAGATTTATATCTAAGTATTTCATTTTGGAGGTGTTAATGTAAATAGTATTATGTTTTCTTTTTTCTTTCTTTCTTTTTTTTTTTTTTTTGAGATGGAGTCTTGCTCTGTCGCCCAGGCTGGAGTGTGGTGGCGTGATCTCGGCTCACTGCAAGCTCTGCCTCCCGGGTTCACGCCATTCTCCTACCTCAGCCTCCCGAGTAGCTGCAACTACAGGCACCTGCCACCATGCCAGGCCAATTTTTTTGTATTTTTAGTAGAGACGGGGTTTCACTGCATTAGCCAGGATGGTCTCCATCTCCTGACCTCTTGATCTGCCCGCCTGAGCCTTCCAAAGTGCTGGGAGGCATAAGCCACTGTGAGCCACCATGCCCGGCCAATAGTATTATGTTTTCTTTCTCCCTTTCTTTTCTTTCTTTCAAGACAGAGTCTCGCTTTGTTGTCAGGCTAGAGTGCAGTGGTGCAATCACGGCTCCCTGCAGCCTCAACCATCCAGGCTCAAGCTATCCTCCCACCCCAGCCTCTCAACTAGCTGGAACCACAGACATGTGCCAACACATCCAGCTAATTTTTGCAATTTTCGTAGAGATGGTGTTTTGCCATGTTGCCCAGGGCTGCTCCTGGAGTTGTGCACAGTGAACCTCCAGTAATTTCTTTGTTACAACTTAGGTTTTCCTGCCTCAGTACTGGTTCTAGAGGCGGTTTCTGCCTTGGTAAGTTGTGATTCTATGTATTAATTTGTCTGTTTCCCTAGTTGTTGGTGCAGGTATTTGCCGTGGGACATCACTTCTCCGATGGACCAAGAAGATACATGTAAGAATTGTTCATTTTTCTGTTTGTTCTGCTTCTTATTTGTTAAGATGAGTGATGACGTCCAAGCTCCTTACATGCAGGACCAAAAACTGGAAGTCCTAATTATTCTTTTAAAGCATTCACCTTTCCCTCATTTCACGTCTGTATTGTTGAGAACTATTTACTTTGAGAGGTATTCTCACAATACCAAGTTCTTTAGCTCCTTTATTTTATAGAGTATTTATTAGCAATAGAAGGCTAACAGTCTATTAATGTTGAAAGTGATCTTAGAAACCATCCAGTCCAACCCATATTTTTAAGATGAAAATTAGGTTCAGAAAAACTAAGCAACTTGATCAAGGTCATTGAGAGCCAAATTTCGTCAGTCTTGTGCTTTTTCTCACCACATTCCACATCTCTCAATTTTAAATTGCTTAATTTGCAGATCTCTGTAGTAGGAATGAGTGTTTACGTAGTCTACTGTTGTAAGTGGAAGTTTGGCTTAATTTCCAAAAACATCTGATTAAAAACAGTTTTGTATGGTGAGGTCTACTGTTTGATTACTCATTTCTGCCTCCACCTCAGTTTTGTAGTGATATCAATCGTGCTTCCCTCAAGTTACAGAGGATGGTGACCCTATTCCCTAGGCAGATTCTGTTCAGTCTAAGCCCTGGCTGGAAATCGTGTTTTCTGTCCAGTGCTTAGCTTAGGAATAAACATGTGACCTAATTTGGGACATTGGGACATAAGAGAAAATCTACGGAGGGGCTTCTGGAAGAGGTTTCTTTGTTCCTAGGAGATAAAAACAATGAAAGATTGTTTCCTGGATGTTGCCACATCTGGATGTGAGGCCTAGAGCTCCTGCAGCTGATTTGGGACTATAAGCGGAGCTAGCTGGAGGGCAAATGGCGAACAGTAACGAAGATGGATGGGGAGATGGGAACAACCCAGATCTTGAGGACATTGCTAAGCTGCTAGACTTCCTTTACCTTAGATGTTAAATTACCTTATTGTTTGAACCAGTTTAACTTGCCATTTTTTTTACTGGCAGCCAAAGTTAGCCTAACAGAAACAGCTATCAAATGCATATTATCTTATTTCCAAGTTTACTTTAAACATATACTTTGCTTAAATTTAATATAAACCTAATACCTAAATGTAGTGTCTGGCCCATAATAGTAATATTTTCAGAAGAATCTAAGTACTGTCTAATTTCTATGCCTACAGATTATGACCATAGTTCTCTGTTCTTCAAGGTCCAGATGTTACAATGTGATGACATACTCTCCCACATAGGCCTGCCAATTTGGGATTGTTTAGTATATTTTTAAAATCTGAACTAAATGACTTTAATCAACAAGTTCTCCTTACAGTTTGCTGTCATCTTGTGATCTACTGCTTTACTTTACACATTTATGTTACTTGCTGGACCCTTGAGGTGTCTGTATTTAAGACCCTGTTAAACTGCTCTGTGCAGAGATAAAAAAAAAAATCTCCAACCTCAGTGCCCTTTACTCCAACTAGTTTCAAACATTATAGGTAGCTCAGAAATTCTGTATCTCCAGACACTAGGGTTTGTATAGGCCAGTGCTTCTCAATCCGCGCTGCAAATCAGAATCAGCTGGGGAGAGTTTGAAGTCCTGATGTCCAGGCCCCATCCCAAAGGAAGTAAGTTAGAATCTCTGGGAATGGTACTTAAAATTTTTTAAAATACTTTTAATTTTGAAATAATATGAAACTTACAAAAAAGTTACAAAAATAGTATAAAGAATTTCTGTATACAATTCATCCAGATTCTTCATGCTATCTTTATCATGTTCTTTCTGTCTGTGTGTGTCTCTCTCCCTGTGTCTCTCTAGAATACTTTTCTCTGTACACACATATTGTTTTCTGAAACATTTGAGAGTAAGCTGAAGACATGACACTACTTCTAAATATTTTATTGGGCATTTCAGTGTATATTCCTAAAGCAGGGGTCCTCAACCCTCCTGCCACAGACCTATACCCAGTCCGTGGCTTGTTAGGAACTGGGCTGCACAGCAGAAGGTGAGTGGCAGGTGAGCGAGCGTGACTGCCTGAGCTCCGCCTCCTGTCAGATCAGCAGCAGCATTACATTCTCATGAGTGTGAATCCTATTGTGAACTGCACATGTGAGGGATCTAGGTTGAACGCTCCTTATGAAAATCTAATTCCTGACGACATGAGGTGGAACAGTTTCATCCCGAAACCATCCCCAGCTCCCAGCCCCAGTCATGTCTATGGAAAAATTGTCTTTCATGAGAGCAGTTGCTGGTGCTAAATGACATTTTCTTACACAGTCGTAGAACAATTATCAAAATCAAGAAATCAACACTGATACGATTGTGTTATCTAATCCACAAACCTCCAAATTTCTCTAAATATTCCAGTGATGTCATTTTCCTGGTTCAGCTTCTAGACCAGGATTCTTGAATTCAAGAGCACCACTGAGTTTAGTTGTCATGACTCTTTAGTCTCCTTTAATGTGGAAACATTCCTCATATTTTTCATTTAAAAAAATAATAGACCAGTTGTTTTGTAGAATGTCTCTCAGTTTGGGTTTTTAGATGTTTCCTCATGATTCAATTCAGGCTATACATTTTTGACAGGAATATCCCAGAAGTGATACTGTGTTCTTAGTGCATCATTACCAGGAGGCAAATGACAGGCATTCACCTTTTAAAATCTGCCTTTGTGATTTCAACATGTGCCCAAGGTTGACAACTACTTTGGACAAATATATATACATCCTTATTTTTCAAGCTGAATGTCTTTTTAACGGATGGAACCAGGAAGTAATTAGGAAAGAATCTTCTAATTCTGCAGAGGACAAATCAAACAAGTCAAAATTTGATGTCAAAATGTTGGGGAGATTGGTGACTTGGCAGAAGGAAATATAAGAGATGAAGAAGTAATGAAGTGTCTTTATGTTCTATCCAATTTAAGTCTGTTTCTTAAACTGCTGCTGAATTGGTCAACACATTTGGGTACTTCTCCCTATTATCCAGCCTTATTACGCTGATTAAGCTCCTTCTCTCCTCTGTGTTCTCATGACTGTGATTCTTTGGAGTTGTAATTATCATACTTTCCCTTGTATTTAGGATACCTATGCAGGGCAGTGGCTTACATCTGTAATCCTAGCACTTTGGGAGGCCAAGGCGGTTGGATCACATGAGGTCAAGAGTTTGAGACCAGCCTGGACAACATGGTGAAACCTCCTCTCTCCGAAAAAAATACAAAATGTTAGCTGGGTGTGGTGGCAGGCACCTGCAATCCCAGCTACTTGGGAGGCTGAGGTAGGAGAATCGCTTGAACCCAGGAGGCAGAGGTTGCAGTAAGCTGAGATTGCACCATTGCACTCCAGCCTGGGCAACAAAGCAACAACTCCATCCAAAAAAAGAAGAAGAAAAAGATACATACTTGTTTTCTCCATTAGGTTGTAAGTTTCCTAGGTGCAGAAAGTTTTTAGTAAAATTTTATCCACATATACCACCTAGGTGATTGTAAATTATTAGACACTCAATGAACGCTTGCTGAGATAGATTATAGGATGTTGCTAGCCTGCATTTTCTGCTAGTTTTGAAGAAAATCAGATAAGATGTGTAGATACAGACTCATGGCAAATTAAGTTGGTCTGAGTCACAAATTCAGGTATAAGAAATACCACATTTCTTTATTTTCAATGGAATAACTTAATTTGAGATTTATACTGCCAAGTGGTTAAGAAACCTAACTGCAAGCATTCGTGGAGCTTCCCACCCCTTGCTTGAGCTCATATTAAGAATTCAGAATTATGAATAGTTCCCAAATACATATAACTGGAGGAGGCATTAAAAGGAAATGGGATCTTCCTCTTCTAGTCTTTGTTTCTTGTCCATATTGATAACCTACTGGTTAAATCGGCCAGTTTGCTTTAGAAGTAAGCAGGCTTCCAAATTAATCTGCCTTGAGGAGGTCTTGTGACGTCTCAATGGCGACATTTCTCCAAGTAAAGAATCTTAACCAAAGTTCCTCAAATTGTTGATGTGCTGAACAGTGTATAACTGGCTGACACTGAATAGGATGCTGATTCATTTTAAGATGAGCTGAAGCAACATATTTTACCGATTGTCTTGAATGTAGACATCTTTTAGACTGTACGTTGTCATCTGTAGCTAATGATTGTAACTTCTGTATCGTACCCTCCAATGAAAAGAGGACATCTTTGGTATGAGGAGCCCTTTTCCCTTCTTTTTAAACTTTCCTATAAAAATCTTTCATTTTGTGACAAATTCCAGAACACTCTCAACTTTGTTGGTGTGTGTTCCTGGGTTGATCCTCACATTTGGCTTTTCATAAACCTTCATAACATTATTTCTGCCTCAACAGCCTTAACTTCAGTCAACAATACTTTACTACTTAGATGACAATTATCCTTGTCCTTGTGGTCCATATAGCTTTGATGGCTCTCTGTGGCTTTCATATCCTGGGATTTGATTATGAAGCAATGATGTCTCTTAACTATCTTGGAGCCCAAGAGAGAAAAATTTGGCTCACAAATATTTTGGCTCACAAACTTGCTTCGATGACAAGCAAACCTTTTTACAAAAAACATGGTGCATGCCTTTCAGCAGGCCACGTGCTCTCTAGTTAGTCACAGTCACCGCCACCCCTTACTCTTACACCCATGTGCTTCATACATTTGCATGACCTTCACGCCATCAGAGACCTAGGACTTTGCTGTCCCAGCCCTTAGGCTCTATTCCTCTTACTGGTCTTGCTAATTTGCTGGGATACACCTCCAGGAGCCAGAGCTTGGATCCTCTTCTGGAAACTACAGACCCCTTTTCTATCCCTCCACCCTACAGTTTCCCTACAGGGAAGCATCCTTCTAAGCCACTCTGGTCCTTCCTATGCTCTGTTGCTCTGTTCTCATTCTAACACCTCCTCCTGTATTGGGTCACACCATCTGCCACTTCTTTATTACTGCATGCTTTCCCCTTCCAATTCCATTTATTTTCTGAAGGAGTAGGTTTTAAAGCTTTCTCTTTGAATGGGAAGAAAAGAAAATAGTAATAAAGATCAGGAGAAAAAAAAAGTTAATATTTCAAATATTATTCCTGCAGAGAGTTAGTTATTCCAGGCTCCTGTGCTGTAGGGTAACAGTAAGCTAATTATTCCTGTCTCTTAGCTGAACTTGTCTATCATCAAATGATGATACTTAGTAAGTAAAATGCACAAGTAGTTTAAAAAGATAGAATACCTTGGAAATACACTTAAAATCTAATACGCTTTTCATTTTCCCACACATTTATTTTTTTTATAACCTTCAACAGGTAAAACTCAAATTTTGCTAACTATAGAATTAGAGGGTGACCTTGGTGTAAGATAACTGAACTAAAACTCTCACAAGCTTCTCCCTACATAGCCATTATCCCAGCTTTCTCCAAATGGCTAACCAACATTTTATTTCCTTAATCACAGTCTTCCCCTCCAAGGAAAACATCCATACCATATTCAACTGCTCAAACCACATTTCTACCTCTGTAGATCATATTGGGTTGCACACGTTTTTGAGGACTTTCCTACCCCAGGCCATTTAAATGACATATAAATTATATCTTAAGTATTCTTTCCAAAGAGCACTTCCTTCTGATTGACTAGAAGATTGTTAACTGTTCCCCATCCTGACCACAGTCTGTCTGAACATGCTGCTCACCCAGTTTGGAGGACACTTTAATTAATACACTGTTGTATTTTTGAGATTTCTCCAGCTTCTAATGGAGCTGTCTTTGAGAATAGTCTTGAATTTTGGGGGGAGGGTTGGTGGTGGCAGAAAAGGTGGGTGGCTTACACTCCTGGGTCTCACAGGTGTTTATAGGATGTCTAAAACATATCAATAAGTTTCTGGCACATCTGTGGAAGGCAGAGCCTCTTCTCTGCTAAGTAGTGGCTGTGGAACCTGGAGGAAGTTCCTACATGTTTCCAAGCCTCAGTTTCTTCTTCTATAAAGTGGGGCAACAGAGTTTCCCTGGGAGAGTGATTTGAGCTTTAACAAGACACTTAGAATGCCTCCATCACATAGTGAGCCCTAATTATTATTATTTCTTATGTCCTTAGATTCTCCTGTGCCCCCCAAATCTTCTTTTGCATGCTCAGAGACCCTGTGCCACTGGGAATGGTTGTCTACTAGGTGAGTTTGGGAGCAGTGGGGCTGGAGCCACAGAGCCAGCACTCCCAGTGGAACCTGAGGAAGCTACTTCACCTCTCTGGCCTCAGCTTCCTCATCTGTTAACTTGAGATTTCTTTGCATTTTTCTGAAACTCCATCCACTGCAACATGCTTATCAGATTAAAGGTAGAAGAGGGCACAGGCACATATTTGGCTTGTGTGTTAAAAGATCCCAGAGAATTGGGACAGATATACCAAGCCCTAGCAAAATTTCATATCTTAGCCATGGTGATATAACCGAAATATGTACTTTGGTTTTCGCCCCTACCTCCTTCCCTTTTCCTTGCATGGAACTCCTAAATTATATCATTGGAATTTGGGGAAGTTATAAGTGTTTTTTTGTATACTAACAAAATGACTGATAGTTGGGGGCTCCCAGATAGCTTCAGGATGAAGGCTGGTTGACAGGGGAACCAATTATATGGTTGGAAGGTTGGAACTTTCAGCCCAATCTTCTGATCTCTGGGGAGAGGAGAGAAGCTGAAGGTTGAGTTGGTCACCAGTGGCCAATAACTTAATGAATCATTCATTAATAGTGGAGCCTCCATAAAGACCCAAAAGGACTGGGTTGAGAGAACTTCTGGGTTACTGAACACGTGGAAGGTGACATACTCCAAGAAGGCATGGAAGCTCCGTACCCCTTTCCCATACCTTGCCCTCTGCATCTCTTCTATCTGGGTGTTCCTAAGTTGGATACTTTTATAATAAATGGGTAAATGTAAGCAAACTGCTTCCCTGCATCCTGTGAACCACTCTAGCAAATGACTGGGCCCCAAAAAGGGGCTGTGGGAACTCCCAATTTATAGCCAGTTGGTTAGAAATTCTGGAAACCCTACTTGGAATTGGCATCTGAATTGGGGGTAGTCTTGTGAGACTAAGCCCTTAAACTGCGGGGTCTGACTCTAACTCCTGGTAGACAGTGCTAGAGTTGAATTAAATTAAAGGACACCCTGTTGGGGTCAGCTGGAGAACTACTTGCTGTGTGGGGAGAGAACCCCACACATCTGATGTTAGAAGTAAAATATTGAGTGTGAAGTGTCTCTGTGAGAATAGAACAAACAATTTAATGTTTCCAATCTCTTGCCACTATCTGCTGTCCTCAGCACTAAGACAACCTGGTCTTTAAAAATCAGGGGGGTTTTAGAAGTAGGTAACTATCTGAAATAGTTGGTGATGATTTGGTGGTTCCAGAAAGAATAAGAAAAACACCACATGGAGCCTTATAAGTAGATATAAGATGAATTCCAAGATAGATCAGGCCAGTTTTACCACAACACACATCTTCCTGTGTGGTTCACTCCTTCTCTCTTTTTGTTTTAACTAATGTTTCTGTCTTCTCGGTCTTCGTTTTTAAGTTTAAATTGTTTGCACTTTGGCCTGCTCAGCTAAAGCTTGTTTCTCTGTCTGGGCTCATGAACAGGTGTGGCTAATTTGCTTCTAGCTGTTACTAAGTTCCTGTGTGTCTGTCTTGACAAGAAGATTCCTTTGCTATCACTCAATTTAGAGCTAATTGGAGCCTTTCATTTGTGGCCAATTATAACAGTTAATTAAGCTTAAGTAAATTCATTTAATCTTTTTTCATAAAATGAAGAATAACTTGATTGAGTAAAAAAAAAGTTTCCTTTCTCTCCTATTATCAACAGCTTGAAGACACTACGAAATAGTGAAGTTACTTATTTTCTTATTCTGAAATTGCAAATAGATTTTCAAACACTTAAGTGCTTCCATTTTGATCCTTTCTGGGATATTCATTTAAATTCCCCAAATGTTTATTGAACTGTACCACTGAATCCTAGTGTGGAAATCTACCAGGGAACCCAACCAAAAATATAACATACAGGTTCTGACCTTGATAGTTAATAACTTTGTAGGGCAGAAGACCATATACACAATTATTAATAGGGGCAGAGGCTATTAAATACCAGAAAAAATTAACATGTATTGCAAGAGGTAGAATACAAAAAAAGGTTAAGTCTAGCTAGCTGGGAAGGTGGGTGGTGGGTGGTTAGGGAAGACTCAGAGATGAAGGTAGAAGGAAGGGTAGAATTTCGGTAGGAAGAAATAGTGATGAGAGTAGAGAAGGCATTTTAGGTGGGCACAGCTGACTAGGCTGAGGAGTGGAGGTGGGGAGAGCAGACCTTTCCAGGGAGAGCCTAAGTTAGCTAGATCTTGGAAGGTGAGGAAAGGTATTGCTCAGAATGCAGCTTGGACCTTGGTCATGGACAGTGTTGTGTTCATGTCAACTAGTTTATACCTCACTCCATAGCCTGCATGGAGACATTGAGAGTTTTTAAAAAGAAATAATATTGTCAGAACTGTGCTCAGAGCAGCTTGCTTGGATGATATTGCTTCAAGGGGTGGTTAGCAGGGGTGGGCACACTACAGCCCCGTGGACCAAATCCAGCCCACCATCCATGAGTTAAGAACAGTTTACGTGTTTTACAATGTTGAAAGAAAATCAGAAGAATAAAATTTTGTGATACATGAAATTTTGTGATTAAGTTTCAGGATCCAGCAATAGAATTTTATTGGAGCACAGCCACACTCATTTGTTGATGTATCATCCAGGCTGCTTTTGTGCTACAACAGCAGAGTTGGTGGTTGCAACAGAGACCATATGGTTCACAAAGCCCCAAATATTTACTATCTGGCTCTTTACAGGAAAAATTTCTCAATTCCTTGTCTAGAAGTCTAGTTTAAAGAAATCAGACTTTGGACAGCTAGAAATTTCAGGGAAAAAATGTAAAGTACACAGAACTAATACTTGTTTAGCCTTGATACCTTAAATTTTGCTGTTCATTATGGCCTAACAAAGTATTTTTTTTTATCATTCATTTATTGATCTACTCACCCCAAGCTAGCCAGTTAGTAACAGGTTTACTCTTGCAACTCTAGCCTCCAGAGTAGAAAACAAACAAAAATACAATCTCTAAGACTAGGCAAAGGCAAAGAAAGCACTACATTTCCTTTCCCTTTGGGAAGTGGAGTGAGTCATGGCTCTTTCACCTGCTATGTCACCATGGGAAAGCCACATAATTATTCATTTTCTCATCTGTAAATTGGGTCAATAAAATCTTTCCTTCCTACTTCACAGAGAATGAAAAAATACAAGATATATTACTCTGTAAATTTTCAGTTGAAACATATGAAAAATAACAGTTGGATTCAACAATTTTTTTGTTTGTTTAGACAGAGTCTCACTCTGTTGCCTAGGCTGGAGTGCAACGGTGCAATATCAGATCACTGCAACCTCCGCCTCCCAGCAATTCTCATGCCTCAGCCTCCTGAGTAGCTGGGATTACAGGTGTGTGCCACCATGGCTGGCTAATTTTTGTATTTTTAGTACAGACAGCGTTTCACAATGTTGGCCAGGCTGGTCTCGGACTCCCGGCTTCAAGTGATCCACCTGCCTCGGCCTCCCTAAGTGTTGGGATTACAGGAACGAGCCACCATGCCTGGCCTCATTCAACAATTATTGAGCACCTACTATGGGCAAGGTACTACTGTAGGCTTATGGGAAACACATTAAAAAAAAACACAAAAAATGTCTGCTCTTGTGGGACCTGTGTTCATTCTTTTGAAAATGACAGTCTTGTCACCCTTTCTGTCTTCTATCCCTGTCCCTCTCTGTTGGCAATTCCTATACTATGGAAAATTGTTCTGATCATACTTAATTGTAATGATCTTCTTTTGAAGTTATTATATGCTAAATTCAATGGACCCTGCTCTGACACAAGGGTTTTTCTTCTAGTCACCAACTCTTAGGAAGTGAAATTACTATAAATTATCATTAACATCAGAGAGGAAACCAGGCAGTCATCTTATCTATGGTAAGAATCAATTTAATTTGTCCAGATTTGTTTGAAGTTTTTAGTCATGGAGAATGTAAAGATTCTTTCCTAAATGCAGACAATTTTAATTTATCTTCACCAATATCAGACAGTAATGCATTATCACAACTCAGATGGACTCTGTGGAAGCGATCCCAAAAGGCACATTCTAAGATTATGATGCAAAATAACAAGTTATTTAAACAGTCATATGGAAGTATTTTAATAAAATTTACAGTTGAAAGACCGCTTCTGCAGAAAAACCTACTTTTAGATGTACTTCAAATTCTTAGTTTGAAAAAATATTTTCTATTGTATTTACTTTCTTGATTTGTTCATATATGAAAGTTTATCTCATTTTATAGTGGGGGATGGACATGAAGGTAGAAATTTATCTAAAAAACATATTTTTCTCTAATAAATTGAGATCTAGAGTGTGCTAAATTTAAATAGTGATGGTGATGTTTATGAAAGCATGTCTGGAAGGCAACTGTGTCTGTTGGTCTGGTGCTAAGGAGGAAGATCTGAGCTGCAGAGAGAGATGGACTTGACAATACAGACGTGGATGAGCAGAGCACACCCGGGGAGAGCAGGCAGAGTGAGAAAAGGAGGAAAGCTAGGCTGGAGCCCTGAGTCTGATATTTAGGGGAAGGAAAGGGGAGAATATCCTGGAAAGTGGACTGAAAAGAAGCTGAGCGGTACGAGGAAAGCCAGAAAAATGAAACGTTACTGAAATCAAGAGAATGTTCAAAGAGAAGCTGGTGGCCTAGAGAGTCAAGTCTTGCTGAAATCTGATGTAGCGTCAGGCCTTAGAAGTGTACTCTGGGTTAGCAATAACGAGTTCGTGGGAGATCTTCCGAACAGCATTCTCAGTGGTATGTTGGGTGCAGCAGCCAGAGTGTGATGAGTGGGAAGTGAGGAAGTGGATGACTATTCAACAAATGGCGTTAGAAAAAGACCTTTTCAAAGGGAGAATCAACAGATGCTCACTAAATGTCTATTATATGGCAAGAGTGTGAAATAAAAACAAACAAGAAATTACGTTCAAGTACTTGTCCTAGAGGAAAATATAAGAGAAGGATGTATTTGAATGAAGCCTAAAGTTCACTGCCATTTTCAGAAATAGAAATGTGAAGAGAAAATTAAAAATACTGGAAAGGGCACTAGTAGAGGTGTAAGAATAGAAGATGAGGACATACACTGGGGAGCTGTAAAAGATAGTCCAGTGTGCCTTGAGCTGAATTTTAGAAAAAAAAAAAAAATAACTAAGATTAACCAAGGCAAATCAGAGAAAGGAAAAGCCTGAGAGTAGGAACCCTGATTAGGAAGCTCCCTGCCATGGGCAACTTTTCATTTGAACACCTTCAAGTTCATCCTGTTTTAAAAGCAATCATCACCACACCTTAAAAACCCCACCTTCAGCTACGTATTTTTATCCAGCTCAGTTGTATGCTCTTCTCTTTACAACCAAAAATTTTTGTTTGATGTTTGTTTGTTTGTTTGTTTTTTATTATACTTTAAGTTCTGGGATACACGTGCAGAACACGAAGGTTTGTTACATAGGTACACATGTGCCGTGGTGACTTGCTGTGCCCATCAACCCGTCATCTACATTAGGTATTTCTCCTAATGCTATTCCTTCTGTAGCCCCCCACCCTCTGACAGGCCCTGGTGTGTGATGTTCCCCTCCATGTGTCCATGTGTTTTCATTGTTTAACTCCCACTTATGAGTGAGAACATATGGCGTTACAACCAAACATTTTGAAGCGTTTCTCACCCATGCATGCTTATCTCTTTTCAAGGTCCTGTTATTTACCCCAACCTACCTTTTCAGTTATATCTCCAGGTGCTTGTCTGTGGAGGCAGGGTGATGAAAGGGAATGCGGGTTGCTGACGGGGCAGTCACAGCACCTGTCCAAGGCAGGCCTCTGTGGTTCTGTTTGGCAGGAGCTCTCTGCACTCTCCATTGCTGCTGCCCCCACCCGCTACTCTTTCCTCCCTCTGATTTAAATGTCATTGGGCTTCTAACCTCCTCAGTCTTCCAGGTATTTTTTGAAACCTTTGTTCAGTGCTGGTCCCCTATGTGTCCTCTTCGCTGTAACGTTTATTTCCTTACTATGGGGCCTTGGAAGGGTTCAATTTTGTTTTTGAAAATAATCTAAGAGAATACACATAAAGAAGAAAATAGCTTTTTTGAAATTCTCATATATTCCTAATGGGATACCTTAAAATGGATTTACATTCAATGATTAAATATATCTTCAGTTGTATATATGTTAAGTTCTTCCCTCCTTGGGGTCTTTGCCCTAACATTCTCTGTCATACTCACCAAGTTCTCTTCTTCCATTGTGGACAAGTATGTTACATTTGGAATGCTCCAATGTTTGTGTATTCCCAATTCTCTTCTCCTCCTATCCTCCAACATATCATTGGGAGGATTAAAGTAAGAAGGTGAAAAAAAGGATGAGGAGAAAATGGGATGATCTGGGTATTTTTTCATTTAGAGAAACATGGAAGTGTATTGATTTATCTAGTTTGTGGTTAACTTCTGAAAAAGTTAGCTAATGGTTGACTTAGTCGGTTTGAGGTACTATAACAAAATATCCTAGACTAGGTGGCTTATAAACAACAGAAATTTATTTCTAGTCCTGAAGGCTGGGAAGTCCAAGATCAAGACACTGGCAGATTCATTGTCTGGCAAGAGTCCAATTCCAAGGCGTCTTTTTACTGTGTTCTCACATGGCAAATGGGCAAGCAATCTCTCTGGTGCCTCTTTGATAAGGGCACTAATCCCATTCATGAGGGCTCCACTTTCATGAACTAAATACTTTCTAAATGCCCACCTCCTCATACCATTACCTTGGGGGCTAGATTATCAACATATGAACTTTGAGAAGACCTAAACATTCAGACCCTAACATTCTCATTTTTCTCCTTGTACCCCCACACCAAATACATGACATTCTCATATGCAAAATACATTCATTCCATCCCAAGAGCCTCAAAAGTCCTAACTCATTCCAGCATCAACTCAAAAGTCAAAAGTGCAAAGTCTCATTTAAATAGCATCTAAATCAGATATGACTGAGACAGCCTCAGGGTATGATAGATCCTGAGGCAGATTTTTCTTCAGCCGTGAACCTGTGAAATCAAATCAAACATGTTATATGCTTCCAAAATACAATAGTAGGACAAGCACAGGACAGATATTCCCATTGCAAAAGTGAGAAATAGGGAAGATAGGGAAGAAGGAAGGAGTGATAAGTCTTGAGCAAATTCCAAACCTTAAGGCTCAAGAATAATCTTCTTGGAATCACGCTCTGCCTTCCAGATACATTAAAGCTGTGGTCCTACCTTCTGGATGCACTCCAGCTGCAGCCCTGCCCCAAGGGTTTGGGCACCCCCAGCCCTGCAGCAGCTCTATGCCTGG
Source organism: Symphalangus syndactylus (assembly GCF_028878055.3). Classification (NCBI taxonomy): domain Eukaryota; kingdom Metazoa; phylum Chordata; class Mammalia; order Primates; family Hylobatidae; genus Symphalangus; species Symphalangus syndactylus. The sequence continues at coordinate 48,032,255 of NC_072439.2, read as the reverse complement.
GCCCCGCCCTCATGCAGTTCTCAGTGGTGGCTTCACCTCCTCAGCAGCTGTGTGCCTTGGGTCACAAGCCTGAGGCTCTCTGATGCTGGAATCACTTCCCATTGGTTTTATCAGTCTGTGGTTGCAGGGGCAGCCCTGCACCCATGGTCCACTGGGCATTGCCCCAGCAGAGGCTCTCTGTAGTAACTCTGGGCTCTTATACTCTTGCCTTGTAATGGGAGGAACAGCCTGAGGATTTCTGAATTGCCTGTAGGATCTTCTTCTATTTATTGAACAACAGGTCCTGGCATCTGTTTAGATAACTGACTAATCTTCTTGGTCATTTGGCTACACTCTTTGTGTTTTCTCTGGAATAAGGTCTTTTATTCTTTTCACTATGAATAGTCTGGTAATGTTCCAGATCTTTAAGTTCTACTTTTAACAATTTTATCTTTACATCCTTTTTCTCTTCTTACATTTACTATAAACAGTCAAGAGAATGAAAGGCACACCCTCAACACTTTGCTTAGACATTTCCTCATCCAAATATTCAGTTTCATCATTCACAAGTTTTACCTTTCATAAAACACTAGGACATGAACACAATTCAGCCAAGTCCTTTGCCTCTTTAGAGCAAGGATGGTCTTTCCTCCCTTGTCCAATAACATGTTCCTCATTTCCATCTGAGGCCTCCTCAGAAAGGCCTTTGCCATCCATATTTGTGCCAAATTCTGTTCAGGATTATTTAGGTATTCTCTAAAATGATTAAGGCCTTCTCTACAACTCTCCTCTTTTTTTTTTCTTCAGAATTATCTTTAACTGTTTGTGGCAATGTAGGCTTTTTCTAGCATGGGTGGCAATAACAAAATGCTTCAGACTGGGCGGCTTATAAACAACAGAAATTTATTTCTCATGGTTGTGGTGGCTGGGAATCCTATTCTAGATTAAGGTTTCGCCATATATGGTGTCTGAAGAGGGTCTGCTTCTTAGATAGTCGTCCTTTCACTGTGTCCTACAGGGCAGAAGGGTGAGTGATCTCTTGGGAGCCTCTATCATAAGGGCACAAGCACATTCATGAATGCTTTTATCTGATGACCAAAGGCCCTACTTCCTGATACCATCACCTTGGGAGTGATCATTTTAACATATAAATATTGTGGGGACACAAACATTTGAATCATAGCAGTCAGTGAGAAAAGAAATGAGATTGCAGCCCCCACTGTCTTTCTCACATCAAGCCCTGAATCATCTGCGTGTGTGTGTGTGTATATGTGTGTGTGTGTGTGTGTGTATTTGCTTACTAGCCCTGGAGAAGAAAGGATTCCAAGGCTGTTGATGTCATAATGCCAAAATATCCAGATGAAAAAGTCCATTACTTGTGCAGATGTTTCAAATACATAATGCTGAATATCCCAATTTATGGAAACATTCAGTGATGATTCTTTTTTTATTTTGTTCTTGATGTTTTGGCAGGGTACAGTTGCAGCCTGATTTGCTGAGTTTAAGAGCCAAAATCACATTTTCTGTCTAAGATTATCAGATTGATACTCTAGAAAGGGTTTCTTCATAACCTAAGGATGTATATACTTTCTTCTCTTAGAGTACTCATCTAACATAAATAATTTTTCTCGCTTCTGTTACTTATTTAATTCAACCAGAACAGATAAAAAAGATGAATAACCAAACAAACCCTCAGAAATTGCTAAGAAAATAAACAAACATGTATTACTAAAAACAAATAGTGTAAGTTGGGACAAAATTTTAAAATAGATATAAATGGTCCTAAGAAATTTTTTTTAGGAAATTGTGAATTAAGTTTTCTCATATAAACATATTAAGAATTAATAACACAACCTCTCTCAACTATGATCCATTTCAAGAATGCTGTGAGTTGGCTCCGACTATCCAGGTCCTCAAATATCTGACACCCTGATTCCACAGTCGGATCTTGTACCAGAGGAACGTGAAACCAGAGTTCTATTTGGAACTTTGCGTTTCATTAATCCTACTCAGCCTCATATCCATGTCATGCTGGGTCACTGACCAGACTACTTGCCCTTGTGGTCATCTGTCTTCTTCCTTATGCCCCAAACTGTTCTTGGTTTTCTGTCCTCTGACTCATCCTCCCAACAGTCTCCTCCTATCTGAATCCTTAATCATTTGTGGGGAGGCAAGGAAAAGAACAAAATTCCTCAGTCCTTTTTAATTTTTAATTTTTGTGGGTACATAGTAGATGTATATGTTTATGGGGTATATGGGATATTTTGATACACGCATACAAGGTGTAACAATCACATCAGGGTAAATGGGTATTTATCACCTCAAGCACTTATCCTTTGTGTTACAAACAATCCAATTATATCTCTAGTTAATTTTAAATGTACAACTAAATTATTATTGACTGTTAGTGACCCTGTTGTGCTATGAACTACTACATCATATTTACTCTATCTATTTTTTTGTACCCATTAACCATCCTCACTTCTTGTCTCCCCATAACACCATCAGCTCTGGTAACCATCATTCTACTCTCTACCTCCATGAGTTCAATTGTTTTAATTTTTAGCTCCCACAAATAAGTGAGAACATGTGAAGTTTGTCTTTCTGTGCCTGGCTTATTTCACGTAACATAATGACCTCCAGCTTCATCCATGTTGTTGCAAATGACAGATCTTATTCTTTTTTGACTGAATAGTGCTCCATTGTGTATATGCCCCACGTTTTCTTTATTCATCTGTTGATGGACACTTAGGTTGCTTTCAAATCTTGGCTATTGTGAATAGAGCTGCAATAAACATAGGAGTGCAGATATCTCTTCGATATTGCTTTGATTTCCTTGCTTTTGGGTATAAGGTAGCTGTGGGATGGCTGGATCATATGGTAGTTCTATTCTTAGTATTTTGAAGAACCTTTAAACTGTTCTCCTCAGTGGCTATACTAATTTACATTTCTATCAACAGCGTACAAGGGTACACTCTTTCTTCACATCCTTGCTGGCATTTGCTTTGCCTGCCTTTTGGATAATACAGCTTTTTAACTGGGGAGAGGTGATATTTCAATGTAGTTTTGATCTGCATTTCTCTGATGATCAATGATATTGATTATCTTTCCATGTACTTGTTTGCCATTTGCATGTCTTCTTTTGAAAAATGTCTATTCAGATTTTTAGCCCATTTTTAAATTGGATTATTAGATTTTTTTCCTATGGAGTTGTTTGAGCTCCTTATATATTCTGGTTATTAATCTCTTGTCATACAGATAGTTTGCAAATATTTTCACCCATTCTGTGATTGTCTCTTCACTTTGATTGTTTCCTTTGCTGTGCAGAAGCTTTTTAACTTCATGTGATCCCATTTGTCCATTTTTGCTTTGGTTGCCTGTGCTTGTGAGGTATCACTGAAAAAATCTTTGCCCAGACCAATGTCCTGGGGAGTTTCCCCTAAGTTTTCTTGTGGTAGTTTCACAGTGTGAGGACTTAGATTTAAGTCTTTAGTCCATTTGGACTTGATTTTTGTGTATGGTAGGAGATAGTGGTCTAGTTTCATTCTTCTACATAGGGATATTCAGTTTTCCCAGCACCATTTATTAATGAGACTGTCCTTGCCCCAGTGAATGTTTTTGGCAACTTTGTCAAAAAATAGTTCACTGTAGATGCATGGATTTGTTTCTGAGTTCTCTATTCTGTTCCATTCATCTATGTGTCTGTTTTTATGCTAGTACCATGCTGTTTTGGTTACTGTAGCTCTTTAGTATAACTTGAAGTCAGGTAATGATTCCTCCAAAACAAAGACTGTTGTTCTTTTTGCTCTTAGCTTTGGCTATTCTGGGTCTTTCATTATTTCATATAAATTTTAGGATTTTTTTTCTGTTTCTGTGAAGAATGTCATTGGTATTTTGATAGGGATTGCATTGAATCAATGGATTGCTTTGAGTAGAATAGACATTTTAACAATATTGATTTTTCCAATTCATGAACATGGAATATCTTTCAATTTTTTATGTCTTCTTCAATTTTTTTCACCAATATTTTAGTTTTCATTGTAAAGATTTTTCACTTCTTGGGTTAAGTTACTTCCTGGGTATTTAATTTTATTTGTAGCTATTTTAGAAGGGATTACTTTCTTGATTTCTTTTCCAGATTGATTGTTGTTGGCATATAAAAATGCCACTGATTTTTGTATTTTAATTTTGTATCCTGCAACTTTACTGAATTTATCAGTTCTAATAGTTTTTTGGTGGAGTCTTTAGGTTTTTCCAAATATAAGATCATATTATCTGCAAACAAGGGAAATTTGACTTCTTTCTTTCCAATTTGGATGCCTTTTATTTCTTTCTCTTGTTCAATGGCTCTGACTAGGACTTTCAGCACTATATTGAATAACAGTGATGACAAGTAGGCATCCTTGTAGTGTTGCAGACCTTAGAGGAAAGGCTTTTAGTTTTTCCTCGTTATGATACTAGCTGTGGATCTGTCATATATGGCTTTTATTATGTTGAGGTATGTTCCTTCTATCCTCAGTTTTTTTTGGATTTTTATCATGAAGTGATGTTGAATTTTATCAAATGCTGTTTCAGCATCAGTTGAAATGATCATATTCTTTCTGTTTTTCATTCTGTTGTTATGATGTATCACATTGATTAACTAGCATACATTGAACCATCCACACATCCCTGGCATAAATCTCAGTTGGCCATGATGAATGACCTTTTTAGTGTGTCGTTGAATTTGGTCTGTTAGTATTTTGTTGAGGAATTTTACATCAACGTTTGCCAGAGATATTGGCCTGTAGTGTTCTTTGTTTCATGTATTTTTGTCTGGTTTTTTTATGAAGTTAATACTGGCCTCATAGGATGAATTTGGAAGTATTCCCTCCACTTCTATTTTTCAGAGTAGTTTGAGTAGGATTGATATTACTTCTTACTTAAGTGTTTGTTAATATTCAGCAGTGAAGCCATCAGGCCTGGACTTTTTCTTTGCTGGGAAACTTTTTATTATGGCTTTGATTTTGTTACTTGTTATTGGTCTGTTCAGGCTTTGGATTTCTTCATGGTTCATTCTTGGTAGGTTGTATGTGTCTAAGAGTTTATCCATTTCTTCTAGGTTTTCCAATTTATTGGCATATAGCTGCTCACAGTAGCCTCTAATGATCTTTCAAATTTCTGTGGTATCTAATGGTAATGTTTCCCTTTCTATGTCTGTTTTTTTTTTTAATTTTGGTCTTCTCTCCTTTTTTCTTAGTCTGTCTAGAGGTTTGTGAAATTTATTTACCTTTTCAAAAAACCATCTTTTCACTCCATTGATCTTTTGTATTGTTTTCTTTCTTTTAATTTCATGTTACTTTTGCCTTGACCTTTATTATTTCTTTTCCTCTACTAACTTTGGGTTTGGTTTTCTCTTACTTTTCTAGTTCTTTAAGAAGCATCATTAAGTTGTTTATTTGAAGTTTTTCTTTTTTTTTTTGATGTTGGTACTTACAGCTATACACTCACCTCTTAGCATTGCTTTCACTATATCCCATCCAATAGGTTTTGGTACTTTGTGTTTCCATTATCATTTGTTTCAAGAAAATTTTCAATTTCCTTCTTAATCCCTTCAGTGACTCACTGGTCACTCAGGAGCATATTGTTTATTTTCCAAAATTCTTCTTATTAATTTCTAGTTTTATTCCATTAGGGTCAGAGAAAATATTTGATATTATTTCAATTTTTAAAGGATGTTTAAATACTTGTTTTCTGGCCTCACATATGGTCTATCCTTGAGAATTATGCACATGTTGAGGAGAAGAATGTGTATTCTGCAGCTGTTGGATGAAATATTCTATAATATCTATTAGGTTCATTTGGTCTATAATGCAGATTAAACCTGATGTTTCTTTGTTCGTTTTCTGTCTGAATGATTTGCTCAATGCTGAAAGTAGGGTGTTGAAGTCTTCAGTTACTAATTTATTGGGGTCTCTCTCTTTAGCTCTAATAACATTTGGTTTATATATCTGAGTGCTCCTGTGTTGAGTGCATATATGTTTATAATTGTTATATCCTCTTGCTGAATTAATCCCTTTATCATTATGTAATGATCTTCTTTGTCTCTTTTTAGAGATTTTGTCTTAAACTCTATTTTTCTAATATTCCTGCTCTTTTTTGGTTTCCGCTGGCATGGAACATCTTTTTCCATCCCTTTATTTTCAGTCTTTATGTGTCTTTACAGGTGACATGTGTTTATTGCTGGTAAGAGATCACTGGGTCTTGTTTTCTAAATTTATTTAGCCACTCCATGTCATTTGATTGGAGAGTTTAGTCCATTTACATTTAATGTTATTATTGATAAGTAAGGACTTACTCCTGGCCATTTTGTTATTTGTTTTCTGGTTGTCTTATGGTCTTCTCTTTCCTCTTTCCTTCCTTCCTGCCTTCCTTTTAGTGAAGGTGATTTTCCGAAGTGGTATGTTTTAATTTCTTGCTTTTTATTTTTTGTGTATCTGTTGTATGTTTTTAGATTTGAGGTTACCATGAGGCTTGGAAATAATATTTATAACCCATTATTTTAAACTGATGACAACTTCATACTGATTGCATAAACAAAGTAACAAATAAGCAAAAAGAAAACTAATACAATTCAACACTTTAATTTCACCTTTCTGCTTTTTACCTTTTTGTTGTTTCTATTTATATCTTATTCTATTTATATTTCTGTTTCTTGAAGTTGTTGTAGTTACTATTTTAATGGGTTCTTTTTTTCACCTTTCTACTTAAGATATGAGTAGTATACATACCACAATTACAGTGTTATAACATTTTATGTTTTTCTGTATACTATTACTAGTGAGTTTTGTACCTTCAGATGATTTCTTGTTGCTGGTTAACATCTTTTTCATTCAGATTAAATAAATCTCTTCAGCATTTTTATAGTACAGGTCTTGTGTTGATGAAATTCCTCAGCTTCTGTTTGTCTGGAGGTCTTTATCTCTCCTCATGTTTAAAGGCTACTTTCACTGGCTATACTATTCTAGGATAAAAGTGTTTTTCTTTCAGCACTTTAAGTATGCCATGCCACTCTCTCCTGACCTGAAAGATTTCCACTGAAAAGTCTGCTGCGAGGTGTTTTGGAGTTCCATTGTAAGTTATTTGTTTCTTTCCTCTTCCTGCTATTAGGATCTTTTCTTTATCCTTGATCTTTGGGAGTTTTATTATTAAATGACTTGAGATAGTCTTCTTGAGGTTAAATCTGCTTGGCATTCTATAACAGTCTCATATTTGGATATTGATATCTTTCTCTAGTTTGGGGAAGTGTTCTGTTATTTGAATAAATGTTCTACCTCTATCTCTCTCTTTACTTTCTATTTAAGTCCAGTAACTCTTAGATTTCCACTTTTGAGGCTACTTTCCAGATCTTGTAGTTGTGCTGCATTCCTTTTTTTTTATTATTGTACTTTAAGTTTTAGGGTACGTGTGCACAATGTGCAGGTTTGTTACATATGTATACATGTGCCATGTTGATTTCCTGTACCCATTAACTCGTCATTTAGCATTAGGTGTATCTCCTAATTCTATCCCTCCCACCTCCCCCCACCCCACGACAGTCCCCGGAGTGTGATGTTCCCCTTCCTGTGTCCATGTGTTCTAATTGTTCAATTCCCACCTATGAGTGAGAACATGCGGTGTTTGGCTTTTTGTCCTTGCGATAGTTTACTGAGAATGATGATTTCCAGTTTCATCCATGTCCCTACAAAGGACATGAACTCATCATTTTTCATGGCTGCATAGTATTCCATGGTGTATATGTGCCACATTTTCTTAATCCAGTGTATTGTTGTTGGACATTTGGGTTGGTTCCAAGTCTTTGCTATTGTGAATAGTGCCGCAATAAACATACATGTGCATGTGTCTTTATAGCAGCATGATTTATAATCCTTTCGGTATATACCCAGTAATGGGATGGCTGGGTCAAATGGTATTTCTAGTTCTAGATCCCTGAGGAATTGCCACACTGACTTCCACAATGGTTGAACTAGTTTACAGTCCCACCAACAGTGTAAAAGTGTTCCTATTTCTCCACATCCTCTCCAGCACCTGTTGTTTCCTGACTTTTTAATGATGGCCATTCTAACTGGTGTGAGATGGTATCTCACTGTGATTTTGATTTGCATTTCTCTGATGGCCAGTGATGATGAGCATTTTTTCATGTGTTTTTTGGCTGCATAAATGTCTTCTTTTGAGAAGTGTCTGTTCATGTCCTTCGCCCACTTTTTGATGGGGTTGTTTGTTTTTTTCTTGTAAATTTGTTTGAGTTCATTGTAGATTCTGGATATTAGCCCTTTGTCAGATGAGTAGGTTGCAAAAATTTTCTCCCATTTTGTAGGTTGCCTGTTCACTCTGATGGTAGTTTCTTTTGCTGTGCAGAAGCTCTTTAGTTTAATTAGATCCCATTCTTCAATTTTGGCTTTTGTTGCCATTGCTTTTGGTGTTTTAGACATGAAGTCCTTGCCCATGCCTGTGTCCTGAATGGTAATGCCTAGGTTTTCTTCTAGGGTTTCTATGCTTTTAGGTCTAACATGTAAGTCTTTAATCCATCTTGAACTAATTTTTGTATGAGGTGTAAGGAAGGGATCCAGTTTCAGCTTTCTACATATGGCTAGCCAGTTTTCCCAGCACCATTTATTAAATAGGGAATCCTTTTCCCATTGCTTGTTTTTGTCAGGTTTTTCAAAGATCAGATAGTTGTAGATATGCAGCATTATTTCTGAGGGCTCTGTTCTGTTCCATTGATCTATATCTATGTTTTGGTACCAGTACCATGCTGTTTTGGTTACTGTAGCCTTGTAGTGTAGTTTGAAGTCAGGTAGCGTGATGCCTCCAGCTTTGTTCTTTTGGGTTAGGATTGACTTGGCAATGTAGGCTCTTTTTTGGTTCCATATGAACTTTAAAGTAGTTTTTTCCAATTCTGTGAATAGAGTCATTGGTAGCTTGATGGGGATGGCATTGAATCTATAAATTACCTTGGGCAGTATGGCCATTTTCATGATATTGATTCTTCCAACCAATGAGCATGGAATGTTCTTCCATTTGTTTGTATCCTCTTTTGTTTCATTGAGCAGTGGTTTGTAGTTCTCCTTGAAGAGGTCCTTCACATCCCTTGTAAGTTGGATTCCTAGGTATTTTATTCTCTTTGAGGCAATTGTGAATGGGAGTTCACTCATGATTTTGCTCTCTGTTTGTCTGTTATTGGTGTATAAGAATGCTTGTGATTTTTGTACATTGATTTTGTATCCTGAGACTTTGCTGAAGTTGCTGATCAGCTTAAGGAGATTTTGGGCTGAGACGATGGGTTTTCTAGATATACAATCATGTCAGCTGCAAACAGGGACAATTTGACTTCCTCTTTTCCTAATTGAATGCCCTTTATTTCCTTCTCCTGCCTAACTGCCCAGGCCAGAACTTCCAACACTATGTGGAATAGGAGTGGTGAGAGAGGGCATCCCTGTCTTGTGCCAGTTTTCAAAGGGAATGCTTTCAGTTTTTGCCCATTCAGTATGATATTGGCTGTGGGTCTGTCATAGTTAGCTCTTATTATTTTGAGATACGTCCCATCAATACCTAATTTATTGAGAGTTTTTAGCACGAAGCGTTGTTGAATTTTGTCAAAGGCCTTTTCTGCATCTGTTGAGATAACCATGTGGTTTTTGTCTTTGGTTCTGTTTATATGCTGGATTACATTTATTGATTTGTGTAAATTGAACCAGGCTTGCATCCCAGGGATGAAGCCCACTTGATCATGGTGGATAAACTTTTTGATGTGCTGCTGGATTCAGTTTGCCAGTATTTTATTGAGGATTTTTGCATCAATGTTCATCATGGATATTGGTCTAAAAATTCTCTTTTTTGGTTGTGTCTCTGCCAGGCTTTGGTATCAGGATAATACTGGCCTCATAAAATGAGTTAGGGAGGATTCCCTCTTTTTCTATCGATTGGAATAGTTTCAGAAGGAATAGCACCAGTTCCTCCTTGTACCTCTGGTAGAATCCGGCTGTGAATCCATCTGGTCCTGGACTCTTTTTGGTTGGTAAGCTATTGATTATTGCCACAATTTCAGAGCCTGTTATTGGTCTATTCAGAGATTCAACTTCTTCCTGGTTTAGTCTTGGGAGGGTGTATGTGTTGAGGAATTTGTCCATTTCTTCTAGATTTTCTAGTTTATTTGTGTAGAGGTGTTTGTAGTATTCTCTGATGGTAGTTTGTATTTCTGTGGGATCAGGGTGATATCCCCTTTATCATTTTTTATTGCATCTATTTGATTCTTCCCTCTTTTCTTCTTTATTAGTCTTGCTAGTGGTCTATCAATTTTGTTTATCTTTTAAAAAAAACCAGCTCCTGGATTCATTAATTTTTTGAAGGGTTTTTTGTGTCTCTATTTCCTTCAGTTCTGCTCTGATCTTAGTTATTTCTTGCCTTCTGCTGGCTTTTGAATGTGTTTGCTCTTGCTTTTCTACTTCTTTTAATCGTGATGTTAGGCTGTCAATTTTGGATCTTTCCTGCTTTCTCTTGTGGGCATTTAGCGCTATAAATTTCCCTCTACACACTGCTTTGAATGTGTCCCAGAGATTCTGGTATGCTGTGTCTTTGTTCTCGTTGGTTTCAAAGAACATCTTTGTTTCTGCCTTCATTTCGTTATGTAGCCAGTAGTCATTCAGGAGTGGGTTGTTCAGTTTCCATGTAGTTGAGTGGTTTTGAGTGAGTTTCTTAATCCTGAGTTCTAGTTTGATTGCCCTGTGGTCTGAGAGACAGTTTGTTATAATTTCTGTTCTTTTACATTTGCTGAGGAGAGCTTTACTTCCAACTATGTGGTCAATTTTGGAATAGGTGTGGTGTGGTGCTGAAAAAAATGTCTATTCTGTTGATTTGGGGTGGAGAGTTCTGTGGATGTCTATTAGGTCCACTTGGTGCAGAGCTGAGTTCAATTCCTGGGTATCCTTGTTACCTTTCTGTCTCGTTGATCTGTCTAATGTTGACAGTGGGGTGTTAAAGTCTCCCATTACTATTGTGTGGGAGTCTAAGTCTCTTTGTAGGTCACTCAGGACTTGCTTTATGAATCTGGGTGCTCCTGTGTTGGGTGCATATATATTTAGGATAGTTAGCTCTTCTTGTTGAATTGATCCCTTTACCATTATGTAATGGCCTTGTTTGTCTCTTTTGATCTTTGTTGGTTTAAAATCTGTTTTATCAGAGACTAGGATTGCAACCCTGCCTTTTTTTGTTTTCCATTTGCTTGGTAGATCTTCCTCCATCCTTTTATTTTGAGCCCATGTGTGTCTCTGCACGTGAGATGGGTTTCCTGAATACAGCACACTGATGGGTCTTGACTCTTTATCCAATTTGCCAGTCTGTGTCTTTTAATTGGAGCATTTAGTCAATTTACATTTAAAGTTAATATTGTTATGTGTGAATTTGATCCTGTCATTATGATGTTAGCTGGTTATTTTGCTCATTAGTTGATGCAGTTTCTTCCTAGCCTCGATGGTCTTTACAATTTGGCATGATTTTGCAGTGGCTGGTACAGGTTGTTCCTTTCCATGTTTAGTGCTTCCTTCAGGAGCTCTTTTAGGGCAGGCCTGGTGGTGACAAAATCTCTCAGCATTTGCTAGTCTGTAAAATATTTTATTTCTCCTTCACTTATGAAGTTTAGTTTGGCTGGATATGAAATTCTGGGTTGAAAATTCTTTTCTTTAAGAATGTTGAATTGAACAATGAGAACTCATGGACACAGGAAGGGGAACATCACACTCCGGGGACTGTTGTGGGGTGGGGGGAGGGGGGAGGGACAGCATTAGGAGATATACCTAATGCTAAATGACAAGTTAACGGGTGCAGCAGAACAACATGGCCCATGGATACATATGTAGCAAACCTGCATATTGGGCACATGTACCCTAAAACCTAAAGTATATAAAAAAAAAAAGAATGTTGAATATTGGCCCCCACTCTCTCCTGCCTTGTAGAGTTTCTGCTGAGAGATCAGCTGTTAGTCTGTTGGGCTTCCCTTTGTGGGTAACCCAACCTTCCTCTCTGGCTGCCCTTAACATTTTTTCCTTCATTTCAACTTTGGTGAATCTGACAATTATGTGTCTTGGAGTTGCTCTTCTTGAGGAGTATCTTTGTGGCGTTCTCTGTATTTCCTGAATCTGAATGATGGCCTGCCTTGCTAGATTGGGGAAGTTCTCCTGGATAATACCCTGCAGAGTGTTTTCCAACTTGGTTCTCTTCTCCCTGTCACTTTCAGGTACACCAATCAGACGTAGGTTTGGTCTTTTCACACAGTCCCATATTTCTTGGAGACTTTGTTCATTTCTTTTTATTCTTTTTTCTCTAAACTTCTCTTCTCACTTCATTTAATTCATTTCATCTTCCATCACTGATACCCTTTCTTCCAGTTGATCGCATCGGCTCCTGAGGCTTCTGCATTCTTCACATAGTTCTTGAGCCTTGGCTTTCAGCTTCATCAGTTCCTTTAAGCACTTCTCTGTATTGGTTATTCTAGTTATACATTCATCTAATTCTTTTTCAAAGTTTTTAACTTCTTTGCCTTTAGCTTGAATTTCCTCCTGTAGCTCGGAGTAGTTTGATCGTCTGAAGCCTCCTTCTCTCAACTCATCAGTGTCATTCTCTGTCCAGCTTTGTTCCGTTGCTGGTGAGGAACTGCATTCCTTTGGAGGAGGAGAGGCGCTCTGGTTTTTAGAGGTTCCAGTTTTTCTGCTCTGTTTTTTCCCCATCTTTGTGGTTTTATCTACTTTTGGTCTTTGATGATGGTGATGTACAGATGGGTTTTTGGTGTGGATGTCCTTTCTGTTTGTTAGTTTTCCTTCTAACAGACAGGACCCTCAGCTGCAGGTCTGTTGGAGTTTGCTAGAGGTCCACTCCAGACCCTGTTTGCCTGGATGTCAGCAGGGATGGCTGCAGAACAGCGAATTTTTCGTGAACCGCGAATGCTCCTGCCTGGTCGTTCCTCTGGAAGTTTTGTCTCAGAGGAGTACCTGGCCGTGTGAGGTGTCAGTCTGCCCCTACTGGGGGGTGCCTCCAAGTTAGGCTGCTCGGGGGTCAGGGACCCACTTGAGGAGGCAGTCTGCCTGTTCTCAGATCTCCAGCTGCATGCTGAGAGAACCACTACTCTCTTCAAAGCTGTCAGACAGGGACATTTAAGTCTGCAGAGGTTACTGCTGTCTTTTTGTTTGTCTGTGCCCTGCCCCCAGAGGTGGAGCCTACAGAGGCAGGCAGGCCTCCTTGAGCTGTGGTGGACTCCACCCAGTTCGACTTCCTTGCTGCTTTGCTTACCTAATCAAGCCTGGGCAATTGCGGATGCCCCTCTCCCAGCCTCGCTGCTGCCTTGCAGTTTAATCTCAGACTGCTGTGCTAGCAATCAATGAGACTCTGTGGGCATAGGACCCTCTGAGCCAGATGCGGGGTATAATCTCCTGGTTTGCCATTTTGTAAGCCCGTCAGAAAAGCACAGTATTAGGGTGGGAGTGACCCGATTTTCCAGGTGCCATCTGTCACCCCTTTCTTTGACTAGGAAAGGGAACTCCCTGACCCCTTGCACTTCCCGAGTGAGGCAATGCCTCACCCTGCTTCGGCTCGCACATGGTGTGCTGCACCCACTGTCCTGCACCCACTGTCTGGCACTCCCTAGTGAGATGAACCCGGTACCTCAGATGGAAATGCAGAAATCACCCATCTTCTGCATCGCTTATGCTGGGAGCTGTAGTCCAGAGCTCTTCCTATTTGGCCATCTTGGCTCCACCCACCGCTGCATCCTTTATTCTTTTTTTCTTTTGTTTCCTCTGTGTATTTTTGAATAGCCTATCTTCAAGCTCACTAACTCTTTCTTCAGTATGTCAATTGCATTTTTAATTCCAGAATTCCTGCTTGATTATTTTAAATAATTTAATATCTTTATTGAATTTATCTTACAGGCTTCTGAATTCCTTCTCCATGTTATCTTGAATTTCTTTGAGTTTCCTCATAACAGTTATTTTAAATTCTATCTAAAAGGTCTCATATCTGTTTCTTCAGGACTGGCCCCTGGTGGCTTATTTAATTCGTTTGGTGAGGTCATCTTTTCCTGTATGTTCTTGATGCTTTTGAATGTTTGTCAGTGTCTGGGCATTGAAGAGTTAGGTATTTATTGCAGTCTTCTCAGTCTGGGCTTGTTTCTACTCATACCTCTTGGGAAAGCTTTTCAGGTATTCGAAGGGATTTGGGTGTTGTGTTCTAAGCTATTGGTTACTGCAGCCATATCTGCTTTAGGGGTCACCCCAAGCCCAGTAATGCTGTGGTTCTTGCAGACTTGTAGAGGTACCAGCTTTGTGGTCTTGGATAAGATCTAGAAGAATTCTCTAAATTACAAGGCAAAGACTCTTGTTCTCTTTCCTTACCTCTCTCACACAAATAAAGTCTTTCTGTGCTGGGCTGCATAGAGCTGGGGGATGTGTGACACAAACACCACTGTAGCCACTACCAGTGGGACTGTGCTGAGTCACACCCAAAGCCAATACAGCACTGGGTCTCACCCAAGGCACCGTGAAACCACTACTTTGCTACCACCTATGTTCATTTAAGGCCCTAGGGTGCTACACTCAGCAGATGGTGGAGCAGCCAGAATTGTGTTCTTCTCTTTGGGGTGACAGTAAGTTCCCTCGAGTCTTGGGTGGATTCAGAGATGCTGTCTTGGAGCCAGCCTGGAGCTGGAAACTTTAGAAATCTACCTGGTGCCCTTTTATTACTGCAGCTAAACTGGCACTGAAACTACAAGACAAAGTCCTTTCCACTCTGCCCTACTCTTCTTACCCCAGGCAGAGGAATGTTTCCCTGTGTGCACCACCACCTCAGGCCCACAGTGAGTACTTCCAGGGTACTGCCGATGTTCACTTAAGGCCCAAGGGCTATTCTGTCATATTGTGTTGAATGCTGCCAGGCCTGTGACTCATCCTTCAGGGAAGTGGGCCCTCCTGTGGTGCAGGGTATGTCCAGAAATGCCATAAAAGAGCCAAGGCCTGGAATTGGGGACCCCAAGAGCCCACTTGGTGCTTATCCCCACTGTGGCTGAGTTCATACTTTTCTCAAGCAGAAGGAGTCTCTCCCTGTAGTCACTACAGCTGTGAATGTGCCAGGTCACACCTGAAACCAGCATGTCTCAGAGTCTCACCCAAGGTCCACAGCATGTACTACCTGGTTATCAATGCTGATTATTCAGAGCTGAAGGGCTTAGTCAGCAGGTAATGAATCCTGCCAGGACTGGTTTCTTCTTTTCAAGATAGTGGGTTCCCTCCCAGCCCAGGATATGCTGAGATATGTCATCTGGGAGCTTGGTCCTCTAGTGGGGCTCTCACAACTCTGACTGGTGTCTTTTCCTGCCATGACTGAGCTGATATCAAATTTGCAAAACAAAGTCCTCTTTTCTTTTCCTTCCCCTCTCCTCAAGCAGAAAGAAGGGGTTTCTTTAAGAGCTACAAGTTGTGCTGCCTGGGGTTGGGGGAGCAATGATGCAGGCGCTCTCTTAGCCACCCTGGCTTGTGTCTCACTAGGTTGAGTGCCCTCCAACTCCACTGGCTCTGAACCTAGCACAGCACTAGGACTAGTGGCCTAGACAGCCTTTCAACTTTATTTAGAACTTTATTTAGAACCTCAGAGCACTGTAGCCCATGGTGGGGAGGCCTGTCAAAACTCAAGTTCCAACCCCTGGGATGGATGATTCCCCTCTGGCTATGGCTGGTCTAAATGCTCCCACCGTGAGCATTGGCTGAGTCCTGCCTGGTGTTGGCATCACTGATTTCCAATGCAAAGTCCCTCAGTCACTGCACTCTCCATTCCCCAAGTGCAAAGATTCTCCTGTCTGTACTGTAAGACTGCTGCAGGGGGAGAGAGGAGGGGTAATTTAGGCAATTTAAGACTGTCTTTCCTACCCTATTTAGTGCCTCTTTCAGTGACAGGAAGTTTAAAACCAGGTGCTGTGATTGCTCACTTGATTTTTTTCTTCTTATGAAGGTGTTTTTTTGTGTGTAGATAGTTGTCAAATGTGGTGTTTCTGCTGTGAGGATGATCTGTGGAGACTTCTACGGGCCATCCTGCTCTGCCCTCAGTCTTACTTTTGAAAGAGCTAAGGTTCTCAATTTTGTTACCTTCCATGTTTATTTTTTATATACATTTTATTGCTGCTGTGATCAAATAGACAACCAAGTATTGTTTCTAAGACACCTATGATTATATCTTAACCAACTGTCCAAATTTCCTCTGGCATTTAAAAAATTTTTAACTTTCTAAAAATGGGATCCTAAATATAGAAAAAAAAGCCCACAAAACATTCAAGCCATCTTTTATACCTAAAACTATCTTTGAGATTTCCCAGATAGCCCCTGGAAAATTACAAATATTGTTTCTTTTACTTTATAAAAAAAAAACAAATTAACTAGATTTGTTTGATGAGTTGCATGGGAAGATTTGTCAAATCAAAAGAGACATTTAGTCATCCCTGTGCTAACATTGTATAGGTAAAATTTTATTAATATGAATTTATCAGAAATTGTATGTTTTATGGTGAACCCCTGGTATTTGTCAATATTTTCACTGTCCACAATATATTTTAACCCTAAGGAATAACACTGATAAAAACCCTAAGAAATAATTGTGTCAAGTTTTCCTATACTTATGAATCCTGGTAGTGCTTTACCTGTCTAATAAGCTGATGATTTCAGGCAACCACTGAATAATCAGTACTAATATTAGTAATTATTTTAAATTTTACTTGGATGAAACCTTACTCTTTTAATTTTAATGTAGTATTTCTAGTCTAGTAGTTCTCAATTGGGGATGCACATAAGTCTTACTTATAAAGTGTTATACCACTACAGCTCTCTACACCCTACTCCAGACTTACTGAATCTTTTCACTTGTTATTCTTGGTATATTAGAAGTCAGGATAATTGTATACTATATCTCAAGATTTTTTCCCTATAAAAATTGTTTACCCATTTGTATAAATCAGATGTAACATTCATTGACAATAGACTTAATTGTTTCCAGGCACAGAAAGACAAATACTGCATGTTCTCACTCACACATGGTAGCTAAAAAGGTTGATCTCGTGGATGTAGAGAGAAGAATGATGGTTACCAGAGACTGGGAAGAGTAGTTGGGTGTAGGAGGGGAGGAGTTGGTTAGTGGGTACAAAAATACAGACAGAAGGAATAAGATCTTGTGTTTGTTAGCAGAATAGGGCAATGTAGTTAACAATAATTTATTGGATATTTCGAAATAACTAGAAGCATGGAATTAGAATGTTTCTAACACTAAGAAATGATGTGTTTAAACTGATAGATATCCCAATTACCCCGATTTGACCCCTACACATTGTAAGCTTGTATCAAAACATTACATGTATCCCATAAATACTACAACTATTTATTGTGTATTCATCAAAATTAAAAAATAGAGAACTATTATCCCCAAAACTATTTTATCAAAAACAATTTAATGGCATTGTGGAAGTAAGACTTAACCTTCTTCACATGTCCCACTGCACTCAAGGGGTGGTGATTATAAAGGGTAAGTGCGCCACTGAGCAGGAACCTTGGCAGCCATCTTACTTCCCAATCCATCCCCATCAATACTTAAATCAGTGGAAATGGTTTTTTTAATCTTTAATTCATAGTTCAGTTGCCAGTTTCAATTTTTTTAGGATTTATTTCTTTTTATAAGTTCTCATAATTCAAGGTTAGAAGAGACATAAAAGTGATGTCAGGCTTGTCCGCTTTGTGACCCACACTCTGCTAGTTGTCCTCTCTGCTTCTTCCTGCCTCTGCTACTCCATCTCAGCCTCATTCACTAGTTCTTTGAAAATCCCTTAATATTAATATTCTCTGGGGTTCCATCCTCACCTTTCTGTTGGGAAAAGTTAAGTGTTGGGAGAAGCTGAGGCAGGGCTTGCATTTCTGACATAATGTAAAAGAGTCTTGGAACATGTCTGGGGTACAGGGCCTAAAACCCCTCGTGGCCTTTGGAACACCAAGCTCTGTGCTAAAGGGTGGAAGGCTACCCTGACACACCATAATCTAAGCACAGGGCATAAAACCCCTCGTGGCTTGAATAGAATCCAGGGCTCATGGCTCTGGAATGTGTCTAGACTTGCTGGCTCCTTGCTCCTTGCTCTCCCAGGATCGATTGTATCTTGAGTTAAAAGAACCTGCTCTCCATTATCTCAAGTAACAGAACATGTTCCATATGCCGCAAAGGAAATGCTAAACCGTCACAGCTGTAGATCATGTGCTTGCCCTTTCGACCCCCACATTTTCACCCCCTGTTTCTTTGATCAACAGTAAATAGTCTGGGCTTCCAGAGCTCAGGGCCTTCGCAGCCTCCATACTTAGTGTTGGCCCCCTGGACCCACTTTCTCTCTCAAACTGTCCTTTCTCATTCCTTTGACTCCACCAGACTTCGTTTCCCCCACGACCTGATGTTGGGCCTGATCACCCCAACATTCCTGGCTGTCCAGTGTGGGGCAACAAAGACTCCAGTGAAGGAACGCTAGAGTGTGTAAAAGCAGAGGACGCATTGTCAAAGGACACCCGAGGACGACTGAAAGAAGCTTGATGGGAAAGCTGAGTGCTCGGAAGAACCAGAGTAACAATGGGACAAAGTGAAAGCAAACATTCTGCTTACTTGAATTTCTTAAGGAATTTATTATGAAGAGGGTTAGGCATGGGGTAAGACCCAGTGGAATCTGAGGCTTGTTTATTCAGAGGGCTCCATTTAGAGAAAAAGAAGAGAAAGTGAGGACTTAGAAGGAGCCTGGGCAAGTAAAGTCATCTTGAAGCTTCAGTTTCATGCTAGAGAAAAACTGATTTAAGTTTCTGCTAGAGAAAAACTGATTTAATGAGCACAGAGGCATGATATGGGCTGAATGTAAAGAAATTTGGACTCAAGGCCCTAAGGAATATCTGTTTGAGTTGTGGAATATGCTTGATTTTGGTATGTTAGCAATTTTCACAGCATCATTCATTGCAAGATTCAGGGCATTCTGGCCTGCTTCCAAAGCCCAGAGCATCATTGATGAAAAGACAGAAATAAAGAAAGAGGGAGACACACTCAGAAAGAGGGCCAGAGAACACCCTGCAGGCAAAACCTCTAACGGAGCCATACAAGATGGGAATCTCGTTCAGAATTATGGTGTTCTGGAATCACAAAACTACCAAACCAATAAGGCTTAATGAGTCAGTATAAAATGAATGAGTCTTCTCAGTTTGCATTAAGCACATTTTTTGTTGTTGCTACATTTTGCCAGCATAGTAAAATAAATTAAATAATGTAATGATGTGTTTGATAACTATGCAAAGCAGATAATAGCTGACTAGACATCTGTATAGTGCCACTTCCCAAGGCCAAAGTATCCTTCAGATCTTAAGTCTACCTTAGTCAATGGAAGTTTTCACAAAGTCTCTCTACACTTGTCTACAGTTTTTTTTTTTTTTTTTTTTTGAGACGGAGTCTCGCTCTGTCGCCCAGGCTGGAGTGCAGTGGCGCGATCTCGGCTCACTGCAAGCTCCACCTCCCGGATTCTCCTGCCTCAGCCTCTCCGAGTAGCTGGGACTGCAGGCGCCCGCCACCATGCCTGGCTAATTTTTTGTATTTTTAGTAGAGACGGGGTTTCACTGTGGTCTTGATCTCCTGACCTCGTGATCCGCCCGCCTCAGCCTCCCAAAGTGCTGGGATTACAAGCGTGAGCCACCGTGCCCAGCCTTGTCTACAGTTTTGAATGTGAATTACCACACCAGAATCATAGGAAGCGAGCTGTTAATCACACAAAAAAGTCTCGATCTTCGACGGACATTTTTAAAAGGAAGTGACATTATTTTTCTCTACTGAAACTTGTTCTGCTCCTCCCCCTAAAAATATATGCCAGTTGCTAAGTATTCAGCATTGACTTTTCTACCACAGAATACCCATAACAACAGTAATAATCCCCTGCATTTACTGAGCACCTGATATGTGCTGGGTATTATTCTTTTCTAAGCAGTTCACATGTAATAGCTCATTTAATTCTCATAAAGTCAGTGTGTTCGCTATCCCCATATTATTAATGTAGAAATCAAGAGAAGAGAGGGTAAGTAATTTGCCTAAAATTATGCAGCTACTTGTAAATGACCGACCTTGGGTTTGAACTGCTCTATGTCTCCACAGCCGGTGTTTGTAACCAAGTTCTTCAGTCTCCCAGAAGGCAGTAAAAGCCACTGATATCCAGTGACCCCTTAGAGAGATTTTTGCCAGTATCTGGATGAAAGGCAACAGTGTTATATGTGCCCGATACCAAAACAACTATGTTCCAAGAGTATAATTTATGATGGTCTGTGTGTGGCATGTGCGTGTGCTTGCAAGCACACATAACATTAGGTTCTGCATCCAGCATCATAAAATACAACTTGTTTTTCAAGCCCAAGTCTTGCCTAATTCCTTGCATCTGTAAGAAAAAGGCCTGGCATGATTTGCTAAGGCTCCAGGACCACCCTGATTGAGAGATTTCCACTTCTCCAACTCTCCCCAACTTCAACCAATGTAAATAGATGTGGCTTCTTCAATGCTTACGCCCATCTTTCCCTTCCTAATGGCACCAGTTAGTTCAGACTTTCATTACTTCACCCCTGAAACAAGAAATAGCCTCCTTTCCATTCTCACTTTGAAGCATCCTCTATATACTGATTCCAGGCTTATCTTTTCAAAACACTATGCTGATCACTAAATTAAACAAATAACTTTTGCATTGGCTCATTTTCCAACACAGCTAAATAGGTGCTCCGTTCATACTGCTTCTCCACATTCTGTCCCCTGTCTTTGCAGCTTTGCCCCTATTTGCCACAAACACCCAGTACTCTAGATAATTTGGAATAGTCTCTATTATGGTTTATTTTCCCTGCTATTGCACATTTGCTCCTGCTGTTACATATACCTACAGTGCTCTATCTCAGCATTTCTGCCAGTCAGTACTCCACTTGTTTTCTAGGTCTGAGTTCAAAAACCAATATCCTATATGAAGCTTTACCTGACAGTTTCAACCTTACTCCCACTTCCAGGAGAATAAATTGCCTCCTCATTGTTGATCTTCCAGGGCTTTTTCATCCTTGGAGCATAACTTTGTCTTTATGCTCTTGGTTTCCTCAGACCCTAATATAGTACCTAGTGTAGCATACAGCAGATGCTTCATAAATGCTGCATGAAATTGTTTAATAAACTCTGTACATACTTTCTCCAGCCAGAAATAATTTATTCCTCTGCAAACCTCCACACTTAGCACTTCTCTTCTGCTGCTTACTTTAACTCTTTTTCTATTGTTTTAATCTTTCTTCCTTGTCCAATCTCTCCTACACTTTATAAACTCATTGTTGTTATGGGCCTTATTTGATTTACAACACATGAAACCTTCATACAAAAATGCACTTGGTAAATATCTAGTGAAGTGAGTGAATGGAAATACAATTCACAATCCTAAACAGGTATACTTTAAAAAAATTCTTAATTATGTCTTCTATGCTAGATTTCAAACAACCCTATGCTCTGCTTAGCTGGATAATTACATGCATGTTACAGTTATGCCCCCTTTCTTTCTACCTTAGACCACAGCCGTACTACAAGGTTTTATGGATATAAGAGTTTTGACATGTATTAGTAAGGCAGTAAACAGAGGGTTTCTGATGGGAGAACCCAGGAGCCACAGAAAGTAGGAAGCTGATTCTTCTGACAAAAAGAAGTTAATAAGTGAATGAGACTAAGAACACAGGGAACCCTGAGAATGATGAGATATGACCCTGACTAGGGTAGGTAGATAGGTGTCTTCAAAGAGTGGCATCCAGGAGACAGGGCGGGAGGAACAAGAACAGCTCCCCTCCTAGTCTGGGAGCAGCTCCTTGGCTAAAGCGGAATGGATGTGGTATCTTCAAGTTCTAGAGCTCCTAGAGCTGGCCTACATACAACTCGGGGCAGAACCTGATGAAAGTATTAGATCACCCTAAAGACAGGTTATTGGCTACTCTATGCTCTGCTTAGCTGCATGGGGTTTGTACTATAGAATTCCTCATTTTATAGAAGAGTTGATTGTTTATATGCTGAGATTTATGATGAAGGCATGGAAAGAAAATATGGAACATGACTGTTGTTGTAGGTGGTCCCACACATTTGATTAGAAGAGGAAATTCTACTGATCTTCAGATAGTGGCCATGCAAGATTCAGAGGAGATGAGGCCAGTCTCTGTATTGATGTCTTGCTATCTTTACTACAGGGCCCAAGGCAACACTCTCAGTTGATTGTCCAGAAGGAACTGGCCCAGACTACTCTGCACTCTGTCTTGCTCACCTTTCTACCTGGCAGCTCTAGGGTTTGAGATTAGCACATAAACATTTGCCTTCCTCTCTTTTTTCCTGGGCTTCTCTACAACATACATTGGTTATTTACGGGAAGCCTTTTCTTAGTTATAAAACATAGAGAGTCAGTATTAAGAGAATTCTTGTTTCTCATGGAATGTCTTTCTTGCAAAGATAGAACTACTGTCCTCAGATGGCAGTCTATGAAAGGTCTATAAATTATAGATCCTGTGGTTAATGATTTTTTCCAAGGTGGCTCACAGTTAAAACTTACACTATTTCAGTTTCATTTTCAGTTCGGTGGTGGTCTTCATAAAAAAACAAATATATCTTTTCTATACTCTGTACAAACTTTCTGACAGCCTATGTCTGTATCACATAGTGTTTTTTCTTTTCTTTCTTTTCTTTTTTTTTTTTTTGATGGGACAGCTTTCTTTTTCTTTATTTTGTTGTTTCTAAATTATACAGAAACACAGCAGAAAAATAAAGACACCCATACACCTTCTCCAGTCTCTCCTGGTTCGGTTCGTAGCCTGGTTATTTCCTTGAAGGGAGAGAATTTTGGTTCCCATCCAGCCAGCCCCTCAGTATCATTTAATTACATACCTCACCAGGCTGTCCCCCTTCCCCCAGCTTAGCCCTTCCTGATGTCCTCTTAATCCAATTCCCATCTATTAAAAGTGTTCCTGTCCTGGGCTGCACTTGTGTGCTGGGTTTCGAAGATGAGGGTGGACATGTGCAATCATACAATGTTTTTTCAGTGCTATGATCCCATAATGGATTAAAAATACAGTTTATCCAAATTATTGCATGCCATGATTTAAAAAATATCCAGGTAGTATTGAAACACTTGTATTAAAAAACAGCAGTTGGTTAATCCACATCTCCCCATTTCAGTTTCTTTGTTTCTTCTGGGTTTTATCATCATCATGCTTTAAAAATATAATTCCTCTATCTTGATTTTTTTTCAACTTTAGCCAACGTTTATTATTGAAATTATTTAACTGACTTACAAATCTCACATTTCTTAACCACTTCCCCTTGCCCCATTCTCCCAATTCAGCTATATCATAATTTCTAAAATTAAATTATTGGTCCATGTGCAATATGCACATGGACCACTGTTAAGTCAAGCACTAAAGTTTGAAATGTTTTCTTTCTGCTATACCACTTCAGTTTCCTTCAATTTTTTGGTAGTTTCTCATGTGTCTATCCAACTGCCTCCTGAGATTTGTCAAATACCTATTAAATTATCACATTAGATATGTACTGATTTCATTCCCTCACATCCCCAATGAATCTCCAGCCTTGAATTTTCTTTTCTTCTGCTCCAAATGACATGAATTAATTTCTAGTCGTGAGTAGAGCTACCATCATGATCCTTCCATTTGCTGTTTTCCTGTGTTGTGCCTCCAGTGTCCTGGATCACAAAACTTCTTTCTTGATTTATTTCCTCATTTTTTTAAAGCATATTCTCCAGTAGTTTCCTAAGAAGGGGTGCATGGGTGGTTATTCTGAGTTTTTGTATGTCTGAAAATTTCTACACTCAGCCTAACTATCAATCAAATATGAATTTTTCACTCTCATATTTGATTGATACTTGGGCTGAGTATAGAAATTTTATCCTAATTTTTTTTCTTCTCAGAATTATGTAAACATTAATTTATTGTCATATCTTACGGTGTTACACTGGAAAATCCGATGTCATGCTGATTATATATACTTAGGGTTTAAAAAATCTCTAAGAATTTTATTTTGGGTATTCTTAAATTTCAAGATGTCTTAAAATAAATCTTTAAAAGTTTGTTATTCAGTGTTTCATGAAGATTTTCAATCTAGAAGGTCACGTCCTCTTGTCATAGGAATTTTTCTGGCTATTTCTGTTTTATCTTTCTTCACTTCACTTTCTCTACTTTTTCTTTCTAGAAATCTTACTGCTGAAATTCCTGAGTTGATCCTGTAATTTTGTTATCTTATCTCTGTTGGTTTATAGCTCTTTGTCTTTTTGGCCTCTTTCTTGTTCTTTTATTTCCTGATAACATCATGGTTTTGTTTTACAGATTCTTAGCTCTCTAAGAATACTAACAAAATGTTTTAGGTGACCTTTTCTTCTATTTCCTGCAGTGCCCCTTTTTCCCCCAAATTCACTTTTATTATTTGTGTTTATTTCTGTTTTTCATGTTGGAGGCTTTCCAAGATGTTTTGTGATCTGTGGCTGTCCATTTATATTTTTCTGTGATCGGTGGCTGTCCATTTACATTTTTCTAACAGCTTGATTGAGATACACTTCGCATACCATAAAATCCACCAATTTAAAGAGTACACTTAAATGATTTGTAGCATATTCAAAGGGTTGTGCAACCAACACAATAAGCCTTAGAATATTTTTCAAGGTTTATCCATGCAGCTGCATGTATGAATGCCTCATTTCCTTTTATTACTAAATAATGCTCCATTTTATGGACATATCACATTTTGTTTATTCATTTATTAGTTTATGAACATTTGGGTTGTTTCTACTTTTTGACTATTATAAATAAGGCTGCTATGAATATTCATGTATAAATTTTTATGTGGACACGTTTTTATTTCTCGTGGGTGTATGTTAGGAGTAGAATTGTTGAATCACATAATAGTTCTGTATGGAAATTTTTAAAGAATTGCCGAAAAGTTTTTCAAAGTGTTGCACTATTTTACATTCCAACCAGCAATATCTGAATGTTTCGTTTTGTCCACATCTTTGCCAATAGTTGTTATTATCCACCCTTTTTAAAAAAATTATAGCCATTCTAGTGGGTATGAAGTGGTATCCCATTGTAGTTCTGACTGCACTTTTCTAATGGCTAATGATGTTGAGCATCTTTTCGTGTGCTTATTGGCCTTATATATATCTTCTTTTGAGAGATGTCTTTTCATACAGGTCTTTTGTCCATTTTTAATTGGGTTACTTGTCATTTTATTATTGTGTCATAGAAGTTTTTAAAATATATTCCAGATGCAAGTCCCTTATCAGATCTATGATTTGCGAGTATTTTCTCTCATTCCGTGAGTTGTCTTTTTCAATTTATTGACAGTATCCTTTGAAGTATAAAAGGTTGTAATTTTGAGGAAGTCCAATTTATCTTTTTCTTCTTTTGTGGCGTGTGGTTTACGTGTCATATCTAAGAAGTCTTTTCCTAACCCACAGTCACAAAGATTTACTCCTATGCTTTTTTCAGTGAGTTTTGTAGTTCTACAGTTAGGTCTATGATCCATGTTGAGTTATTTTTGTGTCTGGTTTTAAGAACGGGGTATAACTTAATTCTTAATTCTTTTGCATGTGGATATCCAATTGTCTCAGCACCATTTGGAATGAAATACTGAAAGACCAATTAGAAGTGTTGTGTTCATGAGAGGGCTAATCAATGAAGAGGCTTTATTTTAGAGTTATAGGCAGCAAGCTGGCCTTTTCCTTGAGTCCCCTGAAAAAGCATATTAGTCTGTTCTCACACTACCATAAAGATACCTAAAACTGGGTAATTTATGAAGAAAAGAGGTTTAATTGACTCACAGTTCCACAGGCTTAACAGGAAACATGACTGGGAGGCCTCAGGAAACTTACAATCATGGTGGAAGGCAAAGGGGAAGCAAGCATCTTCTTCACAAGGTGGCAGGAGAGAGAGAGAGAGAAGGGGGAAAGTGATACACACTTTCAAACAATGAGATCTTGTGAGGACTCACTCACTATCATGAGAAAAGCAAGAGGGAAGTCTGCCTCTATGATTCAATCACCTCCTAGAAGGTCCCTCCTCTGACATGTGGGGATTACGATTCGAGATGATATTTGGGTGGGGACATAGAGCCAAATCATATCAAAACGTAATATTCAAAGATATATCACTCTGTCTTCAACCCTGTACCTTACCCCACTGCTCCTACTGCTTCCAGTTCTGGAATATCTCTAGCTCAATTTCTCCAAAAAGTTAATCTGTGATCATTTAGGGAGAAATGATTGGTAGGTGTGTAGAAGAAGGTTGTTACCTGTCCATGTGGGCTGGGGAAAAAGATCTGGGAGTGCTCAGCCACCTTAGATGCAGCCATTTTACATGCAGACTTTCAACTTATTTCCCGGATTTCAACCTTTTGCTATATCCACACTTTGCTGTCTCCACTTCTTGTGAAACTCACTTCTTGTGAGTGTCAGTAGAGTGAACTGGCTCATTGCTCATCAGTGAACTATCTACTTTCAGCGGGTACTTCAGTTTTAGCTTCCTCCACTCTGCCAAGTCACTTACTGTACCTCTTTTTCATTTTATCAATTGACAATTTATTGAAAGCTCTTGTCTGCTGATTACTCATATCCATTTCCCTCATTTTGGTTATTTATTTTAATTGTATTCAGGAGCAAGAGAAGATAGCCATGTGATAAGTATGCCGCGTTTAACAGGAAGTTTCTCTTCAGTTCCGACTGCACAACTTTCAACAGAACATTATTTCAAACCAGATTTAGCTTATTTCAGTAGGAGATTAAGTCACAAATATAAATTTACAGTTAAAGACAGAAAGCAGAAGAGGATAATTTTCTAAACTAAAGTCTACATTCCATGTGAAATGCCATCCTATTGGATCTTATTGGCAAGTTTAACCTCCCTGAGGGCAGGCACCAAGTTTCTGTTTCACCACCGATTTCTCAGAGCTTAGCACAGTTGTCAAATACACAGGAAGCTCTCAATAGATGTTTTGGAAATGAACAGAAGGATTAATGAGCATTCATTACTGATTTGTTTGAAAATTTATCTTTTTAGACTTATTAACATATATGTAATGAAATCAGTATTTTCTTTTGAGTGTGCTTTGGTTTCATTTTATTGTAAAAATTCTAAAAAGATATTTAAATTTGTGTCATATAGAGACATTTGCTTCGAGTTTAATATTTTTCTTGTTGGGCTGCATTCAAAGCCGTCCCAGGCCACATGCAGCCTGTGGGCCGCAGGTTGGACAAGCTTGGCTTAGAGAGTTTATGTGACTTGCCTAACAAACTCAGATCAGTTCAAAGCCTATGCCCTCCTTACTTTCTTTGCTGTGGCAAAGGACTTAATGACGAGTCTCCTAGTATATATTTGATAAGATGGGATAGTTGCATAATAGGAGTGACTCTTCCTCTACTTGTAAGTAACTGAATCTCTGTTAAAAAGTACGTTTCATTTTTACTCTCCCCTGTCAGTATTCTGTAATAAAAATTATAACTAAAAAAACCTTTTTTCTTGTATGAAAAATACATGTCACCAAGACACCATGATAACTGTAAATAAAATAAATTACTCAAAGTTGAGGAATGAGGAGAAAAATAGGCAAACAGAGAACATTATAATATTATATGGTTATAATTTTATATGGCTTTACTATCCATATTTACTAGACCTTGATTAAATCTATGAGTAAATTCAAATTCCAGAATTGGAAAATGTAAAATAGGAGGTGTTGGTTATTTAACTTCTCAAAATGCTTGCTTTGCTGGGAAAATTACAGATAACTTTTAGATTCCGCATATCTAAGTTGTTAAGTTGGCTCCAATTCATTGCCTGTGTCTTGAATTGCTGCCGAGTAATCTCTTCAGGATTGCTGGAAGGTATTGCTGCTTGTCTTTTCAAGAATAGTTGAGACAGGATCAAGAAAAGAACATCTTCCCATTATTATGAAAAAATGTAGAAGCAAAACAGTTGTCCCCCCAAAGGGTGGAAAAATTGTTTGATCAAGCAGAGCTTGATAATTACAATCTGTTTTGTTTGGTTTTGTTTTGGCCTAAATCTCTTTATAACTAGTGGCACTCATTAATTTTCTTTGTTATCATCCATTAGGTATTTTCTAAATTATATGAACATGGTTTTTTGAAATCTCAAATAATAATAATTTAAAAAGTCATTTACAGTACATTTCTTACAATACTATGATTATGTAAATATTTCACCAGTAGAAACAAATACTAAGCTTGCAGCTACAGAGAAATATATTATTGTCATTTATATCTTTCTAAAGAGAACTTTTACAAGCCCCAACCCAATAAATTCACTGTTTAATTTTGTCTTTCACATCTGAGTCACCCTCAACTGCTGATGTTTATTATGTGTTAAATCTTCCTGTTTCTTGGAACCATCCTACATTTTCTTGGTTTATCTCTTTGAATAGCAATGAATGCTAGACTTCCTAAGTTCTTGCATGTCCAAACGTCTTTATTTTGCCTGCCCATTTGATTAACATTTGTTTGGGTAGAGAATTCTAAATCCAAAACTTCAGAATTGACAAATCATTATTCTGTTGCAAATGAAGCATCTGATGTCCACCTGATTCACAATACTCTGTATATTATTGTTTTTCTCTCTGGACGTTGAAGGTTTTCTTTATTTTGCAGTTCTAAAATTTCACAGTTATGTGTCTAGATATGTTATTTTGAAAAAAAGTCATGTTTTGGCACTTAGTGGTGTCTGTCAAGTCTTTTTTCAGCTCAGTGCATTTTCTATTCTTGTTTCTTGAATATTTTCTTTCTTCTGTTCATCCTGTTTGCTTTTCTTTTTTTTTTTTTTTTTTTACAACTCCAGTTAGGTGGCTATTGAACTTCCTGAATATATCCTCCATGTCTCTTAACTTATCTCCTACTTTTAAAACAGGCAATGTAGAATACTAATTCAGAGCAAGGTCTCTGGGGGGTCACATTCCCTGGATTTGAATTTCAGCTTTGTTACCCATTAGCTGTGTGACTTTGAGCATGTTACTTAACCCCTCTGTGTATATAATAATTATCCTTAGCTCAAAAAAGTTGTTGTCAGAATTAAATTAGTTATTATAACTAAAGCAATTAGAATAGCCTGACACATATTAAACTACTCTTATTTCCTTATTGACTCTTTGCTCTACATATTCTAAAGAGTTCATTGAATTTACTTTTATACCATGATTTTGTCTATTTGTCCAAGTCATTATTCAGCCCATTTATTAATTTTTTTAAAATTTGGGCGATTGTATTTTTAATTGCAACAAACTGTTTTCCATTTTTTGATTGTTCTATTTTCATAGTAGCTTATTTATATTTTCAATTGCAAAATCTTCTTTATTCTGATATTAAGTTTTTAAGTGTAAATTCTTGTTTGCTCACTAAGGTGTTACCTTTTCTGCATGGTTTTTCTTTTACATCTTGGTCTTTCTCTGTCATGGTGTTGGTTTTTCTCAAATGACTGGTAACCTGTGATTTCTTTTTTCTGTTTATGAATATTGGTAAGTATACATACTGAGCTTGAGGCAAGCTCAGTATGTATACTTCATGAAGTCAGAAGTTGGTGAGAATTTCAGAAGACATTAGGAGAGTTTTCTTTTCTTTTTCTATTTTTTTTTTTTTTTCTGGAGATGGAGCCCCGCTCTGCTGCCCAGGCTGGTGCACAGTGGTGCAATCTCGGCTCACTGCAGCCTCCACTTCCCAAGTTCAAGCAATTATCCTGCCTCAGCCTCCCAAGTAGCTGGCATTACAAGTGCACACCACCACACCCAGCTAATTTTTTCCTTTGCAGTTGTGTTCAACTATACTCCCACCCCTTCAATCTAGCTCTGTTATCAATCAGGGTCCAAGCAGGAAAACATAAACCACTCTTCATATTCCAAACACTGATACAGATCAAATTTAAAGTAGAGATTCTTTAAAAGATTGTTGGACATTCTGGAGGAGCAACAACAATAAGATTAAGTTACTCAAAGATTAATAACTACAGGAAACTGCCACTATCTTTGTGCCACACAGGCAAAATTTTGCCCAAAGATTAGGTAGGATATGCAGCTCAGGTTCCTGCCGCTGGAACCCAGTAATTTGATCTAAATGCTTGGAATTGGAATCTACAAAACTTAAATGTCTCTAGAAGCTTGGCACGTCCTGTGATGTGTGAAGCAGGTGGGCCAGTGGGCATAAAAGAAGGGAGGTCAAATGGTGACTAGCTGGAGAACGCATGCTCTGCCCAAGGCATTTGCATTTAATTTTTCCAAATTATTATGCTGTCGAACAAAACTGATTTTCAGCTAAAACCTATGCCTGCTCATTTTTACCTCTGAAAAATATATACATATTTATTTTAAAGAAAAACTCATTTTCATATTTACCAAAGGGCTAATGCACTTCACAGAGAATTAGTTTACTACTATTCGTAGAGTTGAACTTTAGCAACTTATATCCTATTTCATCTTTTTATTATAATCATATATCATAATATGGTTTTGGTCATACAAGTTTAAGAATTCAGTTGGTTTTTGTTCAGTTCTTCTGAGGGTATAGAAAAATAATTCTGTTACTTTTAATATTTTATAGTCTGTTTTTGTAGCTAGGTCTGACAAACATGAGCTAGAGTATCATTATGATTTGGATGCTTTCCAGATATGAATATCGCTTTTCAGACCATAAAAGGAGCCTCGGGATCATTGGCAAATGGACTAGAACTGACTGAACCTCAGAACGACTAACTTTATGCTGACTGAAGCAGTGGAGAAAAGAAAACAAGAGAAAGAAAACTGGACCTGTCATATAATCAATTTTTGTCATACACTATTAAATTTATGGGGGATAAAAAACCTATACCAAAACCAAGCAATTATCTTCAATCTGAGGAGAAGGGAACTGAGTTTTTGTGTGCCAAACACATGCCAGAAACTGTATATGTGCATTTTATTTTTCTCAAATCAACCACATAGGGCAAGCATTTTAGTCCATGTTACAGATAGAAAAACTGAGGCTTAGAGAATTTTAAGCACTTTACCAAACAGCTATTATATGGCAGCTCTGATATTCAAACCTAAATGTCACATCCTGGGGTCCAGGTCCAGCCCATGCTGAAGTCTGTGGGGAGTGGGTGGATGGACAGAAAGAACACTTGGGGGGCCGTAGGCAGGTGAAAGATGATTTTATGCAGCAACAGCTCTCATTAACAGCTTACTTACACTAGCTCCTCACACTGTCCTCCCTGTCTTGGCTGCCTGAGCCGGTGGCTCCCACACACCGCTGTGTGGCTGGCTCTCTCTTGTCTGCAGGGTCAGCAGCTCTCTCTTGCCTTCAGAGTCAGGAGCTTAACTCTTTCTCTGGGCATGAGCAAGCTGAACTGTGTCCTTGCTCTCTCTTGCAGACGGACAGCTTTGGCTCTCTCTCTCTCTTTCTCTGGGTGCCAGTGCACCTGCCATTCCAAGCCATGTTGAGCTGAGCCAAGCCCCGAGAGCCCCTGTACAGCATTAGCAGGGCAATTATACCTTTTGCAGACAACAGTAGCTCAGAGTCAAGTATGAAACTGTGCACCAAACTCACTGAGTCACGCAGGCCTGGATATCTGCTTTGGCATATTCCTTGACCAAAGCACATCCATATAGCTTACACTAAATCTGTCTGAGTTCAACAACCAGATTGTTTCCTCTATACCACACTATCTCTTCATGAAGTCAGAAGTTGGTGAGAATTTCAGAAAGCCTTAGGAGACTTTTCTTTTCTTTTTTTTTTCTTTTTTTTTTTTTTGGAGACGGAGTCTCGCTCTGTTGCCCAGGCTGGTGTGCAGTGGTGCTGTCTCAGCTCACTGCAACCTCCACTTCCCAAGTTCAAGCAATTCTCCTGCCTCAGCCTCCCGAGTAGCTGGGATTACATGGTGCGCACCACCACACCCAGCTAATTTTTGTATTTTAGTAGAGACGGGGTTTCACCATGTTGGCCAGGCTGGTCTCGAACTGTTGACCTCAAGTGATCTGCCCGCCTCAGCCTCCCAAAGTGCTGGGATTACAGGTGTGAGCCACTGTGCACTGCCAGGAGAGTTTTCAAGAGGTGCCAATGTTCCCCTAACACTGTTTTTCTTTAAAGTATTATAATTTTTGACATTTTGCTGGTTAATTTGCAAGCAGAGCAATAAATGAGTAGAATTATTCCAATTTAACATCCTCTTAGATAACTATGGAGCCAAGGCAAGTGCTGAAGATCATCTGGCAATCTTCTGCCCCTTTCCACAAACAGAGCTGGGATGACTCATGTGCATGGAATTGGTATTAAACACACACACTCAGCATCCTGAGCTGTGGTCCTCAGTGACTTACTTCTTCTCTGAATGTTGACAGCAGGGCCTAAAATCATAGCTAGGAATAGAAGGGGGCCAAGAAATTAGATACTGCTCTCAACTTCCAGAAACATCACACTGATATGGTGAAAAAACCAGAGTAGGGCTTTAATATGCAGCTGAAAGATTAAATTCTGGGATGGTAGAATTAACCAATGTGAAGTATAATTGTTCAAGGGTCAATCGATCCTGTGACTTGTATAAATAAGATGCCCCTGAAAGCCTGGCAGTTCACAAACACTGTCTGGTTTTATTTCCTTTTAAGATCAATGTGCTGATATGTTTATGAGCAGATAATAGGCATTGCCTAATACCACTAATTGCCACTTAGTATTAATCTTGGGCTTTCTTCTTCCTATGTGCTTTATAATATCTTTATTGGTTAATTAGAACAGCACCGGCTGTGAAGGAGGTAAGTTAGTGTTGCCATCTGCACCTGCAGGTTAGAGACTAGAAGTCAATAACCACTACCCTGTGGAGACCTCACCTCAGTTTTTCCTTTGCTACATCCTGTTTCAAAATTAGGTGCCCCTGGGTGGACCCACCTACTTGTTAATACTGTAAATAAAATAAAAAGGTCCTAACTGGCTTCCTAACGTCTTCCTGTCTTCCTCTAATGTAATGGTCCTTAAACCTTAGCATACATCAGAATCACCTGGTGTGCTTCTTAAACCACAGATTGCTGGAGCCTCACCCTGACAGCTTCTTATTCATCAAGTCTTAAGGTGGAGCCCCAAAATGTATATTTCTAGCAAGTTCTCTAGTGTTGCTGATGCCACCTGCCTGAGGGCCACACTCTGGGAACTACTGCTCTAACCAGATACTTCAAGGCTGTCCTAAAAGACAAAGGCCTAACATGTAAGTCTTTAATCCATCTTGAATTAATTTTTGGGTAAGGTGTAAGGAAGGGATCCAGTTTCAGCTTTCTACATATGGCTAGCCAGTTTTCCCAGCACCATTTATTAAATAGGGAATCCTTTCCCCATTGCTTGTTTTTGTCAGGTTTATCAAAGATCAGATAGTTGTAGATATGTGGCATTATTTCTGAGGGCTCTGTTCTGTTCCATTGGTCCATATCTCTATTTTGGTACCAGTATCATGCTGTTTTGGTTACTGTAGCCTTGTAGTATAGTTTGAAGTCAGGTAGCATGATGCCTCCAGCTTTGTTCTTTTGGCTTAGGATTGACTTGGCAATGCGGGCTCTTTTTTGGTTCCATATGAACTTTAAAGTAGTTTTTTGATATTCTGTGAAGAAAGTCATTGGTAGCTTGATGGGGATGGCATTGAATCTATAAATTACCTGAAACCATAAAAACCCTAGAAGAAAACCTAGGCAATACCATCCAGGACATAGGCATATGCAAGGACTTCATGTCTAAAACACCAAAAGCAATGGCAACAAGAGCCAAAATTGACAAATGGGATCAAATTAAACTAAAGAGCTTCTGCACAGCAAAAGAAACCACCATCAGAGTCAACAGGCAACCTACAGAATGGGAGAAAATTTTTGCAACCTACTCATCTGACAAAGGGCTAATATCCAGAATCTACAATGAACTCAAACAAATTTACAAGAAAAAAACAAACAACCCCATCAAAAAGTGGGCAAAGGATATGAACAGACACTTCTCAGAAGAAGACATTTATGCAGCCAAAAAACACATGAAAAAATGCTCATCCTCACTGGCCATCAGAGAAACGCAAATCAAAACCACAATGAGATACCATCTCACACCAGTTAGAATGGCCATCATTAAAAAGTCAGGAAACAACAGCTGCTGGAGAGGATGTGGAGAAATAGGAACACTTTTACACTGTTGGTGGGACTGTAAGCTAGTTCAACCATTGTGGAAGTCAGTGTGGCGATTCCTCAGGGATCTAGAACTAGAAATACCATTTGACCCAGCCATCCCATTACTGGGTATATACCCAAAGGATTATAAATCATGCTGCTATAAAGACACATGCACACGTATGTTTATTGCGGCACTATTCACAATAGCAAAGACTTGGAACCAACCCAAATGTCCAACAACGATAGACTGGATTAAGAAAATGTGGCACATATACACCATGGAATACTATGCAGCCATAAAAAATGATGAGTTCATGTCCTTTGTAGGGACATGGATGAAGCTGGAAACCATCATTCTCAGTAAACTATCGCAAGGACAAAAAACCAAACACCGCATGTTCTCACTCATAGGTGGGAATTGAACAATGAGAACACATGGACACAGGAAGGGGAACATCACACACCGGGACCTGCTGTGGGGTAGGGGGAGGCGGGAGGGATAGCATTAGGACATATGCGTAATGCTAAATGACGAGTTAATGGGTGCAGCACACCAATATGGCACATGTATACATGTGTAACAAACTTGCATGTTGTCCACATGTACCCTAAAACTTAAAGTATAATAATAATAAAAAAAAGACAAAGGCATGGGCAGTCTTTAAAGACTTTGTGAAAGAAACACCAAGGAACAAGTAGATGCTCTGTCTTCCCCTTTGAAATAAATAAAGGTCAAGGGAAAGCTACAATGACTCTAATTTAGTGGATCTCAAAGAATGGTTCCCCAGCCAGAAGTATCTGCATCACCTGGGAACTTGCAAGAAAGGCAAATTCTCAGGTCCCACCCAGACCAGCTGAATAAGCAATTCTGGAGGTAAAGCCCAGCGATCTGTGGTTAACAAGCCCTCCAAGCACTAACGTGTGAAAACCACTGCCTTCGATCCCATCTCTACATGACAGTCAGAGTGACCTTTTTTTATTGAAATGTTTAGGGTGATAATTGTAGATTCACATGCAGTGTAAAAAGTAACACAAGAAGATTCCCTGTACACTTTCCCCCGTTCCCCCAATGGGAAGATTTTGCAAAGCTATAGTCTAATAATGTTATCAACACTGACATGGCACACTTATTTTCATCAGATTTTCTAGCTTTACTTATAGTCATTTGCATGTGTGTATGTGTGAGCGTGTATACTTGTGAATGTATGTGTAAGTGTATTAAGTGCTATACAGGCTTATCACCTGTGGTTTCACATACCCACCACCAGTCAACTTTCAATACTGCAAGAATCCTTCGGTTCATCCACTTACAAGTATACCTACTTCCCTCCTGCACAGCCCCCACCTTCTTCATCCCTAACTCCTGGCAACAACTAATCTGTTTTTCATTTCAAGAACTTTGTCATTTCAAAAATGTCATATAAATGGAATCATACAGTATGCAACCTTTTGGGACTGGCTTTTTCAGTCAGCATTATTCCCTAGAGATTGATCCAAGCTGTGTACATCAATAGTTTGTTCCTTTTTATTGTGGAGAATTATTCTGTGATATGTACCACAGTTTGTTCAACCATTCCTGTTGAAGGGCATCTAGATTTATTTTGATTTTTGGCTTATAAATAATGTTGCTGTGAACATTCCTGTACAGTTTTTTTTTTGGTGTGTGAATGTATGTTTTCATTTCTCTGGGGGTAAATATCCAAGAATGCAATTACTAAGTGTTATGTAGTTGCATATTTAGCTTTATGAGAAACTACCAAGCTGTTTTTTCAGAGTAGCTCTACCATTTACATTCCACAGTAAAGTATGGATGATCTAGTTTCTCCATGTCCTTACCAGCATTTGTTGGTGTTACTCTTTTAGCCATTCTGATAGGTATGTAGTGATATCTCCTTGTGGGCTTAATTTACATTTCCTTGATGGAGAATGATATTGAACATCTTTTATGTGTATATTTGCCATCTGTAATCCTCCTCGGTGAAATAGCTGTTCACATCTTTTGTCCATTTTCTAATTGAATTTTTTTTGTTGTTTTTACTGTTAAGTTTTGAGAGTTTATTATATATTCCACATACTGATCCTTTGTTGGGTATGAGGTTTGCAAATATTTTCTCCCACTCCGTAGCTTGTCTTTTCATCCCCTGCACATGAACTTTCGCAGAGCAAAATGTTTCCATTTTGATGAGATCCTATTTGTCAAGTTTTTTCTTTTATGAACAAAATTATTCATAGTGACTTTTTAATGTAAATATAATATAAATAACACCATGACCTTTTAGAACACCTTTATAGAGTGGTCTTTTAAAACACAAATCTAATTATGTTACTTTCCTATCTCAAACCTTTCAATGGCTTTCCACTGCCCTTAGGATAAAGCTTAGGTAGAAATCTGTAACGTGGATAAGCCTTCCACTATGGCCGCTGCTCCTCCTTGTGCCCTCTGCACTTCAGCCAGATGAGAACATCTCTCTTCAATCCTGGGACCATTTTCTTCTATCCATTTCTCCCTGTACAGATTCTTTCAGATTTAGCTACTTTGCTATTGTTCTCCTGTGTATTCCATAGCACTAACATCTACACTCTGGAAGCATTTGCTGTATTGAATTGCAACTGCCCATTTTTCTGCCTCCCCCATTCTCTAAGCTCCTTGAAGTCAATAACTATTCATTTCCGTCATTCTGTTGCCGTCAAAATGCCCACCACACAGGAAGCCCAGACCTAAGTGACTAACTCTGGAGATGTGCAGCCCTCCTCACAGCACCACAAGAAAAGAAAACAAAATCTAAAGAGAATGTTAGCTCCCAAATTGACATCATCCGCACCCTCTCTGATCAGCCTTCAAAACATTCTGTAACTATAAAGCGGCCTTTATTATTGAGCCCTTGTGTGGCATCGTATTTTGGCAAAGTTTTTTACAATTAGCTCGTCAATTGTTTCTCAAAACCCTTAGTGAGAAATGTTTACCCTCTCTTAGAGATGAGGGAATTGAGCCCAGATAGACCAGAAAACCATATCTAAAGTCCTATGGCAAATCATTAGCCCTCACCACACAGTGGCTTTGTCTCCTTGGCTTTGACTGAGATGTGCAATTGCTCACAGCATTGTAGAAATCCACAAAGCCTGGGGAACACACAGAGGGGGTTATTCAATTCAACATTCTCTTTTGGACCATTAACCAAAGTCAAATGTTGATCATTTTAAATGTCTGTTGAATGTATGAATTGAACAAATACATTTTTATTTTTCTTTCTGTGAAACTAATCATTCCTGTTTAAAAAGGTATGCTCTTTATGAGTCCTGCTTATCTCTAGCTTACTGGATAGTTTCTGGTTTATGGAATAGACTCTAAAAAATTAGTAGAATCATTTATACAGCTTCTATAATATTGTAAGCAGAAAAATATCTTCACAAATGTCACTAGTTATTTCCTTTAATTTTTGCACAAGTTGATCTGTATATCTTCATTAGCTGAGAGGTATTAAACACGACCATTGCAATCCACTCACATTGTCAGATCAACTTGAGCTCTCTGTACCAGGCCCTTACAAAAGGAAGAGGGGCCTACTCAAAGGGAACAGTGAACAATAAAGAAAACTTACAAAGAAGACTAAACAGCTACCATCTCCCCCGCATGGCCTCCTTTTTAACTCTAAGGTAGTATATTCTCAGAATCCACAGTCTCCCTTGACATGGCTGTGGCTGGGACAACTGTAGGATTAGAGCATCTTCTTGCAACAAGGCTTGACTGATGCTGAATCTCCACTCCTGCCCTTTTGTCCAGAGAGAGGTGAACAGGGAATAAGGCAGCCTCAAAGCATAATCTGAAGCAGCGAGCTAGATCCAATGGCCACCCCGACCTGTCCAGGGCTCG
Source organism: Symphalangus syndactylus (assembly GCF_028878055.3). Classification (NCBI taxonomy): domain Eukaryota; kingdom Metazoa; phylum Chordata; class Mammalia; order Primates; family Hylobatidae; genus Symphalangus; species Symphalangus syndactylus. The sequence goes on along the minus strand of NC_072439.2, from coordinate 47,994,124 downwards.
GGTCTCACTGCACATGCATTCATCAGAGTCGGACCTCCTCATTAGTGGTGTATCTGCCCCAGGACTATTGCATTCGGAGCAGAAGTTTATTTCCCATAGGATTATTTTCTCCTAAACCCACCTAGAAATAGATTATAGACTCAATGGTTTTATCTTGCTTATGAAGATAACATTTAACTGATTAATACTGGGACTTAAAACATTTTTGTGGTCTGGTTTTACTCAAACAAGCACCACCTAAACAAGTAGAATATTCAGATGGTTTTTAAGAGTTTGCAGAGAAAAAAAGATGTATGGGGTAAGGAAATACAGGGAGCAAGGGGCTTGGCCTCACTGATAAAGCAACTTCTGAGCAGAGGCATAGAAGGAGGTAAAGAGAAAAGCCATGAGGATATTTGTAAGTGCAAAGACCTGAGGCATTGAATGGCTTGCAAGATTGAAGAGAAGCAGAGACGAGTGTGGCTGGAGATGAGTAAGGAGTGAGGGGAAATAAAATCAGACAGGTATTGTGTGTGTGTGTGTGTGTGTGAGAGAGAGAGAGAGAGAGCACACGACATCCTATGTAAGACTTTATAGACCTTCCTGACGGTTTTGTCTCTTACTCTGAATGAGATGGGAAGTCCGTGGACAGTTTTGAGCAGAAAAGTGACAGAAACACACATTAATATTCTTTAAAGACCATTGCAGTTGCTGCGGTGAAAATAGATTAGAGGAGTGCTGTGGTAGGCAGAATTCCCTCCTCCCAATATTTCTGTCCCTTGGTTATTCAGTCAAACACGAATGTAGGTCCTCCTGGAATTAAAATTATCAATTAGCTGACTTTAAAATAGGGAACTATCCTGAATTATCTGGATGGGACCAATCTAATCACTTGGGCCCTTGAACATGGAGAAACTTCTCTGTCCGGAAAGAGAAAAAGAGAGGCGGAACAAGAGAAAGACCAGGGAGAGATGAGGCAAAGGGAAGGTCAGAGAGATTTGAGAGATAAGAGGGCCAATGAGCTGAGGAGTACAGATGATCTTTAGAAGTTGAGAACAACCCCCAGCAAACAGTCAACAAGGAACTGGGGACTACAATCTTATATTCAGGTGGAGCTGAATTCTGCCAACAACTTGAATGAGCTTGGAAATAAATTCATCCCCCAAACCTCCAGAAAGAAACACAATCCTGTCTTGACACTTTCAACTTTGTGAGATCCAGAGCAGAAAGCCAGCCAAGCCTATTGGACTGGTATGGAATTGTGAGATAATAATTAGTGCTATTTTAAGTTGCTGAGTTTGTGATAATTTGTTACAGTGGCAACAGAAAACAAATACAGGAATAAGGGCATTAATTAATAAATTATTGCAAAATTCTAACAAAGATGGTGGCATGGACAAGATAATTGTATGGAAATAATAAGTGGTCATATTTCATATATATTTTGAAGGTAGAGCCTGAAAAATTTGCTAATGTGGTGTATGATTGGGAGGAAAGGGTGACTCCAAGACTTTTGGTCTTGGAGTTCTTCATTTATTGAGATAAAGTGAACTGGGGAAGAAATAGTTTGCAAAAATGAATTTAGAGAGGGAGGTAGGGATCAAATTATAGAGTATTTTGAGTCGTTAAAAATTTTGAACTTTATATTAAAATTAAAGGAAAATTACTGAATACTTTTAAGTAGTCAAAGGTTACAATCAGATGGCCATTTTAAAAAGACCACTCAGGAGCCCTTACAAGGTGAAAATGATGTAGTGAAATATCTCCACCCAATGTAAGAACATAACTGGAAATTTTTTTCCACGTTTAGGAAGACCAGGAAAGCCAAGATTCTCCAAAGTGGAACCAAGTAGAGTTTCCTAGCTCATGAGAACAGAATTTCTCATTTTCTTAATCCAGTCTATCGTTGTTGGACATTTGGGTTGGTTCCAACTCTTTGCTATTGTGAATAGTGCCACAATAAACATACGTGTGCATGTGTCTTTATAGCAGCATGATTTATAATCCTTTGGGTATATGCCCAGTAATTGGATGGCTGGGTCAAATGGTATTTCTAGTTCTAGATCCCTGAGGAATCGCCACACTGACTTCCACAATGGTTGAACTAGTTTACAGTCCCACCAACAGTGTAAAAGTGTTCCTATTTCTCCACATCCTCTCCAGCACCTGTTGTTTCCTGACTTTTTAATGATGGCCATTCTAACTGGTGTGAGACGGTATCTCACTGTGGTTTTGATTTGCATTTCTCTGATGGCCAGTGATGATGAGCATTTTTTCATGTGTTTTTTGGCTGCATAAATGTCTTCTTTTGAGAAGTGTCTGTTCACATATACACCATGGAATACTATGCAGCCATAAAAAATGATGAGTTCATGTCCTTTGTAGGGACATGGATGAAACTGGAAAACATCATTCTCAGTAAACTATCGCAAGGACAAAAACCAAACACCGCATGTTCTCACTCATAGGTGGGAATTGAACAATGAGAACTCATGGACACAGGAAGGGGAACATCACACTCTGGGGACTGTTGTGGGGTGGGGGGAGGGGGGAGGGACAGCATTAGGAGATATACCTAATGCTAAATGACGAGTTAATGGGTGCAGCAAAACAACATGGCACATGGATACATATGTAACAAACCTGCACATTGTGCACATGTACCCTAAAACCTAAAGTATAATTAAAAAAAAGAACAGAATTTCTCAAATATAAGTAATAAAATAACAGATGATCTCAAAGGAAAACATCCCCATAGGTTTTCAGGATTTATTTAAACTATTTTAATTATAGTTACTTAAATGTGTAACAACACTAGGCATAAACAAAGTATAATTATTGTTCTTATACCACTATAAAACCAAATAAACTTACAAAGTAAGCACTAGGAAAAATATAACTAAAATTTAGAACATAAATAAACTATTATGGAAGATGTTTGTGAAAACTAAATTGTCAAAGCTTGATTTAGTAGTTAAAAGATGCAGTCTGTACAAATGCCTGTTCACAAATGATTTCTATAAAATGATGTTACTAACATCAAAGCTTTGCTTGCTAACTCAAGGTAATCAGATATGTTAGTCAAAATTTTGCCAATGGGCGATCTTTAAAGGGTATTTTTAATGAGGCACAATTTGATAATTCTGTAAAGTTTACTTACTGGTATCAAGATGATATAGTATTGCAACATCATGGCTATCTTCATTAACATGGTACTTAATAGTTCTTTTGGACATTCTTCATCATATATTTACTTATCCACTTATTACCAATGAATTATCACAAATTGACACATATAAAGGTGGAATTTGTTTAATACATCTACTTACAACACAGCCCACTTTATTTGATAATTAGAATGCCTATATGCAAAAAAGGCAAAGAAGATAAAATTAAAAGGATTAGAAAGGAAGAAACAAAATTGAAATTACTTGCAAATACTATTTTTGCATAAAAACTAAAAAAGATTCTTTAGATAAATTAGAAGAATTAGCAAGAGAGTTGAAAACAAAATTAAATAAATATCAGTATGCATCTCACATGCCAGCAGTAGTTGAAAAATAAAAGAGATTATTTAAAGTAGCATTAAAACAAGTACCTAATAATAAATATAATAGGAGATATGCAATACCTTTCTGGAGAAACATAAAACTTTTCTGAACGGCAGTCTAATGACATGGAAAGCCAGACCAGGTTAGAAAATGCAATATTTTAAAAAGGTCAATTTCCCCTAAGTTGATTCAATAAAATAGTAATTGTACCCCCAACAGGTATTTTTCTTTGAAAATTGATGCTCTTTTTTATTTTATATATTCAAAGAACCAAAAATAACCAAGACACTTTTGAAGAAAAAATAGGTGAGAGTGACACCCCAATTGTACATGGTTTATATAAGGCGTTATCAAGCTAAATTGATTAAGACTATAAGGTGTTGGTGCAGCCATCGAAAAATAGACCAATAGAACAAATTAGACTCCCAAAACACACTCATCAATATATGGGCTGTTGAAACAAGATGGGGTGGGGTCATACTGCAGGTCCATGGGGAAATAAAGATTTTTTTAAAAAAATCATTCTCGGAAATTGGTTATCCTTTTAGACAAATGTAAAGTTGTATGTCTTTCTCATGCCATATAAAAATAATCATAGCTGGATTTAAAATCTAAATGAGAAAGCCAAAATTATTAAACTTTAAAAAGTTAATAAAAGAGTATATCTTTATGACCTCAGGGTAGGAAAGAATTTTGTAAATATGGTACAAAGAACATAAGCCATAAAAGATAGATTAATTGAATTACATCAAAGTTAAGAACTTCTGCTCATCAAAAGATACCACAAAGAGAGTAAAATGACAGTCTACAAACTGAGAGAGAATATTGATAACGCATCAATAAGTTAGGAGAAACTAGAGTTTCTTCTTAATGTGGGAAGGACCTAGATAAAAGGGAAGGTAAAGACAAGGGCCAGGGACAGGACATTGTGACAATTAGTAGACTGAGGTCTTTTCGGGAGAAGGAAAAGACATCTGAGCATTCAAGTAGGTACTTGCCTTTGATAACTATGGAAACATTTTTCCATTAGCAGGAAGGATGAAAAAGACGGGTACAGATACAAGAGTAGTTGTAGACTTGCTGGTGCTAAGATGGAGGAGCTCATGAGTAATAGTTTCTATTTTTTTTTAATTTTACTTTAAGTTCTGGGATACATGCACAGAATGTGCAGGTTTGTTACATAGGTTTACATGTGCAATGGTGGTTTGTTGCACCTATTGACCCATCCTTTAAGTTCCCTCCCCTCGTCCCGCACTCCCCAACAGGCCCTGGTAGGTGTTGTTCCCCTCCGTGTGTCCGTGTGTTCTCACTGTTCAACTCCCACTTATGAGTGAGAACATGCGATGTTTGGTTTTCTGTTCCTGTGTTAGTTTGCTGAGGATGATGGCTTCCAGCTTCATCTATGTCCCTACAAAGGACATGATCACATTCCTTTTTATGGCTTCAAAGTATTCCATGGTATATATGTACCACATTTTCTTTATCCAGTCTATCAGTGATGGGATTTGGCTTGGTTCCATGACTTTGCTACTGTAAATAGTGCTGCAAAAACATATGTGTGCATATTTCTTTATAATAGAATGATTTATATTCCTTTGGGTATAGACCCAGTAATAGAATTGCTGAGTCAAATGGTATTTCTGGTTCTAGATCCTTGAGGAATTGCCATACTGTCTTCCATAATGGTTGAACCAATTTACATTCCCACAAACAGTGTAAAAGTGTTCCTATTTCTCCACAACCTCACCAGCATCTATTGTTTCTTGACTTTTTAATAATTGCCAGTCTGACTGGCGTGAGATGGTATCTCATTGTGGTTTTGATTTGCATTTCTCTAATGATCAGTGATGTTGAGCTTTTTTTTTCATATGTTTGTTGGCCACACAAATGTCTTCTTTTGAGAAGTATCTGTTCATATCCTTTATCCACTTTTTGATAGGGTTGTTTGCTTTTTTCTTTTAAATTTGTTAAATTCCTGTAAATTCTGGATATTAGATCTTTGTCAGATGGGTAGATGGCAAAAATATTCTCCCATTCTGTAGGTTGCCTGTTCACTCTGATTATAGTTTCTTTCACTGTATAGAAGCTCTTTAGTTTAATGAGATCTCATTTGTCAATTTTGGCTTTTGTTGCAGTTGCTTTTGGCATTTTCATTATGAAGTCTTTGCCCATGCCTATGTCCTGAATGGTATTGCCTAGGTTTTCTTCTAGGGTTTTTATGGTTTAGGGTTTTACATTTAAGTCTTTAATCCATCTTGAGTTAGTTTTTGTATAAGATGTAAGGAAGGGGTCCAGTTTCAGTTTTCTGCATATGGCTAGCCAGATTTCCCAGCACCATTTATTGAATAGGAAATCCTTTCCCCTTTGCCTGCTTTTGTCAGGTTTGTCGAAGACCAGATGGTTGTAAATATGTGGTGTGATTTCTGAGGTCTCTGTTCTGTTTCTTTGGTCTATATGTCTGTTTTGGTACCAGTACCATGCTGTTTTGGTTACTGTAGCCTTCTAGTATAGTTTGAAGTCAGGTAGCCTGATGGCTCCAGCTTTGTTCTTTTTGCTTGATTGTCTTGGCTATATGGGGCCCTCTTTGATTCCATATGAAATTTAAAGTCTTTGTTTAAATTATGTGAAGAATGACAATGGTAGCTTGATGGGAATAGCATTGGATTTATAAATTTCTTTGGGCAGTATGGCCATTTTCACGATATTGATTCTTCCTATCAATGAGGATGGAATGTTTTTCCATTTGTTTTGTGTCCTATCTTATTTCCTTGAGCAGTGGTTTGTAGTTCTCCTTGAAGAAGTTCTTCACATCCCTTGTTAGCTGTATTCCTAGGTATTTTATTCTCTTTGTAGCAATTGTGAATGGGATTTCATTCATGATTTGGCCCTCTGCTTGTCTATTGTTGATGTAAAGGAATGCTTGTGATTTTTGCACATTGATTTTGTATCTGGAGACTTTGCTGAAGTTGCTTATCAGTTTAAGGTGTTTTTGGGCTAAGATGATACGGTTTTCTAAATATAAAATCATGTCGTCTACAAGCAGAGACAATTTGACTATCTCTCTTGCTATTCGAATACCCTTTATTTCTTTCTCTTGCCTGATTGCCCTGGCCAGATCTTCCAATACTGTGTTGAATAGGAGTGGTGAGAGAGGGCATCCTTGTAACCAAAGGCTACAGTAACCAAAACAGCATGGTACTGGTACCAAAACAGACACATAGACCAAAGAAATATCCTTGTACCAGTTTTCAAAGGGAATGCTTCCTGCTTTTGCTCATCCAGTATGATATTGGCTGTGGGTTTGTCATAAATAGCTCTTATTATCTTGACATATGTTCCATCAATATCTAGTTTATTGACAGTTTTCGACATGAAGGGATTTTGAATTTTATCAAAGGTCTTTCTGCATCTATTGAGATAATCATTTGTTTTTTGTCATTGTTTCTGTTTATGTGATCGATTAAGTTTATTGATTTGCATATGTTGAACCAGCCTTGCATCCCAGGGATGAAGCTGACTTGATTGTGGTGGATACGTTTTTTGATATGCTGCTGGATTCAGTTTGCCAGTATTTCATTGAGGATTTTCGCATCAATGTTCATCAGGGATATTGGCCTGAAGTTTTCTTTTTTTGTTCTGTCTCTGCTCGGTTTTGGTATCAGGATGATGCTGGCTTCATAAAATGAGTTACAGAGGAGTCCCTCCTTTTCAATTGTTTGGAATAGTTTCAGAAGTAATGGTACTACTTTCTCTATGTACCTCTGATAGAATTTGGCTGTGAATCCCTCTGGCCCTGGGCTTTTTTTTTTGGCTGGTAGGCTATTAATTACTGCCTCAATTTCAGAACTTGTTATTGGTCCATCCAGAGATTCGACTTCTTCCTGGTTTAGTCTTAGGAGGGTTTATGTGTCCAGGAATTTAACCATTTCTTCTAGATTCTCTAGTTTATTTGCATAGAGGTGTTTGTTTATAGTATTCCCCGATGGTAGTTTTTATTTCTGCGGGTTCAGTGACAATATCTGCTTTATCATTTTTTATTGTGTCTATTTGATTTTTCTCTGTTTTCTTTTTTATTATTCTAGCTCGCTGTCTATCTATTTTGTTAATTTTTTCAAAAAACCAGCTCCTGGATTCATTGATTTTTTTGGAGGGTTTTTCATGTCTCTATCTCCTTCAATTCTGCTCTGTTCTTAGTAATTTCTTGTCTCCTGCTAGCTTTTGGATTAGTTTGCCCTTGCCTCTCTAGCTCTTTTAATTGTGGTGTTAGAGTGTTGATTTGAGATCTCTCTACCTTTCTGATGTGGGCATTCATTCCCATAAATTTCCCTTTTAGCACTGCTTTAGCTGTGTCCCAGAGATTCTGGTACATTGTCTCTTTGTTCTCATTGGTTTCAAAGAGCTTCATTATTTCTGCCTTAATTTCATTATTTACCCAGTAGTCATTCAGGAGCAGGTTATTCAGTTTCCATGTAATTGTGTGGTTTTGAGTGAGTTTCTTAATCCTGAGTTCTAATTTGATTGCCCTATGTTTTGAAAGATTGTTATGATTTCAGTTCTTTTGCATTTGCTGAGGACTGTTTTACTTCCAATTATGTGGTTGATTTTAGAATAAGTGCCATGTGGCACTGCAAAGAATGCATATTCTGTTGATTTTGGGTGGTGAAATTTGTAGCTGTGTCTTTGAAATAAGCCCAATGATTACAGTGGGATCCTGGTGTGCCTTCACTAGTAGTGGCAGCTACAGTGGCCATGATGGTATTGGAGAAAATGCACAGTAAGCATGAGGATTGTAGTCTCTCAGTGGACAGGAGAGTAGCATCCCAGGTGGTCCCGTTTAACTCTTCCCATGAATCATTTTTTTTACATGTACTTTAAATAGTTCCCCATAAACTAGCTGATAACTATTGTCCTTTCCTCCTTCCCCAAGGCAAAAGATACTTAACTTTTATTTTATTTTTAAAATTTCCTTAAAATACAAAAATCTTTTATAGATTTAGAGGGTAGAAGTGCAGATTTCTTACATAAATATATTGTGCTGTAGTGAAGTCTGGGGTTTTAGTGTAGCCATCACACAACTAGTGAAGAAACTTAACTTTTAAACTATCTCATTTAAATACTCAAAGTTGTGTCATTTAAAATTGCATATAAATGTTTAAAAGTATAAGTAAATGTATTATTTACCCTGACTGAATATTGAAACTTTGCTAGTTGTGTTATGTTTTGGGGCATCCACTGGGTGCTGTGATAATTCCAGATAATAAGGCAGTATCCATATAAAAGAATTATATGTTAAAAGGCACATAGCATAATGGAAAGGTTTATGGATATGGCTGGGCAGGTGTGGTAGCCTTATTAAGTGTGTCAGCAAGGTTTGTTAGTTGTAAGCAGTAAGGCAAATGTTAGCTGATTTTGGCAGAAAATATATTCAAGAAAAGAAGCATGGGCAGCTGAGGGGCCCACAGGAAGGACAGAGGCAGAGCCACCATGTGCTGACAGAGCCCTGCATCTGCCAGGGGCACCTTTTCCTTTTTCACATGAAGGCCCTTGACAGACAAGCTGTAGCTTTGGGTGGAGAATCCAGTATAGAATTTCAGAATGTAGAAACTGCCTCATCACACCAGAGGGCTTTATTGGGGAAGCCATGCAGTGCTCACATCACTGGCATTCCCAGTACTACTGCCAGAGAGTGCATCCTCCACTGTTGCCAGAGAGTGCATCCTCCATATCTCTGTGGCTCCAGGGTGGGGTGTGTTGGGCTTAACTGCAAAGAAGGTAGGGAAAACAAGTTCCTGACATATTCAACTTTAATAATGAGCAGAGCCTGAGTCTCCCACTGAGACTCATAAGGTAAGGAATTCCCCAAACACTGAAAGGGGAGTCAGACGCTGAACAGCTAAGAATTGCCACACCATTTATTTGTTGTAGTTCTTTCCTGTCCTTTTTGTTATTGTTGTTGTTTTACCTTTATTTCACCTTTACGCTGGCATTCTGAAACATAGACAAATGAGTTAGTGCCTAAATGCAATGGAAGGCTACAGGAAATCAGCACAAAGCTAAAAAAGAACCAACCCATGTATAAGTGAGGACCTTAACTGAAAAAGCAAATTATTTTTGCAATAACTGTATTGTCCTTCAGGCTACTGATGTTTGTTCCATTCACATGGATGACTGTGTGACATGAAGAGATGTGATCGTTGAAGTGTTAGTTTTCAATAAAAGCACTATATATGATTAAGCTTAACTCAATTTTTTATTTATTAAAATTTGACCATACTGCATTATTACTATTGTTATTATCTATATCTACAATGTATAATGAATAGATGTAGCACTCTTCATCCTTGAAAATGTTGTCGTTTGATTTCTCACTTTTTCTTGCCTTTTGTTTTCTTCTTTTCCATCATTTCTTCCTGCTACCATAGCAACATGTATCTCAACCATAAGCCACCTGAACTTGATCCTGGTTAAATTTAATTTAATTCAATAAGTATTTATTATTTGCCTAATATGTACAACACATCACAGATGTTCTAAAAAATTCAGCAAAAAGTTCTCTCCTTATCTCACTTCTCACAGCTTATAACATATCAAACTGCACCAGGTAGATAGTTGATTGAAATGGTGAGATGAATGGACGGATGTAGGCAAGATACACATAAAACAAATGAATCAAAGTTATTCATCAAATCTCAGTACAACAATCCTCTTTGTCACAACTTCTTTGTTATTGTTGCTGTTACTCTTTTATGTCTAAAACAACCTTATTTTAGTATACAATTCAATATCAAACTTTAAATCCCTTTAGAAATTCACTATATAGAAGATAAAACCAATGATTTATAAATAAAAGAAAGCATATTTCATACAAGAAAAAATGTTAGAAATGCCTTTTATTTTTAATTATTTTTTCCAATATTCAGCAAATATGTTCTCATAAAATAGTGAATGATTTTAAGAAACATGCATTTGAGATTAAGAAAGTTCTGAAGCACTTATAATTTATAAGAATTTAATTAAGATGTAATTGTTTAAATATGTTGTTTACAATTAGAGTCAACTTATTGGTAATATCATCTTTTCAATGCTTAACCAGGGCTGCAGTACCTGTGTCCTAGGAGGGCAATCATTCAGTGCTTGCCAAAGCCCAGCAGAATAGGGCTAAATGGCCCCTGTGAGGAGCATGTTAAAATCTGATTAAGACTCTAATAAGAACGCAATTATAGCTTTTAATCTAAATATTATCTTGTCACTTAACAGTTCTATAGGCATGAATTAGCTATTACTAGTAAATTTATGATGAGTTGAAGATACTTCTGCAAATGACAATTGGTGGTGGTGGTGTGATAAAGACAGAGCTAACCAACACATGCTGGAAGAAAAAGACTCTACTCTTTAAAAACAAATAGGTGACACATAGAATCAACCTAAAATATCAAGTTCTGGGATTTGAACTTGGAGACATTCAAGCAAAGTATGCACAGCTGTGCTCTGGTTACATATTCTTAGTCTGACTGGTGCCCCCTTTCCTATAGCTGCTTTTCCTAGCCTCATCATTTCTTTCAAGTCCCCTACTCAATTCGATTGCTTTTATGAAGAAATGAACTTGCCTCCTATCTTTCAGTGAAAACAGAAGCTTTCAGGGTGGAACTCTTGCAAAGTCCCAACATTTGTACTGAGGTAAAAAGATGTGTAATTATTTGCTTAATGTCTTTTCGTGTCTCCTGCTCCAGGAGATCAGGAATGGAACCTGGTCACCAGAGTCCCCAGAACCCAGTAAAAGGTCCACTAGGGGTTCACTAGGTATCTATTATCGAAATGAATGAACATCCTTCCTTCCTTTGTTTATATTTTTTTTGTTTTAAAAACAAGAGCTTTATTTTGAATATAATATATGATCATGGTAAAAAGCCAGAATAGTACCAGCTTATATGAAAGGAAATGTTAGTTCCCCTCCCTGGTAAATTCCACAGGCTCCCTTCCTTACTTCCTTATTTTCCAGCCTCAGAAGCTACCCTTCCCCTGCACCCCAGATTTCATCCTTTTGTTGTGATCTCCTCTAGGAAACACTTTTTCTTTGTGTGGACAGCCAGGGAGCAGGGCTTGGCAGGGCAGTTACACAGAGTGGCCAAAAGAGTTGCAACAGCTGAGGGTGAAGGCAGCAGTATGGCCAAGCAGAGCAGTGACCGGGTGCCAAAGATGCTAAATCAATCATCAAGTCCTAAGGATGAAGAAAATAAGAGGCAAAGCAAAGGTCAGAGGAATGCAGGAGGAGGGCAAGAATGTAAATGCAAGGCACGACTAAGTGAGAAGGTCCAAGACCACATGGGTGAATGGGAAAAGGATACTAAAAAGGCATTTAAAATTTTTATTTTGGGGGATATCACTATGGGGGATATGTACCAGTGGGTTAATGAAGGCTGGGTTGACACTGACCCTTCCTCAGCTTCAAGCCTATTAATTATTCTCTCTCTCTCTCCAATATATTGAATACCTCCCTTTTCTCTAGTTGTCTTTCTCAGACCACAAATATGTTGTCTTTTAACCTAAAAACAAAAGAAGAAAAGAAACCAAAAACTTCTCTGTCAACCTGGTCTTTCCCTCCAACTACCTCACCCAATCTCTGTTCTGCCAATTCTAGACATATTTCAAAGAATAATGTAAACTCATGGCTGGGGCACAGTGGCTTATGCCTGTAATCACAGCACTTTGGGAGGCTGAGGTGGGAGGATAGCTTGAGGCCAGAGCTCGACACCAGCCTGGGAAACAGAGGAAGACCTCATCTCTACAAATAAAAAATAAAAGTAGCTGGGCGTTTTGTGTGCCTGTAGTCTCTGCTACTTGGGAGGCTGAGGTGGGAGGATCATTTGAGCCCAGGAGTTTAAGGTTGCTGTGAGCTATGATGATGCCAGTGTACTCCAGCCTGGGCAACAGAGTAAGACACTGTCAAAAAAAAAAGAAAGAAAGAAAGAAGGAAAGAAAAAGAAAGAGAAGAAAGAAAAAGAAGGAAGGAAGGAAAGAAAGAAAGAAGAAAGAGAAAGAAAAGAAAGAAAGAAAGAAAAAGATGAAAGAAAGAAAAGAAGAAAGAAAGAAAGGAAGGAAGGAGGGATGGAGGGAAAGAAGGAAGGAAAATAAAAGAGAGAGAAGGAACGAAGGACGGAAGGAAAGAAGGAAGAAAGGAAGGGAGGAAGAAATATAAGCTCACTGTCTGTATTTCTCATTTCCCCTTCACCATCCAGCTTAATTGACCTGCCTTCTATCCCACTTTACTGAAAACTGTTTTTGCCAAAGTTGCCAATGACCTTCTTATTTCTATCATTAGATTTGGATGACATGCTTCATTTTTATCTGAACTGACTCTGTGAAGGTCTGATGCTGTTGCCTGCTTCCTCCTTGTTTTGCCTTTCTGACATGCCCCTCTGCTAGTTCTGCTCCTCTCTCTGGCTTACTCTTTCATTTTCTTTGTGAGGCTGTATTTCTTCACTCATTTATATATATATATATTTTTTTTTTCTATGGACATCCAGGTAACATGGTATGGTGGGGAACTGGTTGTATGTGTCTTCCCATTTGTAAGCATTTGAGTAGTCAACCTGCCAAGGCTCCTGACCCTGAAACACCTTCTGTGGATGACTGCCTAGGATTTCTGCCCATCCCCACCCCAACACATACACTTTCAATTATTTCACTGCTTTCTTTTTCTTACAAGAAAGCATCTTTGTTAGCCATTTCATAATATTATTACTATGATTACAATTTATTGAGCACTTGCTATTTACCAAGGATTCCACTGGGTGCTTCACTTTCCTTCATCTATTTGTTTATTCAGTTATTTCTTTAGTCTGTAAATATTTACTGACATTTATGGCACAGGCACTGTGGATATATAATCTCTAGTTGTTAGAAGTAACTGAGAAGTAGCATATTGTTATTTTACAGATGATGAAACCAAGGCTGGGGGTTGTCCAACTTGCCTCCAGCTCTAAGAACACTCAAGAGGAAGGCCCAGGATTTTAATTCATAGCTCTTTCCCTTTCATTAATTTACCTCAAAAATATTCTATTTTTCATAAAGCACCTTATGCCAGGTGCGTTCCTACCCTTTATCTCATTGTACCAGTGAGAACATTAGCCTATGGCCTGATGTCACCTTTGAAAACAGGAGGGGAGGATTTATAGCAATGAAAACTCAAAATTCCATAACTTTGTTATTAATACCATCACACATTTCCACAAGATCCAGACAAGGCTGCTTATAAATTATATAGCTTGAGAATCACTTATTTATTCATGTCTTCATGGTGTTTACAAGATAGTGGTAGGGGCTGGGGTATATTTTTACATCTGAGAAAAGGCCCAGGGAAGAAAAGAGTACAATTAAATAAAAGCTATTAACAAAGAACCGTGGCCAAGATTGATGGGGTGGGGGTGGGGGTGGTGGTGGTGGTGAGCAGGGTTAGGGAAGCTTCCCTAAAGAAGTGATATGTGAGTTGAAATATGAGAGATGAATAGAAGTTACCTTATAAATGGCAGAAGAAGGACACTTCAATAAATATATATATATATATTTTTTTTCTATGGACATCCAGGTAACATGGTATGGTGGGGAACTGGTTGTATGTGTCTTCCCATTTGTAAGCATTTGAGTAGTCAACCTGCCAAGGCTCCTGACCCTGAAACACCTTCTGTGGATGACTGCCTAGGATTTCTGCCCATCCCCACCCCAACACATACACTTTCAATTATTTCACTGCTTTCTTTTTTTCACTGAGGGAACAGCATGTGCGAGGGATCTGGAGGAAGAAGGCATGATGTTTTCAAAACCTACAAAGCTAGAGCACAGAGTGAGACATAATAAAAGAAGCCAAGAGACAAAGGGTGGGCCAGATCATGCACACTATGCATCATTCTGTTTATCTTAAGAATGATGATCCAGCAGGATGGAGGTCATATAATCAGATTGGTGTTTTGAAAAGTTCACTCTGGCTATGATGCAGAGAATCTGCTGGAGGGGCCCAGGAAAAATGCATGCAGAATAGTTAGGAAGTTATTGCTGAAGGTGGAATAAGAAATGATGATGGTTGGGACTAGTCGAGTGGTCACAGAGGAAGAGATAAGTAAATGAATTTGATACATACTGAGGAGGTACAATCAGGAGGACTTGCTGACAGATTAAATAAGAAATTGATGGAGAAGAAGTTATCAAGGTTAAATCCCAGAAGTCTGAGATGCCTAATTTGATAGATGATGGTGCCATTTGCTGAGAGAGAGAAAAGCAAAGGTTAGGGAAATCATGGTTTTGTTGGGTCATGTGGGTTAAATTGAAGACTTTGTGGCATGATAAGATAACTGCTGGATGTATAGGTCTGTAACTCCAAGCAGAGATCTGAGTTGAAGATATGAGCTCAGGAGCTGTCATCAGTGGAGTAGTAATTAAGCCATGGACATGGATGAGATCAAGCAGGGAAGTAATACAGAGTGAGAAGAGAAGAGAAGAGAAGAGAAGAGAAGAGAAGAGAAGAGAAGAGAAGAGAAGAGAAGAGGGCCTAGGATTCATCCATCCGGAATGCCTCATGTAAAGGATTCATTTCCTAGCCATTTAAAAGGAAAACACTTTCTGAAGAAATTTATGTGCTTCTTAATATTTCTCTTAACCAAGTATTAAAATCTTAATATCAACAAAAAAGTTAAAAAAATCTACACCTGTCTGGCTTCAAATGAATCAAATGTAAGATTTCACTTATAAAAAAATTCCAAAGCATGCATTTAGTTGAGTTTAAGAGTGAACACATGGTGTTTGTTATAGGTCTCTGTACTTTTGTATGAATGAAATATTTCATAATTAAACAACAGCAATAACAAACATTTCCAGGGAATAAAGCCTAAGTCAATAAAAACTCGGCCCAGAAAATTAAATACCAAAAGCAATTTAGGGAAGAATAAAGGATTAGAGGCATTGCCAAGGAGCCCCTTGGCCCCAATAGAAAACAGCTTAGGTACAACCTAGAAAGATGTACCCTGAAAGATTCTGCTGATAACTTTTTAAGGTAGAAATTTCTAACATTATAGGGACCACAGTAAGTTAAAGTCTGGCTTTGTATATATTTCAGGGCAATTAGAAGTAAGAAGCTGGCCAATATTATTTTCTTTAGTTGTGCAGAAAGGTGTTTGGTTTGGTTTAATGAATGAGTGTTACTCTTCTGAGCCTGTATGCACAGGAATATTATTTAAAATGTGGAAGAAAACTATGTCTGAAACAAGAGTGGTGATCTACAAGTGATCTCTAATGAGAAGTGGCTTTGATAGTATAACCAAATAATGAAACTACGCTTCTGCTCCCTAATACTATCTACTACTACCATCACTAGCATCCCTTCCTCTCCACTACCCACAAGAGATGATTTTAGAAGGGATCTTTTCTCTAAAAGCTTACTCAGGCTCTTGTATCAAAGTATATATGGCTTAGTATTGGAGGTTTCTGTACCTAACAACATGCAATCTATTGTTCTGAGAAACTATCCCTGAGAAATGTGAGACAATTAGAAAAAAGAAAGGGGCATAGCTATAACTCTCAATGGTGAGGTTATTTCAAAAGAAAATGAGCATGGAGGGCTATACCTAGCCTAGATTATTCTGCCAGACTGGGGTTTCTCAAACCCACCTTGGACCATCCTGTTGGAGTTACTTCCATGGTGTTACTCTAGTAGTAAATAACTCAGACCTAGGAAAATAGTTAATAATGATTGGGTCCCATGGACTAGCTGGTGGGGAAAGGGAAAGGTCCTTGGGGTGAAGCCAACCCCTGCAGTACTGCAGGGACAGCTACGCTGTCAAGGCTTGAAGAAGAAAGCCTCCCATAGGGCTCATGGACTTAAGGTAGAGTCTAAATTATTCATGAGATGATGGCTATGAATGGTTTAATTTCTTAAAGACTCTTATTTGGCACAGGAAAAGTATGTTTAGCATATAGCTGTTTCTTCCTTATGTGCTCTAGTTTCTTTTCATTTCTGCCAAACTTTCAGCAAAATGTGATTAAGCCATATAATTTTATGTAGTGATATATAGAGAAAAACAAGGAGGTGACAAAAATGGAAGTATTCATCCACCCTCTGAAGTGGGTTGAATAGTGTCCTCCAATAATCCACTTAATGATGTAATCTTATTTGGATGAAATGTCTTTGCAGATGTTAAGGTAACGATCTCTAGATGAGCTCATGCTGGACTAGGGTGAGCCCTAAATCCAATGACTAGTGTCCTTATAAGAGACAGAGGGGAAGACACAAAGAGGAAGAGGCCACATGAAGACAGAGGTAGAGATTGGACAGGCCCACAAGGTAAGGAACGCCCCCTAGCAAAACATACACCTCTACAAAGGCCCTTGCAAAGGTGGCAGCATTTATTTGAGAGTGACAGGAATTCTTGTTTTAAGCTGTAAAGAGAAGCAAAGTAGGCAATGGTCTCTGGCCAAGAGCAGTGAAGCAGAGTTGAACATGCAATTTGAAGGATCAGTAGTCAAGCGGACCACTTAGAAGCAGACATAAGTCAACTCCTTTTCTCATTTCTTAAGAATGCTAGAAGGAGGGGATCCAAAGGGAGAGAAAAACCGATGCTTGGGTTCTGTCGGAATCTCCCTTCAGATTTCAGGATAGTGTTCCTCATATTCTCTTTCCCTTCTGTTTTTCTTCTCATCACCTTCATACTTCTCTGTTTGGCAGAGCCTTATATCTCTCCTATGCCCACATTCATCTTGTTCTGAGGATTATAAGCAATTTTGAATAAAATTAGCTTAAATTTTGGTTAATGTCATGTAGAATTTCTTGGGCAATTTCACAGAATGAAGTATCAGGTTAACAATTTTTTTTTTACTGTATAAAAAACAGCTTTACTGGTGAATAGTGGAGCCAAGATGGCCGAATAGGAACAGCTCCGGTCTCCAGCTCCCAGCCCCAGCGACACAGAAGACGGGTGATTTCTGCACTTCTGCTTGAGGTACCGGTTTCATCTCACTAGGGAGTGCCTAACAGTGGGTGCAGGACAGTCGGTGAAGCGCACTGTGCGCGAGCCGAAGCATTGCCTCACTCGGGAAGCGCAAGGGGTCAGGGAGTTCCCTTTCCTAGTCAAAGAAAGGGGAAACAGACGGCACCTGGAATATCGGGTCAGTCCCGTCCTAATACTGCGCTTTTCCAACGGGCCTGAAAAACGGCTCACTAGGAGATTGTGTCCCGCACCTGGCTCGGAGGGTCCTATGCCCACAGAGTCTTGCTGATTGCTAGCACAGCAGTCTGAGATCACGTTGCAAGGCGGCAACGAGGCTGGGGGAGGGGCGCCCGCCATTGCCCAGGCTTGCTTAGGTAAACAAAGCAGCCAGGAAGCTCGAACTGGGTGGAGCCCACCACAGCTCAAGGAGGCCTGCCTGCCTCTGTAGGCTCCACCTCTGGGGGCAGGGCACAGACAACCAAAAACTCAGCGAGAACCTCCACAGCCTTAAATGTCCCTGTCTGACTGACAGCTTTGAAGAGAGTAGTGGTTCTCCCAGCACGCAGCTGGAGATCTGAGAAAGGACAGACTGCCTCCTAAAGTGGGTCCCTCACCCCTGAGCAGCCTAACTGGGAGGCACCCCCCCAGTAGGGACAGACTGACACCTCATTCAACCGGGTACTCCTCTGAGACAAAACTTTCAGAGGAACTATCAGACAGCTGAATTTGTGGTCTCACGAAAATCTGCTGTTCTGCAGCCACCGGTGCTGACACCCAGCCAAACAGGGTCTGGAGTGGACCTCTAGTAAACTCCAACAGACCTGCAGCTGAGGGTCTTGTCTGGTAGAAGGAAAATTAACAAACAGAAAGGACATCCACACCAAAAACCCATCTGTACATCACCATCATCGAAGACAAAAAGTAGACAAAACGACAAAGATGGGGAAAAAACAGACCAAAAAAACTGGAAACTCTAAAAAACAGAGCACCTCTCCTCCCCCAAAGGAACGCAGTTCCTCACCAGCAACGGAACAAAGCTGGATGGAGGATGACTTTGATGAGTTGAGAGAAGAAGGCTTCAGACGATCAAACTACTCTGAGCTACGAGAGGAAATTCAAAACAATAGCAAAGAAGTTAAAAACTTTGAAAAAAAATTAGAAGAATGGATAACTAGAATAACCAATGGAGAGAAGGGCTTAAAGGAGATGATGGAGCTGAAAGCCAAGTTTCGAGAACTATGCGAAGAATGCAGAAGCCTCAGTAGCAGATGCGATCAACTGGAAGAAAGGGTATCGCTGATAGAAGATGAAATGAATGAAATGAAGAGAGAAGGGAAGTTTAGAGAAAAAAGAATAAAAAGAAATGAACAAAGCCTCCAAGAAATTTGGGACTATGTGAAAAGACCAAACCTACGTCTGATTGGTGTACCTGAAAATGATGGGGAGAATGGAACCAAGTTGGAAAACACTCTGCAAGATATTATCCAGGAGAACTTCCCCAATCTAGCAAGGCAGGCCAGCATTCAGATTCAGGAAATACAGAGAACGCCACAAAGATACTCCTCGAGAAGGGCAACTCCAAGACACATAATTGTCAGATTCACCAAAGTGGAAATGAAGGAGAAAATGTTAAGGGCAGCCAGAGAGAAAGGTCGGGTTACCCACAAAGGGAAGCCCATCAGACTAACAGCTGATCTCTCAGCAGAAACTCTACAAGCCAGAAGAGAGTGGGGGCCGATATTCAACATTCTTAAAGAAAAGAATTTTCAACCCAGAATTTCCTATCCCGCCAAACTAAGCTTCATAAGTGAAGGAGAAATAAAATACTTTACAGACAAGCAAACGCTGAGTGATTTTTTCACCACCAGGCCTGCCCTAAAAGAGCTCCTGAAGGAAGCACTAAACATGGAAAGGAACAACCGGTACCAGCCCCTGCAAAAACATGCCAAATTGTAAAGACCATCGAGGCTAGGAAGAAACTATAGCAACTAACGAGCAAAATAACCAACTAACATCATAATGACAGGATCAGATTCACACATAACAATATTCACGTTAAATGTAAATGGGCTAAATGCTCCAATCAAAAGACACAGACTGGCAAACTGGATAAGGAGTCAGGACCCATCAGTGTGCTGTATTCAGGAAACCCATCTCACGTGCAGAGACACACATAGACTCAAAATAAAGGGATGGAGGAAGATCTATCAAGCAACTGGAAAACAAAAAAAGGCAGGGGTTGCAATCCTAGTCTCTGATAAAATAGACTTTAAACCAACAAAGATCAAAAGAGACAAAGAAGGCCATTACATAATGGTAAAGGGATCAATTCAACAAGAAGAGCTAACTATCCTAAATATATATGCACCCAACACAGGAGCACCCAGATTCATAAAGCAAGTCCTCAGTGACCTACAAAGGGACTTAAACTCCCACACAATAATAATGGGAGATTTTAACACCCCACTGTCAGCATTAGACAGATCAACGAGACAGAAAGTTAACAAGGATATCCAGGAAGTGAACTCAGCTCTACATAAAGTGGACCTAATAGACATCTACAGAACTCTCCACCCCAAATCAACAGAATATACATTTTTTTCAGCACCACACCACACCTATTCCAAAATTGACCACATAGTTGGAAGTAAAGCTCTTCTCAGCAAATGTAAAAGAACAGAGATTATAACAAACTGTCTCTCAGACCACAGTGCAATCAAACTAGAACTCAGGATTAAGAAACTCAGTCAAAACCGCTCAACTACATGGAAACTGAACAACCTGCTCCTGAATGACTATTGGGTACATAATGAAATGAAGGCAGAAATAAAGATGTTCTTTGAAACCAACGAGAACAAAGACACAACATACCAGAATTTCTGGGACACGTTCAAAGCAGTGTGTAGAGGGAAATTTATAGCACTAAATGCCCACAAGAGAAAGCAGGAAAGATCCAAAATTGACACCCTAACATCACAATTAAAAGAACTACAAAAGCAAGAGCAAACACATTCAAAAGCTAGCAGAAGGCTAGAAATAACTAAAATCAGAGCAGAACTGAAGGAAATAGAGACACAAAAAACCCTTCAAAAAATTAATGAATCTAGGAGCTGGTTTTTTGAAAAGATCAACAAAATTGATGGACCGCTAGCAAGACTAATAAAGAAGAAAAGAGAGAAGAATCAAATAGATGCAATAAAAAACGAAAACGGGGATATCACCACCGATCCCACAGAAATACAATCTACCATCAGAGAATACTACAAACACCTCTATGCAAATAAACTAGAAAATCTGGAAGAAATGGATAAATTCCTCGACAAATACACCCTCCCAAGACTAAACCAGGAAGAAGTTGAATCTCTGAATAGACCAATAACAGGTTCTGAAATTGTGGCAATAATCAATAGCTTACCAACCAAAAAGAGTCCAGGACCTGATGGATTCACAGCTGAATTCCACCAGAGGTACAAGGAGGAACTGGTACCATTCCTTCTGAAACTATTCCAATCGATAGAAAAAGAGGGAATCCTCCCTAACACATTTTACGAAGCCAGCATCGTCCTGATACCAAAACCTGGCAGAGACATAACCAAAAAAGAGAATTTCAGACCAATATCCTTGATGAACATTGATGCAAAAATCCTCAATACAATACTGGCAAACCGAATCCAGCAGCACATCAAAAAGCTTATCCACCATGATCAAGTGGGCTTCATCCCTGGGATGCAAGGCTGGTTCAACATACTCAAATCAATAAATGTAATCCAGCATATAAACAGAACCAAAGACAAAAACCACATGATTATCTCAATAGATGCAGAAAAGGCCTTTGACAAAATTCAACAACCCTTCATGCTAAAAACTCTCAATAAATTAGGTATTGATGGGACGTATCTCAAAATAATAAGAGCTATCTACAACAAACCCACAGCCAATATCATACTGAATGGGCAAAAACTGGAAGCATTCCCTCTGAAAACTGGCACAAGACAGGGATGCCCTCTCTCACCGCTACTATTCAACATAGTGCTGGAAGTTCTGGCCAGAGCAATCAGGCAGGAGAAGGAAATAAAGGGTATTCAATTAGGAAAAGAGGAAGTCAAATTGTCCCTGTTTGCAGATGACATGATTGTATATCTAGAAAACCCCATTGTCTCAGCCCAAAATCTCCTTAAGCTGATTAGCAACTTCAGCAAAGTCTCAGGATACAAAATTAATGTACAAAAATCACAAGCATTCTTGTACACCAATAACAGACAAACAGAGAGCCAAATCATGAGTGAACTCCCATTCACAATTGCTTCAAAGAGAATAAAATACCTAGGAATCCAACTTACAAGGGATGTGAAGGACCTCTTCAAGGAGAACTACAAACCACTGCTCAATGAAATAAAAGAGGATACAAACAAATGGAAGAACATTCCATGCTCATGGGTTGGAAGAATCAATATCGTGAAAATGGCCATACTGCCCAAGGTAATTTATAGATTCAATGCCATCCCCATCAAGCTACCAATGACTTTCTTCACAGAATTGGAAAAAACTACTTTAAAGTTCATATGGAACCAAAAAAGAGCCCGCATCGCCAAGTCAATCCTAAGCCAAAAGAACAAAGCTGGAGGCATCACGCTACCTGACTTCAAACTATACTACAAGGCTACAGTAACCAAAACAGCATGGTACTGGTACCACAACAGAGACATAGATCAATGGAACAGAACAGAGCCCTCAGAAATGATGCCGCATAGCTACAACTATCTGATCTTTGACAAACCTGACAAAAACAAGAAATGGGGAAAGGATTCCCTATTTAATAAATGGTGCTGGGAAAACTGGCTAGCCATATGTAGAAAGCTGCAACTGGATCCCTTCCTTACACCTTATACAAAAATTAATTCAAGATGGATTAAAGACTTATATGTTAGACCTAAAACCATTAAAATCCTACAAGAAAACCTAGGCAATACCATTCAGGACATAGGCGTGGGCAAGGACTTCATGTCTAAAACACCAAAAGCAATGGCAACAAAAGCCAAAATCGACAAATGGGATCTCATTAAACTAAAGAGCTTCTGCACAGCAAAAGAAACTATCATCAGAGTGAACAGGCAACCTACACAATGGGAGAAAATTTTTGCAACCTACTCATCTGACAAAGGGCTAATATCCAGAATCTACAATGAACTCAAACAAATTTACAAGAAAAAAACAAACAACCCCATCAAAAAGTGGGCAGAGGACATGAACAGACACTTCTCAAAAGAAGACATTTATGCAGCCAAAAAACACATGAAGAAATGCTCCTCATCACTGGCCATCAGAGAAATGCAAATCAAAACCACAGTGAGATACCATCTCACACCAGTTAGAATGGCCATCATTAAAAAATCAGGAAACAACAGGTGCTGGAGAGGATGTGGAGAAATAGGAACACTTTTACACTGTTGGTGGGACTGTAAACTAGTTCAACCATTGTGGAAGTCAGTGTGGCGATTCCTCAGGGATCTAGAACTAGAAATACCATTTGACCCAGCCATCCCATTACTGGGTATATACCCAAAGGACTATAAATCATGCTGCTATAAAGACACATGCACACGTATGTTTATTGCGGCACTATTCACAATAGCAAAGAGTTGGAACCAACCCAAATGTCCAACAACGATAGACTGGATTAAGAAAATGTGGCACATATACACCATGGAATACTATGCAGCCATAAAAAATGATGAGTTCGTGTCCTTTGTAGGGACATGGATGAAACTGGAAAACATCATTCTCAGTAAACTATCGCAAGGACAAAAAAACAAACACCGCATGTTCTCACTCATAGGTGGGAATTGAACAATGAGAACTCATGGACACAGGAAGGGGAACATCACGCTCCGGGGACTGTTGTGGGGTGGGGGGAGGGGGGAGGGACAGCATTAGGAGATACACCTAATGCTAAATGACGAGTTAATGGGTGCAGGAAATCAACATGGCACATGGATACACATGTAACAAACCTGCACATTGTGCACATGTACCCTAAAACCCTAAAGTATAATAAAAAAAAAAAAAAAAAATACAAAAAATTAAAAAAAAAAAAAAAAAAAAAAAAAAAAAACAGCTTTACTGAGATATAATTCACATACCATATAATTTACATAATTTAAAGTGCACAATTCAATGGTTTTTAGTATATTCACAGAGTTTTGCCACAATTACCATAATCAATTTTAGGACATTTTCATCACTCCAAAAGGAAATACTGTGCCCATTAACAGTCACTCACTATTTCTCCCCATATCATTTACTTTATCCCTCATCTATAGGTCTAGGAAACCACCAATCTGCTTTCTATTTATAAATTTGCCTACTCTGGACATTTGATACAAATGGAATCATAGAGTATGCATTTTTTCTGGCTGGCTTCTTTCACTTACCGTAATGTTTTAAATGTTCATTTATGTTGTAGCATGTATCAATTCATCATTTCTTTTATTGACAAATAATATTTCATAGTATAGACATACCTTATTTATTTATTCATCAGTTGATGAACATTAGGGTTGTTCCCACTTTTTAGCTATTATAAATAATGCTGCTATAAGTATTAGTGTACAAGTTTTGTGTAGATGTATGTTTTTATAGGAATGGAATTGTTAGGTGACACGATACTTCTAAGTTTAACTTTTTAAGGAGTTTCCAGACTGTTTTCCAAAGCAGCCACACCATTTTATATTTCCTCCAAATGTGTATGAATGTTCCAAATTCTCTGCGTTCTTTCCAACACTTACTGATTATGGTCATCCTATGGAGTGAAGTGGTTTTCATTTTGTAACCCAAATAGCAGTGTCATGCAATATATCCATGTAATAAACCTGTACATGTACCCCTTGATTCTGAAATAAAAGCTGAAATTATAAAAATAAATTAATAAATAAGCAAAAAACAGGGCTATTTGCCTTTTATGATTGAATAGCAGGAGTTTTAAAATTATTCTAGTCACTTATCAGATATATGATTTGCAAGTTTTTTTCTATTTTATGGGTTATGGTTTCATTTTCTTGATGGTATTCTTTAATGCAAAAAAGTTTAAAATTTTGATGAAATATAATTTATCTAATTTTTTCTTTTGTCACTTGTACTTCAGTTATCATAAAAAATAATCCCCTGATCCAAAGTATTAAAGTTTTACCTTTAAGTTTTTGAATAAGAGTTTTATAATTTTGCCCTACTCTTAGGTATTTTATTCATTTTGAATTAGGTTTTGTTTATCGTGGGAATAGGGGACAAACTACATCCTTGTACATGTGGATGTTTATTTGTTTCAACATCATTTGTTGAAAAGAGCACTCTTTCCCAATGAAATTGTCTTGTCATCCTTGTTGAAAATCAGTTGCCCATATATTAATATTAATATGTATAAGTTTATTTACAGACTATCAACTATTCCATTGTTCATACTATCCAAAGTGGTCTATGGATTCAATGCAATCACTATCAAAATTCAGATAACATTTTTTCATAGAAATAGGAAAAAATAACCTAAAACTTGTATGGAATCACAAAAGACCTCAAAGAGCCAAAGCAATCAATCATAGGCAAAAAGAATAAGTTGAGGTATCATACTTATTTATTTCAAAATGAATTATAAAGCTATAGTAATCAAAACATTATGGTACTGGTATGAAAACAGACATATAGACTAATGGAAGAGAATAGAAAGCCCAGAAATAAATGCATGAATTTATAGTCACTTGATTTGTGAAAGGAAAATATCCTGGACCCCCAAAATCACTAAGCTAAAGGGAAAAGTCAAGCTGGGAACCGCTTAGGGCAAACCTGCCTCCCCATTCTATTCAAAGTCACCCCTCTGCTCACTGAGATGAATGCATCTCTAATTGCCTCATTTGGAGAAGCTAATAAGAAACTCAAAAGAATGCAACCATTTGTCTCTTATCTACCTATGACCTCGAAGCCCCCTTCCCACTTCAAATTGTCCCACCATTCCAGACCAAACCAATGTTCATCATACATATAGGCTACATCATACATATAGACTAGAGTGAGATCTATTATGGTGGAAAAGGCCAAATGGAAGGCATTAGAACTGTCTCTACCTAGAAAAATAGTAAATCAAAAACAATATTACATCACTCAAGGGATTGCAGAGATTAGTGCCACCATGAAGGACTTGAAAGACTCAGGGGTGATGATTCCCACCATATCCCCATTCAATTCTCCCACTTGGCTTGTGCAAAAGACAGATAGATCTTGGAGAATGACAGTGGATTATTGTAAGCTTAACCAAGTGGTGACTCCAATTGCAGCTGCTATATCAGATGTGGTTTTATTGCTTGAGCAAATTAACATATCTCCTGGTATCTGGTATGCAGACATTTACTTGGCAAATACATTTTCTCTATTCCTGTCTATAAGGCCCAGCAGAAGCAATTTGCCTTCAGCTGGCAAGGTATTACTGTCCTACCTCAGGGCTATATCAACTCTCCAGCTTTGTGTCATAATCTAATTTGGAGAGATCTTGATTACTTTTCGATTCCTCAAGATATCACACTGGTCCTTTGCATTGATGACATTATACTGATTGGATCCAGTGAGCAAAAAATAGCATTAGTGAGATATTTGCATGCCAGAGGATGGAAAATAAATCTAGCCAAAATTCAGGGACCTTCTACCTCAGTAAAATTTCTAGGGGTCCCGTGGTGTGGGGCCTGTCAAGATATTCCTTCTAAGATGAAGGATAAGTTGCTGCATTTAGCCCCTCCTACAACCAAGAAAGAGGCACAACACCTAGTGGGCCTATCTGGATTTTGGAGGCAACACATTCCTCATTTATGTATGTTACTTCATCCCATTTATCAAGTGACCTGAAAGACTGCCTGTTTTGAGTGGGGTCCAGAACAGAAGAAGGTTCTGCAACAGGTCCAGGCTGCTGTGCAAGCTGCTTTGCCACTTGAACCATATGACCCAGCAGATCCAATGGTGCTTGATGTGTTAATGGCAGATAGAGACGCTGTTTGGAGCCTTTGGCAGGCTCCCATAGGTGAATCACAATAGAGGCCTCCAGGATTTTGGAGCAAGGCCCTGCCATCTTCTGCAGATAACTACTCTCCTTTTGAGAGACAGCTCTTGGCCTGTTACTGGGCTTAGGGGAAATTGAACATTTGACTATGGATTATCAAGTCGCCATGTGACCTGAACTGCCTATCATGAACTGGGTGCTTTCTGACCCATCTAGCCATAAAGTGAGTCATGCACAGCAGCATTCCGTCATCAGACACAAGTGATATATACATGATCAGGCTCGAGCAGGTCCTGAAGGCACAAGTAAGTTACATGAGAAGGTGGCTCAAATGCTCATGGTCTCCACTCTTGCCACCCTGCCTTCTCTCCCCAAGCCTGCACTAATGTCCCCATGAGGAGTTCCCTATTCTCATTTGACAGAGGAAGAGAAGACAGATGGTTCTGCACGATACACAGGCACTACCTGAAAATGGACAGCTGCAGCACTACAGCCCCTTTCTAGGACATCACTGAAGGGCAGCAATGAAGGGAAATCTTCCCAGTGGGCACAACTTTGAGCAGTGCACCTGGTTGTGCACTTTGCATGAAAGGAGAAATGGCCAGATGTGGGTGCATATACTGATTCATCGGTTGTAGCCAAAGGTTTGGCTGGATGGTAAGGGACTTGGAAGAAGCATGATTGGAAAATTGGTGGTAGAGAAATTCAGGGAAGAAGTATGTGGATGGACCTCTCTGAGTGGTCAAGAACCACGATAATATTTGTATCCCATGTGAGTGCTCACTGAAGGGTGACCTCAGCAGAGGAGGATTTTAATAATCAACTGGATAGGATGACCTGTTCTGTGGACACTACTCAGCCTCTTTCTCCAACCACCCCTGTCATTGCTCAATGGGCCCATGAACAAAGTGGCCATGGTGGCAGGGATGGAGCTTACACATGGGCTCAGCAACATAGACTTCCACTCACCAAGGCTGACCTGGCTATGGCCAGTGTTGAGTGCCCAATTTGCCAGCAGCAGAGACCAACACTGAGCCCTCGATATGGCACCATTCCTCGGGGTGATCAGCCAGCTACCTAGTAGCAGGTTGACTATATTGGACCTCTTCCATCATGGAAAGGGTAGAGGTTTGTCCTCACTGGAATAGACACTTACTCCTGATATGGGTTTTCTTATCCTGCAAGCAATGCTTCTGCCAAGACTACCATCTGTGGACTCACGGAATGCCTTATCCACCGTCATAGTATTCTGCACATCATTGCCTCCAACCAAGGCACTCACTTTACAACTAAAGAAGTGCAGCAGTGGGCTCATGCTCATGGAATTCACTGGTCTTACCATGTTCCCCATCATCCTGAAGCAGCTGGATTAATTGAATAGTGTAATGGCCTTTTGAAGTCACAATTACAATACCAACTAGATGATAATACTTTGCAGGGCTGGGACAAAGTTCTCCAGAAGGCCATGTATGCTCTGAAGCAGTGTCAAATATATGGTACTATTTCTCCCATAGTCAGGATTTATGGGTCCAGGAATCAAGGGGTAGACAAGGAATCACCCACAGTGATCCACTAGCAAAATTTTTGCTTCTTGTTTTCATGACATTAAGTTCTGGTGGCCTAGAGGTCTTAGTTCCAGAGGGAGGGATGCTGCCACCAAGAGACACAACAATGATTCCATTAAACTGGAAGTTAAAATTGCCACCTGGACATTTTGGGCTCCTCCTACCTTTAAGTCAACAGGCTAAGAAGGGAGTTACAGTGTTGGCTGGAGTGACTGACTGACCCGGACTATCAAGATGAAATCAGTTTACAACTCTACAATGGAAGTAAGGAAGAGTATGCATGGAATACAGGAGATCCATTAGGGCATCTCTTAGTATTACCATGTCCTGTGATTAAGGTCAATGGGAAACTACAGCAGCCCAATTCAAGCAAGACTACAAATGACCCAGGCCCTTCAAGAATGAAAGTTTGGGTTACTCCACCAGGAAAAAAACCATGACCTGCTGAGGTGCTTGCTGAAGGCAAAGGTAATACAGAATGGGTAGTAAAAGAAGGTAGTTATCAATACCAGCCACGACCACGTGACCAGTTGTATCAATGAGGACTATAATTCTCATGAGTGTTTCCTCCTTCTTTTATTAAAAATATGTTTGTGCATGTATACACTTGTACTATGAAAATATCTTCATTTTATTTCCTTTCTCTTTTATCATGTGCCATAAGATTTATTGACTTCACATCAGCATTTAAGTATTTTTAACGTTAAGTAATAGTATTTGGGTTGGGGATTGGTGTTTCTGGTTGTGTGAAGGATAGTTTTGTCATGTTAGGCATAATTATGACCTTCTTAATGTCTTTATTTGAAGATTATGTATGATCTCAGGAGATGTATATGGGTTGAAGTTGACAACGGGTGGACTTGTGGTTAATACTGAGTGTCAACTTGATTGGATTGAAGGATGCAAAGTACTGATCCTGGGTGTGTCTGTGAGGGTGTTGCCAAAGGAGATTAACATTTGAGTCAGTGGGCTGGAAAAGGCAGATGCACCCTTAATCTGAGTGGGCACAATCTAATCAGCTGCCAGTGAGGCTAGAATATAAGCAAGCAGAAAAATATAAAAAGAGAGTCTGGTCTAGCCTCCCAGTCTATATCTTTCTCCCATGCTGGATCCTTCCTGCCCTGGAACATCGGACTCCAAGTTCTTCAGTTTTGGAACTCAGACTGGCTCTTCTTGCTCTTCAGCCTGCAGACAGCCTATTGTTGGACCTTCTGATTGTGTGAGTTAATACTTAATAAACTCATATATATATATATGTATATATATATAATTAGTTCTGTCCCTCTAGAGAACTGTAATACACTCCCTAAAATGTATAAAACCAAACTGTGCTCTGATCACCTTAGGCAAGTGTCATCAGGACCTCCTGAGGCTGTGTCAGGGGTGCGCATCCTCAACCTTGGCAAAATAAACTTTCTAAACTAAGTGAAACCTTTCTCAGATATTTGGAGTTCACATTTTGGTAACCCAGTGGGATTCTGAGTGTAGGTGCCCCTGACCTTTGACAAATCCTCTATTGGTGCTTGGTACCAGCTTGTATCATCTTTATGGCTCAATAGGATAATTTGTGGAGGCCTGGAAGTACCCCTTCCAAAGAATCCTTGACCTCCCAAAATTTGGTTGAGATCTAAAGTTTACTTTGCTATACAACTTTTTTTTGGAGTTTTACTTGCTTCCAGTACAAGGAAGGCAAGTTTTCTGTGACAATGGAAGTCAGGTAACTCCTTTATGGAGTTTGAGCTTGCTTTCAAGAGGGAAGATGAGAGTTTTTTTCCTGCTTCTAGGATGGTAAAGAGCCATCTTCAGCTGGAGACCCATCCCTAAGTAAGTAACTGAATTGGGGTTTGCCTTTTCTAAAGTTAAGATTGACAACCAGCTGGTCTTAATTTCTCCTTACCATTAGAGACCTCAGTAATCATATAGGTTTGGCAATCATTCATTTTACTTAACTTTTTTTTGGTTGTTATTTCTATTTTTGTTTCTGTTTTGGTCTTTTTCCCATTGGGTTTGATCAACTCTACCTTACTTGATTAAATCCAAACTATCTGACTTGATCAAATCCAAAGAAGTTCCAAATTATGAGAAACAAGGCCTCTGAAGTTGCTAAATTCCTACACACATATACACACACACGCACACACACACACATGAAGGTAGTGTGGTAGGGGGAGAATAAAGGCCAGCAAAGGGAAAAAAAAGATTTTTTATTTTGCCTACTAAGGGGCTTTATTTACATAACAAGGCTATGTTTTTGCTAGCCAGGCCAAACTGAAATAGCAATGGCTGTGCTTCTGAAATAGCAGCAATTTGTCCTAGCTGAAATATGGTAATGAGGTTTAAAAAAATATTTTAAAAGAACATCAGTGGTTAAAAGTCAACTTAAATAAAAGCTAACATCCAAGATGTGTGTGTATATGTGCACATCTGATTGTCTCCTTTGGAAAGGCTAATCAGAAACTCAAAAGAATGCAACAATTTGTCTCTCACCTACCTGTGCCCTTAAGCCCCCTCCCTGTTTTGAGTTGTCAAGCTTTTGCTTCAAGTTGTCCCACCTTTCTGGAGCAAACCAATGTTCACTTTACATATGTTGATTGATGTTTCATGTCTCCCTGAAATGTATAAAACCAAGCTGTGCTCTTATCACCTTGGGCACATGTTGGCAGAACCTCCTGATGCTGTGTTACAGGCATGGGTCCTCAACCTTGGCAAAACAAACTTTCTAAATTAACTGCAACCTGTCTCAGATTTTCAGAGTTCACAAATATAAGGTGTCAAAATTTGGCACAGGAGTTACAAAACTATAAACCCAGCTGAAGACAGAATGATCTTTGCTTGTGTAATCTTTAATAAATAAGACATTAATATTGATTTGATAAAAATAGCTCCATCTTGAATTCAGTAAGATTACTATAACTTCTAATCTTGTGGCTTTAGGCAGTTTAGTCCACAGGCAGTGAGGTTTGTTTTGGGAAAGGACTGTTATCATCTTTGTTTAAAAGCTAAAATATGAACTATGTTCCTCCCACAGTTAGTTGGGCCCATTCCCAGGAATGAACAAGAACAGCTTGGAGGTTAGAAGGAAGATAGACTCAGGTCAAATCTTTTTCACTATCTCAGTTATAATTTTGCAATGGCAGTTCCATAACTTTAAATAATGACAATCACAGTTTTCATAAACAATCCAGATAAATGATTACAATCAAATAATTAGGCAAATGTAATAGGATAAATACTTGTAGAGAAACTCATAATTTAGAAACTAAATTTATATTAAATAAAATAATAAATAATTTATTATTTGGATATTTTCCAATAAAAATATATTTCTAGGAAAACATTCTTTCCAAAGAAAAAGTGTGTCCTTTTAAAAAAGGTGAACATTTTTGTCTAATTAAAAGCTTATTTAAAGGTCATGATTAAACAAGGTAGCAGGAACCAGGAAATAAAAAAGATGTGAAGAAAGTTATGAAAATAGAGGTTTTTTTTTTTGGTAAGAAAGCTTAGAGAGAAATAATTTCATATGAGAAAGAATCGTGTATGGTAAATTTAGTTCTAGAGTAAAATGAATGGTTGCTTAAGTTCAGGACCAACCGGAAAGTCCAAGCATGCCACGAATGGTCTGTGTATGTCACAATAATAGGATTTATTTTAAAAAACCACAAAAACTTTTGTATGATCAAGTTATCCATGATTAAAGAGAAATTATAACGGTCTTTCTACAGATTGGGTTTGATTAAAAAACACTTATACACTAAAGAATTGGTTAGAACAATAAAATTTTCATAAGGGGTTGGTTTACTCTTAATAAATTATAAAAGTTTTTAATTTATTTTAACCCAAAATTCAATTTTTATTCCATTTTGCTGGTTTTGGTTTTCT
Organism: Symphalangus syndactylus; assembly: GCF_028878055.3. Lineage (NCBI taxonomy): Eukaryota > Metazoa > Chordata > Mammalia > Primates > Hylobatidae > Symphalangus > Symphalangus syndactylus. The sequence continues at coordinate 47,962,143 of NC_072439.2, read as the reverse complement.
CTCCTCTTTCAAAACGTGTGAAATAGTAACATTCCCTTCAAGTCATTTTCAGTTCATGTAAGTTTTTTTTTTTTTCTGCTTGGGTTCTGTTTTTTTGTGGCATGATACTAACAATGTGTTCTTAAAGGCCTAAAGGAAACGTTTTCTTCCAACATAATATTCTGTGCACTTCAAAAGGTCTTTTCTTTTGCCTTGTGGTAACTGACCTTGAGGTGGGAAATTAGAGAAATAAAGAAAAATAAAATTAAAAAGAGAAAGAAATAAGCTTTCCTGTATTAGGCTGACTTGTCCCAGAGGCAGCAATGGGCACAGCCCAGACCCAGGGAAAGTCTTGATAATACTTTCTGAGAAGCTAGGACACAAAGGAATGTGCTCTGGAGACTCTCCCAGCACTCCCTTAACATAGGGAGAAGAAAACAAATTTTCCTGTTTTATGATATGAGTTTATAAATTCTTGTTCTCTGTAACTAGTAACTTAAAGTATTCCGTTTTATCTAAGAAGTACAGTGAAGGTCATGAGAAGCCTGAGTGATCCTGAACTACAGCTATCTGGGCACCACAGTGAAGGTTGTGAGATAAACCAGTGAAAGTCTCTTTAGAGCAAAACATAGATAACAGACATCTGGGGTGCTTGGCAATGGTCATGTGTAACCCTGAGTTATGAACCTGTTACAGTTTGATTAACTGTCTTTGTCCTGCATCTGTATCCCTGCTTTTGCACCACTGTAAGCCTGCTTCAAGCTAGTCCACCCCCTTTTTGAAGTGTGTATAAAAGTCAAGTGCTGTCTTTGTTCTGGGCCCAGTCTTTGGATGTTAAGTTCGCTGGGCCTAAGTGCACTCAATAAAAATAACCTCCTGTATACACCTGAAGGTCTCTCTCTGGTCCTCCTGATCCCACAAAAACCTAACAGATTTTATATTTCATCAAAATAATTCCTATGCCATTATTATTAAGTTTGGTTTGCTTGGGAAAATCTGAGATTAAATTTTTTTTTAATTAGGATTATTACATCTTTGTAACTCCCTATATGTGCTTTTAAAGTCCTTGTGACATTGAGTTACCGGGCTTTGACTCCTGGGTCTAAAACGAACACCAAGTCCTGCTAAATCTTAAACACTGACAGCAATTAAACCCTCATCTTCAGGCCTGGTATAAGATGTCAATCAAAGTAAACTGCCTTCTTGAAACACAGGGCAAGAAATTAAAGCTATTCAATTCATCAAGGTGCAGCAACTATCGCAGAAGACATAGGTGTGTGAGATTGTAAGGGCTGATTTTGAGTGATAAAATAAGTTCAGTTTCTCTATAAATTAATCATTAATGTCAAAGGCATACTGATGCAAGACCAGCATATGGGCCCTGATGTCAGATTAACAAGGTTTTCTTGAAGCATTAATGGACTCCTTAATAAAGATTATAAAGGTCGAAGATGGCCGAATAGGAAGAGCTCCGGTCTCCAGCTCCCAGCCCAAGCGACACAGAAGACTGGTGATTTCTGCATTTCTGCTTGAGGTACCTGTTTCATCTCACTAGGGAGTGCCAAACAGTGGGTGCAGGACAGTCGGTGAAGCGCACTGTGCGCGAGCCGAAGCAGGGCGAGGCACTGCCTCACTCGGGAAGCGCAAGGGGTCCGGGAGTTCCCTTTCCTAGTCAAAGAAAGGGGTAACAGACAGCACCTGGAAAATCGGGTCAGTCCCACCCTCATACTGCGCTTTCCCAACGGGCCTGGAAAACGGCACACTAGGAGATTGTATCCCGCACCTGGCTCAGAGGGTCTTATGCCCACGGAGTCTCGCTGATTGCTAGCACAGCAGTCTGAGATCAAGCTGCAAGGTGGCAGCGAGGCTGGGGGAGGGGCACCCGACATTGCCCAGGCTTGCTTAGATAAACAAAGCAGCCAGGAAGCTCGAACTGGGTGGAGCCCACCACAGCTCAAGGAGGCCTGTCTGCCTCTGTAGGCTCCACCTCTAGGGGCAGGGCACAGACAAACAAAAAGTCAGCAGGAATTTCCACAGACTGAAATGTCCCTGTCGGACTGACAGCTTTGAAGAGAGTAGTGGTTCTCCCAGCACGCAGCTGGAGATCTGAGAACGGACAGACTGCCTCCTAAAGTGGGTCCCTCACCCCTGAGCAGCCTAACTGGGAAGCACCCCCCAGTAGGGAAAGACTGACACCTCACTGGGCTGGGTACTCCTCTGAGACAAAACTTCCAGAGGAACTATCAGACAGCTGAATTTGTGGTCTCATGAAAATCTGCTGTTCTGCAGCCACCGCTGCTGACACCCAGCCGAACAGGGTCTGGAGTGGACCTCTAGTAAACTCCAACAGACCTGCAGCTAAGGGTCCACTCTGGTAGAAGGAAAACTAACAAACAGAAAGGACATCCACCCCAAAAACCCATCTGTACATCACCATCATCAAAGCCGAAAAGTGGATAAAACCGCAAAGATGGGGAAAAAACAGAGCAGAAAAACTGGAAACTCTAAAAAGCAGAGCACCTCTCCTCCTCCAAAGGAACGCAGTTCCTCATCAGCAACGGAACAAAGCTGGATGGAGGATGACTTTGACGAGTTGAGAGAAGAAGGCTTCAGACGATCAAACTACTCTGAGCTATGAGAGGAAATTCAAAACAATAGCAAAGAAGTTAAAAACTTTGAAAAAAAATTAGAAGAATGGATAACTAGAATAACCAATGGAGAGAAGGGCTTAAAGGAGATGATGGAGCTGAAAGCCAAGTTTCGAGAACTACGTGAAGATTGCAGAAGCCTCAGTAGCAGATGCGATCAACTGGAAGAAAGGGTATCGCTGATGGAAGATGAAATGAATGAAATGAAGCGAGAAGGGAAGTTCAGAGAAAAAAGAATAAAAAGAAACGAACAAAGCCTCCAAGAAATTTGGGACTATGTGAAACGACCAAACCTACGTCTGATTGGTGTACCTGAAAATGATGGGGAGAATGGAACCAAGTTGGAAAACACTCTGCAAGATATTATCCAGGAGAACTTCCCCAATCTAGCAAGGCAGGCCAACATTCAGATTCAGGAAATACAGAGAACGCCACAAAGATACTCCTCGAGAAGAGCAACTCCAAGACACATAATTGTCAGATTCACCAAAGTTGAAATGAAGGAAAAAATGTTAAGGGCAGCCAGAGAGAAAGGTCGGGTTACCCACAAAGGGAAGCCCATCAGACAAACAGCTGATCTCTCGGCAGAAACTCTGCAAGCCAGAAGAGAGTGGGGACCGATATTCAACATTCTTAAAGAAAAGACTTTTCAACCCAGAATTTCCTATCCCGCCAAACTAAGCTTCATAAGTGAAGGAGAAATAAAATACTTTACAGACAAGCAAACGCTGAGTGATTTTGTCACCACCAGGCTTGCCCTAAAAGAGCTCCTGATGGAAGCACAAAACATGGAAAGGAACAACCGGTACCAGCCACTGCAAAAACATGCCAAATTGTAAAGACCATCAAGGCTAGGAAGAAACTGCATCAACTAATGAGCAAAATAACCAACTAACATCATAATGACAGGATCAGATTCACACATAACAATATTAACGTTAAATGTAAATGGGCTAAATGCTCCAATTAAAAGACACAGACTGGCAAACTGGATAAGGAGTCAGGACCCATCAGTGTGCTGTATTCAGGAAACCCATCTCACGTGCAGAGACACACATAGACTCAAAATAAAGGGATGGAGGAAGACATATCAAGCAACTGGAAAACAAAAAAAGGCAGGGGTTGCAATCCTAGTCTCTGATAAAATAGACTTTAAACCAACAAAGATCAAAAGAGACAAAGAAGGCCATTACATAACGGTAAAGGGATCAATTCAACAAGAAGAGCTAACTATCCTAAGTATATATGCACCCAACACAAGAGCACCCAGATTCATAAAGCAAGTTCTGAGTGACCTACAAAGGGACTTAAACTCCCACACAATAATAATGGGAGATTTTAACACCCCACTGTCAACATTAGACAGATCGAGACAGAAAGTTAACAAGGATATCCAGGAATTGAACTCAGCTCTACATAAAGTGGACCTAATAGACATCTACAGAACACTCCACCCCAAATCAACAGAATATACATTTTTTTCACCACCACACCACACCTATTCCAAAATTGACCACATAGTTGGAAGTAAAGCTCTCCTCAGCAAATGTAAAAGAACAGAAATTATAACAAACTGTCTCTCAGACCACAGTGCAATCAAACTAGAACTCAGGATTAAGAAACTCACTCAAAACCGCTCAACTACATGGAAACTGAACAACCTGCTCCTGAATGACTACTGGGTACATAATGAAATGAAGACAGAAATAAAGATGTTCTTTGAAACCAATGAGAACAAAGACACAACATACCAGAATCTCTGGGACACGTTCAAAGCAGTGTGTAGAGGGAAATTGATAGCACTAAATGCCCACAAGAGAAAGCAGGAAAGATCCAAAATTGACACCCTAACATCACAATTAAAAGAATTAGAAAAGCAAGAGCAAACACATTCAAAAGCTAGCAGAAGGCTAGAAATAACTAAAATCAGAGCAGAACTGAAGGAAATAGAGACACAAAAAACACTTCCAGAAATTAATGAATCCAGGAGCTGGTTTTTTGAGAAGATCAACAAAATTGATAGACCACTAGCAAGACTAATAAAGAAGAAAAGAGAGAAGAATCAAATAGATGCAATAAAAAATGAAAAAGGGGATATCACCACCAATCCCACAGAAATACAATCTACCATCAGAGAATACTACAAACACCTCTATGCAAATAAACTAGAAAATCTAGAAGAAATGGATAAATTCCTCGACAAATACACCCTCCCAAGACTAAATCAGGAAGAAGTTGAATCTCTGAATACACCAATAACAGGTTCTGAAATTGTGGCAATAATCAATAGCTTACCAACCAAAAAGAGTCCAGGACCTGATGGATTCACAGCTGAATTCTACCAGAGGTACAAGAAGGAACTGGTACCATTCCTTCTGAAACTATTCCAATCGATAGAAAAAGAGGGAATCCTCCCTAACACATTTTATGAAGCCAGCATCGTCCTGATACCAAAGCCAGGCAGAGACACAACCAAAAAAGAGAATTTCAGACCAATATCCTTGATAAACATTGATGCAAAAATCCTCAATAAAATACTGGCAAACCGAATCCAGCAGCACATCAAAAAGCTTATACACCATGATCAAGTGGGCTTCATCCCTGGGATGCAAGGCTGGTTCAACATACGCAAATCAATAAATGTAATCCAGCATATAAACAGAACCAAAGACAAAAACCACATGATTATCTCAATAGATGCAGAAAAGGCCTTTGACAAAATTCAACAACCCTTCATGCTAAAAACTCTCAATAAATTAGGTATTGATGGGACGTATCTCAAAATAATAAGAGCTATATACGACAAACCCACAGCCAATATCATACTGAATGGGCAAAAACTGGAAGCATTCCCTCTGAAAACTGGCACAAGACAGGGATGCCCTCTCTCACCGCTACTATTCAACATAGTGCTGGAAGTTCTGGCCAGAGCAATCAGGCAGGAGAAGGAAATAAAGGGTATTCAATTAGGAAAAGAGGAAGTCAAACTGTCCCTGTTTGCAGATGACATGATTGTATATCTAGAAAATCCCATTGTCTCAGCCCAAAATCTCCTTAAGCTGATTAGCAACTTCAGCAAAGTCTCAGGATACAAAATCAATGTACAAAAATCACAAGCATTCTTGTACACCAATCACAGACAAACAGAGAGCCAAATCATGAGTGAACTCCCATTCACAATTGCTTCAAAGAGAATAAAATACCTAGGAATCCAACTTACAAGGGATGTGAAGGACCTCTTCAAGGAGAACTACAAACCGCTGCTCAATGAAATAAAAGAGGATACAAACAAATGGAAGAATATTCCATGCTCATGGGTTGGAAGAATCAATATCGTGAAAATGGCCATACTGCCCAAAGTAATTTATAGATTCAATGCCATCCCCATCAAGCTACCAATGACTTTCTTCACAGAATTGGAAAAAACTACTTTAAAGTTCATATGGAACCAAAAAAGAGCCCGCGTCGCCAAGTCAATCCTAAGCCAAAAGAACAAAGCTGGAGGCATCACGCTACCTGACTTCAAACTATACTACAAGGCTACAGTAACCAAAACAGCATGGTATTGGTACCACAACAGAGATATAGATCAATGGAACAGAACAGAGCCCTCAGAAATGATGCCGCATAGCTACAACTATCTGATCTTTGACAAACCTGACAAAAACAAGAAATGGGGAAAGGATTCCCTATTTAATAAATGGTGCTGGGAAAACTGGCTAGCCATATGTAGAAAGCTGCAACTGGATCCCTTCCTTACACCTTATACAAAAATTAATTCAAGATGGATTAAAGACTTAAATGTCAGACCTAAAACCATTAAAATCCTACAAGAAAACCTAGGCAATACCATTCAGGACATAGGCGTGGGCAAGGACATCATGTCTAAAACACCAAAAGCAATGGCAACAAAAGCCAAAATTGACAAATGGGATCTCATTAAACTAAAGAGCTTCTGCACAGCAAAAGAAACTACCATCAGAGTGAACAGGCAACCTACAGAATGGGAGAAAATTTTTGCAACCTACTCATCTGACAAAGGGCTGATATCCAGAATCTACAATGAACTCAAACAAATTTACAAGAAAAAAACAAACAACCCCATCAAAAAGTGGGCAAAGGACATGAACAGACACTTCTCAAAAGAAGAGACTTATGCAGCCAAAAAACACATGAAGAAATGCTCATCATCACTGGCCATCAGAGAAATGCAAATCAAAACCACAGTGAGATAGCATCTCACACCAGTTAGAATGGCCATCATTAAAAAAGCAGGAAACAACAGGTGCTGGAGAGGATGTGGAGAAATAGGAACACTTTTACACTGTTGGTGGGACTGTAAACTAGTTAAACCATTGTGGAAGTCAGTGTGGCGATTCCTCAGGGATCTCGAACTAGAAATACCATTAGACCCAGCCATCCCATTACTGGGTATATACCCAAAGGTCTATAAATCATGCTGCTATAAAGACACATGCACACCTATGTTTATTGCGGCACTATTCACAATAGCAAAGAGTTGGAACCAACCCAAATGTCCAACAACGATAGACTGGATTAAGAAAATGTGGCACATATACACCATGGAATACTATGCAGCCATAAAAAATGATGAGTTCGTGTCCTTTGTAGGGACATGGATGAAACTGGAAAACATCATTCTCAGTAAACTATCACAAGGACAAAAACCCAAACACCGCATGTTCTCACTCATAGGTGGGAATTGAACAATGAGAACTCATGGACACAGGAAGAGGAACATCACATTCTGGGGACTGTGGGGTGGGAGGAGCGGGGAGGGACAGCATTAGGATTTATACCTAATGCTAAATGACGAGTTAATGGGTGCAGGAAATCAACATGGCACATGGATACATATGTAGCAAACCTGCACATTGTGCACATGTACCCTAAAACCTAAAGTATAATAAATATAAAATAAAATAAAATAAAATAAAATAAAATAAAATAAAAGGTTATAAAGGTCATAAAGGCTTATGGAATTTATATCCTGTGATCAAGATGAAAATTTTATAGACTGTTTATAAAATTTTGGAAAACAAATTTAATTGACTTCATGCTTTTTTTTAGGGCTTATTGTTTGGGAAATTAAGTCTCCTCTCTCAAAGAATAAAGGCTTTCACCATTTTTTGAAATCCTTGAGTTATCACTTTGGTTAAATGAATGACTAATTTTACCATGGCCTGTGATCCTATTTTGTAACATCAACTGTTTTAAACAATTGATGTTTGAGAAATTTTCCAAAATCAAATTATAAATTATGTCTTTTTCTGAACGAATTAATCTTTAAGATACTATTAATAGGCTCCCTAAAGTCCAAAAATGACATATTTGACTTATTTCGTATAAAAATTTTACAGGAGGCGGCGGGAGCCAAGATGGCCGAATACGAACAGCTCCCGTCTCCAGCTCCCAGCCCAAGCGACACAGAAGACGGGTGATTTCTGCAATTCTGCTTGAGGTACCAGTTTCATCTCACTAGGGAGTGCCAAACAGTGGGTGCAGGACAGTCGGTGAAGCGCACTGTGCGTGAGCCGAAGCAGGGCGAGGCATTGCCTCACTCGGGAAGCGCAAGGGGTCAGGGAGTTCCCTTTCCTAGTCAAAGAAAGGGGAAACAGACGGCACCTGGAATATCGGTTCAGTCCCATCCTAATACTGCGCTTTTCCAACGGGCCTGGAAAACGGCACACTAGGAGATTGTGTCCCACACCTGGCTCGGAGGGTTCTATGCCCACGGAGTCCCGCTGATTGCTAGCACAGCAGTCTGAGATCAAGCTGCAAGGCGGCAGCGAGGCTGGGGGAGGGGCGCCCGCCATTGCCCAGGCTTGCTTAGGTAAACAAAGCAGCCAGGAAGCTCGAACTGGGTGGAGCCCACCACAGCTCAAGGAGGCCTGCCTGCCTCTGTAGGCTCCACCTCTGGGGGCAGGGCACAGACAAACAAAAACTCAGCAAGAACCTCCACAGACTTAAATGTCCCTGTCTGACTGACAGCTTTGAAGAGAGTAGTGGTTCTCCCAGCATGCAGCTGGAGATCTGAGAACGGACAGACTGCCTCCTAAAGTGGGTCCCTCACCCCTGAGCAGCCTAACTGGGAGGCACCCCCCCAGTAGGGACAGACTGACACCTCATTCAACCGGGTACTCCTCTGAGACAAAACTTTCAGAGGAACTATCAGACAGCTGAATTTGTGGTCTCACGAAAATCTGCTGCTCTGCAGCCACCGCTGCTGACACCCAGCCAAACAGGGTCTGGAGTGGACCTCTAGTAAACTCCAACAGACCTGCAGCTGAGGGTCCTGTCTGGTAGAAGGAAAACTAACAGACAGAAAGGACATCCACACCAAAAACCCATCTGTACATCACCATCATCAAAGACAAAAAGTAGATAAAACCACAAAGATGGGGAAAAAACAGAGCACAAAAACTGGAAACTCTAAAAAACAGAGCACCTCTCGTCCTCCAAAAGAACGCAGTTCCTCACCAGCAACGGAAAAAAGCTGGATGGAGGATGACTTTGATGAGTTGAGAGAAGAAGGCTTCAAACGATCAAACTACTCTGAGCTACGAGAGGAAATTCAAAACGATAGCAAAGAAGTTAAAAACTTTGAAAAAAAATTAGAAGAATGGATAACTAGAATAACCAATGGAGAGAAGGGCTTCAAGGAGATGATGGAGCTGAAAGCCAAGTTTCGAGAACTACGCGAAGATTGCAGAAGCCTCAGTAGCAGATGCGATCAACTGGAAGAAAGGGTATCGCTGATGGAAGATGAAATGAATGAAATGAAGAGAGAAGGGAAGTTCAGAGAAAAAAGAATAAAAAGAAATGAACAAAGCCTCCAAGAAATTTGGGACTATGTGAAAAGACCAAACCTACGTCTGATTGGTGTACCTGAAAATGATGGGGAGAATGGAACCAAGTTGGAAAACACTCTGCAAGATATTATCCAGGAGAACTTCCCCAATCTAGCAAGGCAGGCCAACATTCAGATTCAGGAAATACAGAGAACGCCACAAAGATACTCCTCGAGAAGGGCAACTCCAAGACACATAATTGTCAGATTCACCAAAGTTGAAATGAAGGAAAAAATGTTAAGGGCAGCCAGAGAGAAAGGTCGGGTTACCCACAAAGGGAAGCCCATCAGACTAACAGCTGATCTCTCAGCAGAAACTCTACAAGCCAGAAGAGAGTGGGGGCCGATAGTCACCATTCTTAAAGAAAAGAATTTTCAACCCAGAATCTCCTATCCCGCCAAACTAAGCTTCATAAGTGAAGGAGAAATAAAATACTTTACAGACAAGCAAACGCTGAGTGATTTTGTTACCACCAGGCCTGCCCTAAAAGAGCTCCTGAAGGAAGCACTAAACATGGAAAGGAACAACCGGTACCAGCCACTGCAAAAACATGCCAAATTATAAAGACCATCGAGGCTAGGAAGAAACTATAGCAACTAACGAGCAAAATAACCAACTAACATCATAATGAAAGGATCAGATTCACACATAACAATATTAACATTAAATGTAAATGGGCTAAATGCTCCAATCAAAAGACACAGACTGGCAAACTGGATAAGGAGTCAGGACCCATTAGTGTGCTGTATTCAGGAAACCCATCTCACGTGCAGAGACACACATAGACTCAAAATAAAGGAATGGAGGAAGATCTATCAAGCAACTGGAAATCAAAAAAAGGCAGGGGTTGCAATCCTAGTCTCTGATAAAATAGACTTTAAACCAACAAAGATCAAAAGAGACAAAGAAGGCCATTACATAATGGTAAAGGGATCAATTCAACAAGAAGAGCTAACTATCCTAAATATATATGCACCCAACACAGGAGCACCCAGATTCATAAAGCAAGTCCTCAGTGACCTACAAAGGGACTTAAACTCCCACACAATAATAATGGGAGATTTTAACACCCCACTGTCAGCATTAGACAGATCAACGAGACAGAAAGTTAACAAGGATATCCAGGAATTGAACTCAGCTCTACATAAAGTGGACCTAATAGACATCTACAGAACTCTCCACCCCAAGTCAACAGAATATACATTTTTTTCAGCACCACACCACACCTATTCCAAAATTGACCACATAGTTGGAAGTAAAGCTCTCCTCAGCAAATGTAAAAGAACAGAAATTAAAACAAACTGTCTCTCAGACCACAGCGCAATCAAACTAGAACTCAGGATTAAGAAACTCACTCAAAACTGGTCAACTACATGGAAACTGAACAACCTGCTCTTGAATGACTATTGGGTACATAATGAAATGAAGACAGAAATAAAGATGTTCTTTGAAACCAACGAGAACAAAGACACAACATACCAGAATCTCTGGGACACGTTCAAAGCAGTGTGTAGAGGGAAATTTATAGCACTAAATGCCCACAAGAGAAAGCAGGAAAGATCCAAAATTGACACCCTAACATCACAATTAAAAGAACTAGAAAAGCAAGAGCAAACACATTCAAAAGCTAGCAGAAGGCTAGAAATAACTAAAATCAGAGCAGAACTGAAGGAAATAGAGACACAAAAAACCCTTCAAAAAATTAATGAATCCAGGAGCTGGTTTTTTGAAAAGATCAACAAAACTGATGGACCGCTAGCAAGACTAATAAAGAACAAAAGAGAGAAGAATCAAATAGATGCAATAAAAAACGAAAAAGGGGATATCACCACCGATCCCACAGAAATACAAACTACCATCAGAGAATACTACAAACACTTCTATGCAAATAAACTAGAAAATCTAGAAGAAATGGATAAATTCCTCGACACATACACCCTCCCAAGACTAAACCAGGAAGAAGTTGAATCTCTGAATAGACCAATAACAGGTTCTGAAATTGTGGCAATAATCAATAGCTTACCAACCAAAAAGAGTCCAGGACCTGATGGATTCACAGCTGAATTCTACCAGAGGTACAAGGAGGAACTGGTACCATTCCTTCTGAAACTATTCCAATCGATAGAAAAAGAGGGAATCCTCCCTAACACATTTTACGAAGCCAGCATCGTCCTGATACCAAAACCTGGCAGAGACTTAACCAAAAAACAGAATTTCAGACCAATATCCTTGATGAACATTGATGCAAAAATCCTCAATAAAATACTGGCAAACCGAATCCAGCAGCACATCAAAAAGCTTATCCACCATGATCAAGTGGGCTTCATCCCTGGGATGCAAGGCTGGTTCAACATACACAAATGAATAAATGTAATCCAGCATATAAACAGAACCAAAGACAAAAACCACATGATTATCTCAATAGATGCAGAAAAGGCCTTTGACAAAATTCAACAACCCTTCATGCTAAAAACTCTCACTAAATTATGTATTGATGGGACGTATCTCAAAATAATAACAGCTATCTATGACAAACCCACAGCCAATATCATACTGAATGGGCAAAAACTGGAAGCATTCCCTCTGAAAACTGGCACAAGACAGGGATGCCCTCTCTCACCGCTCCTATTCAACATAGTGCTGGAAGTTCTGGCCAGAGCAATCAGGCAGGAGAAGGAAATAAAGGGTATTCAATTAGGAAAAGAGGAAGTCAAATTGTCCCTGTTTGCAGATGACATGATTGTATATCTAGAAAACCCCATTGTCTCAGCCCAAAATCTCCTTAAGCTGATTAGCAACTTCAGCAAAGTCTCAGGATGCAAAATTAATGTACAAAAATCACAAGTATTCTTGTACACCAATAACAGACAAACAGAGAGACAAATCATGAGTGAACTCCCATTCACAATTGCTTCAAAGAGAATAAAATACCTAGGAATCCAACTTACAAGGGATGTGAAAGACCTCTTCAAGGAGAACTACAAACCACTGCTCAATGAAATAAAAGAGGATACAAACAAATGGAAGAACATTCCATGCTCATGGGTTGGAAGAATCAATATCGTGAAAATGGCCATACTGCCCAAGGTAATTTATAGATTCAATGCCATCCCCATCAAGCTACCAATGACTTTCTTCACAGAATTGGAAAAAACTACTTTAAAGTTCATATGGAACCAAAAAAGAGCCCGCATCGCCAAGTCAATCCTAAGCCAACAGAACAAAGCTGGAGGCATCACGTTACCTGACTTTTAACTCTACTACAAGGCTACAGTAACCAAAACAGCATGGTACTGGTACCACAACAGAGAAATAGATCAATGGAACAGAACAGAGCCCTCAGAAATGATGCCGCATAGCTACAACTATCTGATCTTTGACAAACCTGACAAAAACAAGAAATGGGGAAAGGATTCCTTATTTAATAAATGGTGCTGGGAAAACTGGCTAGCCATATGTAGAAAGCTGCAACTGGATCCCTTCCTTACACCTTATACAAAAATTAATTCAAGATGGATTAAAGACTTATATGTTAGACCTAAAACCATTAAAATCCTACAAGAATACCTAGGCAATACCATTCAGGACATAAGCGTGGGCAAGGACTTCATGTCTAAAACATCAAAAGCAATGACAACAAAAGCCAAAATCGACAAATGGGATCTCATTAAACTAAAGAGCTTCTGCACAGCAAAAGAAACTATCATCAGAGTGAACAGGCAACCTACAGAATGGGAGAAAATTTTTGCAACCTACTCATCTGACAAAGGGCTAATATCCAGAATCTACAATGAACTCAAACAAATTTACAAGAAAAAAACAAACAACCCCATCAAAAAGTGGGCAGAGGACATGAACAGATACTTCTCAAAAGAAGAGATTTATGCAGCCAAAAAACACATGAAGAAATGCTCCTCATCATTGGCCATCAGAGAAATGCAAATCAAAACCACAGTGAGATACCATCTCACACCAGTTAGAATGGCCATCATTAAAAAATCAGGAAACAACAGGTGCTGGAGAGGATGTGGAGAAATAGGAACACTTTTACACTGTTGGTGGGACTGTAAACTAGTTCAACCATTGTGGAAGTCAGTGTGGCGATTCCTCAGGGATCTCGAACTAGAAATACCATTTGACCCAGCCATCCCATTACTGGGTATATACCCAAAGGACTATAAATCATGCTGCTATAAAGACACATGCACACCTATGTTTATTGCGGCACTATTCACAATAGCAAAGAGTTGGAACCAACCCAAATGTCCAACAACGATAGACTGGATTAAGAAAATGTGGCACATATACACCATGGAATACTATGCAGCCATAAAAAATGATGAGTTCGTGTCCTTTGTAGGGACATGGATGAAACTGGAAAACATCATTCTCAGTAAACTATCGCAAGGACAAAAAACCAAACACCGCATGTTCTCACTCATAGTTGGGAATTGAACAATGAGAACTCATGGACACAGGAAGGGGAACATCACACTCCGGGGACTGTTGTGGGGTGGGGGGAGGGGGGAGGGACAGCATTAGGAGATACACCTAATGCTAAATGACGAGTTAATGGGTACAGGAAATCAACATGGCACATGGATACATATGTAACAAACCTGCACATTGTGCACATGTACCCTAAAACCCTAAAGTATAATAAAAAATAAAAACAAAACAAACAAACAAAAAAACAAACAAACAAACAAAATTTTACAGGAAGCATTGTCAAACATAAAACAGTGTTTGGTTTTCTTTGTGCTGTATTTGTATAAATATGGTATTGGTATGTGTTCCAAAATTATGGGAAACTCCTATAATTCTGATAGGACTTAATGTACACTATCAGTAATAATTGTAATTGTTATGTTAAATTATTGTGTGTCACAGAGGTAACAAACTTCCCCGTCAGTTGTGTCTTTGGCTATGGCTGCCCTAAAACTTTTTGTCATACATGGACAGTTGTCTTGTTTTGGCCCTCTTTAGAAGGTGGTTTTATAATCATCTATAAAACTGATTGAGGTTTCTAATAACTTTGGAGATTGTGACATCAGAATAGAGGAAAATCTTTTAGGACTCATGGAGAGCTGAAATGTTCATGAATATCATGTAGAACAGGAAATAACTGCATGGACTAAACTAATAGAAGTCCGAAGTAATTTTTTAACTTTTTGCTTAAAAAGTTGCTGATCCTTTGTTTTGTTTTTCAGAGTCAAGAAAACTTCTTTTAAAGCTATTTACAGCTTTTAACAATTGAGTAAATTATACTCCTATGAACAAAATTTGGAGCATATTTGTTTCTCTTTACCTGATTTCTACAGAATTTGGAAACTATTTGTGAGTATTCTTAACTTATAACAATACAGTTATTTACATAAGTGCAGTAAGAATCTGTTTTCATTTGTAACCGGGCACAACTGAAGAAACTGGTTATTTCACCAAGGCTTTGACTGGAATGGTGTGCTTTCCTTTAAGGAATTAAATTTGACTTATGAAGCCAATAAAACCCACTTGGAAAAACTGGCTTCACACTCTGTCAACACAGTGCCTGTACCGGGTTGTGACATGTGATAAGTAAAGAATGTCACTTTCTGACAGGCCCAGGATCCCCAAGTGTATCTTGGAACCTCAAAAGGAGAGGAATTTACCCAACTTCTAGATATTTAATGGTACAAATCCATGGCTGGGCTCAACTTTAAAAAAGTCTTATCTGAGATTCCTTCTATGGAACAAAGTTCCCTCAAAGCCAATTTAAAAGCTTATGTAAAAAATAATTATTCTTGCTGCACTGTATAAAAATAATTAGGCCAAATATAATAAAGCACACCAGTCCTACCATGATTTGTCTTTAGTAAAAATGGGCAACTGGAGAGAGAAAAAATATGTTTCAAAAACTATAGTACACCTGTTTTTAGATTCTAGTCTTACCCAATGTTATTCAATTTTTATTATTTTCTACACTTTGGATCAAATGCTAATTTCTCTTGGCTACAAGTCTTCAAAATAATGTTTTCAATTTTTTTCCTTCTTTTTCCCCCCATTTTTCCTAATTTGGAGTCACTGAAAACTAAGCTGTGCTTTTGTAAAGCCCTGTGAATTGAAGCTAGACAACTTAAACTTCAGAAAAAAATAACAGCAACCTATTTACACACATAAGCTACTTTCTTTCATTTTTTTATTTTTCAAATGGAGTCTGCTTCTATTTCCCAGGCTGGAGTGCAGTGGTGCAATCTCAGCTCACTGCAACCTCCACCTCCTGGGTTGAAGTAATTTTGCTTCAGCCTCCCAAGTAGCTGGGACTACAGGTGCATGCCACCATGCCCAGCTAGTATTTTTTTTATTTTTAGTAGAGACAGGGTTTTACCATATTGGCCAGGCTGGTCTCAAACTCTTGACCTTGTGATCCATCCGCCTTGGCCTCCCAAAATGTTGTGATTACAGGTGTGAGCCATCATGCCTGACCATACGCCACTTTCTTTCTTTTTTTTTTTATTATTTCAAATCTTTTTTTTTTTTACTTTAAGTTTTAGGGTACATGTGCACAACGTGCAGGTTAGTTACATATGTATACAAGTGCCATGTTGGTGTGCTGCACCCATTAACTCATCATTTAACATTAGGTACATCTCCTAATGCTATCCTCCCCTCTCCCCACCCCACAACAGGCCCCAGTATGTGATGTTCCCCTTCCTATGTCCATGTGTTCTCATTGTTCGATTTCCACCTATGAGTGAGAACGTGAGGTGTGGTTTTTTGTCCTTGCGATAGCTTGTTGACAATGATGGTTTCCAGTTTCATCCATGTCCCTACAAAGGACATGAACTCATCATTTTTTATGGCTGCATAGTATTCCATGGTGTATATGTGCCATGTTTTCTTAATCCAGTCTATCATTGTTGGACATATGGGTTGGTTCCAAGTCTTTGCTATTGTGAATAGTGCCACAATAAACATACGTGTGCATGCGTCTTTATAGCAGCATGATTTATAATCCTTTGGGTATATACCCAGTAATGGGATGGCTGGCTCAAATGGTATTTCTAGTTCTAGATCCCTGAGGAATCGCCACATTGACTTCCACAATGGTTGAACTAGTTTACAGTCCCATGAACAGTATAAAAGTGTTCCTATTTCTCCACATCCTCTCCAACATGTGTTGTTTCCTGACTTTTTAATGATCACCATTCTAACTGGTATGAGATGGTATCTCATTGTGGTTTTGATTTGCATTTCTCTGATGGCCAGTGATGATGAGCATTTTTGCATGTGTCTGTTGGCTGCATAAATATCTTCTTTTGAGAAGTGTCTGTTCATATACTTTGCCCACTTTTTGATGGGGTTGTTTGTTTTTTTCTTGTAAATTTGTTTGAGTTCATTGTAGATTCTGGATATTAGCCCTTTGTCAGATGAGTAGATTGCAAAAATTTTCTCCCATTCTGTAGGATGTCTGTTCACTCTGATGGTAGTTTCTTTTGCTGTGCAGAAGCTCTTTAGTTTAATTAGATCCTATTTGTCAATTTTGGCTTTTGTTGCCATTGCTTTTGGTGAAGTCCTTGCCCATGAAGTCCTTGCCCATGCCTATGTCCTGAATGGTATTGCCTAGGTTTTCTTCTAGGGTTTCTATGGTTTTATGTCTAAGATTTAAGTCTTTAATCCATCTTGAATTAAGTTTTGTATAAGGTGTAAGGAAAGGATCCAGTTTCAGCTTTCTACATATGGCTAGCCAGCTTTCCCAGCACCATTTATTAAATAGGGAATCCTTTCCCCATTTCTTGTTTTTGCCAGGTTTGTCAAAGATCAGATGGTTGTAGATATGTGGCATTATTTCTGAGGGCTCTATTCTGTTCCATTGATGTATATCTCTGTTTTCGTACCAGTAGCATGCTGCTTTGGTTACTGTAGCCTTGTAGTATAGTTTGAAGTCAGGTAGCACGATGCCTCTAGCTTTGTTCTTTTGGCTTAGGGTTGACTTGGCAATGAAGGCTCTTGTTTGATTCCATATGAACTTTAAAGTAGTTTTTTCCAATTCTGTGAAGAAAGTCATTGGTAGCTTGATGGGGATGGCATTGAATCTATAAATTACCTTGGGCAGTATGGCCATTTTCATGATATTGATTCTTACCCTTGAGCATGGAATGTTCTTCCATTTGTTTGTATCCTCTTTTATTTCATTGAGCAGTGGTTTGTAGTTCTCCTTGAAGAGGTCCTTCACGTCCCTTGTCAGTTGGATTACTAGGTATTTTATTCTCTTTGAAGAATTGTAAATAGGAGTTCACTCATTATTTGGCTCTCTGTTTGTCTGTTATGGGTGTATAAGAATGCTTGTGATTTTTGCACATTGATTTTGTATCCTGAGACTGCTGAAGTTGCCTATTAGCTTAAGGAGATTTTGGGCTGAGACAATGGGGTTTTCTAGATATATAATCATGTCATCTGCAAACAGGGACAATTTCACTTTCTCTTTTCCTAATTGAATACCATTTATTTCCTTCTCCTGCCTGATTGCCCTGGCCAGAACTTCCAACACTATGTTGAATAGGAGTGGTGAGAGAGGGTATCCTTGTCTTGTGCCAGTTTTCAAAGAGAATGCTTCTAGTTTTTGCCCATTCAGTATGATATTGGCTGTGGGTTTGTCATAGATAGCTCTTATTATTTTGAGATACATCCCATCAATACCTAACTTATTGAGAGTTTTTAGCATGAAGCATTGTTGAATTTTGTCAAAGGCCTTTTCTGCATCTATTGAGATAATCATATGGTTTTTGTCTTTGGTTCTGTTTATATGCTGGATTACATTTATTGATTTGGGTATGTTGAACCAGCCTTGCATCCCAGGGATGAAGCCCACTTGATCATGGTGGATAAGCTTTTTGATGTGCTGCTGGATTTGTTTTGCCAGTATTTTATGTAGGACTTTTACATTGATGTTCATCAGGGATATTGGTCTAAAATTCTCTTTTTTTGTTGTGTCTCTGCCAGGCTTTGGTATCAGGATGATACTGGCCTCATAAAATGAGTTAGGGAGGATTCTCTCTTTTTCTATTGATTGGAATAGTTTCAGAAGGAATGGTACCAGCTCTTCCTTGTACTTCTGGTAGAATTCAGCTGTGAACCCATCTGGTCCTGGACTTTTTTTGTTGGTAAATTATTAATTATTGCCACAATTTCTGATCCTGTTATTGACCTATTCAGAGATTCAACTTCTTCCCGGTTTAGTCTTGGGACGGTGTATGTGTCGGGGAATTTGTCCATTTCTTCTAGATTTTCTAGTTTATTTGCAAAGAGGTGTTCATAGTATTCTCTGATGGTAGTTATTTCTGTGCGATCAGTGGTGATATCTCCTTTATCATTTTTTATTGCATCTATTTGATTCTTCTCTCTTTTCTTCTTTATTAACCTTGCTAGTGGTCTATCAATTTTGTTGATCTTTTAAAAAAACCAGCTCCTGGATTCATTGATTTTTTGAAGGGTTTTTTGTGTCTCTATTTCCTTCAGTTCTGCTCTGATCTTAGTTATTTCTTGCCTTCTGCTAGCTTTTGAATGTGTTTGCTCTTGCTTCTCTAGTTATTTTAATTGTGATCTTAGGGTGTCAATTTTAGATCTTTCCTGCTTTCTCTTGTGGGCATTTAGTGCTATAAATTTCCCTCTACACACTGCTTTGAATGTGTCCCAGAGATTCTGGTATGTTGTGTCTTTGTTCTCTTTGGTTTCAAAGAACATCTTTATTTCTGCCTTTGTTATGTACCCAGTAGTCATTCAGGAGCAGGTTGTTCAGTTTCCATGTAGTTGAGCGGTTTTGAGTGAGTTTCTTAATCCTGAGTTCTGGTTTGATTGCCCTGTGGTCTGAGAGACAGTTTGTTATAATTTCTGTTCTTTTACATTTGCTGAGGAGTGCTTTACTTCCAACTATGTGGTCAATTTTGGAATAAGTGTGGTGTGGTGCTGAGAAGAATGTATGTTCTGTTGATTTGGGGTGGAGAGTTCTGTAGATGTCTATTAGGTCCACTTTGTGCAGAGCTGAGTTCAATTCCTGGGTATCCTTGTTAACTTTCTGTCTCGTTGATCTGTCTATGTTGACAGTGGGGTGTTAAAGTCTCCCATTATTATTCTGTGAGAGTCTAAGTCTCTTTCTAGTTCTCTAATGAGTTGCTTTATGAATCTGGGTGCTGCTGTATTGGGTGCATATATATTTAGGATAGTTAGCTCTTCTTGTTGAATTGATCCCTTTACCATTATGTAATGGCCTTCTTTGTCTCTTTTGATCATTGTTAGTTTAAAGTCTGTTTGTTCAGAGACTAGGATTGCAACTCCTGCCTTTTTTTGTTTTCCATTTGCTTGGTAGATCTTCCTCCATCCCTTTATTTTGAGCCTATGTGTGTCTCTGCAGGTGAGATAGGTTTCCTGAATACAGCACACTGATGGATCTTGACTCTTTATCCAATTTGCCAGTCTGTGTCTTTTAATTGGAGTATTTAGCCCATTTACATTTAAGGTTAATATTGTTATGTGTGAATTTCATCCTGTCATTATGATGTTAGCTGGTTATTTTGCTCGTTAGTTGATGCAGTTTCTTCCTAGCCTTTTTGTCTTTACAATTTAGCATGTTTTTGCAGTGGCTGGTACAGGTTGTTCCTTTCCATGTTTAGTGCTTCCTTCAGGAGCTCTTTTAGGGCAGGTCTGTTGGTGACAAAATCTCTCAGCATTTGCTTGTCTGTAAAGGATATTATTTCTCCTTCACTTATGAAGCTTAGTTTGGCTGGATATGAAATTCTGGATTGAAAATTCTTTTCCTTAAGCCTGTTGAATATTGGCCCCCACTCTCTTCTGGCTTGTAGAGTTTCTGCGGAGAGATCCACTCCTAGTCTGATGGGCTTCCCTTTGTGGGTAACCCTTCATTTCCACTTTGGTGAATCTGACAATTATGTGTCTTGGAGTTGCTCTTCTTGAGGAGTATCTTTGTGGCATTCTGCGCTTTTCCTGAATTTGAATGTTGTCCTGCCTTGCTAGGTTGGGAAAATTCTCCTGGATAATATCCTGCAGAGTGTTTTCCAACTTGGGTCCATTCTCCCCGTCACTTGCAGGTATACCAATCAGACATAGATTTGGTCTTTTCACATTGTCCCATATTTCTTGGAGGCTTTGTTCATTTCTTTTTATTCTTTTTTCTCTAAACTTCTCTTTTCACTTCATTTCATTTATTTGACCTTCCATCCCTGATATCCTTTCTTCCAGTTGATTGAATCAGCTACTGAGGCTTGTGCATTCATCATGTAGTTCTCATGCCTTAATTTTCAGCTCCATCACATCCTTTAAGGATTTCTCTGCATTTGTTATTCTAGTTAGCCATTCGACTAATTTTTTCAAGGTTTTTAGCTTCTTTACCATGGGTTCGAACTTCCTCCTTTAGCTCGGAGTAGTTTGATCGTCTGAAGCCTTCTTCTCTCAACTTGTCAAAGTCAGTCTCCATCCAGCTTTGTTCCATTGCTGGTGAGGAGTTGCATTCCTTTGGAGGAGGAGAGGCACTCTGATTTTTAGAGTTTCCAGTTTTGCTGCTCTGTTTTTTCCCCATCTTTGTGGTTTTATCTACATTTGGTCTTTGATGATGGTGACATACATGGGGTTTTTGTGTGGATATCCTTTCTGTTTGTTAGTTTTCTTTCTAACAGTCAGGACCCTCAGCTGCAGTTCTGTTGGAGTTTGCTGGAGGTCCACTCCAGACGCTGTTTGCCTGGATATCAGCAGCAGAGGCTGCAGAACAGCAGATATTGGTGAGCAGCAAATGTTGCTGCCTGATCATTCCTCTGGAATTTTGTCTCAGAGGAGTACCCAGACGTGTGAGGTGTCAGTCTGCCCCTATTGGGGGATGCCTCCCAGTTAGACTACTCAGGGGTCAGGGACCCACTTGAGGAGGCATTCTGTCAGTTCTCAGATCTCCAGCTGCATGCTGGGAGAATGACTACTCTCTTCAAAGCTGTCAGACAGGGACATTTAAGTCTGCAGAGGATTCTGCTGCCTTTTGTTTGGCTATTCCCTACCCCCAGAGGTGGAGTCTACAGAGCAGGCAGGCCTCCTTGAGCTGTGGTGGGCTCCACCTAGTTCCAGCTTCGTGGCCACTTTGTTTACCTACTCAAGCCTGGGCAATGGTGGGTGCCCCTCCCCCAGCCTGGCTGCTGCCTTGCAGTTTGATCTCAGACTGCTGTGCTAGGAAAGAGTGAGGTTCCGTGGGCATAGGACCCTCTGAGCCAGGGCATATGCCACTTTCCTACCTACCTACTGATGTATGGACTTTAGAGTAATGTGGCCTATATTAATTTTCCAGGATTGTTCTTTTGTTTGTTGTTTTTCTCCCTTCTTCCCCTTATTTCGTCTTCATAGGACAGGAAAATTCATAACCTTCTAAAAATGAACTTTCCTAATAACTTAGAACCTACATGCCTAGGAATAAACCATCCTAGCCATGATAGATCAGATGAAACCTGAGACCAGAGACTCATTTTCTTCCAAAATGCTTTCTCCAAAAGATTTTTAAAAAGACAAGGCAGTAAATATGAAAGGAAAATATCTTGGGCACCCCAAATCGCTAAGTTAGAAGGAAAATTCAAGCTGGGAACTGCTTAGGACAAACCTGCCTCCCATTCTATTCAATGTCACCCCTCTATTCACTGAGATAAGTGCACACGTGATTGCCTCCTTTGGAAAGGCTAATCAGAAACTCAAAAGAATGCAACCCTTTGTCTCATTTCAACCTATTACCTGGAAGCCCCCTCCCTCCTTGAGTTGTCCTGCCTTTCCAGACTGAACCAATTTTCATCTTACATATGTTGATTGATGTCTCATGTCTCTCTAATATGTATAAAATCAAATTGCGCTCTAACCACCTTGGTCACATGTCATCAGGACATCCTGAGGCTGTGTCATGGGTGTGCATCCTTGACTTTGGCAAAATAAACTTTCTAAATCAACTGAGACCTGTCTCAGATTTTCAGGGTTCACAGATCTTTGACAAAGTTGCTAAGAACATACAACAGGGAAATAAATGTTTTTCAATAAATAGTGTTGGGAAAACCGGATATCCACATGCAGAAGAATGGAATTAGACTCTTTTCTTATACCATATAAAAATTAACTCAAAATAGATCAAAGGCTTAAATGTAAGTCCTGAGACTGTAAAACTACTAGATGCAACATAGAGAAAAAGCTTCTTGACATTGGTCAGGGCAATTATTCTTAGATATGACCCCAAAAGAATAAATAGCAAAAGCAAAAATAGAAAAATTAGATTGCATCAAACTAAAGCTGCTGCACAGCAATCATAACAATCAACAGAATAAAGAGATAACCTATTACAGAACATAAAAATATTTGCAAAGCATATATCTGATATGAAATTTAGTATCAAAAGTATATAAGAACTCAAATAACTCAATAGCAAGAAAACAAATAATCTGATTTAAAAGTGGCCAAAGGACCTAAATAAACATTTATCAAGAGAAGACATACAAAAGGCCAAGAAGTATATGAAAAAATGCTCAATATCCCTAATCATAAGTGCAGTACAAATTAAAACCACAGTGAGATAGTGCCTCATATCTGTTAGAATGGCTATTATCAAAAAGACAATTAGATAGCAAGTGTTAAGGTGAGGATGTGAAGAAAAAGAAACCTTTTTACACTGTTGATGGGAATGTAAATTCATATAGCCATTATGATAAACAGTATGAAATTTCTTCAAAAAATTATGAAATAGACTACTATTTGATCCAGCAATCCCACATCTGGGTATATAGCCGAAGGAAATGAAGTCAGTATGTTGAAAAGATATCTGGACTCCCATGTTCATTGCAGCAGTACTCACAATAGTCAAGATATGAAATAAACTTAAGTGTTCATCAACAGGTGAGTGGATAAAGAAAACATGGAATATATACACAATGGAATAGTATTCAGCCTTGAAAAAGAAGAAAATCCTGCCATGTGCAACAACATGGATGAACCTGGAGGACATTATGCTAACTGGCATAAGCCAGGCACAGAAAGACAAATATTGCATGATCTCACCAATATATGGAATCCAAAAAGTTGAATCCATAGAAGCATGGAGCAGAATGGTGGCTGCCAAAGGTTTGGAGGTAAGAAGATTAAAAAAAAATAGAAAAGTTAGATTCTTTTCCTTCTATAAAAGTAGATGTATGCTATCAATGGAATCTATGCCATCAATCTGTTCCATTGATGGCATATATTTTCATTTATAACTGTACCACCACATTGTCTTGACTAATTGAAGGTGTGAGCTCTGTAAGTTTATTCTTCAAGACTATTGTGACCTCTTGAATTTCCATATGAATTTTAGTCAGCTTGTCAGTTTCTGCAAAGAAGACAGTAGGAATTTTGATAGGAATTGCATGGAATCTGTATATCAATTTAGGGAGTATTGCTGCCATCTTAACAATGTTGGGTCTTCTATTCCAGTAACATGAGGTGTTTTTCCATCATTTTAACTATTTATTTTTATTTCAATAGTTGTTGGAGTACAGTTGGTTTTTGGTTACACGGATAAGTTCTTTAGTGGTGATTTCTGAGATTTTGGTGTACCTATCGCTCATTGTGGGATAAAAGACTATAATGTCTTTCCATTTTAAAAATTTTTCTAAATTTCTTTCAAAATGTATTGCAGTTTTCAGACTATAACTTTACACTTCTTTTACTAAATGTAATCCTAAGTATTTTATCCTTTTTGATGCTGCTATAAATACAATCATTTTCTTAATTTTATTTTCAGATTGTTCATTACAATTGTATAGAAATAAAATTGATTTTACATATTGATCTTTTATCCTGAATCCTTGATGAACCAATTTATTAGTTCTAATAGTTTG
This sequence comes from Symphalangus syndactylus, assembly GCF_028878055.3. Classification (NCBI taxonomy): domain Eukaryota; kingdom Metazoa; phylum Chordata; class Mammalia; order Primates; family Hylobatidae; genus Symphalangus; species Symphalangus syndactylus. The sequence goes on along the minus strand of NC_072439.2, from coordinate 47,937,768 downwards.
CTGTGCATCCTTTTGGATTTTCTTTATACTAGATTACATCATCTGCAAATAGAGATAGTTTTACTTTCTTTTCAATCTGGATGTTTTTTACTTCATTTTCTTGCCTAATTGCCCAGGATAGAACCTTTAGCACAATATTGAATAAAAATGACAAGAGCAGACAACCTTGTTACTGATTTTAGGTAACAGTATATATTGAGGATAAGATGTATAAATCATTTAAACAATTAGAATTATTAATGGGATAAATAATATTAAAGAAATAATATCAATGGCATAGTAGCCATGTTCTGAAAGAGGAAGTAAAGAGCTTTCCTGGTGGAAATTTCTGTGTGAGCCTTCAATTATCTGTAAAATGGAACAGCAGAGTTCACATCTCATGAGCAGTATCAGAACAAGGGGAACAGCATGTACTTTTTTTTTTTTTTTTTTTTTTTGAGATAGAGTCTCGCTTTGTTGCCCAGGCTGGAGTGCAGTGGCATGATCTTGGCTCACTGCAACCTCCACCTCCTGGATTCAAGCGATTCTTCTCCTTCAGCCTCCCAAGTAGCTGAGATTATAAGTACATACCACTACACGTGGCTAATTTTTTATATTTTTGGTAGAGATGGGATTTCACCATGTTGGCCAGGCTGGTCTTGAACTGCTGACCTCAAGTGATCCACCCCCCTCGACCTCCCAAAATGTTGGGATTATAGGCATGAGCCACCGCACCTGACCAGCCGCATGTAACGTTCTTCATCAACCATCATCTATCAGCAAGATCATGCTGTCTTCGTCCCTCCTTTCATAATTCTTTAAGCCTCAGGTTAAGTGTTACCTCCTCAGGAAGTTCCTTCCTCACTCTCTTTTTCCCCAGGTGGAGCGGAGTGTCCTCTCTCTGAACACACACTTTTTACTTAGCTGACCTCTGTCACTGTACTAACCACCTTGAAAACCCACTTGAGCCTGTCATCCTCAAAGATTATTAGCTCCCTTCTCATGCGTGTATCATGTCATCTGGCATAGAGAATTCAGATATTCAAGAAATGTTCATTGAATAAATAGAAAAATTTAACTTTTCACTTTGCAAACAAGGAATGGAGCTCTTCAGATTCTTCCTCTTTCCCAAGCATATATTGTATGTTATTAATCTCTCCATGAAAGAAGTTATATAGGGATTTGTGATTGCAGCTTGGAAATTCCATCTCTGCATCTTTGAGGCATCTTTCACCACAAGGGCCAGGCACTTAGGCATATATTTTCAAATTTCTTTTTAGTGCCTACATGAGTTGGGTGGAAAGGTGGGGGAGAGGGGAAATACTGAGAACTGTGTGATTCTTATGCACTTTCTTTATCAGGAGCCCCTGAAGAGCTCCCTGTTTTTTAAACATAAGAGAAATGTTGTATATACACCTCCCATTTTTAGGGGCCATGGGTCTTTGTCTTTTCTGTTAACTTCAGGGCACGGCTGTGCCTAATCTTCAGGGCAGAAGGGCGGGCTCCTGGGAGTGGAGAAAAGTAAATGTTCCTAGACCATGAAGATTTGTCCCTAATAATGGCAGAGAACCAAGAACTGGGGTCTCAGATGACCTAAAGCCACTGCGACCCCAAAGCCACCCAGTGTGAGGCCAAGGGAGCAAAGCAAGCTCCTCCCATCTTACCTCCTCTGCCCTACCCCTCCCAGTATCACCTCCACTGCTCTGAAATCTAAATAGATCCTTTAGCATTCTGGCCCAGAAAAAGGAAGGGGAGAACAAATTTCTCTCTGAGAGGCCAGGTCTGGGGGCCTCAGCTTCCTAAAGTGGAAGCCTGAGGTCTGCCAATGTCTTTCCCTCCAGCCTCTCCTGATGCTAAACAGATCACAGTCCCCACAAGTGCACTAATTGTTTTGTCAGAGTTAAGTCACTAGCTACTGTACTTATTGGTGAGGAGGTAATACATAGTAATGGGAAGCCACATTCCCAGTATCTTTTAAAGAAAACTTAATAGCCAATTTTTGCATGTGTTTCCCAAAGCAATGCAAACAGATAATTTACCAGAAGAGAAAAATTCAGTTAATATCTTCTGATGTCATATTCCTTCATTAAATATTGGCATTCTAAATACTTACAAATTACCTGCCTCTCTTCCTATTCTACATAGAGTTAAAATAATATTTGCCTAAAAGCAATATTTGCCTCCAAAACCATAGGAGTGAGAGTCAATACTCCTTGGTAGCTGTCCTAAAGAAGTATACAGAAAAAGATTGCTATCCTCAGTACTAAATCATAGCCCAGGCATGAGTCCAGCAGTTGAGAAACTCACATTGGAGTCTTTGGGCTTGGATACTGCTAACACAGGAACTGCCAGGCCCCAACTCCTTTCTGTCTTCTGCACTCAACTAATTTCTTGCCATTAACATGTAGGAGAGGCTTTTATGGCAGGAGGAGGAAGGGGCAGAGCAAAAAGGAGGAAGAGGAGGATGCAGGGGCTGGCATGACCTCTGGTTCCTGCCCTGGGTCCTAAGGAACTCAGGATTCCTTTCTCCCCACCACTGCCAAGCCCATCCAGGTGGGGGCCTCCTTGGGACAGAAGCTTGGAAATTCTTGGCAACCACACTTTGGGGGTGGGCAAGGGTGTCACTCTCTGAACTTTTCTAAGTGGCTCCATCAACAGCTGGAGTGAAATAGGCGCCAGAACATAGGAAGAGAATCAGGGGACAACTGCTGATGACAAGCTGATCTATGGGCATGTGAGAGGTTCCCTCACTGGATACACTTAGAAATAATTAGGGGTGTTTTGAAACAGAGGAACCAGGTCCTAGTGTTGCTTTGACAGGAGATTATATATATTGCATGTAAATAACAAAATTATATTATGTTAGGTTATGTTATACAATATCATACCATATCACACCATGCATATTATATTATCCTCTATTACATTTAAGCTTATGTAGGAATAGAACTTTGTATCTTAGAATGGATAGGCACTGAATATTGATGAATGGATAGTTAATGTTTGACGACATTTGGTATAGTCCCTTGCATATAGAAAGAGACAATGGATGAGTTTATCCTTTCGCATCATTTCACATTTTTAAAAATTGCTATTTATTACAATTCACATAAAAAGTTGCTGATAAAATGCCAGTTTTTATAAAGCATCTCCAGCATGGAACTGTTTTAACTAAAGTTTGTGTACATCTCTTGGTTACGTACTATCCTTTACATTCTTTTATTTCACTTTCTTTTGTTACTAAAATAAGCAAAAGTTACACAAATTAATTTTGCTGGCTACATAAAACAGCTGGTTTTCATAAATAAAAATAGAATTGAATGCTTTTTTGCAGCTAATCAGCATTCTCTTTTCTTTATAATTATTTCCTCATTAAGACTGGGGTACTATGAGAACATCTTACTATAGAATGATTACACCCAAGTTCAGGTGTATGAATTTCTTCCTCCAGCAGGGAGGATGCCATGGCCATCCTCTTTTTCCCAGGGCAATGTAGTGTGGTCAAGTGCTGTCCTACCTAGCCTTTAGCCTCCCTTTACTCATAGCTGCCATATTATTTTCTACCTGCAGAATCAGTTTCACCTTAGGCCAGAGGAATCTTATATTCAGGGACTCTTCCTTGAGTCACTTGGGTAGCCAGAATTGACAATAGGTTTCTGCATTGTTTCGTCTAATCTAAATTCTCCCTCTGTAACCTGCCTTGGACTCTAGTTTCCTTGGAGGGACTGGTATCCTGTCCCCAGTTCCCAGGACCATGATAAGAGAAGTCCATGACCAAAGTGCCCCTGAGTTTCCTATCCCAGGTCTCTTCTCCGCTCCCTCCACACCACTGCCTAGAATTTCCTAATTCTGCCTAGAGGTCAAGACCTTGATTCACTCCCCTTGCTTGGCCCTCCTCCTCCTCCACACTATGGCTGGTTGTTACCAGATCTGTGCGTTCTGTGTTTGACCTGCTGGACCTGCCACCCTCTCAATGCATTCCTCAAATCTGTCTCCTCAGTGGGTGAGCTTGGTCTAGATAGTCCCAGTTTAGCGGGAGCAGGAACCACTTGGGGAAACTGTTAAAAATGTAGATCCCTGGGTTCATCCCAGAAAGTATAATTCAGCAAGTCTGTAGTGGGACTAGATAATGTTTTGTATTCTCATTCAAGGTGCCATCGTGGGAGCCTACTTTACAAAACATTGACCTGCTGCAGGCTTCAGGCCAGTTGGCACCAGCTGCTGAAATTCATGGACCTGGTCTTAGGAGCAAGCAGGAGCCATACAGCAGGTATTGATGCTGAAGCACAAAGAACACAAGGCTCTTTGGGCCGAAGTCATTCCCTGACATTAAGATAGGGTCCTAGGAAGTGGTGAGAACTTACCTCCCAAATAGGCGTCCTTTTGACCTGGTTTAATTTTATGCATTTCAAGAGATAGAACAGCGGTTTACAAATCTGGCTACCCATTATAATGACCTGTGGTAGGCCATGAAAATATAGATTCAAGGGCCACAGCCCAACATTATTACTGAACCATCTTCTCCAGAACGGAGTCTGGGAGTTTCTATTTTACCCCAAGCTGCAGATAAATGTGATGCAAACCTGTGATTGCTCTGTCAGCCATTAGAGACTAAAAGGATATTCATATTCCTTTCTGGTACCTGAGATTCATCCCTTTGGCCTGAAGGTTATTTTATTATTCTGTTAATATGCAAATATTCTTGGGAAAGAGGAACCCTTCAAATAGCAAAGAATGGTTGCTTTTGGGAGGGTATTTAGGTATGTTCCAACAATGTCAGTTGGAACCATGAGGCTACTTAGTTCTACATTCCTTTGTACAGACTTCTTAGCACTGTTCCCTGCCATCCCCACAATTACTTTCATGTAGAATTCTTCTTTTTATGCCCCTCCACCAGACTACACTGTTAAGAATAGAGAGCGTCTAATTTGTCTCTGTATCTTAATATTATCCAGCATGCAAGTGTTCAGAAAATTGTGGCTTAATAAGCAGAAGATAGTAGCTTTATTCTCACATCTTAATCCAGTGGGCTTATCAGGCCTTTTTCTCTGAACAGGTTTTAATAAAGAATTAAAGAAGAATGAGAACATAAGAACCCTGGGATGCCATCTGTCAATGGGGAAAGAGAAAGCTGAAGACATATTAGACAGATGTCAAATGGTTATATGTTTTCTAGGTCAGCTCTGGAAAGGGTGAGCCTGTCTCATATCAGGACATCTCCTAGGCTGCCCATAATGTAGGTCTTTGCAGGGCTTGCTCTGGAGGCACGCAGAAGAGGTAACTCCCTGTGGATTTTGGTTTTGGTAGTGCCTAAAGGCTTGCTTCCCCTAGATATTCAGTCTGCTGATATCTAAGTAAGAACAAGCTGCTGATAAAATGAAAGGACACTAAATTTTGATGGAGTATCTAGAGATTGAGACACCACACCCAGAGGAAGAGTAGAGAATTTGCTTTCATACTTGGTAGAATTAACGTTTTTGCCCTGCAAGAAATAGGAAATAGAGCAGTGGACAGGCATCAAGGGACAATAGGAAAAGGAAAGACACTTAAAGGAGAAGGTTGGACAGTGTACCAAAGTCACCCTCCATCCAACTTACTCTTCTGTTTATCGCCAACCTAAAGAAGGTTGTGCTTAGGTAAAGGGTAGGGACTCTCCATGGTGGGATAATTTTAAACTGACATCAAGGGTAACAGAATAATGGGTTGATGAGCAGAAGACTTTATTTGATGAGGATGTTTGGAATTTATATTTGGATATCAAATGCCATGATCATCTAGACAAACTCATATACTAACTCATACCTTTAAAAAGGGATGGTTGAGTTTATCTGGTGAGATTTACCCTTGATGATACAAATTATACTGGTAGCATGAAAACTGGTTGCATTAAAAAATGCAAAATCAGAACCTAGCATTAAAGTGTGACTTTGTCCTTTACACATTAAATATTGCAGGATCTTGCAACACGTCTTTCCTAACATACTACATGCTGCAATATGTCAACACAAACTGAAGAACAAATGTAGGACTGCGTGTAAATCTCAGTTTCATATTGACTTTCCCACTTTTCTGTTTGTTCATGTGTCTAAGGGTTAAAGGAACCTCTCTTGATATCAAGTACCAAATCCTCCTTAAAGTGGAGGTATTCTGGCCTTGTATCAGAGGCTCATTCCTTTCTGACTCACTCAGAAGCTTTTTCCAGTTCACAGTCTGGTTTATTATAAGAGTCAGACTTTTTTTTTTCTGAACTCTTTGTGGCAAGTTGAATTAACAAATTCCTTTACGCCCCATCTTGCTCATCAGTGGAGGATCCGATATCAAAAAGATTCCACCGAGCTAGATCATTTCTCCCAGATAGCAAAGGGAGCAACCACTGACAAGTAGTGTACTCTGATGTTTAGAGCCATGCAGCTGACCTAGGGCAGGGCAAAGACAAAAGCACTGTATTGGGGGTGGATGAGATTTTCAGCTATTAAGAAAGGGCCAGGATAATAAAAGTAACCCTGGCTATCTCTAGAAAAGTAATGCATTGTCTTTGAGAGGTGTATAGATTCACAGGAAACCTAGTCACATAGACCAGCCTATGGTGGGGAGATAGAACTGGAATTTTAGTCCCACATTTATCTCATTTTGGAGACTAGAGCTTATCTGGCTCTGGAGAAAATGAGTAGAGAACAGCTGAGGAAGTCAGGTGTCCCATTTGCTACCTAAGGCAACTGCTCCACTGAGATGAATCCTCCTCCTCCCACCATCTCAGGAGCACCAGCTCATAACCTGCTTCAACTGCAGGACTGGGCATCCTACAGCATATAAATATGCTGAGTTGCAATCGTCTTTAAGAAACAAACATTTTCTCATATTCATCTTTGAGTCATTTCCTCAGTGAAGTCTCTCCCCAGACCCAGTGTATCTTTTCATCCCTGCAGTTTTGTCATCCTGTATTTATTCCTCTCACTTTTTTATTAAAATATTTGCTTCTACCAAATTATAAACTCCACAAAGATGGGGATTGTGCCTGGTTTTGCTCACTATTCTGTTCCTAGCATCTAGCCTTTAGGAGGTACCCAATAAATAACTGTTGTATCAGAGGATGAGTAAATGTGGACAGCCCCTGATTTTCCAAGGAAGGAGATGGGGTCACCAGACTTGAATAGGGGGCTATCTATGGGCAGGCCGAGCCCAGAGGGAGAGACATCTCAAGGGAGGTCAGTGTCTGAGAGGCACAACTTCCTCGAGAAGGTGTTTGTGCCGGGGCCTTCCTTTGTGCAGCCAATTTAGCCAGAATTTCAAGTTTACTTTTCTATTCTGGAATACCCCTGACATGTGTTTCACTCTTCAGAACTTGGCATTATGTAGAGTCCTGCATTTGTGGGCTGATCAGGCAGGACGGCAATGAGAGACAAGGGCCAGGTCCACTTCCATCTTTCTGAGAGTCTCATCAGAGAAGGGGCTGGAAAGGCACTGGTCCCCCAAGGGGAGTAGGAGGCAGATTGGCTCCTGGTCAGTGGCTGTTGCATGAAGAGGCACAGAAGACGACTCCAGTCAGATTCAAATCCTCCAATGTATCACATAGGTTAGGAAGGTTTCTCCCTTCCAGACCAAAGTAAGGTAAGGCTCCTCATCAAATTAGGTTGTAATTTTAGAACCCCTACATTCCAAAGTCTTTTTCATAGTAGGATTTCAATCAAAAAGGTTTGTTTGATACAATTATATTCTCATCTTTAATAAAATTATTTACTCAGCAAAACTTCTGAAAAGTAGAAAAGCTTGAATTGATTTATCCATCCATCCATTCGCTGATTTATTCCGCAAAAATATTCTGATAAAGCATCTACAGGACTTGCAGGATCAAGAGGAAACATGCAAACAACTGATTATATGATGAGACAGAATAGAAACAACACTGCAGCACTGAACAACCAAACACTGGAGGGGAATGAAAATGAGCACCTAATTCTGACCCCTTTCATGACACCCATCTCCTGCATTTGAAGATGAAAAGTTGAATGTTTCTGTAGAACTTTGCAAGTTTTGTTTCATTTTAGAGTTAGCCTTGTGAAAATTAGAAAGTAGATTAATATTCTCTATCTCTTCAGAAGGCAAATAATAGGAAACTTGAGTTTAATTCTGGCAACCAAGGAATAAAAGAAGCAAATACCCAGAATTGGAGCAATTGTAGGATATAAAGACCACCCAAGTATAAGGATCAATTAGTCACCTCTCTTGAACTAAGGTTTCAACATAAATCAAATCCAAATTCACATAAAATAAAAACATTTTACTATCATTAGAAGACTTACAGAGGTTCCCACAGTTATGACAAAGCAAAAGAATTACTTCATAGAAATGTATTTTTAAAATCATAATTGTATGGCTAAACATGCCATTTGGGGTTGGCTCCACTGTAGACAGAAAAGCAATAACGAGTATCAGTAAAGAAAATGCTCAGAAGAAAAGGGAAGTGAGCTGTGGAAGGAGGGATGTTGAATTTAGAGCCAGAAAACCTAGTTCATACTTTAGTTTTGTCATTTATTGGCTCCATGTCTTTGGAAAAGTAACTTAACCTCTCTGAACCCAATTTCCTCTCCCATTGAAAGTGGAAAATAAAAATACCTAAATCACAGGATTGTTTTGATATAAAGTAGCATAACACATGTGAAGATACTTTGAAACCTAAAGCCACTTTACTAATTATGATAATTATTCTTTGAAAAATAACTCATGTTAAAACTCTACTGTCAAATAAAACATTAATTATATAAAAGCCTACTAAAATCACTGCAATCAGACTTCACAACGATAATCCATAAACCAATGAACTTCATAGCACTGTCATATGGTGTTTAAATAATAATTATGTTCTATGTCCTTCCTAAGGTATATGTTTATATTAAAGTCTATTAATGGTTCTCTGGATCATTAAACCTGTGAGATATTCCTTCACAAATCATGATCATAGAGAAATACTGCATGCTCTATCCCACCTTAAGAGTGTCATCGAGCTTTTGACTAACTAAAAACCTCAAAGAACAAAACACCCCAAATAGCCAAAGCAATCCTGGTTGAAAAGAACAAAGCTAGAGGTATCACACTACCTGATTTCAAAATATACTGCAAAGCTATAGTAACCAAATCGCATAGTACTGGCATAAAAATAGACATATAGACCAATGGAACATAACAGAGAACCCAGAAATAAATCTACACATTTACAGCCAGCACGTTCTTGACAAAGGCACCAAGAGCATACACTGGGGAAGGGACAGTCTTCAAGAAATGATGCTGGGAAAACTGGATATATACATGCAGAAGAAGGAAACTAGACCCTAATCTCTCATCATACAAAAAATCAAATCAAAATGGATTAAAGACTTAAATCTAAGGCCTGAAACTATGAAACTACTAGAAGAAAACATTGGGGAAAATTCTCCAAGACATGGATCTGGAAAAAGAGTTTTTGTGCAAGACCTAAAAAGCACAGGCAACAAAAGCCAAAATAGACAAATCTGCATGGCAAACAACAACAACAAATCAACAAAGGGAAGAGAAAACTCACAGAATGGGAGAATATTTGCAAACTATCCTTCTGACAAGTAATTAATAACCAGAATATACAAGAAGCTCAAATAACTCAATAGCCAAAAAAAACCCTAAAATTAAAAAAACGAGCAAAGGATGTGAAAAGGATGTGAATAGAAAATTTTCAAAAGAAGACATACAAATGGCCAACAGGCATATGAAAAAATGCTCAACATCACTAATCATCAGAGAAATACAAATCAAAATGACAATAAGAACTATGCAGCCATAAAAAAGAATGAGATCATGTCCTTTGCAGTGACATGGATGGAGCTGGTGGCCATTAGCCTTAGCAAACCAATGCAGGAACAGAAAACCAAATACCGCATGTTCTCACTTATAAGTGGGAGCTAAATGGTGAAAACACATGGTCATATAGAGGGGAACAACACACAGGGGACTATCAGAGGGTGAAGGGTGGAATGAGGGAGAGAATCAGGAAAAATAACTAATGGGTACTAGGCTTAATACCTGGGTGATGAAGTAATTTGTACAAGAAACCCCCATGACACACGTTTACCAATGTAACAAACCTGCACATCCTGCACATGTACCCCTGAACTTAAAATATAAGGTAGAAAAACATATATAATTACATTTAATCTTTTTTTAAAAAACGATGTCATCTCACCCTAGTTAAAATGGCTTTTATCAAAAAGATAGGAAGTAACAGATGCTGCCAAGGAAATGGAGAAAGGGGAAACCTCATGCACTGTTAGTGGAAATATAAACTAGTATAGCCATTATAGAAAACTGTATGGAGGTTCCTCAAAAAACTAACAATAGAACTACTATATAATCCAACAGCTCCACTTCTGGGTATACATCCAAAAGGAAGGAAATCAATATATTGAAGCTATATCTAAACTTCCACGTTTTTTGTGGTAATACTCAAAATTGCCAAAATATGGAATCAATCTAGGTGTCCATCGATGGAAGAATGGATAAAGAAAATGTGGTATATATATACAAGGGAATATTATTCAGCTGAAAAAAGAATAACATCCTGTCATTTGCAGTAACATGGATAAAACTGGAGGTCATTATACTAACTAAAATAAGCCATACACAGAAAGACAAATATTGCATTTTCTCAGTGATATATGGGAGCTAAAAAAGTGGATCTCATCAAAATAAAGAGAAGATTGGTGGGTACAAAAGTGCAATTAGATAGAAGGAATAAGCCCTAGCATATAATAGATTAGTAGGATGACTATAGTTAACAATAATAATTGATTGTATATTTCAAAATATCTAGAAGAGAATAATTTTAATGCTTCTAGTATAAAGAAAAGACAAATATTTAAGGTAATAGCTCAATTACACTGATTTGATCTTTACAAATTATATGAATGTATTAAATTATCACATGTACTTCAGATAATATGTACATCTATTTTAAAAAAAAACCTTTGAGGAATCATGATAATTGTAACAGTGTTTTTTAAACTTGTTGCAGCATAGAACTCTGTCTACAAGTATTAGCTTCAGTTCTGAAAAATATATTTCATAAATTTTTAAATATAGATTTTTCTTAAAACAAAAGCAACCACAACAAAACCAATGACCACTCCTAAAACCAGAGTGTTAAAATAATTTTAGAGAGTTCCAATCAATTCAGCTTTATCAAAATGATGAGTAAATTCTAACCGTTCTGTAAGCTTCTGTTTTTCTCCATCACTAAGTGTGTTTGTAGTACTGTCTGAACTTGACTTAAGCCAGGAAAGCAATGTATCAGGAAACATTCTGTATTTTTCAGATGAGAAACTGAGCCACTAAGAGCTAAAGAGACTTATCCAAGGTTCCATAGCTAGTAGGTGGCGACTCTGAGATTCTAAATCAAGCTACGTACTCTACAGCCAGTGAATGATCTGAGGAGAAACCAAAATGTGTTTCACAATGTGGCCTTCAGGAATACTCATGTCATTAGTTAGAATTGCTTCCCATCCTTTCAAACACTAGTTTAAAAGAAACCCTTGAGGATTGGTGAGCAGATTCAATGTGGCCATTAATGGTTCAAATTTTTTATTGTAACATAGAAAATAAAGAGTTGTCAGTTGTCTTATCCTACCCAGGCATTGCGTTAGATCTTCTCAGACTCTACTGATGTATAATAGCCATAATTTTATTATTTTATAGATGAATACAAGACTCATTCAACCGCAACCCACAACCTGATTAATATTACTAGCACATATAAATGCATAACTCATAGTTCTCTATTACATTAGACCATGAACCACTGCTTTTGATCTCTTCTGTACTAGCTAAGACATAGATGTCAAGAACTGATTAAATAAGCAGACCTTTTAAAAGTTGAGCAGTTGCGGTCGGGCGCGGTGGCTCACGCCTGTAATCCCAGCATTTTGGGAGGCCAAGGCGGGCGGATCACGAGGTCAGGAGATCGAGACCATCCTGGCTAACACCCTGTCTCTACTAAAAATACAAAAAATTAGCCGGGTGTAGCTACTCTGGAGGCTGAGGCAGGAGAATGGCGTGAACCCGGGAGGCAGAGCTTGCAGTGAGCCAAGATTGTGCCACTGCACTCCAGCCTGGGCGACGAGTGAGACTCTGTCTCAAAAAAAAAAAAAAAAAAAAAAAAAAAAAGTTGAGCAGTTGCACAGTAAACCAGTTTGTGTCGTGGAATTACTTATCTTGAGAAGACTCAAATGATCTTATCTTCATTTGAGTCTTCCTTCTCTGGAATGGCTTTTTGTTTTATAAACCTAAGTTTTGCTTTTACTAAATCGCAGGTTAGGAAAAGAGAAATGTGTATCTACCTTGATCTCACTAATTCTCTCCAAATCCTACCAATTTTGACATTTTAGTCGCTTTATAAAAGATGTTTATATTTATAAAATAAGAATCAATGGAGAAGTGTGATAATGTGAAGAGAATCTAGTTTCAACAAGCTTATAAGGAATTCAAAACTATTCTGATATAGTCTAATTCCACAAAATGTAAACTTCTTGCTATGATAGAGAGGTTTGCCATATTTGCTTGGGGGCTTAGAAGAAAATCAGTTTTTATAAAACAAACATTTTTATATAATTTTTTTTAGGTTCTGAAATTGTAGCCCCAGTGAAAATGTGTTACATCATCCTTCTATTGAATCTGTATTGTCAGATTGTCCTAGTGCAGTTTGATGTGTATGCGTGTGTGCATTAATGCAGTGTTCTTAGTGTTTCTGATTATTATGCATTATCCAGGTGAGTTTCTGCTGTTATTTTTTTAAAGCACTAAGCTGTTGCTGATTTTAGTTATTGGGAGCTATAAAACGAGAAAGTTCTAGGTGGACAGTATGGACAGGCAGTGAAACTTGCCATTCTGAATAAAGTTAAACTGGATGTGTGAGAATACAGAAGGTAAATTGTGCTGCCTGGTGAGTTAGTTACACTGTGGGGTCAAGGTCTCCATAGCATAACTTTCTTTCCCTAAAGAATAACAACTCACTACTAAATAAATGGGGGATTGTGAACATATTTGTTACATAGGCCTTCTTTGAAACAAGAATTTTGTTTAATACTAGAGAATAGTTTTAATGTAAATAATTTTCTTTACAATGGTAGGTTGTAACTTTAACAAACAGAATTGAAGTTCGAGTGCTATTTATTATTATAGCCTAATTCCTTCTTCATATATACTGAGGATTGTGCTTAAACTGGAATTCTAGAAAAAAAATTATCACCAAAGACCCACTCTTAAGTACTAGCAAGTTATCCCATTTCTTTCATGCATAAAGTGACGTTTACTGTGAATGACAGGTTTTTCGTTTGTACTCCTTCCTCAAATGTTTCTTTTTCTTTATGTAAAGTTCACGTTTGTCACCTCCATACCAGGAGGAAATTTAGTGAGTCACCTACCCTGAACACTCTTTTACAGACTTTAAAATAAAGATCCACATGTACTTCAGCTTATAGGACAGATCCAATAAATGCAACCTTGACTCACGGAAGAAATCTAACCGTCGAAAAATAAACCCACACCAAGATCTTCTCGGTTATCCCGGACCCAGGAAAGAGGGAGCAGGGACGGGGCTTCCAGGCTTCACTCCTGAAGGACAGCTGGACATCTCAGCCCCACCTGGGAGGATGCTTTGGTCTACTTCTCAGGTTGCCGCCTGACAATTGGTGGCTGGCCTGGAAGGCAGGGTCCGCAGGAAACGCGACACTGGGGATGTTGCCCCTATCACATGATGGAAATTTCCACTCTTTAGAAAGGCGAAAAGAAAAGAAAGAAAGGTCTCTCCATCCATCCCTTTCTGATATTTTCCCTGAATCCCAGTCTGGAAAGGGTAGTAAAAGAGGCGGGTGAGTGAATTTTTTTTTGTATTTCCTGTTAGACTTAGAGACTTATCAATGTCCAAACTTGCAGCTGGATCCCAGCCTATCGGATGGGTGCCTGTGTGTATGCACGGGGGACATGCACACGTGTGCAGACCGGTCTCTCAGTCGTCTGGGGCTTATGTCTGGGGCTCTTCATGACATGCTTATAGTTTCTAATTCTTATTATTTTCCAAACATTCACGCTTTGGGTGGGTTATTGCAGGCTAATGACTCGGTTGACTAGAAATAACGTAAACTAGGGCACACGGAGGGAAGAGACTGATTGGGCGGGCTCATGTGTGACTTCTTTTCAAGGAGAAGCGGTTGTGCCAAGGTAGCCTATTCCAGGGGGGCTGGGGCATGGGGCACCTCTGCCCCCCGCACTGGGATTCCCTGGGCTCTTGGATTTCGAGTTGGTTGTATTGGGACTGCGTTCCGTGGCCGCGCCGCCTGCCTGGCTGAGAGGCCCGACTCCGCCGCGGGGAGCTGGCTCCGCGACCGCCCGGGATCCTGCTGGCAAGGTGTTACCCGAGTCCCTGGACCCGCGCCCGCGTCCTCAGGATGGGGACACTGGGTGGAAGGCTTAAAATAGACCTGTCGTCTCTGACAGCTGGGTCGCCCCAGAGACCAGCATGATTCCCCGGGCGGGGTACTCTGACCTGGGGAGCCCCCAAGGAGTCTCTTTCAAGGGAGAAGGCGAGAGCAGAGCTGGATGTGGGCACCTGGTCTCTGGGCAGTGGGCGAGTCTGAAAACTGCGCCAGCGGTTCGGAGGGCGGCTTACTGCACGGTCGGATTGCCCGGCCTGCTGCGCGCTGGAGTGAAGGGCAGGGCGGTGCAGAAATGCGAGCGGGGATGGATAGTGGGGTCGCGGGAACTGAGCTAAGAGAAGCCCAGGGAGGAGGGGCAGAAGGCGGGAATTGATTATAGGTTAGAGCTGATGGGGTGAGGACGGGAGGAAAAATTGAGAGCTGAGCGAATGAAGGAAGAAAGTGAGAGAGGGGAAAGGGAACCCGGATCCGGGAAGCCCCGAGAAGCGTGAGCCGGGAGCACCCTTGAGTCCAGGAGAGGTGGTGAGCGCCACACACCAGCTGTGCGCCCAGGCAGCGCGCGGGGAGGGACTCTTCATCTAGCGGTGGCACAGGTGGACCCTGCGCTCTGGGCCAGCGCAGGTGCCGGTTGTGGGGGAAAATAGCGAATCTCCCAGCTCCTCTTTGTGATCCAGCAGGGAGAGGTGGAAGATTGCTCTTACTCTGAACACCAGGGACTGACCCTGGAATGCTCACTGGGCTGCTGACTTGGACAAAAGGGGGTGAACTAAGCCAGGAAACTCAGGGATACGTGGTTGCGGGTGTGCCAGGGCATTTGCAGAGGAGTGCAGGAGGCAGTGATGCGGGCACTTGTGAAACTTGTGAACTAGGGCACTTGTGAATCTCCCGGCTAGGGCCGGGACAGGTTGGCGCTTGTCTATTTCTCAGAGTAAAATCTGCATCTCTACCTGTCTCAGGGAGCTATTAAATGCCGAGGTCTTAAATGCACAGTGTGAAGGGAGTAGGAGTGGCTCTAGAGCAATAAGCCCATTCTGGCAGGCACTTCCTGCAGACTCTTCCCTAGCCCAGAGCCCCATCCTCCAAAGCTAAAGGACCCACTGCTTGGTTATCCATTTAGTTGTGGGGACGGAGGCAGGCGGGCAGGCAGTTTCTCACCTTGGTAGGCAAGGAAGCGGGAAGAGGCGAGGGCTTCAACAGTGGATGGCCTGTTCCCGATTTCTAGCTATCCTATAGCCATCCTTTTTTGCTTCCGGGTAGCTGTGACATAATCATTAGGGCTAAACTGTGTTGTGTTGTAAAGAGAGTATCCTACACATAGATGTCAATTTCCAGGGCCTAGCAGGGGGTGGGAGAAATCAGCCTATGCTGTATTTTGTTGTTGTTCCCACGGCAAACAAGCCACCTAAAAAGTCGCTGAAATTGGTGAACTCTTTCCTGTGCAACACAAGAAGAGTGTGTGTGTGTGTGTGTGTGTGTGTGTGTGAGAGAGAGAGAGAGAGAGAGAGAGAGAATCTCTTAAATTCTAACAAATAAATCTATAGAAAATCTAAGTTTTGGGTAGAAGTCTGTAAAAATAGAGACATTGAAAAGAATATCTGATCTTTCCGTATTTCTGAATACCAGTGTCCAGAGACAGGAAACTTTTTATCAAGTCTGATTTTATCACAAAGCAACAAAAGGCTGTAAGATTGGTGGTGTAAAGAGATAAATAACTTTCTCTGGAGGCTGCTGGGACAGGAGGCAAGCTGGAGGCTGGTCTCAACTAGATTAATGGCAATTCCGGCTCACATATATGTAGGAACTGTTACATTATATGTTTCTAAGTACTTCCTTTATGTTAACATTTGACCTTCATAACAATCTTATGAGATAGATTCTATTATTACACCCATTTTACAGGTCAGAAAATGGAGATACACAGTGTGAAGAACACAAAATATTTTGGAAGTTCTACTTGGGCATTAATTATTCATAAACGTAAATGAACAATTCTCTTTCATTTTGTTCTTTATCATGGGCAGAGCTGGACAGGTGACTTCTAAGGACCTGGGGCTGACTTCTTATTCTATTACAGACTAATCCTATTCCAAGCAAGCTAAAGACATGATCATGCAGCTGAACTCTCTGAATCTTTGCAGTCTTAGGACTGGATTTTTTCTACATAAGTGACATTTGAGAAAGGAATAGTGTACCTGTGTTCCATGTTAGTTTATCAGCACAAACATGTGGTGAGGACAATCACAGTACACATAACAGCTTGTGGACTTTGTGATTAATGTTTTCTTCTCATAGGGCATTGTCTTTGTTCATTTCTGCAGTGTTTTCAGGCATCTATGTATTAGTTGTTTTTTTCTTTTTGCCTTATCCTATTTTTAGAACCTTAACCCTCCTTTTTTCACTTTTTCATATCCAAAGCAAATATTTCTATAAAAATCAAAGGCTTAGTTACATATTTTATATGTCAAAACAATAGTGTATCAAAATAATTACACAGTTTTAAAAAATGTGCTTCCATGTATCAATTGAAATCATCTTGCAAGCCACTACTGCCCTGATGATGTTCTGTGGGAAGGATAAGAGGTAGAAGTAGGGGAGGGACAAGTGAAAGGAAAGGTGCTTTAAGAGCCAGTCTTTATACTAAGCCCTTTAATGTGAATCTCATTTAATCTTCACATGAGACTCTATTCTATAGGTATTTGTTATCTCTGTTTTACAGACAGGAAATTGAAGAGGTTAAGGAAAGAGCCAAGAGTCACAAAGCTAGTAAGTAACAATGCTGGTATTAGAATCAAATTCATCCTATGCAAAAGCTCCTGCTTGTTGCAGTAAAGACAGCAGTAAAATAAAGACAACCAGAGGGAGGAGAACGAAAACTTAAGGAAACAAGGGTGTTAGAAATGTGTTACATAACACAATATGGTGTGAGAGATAGGAGAAATGGAAAAACAGAATCACTTTCATGTCTCTCTTAGTTCTTCCTTCCACTATGTATGTAATGACCTAATTTCACTCATTCATTCCATAAATAATTATCAAGTGTTACTATCTTCAAAGAACTGTATTAGGGAGTTTCTTTTATTTCTATCTTCCTAGCACCTAGCACAGTGCTGGGCAAATACCAGGTGCTCAAGAAATATTTGTGGAACAATGAATGAGTCTACTGGAGAAAAGAATAGACAAGGAAACCTTTGCAATACAGCATGATTAAAAACCAGAGAAAAGGCTGGGCACCGTGGCTCATGCCTGTAATCCCAGCACTTTGGGAGGCCGAGGAGAGTGCATCACCTGAGGTCAGGAGTTCCAGACCAGCCTGACCAATATGGTGAAACACCATCTCTACTAAAATTACAAAAATTAGCCAGGTGTGGTGACATGCACCCGTAGTCCCAGCTACTCGAGAGGCTGAGGCAGAATTGCTTGAACCCAGGAGGCAGAGGTTGCAGTGAGCCGAGATCATGCTACTGCACTCCAGCCTGGGCGACAGAGCGAGACTCCATCTCAAACAAACAACCAACAAAACAAACAAACAAAAAAAAAAAAAAAAGGAAAAATCAGATTTGAATACTCTACCAGAGAACCTGGCTTAGGAAAGGGGTCAGAGAACATTTCAAGACCAGGTGGTACCTGAGCGAGTTTTGAAGTAGAAATAAAAGTTAGCCAGGCAAAGAATTGGAGAATGTGAGGAAAGGACTCTCAGTGGAGAGACCAGACTGAGAAAGGATAAGGAGGCAGTCACTTCATGAATTTAAGAGTTCAGTACTCTTAGTCAGTAGAGAATGCTTGGGAGGAGGCTGGGGAGGGAGGTGTGGTCAGGGAGGTCCTTGCACATTCTCTCTGCAAGTGTCCCTTAGCTCTGCCCCTCCCCTGAATTTTGAAAGTTACCTGTGCTAACAGAACAAAGTAACTGAACACAGGAATTAGCAATACATTTTATTATTTTATTATGTTCCCATAATAGAAAGCATATAGCTTTTCTGATTGCTTTTAATGTTAGGATTTAAAACCAGTGCTCAAATGAAAAGATAAGACAACAAAGTCTTGTCTTTCCATTTGAGGGAAAACCAAATTATTCTTCTGGTTCTCAAGGGCATATTCTATTTTAGCATAGATAAAATTTACAACAAAATCCAAACAAATGTTCTTCTATGCTTTTATGAGGGGAGAGGTGGAGGGGATTTCTCTTCTGATTTTAGTTTTTAATGGCTATATTTTTCATTTTAGTATATTATAACAGAGTCAGGAAGTACAAATGTATTTTAAAAAGGTGAGGTAGGGAATTGAATGACAGTAACAAATGCTATTCTTTTATCTTTTTAGTAGATGTTTATGCTAGTCAAGATCCTGGGTTTTCATAACAGACTTTGACAACTTTTGTTTTGTAAGGATCTATTATTCCAGGTTTTTATTCCAAGCTCAGAGGTCTGCATACCTCTTTACCATATCCATGCTTGTAAAATACTCTTGGTCATAATGTTATTAGGAAGGGAATTCAATTACTTCTGCCACCCAAAACATTATTTGAAATGTTAACAAATGTCCATATGAAATGTTTTTTGATAGCGTGATTTCCTCTATCGTAACTAAAATAAAGGAAAAAGGAGAGGAGATGGAAAAAAGGACTAAATAATACTCATGCCAGAAGTCCAGCCCAGAGAATGTCATTCCCTGTATATGATTATTTCTTGTTGGCTATTTCCGCCTATTGTTCCCAATAAATCTAATGTGTATTCATCATTGAAATGACTATCATCTCAGTTCCCTTGTTTCCCCTCAATTTTGTCTCTTTTGTTCACTACTGTCACCCTGGTGCCTAACACAGTGCCTGGTATAAACAGACACTGGTACATGTTTGTTGAATGAATGAAGGAAGAAAGAAAACCTGTTTCTTTCTCTGTTTTTTGACAGAAAATATTCTTCAAATAAACACTTTTTTTCATGGACCTACTAAAGGCCTTTGCAAAATGATTTTGTGCATTGTTTATAGTCAATATAAATACTTTTAAATTGTTTACTTAATTTGCATGATTGCACATGATTAACAGTATAAGCTTGGTAGGCAAGGTAATGTGGATATGAATCCTAACGCCATCCTAAAGTTGGGCTTCCTGGGCTCAGATCTTGACTCTATCATCCAACTTCCTGGGTTCCAATTTTGGCTCTCCCACTTGTTACCTGAGTTACCTTGAGCAAGTCAGTCCACTTTATTGCTTCACTCATCTCTGAAATGGGGAAAATAATAGTTCCTACCTCACAGGGATTTTAGGAGGATCAAATTAGTGAATATTTGTAAAACATTTAGAATCATATCCGGCACTTTTTAAAACAGCAGCTGTGGTATAGAATTATTGTGATGATGATACTGCATGGCACATAAACACTCAATAAAATAGGATTGCTACTGTAGATATTATTGCAATTCTTCATTTCTATAATCTGCTATGAGGATTTGGTGCCCTAACAGCCTTTCCATGTTTTGGTCCAGTGAAAGTCTTATTGATTCTACCTTCCCTTTCACTCGTAACTCTTTCTACTCACTCTGTGTTTGTCCTGTCATTTTGCCTTGCGTCATTTGTTCATTTTACACTGCATACTCCTAAGGGCAGGGACTTTGCTCTTTGTTTTGGCATAATTTAATAACACTGGGTACACTCGCGGTACTATAAAAATGTTAAAGAAGAAAAACAAAAAAGATGCAATTTACCAACAGGCAACTTTGGCTTACAGCGGGATGGGTCGCTGTTCTGTCTGCAGTGTTGGTACTCCTGCAGGCCGCCCAGTAGCATCTAGGGGCGTGGCTGGGGGCTCTCCAGTGACCGCACGTCCTGGGCGGCCACTGGGGTGTGCGCAGCGCCTGGAGCATGAGCCGGGTGGTGGCGTGCACGGAGGACCGCGGGAGGCTGCCGCCTCGGGACACCCCACTCACACAGGTTTGCTTGCTGCTTTTGCGTGGCAACTTGGTTAGAGGGACCAGGAGAGTGGGTGAGACGAACGTGGAAGGGGAAAGAGAAAAAGACATATAGTAAAGCACTGAAAAACGAGGTGGGTGGGAGGGATTCATTAAGAAGAGAGGCTGTGGCAGTCCTTGCTTTTAAGAAGCGTTTCGTGCATGCTAGATGGTGCTATTCAGGCTATAGTCTTGTTTCTGGAATTTTTCCAAATGGGAGGAATGTGTTTCATGGATGCAGAATATTCTTTAAAACCATATGACCAAACTGACCTCTATTGTTAAAGTGATCTAACTAAAAGGGTTCGTGTTTCCAACTTTGCTTTGTGAATGCCTGAAAAGCAATCCAAAGGTAGAGAACACTGGGAAACAGAGCTATTTTATTGCAGTCCTGAGAATGCAGTCATGACTGTTTTATTCCTTCTTATCTTTTGAAGCAATACTTTAGTAATTCTTTAGTAACAGTATGCTTTAAAAAAGGTATCTGACACATTTTTGGCATGTGCCACTATGCTATATTTCATTATTCTTTCTGTACAGAGGCTTCTGTAAAGAATATATATATATATATATATATATTTAAACTTTGTATATTAAAGTAATTATAGATTTGCATCCAGTTGCACAGAGAGGCCACCTAAACCTTTCACCTGGTTTCCTCCAGTGGTTACACCTGACACACTTTAGTACAATATTAAACCCAGGAAGCTGACATTTAAACTTTGTATATTAAAGTAATTATAGATTTGCATCCAGTTGCACAGAGAAGCCACCTAAACCTTTCACCTGGTTTCCTCCAGTGGTTACACCTGACACACTTTAGTACAATATTAAACCCAAGAAGCTGACATTTAAACTTTGCATATTAATTATAGATTTGTATCCAGTTGCACAGAGAGGCCACCTAAACCTTTCACCTGGTTTCCTCCAGTGGTTACATCTGACACACTTTAGTACAATATTAAACCCAGGAAGCTGACATTGGCATAATGTGTGTATAGTTTCTATGCCATTTTGCCACGTGTGTAGATTTGTGCAATCTGACCCACTATAGGCCTGTCAAGATGCAGAACTTCCACCTGTATCTTGCACAAGATCTCCCTTGTTCCACCTCTTTATCATTATCTCCACCTGCTCCTCGCTACTCCTGGCAACCACTTGTTTTCCATCTCTATATTTTCATCGTTCTGAAACTGTTATGTAAATGGAATCATACTGCATGTGATCTTTTTGAGACTGAGTTTTTTTCTTTTTACACTCAACTTGATGCTCCTGAGATCCATGCAAGTTGCTGAGTAGATGGATAGTTTGGTCGTTTTTCATGCTAAGTAGTATTCAGTTGTTTGAGTCTATCTAGTGCTGCACATTTTCCTTTGCTTTTTAAATCAGTGAAACTTGGAACTTCAATGGGATTAAGGAGGTACTTGAGGGCACTTGAAGAGGTGAAAAGTATGAGGACAAAATGTGAATATTTTTATTTTCAAAATGACATTTGTTTGTGTTAGGGCAAAAGGATGTATACACCCCATCTTCATTTAAAACACTGGAGGATTGGAAAGGAGAAAAGGAACAGGACAGAAAAAAAGTATGTACTTAGACAATAAGGTATAAAATTTAGTACCTTTTAAAATTTTTACAGTGGTACAGTAATCTGTTACTTTACCTTAGTTAAGACATTTCAGAGTTCTTGAAATGAATCAAAACAATGCCTCTGCAGTCAGAAGTTCCCTGCCAATCTATGCTCAGACACATACTGCCAACTGAGGGATAGTGGCATGGCTGGAAATGACAGTGAGTAGCTCTTGGGTTTGACAGGGGTCACCCAGAGCCAAAACAGCATCTTTAGCCCAAAGGCAACTATCAAGGGCAGATGTTCAGGTTCAGAGACTGTCAGTGTTACACTACTTTGACCTCCGCCTCATCTGCTGCTGGGAGGAGGTCTCCCAGAGGTCCCTTCAAGTCAGGTTTTAAAATGAAATGTTATTCTTTATCTGCATGCTCACAAGCATGAGAAACCTTGAAACTGGAGGCTGTAACTAGCCAAGGGAAATGCATCACTTCTGAATAGTACCTGGAAGACTTAGGCTAAATCCCTCCCCTCAGCCCGTACCCATTGGAGAACTCCTCCCACCTCCAAAGAGAGAAGAGAACAAAATATCCACTACTCTCTGAAAGCATTTGTAAATATCCCTTTGAGGTTTCAGAATTTCACATTCTGGAATTTCAGAGACATATTGTCAATTCACAGAATGAAACAGTCAGTCTGGAGCCGTGACTAGACTTGAGTTTAACTGAATGCACTGCCCTGAGTCTCCGTTTTAATGATTTCTGTTACCAGAAAAATATTCCTTGTCCTAAATCTTGGGAAAGGATGGAGTGTAGCTGGCAATGGTGGTTCCAAAGTCTCAGCATGAAGAAACATCACAGCTAAAATAATTTATAACTCTTTTTATAGGCAGATCTGCCTTTTCTGAGTCTTTTGAAATGGAATAGAATCATTTGTGCTGTCTTTATAATGTAATTTATTTTAAGTAAACATTAGGTATCTCACATTACTTTGCAGGCTGTTCTTCTGGGTCATATCTCCTGTGTGTGTGGGCAGGGCAGATAATTTAATCCTATAATCTTGAGGGAATGAACACTTCTCTGTAAGTCACGAGACCAAACAAAAGACCCACTGAATTTTGCATACCGCTCTTATACTGCTTACTTATTTGACTAATGACGACAGTCATTAGGAAGGTGTGATAAGAAATGTAAATATATTGACTATGATTCTCAACATTGCAGGCATTGTTTTTTACAGGGTGATGGGAGGGTTGTTTTCTAATTTTTTAAAGCTTTTTCTTTGAAGAGAATTAATACAGTTTTTGAAAGAAAAGTAAAATAGAAATGCCTTATGTGCATTGTATAATTACTTTTAAACTATATGTCAAACTGTATATGTTGCATAATTACTTTCAAGCTATTTCATAATATTATCATGGTATCCACATTGAAGAATTAAACCAAATATAATGCTTTCCATTATTCTTTATACCAAAATTCCTTAAAGTTTAAACTTCTTAACCTGGTAATCAAGATCAACCTCAGCCAAACTCTACACAAACATTCTATTTTAGCTGAAGTAGACACTTGTTTGTTGTTTCCAAGGTCAAACTTCTGATCCCATGTCCCCTGCCTGGAATCCACTCTTCTGTCTCTGAAGTCACACCATTCTTCCTACACAAAACCTACTCTATTTGCCCCAGCTCTCCAGTTCAGTTCCACATGTCTTGGAGACAGGGATCCTATCTTATGAATCATGTTCAACATAAAGTAGGTACTCAGTGGTGACGGACTGTCTTAGGAGCTGGGCTCAGAAGTTAGACAGTGAGTTGTGAGTTTTGGCTCATCCATCATGCCAGGACCTTATTAGCTTTGGTCTTTGAGTAAGTTGTCTCTCAACCCTAACTGCTGTCATAAGAAGGGATAGGGTCCCTTTATGCCTATCAACTAGGAAGAGAGAATCTCCAGTTGCCCACCCACTGAGATAGAAACAAACAGAAGGAGTCTTCCCATCTTAGGTCTCATAAAAATATGTATGTTTGGCACAGATTTTATTTTTGGTAAAGTTGCAGGATACAAAATCAACATACAAAATCAGTTAGATTTCTATATGTTGACAATGAACTATTCTGAAAGGAAATTAACAAAACAATCATATTTATAGTAACATCAAAAAGAATAAAATACTTAGGAATGAACGTAATTAAAGAGGTAAAACTCCTATATACTGAAAACTATAAAAGGTCAATGAAAGAAATTAAAGCAGCAAATAAATGGAAACACATCTTGGGTTAATGGAATGGAAGACTTAACATTGTTAAAATGCCCATACTATCCACAGTGAGCTACAAATTCAATGCTGTCCTCATCAAAATCCCAATGGCATTTTTTACAGAAATAGGAAAAATAATCATAAAATTTATATGGAACCATGAAAGACTCAAAATAGCCAAAGTGATTTTATTAAAGAACAAAGCTGGAGCCATCATACTTCCTGATTTCAAAATATATTACAAAGCTATAGTAACTGAAAAAATATGGTACCAAAAAACAAACAAAACAACAAAAGCAGTACGGTATTGGCATAAAGAGAGTGATAGATCAACAGAATGGCATAGAGAGCCCAGAAGTAAGCCCGCACATATATGGTCAACTGATCTTCAAGGGTCCCAAGAACACACAATAGGGAAAAGATAGCCTCTTCAACAAATGGTGATGGGAAAACTGTATATCCACATGCAAAAGAACGAAATTGGACTTTTATCTTATAAACAAACAAAAAAAACTAAAAATGGATTAAAAACTTGAATGTAAGACTTGAAACTGTAAAACTCCTAGGATAAAACATAGGGAAAAATTTTTTAACATTGGTCTTAGCAGTGATTTATTGGATATGACACCAAAAGCACAGGCAACAAAGCAAAAATAGACACAGTACTACATCAAACTAAAAGTCTTCTGCACAGCAAAGGAAATAATCAATAGAATGAAAAGGCAATCTATGGAATGGGAGAAAGTATTTGCAAACCATGTATCTGATGAAATTAATATCCAAAATATATAAGGAACACCTACATAACAAATAACATGATTTAAAAAAGGATCAAAGGACTTGAATAGACATTTATTCAAAAAGACATACGAATGGCCAACAGGTATATGAAAAGATGCTCAACATCAGCAATCATCAGGACATGCAAATTAAAATCACAATGAAATATCACCACACACACATTAGGATGGCTATTATCAAAAACACAAAAGATAACAAATGTTAGCAAGCATATGGAGAAAAGGGAACTCTTGTACACTGTTGATGCAGATATAAATTAGTACAGGCAATATGGAAAACAGTATGGAGGTTCCTAAAAAATTAAAAATAGAACTTCTATATGATCCTACAATCCCACTTTCTGGGTATATATCCAAAGAATTGAAATCAAAATCTCAGAGCGATACCTGCACTCCCATGTTCATTGCTGCGCTATTCACAATAGCCAAGTTATGGAAACAACCCAAATGTCCATTGACAGATGAATAGATAAAGAAAATGTGGTATATACATAAAATGAAATATTACTCAGCCTTGATAAAGAAGGAAATCCTGCTATTTGTGACAACATGGATGAACCTGGAGAACAATATGCTAAGTGAAATAAGCCAGTCACAGAAGGACAAATCCTGCATGACTCCACTTATATGAAGTAGCTAGAGTAGTCAAACTCAGAAGCAGAGAATAGAATGGTGGTTACCAGGGGCTGGAAGAAGTGGGGAATGGAGAGTTGCTGTTAAATTGGCATAAAGTTTTAGTTATGCAAGATGAGTTAGTTCTAGAGATCTGCTATATAGCATAATGCCTATCATTAGGCACTATAGTGTTGTTAATAGGGTAGATTTCATAAGTGTTCTTATCACAAACAAAACTAAACAAAATGACACAAAGAAACTTTTGAAAGTGAAGGATATATCTATTACATTGATCATGGTGACAGTTTCACAAGTGTATAGACATGTCCAGACTCATCGTTGTATACATTATGTATGATTTGTTGTATATCAGTCATACCTCAATAAAGCTGTTAAAACAACACAGTGAGGCCCACTTTAAAATCAAAATTTTGTTGCACACAATTCAACTCTTCAATGTTTCAGAGTGCCTCGGAGTCATCATTATAAATTTCATCTATAATGGCACAACTCAAGAGTGCTAGTTAATTAATACTTCTGGTTGACTGAAGGAATTTGTAGTGTCTTCTTTCTTCTTTCAAACTTTTGAGGGAACTATCAAGAAAACTATGTGTAGTAGTTCCAAACTAGGAAATTTGAACAAATCTTTTCAATTGGGAAATTTTTCAGCATTCCCAAGTACAGAGAATAGTGTAATGAATCTCCAGCTCCACTTGGTTTCAACAATAATCAATACTTGTCTGTTGTAGTTTATCTATACTCACATCTTTTCTCCTCTGCTACCCCACCACAATCATTACTAAATTATTTCCAAGCCGATCTTACTCATCATATAATCTGATTCATGAATGATCACTATGTATCTCAAAATGATAAGAACTCTTTAAGAATAACTAAAATATCATCACATCTTAAAGATAACCAACATTTATTTTCTTATTTTAATTTTTAATTGGTATTTAATAATTGGTACAGAGTGATATATTGATATATATAATGTGTAATGATCAAATCTGGGTAATTAGCATATTCATCAAACCAACATTTTCTTAATATTATCAATTATTCATGCAGTGTTCATTTATTTCTCATATTCTCTCTCTCTCTCTCTCTCCCTCCCTCTCTCTCCCTCCCCTTTGTTAGTTTGAATCAGAATCCAGCGTTCTCACTCTCATTGGTTGATAAGTCTCTTAAGTCTCTTTCAGTCCTCAGAGTTAATAACTTCTCATGTCTTATTTCCACATCTTACGATTTATTTGATGATGAAATCTAGCTATTTCTCTTACAGAATTACCCATATTCTGAATTGTGTTGATTTACATGACTTTTAAAATGTCATTCTCAAACTCCAAAATTCTGCCTTCTTCAATCCAACCTTCATAATATTGATTCCCTTTTTATTTTAATTGCAACTTGTCATTTCTTCTTCTGTTGCCCTGAGGATCCTCCAGGCTACATGTTGCCTAATTTTGATCAATTCCACTTTAATACCCATGATTTACCTAACATTTCTTCCTGAAAGAACTTAGCCTGTCTGAAGTGTCCTTTCAATCAGGTTTCAAAATGTGTACTGGTCTACTCACCCAGAGGCACTTGCTCAACTTTCTGTAAGATTGCAAGATATAACCAGTAAACACTAAGTGTTGTTTTGATTTTTAAAATTGTCCCACATGGCTACATTTTAAAAGAATTTTTCTATTACTGATATACATAGAAATATTTATTATGCAATTTTGTATCCGGGATTTACCTTAAAATAATGGGAGAGGGGGCACAGTGGTTTAGATGCAATGATTGGCCACGGTTGAAATTGGATAATGCCAGCTGAGGGTTCCTTATATTATTCCATCTATTTATGTTTAATTTAAATTTTTTCATAATAAAGAAGTAAAAATGAATTGTACTATATTACCAAAACTAAATAATCAGATCTTTCATTTTGGGGTCTAGATTATAATACTTTTGCCAAGGATCATGAAAAATCATGTTTAAGGAACAATTTACTTGCTTTTCTCATTCTGCAAATCTGATTTAGCTAAAATAATCAGCATATAAATAATATTTAAATAAAATAGGGAACTGGTTTGGAATGAATGAAAATATGACTCGTATAGAGGTAGTTAATAGGTTTTGTCTAAGCTGCTTCTCTTAAGACTCTAGTGTGGCAGAACTCACTGACATGCCCCTGTAACCTACCAATAGTTTACAGAATACTCCCAGAAGATGAGTGACAGCAAGACACAGACCATTGGATTATCTCATAAGAAACAAATGCTAGCATGGATTATGAAGGTCACACTTACATGCTCTCCCTACTACAATGACAGATGAACACGCAGGTCTTATTTTCCCAAGACAAACGTCAAAAGCAAACTTTTACAAAAACCTATCATCTTCTCACTTTAGTATTATTTCTCTTTATTCTATTCAACTCTTGAAAAAATAAGCAAATTTAACATTTTATGTTTACACTATTCACCTATACTAGAAAATATTTTTAAAGAACATATAACCTTTATTAATAATAATTTTCTATTACTTTATTAGTATATCTAAGTAATTTTACCAATAGGAATTAATTTTAACTGCAGTCAGCTATGCAAAAATCATAGTATGAATTTGCTTCAATGTATCTTTTATGAAGTTGCATGAATTTATCATATATGCAAATCCCAGTCAGTCTGATTGAGAATAATTAAGAGAAAAAGAGTAAGACCCAGGGGCTCACTGATAGAAAGGGAATATAAATGGAAGCACAGTGAGAGGAGATCCTTTTGTCTAAAGGCTTAGAAGACATAAAAGGCTCCTAGGGCTTCAGGTAAGGCCTTAGAACTGGGTTTTGGTTTGAGGGGAGGGAGCAACAATAAGTGCAAGAAGGGTTGGCAATTTGTACCTTGTGATATCGTCTTCGTGCACCAGGTTAAAAACCTCTGCTTTGAGAGGCAGAGGAACAAGCTTGAGAAATATCTACTCATCTAGACCTAGTAGGTCAATTAAAGTTATCAGAAGTTTCTCCCTGTCAAGCATCTAAGTGAGTCCTGTTCCTGAACCAACACTGGGAGTTAGCAAGCAGGAGACAATTCCTCTAATCCATAAAATCAAAAAGGCATTGGATGTCTTGATAGAAAAAGGCCAAACATTTCCCCTGGTATGTGTTTATCTACAACAAAGTAGTATGAGTTTGCCGTTGTTGGAACTCTTGTACAGAACCACTCTAGAAACTTTTTTAGTGAGCAAAAGGTGGGAACTCAAAATTTAATTGTATTTATTATTGCCACTGAAAACTATGTAAAAATATCATTGGTGATTTTTTTTTTTTTACTTTTATTTGTGTGAAGATGTTTTACAGATATACACAAGCCTGGCCCCAACTGCGTAAACCATATCTTCCCCTTAAGCTATTAAGCTACTCAACCTGAAATTTTCCGATCATGGAGTTTTCAGGAATTTGATTCCCTCAACTGGGTAAGAGGTTATTCTATGCCAAGATCTCCCAATACCTCTGAGCTGTTACTTCCTACATAGTTACTTTCTGAATTTTTTCATCAGAATTGAAATTAAAAGCCTATTTGGTGCCCCTTTGTAATTCTCTCAGTAAGACTAATATATATGCATGTATTTCTGAGTTTCTACCATTATAAATATTTTGTTTTGCAAAAAAATTTAGAAAACGGTTCAATAGCCATGTGAATACATTTTTATTACTACTTTATTCTCCACTAGAATTAACTGAGCAAAAATAAATGAGTGCAAACCTTTTAAATAGAGAAAGTGGGGAAACAGTCAAGTGTGGTAGGCTTCAAATTCCCCATAGGGTTTAGGCCACCAAATATGCTGATTGAGGCCGAAAGAAGGCCTAATC
The DNA here is from genome assembly GCF_028878055.3 of Symphalangus syndactylus. Taxonomy (NCBI): domain Eukaryota; kingdom Metazoa; phylum Chordata; class Mammalia; order Primates; family Hylobatidae; genus Symphalangus; species Symphalangus syndactylus. The sequence goes on along the minus strand of NC_072439.2, from coordinate 47,908,295 downwards.
AGCTGCCCATATTTTTATTTCTATAAAAGTTGAAGCAACGTTTTATGCATATACTTTAGAAATAGGTATAGAATGCTTTTTGTTTGTCTGTTTTTTAAAGTTTTTTGAGGTTCACTTTCCACAAATTATACTTCAGACATACAGAAAGTGTCAGGCAAAAGAAAATAAAGACATTATATTTATGTATTATGCTTTTTCTAAAGTGATAGTCATGACCCCAAATTCTTACATGTATGGTTTTGTGTTTTTTTGCCAGAGTCAATATTATGCATCCAAATATTACCCTTTAAGATTCCTTTTGTAAAGTAATAATAATAAGTAACTTAGAAATTTTCTAAGGGTTTAGAAGTATTCTGTGGTCTGATATTAAAATATTGCTGCTATACATATTTCCATTTTGCGGAATATCTCATTGGTACCTATCATTAACATATTTTTGTATGTTTCTTTAAAAGAAAAAGTTTTCTTTATCTGAGAAACACATATATTCTTTGTGTTGCAGATGTTGCTATGGCAAGTCCATATATTTTATTAAATATCAGACTACAGTTAACAGATGTTGCAGCAGTGCTGGAGGAATTAAGACCATGTCAGCATTTCTCTTTAAATATATATTTTTTTCAGGGCTTTCTATGTGTGAAACGTTAACTCCTTAACAAGTTAACACAAGACAAGGAATGCTAATGCCCAAGTGGCTGGATATTTTAAGCGACCTACTAAAGAAAGCCATCTCTCCTGGGGACCTGTTAATATTATTAATAACAAAAGTTGGGAACCATTCTTGAAATGTTTGCCTGGAGGCCTACGAATTAAATTTGTCATCTGATTTTTAGCCAAGAAATACAGAATTAAATTTTTGAATTGGAGTTTAGTTATTTAATATTTGATCATTATTCTGAATTCAAAATAATCTGCTGCTTATGAATAGATTCCCTTAAAATATTGTGTGCCTAGGCTATTTTATGGAGTCCACTGATTTAAAAATATACAGCCAACAACAACAGCAACTAATATTTATTTAGCTCTTACTCTATCCCAGGCCATGTTCTAAGGTTGTAAATTATCTCATTGAAGGAAAGTAAATAAACTGGACACATGGCTTCTTTACTAAGTTAGTGCTCTGTGCAAAAATAAAAAAGGAAGAAAGGGAAGGATGGAAGAGAGGAAGGGAGGAGTTGAATAACAAGCAAAAAGTGGTCTTAATTTACCAGTCTACTCAAGAGATAAAAGGAAGGCCATCTCAATATGATTCATATTCTGTGTGTGTGTGTGTGTGTGTGTGTGTGTGTGTGTGTGTGTGTGTGTATCCTTTAGCCATTTATAATCCTTGAAAAGTCATTTTGCCCAAAAATCTAGTTAATACAGTATACTATCTCATATACATCTTCTATTCAATTATCCTCAAATAATTTTAGCAGCCATAACATAGAATAACTGTGATTACATGAGATAAAGCAAAGCTTTGGAAGAAAATTGTTTCTTAAGCATTTTAGGTGAAAACTCGTGCCACAAAGCCATGGTACGTGATCTATTTCTGCACACTGAAATGAATAAAACTCCTCGTTTCCAAATCTCAAAGAATGAGTGAAACTGGACCTACTAAAGTATTTGACACCACAGCCTTTTAGTCTTCAACTCAAATTCTAAGCAATCTTAGCCAGGTTAACCTCAAATTAATGAGAAGTAGCATGTATGCATGCTTGCAAGACTGCCTTGAATTTAAGAGATGTAAAGATGGGAGATTCTCATGTATCTTGTCCCAAGACAAGCATGTTGTCTTATTTGATCAAGAAACTGCCTCAGAGTCATCCATTCTTGCTGCCAGCTAATCCATGCACTGATTCATAATGATTAAAAGCATGTTATATTTGATTCTACTGAATGTGATTAGACCAAAACTGTGTGGCTGTTTTGGCAATTAGTACTAAAATGCTCAGCAACATCAAACGATACAGTGTAAGTGAAATGTAGGTCACTTACTTTGGCATTTGGAAAGCGTGTCATGGTACATCTTTGGGTCTTCATGTTTTATCAATCTTACAAAAAAGATTAACCCAAAGCAAAGCCAACCAACCCCCCAAATCTGCCAGTACACTTGCATGTTTAAACACTGGTGCTGATGACAGGTTCAGAGGTAAATATGTACCATGGGGCTGTTCAGCTTCACAGGTTGGTTAATATTAAACAAACACATATTACAAACTGTGCCTTCTTATGAGGTTGTTTTCTGAGATTCCAGGGGTCAGGGTCAAAACCTCACATTTTTCACCTTTTCTCCAGTGCTAACCAATAGTATAACAAGTGAAATAATAGTCTAATACACAGTAACAATACACTTTCAAAGCGAAAAGTGTTGAAGCTAATTTAATTCTATAATCTATTTTGCTAATGTCATTTCACTTTTATAAAAAAGAACAATAGAAATACCTTGTATGTTTATAATGCTGTATATCCAATACCTCATTTAACCCTCACAATAACCTTGTCTAAGTTTTCATTAGACCCAGTATTAAAGAGAAAACTGAGTTCCGGAATATTTGCATGACTTTACTTATTCAAAAAAGACTTATTAAATAGGTATCATATTAGGTATTGAAGTCGGAGACAATTCTTTAAATATGCATATATAACAAATGCTCACAAATGTTCACTATGTGCCAGATGCTCTTCTCAATGTTCTACAAATATTAACTTACTTAATCCTCATAACAGCAGTGTGAGGTAGGCACTATTATTATCTCCTTCTTGTAGATGCAGAAACTGAGGCACAGAAATGGCAAATAACTTGCCCAAAGTCAGACAGGATAAAAGACAGAAGTCGGATTTAAGTCTAGGCAGTGGAGCTCCAGAATCTACTATTTGACTCTGTGCTGTGCTGAATAAGACACAGTGTCTGTGTTTGAAGACTTCAGAGTCTAGAAGGGCAGACATGTAAACAAACATGTTACAGTGCAACCCTTAAGCTCAACAGTGAGGCTTGCAAGAGGCACAGACAGCACAAAGGAGGAAGGGGTTAACTTGACTTATCTAAGGTCTCTCAGCTCCTAGGCAGCAGAGTGGGGATTAGATCCGAATCGTTGAGTTTGAACTCCAGAGTCAACGGGTTCTCCATTTCACTGGGCGGATCCATATTTGAGAAAAAGAGTTTGGAATTACAGTGAGAAAACAATAACAAACTTAGAGGAACATAGCATCTGAACACAGGATGAAAGCTGAGCTCATCTGAACAGAAAATAAAGGACTGTGCTTTGTAATAAATATAAATACAGACATAGATATAGGTATGCAGATTTCTTTGTTTATATAACATATAATTAATAAATTCATGTACATATGTATATGTCAACAGAACTCTTGTGAATATCAGCTCAGCTGTAAAGCTCCCTGGTTATCTTAAGGCTTATGGTCAGTCAGAATAAAACAGGGCCAATGTGAGGAAGCAGAAGGAAAGCCAAAAGACACGGAGACACTGATGTCAACCATTCTGGGTGCATAATAGATATTCAAAGATTACTCACTGAAGGAATAATTGGTTAATTGACTAATTGATTAAAAACAAGAAAGGGAATTTAAAAAAATACTAAAGACAGCTCATTCCAATTTACATTTGGTGAAAATTTTGCTGAGGAGAATTAGTGAAATTGAAACATTCAGAATTGAGATTTCATATCAACATGTCAGAATTTTATGCCCAACATTTCTTTTGGAAGACCACTTTGATATTTCTCTGACCCCTTTTTAAGTGTAATTACTACTTATTGACATTGCTAAGGTTTTTAATCCAAACAATGGCAAAAAAGAGTTCCACAGGGAGAAAGAAATTTGGCTAGTTTGAACTCCAGTCATGTTTATAGTTTATTTTAGGTTTGTAAAATTCCTTGTTTTAATTTACTAAAATAAAAGAATGTGTACATTTTATCTGCTGCCACCAATAGTTCTGTTGCCACCCTAGGAACTATATACTATTTTATAAATGAGAAAAAAGCTTATAGAGTTTACCTAGTTGTTGATAGCACAGCTAGTAATTAATGGAGTCAGAATTAGAACCCAGATCTTCTGAATCAAAGTCCAGCACTGAGTGTTAGCATAACAGAAGAGAACATGTTCAGACATTCAGACCAATAGGGTGTCAGAAGACTTCTCATGTAGATATAAAGGGATAAACAGACAGTTTCAAGACAAAAACAGTGAAGCTCCTCTCAGGATTCCTTAGAAAAAGCTAATGCTAAAAGTCTTAAGCAAACATCAAAGGAAACGCCATCAGCCTTTAATTCAAAGAGAAAGAAAAGATGCAAGCAAAACTATTTAAGTCAATATGATTATCTTATTCGCATGTAAAAATCAGATCACTCATCCAAATAAGCACATATCGGTCTTTCAACTGTTACTTATAACACTATACTAGACCCTATTAAGAAATAATTAAGGAATATAAATGCTTGCAAATTAAGATACTAATTAATATTACTGGAAAATTGCTCATATATAATTAACTTAAGCATTGATCTTCACTTAGGTGGATTTTAAAATAATTAAGACAAGTTGAAATACGTTGAAATTTAGAGTCTAACTTAAAAAATCAACTTCAAATATCTAGGAAGGAAGAGTCAGGATTTCTATAGCTAAATATTCAACTCCTGTAAGACTTGGAATTAGCTTTTTTTTTGACATAGTTTACATCAGTTGAAGCAAAATACTTCATGAACCTAAGCTTTTCTGTTCTTAGCCTAATGCAATAATCCTGATGGTCCAAACACAAAGCAGAGGACCAGGTCCACATAAACACTCTCTCTAGGGATGCAATGTAAGAAGGATTGCCTCGTGCTACCCAGGTGGTTTTTACTGTTTGCAGTAACCTTTATTACCACAATTTCTAACAAAACACATTTTCTTCACATATCTGAAATCTCAAGCTCTATGTGGAACTGCTGAGCTGGACTTTTTTAATGAACCCATATGAATTAAACATAATAAAGAAAAGACCTGGTATCCACAGCCCTCTGTGATCCCTGCACTGACCTTTCCAGTGGTGTTTTCCATTCTTTCAGAAACACCCAGCTGCCAGGAACTGCTTCTTGCCTCCTTGCCTTTGCTTGTGCTATCTGCTCTGCCTGCAGTCTGCTCCCCATCGCATTTCTCCTGCCAACTTCTATTTGTTCTTTTGGCTTTAGCCCAGCTGTTACTTCTTCCAGAAGCTTCTCTGCCCCTTTCAAGCTGAGTTGGGTGCCACACTTCTCCTGCCCCTCAGATGTCATGGGCATTTTGTGCATCCTGTTACATCATCATGACCTACATATGCAATGAATTCACTTGAAAGACTAGGTCTTGAGAGGAGGGATTGGGTCTTTTATTTTTTAATTGTCTCTTTGCCTTAGCCCCTAGCATAAAATCTGGCGCATGTAGGTGTTCAGTAATATTTGCTGAATGAATGAGATGATTCTTTATTCTGCCATAATAGAAACTGATTATCTCACAGCATTGTAAAAAATATTATATGCCCATTTTCCTCAACAATATTTTGAGATCTATTTAGAATATCTCTTGCAGATGGGGAAAAAACAATCATTTTTTTCTCATTCTTTCAGAACAAACTGGAGATGTATAATTTTATCTAGATTCTAAATAGCTCATAAATGCCCATTCAGAATCAAAGATTTTTTAAGGGAGTTGATTGTTTGCTGGTTAAGTATCCCAAACTAGAGATTTAGCTAGTGGCTAATGCCCAGGATTATTGTTGAAAAACCTAAGACAGGAACTCTTTGTTTTGTTGCTTTTGTTTCTAATTACGTTTATTCTTTTTTGATAATAAAAGTAATCTGTATTTTTTAAAGGTTAGCCGGCAAATATAAATAAAATAAACACTATCTACATTTCCACATTCTGGAAATAACCACGATTAACATTTTGACATACATGATTTCTCTTTGCATATATTTTTATATGTTTTGTATATAATTTTTATTTTATTTTATTTTATTTATTTGTTTATATGATACTTTAAGTTTTGGGGTACATGTGGAGAATGTGCAGTTTTGTTACATAGGTATACACATGCCATGATGGTTTGCTGCACTCATCAACCTGTCACCTACATTAGGTATTTTTCCTAATGTAATTATCCCTCCCCTAACCCCCTACCCCCCGAAGGCCCCGGTGTGTGATGTTGCCCTCCCTATGCCCACGTCTTCTCATTGTTCAACTCCCACTTATGAGTGAGAACAACGTAATCTTTGAAACAACATAGGGACCTTATTATTATTAGATTTTCTATCTCACCATTTGTAACTTATTTTAATTATAATTGCCCTATGTCCTTATTTCCTTGAACACAGCATTTGTAATTACTGCTTTATATTGAAGTAAGGCAGCTGTCTCTAAAGCAACTAATGGGTCCTTGCATATAGCATGAATATTAACCGTTTCAGAATTGGCTCTGAGGATAAGAAGGAACATTTTAATATATAGCAGAACCCATCAACTGAATAATTATTAGAATGTCTCTTGCTGCAACCTCATACATGAATAAGTTTTAAAGAAAGATTTTGAATGCACAAATTGAATCAGTGCCTTTAATAAAGATTTTCATTCATTCAGTGTTTATATGGTACCTATTATGCGTGAGGCATAGTCTAATATTAATCAAGGTAAACAGAAAAGGAGATTACTTATAATTAATGCAAATTGGCCATCTAAACATACTTGAATCCATCCCCAAACCTAAATATACCATCTGCCCAAAGTCTGCCCTTTGCTGCTGTCCCACCGAATGAAGTCAAAACATTTACTTTTCTGAATAGAAATTGCATTCTATTCTGAATTTATTTTTCCTATATTTAAAGAAAGACTGGTGCTACCAATTTTATACCCAGCCTTCCAAGAATTATAATTCCTAACTAAAGCAACCATAAAGTACAAAAAGCTCAGTTAATGTCCCATGCTGGGCCCTGCAAACTCTTGTGGTGAAGAATGGGTGCATTAGGCAACAAGTGTCCCTGTGAAGGGCTCTGACTACACCATGGCCCTACCTGGGAGCTGCTTGGAGTCCAGCAGTAGAAATAAGCTTTTAAGGCAGAAGCCTGCCCTCTTCTCTACTGAGGAGACCTGACTCGGAAATCCTCCCGAGTTCATTAAAAAGTGAATTAGGAAATGTCAATGACACTATTATTTCTCTCTCTCTGCTCAGATTCCTTTGAAAGACATTTTCTAGTGAACATGCATTTCTTATTTCTAACATTCTGGATAGGATAGTAAAAAGGCCAGCCTGAACATATCTTTATGTTCTTTGAAGCATATGTTAGCATTATCACCTGATTCTTTGAAGCATATGTTAGCATTATCACCATTTAGGAGGGCCCCCTTGCTTTTAAAGTCTAGCCACACAGCATATTGGGTCACAGCTTAAACTACCGAAAGTCCAAATTTAAGCATGATGATAACAGGTTTACAAAGTCCAATCACTAACGAAATTACAAAATCAAAATGCATCAAAATTGTTCTGGTAGGGACAGGCAGGAACACGAAAGAGAGTAATGGAAATTAATATGCTGTGATCTAAGAAGAATGTAATTTTTTAAACTATCAATTGCTATGAACTAGAGAGTCAACCCAGCCCAGCACTGCCATAATATGTATTCCATATGAAGAACTTACGTTAACAAGGTGAGTCAGTTTTCAGGAAGTATTGTTATACTTATAATTATACATCTCTTAGCATTGCTGTTTTCTCAAGCAGGCATTTTAAAGGCTAGAAATTATTCTTTAAAGCAAGCTTCTAAAAGTTCTAATTTAACGTTTAGAATTTCAGTACATTATTTAAGTTGTAATCACCCATAAGTCCTATAGACTTTGTTACATTATATTTCTGCTTAGGTGGAAGCCTGAAATAAACTTGTGATGCTTTTCACTGCATCATTTCAGTGTGAGATCAATAAATGAAATGGATCAGAAGGATCTTTTTCTTTTTTTTTTTTTTGAGATGGAGTCTCACTCTGTCGCCCGGGCTGGAGTGCAGTGGCGCGATCTCGGCTCACTGCAAGCTCCGCCTCCCGGGTTCACGCCATTCTCCTGCCTCAGCCTCCCAAGTAGCTGGGACTACAGTTGCCCGCCACCACGCCTGGCTAATTTTTTTGTATTTTTAGTAGAGACGGGGTTTCACCGTGTTAGCCAGGATGGTCTCGATCTCCTGACCTCATGATCCACCCACCTCGGCCTCCCAAAGTGCTGGGATCACAGGCGTGAGCCACTGCGCCCGGCCCAGAAGGATCTTTTTCAAAGGTGAAAGGCAGAGGCAAAATATAGACATCATGGGCTGTTGTCTAACCAGATTTTTTTTTAATTTAATTTTCTTGTTTTGTCAGTGGAGGCTAAAAGCAATTTTCTATTTAGGTCTGTGGCAAAGTCAATAAATTTGTCAACCTGAACCAAACTTGTTTGCTAATTTTGCAACATAGTAGTTGACTATTCAAACATTTCCAAAATGCTCCATTATATAACTGTAAAGGTGGGTTAGGTTGAGTTGAAGAGAGGGGCATGCGATCAACTGAGCCATTTCCTCAAAACTCGTGGGTCGTTGCATTTCACTTGGTGGGGTTTCTTTTTTTTTTTTTTTTTTTTTTTATTATACTTTAGGGTTTTAGGGTACATGTGCACAATGTGCAGGTTTGTTACATATGTATCCATGTGCCATGTTGATTTCCTGTACCCATTAACTCGTCATTTAGCATTAGGTGTATCTCCTAATGCTGTCCCTCCCCCCTCCCCCCACCCCACAACAGTCCCCGGAGTGTGATGTTCCCCTTCCTGTGTCCATGTATTCTCATTGTTCAATTCCCACCTATGAGTGAGAACGTGCGGTGTTTGGTTTTTTGTCCTTGCGATAGTTTACTGAGAATGATGTTTTCCAGTTTCATCCATGTCCCTACAAAGGACACGAACTCATCATTTTTTATGGCTGCATAGTATTCCATGGTGTATATGTGCCACATTTTCTTAATCCAGTCTATCGTTGTTGGACATTTGGGTTGGTTCCAACTCTTTGCTATTGTGAATAGTGCCGCAATAAACATAGGTGTGCATGTGTCTTTATAGCAGCATGATTTATAGTCCTTTGGGTATATACCCAGTAATGGGATGGCTGGGTCAAATGGTATTTCTAGTTCGAGATCCCTGAGGAATCGCCACACTGACTTCCACAATGGTTGAACTAGTTTACAGTCCCACCAACAATGTAAAAGTGTTCCTATTTCTCCACATCCTTAGAATGGAAAGTCAGAGCCTCTCCCAGGGGCCTGGGCTGAAAGCTCTTTGGGGCTTCATATTTGGGAGGGTCTCAAATTTAGATTTTTTGAAGATATCATCAAATGATCCTAATCATGTAGTCATTTGTATTGTATGTGTGTTAAGATATTGTTTTGTTAAATAGGAATATTGAAAATGCACTACATTTTAGTAATCCCATTTTGGATTAAAACAATGTAAAGATATATATGTAAATTTGGTGTCTTAAAAAAATAGAAGTGGCTCAAGCTTCCACGGAAGTCTGAGAGGCTTTGCCAAAGCAAATTAGAAAATTATTAATCTTTACTTCTCTGTTTGCAATTAATTTGATATGTGGCTTTTTGGGGGGTAACATTTAATTATCTCTTCTTTTATTTCCAATTTTTTATTTTGTAAGTTGAGGTTAATAATTACAGAACCATGTAAAGAGATGCCTATAGTGTACCTAAGTTTTCATTACTTTACAAGGGATACAAATAATATGACAGCTTGGGTATAGAAGTGCTTGACTCCCCTTTATCATGGCAGAGAATTCTGCTATTTGAATACTTTAGAAAGATTTCTGTAACATTTTTCTATGGATTTTCTCTATTTTTCTTATTTTGCAAGTATCTATATTAAAAGAGAAATAAAATGAAGAATTTGAAGTGCCAAAACAATGGCATCAAAAAAGATCACAAATTCTCTTTAACACTGTAAGTCTGAAAACCAAAAGGCAGACGGCAAATCTATATTAAAAACAAATAATCAAAATATTGTTTCTTTCTGCAGTCTTGCTAGTATTTCCACTTTTTAGGAAAGACCTGGGAGGTCAGATAGACATTTAACTATGATGTGATAAAAAAATCAATTAGATTTTGAGTTTATGAATCTATAGTAAAAGGTAACTTCTTGGAGAATAAGGTATCATAAATACAATGTGGTATAGAAAAGTTAACAAGAAATGGAAGCAAGAAAAAAGGGAGATGACTTAAAGGGAAATTGAAGTGAGAGCAAAGAAAAGCAATGAATACAGAAACAAAGGCATTACAAAAGTATTAAAAAATACATAATTTGTTTCTTAGTCATTATTGTTTCTAAATGTCTCCTTCCAATTTGGCTACAACCAAATTTTATTTTCAAATATCATTTTGTCCTATGACTAAAATTAGAAATTTGGGTATAGTCATGGTGAGAACAACAGGTTATCTCTCCTAGTGTCATTGCAAAATACCATGATGGTCTAAGATTTTTTTTTTTAATTGTTGACTAATTTTAACTTGATCCCGCTGGAACTTTCTCTTTAAGGTCATTGTTGGAGGTAGAAATTTTAAACCATATAATCAATGATTTTAAATATGTATAAGAAAATTTCTTATTCAATGTACAGGTATAATCTGAATCACTGTATTTTGAGCCAACATTCTTGTATTTTCAATAGATAACATTACATTGGGATGTACATTCTAAGACCTTCTCTATACTGTTTGAAGATGATAGTCATAGATTGATGAAACGGGTGCTGAAATGGATGAATTATCACCATACGTTCTCTTTCTCTATGTAAGGAAAATGAAGATTTTATTGCTAGTTCTTGTTTTTCATAAAATGATCACTTAAAATTCATAGCATTGTGAGCTAGTGAAAGTGATAACAAGAAATAAGAATACAAGAAAAAGAGTCAAATTACCATTGGTTCCAATTTAAATTTTGTCTGTCTACCTTTCCTTCTGCCATTATTCTCAGATAGGCAAACATCACCAAACCCAAACTATCAGTCAACCTTCCTACTGGCCTCCCTGTACCCACCTCCACCTCCACCACTACCTCCACCCCATCATCTCTCCTACATTTTTACTATGCTGATTTTCTTACTTTCTTCAGAAGCTTTCAAAAGATCTTCATCACTAAAAATCTGAGTTCCCTAGACTTAACACCTTTTGCAGTCTGTACTATTCCATTCTGTTCTCCTATTTTGCTCCAGAAGGTCTCTACTGGAGCCAGAATGATTCTCACTGTTGCCAGAATATACTTCTGGCATTTTAATTTTTAGCTTTTAATTTTAATCCAACATGCTAATTTACTGTAACTACTTAGTATACTTGAAGATCAGAATTACAAGGGTATTTTTCATCTAGGATGTCTTTCCTTTTCCTCTCCACCTACTAGAATCTCACATGGACTTTTTTAATAGCCGCCTCAAGGTCTGTGGGCTCTCTGAAATCTTGAATGTCCTCAGTCCCTAGGGACTCCTTATTTCCCGGAGTCCTGGAGCACGCTGTGCAGTTCTGCTGACACTAATTAGGTTCTAGTCTGGGAAGCCAAGTCTCCCTTTATGTGGATGTGTCTTACCCCCAGCCCCTACCCCTATAGACACACAGACCAAATCTCATATATCTATTCATGGTGGCACATATTTTAATTTCTTATGTGAAGGTCAAGTTAAAGTGTTTGTCATCTCATTCCCAGACTTGATTCATTATTCACTACTTACATATTTTTCATTTTATTCATTTTTAAGTTCTGCCCATATTCTGATGATTAGCTCTTTCTACTATGATACATGAAACGAGCATGAGCCTAATTGAATCTGTTGCATGTGCCATGCATTAAAATTCAAAACAGCACAAGTCTATTAGCAAATGCGCATGAGATTACATTGTGGTATTATTTTAATAAATATTCAGAACATTAAATTATAATGCTTAAGTCTGTGTTTTGCTTATGAAAGAAAAGTTATTGTGAGTTTTGTTGAGAGCAGACCATATATTTCTTCATTAATTTTGGCCACATCTGAAAATGTCAAATGATCTAGGGAAAAAAACAGTCAAACAATGAACCAGATACTTCATTGTTTTAATTTATTAACTTTTGTCAAATTAGTTTTCATGTGTATATATTTGATTTTTAAGTCAGTGTTAGAAAAGTTTTGTAATAAGAATTTTGCTATGTAGAGTAGTTTTAAAAGAAACATGATTAAACTCTTCAATAGAAGTCTCTTATGTGTGCTTTTAATTTTTATCCAATGCTAATTTACTATAATTATTTACTATACTTGAAGATCAGAATTACAACAAAGCCAAAGCTTACAATTTTAGGAAGAGTAAAACTTTAATGATCTATACATTTATCTCCACCCTATTTTATATGATATTATAATTTAATATCAAATTAACATATTGGAGTGCATTCATTCTTGTTTGATTGACCCACTATTAAATGAAATTTTGCCAGAATAGATTTGATTTTCTAATAATTATTGCAATTTTTTGCATGGTTAATCTTATATTTATCTGGTAACTTTGCAAACAGAAAGAAATCTTAAATTGGAAGCATCACTGTTAAATGATGAAAATAGAAATTTTAAAAGGAATTTTTTTGAGATTTCCCTACCATTAAAATTAGTAAATTTGTTATTATCATTGTTCTCCTAGACCGTAATACTTCTCGTCGGATAAAAGACAAAACTATGGGGTAACTCTAAAAAATAGACAATGAGCTAAGAGACAAGTAAAAGTAAGTTTGCCATACTTACTTTTATGGTTAATAGACCAAACAGGCACATTTGGAAAGGAAAAAAAATAGTTAACTACACATTTTGTTTAATGTTTAATGTCTTGCATCAACTTAAGAATGTCTTACTCGAGGAGCAATGTTTAGTTTTCTTTTATAGAAATAGGAATTGACACATCTTTTGTAATCTAGCATTGCCTCTGATTGGTTATTAGATTGTTCATTCATGTCATAAATACTTAAAAGGCAAAGAACCCTCAATTCTTGATTCGTTTGTGATTCGTTTTTCTTGCCTACTTTCAGAGTAGTGTCTAGTTGATACATTTTAATAGCAGAGTAAATAAATGATTTGCCAACATATAAAATATGGTAGAGTTAAAAACTCTACGTTTGACATGTGGAAAACCAAGTAGATTTTTTTTTTAATGGAGAAAATACCTACTTAAAAATTCTTTTAAAATGCCAAACAGCCTTTTGCCTACTCAGCACACTGCCTTTGGTGTAGGAGTGGTGGCTGATATTGGCCTGTGATTTCCAACTTCATGGCATCTTGAGTAACAGTACTGTTTGGAAGTGTTTGTCATTCTGTAAAATTTTCTCTGAAAAGATCAACAACTCAAAAGAAAATAACTCTTTCACTATGTAATCAATATTTTCTGGAGATTTTGATTATAATGTTTCATTAAACAATCTGACTCATAACTATTGTTATTGCATTGTTTTACTTTGACTTCAACTCATAAGTCTTTTGAAAAAGGAATATTTCTGGATTCATCAGTCAACCAACCTAGTAAAATCTTAATAGAGAATGACACCAACCAACCTAAAACTTTCAGTGATTATTTTATTGTATGAAAGTCAAAATTCTAAAAGCAAATAGAAATTGGTGTAACTGATGTTTAATCCAAATGTACAACAGTAAACTGACTTAGCTTCTCTGTCTTTTTTTTTTTTTTTCAAGAGCTGATGCAAGTTAGACAGAAGGAGGTGTTGGGGTGAGGTGGTGGTGTTGATTGGCTTGTCTCGTTCACTCCCACTGGTTTTTAAATCAATGTCTAGATCTCTAAAGTTTCATATAAATCAAAGCTGTTACAAGGGTCTGCCATTCCAAACAAGTCAGGAAAGCCTGCACAAGGACTGGATAAATAATTAAGGTACAGCTGTTTTTACATGAATATTTGCAGTGTTAAAATAATGCTTACTTTCTTATTTTTATTGTGTTGATTGTTTATTCATTATAAATTAAAATGTTTGAAAATACTACTTGGATAACTTTTTTTCCTCATTTTAGAAATGATCAATTCAGTATAATGTCAAACATTGAAATTATTTACCCAGGTCCTGATTGCAGTTTTCTTTTACAGATAATTTTAGGTTTAACATAAAATTAGGACAGTGAATAACAAGAAAGGGAAACATTGCAAATACAGCCCGTAAAATGTGTTTAGTTATTTATATCTCCAGGTTGATCATGGACTATAATGAAGAATTGACATAATCTGTCTTAGGAAAAAATATGAAAGTTTAGAAGTACATTCTCAATATTACACTATTAAAGATTTTTGTTTATCTTGAAAACAAATAAAAAACCCACAAAATTTTTGACTAATCAAAGAAGGAACATCACTTCAGTGCAGCAGATGTGAATGGCTAAGAGTTTGGGCTACACCATTCTCAAATGAAAAAGAAAAAATCTTGTGTCTTACCTATTCTTCTTAATTTGACCATTTTAGTTAAGGAGTATTTTTAGACCAAAGTTACTAGAAGAAACTAGGGAATTGAATGGAATATAAGCATAGCTTTAGATTTTGAAGGAGTAGAGTCAATTATCTAAAAGTAGAGATGTTCTCCTCAAATTTATTAATCAGACAGAGGAGAATTCCCAGTGGATTTAAGTATCCCTGTACTTTGAGTATCTTACAGAGCATATGTGGATGGTTTTAGTTAAATGCCCAGGGTATAGTAAAACTAAGAGTGTTTTGTAACTCAGTGGAAGAATATTTGAATTGATGATATATATCACATTCATGAACACTGGGCTAAAAAGTTTTAGTTTTGATAAAGTAAAGAAATTTGGGAGTGTTTTTAGTAAAAGATTGCCATTTAGTTTATAGTTGAAGATCCTCCAGTTCCAATTTATATTTAGATAGCGTTCTGGGATTTTCTTGAAAGTATTTACATTCCTACTCCTAAGAAGTATATAAGCAACATTTAAGACCTGAAAAATGTAGCTTTAATGACTCAACTTTTGAGTTTTCTTTAAACATGTTAAACAGTGTGCTTTAAGGTTATTGAAGCTATTTTTTCAGTTATGTGAGTTAGTTTAAAGAAAGTGAAAATAATTATTCTAAGGAGAAGAAAAAAGTACCTCTGGGAATGGTCCAGTATCTATTATAATGAATGGAACTTACTGCATCCAGAACTCATGACAGATTAAGTATCAGGCATTAAAATGTGGAGCATAAAGAGTTCACTATGTTAATATCATGTATGCTACATACCCCTGTGCATTCTGGAAACTACTCTTTGGGAAAATATGAACTAAAATTTATGTGGCAATTTATGTTTAAGATGACTATGTTTTCTCCTAAGAGCAGAGCTACAAAGTCTGTAAACAAAATCGCATATTCAAATCTTATGACCAGTCCTTTATACCTCATCAAATGACTGCTTTAATCCTTATATTAGCAAGCATGTAATCTTTTCAGAAATGGGAAAAGACCTTGGTATTTGGTTATTTATCTTAACTTTGCTAGTTCTTCCTAGATATTACCTGTAAGCTACATCTGAGTAGAGGAAAAAAAAGGAAATGCTAAAATATTAGCACTAGCAATAGGAAATAGTCAAGTACAGTTCTGCTGTTATTGTTGGTTTCTTCTTTAAGAGCTACCTCAGACTGAATACTTTTATGGAGGCTAATTTCTGTGAGAACTCATGCTATAGACCAACAAGCGCTCTCATTGACAAAATATGACAAGAATGGCATTGTTGGGGAAATTAAGATAATTTAATATAAAGGCAATATTAGATTGACTGTAGTGTGAAAGCTACATTCATTTATCTGTGGTACAGGGTGGATGTAGATTTAAAGAAGTTTCTTGGATACAAGATGATTTGGCCTTTAGAAGTTGCATGACCCTTGCTCAACCAAAGGGTAAATGATAGGTGAGGCTATCTGCTACCTAAATCGAAATTTCAAAGTGAATTTGTCAATGCTGGGTAGGCATGAAAGATGAGACAGATAGCAATGCTGGGAAATCTGCTCTGGCAATATTAGCTCCCTTTTTCACTTTCACTTATCAGGTAAAATAAATGTTTACAGTAACTAGGGAAGGTCAGAACTTTTGCTTCTCAACTCAAGGACTGCTTTGCTTTCGAGACTTGATGTCTTTCTTTGAAGTTGAACCATATAGGTAAAATTTAAGAAATTTACTGTTTTGACACCCTTACAACCTGAACTTCCTAGGTACCCATCCAAAGAACAAGACATTACAATGTTTGATAATTAGAATTTGGATATAAAGAATTAGCTACTCAGAACACTTAGATATCTTTTAATTAATATGATAGAAATGAAATTATTCTAATATAATAATATTCTAAATACTTGGTTTCAAGTTTTGACTTTGTATTTTCATGAAGAGTGAATTAAATTAACAATGCAGTTGAGCACTGCTGTGCTAGAAAATCCAGTCTGCTTCTGCAAGGCCTCTTTGCATTACAGAGAAACTTAACTTTAATGAGGAGAAAGGCTAGCCTATAGAAAATTCTGTTGAACTACATTTGACTTTTCTTTTAGAAGCATTTTGAACATTCTCTGTGCAACAAAGCGAT
This sequence comes from Symphalangus syndactylus, assembly GCF_028878055.3. Classification (NCBI taxonomy): domain Eukaryota; kingdom Metazoa; phylum Chordata; class Mammalia; order Primates; family Hylobatidae; genus Symphalangus; species Symphalangus syndactylus. The sequence goes on along the minus strand of NC_072439.2, from coordinate 47,891,693 downwards.
TTTTTCTCCTGACAATCAGAGGAGAGAATTTTCATTTCATTTTGAAGCATTATCCTATAAAACTATAATCAAAAAGCATACCTCTATCTATTAATATAACACAGATCATATCAAATTGTATTTATCTTAGTGGAATGTAACACTAGGCACTGTGCTAGATGCTGGGAATATGTAGAATCCACAACCCCAGCACCATTCCTATTCTCATGAAGCTTCCTGCCTAAGACAGTTAATTATCAAATAGGCAACTAAAAGAGTAAGTAAAAAGTGTGATAAATGCTATGCAGGAGAGGAGAGCATACAGTGGCAGATCTAGTGTAATGTGGGAATATGGGGTCAGAGAAGGACACTCTGACCAATTGGCCTTTAAAGATTTTCAGGTTGTTTTACTTAATATTGGGAGGGACGTGGGCTAAAAATGTGGGGAATGGCAGTCCAAGCAGAGGGAACAGCGCCTTAAGAGGTCCTGCAGTGGCAGTGGGGAAATGAAAGAAGACCAATATATTCAGTGAGTGAGGGGTGGTGGGATTCAGTATGAGACTAAAGAACTATGTCTGGGTCAAAGTGTATAGACCTTCCAGTGTATTAGGAAATTTGAGTTTAGTCTAAAAGTGATGACAAAATCACAGTAGGGCCTTCAGTAGGGCAGTCATTTGGAATAACATAGTGGCCATGGAGATAGAAGTGGATGAATTTTAAATAAATGTTGAAAGAAGGACTGATAGGACTTGGTGATACGCTGGACATGAGTAGGAGGTGAAGGATAGAGAATGGGACAGCCAGGTCTGCCCAGTGAGTGGTTGGGTGAATGAAGGTAGCATGTTCTGAGATGGCAAACAGCAGAAGAATCCATGCCTATGAAAATTTTATGTTTCAATTACAGTGTTTGCCAGCAATACTCTTTTCTATCCTACCCATGCAATAATTCTTTGATTAATTCCATACATATTTATTCCAAGAAAAAGGTAAAAAATGTTATTTATATTATGGTCTAAGTGTTTGCTCAAAATCTGTTTGTTTTGGTAGGCTGAGTTCCTCAGGTGCAAGGAGTCTATTTTATTCATCTTCTGTGTCTTCCATAGTTTCTGATTAAATTTTAGCAATTTTGATATAGTCTAAAGACTTCAAGGTATATACTTTGTGCTGTAGACAGATGATTCAGAATATTTAGTTTCTAATAATGTGCTAATTCTTTTTGAATTGTGCATTTAACCATTGTTCCCTTAAAATAGATCAGTAATATAATCTTCAGAGTTAAGATATAAGCTATGAAAACGTGTCCTAACTTTTGTGATAGCTCCCTTGGCCAAGGCAAAAATAGAATACATTTTTTTTTTTTTGAAATGGAGTCTTCGTTGCCCAGGCTGGAATGCAGTGGTGCAATCTCAGCTCACTGCAACCTCTGACCCTGGGTTCAAGCCATTCTTCTGCCTCAGCCTCCTGATTAGCTGGGACTACAGGCATGCGCCACCATGCCCAGCTAATTTTTGTATTTTTAGGGGAGATGGAGTTTTGCCATGTTGGCCAGGCTGGTCTCAAACTCCTGACCTCAGGAGATAGACCCTCCTCAGCCTCCCAAAGCTCTGGGATTACAGGTGTGAGCCACCGTGACCATCCCAATAAATATTTTATATATGCTAAAACAGCATAAAATTAGGTCTTAATTTGTTCACTTGTGAAGGGGCATCTACCTCACTCATAATGTTTGTGAGAGTTTTGAGAACTGTAAAGCCCTCTTTTGTAAGTGTCTAATTATGTATATGAAATACTATGTATGTTTGCAGGTAGATAAAGACATCAATTCAATTCTGATTGCTGGAAGAGAGAAAACAGATTTAAATTTATTGAAGTTCTACTATAGGCCAAACTTTGACACTCATTATCTCATTTAAATTCTCACAACACTGCTTTGTGGTAAATAATATTACTTTTATTTTATAGAAGATAGAAAAGTCAGAAGTGAGTTAATGTAGCCAGGATTTATATCCAGTTTTGCTTACTGCCAAAGCCATAGTTCCTGTTCCCTGATTAGGCTTTAGTTCTCTGTAGTAGAGACAGCAATACAAAGGTGGCATAGCATGGAGGCCACTCAACTTGGTGCCTCCATTACCTCATCTGTACAATGGGAATAAGAAAACAAATTGTACTCACCTCAGAGGACTGCTCTGAAGAACTGATAGATGTAAGGCCTTAAAACAGTGGCTGGCATGTGGTAAGTGTTCGATATATCTTTTTTAAAAAAATCCTGGGATTAGCATGGCTTAATGCAAATGCAATGAATGAGGTTCCTATTAATATACAAAGTAGAACAGACTTTAACTGAAGCTTTTGGACTGCAGACATGTATACTTACAGCAGCAAAGATCTCAGCCCCACTGCTCCTTCCTCAGAGAAGCCTTCCCTGATCCCCCAGACTAAATTGGATACTATGAAAGACACTGCTATGGCCCCCTAGAGGGGCTGCATAAATTCAGGATGGAGTGGAGGAGGGAGGGGAGCATGCCAGTCACTGTGACCCACATGTGCAAATGACCTGAGATGTAGAGAACACGGTGGATTTCTGGAATGGAAAGACTAGTGTAGCTAGAACACCAAGGTGAGGAGAGTGTGGAAGGAGATGAGACCAGAGAGGTGGGTGGACCAGGCAGAATCTTACCAGGCATGTTGAGAATTTTGGACTTTATCCTCAGAGTAAAGGGAAGACATTAAAGGGTTTTAAGCAAATAAATGATATGATCTGTGTTGTTGCTGTTATGTTTCAAAGATCACTCTGGGTATTGGATAAAGAATGAATGGTGCAGGTGGTTAGGGGAGGCGAAAGAGAATTGAAGATCAATTAGGAGATTTTTACAGTAGACATGATGGTAGCTTGGACAAGAGTGAAGGTAAAAGAAATGAAGAGAAAAAGATTAACTTGAGAAATACTTCAGTTTATTGTAAAAGTCAACCAGACTTTGTAAAGAACTGGATGTGGAGGGTAAGAAAGAAAAATTTATAATAGAAGGCTCTTATGCTTTTGACTTGAATAACTGGATAAATGGTGACAACATTCTTTGGAATGGAAACATTGGAAGAAGAGGGCCTATCACAAGTTAGACTTTGAACACATTGAATTTAAACTACCTTTGAGATATATAGATGATATTTAGGCCCCTGGACATATGGAACTCGAGTTCCCAGGAGAAGCCTAGGCTGATGTAACTTGAGGAGTCTTTGGTATATGTATTCGTCAGAGTTCTCCAGAGAAACAGAACCAACTGGAGATAAATAGACAGACAGGTATAGATGTATATAGATATAAGATGATATTTATAATGGGAATTGGCTTTCATGATCATGGAGCCAAGAGGTCTCAAAGTACAGCATCTGCAACCTGGAAAGCTGGTGGCATAATTTAATCTGAGGCTGAAGGCTGAGAAATGCTGCTGGTATAAGTATCAGAATTGCGAGGTCTGGGAAGCAGGAGCTCCAATGTTCGAGGGCAGGAGAAGGCAAGAGAAGATGGATGTCCTAGCTCAAGCAGAGATAGTAAATTTGCCCTTCCTCCGCCTTTTTGTTCTATCTGGAACCTGGAGTGTTTGGAAGATGCTCACCTTCAGTGGTGAGTGGACCTTTTTTACTCAGTCTATTGATTCAAATGGTAATCTTTTCCAGAAACACCCTCACAGACACACCCCAAAATAAAGTTTTACTTGCTATCTTCCCATCCTTTAATGCAGCCACAATGATATATAAAATTAACCATTACATTATATGAAGTCTTGGGAGTGGCCTGGAAGAATGGGGCTTAGGATCTAGCTTTAAGGAAGTCAAGCAATGAAATGTCACATATTTTTAAAAGGACAAACGACAAAAACTGTGAAAAGCAATAGTGGTGTCATCAGCAAATAGAAACTTTTGAGAATTCCTAGAAGGCAGAAAGAAGATAGGGTTGGAAAATCTAAGAGGAACGGAACCAAGATAAGTGTGCTTTTCCCACAGGGAGCCCTGCAGTAGCTTCAAATTAAGTCGATGTAGACAAAGAGGAGGCATAGATCATGGGCAACCAGTGATCAGGTATCCACCAAGGAACCTCAGTTTAGACATGATGGTCTGTTTGGGATGCCATTTTTGACTATAAGATAAAGCTGTGATCCAATCTGTAAAGAAAGCTCAAGGGAGGATGCTAGGATAAGTATTAGGGCCACTACTGCAGACAAAGAGGTATCACAAGCAGGAATGGAAGCTCTACCAAAAAGAAGATAATTAAAATGCTTCATCCCCAGAGTAACTGCTCCTAGAGTGGCAGCTGTGTCTGGGAGTGGGATGCTCCTCCCACAGACAAGCAGCAGAAGAGCCACTTACACAGAACCTACAAGGGAGCAGCCCATCAGTGAAATGGGCCCACACAATTTCAGAGAAGCTCTGAGTACCAGCTGTCCAAGCTAATCAATGCGCTCCATCATTCACAAATATGAACAGATAACCTAGGAACACTTGAAACTAAGGAAAATGCGCAGCATGGAAGAGAAGGACCAAAGGGAACAAACAGAATAACTAACTTCAGAAGAAACATATAATTTAGGGAACAAAAGGAACTTCTGAAAACCTCACATCAATAGCCTTAGAAAAATCTGAGAAAATATTGTATACATAAAACAAAAAAAGTGATATGAAAAAAGAGAAAGAGGATAAGAGCAAATAATTAGAAATTAAGAGCGTGATTGAGAAAAATAGCTGACAAGTTGAAAATGAAATGGATATAGCTGAAGGTGAAATTTGTTATTTTGGATGTGACATTGAGGAAATACCCCTAAACATCGAGTAGTAAGATGAACAGATTGAACATAAACAGAAAAGCTTAGCAATATGGATCAAGAGGTCGAATACCTGATTAATAAAAGTTTTAGGAGTAAACAAAGGGGAAGAAATAGTTTTTTTAAATAGTAGAACTTTTTTTTCTTTTTAGAAGAAAATGTGTCTTCTGTAGAAGAAAGACACAAGACTTTTGATTGAATAGGCCGTCTGCATGCTGAGTACGATGAATTTTAAAAGCGACTCACATCTAGTCACGTCGTGATGAAAGGATAAGGATAAAAATTCTAAAATCCTCAGAAAAACATCGATACATTATAAAGAAATAAGAACCAGACTCATCAATAGAAGCTAGAAGAGAGATGTTTCTTCAATATTCTGAAGGAAAATGCTTCTGAATCTAGAATTCAAACAATTAACAAAGTTTGAAGGCAAAATAAAGACATTTCCAACATGAAGCCACTCAGAAATTCTATTTACAGACATAGGCTCATTGTGTGAAAAAAGTTATTCAAGGCATTATTTTAGCATAATGCAAAATAAACTGAAGAAAGAAGATAGAATGGCGTTCAAGAAACTAGCAGTTGAGCAAGACTCAGAGATTGGAGGAGGAAGCCATTCAGAATGAGAAAGAGCATAGAAAATTTGCTTTCAAAGTTTTGGTAATATAGAATTATATTTCATTTATCATGTAGTCAAATACACCACTTTGTCTTTAGGGCATACTATTTATATAGTGATAATACTGTAATTGCTGCTTACTGGTTTTCCATGTTTAGAAACAACGTACAGGTAAGTTATGACACTTTTGTTTCACAGAACAAGATGAAAATATTATGATTCTCAAATTGTTTTTATTAACTAAAATAATTAGGAGTGTAGGAAAAGGAAGGAAAGAGAAAGTATGCTAATGTCCTTATTTTTTATGGGTAACCAGTCTAAAATCAGTAAACCAAGTCGAAAAAGCTTTAGTGAATTATTTAGATCTAGAATGGCTAATTTTAAATAACAAGCTAAAAACAGAAACCGCCAATAGTGGTTGCTGCCGGGGAGTGAGACTGGTCCTGTGTGAAGAGTGAGGAAAACCTTTGTACTCATTTAGTGAGTTTCTTTTTTTTTTCTCTTAACCATATGCATGTCTTAATTCTATTATCTCTTAGCTTTTAACCTGTTTGTTTTGATCTTTTATGTATGTACACTTAGGCTGCCTTATATTAATAATAGATTCATTTTTGTTCTTCTTGCTTAAAATGCTGTGTGCTATTTTTTTAAATTCTGAGAACTGCTTTCTTTATTTCTGGACAATTCTCTGCCATTATCTCTTTCTGTTTTGTCTCACCCTAGTCTCACAATTCTCTATATTGGAATGACTATCAGTGTATATTTGAACTTGTAATTCTTATTTTTTCCCCATTCCTCTTAACTTCTTATTTGTATTTTTCTTTTTTTAATCTCTTCGTGCTATAATTTGAGTGATTTCCACAGATCTGTCTTTCAATTTTATAAGTCTTCCTTCAGCTGAGTTTTTTTTTAATTCAATGATTCTATTTTTTCTTAAGAATTCCTTTTTTTGACTTTTTGCAACAGCCTGTTCTCCTTTTATATTCCTTTATAATGTTTTTATCCTGTGAAAGTTATTCTCTTATTTTGAATGTTTTCTTTCAAAATGTCTTTCTTTTTATTATAATAATGTAAAAGTCCCTTTTAAATTGCTTTGTTATTTGTAGTTCCTTAGATGTGAATTTTATCATTTCTTGTGCCTACTGGCACTCTTACTAGTGAGTTTCCATGTGTGTTTTATATGTTTTGTAATTTGAGGATGTGAACTTTTCTCAAGTGTGAGTTGCCTTTCAAAAAAGTACTGCTATGGCACTGGGTTGTGGAGGTATTCCCATGTGGTAGTTTTCGTTGTCAGAGGAATAGCAGATTTCGTGACTTCTGAAGCAATTTTTATGTTAGTTTCTCTGCTCAAGATTTCCTTATCAAATGGGTATTGCACATTTCAGGACCACACTTTTCAAGAATGATAGTGTTTCTCCTAATATAATGGTTCAACAATAATTGAATGAATCTAATGGTAAGAATTTCAGAAGAAATTATATCAGCAACATATAGTAGATTCAAGGCATTTTTCAGAAACACAATGCCAGTCCACCCCTTTTCACTATACAGTTGAGGAAAATGAGGTCCCCAAATGTTAAATGACTTATGCTGAGATCCAGTGAATTAAAGGCAGAGCAGAGGCTAAAATCTAGATCTCTTTATTGTTAAAATACATTTTAATTTGACATAGATGATGAGTGATGCTGACCCAGAGGTAAATCTGAACTTTCTTTTGTTACTATTCTTAACTTTGGCTTCAGGATCCAAGTGCCTAGAAAGTTACTTCCTAAACTTGATCCTCACCTGTGTTGCATATTATCAAGCATTTGGTGGCGTTAATTCTTTCATGTGCAATTAAATTAAAGCAGTAATTTTCTTTCTAGTTATTGCTAGTAGAGACACTGGTAGATTCTACCTTGGTAGACCTTTATTTGTCAACAATTTACTTTTGTCTTTCTTTTAAAACATGCATCCCACTCACAAACACCTAAATTTCCTTGAAGACTGCTGCAATGTCTTAAGATTTCTTTTTTTTCCATAGTGACTAGTAAAACCTTCCATTTTCATTATACATAGGCACTCTATAAATATCTGCTAATTTAGCAATTATTAGTAATTTCGTTTCTTCTCTTCCATTTTTTTTTTTCTTGTATTGGGTAAAGGAACCTTTCAGGATTTGCTTATGTAAAGTTTTCAGGAGTTTCCTTCCTCCCTCCCTTTTACAGAGAGCATACAAAATGTAGATGATTCATATTCACTTATTTCATTTAAATAAAATTATAATGATGTATGTTGTGTTCTGTTTGCAGAACAGAGTGTTCTGAACATCAACACAAAGTGGAAGAACCTTAAGCTGAAGGTACAGTATATTATTTACACTGAAGGGGCTTGTGTGTGGACAAGAAAGCGCTGACAGCTCAAATGGATCCCATGGAACTGAGAAATGTCAACATCGAACCAGATGATGAGAGCAGCAGCGGAGAAAGTGTTCCAGATAGCTACATCGGGATAGGAAATTCAGAAAAGGCAGCAATGAGCAGGTATGGGGTTAAAAATTACTAGGTTCCATGGAAAAATAAGACAGGATGTGGACATGGAAAACAGGGTCTTGATGGGAAGAATTGGATTTATTACAGGTAAATTTGAGAAAACAATGATATTGATGCTAGCACATCAATTCCCTGGTCCTGAAATACAGTGATAATGTCAATCTATTTTGTGACTAATTTAGAATTGAGGTTACAATGTTCTTGTCTCCATTAATAATGTGTAATAATTTTAATTATTTTAGCCTATTGCTCCTCTTACCTTTCTCAGGTTCCTCTTTGAATGTTGCTACACTTCCTGGTTTCTGTAGGGATTCTTTTCTCTCTTAAAGTATCCTCTGGGCAAGCTCACTCACAACTATTACGGCCTTACCCACCAAATATATGCCATATACCCAGCCTGTTAAGTTTCTCTACTGAATTTCAGATCATTATATCTGAATGTCTACTGCACATCTCTACTGGACCACTACTGTGTCTGAATTGCCTCATTTATAAAGTTAAACCTGTAATGTCTAACACTGAACTCCTATCTTTCCCTTCAAAACCTGCTCCTCCTCTAGTAATCCCCATCCTAGTGAAAATCACTGCTATCATCTAGCAACTCACTCAAAAGCCCCTAGGTGTAAACTTTGACCCACATAGCCAACGGTCAGTCATATCCAGTTGGTTTGACCTTATTAATGCTTCAAATACACCTACTTTTCTGTACCCATTCTTCTGTGGTCTTACCTTAGGCCTACATTAAATGTGAGACAGGGAGAGAGCCCTGATGTGTCTCCCTGTCTTACATTTTGCTCTCCTCTGTCGAGCCCTCTACACTTCTGCAAGAGTAATCTCTTACAATTGCAAATTGAATCAATTTCCCTCCGTAGATAAAGCCCTTCTGCACCTCTCCAATAGGCATAAGAGAAAGTAGATTACACACTGCTGGGCACGTAAGGTCCTTTGTGAGCTGTTCTTGACCTGCCACTCCTGTCCTGTTTTTTGCCCTCTCCCTATTTGTTACTTGTTGCCTTCACTCATTCTGCTCCAACTGCCTGGAATCAGTCACCTGCTCCCCCTTTCTCTGTGTTGACACCTCTCATCCTTCAAGAATCAGCTCAACATCAGGTCTCCTATGCAGCCTTTTCCAAATTACTCTACTCCCCCAGGTAGAAGTGACTGCCCCTTCTTCGTGTACCCTCTCCCTGTACAGATGTTAATTACGCCACTACTACAGGCTAATGGCCTCTGTGGTCCCACCACCTGCCACATTGCCTGGAGCATAGTAAGTGCACAATAGTTATTTGATAAGTCAATTGATTTCCCACAAAATGTTATATCAAATTGTACATGATTTAAGATGCTCAGAAGGGAATTTTTGACCAAATCTAGGCCTAAAATAGAGAATATTGTGCTCAAAGACTTCTCATTTTATTCACAACACCCAGGAAAATCCATCAGGAGAAAGCACTGTTCTTCCTTCAAGTAGCTCAGTGCAATGAACTTTAGGGATGTCAGACTAGAGAGGCCACTGAGATGTAAATTATGGCATTTTCTAAATTAGGTGACCCTTGAGGAAACACTAGGGTGGTAGAAGACAGGGCTTTGGAGTCCGCAGAGTAGTTGCCTGACTTTAGAGAAGCTGTTTGTCCTCTTTGAGCTTCAGTGGAAAATGTAAAATGGCAAACCAACAGCTGCTTTTCAAGGATAGGATGGGTGCCCAGAATACAGATGACATTCAATACTTTTTTATTACTTCTCCTTCACTGCATTACCCTTAGTAAATTGATTCAAACCTGAGGATGCTTGTTTCTGAAAGGGATGCACACACATATGAGCTCTGCCGATGTTGACAGAGTTGAAGGGGACACCCTCCTAAGAACTGTCATAGTGTCATTCCACTTGATCCTCAAAAGCCAGAATGGAAAGAGCATGAATGCTTTTGTTAAGCTTCATGCAATGTGTTCCGAACCACTCACAGTGACTTACCTTTTATCTCCTGGCTTAAACATAGGACATCATTTTGCAGTTTTTAAAATCAGTTTAAAGAGATGGGTTTAACTATGTGTGGTTCAGATTGAACCCTTAAATGTAAATTTTTGAGAAATTCAACATAATGTATTTATTTGTGATCATTATACTTGTGTTTTCAATACATGCTGGGTTTGGTATCAAAACATTTAACATACTGGGGACATTTCCCATCTATTTTATACAATCTTGGCATGTTAAATGACTACAACTCATCTCATGCCAAAATAAGAACATGCAAATGCCTCAAAGAAAGAAAATCTGTTTACTTTCAAATTCTCAATTTTAAAAACTACTATGGAATACAGATTTTAGTTTATTGATTAAAATAAAGAATAGAGTGTTAGACATTCCAGAGTTTAAATTCTAGGTGGCACTTTTGTTTTTATAGTCCTCAGGCCCATTTTAGGCTTCATTTTATCCTGTCATCTCAGTCTCCAACTGTGAACATTATGTACCAGTCTTCACAAAGCAGATACATTAATTACAGACCATTAATGTAAACCACAAAAGAGTGGTGGGCGGGGGGCCGGGGTGAATGGAAATGGAAGGAGACAACAACTGAGGGCATTGTGCTTTCTATGAGAAATATGGGGAGAAGTCCAGGAAATGTTCTTAACTTGTGTACTCAGAGCTATTTATGCCTTGAATTCTAGAAAAGGACATACAACTTTGTGGTTTTGTCTGCTGTTTCTATCTACATCTCATATTGTCTCCTATTCTCAAAAAGTAACCCTGCCATCCTCTTTCTTCTCCATGTTATTTTCAGGATTAGCTTCTGTTATAAAAAATAGCTTGTACAGATCTCCTACAATAATTATTTTCTATTTTATTTCTAAAGTTTATTTATTTATTTATTGAGACAGAGTTTCACTCTTGTGGCCCATGCTGGAGTGCAACGGTGCGATCTCGGCCCACTACAACCTCTGCCTCCCAGGTTCAAGCGAGCAGCTGGGATTACAGGCGCCTGCCACCACATTCGGCTAACTTTTTGTATTTCTAGTAGAGATGAAGTTTCACCATGTTGGCCAGGCTGGTCTCGAACTCCTGACCTCAGGTTATCCACCCACCTCGGCCTCCCAAAGTGCTGGGATTACAGCCGTGAGCCAGTGTGCCTGGCCTCTAGGATTATATTAATAGAACAATCTTTAATTATTTTATCTTTCTTTTCATGTAGGAAATGTCCTAAAATTTTCAACCCATCAATTTGAAAGCACTTTTAAAATCATACATAGTTGAGCATTTTATATAAAAACAACTAAAAAGTCTGTGACATTTTGCAGTATAAAAATGCAATGGCAGCAGCTGGCCTTATTAATGGAGCTTCTTGGAAATGTGGCTGGTCCTAGGTCCATAGCCTCAAAGGCCCTGGCGTGTAACTGCAGGAGCTGACCAGCACAGATCTATGACCAAGTTGTACATCTTCTAGCCTGTGTCCAAGAAAACCAGAATCACAATGCTCTGTGGATAGTGACATCTTAAAGTTTTCTTTCCCTCCCAACTGTTTTGCCAATTCATTGAATTGCTTTAATAATTTCCTTAGTTTCATTCATTATCTGTTAATAATCCATGTACATTTTGAGAGTAATTAAAACACATATGCACACACAGAAACAACCAACACAACACAGAGCTACCACTGAATTCCTTTCCAATAAGAGATATATGTATAAATGATTGTACCAAAAAAATACACTGGACAATTCTCTGCCATTATCTCTTTCTGTTTTGTCTATATTGGAATGACTATCAGTGTATATTTGAACTTGTAATTCTTATTTTTTCCCCATTGCTCTTAACTTCTTATTTGTATTTTTTCTTTTTTTAATCTCTTTGTGCTATAATTTGAGTGATTTCCACAGATCTGTCTTTCAATTTTCTAAGTCTTCCTTCAGCTGAGTTTTTTTTTATTTCAATGATTCTATTTTTTTCTTTTTTTTAAGAATTCCTTTTTTTGACTCTTTTTGCAACAGCCTGTTCTCCTTTTATATTCCTTTATAATGTTTTTATTCTGTCCCACTGCCTGGGACTGCTTGATGCCAGGGGGAGAATGGGGTCTCCCCCTGGGTATGGGTGGGTATGGGCCTGCTGCTTCACCTTTCTGAGCCACAGTTCCCTATAGGGATATTTTGAGCATCAGATGAGATAAGGATCACAGTGCCTAGGCATTTAATAAATATTTGTTGAATTAATAAAATCATCTGATTATGGTACGGTAGTAGTTCAGAAAACTCTGTCATAACCCTGTACTCTTTCTTTGGAAGGGCTCTAAATGGGAACACAATTAGTTGTAGTCTCTCGCATAGCTAATGTGAGAAAGAGGAAATGTGGTATAAACAATTTTTTAACTAAAAATAATATTTCTCTCCTTCATAACATCCTTCTTCCATCCCAAAGTATAGCTGTAAATGGAGCTCAGTTGTTGGTCTGGAATGACTATTAGTGTGAAGGAGGAAAAGAAAATTGGGGTGTCTTATTTCCCCTACTCTGATTCAGTTACTTAGATCACCTGAAACATACATATGATTCAGAGCATATATTTAGATGTTTTCACTTTCTTATTTGTGTGTGTGTGTGTTCAGTCAATTTGCTAACGAAGACGCTGAAAGTCAGAAATTCCTGACAAATGGATTTTTGGGGAAAAAGAAGCTGGCAGATTATGGTGATGAACATGTAAGTGAATCTATGCTTTCAGGCAATAAACGGGACTGAGGGTGTCTGATCTACCTAGGTCTCTGTGGGAAAACAATGTGACTGAAATTTTCCAAGCCTTGATCAGCACATTCTCTGTTTATTCAGGCTCTTACTGGAATAAGGGCTTGTTTTTTCCTGTTCGCCATATGGCTGCATAAATCATTTATGAAATTTATGTGTTTTGGGGGGAAATCATTCTAACCCAAAGGTAATCTGCAATCATACATGTTTTCTCTTCTTTATGTGACTCCCCTTGTAATTTGTATTTTTACTGAGGCCTCTGCTGAAACCAAGCACTGCATTCTGTTGAAAATTACATGCTTTTATTGATGTTGAGTAATGGCTTTACTCACTGTAATTTTATCTTAGTCTTCAATTTTGGACTGTAGTCTGCAGATAATGTGAGAATAAGGATAACCCCTAAAGGTATGCCCTTTGGCAAATGTTTGCTTATAATACATCCCTTCTTCTTTAAGCATCCCGGAACCACTTCCTTTGGAATGTCTTCATTTAACCTGAGTAATGCCATCATGGGCAGTGGGATCCTGGGCTTGTCCTATGCCATGGCCAACACAGGGATCATACTTTTTATGTAAGTGAATGTGTATGTCTACATTTGATGATGAAGTCCATGCATACCTGGTGGCTTTTTCAATTAACAATCTCAAGTTTGATCTTTGTGAACGTGAAGGATCTGAGAAAGTATTAATGAATTCCTCTGGCTTTTAGATAGAACTGCAACCTGAGGAAAAACTCAGAGGAGGCTAATCATGGCACTTGGTCACCCAACCATCCCTAACCCAACGGCAGAAAGTGTATGTGCTCAATCAACCAAAGTGCTGGAGCAGCCTCGCCAGAAGAATTTTGTTATTCAGTAAATACTTGAAATAATTTGGTGTTTAGCAACCAAAAAGATCTTTCCCAGAAGCAAATCTGATTTTATCTCATTCTTAGGAAAGAAGCAACCAAGCCTAAGAGCCCTGCATGCTGTTGCCTACCTTATGTCCCATTCCCTGTGCCCCTGTGCGACAGATACACTGGGCACAATAGCCTTCTCTCCATCCCATGAAGATGCCACATTCCCTCTCACCACTGGACTTTTGCACATGGTCTTGGAACCCTCTTCTCTACCTTCTTCATCTAGTTAACTCCTCATATGTCAGTTCAGTCTCACCTGAATACTGCCCGCCCTGACCTCCATGACTGGGGCAAATCACCTTATCATAACACTCACCACAGTTTTAATGTTTTAGTGCCATTTGTCTGATTCATTTGGTTAATATCTGTCGCCCTTGCTGGACTATAAGCTCTAGAAAGTTGAGCCCATGTCTGTTTTTACTCACCAATGTCTCTACCTCCAAACCTAGAGCAGTGCCCGGTAAAGGCAATATTTGTTGAGTGACCAAACCTTATTCCTAAACCTACGCACTTTCACCAAACTTGTTCAAATGCTGCCTAGGGGTAGCAGCATCTGGTAGCTGACCTGTAGGGTGGATACTGCACTGTCTATGACAGACAACAACAGACGTTTATGTGCATCATGTACAGCCTGGTATTTTCCAAGATATAGTTGGCAGCAGTGGAATTCTTCACAAGAATAAAGTCTGATGTTAGGCACCACTGTGGACACAGATCCTAATCCCAAATGCAATGCTAGAGAGTTAAATAACTGTCTAAGAATGCAACATTTATATCACAAATATGTGCTGTTTATGTTCTGAATATCACGTATGATTAGTAATCACACAGCTATTTGTGGGCTAAGGATCAGGACTATAAATATTTATATTGTGTTAGTGCTTTGATTGAACTGTTTTATGTATAATATTCTTTAGCTGAACGGGTTTTTATATCAACTTTACTTTTATATAAGCCATGTTTTGAAATAAACTAGGATTTTAATAATCTGAATTTTAATAGCTATGTATGTAGTCATATATTTGTATGCTTTTGTAATGTGCATTACCTCTAAGACAAAAAAGCTGCCTTTCCTTATTAATTATACATACCATTAAAATGAATTAGGAAGTTACAGATCGCTGATGAATAGAAATAGGAAAAACTTCCCCTAATCCCACATTCATAGATCATCTTCATGAGAGAAGAATATTCCACTTTTTAAAATGAGGGCCTCATTTTAGGCTTATAAACACTTAGCAGATTAATTTGGTCAGAACAATTAAATCACTAAACATCATGGGGTGTGTTTTGTGTGTCTAAGTAGCACAGACTGGATTAGGCTTTCTCTCTTAATTTATAGCAAGTGACACACTATTTTATTGGTTTTACTCTTAGTATTTTCTGCCAGAGAAAGTACATGCTTAGAATACAGGGAATGCTCATTATTTTTCCAGGGAACAAAATTATATAATCTGAATTACATTATTCCTTAAAAACAGTTAAGCTCATAAGGCATATGGAAAAATATAGGAATAAGTCATTGGTTAAACAGTTCTGGCAGACATACTTTATGGAAAATAAGAGTGCAATATAGCTCTACAGGGGTTATAAAATTTATAATTCATGGTCCAAATGTACATTTGTAGTATTGATTTCATTGGGAATTACCAAAGGATTAGATCAATTGTGGGGAAAGTGTATTTTTTAAAAATAAACAAAGATAAAGATTTTTTTCTGAATTCCAGGTAAAAGTTAGCATTGCTTCTCCATTTATTACATAGATGCTTCTATCAACATTCTTATTTTTGTGCTCCAAATCTTGGATTTGGAAAAATAACAATCGGTATAAACATACAGAAACCATACAGGCATGTGGGGGTCCTAACACCAGAAATGACTCTGAATGCAAAAAAAAAAAAAAAAAAAAAAAAAGGGAATTTTCCTGCCCCATCCTTAGCTTTCTCTGCTTTCTCTATTATATATGCAACTGCCTGCCCCTCTAGCTTACAAAGTACTTTGTTTTCTAATGCACAGCATCAGCAGTAATGCAGCTCAGACTGCATGCTTTGGCCTTTGGATTCCTAGATTTCAGATTAAGGTTTAGTCAGGCTATTGAATAGACCTTCAATTCTAAGTGCTGATGTGAATATCATGCAAATATGATGTACATATTCCCATGTGCTGAGTAAGTAGATGTAGCATTTGCTAATGTTGCTATACACTTAGCATCTAAGTTATGAACCATATTCTACAACTGGGTAACATTAAAAAAAAAGTTAAGGACTTCAGGTATGTAAAATATAGCAAATTCTATTTCTACGACTTTAAAGGGTATGTGTAGAGTTCTGAAAAGAATTTCTCAGCCTCCCCCAAATCCACATACTTTTGGAAAGTTGATCATTGAAAAGATTAATGTGATCCTTTATTGTAACATCTAACATGACTACATTTTATTTATTGTAGAAACTTTATTACCTACTCTCTTTTCCCTTTGCAGAATCATGCTGCTTGCTGTGGCAATATTATCACTGTATTCAGTTCACCTTTTATTAAAAACAGCCAAGGAAGGAGGTATGCTACCACTTGAGTCCAACACATTCTATTTCAATTCTCATAAAACAGTATTTCAGTCTGTTGTTTCATAACCTTAGGATGATTATAGTCAGTTTCACATTTCATTTTCTTCTGAGCCCAGTGACACGATCTCTCAGTGTTTATAGTTGTTTAGGCAAGTGAGAGACAGGAGTGAAAGTCAACTGGCTCAGGTTCAAGACAAATAGAAAAAAAGAAATTTCTGATATATGATAGAAATAACTGTTTTGACTTGCTACATGCAGCTAAAATAAATAAAGCCATTGATTCCTGTTTGGAGAACATTTTGATATGTTGCTTATTGGTTTTCGAGGTTGCATCTTTTGGGCTTAAAATCTCTATATGATGTTTATTTACACGTTTGAGACTCCAGCGTGGAATTATATGACAAAAATATTTTAGTCATTAAAACAATCTCTTTAACAAGGCTATTTTGTCTTTGATTGTAGGGTCTTTGATTTATGAAAAATTAGGAGAAAAGGCATTTGGATGGCCGGGAAAAATTGGAGCTTTTGTTTCCATTACAATGCAGAACATTGGAGGTAAGGGGATATACTTTTCAATGGATCACGTAAACTTTCTATAGCATGTTCAATAAATGAGAAAACTTACGGCAATGAACAGGCACTTTAGATACAGAAAAATTGCTACTTATAGTTCTTTAATTTTAAAACATTAGTTTTAAATAGGTTTGTGTCCTGCTTTAATTAAAAACAGCAATATCGAAGAATGAAATAACATATAAAACCCTGCCAATTGAATTCTAGAATTAAAATATAAAATAAAAGCTTTCTTGATTTTTAATGTTGTTACAGCATGAATTATTACTCTTAAAAATTGAAGAATTTGTGCTTATATCTGTCACTGCCAAAACAGTTGACATTTTCTATGTGTGACTGAGTTCGTTTTACAAAACTGAAAAGTGGGTGTCTGGGGGAACATAGCCAAATGCTGTGGTCCTTGAAACGCAGCCTGCACTGAGCCAGCCCACTAGACAGTGTCTCTAGAAGTTTACTAAGGCAAAAGTCTGGCTAGGCATCAAATGCACTATAAACCCTGGTTTGTTGATTCTATGGATTCTTATAATTCCCACTGAATTATCATTTCCAGTGTAGGACCTAGAAATATATATATATTTTTAACAATGTTCTCTCGTTGGTGTGTTTGCCCACCAGCTTCATACTGTTTCTGTTGTGTCTTTGGCCCTCAGAAGGCATCCAAACCCATATTTCAGATGTCCTGCCGGCTGCTTCCTGGCACATGGTCCCAGCCGTCTCTCCACATAGTGACACTTACTCCCTCACCTCCTACCCAGTCCCTAAACCTGCTATTCTATTTCTCTGATCTTTCTTTTCTCAGTGAATACCACCAGCAGTCATCCAGTTTCTGAGGGCAGAAATCTGGATGTCAGCGTAAACGTTTCCTTTTCCCCAACTCTGCATGTCCAATCAAATGGCAAATTCTGTTCATTTGATCTCTTCCTTATCTCTTGAACCTCTCCTCTCCGTCCGTCCTCATGACCACAGATGATCACCATTTATAGCTCAGACTATTGCAGTAGTCTTCTAACTGGTCTTCCTGGCTTGAGTTTCCCCTGCTCCCAGATAAACTCTGATTTGTTCTCCAGATAAACTTTCTCAGATTTAAGTCTGTTTCTACTTTTGTCATGCATAAAATTCTTCAGCATGCCCTCATTATTTTCAAGGTAAAACTTAAACTCATTGGACTGACACAGGATCTTCGTCTAGTTCTTCTGCTCAATCTTTCTAAAACTTTCCTAGCAATGCCCATATCTATCTATCTATCTATCTATCTATCTATCTATCTATCTATCTATCATCTATCTATCTATCCATCCATCATCTATACCCTACATGTCCTGTGTCAAACCATAACAAATTATATTTATTCCCCTATTTTAATATTTTTAAAAATAATCCATGCCTTCTTTTCACAGGCTGTTTTCTCCCCTTGCAAGTCTCTCAACGTCCTCCAACCCTAACACACACACACACACACACACACACACACACACACACACATTTTCTCTCTCATTCTGCTCACCTGGTCTATTGCTTCTCTAGACTGGTAAATACTAGTCCTTCTGGGGCTCTCATGGTCCTGTTTGTATCTGGTATGTTACTGTTTTCTAAAGGATATTTTAAAACACTTGAGTAGAGAATAAGCTTTTGGAGTCGGATGGACCTGAATTTGAGTCTGTTTCTGTCACTATCTGTGAACTTGGGAAGATCGCTTTACTCCTTTGTCTAATTTTTTCATGTATAAAAATTACCTTACAAAGGCCATTGTGAGGATGAAATAAGGTAACGTATGGCACATAATAAGTGTTCTGTATATGCTTCTCTCCTCCCTGGTTCTCTGCTTCCATATCCATTACTCTGGAGTTGCCTGAATTATTTTTTAAATAGGCATTTAAAAAAATTATGAAACAAATATATGACGATTGTGAAAAACTAAAACACTACATAAATATATAAATTACCAAGAAAAGTTTATGTCAGTCATCCTCAGAAATAACTACTCACAGGTTTTCCTCTATGCCTAATTCAACAAATACATTGAATATTGTTAGTATTGGATCATCTTATGATACCGATTTTCAGCTTTCTTTTTAAATTTAACAATATGCCTTGAATATATTTGCATGTTATTCTTTTTAATGATTTTTGAGGTTTCCATTACACAAATGCCATAATTGGTTTACAGTATCCTTATTGATGAACAGTTGGATTGTTTCTAATTTTTCACTGTTATAAAAAATGCTACAATAAATACACTTGCACAGAGATCTTGCAAACAGGCAACCCATTTTAATAAATAAATTCACTGGAGTTATCGAGGATTTCTGGAATGCAGAAATTTCTTTAGTAACCTATCTAACTATACTCACCCTGATAATGGATAGTTGGTAAGCAGATAAATAAAATTCAGCCATATCTTAATGATTTGTGTTAAAAAAATTTTTTATATGTTAAGACTACAATCTTGGGTAGAATTTGACAGTAATATCAGAATTGTCTCATTCATTTTACTGGTTTGGAGCCATATGCATATTAGCCTCCCGAATCCCAACAAATAGACCACTTTACATTTGTTTCAAACTCTCAGCCTTATTAAGGTTTAAAGTATCGAGCATTTCATAGGATTGCCTTATAGTTGGTCTAATTTAACAACTGAAATAACCAGGCATAAGCATAATTAACCCTGAACTCAACAAGTTGAGTGGCAGCACCTCAGCTGTGGTTCAAAGTACAGCCACTGCTATGCTTCTAAATAATGGAATAAACTATAAAGCGGTCTCTCAGTCAAGCCTCACACATGTAAGAGGTGTGACTTTAAGGGAGTAAGATGAAATGTCATAACATCACCCCAGAAATAATGCTCTCGCTTTGGTTACTTTATTTGATTAGTTGATATTTGGCATAAGATAAATCACTCGTATTTCTGTATTTAACAACTCTACATTTAGAACATTTAATTTTCTCAATCCCCTAAAAAGTTAACATTTATTTATTAACAGATTAATGTCTGGATCATTCTGAATTTTTGAAGACCAAACATGTTGACATCACTGACATCACTGAAAATCAGCAATTAATAGCTCTAACACTGAATGGTACCTCACCAAACCAGCTAATCAGAAATACCTCCTGTGTTCACACTCTGTAAGATTTAGCTTTAGCCAAGGTCTTTGCAAAGATTAACCAAATAATGTGTACAGAAGATACATCTGCTATTGTAAAAATTATTTCACTTTGACAGTAGAGAAGAAGCACCAGCCCTTCTGTTTTAGATGTAGTCCGTCCTTTTCAAGCTGTGTGATTGTGGACATGTCAACTTAACATCTCGGAGTTTTTATATCTTCATCAGTGGAAGGAGAATAACAACATGTATCTTGTCATCTCACAGGGTTTTTCACATGATCAAATGAAGTAATGTGCAGAACTAAACAATGTGGGGAATTATTATCATCACTGTTACGTATGAAGTGAAGAAAATATTTTTAAACTCAGTAGTTTAATTTACAATTTAAGTATGTGTTTCAAAGTGCCTGTTAGCAAAAGTTCACTAGAAGGATGTAGGACACACTTAAAGTTTTCATGTAAAATTTGTGAGTTCTATTTTTAACTGAATCTTTTGGCCATGTGTCAACAAATTAACGTTATCCTTCACCAAATGGGTGGGCTTGAAAAAGGCATGATGCATAAATATTTACAATTGTAGGCAAAATTGTAATGTTATGCATATGAATACATATTCATTTTTTCAGGGAGAGGGCTTGTAGATTTCATCAAGAAATCTTTCACAAGAGTAGATAATCACTCATATATCACCTACGTAGATGCTCATGAAATTTTGCCACTTTATATAATTCCTTAGTTGGCCAAAAGAAGAGTAAGATGAAGAGCAGGGGAAAAAAAAAAAAAAAACCTTTTTTGACAAAGATGGAGAGAAGCTGTCATCTCTTGTATTCTTTTATCAATCCAGGAAGACTTTGGTTCTGACAATAAGTGGTCTGAGACTTTGTGTGCTCCTCAGACAGATCCCAGAGGACTAGATTGGTGCCCATCTGCAGAAAACCAGAGGGGATGTATTGACTCTGCAGATCTGCCCTTTGATTCTGCCATATCTCAGCTGGCCCATGCCTTTTATTGCCAGACTACTGCCCAAGTTATAGACACTAACACAGGCACACTGAGTATGGGCTATGTTGATTTATAACTAATGAGGGCAGAACCTTAGAACTGCAGCTTCACTGTAAACTTTGGAGCAGGATTTAACACACAATCAGCCCTGATACTGTTAACAAGAGCTGGAGGGTCAAATGTCTATCTTGGAAGAGAACTTGGAAGCAGTGCCAAATACAGAATGACTTTTTTTCCATTTGGGGGATTAGATGTTCGTCTTACTTATCCCAAATGTCATAACTTGCTTGCATGTGACTTCAGTGTTATCCACACTATTAAGATGTCACATTTTCCATTTTAGCAATGTCAAGCTACCTCTTTATCATTAAATATGAACTACCTGAAGTAATCAGAGCATTCATGGGACTTGAAGAAAATACTGGGTATGTCTTATGTTCCTTCTGTGACATCAAGTGACTCATTCTACTTGGTCTTTTCTGATTGTAATATCCTTGTCTCTCTGTTCTAGAGAATGGTACCTCAATGGCAACTACCTCATCATATTTGTGTCTGTTGGAATTATTCTTCCACTTTCGCTCCTTAAAAATTTAGGTAAAGATATTTTCTAACTGGAAATATTTTTATTTTTATTTCACATTTAAATAGGTTAGCTAATTGTAGATGCCATATTCACCTTCCAAAATGCTTCTTCTAACTTCTAGGTTATCTTGGCTATACCAGTGGATTTTCTCTTACATGCATGGTGTTTTTTGTTAGTGTGGTAAGTGATGTGATGACATGATCCTTGTAGGTTGGTTAGCATGAATTTTTTTGTGCCTAAATTAGTGTCCTCATTTTGTTCAAGCACTTCACTAATATGAAATAGTTCTTGTATCACAAGTGATTTTCTTGTAGACTAATTTAGAACAAAAAAAGAGCAGCTACGATTTAAAGATAGTTGAGGTAGAACATCAAAGCTACTACTAATGGTTTGGTCTAGGCACACTGGTTATATATGGGGAAAAAAGGAAAACTTCAAGCAGGAACATGACAATAATCTGGTATTTAGAACACTAGTGGAGAGTCCCAGAAGAGAAACAAGAAGGCTATAGCCATATTCACATGAATCAGCCATTCTCTTTTACACATTCCACCCATTAAGAGAGGACAAGCACAGTGGAATTAAGGAAGAAATCCTCCTCTCTAGGCCCCAAGGAAGAAATCCTCCTCTCTAGGCCCCTGACAAAAGAGGGAATTTCTTGCACTATCATGAATGCCAAAATTTATAAAGCATTTCCCCAAAGAGGTAAAGGAGAAGGAAAAAAAGTTTTGAAGACCCATGTCACCTTAGTTTGAAGAAATAAGGAAATGATCATCTTTCTCATGGAAGGGCATGAAAGAGGGTGGGAAAGCCTCATTCAAAATATTGTCCTGTTAACTTTAAGAGGCAGGGCTGCCAATCACAGCTCCAACTCTTCCCTTAGAACAGAGGCTAGAGGAAGTTTACTTTGTCCATTAGTCTAAAAGGAATCCCTAACTGAGTTCCCTCACACCCTACCCCGTAAGCCACACATATGGATTCTTATTTCATTGTTTTTTCTCAAAAAGCTGATTTTTTTTTCTTTTTTAATGACTGAGTCTAGGTGATTTACAAGAAATTCCAAATACCCTGCCCTCTACCTGTTTTGGATCACAGTGTTGGAAATCTGTCATTCAACAACACACTTCCAATGCATGTGGTAATGTTACCCAACAACTCTGAGAGTTCTGATGTGAATTTCATGATGGATTACACCCACCGCAATCCTGCAGGGCTGGATGAGAACCAGGCCAAGGGCTCTCTTCATGACAGTGGAGTAGAATATGAAGCTCATAGTGATGACAAGTGTCAACCCAAATACTTTGTATTCAACTCCCGGGTAAGTGAGAGGTCCAGGCTTCTAATGAGTATAGTTATGTGTTTTCTAAGTTTTTATTCAATAAACTGAGATGGCCTGAGATCACCTTCTATGTTGGAATGCTAAACACGTGGTGTTGTCTTTGTTTTTCAGACGGCCTATGCAATTCCTATCCTAGCATTTGCTTTTGTATGCCACCCTGAGGTCCTTCCCATCTACAGTGAACTTAAAGAGTAAGGCAGCCATCATTTTAGCATTCTAATTTGCTTTGAAAATCTGCTCATATGTTCAAAGATTCTTTAAGAGGAAACACAGTTTATAGTTTCCTCTTCAGAGAAAATATGTACTCCATCCACTCCTCAGTAAAATGCTTTAATCAGAAAGGTGGGAATCAGCCCACTACAGCACTACCTTATCTTCTTCTTTCTCTCCTTTCTCTCCACCATAATGGTTCAGGGGAGGGGTTCATGGCAAGTGGACAAGGAGTCGATGGTTGTAATAATTTTGGCAGGTGTTGGGAATTTAAATTTGAATTTTGTTGGGAAGAAATGATGTCAGCTGGACTAGAAATGAAAACACCCATGACAACCAAAACTTAAGGTTAGGGGCAGCCTCGATAAGCCACTGATGTCATTTATAGTCAGCACCTAACCCTTGTCTAGAACACATTCATTACAAGAGATGTGTCAATATCTGTCCTTAGTTGTCTTATTTGTACAATAGAGTCACTGGCTAGAAAATGTTGTTTCTTCCAGCTGATGGTCTATGATTCATTTGTATTCTTTTCCCTTTGAAGTTGTTGATATTTGCTTGGGAACAAAGGGTATGAACTCATTATAGCTGTCTTCCTCTTTCCTTTAAGGGAGGGTATTATATAATAATTCTCAACTTCTTTAATCTAGACATCAGTAACCTCAGTCTTCATTCTCACTAAATAGCAAAACTTTCCCCATAAATTCTGATTTACCTCATAAAAAATTTCAGAACACTTTCAAGTATTTGGATGTCTTTGATTTACTTTGAAAATCACGTGTAGCAGTTACTCCAGAAGACTGACAATTGATCTTTGGCAGCCAGGTTCGCTCTAGAATGGTTTCCAGAAGCTTCTCAGGTAACAATGTCAGGATTGCCGGTAGTCTGGACTCTTGGCAGTATTACTTTGCTGACTCTAGTAGGTTCTTTTCCTCATCTAAAGTCATCTCATTATGAAATGCAAAAGCTTTCTACGTTAGGAGCCTGTTTGATCTTTATGTTAATTATATTCTTATTCAGTGGGCAGGCTTACTGACTGACATGAAATAGACTGTTCCTCTTCTAGGGAAATGGTTGTTTTTAAGACTGAAGGGGTAGTGTTTAAGAAAAATGGAAATGAATCCTCATTAGCTCTCTAAGACAAATTTAAATCAGCTATAAGTTTATGTACTAAATATGTCTTCACGATGAACAATATAGATATACATTTTTATTATTATTTTCATTTTGAAAAGTGATTTTTTTATAAGTTTAAAAAACAAAGCTTGGTGTTCTTTCTTTTTCCAGTCGGTCCCGGAGAAAAATGCAAACAGTGTCAAATATTTCCATCACGGGGATGCTTGTCATGTACCTGCTTGCTGCCCTCTTTGGTTACCTAACCTTCTATGGTAGGTCACTCTGTGAAAGTCATTCTCTATATGCAAATCCTTGTTAGGCTGATCCTTGACCTGGGTAGGTATGATTTTTAAAACTTGCTTTCTATAAGCATGATCTATAGATGACACATATTCAATTAATATACTATTTTAGCTTTGTCACTTGACCTGAGGAAATG
This sequence comes from Symphalangus syndactylus, assembly GCF_028878055.3. NCBI lineage: Eukaryota > Metazoa > Chordata > Mammalia > Primates > Hylobatidae > Symphalangus > Symphalangus syndactylus. Next base: position 47,867,194 of record NC_072439.2, on the reverse strand, counting down.
GGGCCTGATTCAGCCTGGCTAACAAGTTACAACAATTTGTGAATTAACACATATTTTATAAAAAATATCCCTCAGACAAAATTATTTTCCTTTAGGGATAGATGATATTTCTTTGGCTAGACTCCATAGTCCAACTCGGGCTACAAGTGATGAGAAAGAATCCACTTGCATGTGATAAAGCTCCTTTGATGGAATTATTAACTGCCACACAAATGGCAGGGAAACTGCCAGGTCCTCAAGTTTGAATTTGCCTCCTCTTTACCAGTCAAGTCAAATCTGGGAGCTTGGGACTTTAGGTAAAATTTCTGACATATCCCATTCTATTTTGTTATACTAAACGATTTCCTAAGAAAGAGGACATGACAGAATTTCCTTCAATCTAAGAATGCACTACCAAAAAAGTGACTATGGCCACATTAGATTATGCCTGCAACATTTCCTCTCTGGCATCTTAACTGTTCACAAAGGGAGTAGGATTGTACTCCTTCCATGAAGTGTGGCCACATAAACAGATTTCATGGAATCACATATTGACCTGGTAGCATATGTTTACATGAATCAGTGTATCAATATAAATACATTTTTGTATAAACCTACTTTTAGAGTTTTAACTTAATTTTTTTTTCTTGCTGACTTGGTAAATTGAATTGCAGGTATGACAAATTGTGGAGGAAAAGATTCAGGAGTAGGCCACCATTTGCTTAGGTTTTCTTTCTGTTTGACTAATATTTGACTATTAACCAAACATGTGCTTTAGATTGGGCATTAACTTTTTGCTGGTTGTGAAATAATGAATGTCGAGGTCAATACTACTGAAGGTATTTTCACTTCTTTTTGTCTGATCTTGAGGTGAAAATCCAACTACGTTTGATTCCATAAATATTTTCTTGTTATTTGTGTTTGGAATCCTGAATGAATGTGTTTTCAAGTAGGGCAGCATCTTCGTCTTAGAGTAGTACCCACTGGGAGACCCTCTAAAAATTATGCTAATTTATCCCTGTATGTTACTTATACTTATTTTAATGAGTTTCATAAGACAAGCAAAAACTTGAGAAAGCCCAAAAATATCTGTTTTAGTGTGGTGATGGAGTCATAGTTGTTGAGCTTGAAAAAATGGTAGCAATCATTCATCCTAGAGTTTACACACTGGGTTTGTAACCTGCATCAGGAGTGGCTGCGCAGGTAGGGGCAGGGGAGGTGGTAGGCTGGGAGAGACAAGACGTGGGGCTTGGGCCTCTCATCCCCTTCAACAGGAGCACCTTGGTCTCTGTCTGATTTGTAATTGCTTCTGTACAGCAGAGATAGATTTATCACATGTAAATGAGCTTGAGAGGCTCTTTATTTTGTATTATAGCTTCTGCAACGTTATCAGCTAGAGGACCTCTTTGTTCCTTTGAATGAAGGTTGCATGGCTAATGAGCTCAGAGGCAAGACCAGAGGTGCCTGGATTCCCAACCTAGGTCTTTTCCTCCGTTCTGTGCTCTCTCTATAAAATGTTGCCATAAGTGACCTGTGCTGATTTGACAACACCAAGCGGGCTCATTCTCTTTTTCCTGTTGTAGGAGAAGTTGAAGATGAATTACTTCATGCCTACAGCAAAGTGTATACATTCGACATCCCTCTTCTCATGGTTCGCCTGGCAGTCCTTGTGGCAGTAACACTAACTGTACCCATTGTCCTCTTCCCAGTAAGTACATAAGACTTTGATGAAAGAAACCTACTTGACCCCATAAATTAGTACGTGTTCTACCTTCATTTTGATTCAATTATAGGGTGAGTTTGCAATTGCAATGCCTGAGGATATTATTATTTTCCTATAGCATTTTGAGCCATTTAAAATTGGCCATTTAATGTGTAGATAGTGCAACTAGTTTCAGGTGGAATTTTTATTGTATAGGAAAAAAATCATAAAACTTATTTTTAAACTCAAATTTGAAAAGTGGAGCTGGAGCTTCTGTCTCGTGGATTAGTAAAACTGAGTAGGAGTTCATATAACTTTGGAACCTTGAAAGCCAAAACCATATTAACTTTCAAATCGTATTAAATTTCTTCACAGTTTTGAAGACATTTCATTTTTTTCCAGTTTGTCGTGCTGCAATAATATACAAAAGTTGCCTTATTTAACCTGATGCCTTGAAGGCTAATGAAAAGGGGATTCATGTTAAGTAAATTATATACCAGAACAAAATTTTTCAAAAAACAGTTATACTATCTATCACATATCTCTTTTACACATGGCCTCTGCCAGACTCATACCAAGTCACCCCTCCCTGGCATTTGTCATTGGCGTCAGTTTGTTCTGAGATCCCAGAGCAGAGCTGGTAGTGAAGGTTTGGGCTGCATGAGTTAAAACCACCACCTAAGGATAAACACAGGTCTTCACCCTCCTGCCAACCCCTCTTTCATAAACACTGAATTTACTCATTCATTTGAGGGGGAAAAAAATAAGTGACACAGTAACCAGCACTGTCCTGGACATAATGTTCCATACACGGCTGGCATATGAAGACTATTTCTATAATGACACTGTGGTCACTTTAAATGAAGCTTGTGTGCTGAAATATATTTTGGCACATTCCTTTTTCATGAGTGCATGAAATCAGATCCGTATTACTATGGTGGCTAATATTTTACTCTTAAATCATGTCTTGCCTCTAATATATCTGAAAGTATTTCAGATGACATACACATACATAGCTTTAGCCTAAAATCAGCTCCGTCTTGGGTACAAGACAGAAGACAACTATAAACAGAAGGTATACGATACGGTAAAATTGCCAGGCAAACAACTTCACTGAGAAAAGAATATCTGGAGCCCTTCTTTTTATGTGTAAAAAAAACACTAACTAAATTTTGGCACAGTGTAAGCATTCACATCATTGTAGAATTAAAGCATAAGAAATCTGTGATGTGCTTCTTCTGTATTGCTTTATTCATATTCATATAGTGTTTTCAAGCCATGGTCTTAAGGGATTGCCAGAATTGGCCATCGTCACACACACAGCTGGTAACAGTTCAACTAGTGCAGCTCATAGCCCAACACTGAGGGCTGCAATTATTGTCATGGGAAGTAAAAGTCATTTACTGATGAACATTTTACCTCAGCGCGGAAAATCCAAATCTTCCCTTAGAAATTCTTACCCTATGTGAGAAATAAAGCACTGGTATAAATCTGACCATCAGGAACAGCAATAGTGTGTAAACATTAGATGCCATTAGAACCAAAATTGACCATAAGAACCAGAGTTCAGAAAAATGACTAACTGCTATCCTTCATTATGTATTTCCACTCAACATTAGCATTTATGAAACATTTTGCACATTATCCTGTCCTCACCCTTGCAATGTTACGTTTATATAATCTGTGTAAGTGCTCCACTGCCCCACAGAGTCATAAGTCCCTGGGACTTGGGGATGTGCACAGTGACTGGCACAGAGGATGAGCTCCATCGTGCTTGGGAAGAAAAATGGTCTTCAAATGAATCTTGCCTTGTCTTGAAATGTATAAACTGCCTTGTCTAGCAAAAGCATTGACACTCTTTCCCTTGGTGACATGTGCCACAAATTCAGCTGGGTTGAGGATCTGGGCTAAATGAACCAAACCTCCCTATAGATGATGGATACATACAGATGGTGACAGAGAGTGGTCACTTCCGTGAGTGGATCTCAGTCAAGTCCTCTGAGGCTAAATTCAAATTTTTTTCTTTCCTAAAATGATAAAAGTTGTTATTGGTGCTTTTGCTTGTTTATTTCATATAACTTAGGGCTCAGATTTCCAGTGTGTCAAATGCTGACTCACAGCATGGTTCTCCTGACGGTTTATTTCATTTAAGGAACTCTTCACCAATAAGTTTATTTCCTTGCCTTGATATCTCCACATATTAATAATAAAACTAATAAAACCTAATCTGAATTAAAATCTATCAGCTTTAGGCATTAATTTATGTTCTCCTTCTTTCAGCATGGTAGCTGGGCTCTCTTTCTTAGGAGCCTGAGAAGATATGACTGGTGTTTGTTTTTGTTTTTCTCTACTTCATTTATTATCTTTCTTTTTTCCAATCAGGTTAGTTTTTTCCTTCTTAGTAACATGTGCATAGTAACTACTTGTAGTATTTGTTGAACAAGTGAATAAATGAAATGAATTAAGGTAGTGTTTTCACTAGCAGCCCAACATTTCTTTCTCTCTTAATAGTGGGTGGGGTATCAATTATGGAATGGCACCTCCTTCCAGAGGACTGATCATGTCATTTTCAGCTTATGCTTCCCTTTTAGCAGTAAAGTTCCCATATTTCCATAAAGAACAAGAAACCAAATAATCCTAACGGATATATCATGAAGACACAGACGCAAATTTCACCTGCCACGCCTTTGAAAAAAGATCCCTAGCTACTTGTATTTCATCTTATAGTTAAAATCAGTCTTTTCACTTATGTTGCCTTCAGATCTCCTGTTTTGAAGTGTATGTAGATATCGACATAGAAATGCAGCATATATCACTATCAACTGCAGTGGAGCAGTGATTTGTAGGTATTTCCAACATCCTTGCCTTAAGCAAACCTGCAAAATCAAAGTGTGAGCTAAGTCTAAACAATGGGAGAGGCTTTTTTTTTTTTTTAAGAGTTAGAGCTAAGACTCTCACTTCCTGCTGAGCCTCCACATTTTTGACCTTCACATTGGGCCCCTGCATCAGAATACAGCACCCCCTAACAGGCTCCTGTTCAGGACTCTTTCTCTGGAAATAACAGATGTTGTCTCTAGAGCTGCATAGAACCTTAATGGAATCATTGTGGGTCAGAGGCCCTGGATGGTGCTGGGGACCTCCCTGACCCACAGCATCTGACCCACATTTCCAGGTTCCTAGCGACTTGTGTCAGTAAAGAAAAAGGCACATAGCTGAGTGGAAGAGCAGATGAGGCTTGGTGGGAGTCATTGTGCAATTTTGTCATTGTGCAAAATAGCCAGTGGCCTGCCCTAGCAAAGGTAAAAAGAACTGCTGGGGCCTTTTGGTCCTAGGCTCACTCCTCAGGGAAGCACTTTAACGTGGAATGACCAGCAAGTTTCCTTCCTGATCTTTTCCACCACCACCACAAGCCTAGTACCTCCCTCCCTCTTTGCTCTGTTGCCCTCTTCAGGAATGCATTGGAAACCACCTTCAGTTCTGTTTGGAATTTTCCTATTCCTTATTCACAAAGAGGAAGAAGCTTTTGTGTTTACTCCAACCATTCTACCTATTATTCCCATAAACTTTCTGTGATCTCATATCATTAGGCCAAATGTTAATCTTTCTGGGAGCCAGGAGACTGCTTTCACATTCAGAGGCCCTGGACATATAGGACTGCCTCTAACTCACTCTAACTCAGCTTATTGACTTGAATGCACCATTTTAACAAGCGACTAAAAAACAAACTGTGACTATTCTCTGAAAATGAACCTATATTTCATACTTATTTATTCTGTTTAACACTGTGAAACAAATTAAGTCCTCAAGCACTATGTATATACCATAAAAAGCTAATTTGTAAGCCTACTAATTGGACCAGTTTTGAGAATATTGAATAAGCACTAATTGCAGATCATAATATAGAATTATAGGCTGCTGAGGAAAACAATATCACACCATTTGCTTTCCTCAGTTTACTTTTCAGAATGAGTTTCATAATGTTCACTAATCCAATTTTTAAAATCCTTTACAAAGTTATTCTTAAACTATTTCCAGAGACTATCTGGTTTATCATTCTAGAAATGAAATTGTCTTTTCAGCCTAAACAGATGGCCTTAATTTTTGGTGGAGTGGTATGAAAGGAATGTCACATGAGAAACTGCAAGCTATTTAGCTTGTATTTTTTGTCATTCATACCTGTTTCAAAATATATTTTACATTTTCTCTCTTTTAAATGAGTTCCCATCTCTGCACCTTAAGTGACTTCAGAACTAAAATTTTAAAGCGAAAATCAATCACAGCATTTCCAAAAATGTGAACTCCTAGCTTAACCAAAGTATTCACTTATTGGAAAGTTGATAGAGTAATTCCACTAAGTCCAAAAAGTGTCCTCTAAAAGATTCCAAAGATAAGAGTGTTTTCAACTTTGTCAAGCTGTACAAACACAAATGTCACTCCCTCCCTCTGCCCACAGGGATCTTTATCCAGTTACAACAGTGTAACTTGAGCAGCTGCTGCAAACTGAGGCTCTCTTGACCCTTCGCCTACTTATTTCAACTGCTAAAATAGGGCTGAAATCTGTCAAGGATCCTGAAGGGAAGGATAAGATTCCTACTATTTGATTTAATTTAAGCTTTTATTCAGTGCCTGCTGTGTGCACAACACTAAGCTAGAAAGTCTGAGGAATGTTTAGATTATTAGGTCCTGTTCCCTGCCTTTCATAGATTTACAATCTATTGATAGGGAGAGCTAAAATGGAGAGAAAGAGGAAGAAGCAAACACAAAAACATCAAAATTTTAAAATGTTAAATACAATGCAAAATTAAGGAAAACCTAGATTTGTAAAAATTCCTTTCACAATCTCATGTAAATCTATTCAGTGCTTGCCCTTAATGTCTCATCCAGTCTGATGAGACATGTTTTGTGATCAACAAGGGTTTTACTGTGTTTCTTAATTATGTGTCTTACCTGTTATCTCTTTCTGACTGAGATTATTTTTAACAATAAATTCTGAAAACTAAGAAAGTGAACACATAAAATATTGTCTTATAAAATACACCAAGGAAAAAATGACACTCCATCTCAAATATCAAAAGTTAGCATCAAGACTGCACAAGATGAATGTACAGTCATGTGTTGCTTAAAAATGTGGACATATTCTGAGAAATGCATCTTTAGGCAATTTTGTCATTGTGCAAACACCATAGATTGTACTTGCAGCCTAATTGGTGGAGCCTACTATACACTAAAGCTATATGGCATAGCCTAGTACTCCTAGGCTACAAACCTGTACAGCATGTTACTGCACTGAATAGTGGAGGTAACTGTAACACAATGGTAAGTATTTGTGTCCCCAAACATAGAAAAGGTACCGTAAAAATACAGTATTACAACCTTAGGGTATCACTGTCTTATATGTGGTCTGTTGTTGACTGAAATGACTGTACTTAATACCACTGAACTCTACACTTAAAAATGGTTAAGATGGTAAATTCTATGTTATGTATGTTTTATAATAATAAAAAAATTGAAAAAAGCATCAAGATCTTTTCTGGGAAAAAAGAAAAAGAAAGAAAATGCATTAGAGTGATGAGAATATTTGAAGTAATAAAGTCAAAAACAAAGAAATGATCTTGCCTTTGAACTTTCTTGTTTAAGATTCGTACATCAGTGACCACACTGTTATTTCCCAAAAGACCCTTCAGCTGGATACGACATTTCCTGATTGCAGCTGTGCTTATTGCACTTAATAATGTTCTGGTCATCCTTGTGCCAACTATAAAATACATCTTCGGATTCATAGGTGAGTTTCAGAAAGGCTTCAATTTGGTCAACCCAAACTCGTGCCTCATTAAATGGTGGACAGGGAACCAGTGCTGGGTCATCCAGATCCCAGTCTTTCTCAGGCTCATGGATTCCCTTTATCCCTGCGAGGCTCTGGTGATTGAGCTGATCACTTTCTGTTCCTCCTGACTGACACTGGGAGCCACCTTATAGGTCATTTAGTCAAGCTGCTTTTTCTGACAGATGAGGAAACTGACCCCATAAAAGTCAAGTCATATACCTTGGTGTGGACCCAGGATTTGGACTTAGGTATTAGCTCTGTCATCAGGAAAAGAGGAAGATAGATTTTACCTACCAGAAGCTCTCTGATACTATGAGTATCAGCTGAACATTGAAAGGTATCTTCAGAGGAGTAGGAAGTTGATTATATAAAGTATATTGTTAGTATTTCCCACAACGGTGTGGTCTATTAATTTTCATTCTACTCATTGAAGGGTTAAACGTTAAACACAATCTAAAACTTTAAAAAAGCCATGTGTAGGTCACTTGCAGAGTAAGAGGTGGATAGGTTGTGTCCCAAGTTCAGTCACCTTAGTATGTATTTATATTACTAATCCCCTGTAAATTTGTGTTAAATTCAGCCTTTTGTTGCTTATTATATGTTGCACACACTTATGCAGCTTTGATGTTAGGTACATTTTAATTATATCTATAAACATATCTTCTATGAATAAATAACCAAGATGAGCTTATGTGACTTAAGTGTGTGTTTTTAGTGCTAAGTATAGGATAGCTTTATATTTGGTTTTCTTAAAGTGTGTGCTGGCATCTCCTTTGCTAAGACCTGCTGGGTAAGACATTGACCTTGTCCTGTGTTTGTCTTTTCAGGGGCTTCTTCTGCCACTATGCTGATTTTTATTCTTCCAGCAGTTTTTTATCTTAAACTTGTCAAGAAAGAACCTTTCAGGTCACCCCAAAAGGTCGGGGTAAGTAAACCTTGCAATTTCCCCCATTATTGGTTGTTCTTCCAACTACTTAGAATAAACTGGAAAATACACATAGTTTAGAAAAATGAATCAATGTACAAGAACCAAAAATCCAAAATGGGCTAGAACTTTCTGGTAGCAGAGAAAGGGGATATATTTCTGAAACTCAAATGATTCTATTTCAAATATCAAATACCCTGTGTTGAGTCTGTCATACATGTCAAATAGTAGTAGCCTTTCCCACAGGCACATATGCTTCAGGCACATAGCAGTGTCCAATACCAAGCTGCTGTTGCACTATCCATGGAAAATCATGCAAGAAGGAATTAGGCTCCCTAGCGGTGTTATGGAATAATTTAAATATTTTGGTCATGGTTATTAGGTTTGTAAAGCCAAAGGAAAGATGTTGCTTTTGTTTTCCCCTCCGTAGTACCTGTTGTCCCTGGTGTGGACTAAGATCCAGAACAGAACCATTCATCATTCTGTTAACCTCTTTAGATACAAAATACAGTCTTATTAAATTAGGGAGTACATATTTCTTTTCCATAAGACTACTATAGAAACAAATGCTAGAAATAATTGTTTTTCCAATAAGGAAATATTATCTTTCACTCCTTAAGAAAGTCATGTTAAGGCTTGAAAAGAGTATTTCTTACTGAATTACTCTGAATTTTTACCTTGAAGTCATTTACCTTTGGGATGTTTTGGGGACTTCAGGATAATTTGGTATCAAAAGGTCCACCCAGCAGCTTGCCCCCATATTTTAACTCTATGTAGTCCATCTTGCTTGGATTTTAACAGCAGTATGAACCTGGCAAATCACTTGTCCTGTTTGTGACCTATTTTCAGTTTGACCAGTTGTGAAATGAGTACAATTATCTCCTAGACCCATTCTAGTGAAAAATTTTTAGTTGCTGCTTTCTTATATGTAGAATTAGGAGGTTTAAGTATGTGATAAAATGTAAGGCGTCTTCTAGTGTTGAAATGCTGAAGTATTTTATATGTAGATATGTACATATATCCTTATATATGTGTGTGTATATTATATGTATGTACACACACATATATACACTTTTTTGTTGCCACATCTATTAAGCTTTTGGTTTTGTTTGCTTTATAAAATTAGAATCATATCATATATGCTATTCTTTTATAACCTGCTCTTTTTCACCTAAACGATTGTAAGTATTCTCTAGATTATTGAATCTTTTTCTGTCCCTTGATTTTTAATAATCACAGGGTATTCCATCATCTTGATGTACTAAATCAGTTACCTATTACTCCATTGTTGAACCTGTAGGTTGTATCTCCCCACTGTATTCCTCTTCTTTCTTCAACTAGGATTCTAAATTGACTGATAGGTTAGGACTGGGCATCTGAGATATTAAGAATAATATGGCTCAATATCTAGATCAGATTGCCACATTATGTAAACCACTAAAAAACAAATTGTTCTAAGTATGGTTTCTGTGTTCCTAACAATGTCTCTCTGAATTACAGGCTTTAATTTTCCTTGTGGTTGGAATCATCTTCATGATTGGAAGCATGGCACTCATTATAATTGACTGGATTTATGATCCTCCAAATTCCAAGCATCACTAACACAAGGAAAAATACTTTCTTTTTCTATTGGAAATGGTTGCAAGTTATACTCCAAAAGACATTTGAATTATCTTGACTGGAATGTTATTCATAGGAAATAACAGGAAGATTCCAAAGATGTTTACCAGTAATATCACCAGGCACCTGCAGAAGAGGAAAATCACTGTTTTTGTCAAGGATGGTTGTGTATGTGTTTAAAATAAAATCTGTGGTGCACATTTCTGCCCAGGTTTTACTAGAGCAGTGTGAGATGATGAAGGTGTATTTTTGCTGCTTTACGAGCAGAATAAGGGTAACTGCATGTAACAATCATCAGATAGTACTCTTTCCCCTGCCGTCTCCTCACTCTGCACCCCCTAAAAAAGTACCAAACATTTGCATTCTCAGAACATCAAACAAAAATGCCCTGGTGGCAAAGCTATCACCATTTAATGCCTTCTCTCAGTCTTGCACCGAAGTCTCTGGTCTGTTTACTAACAGAGACAAAAGGCATGTCTTAGGAACTGTTTCTGTAAGGTACATGAATGGCCAAACACCAGTCTAGAGCATCTCAGTGTCAACAGCAAAATAATATTTTGCCCACCCTGTTTGTGACATTGAGTTGTGACTTCTATATTCAATAGATTTTTTGTAGATGTTAAAACATCTATATTTAAATGTTAAAACACTAAATATAGAGAGGGGCTTTATTTCAATCATAGAGCAACAACAAAAATAATGCTTATAGCTAAACTGCCTGTTCTAGAAAGCACCTGCTTTTTCATGTTATTCCTAAATCCTCTTGTCATACTTTTGTCATTGAACAATGCTCTCCCTCTCGTCTTCCATCCTCATTCAGAATTTTTAGAAGACCACAATCGTGGAGATACACTACCCAGTATTGTTTGATACATTTTCATTTGATAAACATTCAGTGCAGGAAACTGTGATTTGCTATATGTTTATGTATATAATCTTATTCTGTAGTCATCAGAATGTTAATGTATGGTACATTTGATTTTTATTTTTTACATGTGTAGTTTTCTTTCTTCACAGTCAAAGCATTTATATTATTGGGGGTGGGGGCAGGAAATTAAGTTGGTGGGCTCGAAAATCCATTCATATGTATCTGTCTACAAATGTCTGGGGATAATTTAAATTTGAAACCTAAGTTATATATAGTTCGGCAATGCTCTTCTTCAATATTTACAATAATAGGATGATCTACAAGAAAATAAGTTTCTTTTTGCAAATTATTATCAATACTAAAGTTGTTCTTTTAATTTAGCATATCTAAAATAGGATTTAGTTCAGTTTAGCTCACACAGGTGTTTGCTGACATTCATTGGCCATTTAATACAGTGTTGAGTGGTTCTCCGTAAAAGTATAAGTGCTAACACTACAAAGAAATGCACACGATCATTCTTGCTCACTTCCATAACAAACTTACATAAAATGGATTTAAAAATTCCTACTCACAGCCTATAACTTCTGGAGTTCACTACCTTTTTTTCAAATCATAGTAAGAACACTTGTGTATTTTATATTTTAGTAAAGCCAATTATGAAATACAAGTATCAGACACGTATGATAATACTAAATCATATTTCAATAAATTTTCTGGACTGTGCCTAAGAAAATATATTGGTCTTATGCATTATTTTCTAGAGGCATAATACTGTAAAAATAGTGCACTTTGTTATGGAAATTGAGCATTACTAGAAAGTATCATAACTTTTGAGCTACTATTATTTGAAAAAAATCTGCCAAATAGCATCTTTAAGATATATTTACATTTTCACTCATCTAAAGAGTATACAAAAATAAAAAGTGGAAAAAGGTATCTTCTGAATGTTCAAGAGCATCCTATAGTGCCAAATAATAAAGCACCATTTTTTTCTTCATAACCAAGATTAAAATTCATATATACTGCAGGGCAGACATACATATGATAGCTTGTGCTGATTAATTTAACCCCATTTGTAAACAGATGAAAATTTTATTTTCTTATTTCATTTATAAGATGGCTCAATGTATTGGGAGGCTTCTTTTTTATTACAGAAAGTGTATATTGGTATATAATAAATGAACTTTTCAAATGACTATGATGTGATTTTTGATCTATTGTTAAAGAATGTTATGTTATTTGTCCATGAAACAAAATTTAAAATCCAAATACTGTCTGTCTTATATTGGTATATGTTCCATTTTCATTGTTACCTTTGACACATAGCTAACATCTATAGCCATCATCATGAAAATAATTGCCATCTTATTTTGGCAAAATAGATATTTAATCCTAAATTATTAAGATGATTATAATTTTGGCATCACATGTATACCACATAGAATGAATGTGGAAGAAATGAGTCTTTTATGGTGAGTTTGAAAGAATCCATTGAAGATGGAAAATGAGAGAATAGAAGAAACATGAGAATAGTAAAATAAAGAGCAGAGAAAATATGGGGGCAAGGAAAACATGTGAGTGCTAAGGATTGATTATGAATGAACGATTAGGGGGATTGATGGGTCATAGGGTAAGTATATGCTTAACTTTATAAGAAAGTTCCACATAGTTTTCCACAGTGTTTCTACCATTTTCATTTCCAATCGTACTACCTACAACTTCTACTGATTCCACAGCCCTGCCAACATTTGGTGTTGTCTTTTGTACTTTAGCCTTTCTAGAGGGTCTGAAATGGTAACTCATTATGATTTTTATTTCTGCTTCTCTGACAACTAATGTTGAAAGCTTTTCATGTGTTTAATGGTCACTCATGTATCTTCTTTTGTGAAGTGTGTATTCAAATGTTTTGCCCATTTTTAAAATTTAGGTTTTGTCTTTTTATTGTGTATTTGTAGAAGCTTTTTAAATATGGATCCATGTCCAGATTGCCAATATATTTTCCCAGTCTATGGTATGGTTGCTTATTTTCCTAAACGTGTCTTAATTACATCTTTCTGGGACCAGGTCAGTATAGCTCAAAGTTTTGCAATTTATGTCTTAATGAAATAAGATTAATCAGAGTGGTATAGTCATAATTAAATGTTTTGATGTTCTGGGCCCATACAGGTAGGACTGGATCATCTAACCAAGATGCAAAAAAAAAAATAGTACTTAGAAAAACTTATTTTAAACTAAACATTTTTATAAAAGCAAACTAGATCAGCATACATTAAAGCTAGCCACAAGGCAAAAACTATACCAAGAAGAAAATAACAGAAATTTTAAAAAGAAGCCTCAGAAGCCTCTTGATATAGTATGGATCTGTGTCCCCACCAAATCTCATGTAGAATTGTAATCTCTAATGTTGGAGGTGGGGCCTGGTGGGAGGTGATTGGATCATGGGGATGGTTTTGGTTTAACACCATACCTTTTGGTACTGTCACAGTGAAACTGAGTGAGTGATCTCAAAATCTAGTTGTTTAAAAGTGTGTGGCATTTCCTCCTTCTCTCTTTGCCTCCTGCTCTGGCCTTGTGAAGTGCCAGCTCCCTCTCCACCTTCCACTACTATTGTAAGTTTCCTGAGGCCTCCCCAGAAGCCAAGCAGATGCCAGCATCATACTTCCCATACAGCCTGCAGAACCATGAACCAATTAAACTTCTTTTCTTTATAAATTATCCAGTCTCTGATATTTCTTTATAGCAGTATAAGAATAAACGAATACAGCTCCTATCCTCCAAACGTAAATGCTAAACCTTTAATTTGTTGCACACCTACTCTTAAAGATTGACTAAAGGAAGTTCTTCAAACACAAAGTAAATGATAAAAGGACAAATGTTGGAGTATCAGGAAAGAAGAAGAAACAAAGGAAAGTAAGAAATATGGGCACATATATAAGACTTTTCTGTTCTTAATGAGTTTTATAAATACATTTTTGATTGAAAAAAAAATACTGATACTCAAGATAAAGATATTTTTTTAATGGGGAAGGTAAAGGACCTAAATAGAAGTAATGTGTCTACACTTCATTCAAGGTGGTTAAATGCTGATACCAATAGACTGCAATAAGTCACATATGTCTAATGTAATATACAAAACAACCACTATAAAAACTATACACAGACATACATTCAACAACACTATAAATCAATTAAGATGAATTTATTTAAGTATTTAAATATTTAAGTAACCCACTGGAACCCAAGAAAAGCAAAGCAGGAACAAGAACCAAAGAAAACAAATAATAAAATGGTAGGCCTAAGCACTAATATATCAATATTACCTTATAAGTTAGTGGTCTGAATATACCAATCAACAGAGATTGGAGAATGAATAAAAACCATGACCCAACTATATGCCATTTATAAGAGATTCACTTCTAGTTCAATGACATAGTTTGTTGAAAATAAAAGGAAGGAAATAGATATACATACAAAAATTAGTAATAATATAAAGAAGGAGTATCTATATTAATATATGGTAAAACAGACTTTAGAGAAAATAAAATTACTACAGACAAGAGGTGTCCATTTTTCCTATCATGAACATAAGAATAAAGGATCAATTAATCAGGAAGAGATAAGCCTAAGCGTGCACACACCAAGCAATAGGCAAAACACAAGAAGCAAAAACTGATAAGAGTAGAAAGGAGAAGCAGATATATCTGCATTGTAGTTGAGGACTTCAACACCCAACTTTCAGAAACTGATAGAACTACTAGATAGAAAATTAGCAAAGATATAGAAGATATAAACAACACAATCAACCGACAGGTTCTAATTGATATATATATAGAACAGTTTGCCAGCAACAGTGGAAAACACAGTTTTTTCATATTCCCATGATAGACCATATTCTGGGACATAAAACAAACCTTACAAATTTAAAAAATTGAAATAATATAGAGTGCATTTTCTGACCATAATGGAATCAATTAAAAATCAATAACAGGCAATAGCAAAATCTCTAAATAAATGATAATTAAACAACACACTTCTATGTTACCCACGAGTCAAAGAAGAAGCATCAAATGACATTTTAAAATACATAGAGCTGAATGAAAATTTTAAACTCACATATTAAAATATGGAGGATGCATTCAATGCAGTGCTAGGAGGAAAATTTACAGCACTAAATGCTTGTATTAGAAATGAGGAAAAGTTGACCAGGCATGGTGGCTCATGCCTGTAATCCCAGCACTTTGGGAGGCCGAGGTGGGTGGATCATGAGGTCAGGAGATCAAGACCATCCTGGCTAATATGGTGAAACTCCATCTCAACTAAAAATACAAAAAATTAGCCAAGCGTGGTGGCGGGCGCCTGTAGTCCCAGCTACTTGGGAGGCTGAGGCAGGAGAATGGCATGAGCCTGGGAGGCGGAGCTTGCAGTGAGCTGAGATGATGCCACTGCACTCCAGACTGGGCAGCAGAGTGAGACTCTGTCTCAAAAAAAAAAAAAAAAAAGAAATGAGGAAAAGTCTCAAGCCAATAATCTAAGTTCCTATAGCAAGAAACTATGCTAATGGGTTGATGAAAGGGTAAAGCTGCTGCTAAGATAATAGAATTCCTCATCTTGCTGTGCAGAAAAAGGAAAAAATGAAATTGGATTATTTTACCAAATAATTATTTGCCTATGAAAAGCATTCATCACATGGACCATTTTCTATTTTAAAATGTGATAAAACAAAATATTGTTTAGTAGAGCTTTGTCATTATTTTGGCTAGTTGTTTAGAATCAAGGGTTGACTAAATTATATGATGTTACTACTGACTCCAGCTCTACTAATGGGAGAGTAGAAAAGTCATGGACTGGCTGGGCACGGTGGCTCATGCCTGTAATCCCAGCACTTTGGGAGGCCAAGGCACACAGATAATGAGGTCAGGAGACGGTTAACACAGTGAAACCCTGTCTCTACTAAAAATACAAAAAATTAGCTGGGCATGGTGGCACACATCTGTAGTCCCAGCTACTCAGAGGCTGAGGCAGGAGAATTGCTTGAATAGGGAGGCGGAGGTTGCAGTGAGCCGAGATTGCACCACTGCACTCCAGCCTGGGCGACAGAGTGAGACTCTGTCTCAAAAAAAAAAAAAAAAAAAAAGAAAGAAAGAAAAGAAAAAGAAAAACCAGGGATTGAGGTTCTGGAAGTCTGAGTGCTAGTCACCACCTCCTACCAGGTGATCCTGGGAAAGCCCTTCCCTCCATCCAATCTCTACCATCAGAAAACACCAAGGAACTGAACTGGATCACCCCAAGAGACTCTCTGGGTCAAAAAAGGAGGCTGCAGCTAGTGGGAAATTTATCAAGAGTTGTAAAACAGTGGGATTCCTATGATATTTTAAAATATCACCTGGCCCAGGTGCAGTGGCTCTAGCCTGTAATCCCAGCACTTTGGGAGGCCAAGATGGGCAGATCATCTGAGGTCTGGAGTTTGAGATCAGCCTGGCCAACATGGCGAAACCCCGCCTCTACTAAAAATTCAAAAATTAGCCAGGGGTGGTGGTGCACCTTTAATTCCAGCTACTCAGGAAGCTGAGGCACGAGAATCACTTGAATCCGGGAGGTGAGGTTGCAGTGAGCCAAGATTGCGCCACTGCACTCCACCCTGGGTGATAGAGCAAGACTGTCTCAAGAGAAAAAAAAAAAAACTCCCTGAAAGACAGATTGCCCCACAGATTGGGCAGAATCTTGTGTTAAAGCAGAGGGTCCAGATGTGACCTACTGGTTTACACAACTCTTGACATCCCAGCCCTGTGTTTCTCTTACCAGTGATACACACACTACTATGGATTGAATATTTGTGTTTCCCCCAAATTCATATGTGGAAGCACTAACCGCTGATGTGATTGTATTAGTCTTTTTTCACACTACTAATAAAGACTTACCAGAGATTGGGCAATTTACAAAAGGAAGAGGTTTAGTGGACTCACAGTTTCATGTGGCTTGGGAGGTCTCACAATCATGGCGGAAGGTGAAAGTCACCTCTTGCATGGTGGCAGACAAGAGAAGAATGAAAACCAAGTGAAATTGGTTTCCCCTTATAAAACCATCAGATCTCATGAGACTTATTCACTATCATGAGAACAGTATGGAGGAAAACTCCCCCATGATTCAATTATCTCCATGGGGTCCCTTCCACAACATGAGGGAATTATGGGAGCTAAAATTCAAAATGAGATTTGGGTAGGGACACAGCCAAACCATACCATTCTACCCCAACCCCTCCCAAATCTGATATCCTCACATTTAAAAACCAATCATGCCTTCCCAACAGTCCCACAAAGTCCTAACTCATTTCAGCATTAACTCAAAAGTGTGCAGTCCCAAGATAGGGCAGTTTTCTTCCACCTATGAGCCTGTAAAATCAAAAGCAAGTTAGTTGTTTCCTGGATACAATGGGGGCACAGGTATTGGGTAAACACAGCCATTCCAACTGGGAGAAATTGGCCAAAACAAGGGGGCTACACCCATGCAAGTTTGAAATCCAGGGGGGCAGTCAAATCTTAAGGTTCCAAAATGATTTCCTTTGGCTCCATGTCTTATATCTGGGTCATGCTGATGCAAGAGGTGGGTTCCCATGGTCTTGGACTGCTCCACCCCTGTGGCTTTACAGGGTACAGCCTCTCTCCCAGCTGCTTTCATGGGCTGGTGTTAAGTGTCTGTGGCTTTTCCAGGTGAATGATTCAAGTTGTTTGTGCATCTACCATTCTCAGTTCTGGAGGATGGTGGCCCTCTTCTCACAGCTCCACTTGGCAGTGCCCCAGTGGGGACTCTGTGTGGGGGCACCCATCCAACATTCCCCTTCTGGACTACCCTAGCAGAGGTTCTCCATGAGTGCCCTGCCCCTGCAGCAAACTTCTGCCTGGACATCCAGGCATTTCCATATATCCTCTGAAATCTAGGCAGAGGTTCCCAAACCTCAGTTCTTGACTTCTATACACCTGTAGACTCAACACCACATGGAAGCTGCCAAAGCTTGGAGCTTGCACCCTCTGAAACCATGGCCTGAGCTGTACCTTGGCCTCTTTCAGTCATGCCTGGAGCAGCTGTGACACAGGGCACCAAGACCCTAGACTGCACACAGCAGAGGGACACTGGACCTGGCCCACGAAACCATTTTTACCTCCTAGGCCTCCGGGCCTGTGATGGGAGCGGCTGCTGCAAAAGTCTCTGACATGCCCTGGAGACATTTTCCCCATTGTCTTGGGGACTAACATTCGGCTCCTCATTACTTATGCAAATTTCTGCAGCTGGCTTGAATTTCTTCTCAGAAAATGGGATTTTCTTTTCTATTGCATTCCCAGGCTGCAAATTTCCCAAATTTTTATACTCTGTTTCCCTTTTAAAACTGAATGCCTTTAACAGCACCCAAGTCACCTCTTGAATGCTTTGCTGCTTAAAAATTTTTTTCTGCCAGAAACCCTAAATCATCTCTCTCAAGTTCAAAGTTCCACAAATCTCTAGGGCAGGAACAAAATGCCGCCAGTCTCTTTGCTCAAACATAACAAGAGTCACCTTTGCTTCAGTTCCCAAATTCCTCACCCCCATCTGAGACCACCTCAGCCTGGATTTCCTTGTTCATATTGTTATCAGTATTTTGGTCAAAGCGATTCAACAAATCTCTAGGAAGTTCCAAACTTTTTCACATTTTCTTGTCTTCTTCTGAGCCCTCCAAACAGTTTCAACCTCTGTTACCCAGTTCCAAAGTTGCTTCAATATTTTTTGGTATCTTTTCAGCAGTGCCCCACTCTACTGGTACCAATTTATTATATTAGTTTATTTTCATGCTGCTGTTAAAGACATAACAAGATTGAGCAACCTACAAAAGAAAGAGGTTTAATTGATTCACTGTTCCACATGGCTGGGGAGGCCTCATAACCATGGCAGAAGGTGAAAGGCATGTCTCATATGGTGGCCCACAAGAGAAGAATGAAAACCAAATGAAAAGGGTTTTTCCTCATAAAACCATAAGATCTCATGAGACTTATTCACTACCATGAGAAAAGTATGGAGGAAACCCCCCCCACCCACCGTGATTCAATTATCTCCCACTGGGTCCCTCCCACAACATGAGGGAATTATGGGAGCTACAATTCAAGATGAGATTTGGGTGGGGGCACAGCCAAACCATAACAGTGATGGTATTTGAAAGCAGGGCTTTTGGGAGATAATTAGGTTTAGAGGAGTTCATGAGAGTAGGGCTCCTGTAATGAGAATAGTGTACTTATAAGAAGTGAAAGAGACCATAGCTCTCTCTCTGCCATGTGAAGACAGTGAGAAGGTAGTCAACTGCATGCCAGGAAGAGGCTCTCACCAAACACCAAATCCACTGCCCCCTTGATCTCAGACTTCCTACCCTCTAGAACTGTGAGAAATAAATATCTGCTGTTCAATCCACCAGGGTATGGTATTTTGTTATGGCAGCTGGAGTTGAATAAGACACCAGCATGCATGTACACATACACATACTCTCATTGTACTAAATGCACATGTGCATAAGCACAGATACCATATACCGATAACATACTATACACACTTACACACAATTTCATGCATATATACACACCACACTACATACAAAGCCCATGTACACACACCCCTCCCCATCTACCTTCACACACACACATATCACTCAGCACCATGTCCTTGATCCACATTGATTAGTCATTCTCCAGGTGTGCAAGGTCCTTTCTTGCCTTTCAGGCCTTGACACATGCATTGTCTACACATGGAATATTTCTCTGTGACTGTCTTCATCTAACTCATTCTTCCTCATCCTTCAGTTCTCATCTTAGATGGCTCTTCCTCCAGAAAGCCTTCCTGACATCCCCATTCTCCTACCCTAACTGGCTTAGATCTGATAGGGCCCTGTTGTTGGCCTGTACAATAGTTCCTGCTGATCTATGGCTCCACTTCCCATAGTTTCAGTTACCCACGGTCAACCACAGTCTGAAAATATTACATGCAATAATGTATTTTGAGAGAGAAAAAGTCCACATTTATATAACTTTATTACAGTATATTGTTATAATTGTTCTATTTTATTATAAGATGTTAACCACTTACTACGCCTAATTTATAAATTAAACTTTACCATAGGTATGTATGTATAGAAAAAAACATAGTGTTCATGGGGTTTAGTACTAGCCATGGTTTCAGGCATCCACCGGGGGTCTTGGAATACAGCCCATGTGGATAAGAAAAAAGTACCGTTCATTTTTTTGTAACTCCATTCAGTGATGTCATGTTGCTGCTTGAAATTGGTGGGAATCTTTGCACCATGGAAATTGACAAATACTATAAATCAGGAGCTTTTTCCTTTTTTATCTTTCCTTTTTTGAATTTTTTTTGGTAGAGCCAGTAATTAGACTAAGCATACCACTAATTAGACTCCGCATAGTCTTCCTGTAGCACCTCATAATTTCTTTTTATTTATACCTAACACATATTACCCACATTTTCTCCTTGTCTGTAGAGCCCACCAGACCATAAGCTCTGTGAGGACAGATGCTGCCTATCTTGTTTTCTACTGGTACACCCAGTATTTTGCATAGCTCTCAGCTACATGGATCTCAACAAATATAATTGGATAGATTACTAAATGAATTCTTATTGTTTCTCTCCTTCTATTTGGTAATCTGACATAGTCAATCTCCTAACTGTGGATCATAAAGCTATGGGAATGTGGTTACAGGACAGTTCTGTTCCAGATAACAATGAACAAGTCATCAGAAGCTGAGACCCAAGCTCTGGAGCAACATCTGTGAATTAAGAGCTCAGTCCTTCCAGGGTGACATTACCCTTTTATCTCCAGCCAGCTTTTAAGAAGGTGGAGGAGGTAAAGCACTTAGAAATGGTGAGATGAGACTTAATAGCAAGACTCCAAGAAGCTCTTCCCCCACTTGCTGATGCCTGAACTTGCCTTAAAGAGAGATAGAGCATTTATTTCCAAGATCAGAGAGAGATATCAAATGTAAATGTCCTGTTAGGAGTGACATGTCTTGTTTTAAATCCACAATTCAAGTAAAACATTCCTACAAAATCTTTCTTTAAAGCAAAATTTGATGGGAGATATAGAGGGAAGCAAAGGAGCCAAGAGCTGGAGGGTGCCAATTGCCTAAAGTGGGGGAAGGAAAATACAGTAGACAATTTCCAAAAATGGTTGCCATCAATTCCACCACCCCACAGCAGGTGCATGCCACTCCTTTTGCTCCTCCCATGAAGAGGGGAAGTCACCTTGGAGCTGGACTGACCTTAACTTGCTTTGACCAATAGAATGTATTCAAAGTGGCCCTGGGTCAGTTCTGGGCATTTAAGAGGATGCTTCCCTTTCACACTTTCTGGGAAAGCCACTACTAAGAGTTTGCTGTGCATCCTTCCAGACTTCTTTTTATATGTTCGTATCATAGATTAAAAATACAATTGTTTTATGTCATGTTTACATTAAAAATTTTCATTTGTACATATTTAGGAGGTCCAAGAGCAGATTTCTGACATGCATATATTGCATCATGATGAACTCTGGACTTTTAGTGTAACCATCATCTGAAGAGGGAACATTGTACCCAATAGGTAATTTATCAGTCCTCACTCTCCTCCCACGTTTTGTAGTCTTCAACGTCTGTTATCCCACTCTGTATGTCCATGTGTACCTATTGTTTATCTCCCACTTATAAGTGAGACCACATGGTATTTGACTTTGTTTCTGGGTTATTTCACTGAGGATAATGACCTCCAGTTCCATTTACATTGCTGTAAAAGACTGGTTTCTGTTTTATGATATTTTATAACATACATTTATATACTGTATCTATTTTAAAACTTTCTTTTTCTTATTCAGTAGTAATTTTTGGAGATTTAATTCCGTTGATAGTATACAGGTGTAATTTATTGCTTTAACTACTGTAATTCTAGTGTATAAATATATCACATTTTATTTAACTATTCCTCAAGTAATGATCATTCATTATTCATAAATTTTTCATTATTACAAAAATACTACATGGAATTATGCAGATCATGACACATCTCCACATATGCATATGCAAGTGTTTCTCCAGCTGGATCACATAGCATGCACATTTTAACTTAATAGAAACTGCCAAATTATTCTAAAAAAATAAATGCATCAATTTATTCTTTTACCAGCAGTATATGAGAGTTGTTATTTTCACACAATTTTATAACTGCTCAATATTATTATTATTTAATATTTGCCTTTATGATGGCCAGATACAGTATCTCATTGTTTTAATTTTGCATAAAGCTGATTACATATTTAGCAATATATTTACAGCCACTGTTTAATCATTGAAAGTTCTTGTTTATATTCTTTGACCATTTTTTCTGTTAGAATGCTTCTTTTCCTCTTTTTTAAAATAAATCTGCATTACCAATTTGTTATAGACACTGTGCTAATATAAATTTTAAATTACCTAAAATAAGTCTTCTGATTTCAAGTAGAGAGAGCAGTTTAGTCACAGGGAGTAACTGAGATATTTATATATCAATAAAGCAAATATTCATAATAATGAGAAGATGGTAGAATAGAAAACCACTTAAGCAAGACTATTCTGACATAAAATTTTATTTGAAAAAATAGTTTGTCCTAAGGTGTTTAAAAATGATAGCTTTATTTAAGGAAAATTCTCTTGCCCAAATAAAGTTACAGTTTAAGAAAAATTGATTTGAGTGTCCTGTTTTTGTTTCCATGTTCTTCCATCAAAAGATGACATTAGTATTCCATAATTTTCATACTCTCTTTGTTCATTTAAAATTTTGATATTTTATAACCTCCTTAATACTAAGTATGGTGATACTGCTCTGCAATGGGAAACACACTTAGCACAGTATTAAGTATTATCCTGCAACGCGGAGTTTTTTTAAATTTAGCTTTCAGCAAATTAAGTGACTAGAGATATTTAAAAATAAGAAAAAAAGCATGTCAAGGCCAGGCATGGTGGCTTATGCCTGTAATCCCAGCACTTTGGAAGGCCTAGGTGGGCAGATCACTTGAGCTCAGGGGTTTGAGATCAGCTTGGGTAACACAGCAAGACCTCGTCTCTACTAAAAATAAAGAAAAATTAGCCAGGCATTGTGGTGCATGCCAATAGTCCCAGCTACTCAGGAGGCTGAATGAGGCTGGAGTATTGCTGGAGCCCTGGAATTGGAGGCTGCAGTGAGCGTAGTGCACTGCACTCCAGCCTGGGTGACAGAGAAAGACCCTGACTCAAAAAAAAAAAAAAATCATTTTCCAAACTTTCCTTGACTCCTTGGAAAATTTTGTATAGGAACACGATCTACCAATCAAACATATTGGTGAATGCCTAAATGTGCCCTCCTCACCATTACAGACATCGCTGACCTACTGCACCGGCAACAGCATTTGCTTACCCATTTGGATCACTGTTGCACCCACTTGCCCCTTCAGAAGCCCCAAAGTTTCAAGCTCCCAGCCATTCTTCCTGCCATGAAAACCTGCTATTAAAATAAGGTCTTATATCACGCATTTATATCTACGACTGAATATAAACCAAATGTTATCTTCTTCCTGGAGTATTTACATAGAAAGCTTCTCTCAAACTGAGATTTAAAGCTCTGATTATTAACTGTGGGGAAAAAAACACATAGTATAAAGATTACCATCTTAACCATTTTTTATGTGTACAGTAGTGTTAACCATAAGCACCTTATTGTGCAACAGATCTCCAGAACTTTTTCATCTTGCAAAGCTGAAACTCTATACCCATTGAATAATTCTCCCCTTCGTTCTTCTATCTCCAGCCCCGGCAACCACCATTCTACTTTTTGCTTCTATGAATTTGGTTACTTTTCATACCTTATATAAATAGAATCATGCAGTGTTTGTCTTTTTGTGACTGGCCTATTTCACTTTGCATAATGTCCTCAAGGTTTATAATTTTTGTGACTGGCCTATTGCACTTTGCATAATGTCCTCAAGGTTTATCCATATTGTAGCATATGACAAGATGTTCTTTTATAAGGCTGAATAACATTCCATTATATGTGTATATATACCACATTTTCTTTATCCATTAACTCATCTGTGCACATTTAGGTTACTTCTACCTCTTGGCTATTGTGAATAATATTACAATGGACATGGGTGTGCAAATATGTCTTTGAGATCCTATTTTCAATACTTTTGGATGTATATGCAGAAGTGGGATTGCTGAGCCTTATGGTAATTCTATTTTTAATTTTTTGAGGAAACTTCACACTGCTTTTCATAGTGCCTGCACAATTTTACATTCTTACCAACTAGAATGTTTCTTACCTATTCATACTTTTTTATATCCTGGATAATAATTGCCTGTCATATATGACAAATACTTTCTTAAAGCCTTTCCCTGGATTTTTAGCATCTTTTAAAATGTCTTTTTTTCATACAGTAGCTTTTTATTTTGGTGTGGTCTAATTTATTATTTTTTTACTTTAATTTTTCTTCCAAGCCCAAGGAAATAAATACGTTGTTTTAAACTTTAAAAAAAAATTTAGGACTTTATCTGTAATTTATTTTTGAATATGGTATCAAGATTGAACATACTTTTTTTCCTCATAGGTAATCAGTTGTTTTTTCTCTGACTTGAAAATGCCAATTCTGCCATACAAAACTCTTACATGTAGCAAATTCTTCTTCTGCCATATTACCTTGGCTTTTACCTCCCAAATCTATGTGGAAATAACCACAAGATTTTCCCCTATTATTCAGCAAGCAGATAATTGAATGTTTTGAGTGAACAAAGTTAATCATGGTCACAATTGAGTTGGAGAAGGAATTGTGGAATAAATGGAGAGCACAGAGCTTTACTTTGAAGAGATTGCCATCTACTCAGGGAATACAAAGCACACACAGATCATTACTTAATAGCACTAAAGAGTAACAAGATCAGCAAAGTAAGGTTTAGATAAGCATACATGTGCTATGGGGCCCACTCTCAACCAGAGGTTACTTCCTGGGAAAGTGAACAAATCCCCTCCCTCCCTCCCTCCCTTCCTTCCTTCCTTCCTTTTCTTTCCTTCCTTCTTCCCTCCTTCCTGGGAAAGTGAACCAATCCCTTCCTTTTCTTCCTTCTTTCCTTCTTCCTCCCTTCCTTCCTTCCTTCTTCCCTCCTTCCCGGGAAAGTGAACCAATCCTTTCCTTTCCTTTCCTTCCCTTCCCTTCCCTTTCCTTCCTTCCTTCCTTCCTTCCTTCCTTCCTTCCTTCCTTCCTTCCTTCCTTCCTTCCTTGCTTCTTTTCATTTGGTTTTAGAACTGTAACTGTTTTTATTGTGAGTAACGGGAATTGAATATACCATTTTCCCTCTGGCTTGTCAGCACTACATTTTATATATATATATATATATATATGCACATAATATACATATACACACACAAACATACATAGATGTACACTATATACATTATATATACATACATATATAAATAATATATACATATGTTTACTTATATATACACAATTTTTATATATTTTGTATATATATTTATATACATTTTTATAAATATATATAAATATATTTGTTTTTATATATTTATTGTTTTTATTTTAATAAGTAGCAAATGGTAACTTAAGATCATCTGGATTCTTATTTCTTAAACCACTAGAGAGGCTAAACATTTTAAAGCTATATTTGTTTGCTGTTTGTGTTTTCTTTCTGTAAATTATATTATGAGTGCTGCTTCTTTGTTTATTGAGACTCAGATTTCAATCCTTCACCAGATAAAGTTTTGCACAGTTCCAAAACTGATTTCATTATCTCCCCAATTTCCAATTTATTCCCGTGAGATTATTATTATTTAATTTTACCATATCAGCTCTATGTTGTTCTCCACCCAAATCACTCCCTACCACATGGATTTTGCCAGAATTGTTATTGACAGTTTCAGGCCATTTTGACACTTGTCGTTCACACTTACCTGTATATATTCTTTTTAAAATTGGTTTCAATTTTTATTTTAGATTCAGAGCATACATGTACAGGTTTGTTACATGGGTATTTTGTGTGAGATGGTTTGTGGTACAAATGATCCCATCACCCAGGTAGTCAGCATATACCTGATAGGTAGTTTTTCAGCCTTTGCCCCTTGTTCTTTCTCCCCCTTCTAGTTGTCCCCAGTGTCTATTTTTCCCATCTTTATGTTCATGAATGACCAATATTTAGCTCCCACTTGTAAGTGAGAACACAATGTATTTGGTTTTCTGCTCCCGGGTTAATTTGCTTAGGATAATAGCCTTCAGCTGCATCTATATTGCTGGAAAGGACATGATTTTGTTCCTTTTTATGGCTCTGTAGTATTCCACACTGCATATGTACCACATTTTTAAAGGCCATTTGACTTTTATTTTTAGTTTTTGGAAGAATGGAAACAAAATGGTCTATTATTGTGGATTATCTTAAGAGTATTCTCATAGGTAGATGAAAGAATTGACCTACCAGATAGGGTTAATTATATTCATCCATTAAATGTTGGACAAACTCTACCAAATACAATTTTAGTTGCAGTATAATTTGTGCCAAACTGTTCTTTTTTAAAACATTTATTTTAGGTTCAGGGGTACATGTGCATGTTTGTTATATAGATAAACTCATGTGACGGGCAGGAGGGGTTGTTGTACAGATTATTTCATCACCAGTTACTAAGTTTAGTACTCAATAGTTATCTTTTCTGCTCCTCTCCCTCCTCCCACCCTTCACCCTCAAGGAGACCCTAGTGTCTGTTGTTTCCTTCTTTGTATTCATGAATTCTTGTCATTTAGCTCCCACTTTTAAGTAAGAACATGTGGTATTTAGTTTTCTGTTCCTTCATTAGTTGGTTAATGATAATAGGCTCCAGATCCATCCATGTTCCCAGAAAAGACATGATCTCATTCTTTTTTATGACTGCATAGTATTCCATGTTGTATATGTACCACATTTTCATTATCCAAGCTATCATTGATTAGCATTTAGGTTGATTTAATGTCTTTGCTATTGCGAATAGTGCTATAGTGAATATTTGCATCTATGTGTTTTTATGGTACTTATATTCCTTTGGGTATATATCCAGTAATGGAATTGCTGGGTCAAATGGTGGTTCTGCTTTTAGCTCTTTGAAGAATTGCACACTGCTTTCCACAATGGTTGAACTAATTTACACTCCCAACAAAAGTGTATAACTGTTCCCTTTTCTCCACAACCTCACCAGTATCTGCTATTTTTTGACTTTTTAATAGTAGCCATTCTGACTGGTGTGAGATGGTTTTGATGTGCATTTCTCCAATGATCAATGATATTGACCTTTTTTTCATATACTTGGCCACATGTATGTCTTCTTTTGAGAAATGTCTGTTCATTTCCTTTGCCCACTTTTGAATGTGGTTGTTCTCTTGTACATTTGTTTAAGTTCCTTACAGATGCTGTATATTAGACTTTTGTCAGATGCATAGTTTGTAAATATCTCCTCCCATCTATACGTTGTCTATTTACTCTGTTGACAGTTTCTTTTGCTGTGCTGATGTTCTTAAGTTTAATTAGAGCCCACTTGTCCATTTTTGCTCTTGTTGCTATATCTTTTGGCATCTCTGTCATGAAATCATTGCCCATTCCTATGTCCAGGATGGTGTTGCCTAGGTTATCTTCAAGGGTTTTTATAGTTTTGGGCTTTACATTTAAGTCTTTAATCCATTCTGAGTTATTTTTTCTATGTGATGTAAGGGAAAGGTCTGGTTTCAATCTTCTGCACATGGCTAGCCAGTGATCCCAGGACCATTTATTGAATAGGGAATCTTTTCCCCATTGCTTGTTTTTGTCAGTGTTGTTGAAGATCAGATGGTTGTAGGCATGCAGCCTTATTTATGGGTTCTCTATTCTATTCCAGTGGTCTATGTCCCTGTTTTTGTACCAGTACCATGTATTTTGGTTACTATAGCCCTATAGTATAGTTTGAAGTTGGATAACATGATGCCTCCAGCTTTGTTCTTTTTGCTTAGGATTGCCTTGGGTATTCAGACTCGTTTTTGGTTCTATATGAATTTTAAAATAGCTTTTTTTCTGGTTATGTGAAGAATGTCATTGGTAATTTGATAGGAATAACAAGATAGAAAATTGCTTTGGGCACTATAGCCATTTTCATGATATTGATTCTTCCTATCCATAAGCATGGAATGTTTTTCCATTTGTTTGTGTCATCTCTGACTTTTTGAGCAGTGTTTTGTAATTTTCATTGTACAGATCCTCCTTGGTTAGCTATATTCCTAGGTATTTTATTCTTGTTGTGGCAATTGTGAATGGGATTGCCTTCCTGATTTGGCTCTCACCTTGGCTATTGTTGGTGTATAGAAATGCCAGTTATTTTTGTACATTGACTTTGTATTCTGAAACTTTGCTGAAGTTGTTTGTCAGCTGAAGGAGCTTTTGGACTGAGACTATGGGGTTTTCTAATATAGAATCATGTCATCTGCAAACAGGAATAGTTTGACTTCCTCTCTTCCTATTTGGATGTCCTTTATTTTTCTCTTGCCCGATTGCTCTGGCAAGGACTTCCAACACTATGTTGAATAGGAGTAGTGAGAGAGGGCAAACTCGTCTTGTGCTGGTTTTCAAGGGGAATGCTTTCATCTTTTGTTCATTCAGTATGATGTTGGCTGTGGATTTGTTTTGAGGTATGTTCCTTCAATACCTAGTTTATTGAGAGTTTTTAACATGAAGGAATGTTGAATTTTATCAGAAGCCTTTTCTGCATCTATTAAGAAAATCATGTGTTTTTTTTGTCTTTAGTTCTGTTTATGTGATGAATCACTTTTATTGATTTGCATATGTTGAACCAACATTGTATCCTGGGGATTAAGCCTAGTTGATTGTGGTATTTTGATTAAGGTATTTTCTTGAGGATTTTTGCATCAAAGTTAATCTGGGATATTGGCCTAAAGTTTTCTTTTTTTTATTGCCTCTGCCAGGTCTTTTTTTAATTATACTTTAAGTTTTATGGTACATGTGCACAACGTGCAGGTTAGTTACATATGTATACATGTGCCATGTTGGTGTGCTGCACCCATTAACTCGTCATTTAACATTAGGTATATATCCTAATGCTATCCCTCCCCCCTCTGTTTTTGTATCAGGATAATCCTGGCCTCATAGAATGAGTTGCGGGGGAGGGCCTTCTCCTCAATTTTTTTGGAATAGTTTCAATAGGAATGGGACAAGCCCTTTTTTGTACGTCTGGTGGAATTTAGCTGTGAATCCATCTGGTCCTGGGCACTTATTTTGGTTGGTAGGCTATTTATTAGTGATTCAATTTCAGAGCTCACTATTGGTCTCTTCAGGAAATGAATTTCTTCCTGATTCAGTCTTGGGAGGCTGTATGTGTCCAGGAATTTAACCATCTCTTCTAGGTTTTCCAGTTAGTGTGCATAGGCACATTTTCTTTATCCAATCCACTGTTGATGAGCACCTAGGCTGACTCCATGTCCTTACTACTGTGAATAGTACTGCAAGGAACATATGAATGCATGTGTCTTTTTGGTAGAATTATTTATTTTTCTTCGGGTATATACCCAGTAATGGGATTACTGGGTCAAATGGTAGTTCTGCTTTAAATTCTTTGAGAAATCTCCAAACTACTTTTCACAGTGGCTGAACTAATTTACATTCACACCAACAATGTATAAGCATTCCCTTTTCTCTGCAGCCTCACCAGCATCTGTTATTTTTTGAATTTTTAATAATGGCCATTCTGACTGATGGCCATTAAGATGACAGGTCATTGTGGGTTTTATTTACATTTCTCTGATGATTAGCGATTTTTTTTTTTTTTTTGAGAAGGAGTCTTGCTCTGTTGCTCAGGCTGGAGTACAATGGCAGGATCTCGGCTCACTGCAACCTCTGCCTCCTGGGTTCAAGTGATTCTCCTGCCTCAGCCTCCTGAGTAGCTGGGGTTACAGGCACCTGCCACCATGCCAGCTAATTTTTGTATTTTTAGTAGAGATGGGTTTTGCCGAGTTGGCTAGGCTGGTCTCGAACTTCTGGCCTCATGCAATCTGCCCTCCTCGGCCTCCCAAAGTGCTGGGATTACAGGCGTGATCCACCAGGCCCGGCCGATTTTTATATATTTTTAATATGTTTGTTGGGCACATGCATGTCTTCTTTTGAGGAGTGTCTAATCATTTTAATGGGGTTATTTGGTTTTTGCTTGTTGAATTGTTAAAGTTCCTTACAGATTCTGGATATTAGACCTTTGTCAGATACATGGTTTGTGAATATTTTTTCCCATTCTGTAAGTTGACTGTTTACTCTGTTGACAGTTTATTTTGGTGTGCAGAAGCTGTTTAGTTTAATTAGGTCTTACTTGTCAATTTTTGTTTTGTTGCAATTGCTTTTGGGTACTTAGCCATAAATTCTTTTGTAAGGTTGATGTCCACAATGGTATTTCCTAGGTTTTCTTTTAGGGTTCTAACAGGTGAAGTCTTATGTTTAAATATTTAATCCTTCTTGAGTTAATTTGTATATATAGTGAGAGGTAGGTATCCAGTTTTATTCTTCTGCATATGCCTAGCCACCTGTCTCAGCACCATTTATTAAACAAGGAATCCCTTATCCACTGCTTATTTTTGTCAGCTTGTCAAAGATCAGATAGTTATAGGCATGTAGCTTACTTCTGGGTTCTCTATTCTGTCTATTGGTCTATGTTTCTGTTTTTGCACCAGTACTATGCTATTATGGTTATTGTAACCTTGTAGTATAGTTTGAAGCCAGGTAATGTGATGACTTCAGCTTTGTTCTTTTTGCTTAGGATTGCTTTGGTTAATCAGGCTATTCTTTAGTTTCGTACGACTTCAATTTTTTCCAATCTGTGAAAAATGATGTTGGTAGTTTGATAGGAATCATGTTGAATCTGTAGATTGCTCTGGGCAGTATAGTCATTTTAACAATATTGATTCTTCTGATCCATGAGCATGAAATGCTTTTCTATTTGTATATGTCACTCATTATTTCTTTCAGCAGTGTTTCATATGTAGTTCTCATAGAGCTCTTTCACCTCCTTGGTTAGATGTATTTCTAGGTGTTTTATTTTATTGTCAATTGGATTGTATTTCTTGATTTTGCTCTCAGCTTGAATTTTATTGGTATATAGAAATGCTATTGATTTTTGTACATTTATTTTTGTATCCTAAAACTTTGCTGAAGTCATTTATAAGTTCTAGGAGCCTTTCGGCTGAGTCTTCAGGGATTTCCAGGTATAGAATTATACCATCAGTGAAGAGAGATAATTTGACTTTTTCTTTTCCTATTCGGATGTCTTTTATTTCTTTCTCCTGCCTAATTGCTCTGGCTAGGACTTTCAATATTATGTTGAGCAGGAGTGGTGAGAGTGGCCATCCTTATTCTCAGGGGTATGCTTCCAGTTTCTGCCTGTTCAGTATGATATTGGGCTTGGGTTTGTCATAGGTAGCTCTTATCATTTTGAACGATGTATCTTTGATGCCTAGTTTGTTGAGGTTTTCATCATAAGGGGATGTTGGATTTTATCAAAAGCTTTTTGCACATAAATTGAGATAATTATATGGTTTCTGTTTTTAATTCTGTTTGTGTGGTGAATCACATTTATTGATATATGTATGCTGAACCAACCTTGCATCCCAGGAATGAAGGCTTGATTATGGTCAATTACCTTTTTGATGTGCTGCCAGATTCAGTTTGCTAGCATTTTGTTGAGGATTTTTGCATTTATGTTCATAAGGGATATCAGCCTGTGGTTTTCTTTTTTGTTGTGTCTTTGTTGGGTTTTGGTATCAGGGTGATTCTGGCTTCATAGAATGAGTCAGGAAGGAGTCCCTCCTTGTTGACTTTTTGGAATATTTTCAGCAGAATTAATTCAGCTCTTCTTTGTACATCTGGTCGAATTTGGCTGTGAATCCATCTGGTAGGGGCTCTTTTGGTTTGGTATGTTTTTATGACTGATTCGATTTAAGAACTTGCTATTGGTCTGTTCAGAGTTTCAACTTCTTCCTGATTCAATCTTGGGAGGTTGTGTGTTTCCAGGAATTTATCCATTACCTCTACATTTTCTAGTTTGTGTGTGTAGAGGTGTTCATAAAAAGCTCTGAGGATCTTACGTATTCTGTTTCACCTTTTTCGTTTCTGACTGTGGTTATTTGGATCTTCCCTCTTTTTTCTTTGTTAATCTGGCTAGTGGTCTATCAATCTTATGTATCCTTTCAAAACACCAACTGTTGGTTTTATTGAGTCTCTAGATTTGCAGGGTCTCAATGTCATTCAATTCTATTCTGATTTTAGTTATTTCTTTTTTTCTTCTAGCTTTGGGGTTTGTTTGTTCTTGTTTCTTTCCCTCCTCTAGGTGTGATGACAGAGTCTTAATTTGAGATCTTCCTAACTTTTTGATGTAGGCATTTAGCAATATAAACGTTCCTCTTAATACTATTTTTGCCGCATCTCAGAGACTTTGGTATGTTGTGTCTGTTTTCATTTATTTCAAAATTTTAAATTTCTGCCTTAATTTCATTGTTTATCCAAAAGTCATTTAGGAGCAAGTTGTTTAATTTCCATATAATCAAGCGGTTTTGAGAGATCTGCTTGAAATTAGTTTCTATTTTTATTCCACTGTGGTCTAGGAATACGGTTGGTATGATTTTGATTGTTTTAAATTTATTGAGACTCACTTTATGGCCAAACATGTGGTCAATCCTAGAGAATGTTCTGTGTGCAGATGAGAAAAATGTGTATTCTGTGGTTGATGGGAAAAGTATTCTGTAGAGGTCTATTAGGTCCAATTGTTCAAGTGTCAAATTTAATTCCAGAATTTCTTTGTTAGTTTTCTGCCCCAATGATCTAACACTGTCAATGAGGTGTTGAAGTCTCCACTATTATTGTGTGGTTATTGTATTATTGGGTGGTCTAAGTCTTTTTGTAGGTCTAGAGGAACATGTTTTATGAATCTGGGTCCTCCATTATTGGGTACACACATATTTAGTATAGTTAAGTCTTCTTGTTGAATGAGGCTTCAACCTTTATCATTATGTAATGTCCTTCTTTGTCCTTTTACTATTGTGGGGTTAAAATCTGTTTTATTTGATATAAGAATAGTGACTCTTGCTCTTTTTTATTTTCCATTTGCATGATAGATCCTTCTGCAACCCTTTACTTTGAGCCTATGGTGTCATTACACTTGAAATTGGTCTGTCTTTTTTAAAATTATTATTATACTTTAAGTTCTAGGGTACATGTGCGCAACATGCAGGTTTGTTACAGAGGTATACATGTGCCATGTTGGTTTGCTGCACCCATTAACTCATCATTTACATTAGGTATTTCTCCTAATGCTATCTCTCCCCTAAACCCCACCCCACGACAGGCCCTGGTGTGTGATGTTCCCCACCCCATGTCCAAGTGTTCTCATTGTCCAATTCCCACCTATGAGTGAGAACATGCAGTGTTTGGTTTTTTGTCCTTGTGATAGTTTGCTCAGAATGATGGTTTCCAGCTTCATCCATGTCCCTTCGAGGGACATGAACTCATCCTTTTTTATGGCTGCATAGTATTCCATGGTGTATATGTGCCACATTTTCTCAATCCAGTCAATCATTGATGGATTTTGGGGTTGGTTCCAAGTCTTTGCTATTATGAATAGTGCCGCAATAAACATTCGTGTGCATGTGTCTTTATAGTAGCATGATTTATAATCCTTTGAGTACATACCCAATAATGGGATTGCTGGGTCAAATGGTATTTCTAGTTCTAGATTCCTTGAGGAATCACCACACTGTCTTCCACAATGGTTGAACTAGTTTACATTCCCACCAACAGTGTAAAAACGTTCCTATTTCTCCACAACCTCTCCAGCACCTGTTGTTTCCTGACTTTTTAATGATTGCCATTCTAACTGGCATGAGATGGTATCTCATTGTGGTTTTGATTTGCATTTCTCTGATGACCAGCGATGATGAGCATTTTTTCGTATGTCTGTTGGCTGCATAAATGTATTCTTTTCAAAATGTCTGTTCATATTCTTTGCCCACTTTTTGATGCGGTTGTTTGATTTTTGTCTTTTAAATTTGTTTAAGTTCTTTGTAGATTCTGGATATTAGCCCTTTGTCAGATGGGTAGATTGCAAAAATTTTCTCCCATTCTGTAGGTTGCCTGTTCACTCTGATGCTAGTTCCTTTCACTGTGCAGAAGCTCTTTAGTTTAATTAGATCCCATTTGTCTATTTTAGCTTTTGTTGCCATTGCTTTTGGTGTTTTAGTCATGAAGTCCTTGCCCATGCCTATGTCCTGAATGGTATTGCCTAGGTTTTCTTCTAGGGTTTTTATGGTTTTACATCTAACATTTAAGTCTTTAATCCATCTTGAACTAATTTTTTTATAAGGTGGAAGGAAGGGATCCAGTATCAGCTTTCTACATATGGCTAGCCAGTTTTCCCAGCACCATTTATTAAATAGGAAATCCTTTCCCCATTTCTTGTTTTTGTCAGGTTTGTCAAAGATCAGATAGTTGTAAATGTGTGGTGTTATTTCTGAGGCCTCTGTTCTGTTCTATTGGTCTATGTCTCTGTTTTGGTACCAGTACCATGCTGTTTTGGTTACTGTAGCCTTGTAGTATAGTTTGAAGTCAGGTAGCATGATGCCTCCAGCTTTGTTCTTTTGACTTAGGATTGTCTTGGCAAGGCAGGCTCTTTTTTGGTTCCATATGAACTTTAAAGTAGGTTTTCCCAATTCTGTGAAGAAAGTCATTTGTAGCTTGATGAGGATGGCATTGAATCTATAAATTACCTTGGGAGTATGGCCATTTTCATGATATTGATTTTTCCTATCCATGAGCATGGAATGTTCTTCCATTTGTTTGTGTCCTCTTTTATTTTGTTGAGCAATGGTTTGTAGGTCTCCTTGAAGAGGTCCTTCACATCCCTTGTAAGTTGGATTCCTAGGTATTTTATTCTCTTTGAAGCAATTGTGAGTGGGAGTTCACTCATGATTTGGCTCTCTGTCTGTCTGTTATTGGTGTATAAGAATGCTTGTGATTTTTGCACATTGATTTTGTATCCTGAGACTTTGCTGAAGTTGCTTATCAGCTTAAGGAGATTTTAGGCTGAGGTGATGGGGTTTTCTAAATATAGAATCATGTCATCTGCAAACAGGGACAATTTGACTTCCTCTTTTCCTAATTGAATGCCCTTTATTTCTTTCTCCTGCCTGATTGCCCTGGCCAGAACTTCCAATACTATGTTGCATAGGAGTGGTGACAGAGGTCATCCCTGTCTTGTGCCAGTTTTCAAAGGGAATGCTTCCCGTTTTTGCCCATTCAGTATGATATTGCTGTGGGTTTGTCATAAATAGCTCTTATTATTTTGAGATACGTTCCATCAATACCTAGTTTGTAGGGAGTTTTTAGCATGAAGTGCTGTTGAATTTTGTCAAAGGCCTGTTCTGCATTTATTTTGTTAATCATGTGGCTTTTATCTTTGGTTCTGTTTATGTGATGGATTATGTTTATTGATTTGTGTATGTTGAACCAGCCTCGCATCCCAGGGATGAAGAAAACTTGATCTTGGTGGATAAGCTTTTTGATGTGCTGCTGGATTTGGTTTGCCAGTATTTTATTGAGGATTTTCACATCGATGTTCATCAGGGATAGTGGTCTAAAATTCTCTTTTTTTGTTGTGTCTCTGCCAGGCTTTGGTATCAGGATGATACTGGCCTCATAAAATGAGTTAGGGAGGATTCCCTCTTTTTCTATTGATTGGAATAGTTTCAGAAGGAATGGTACCAGCTCCTTTTTGTATCTCTGGTAGAATTCGGCTGTGAATCCATCTGGTCTTGGATTTTTTTTGTTGGTAGGCTGTTAATTCTTGCCTCAATTTCAGAGCCTGTTATTGGTCCATTCAGCAATTCAACTTCTTCCTGGTTTAGTCTTGGGAGGGTGTATGTGTCCAGGAATTTATCCATTTCTTCTAGATTTTCTAGTTTATTTGCAATGAGTTGTTTATAGTATTTTCTGATGGTAGTTTGTATTTCTGTACGATCGGTGGTCATATCCCTTTTACCATTTTTTATTGCATCTATTTGATTATTCTCTGTTTTCTTCTTTATTAGTCTTGCTAGCAGTCTATCAATTTTGTTGATCTTTTCAAAAAACCAGCTCCTGGATTCATTGATTTTTTGAAGGGTTTTTTTGTATCCGTATCTCCTTCAGTTCTGCTCTGATCTTAGGTATTTCTTGCCTTCTGGTAGCTTTTGAATGTGTTTGCTCTTTCTTCTATAGTTCTTTTAATTGTGTGTTAGGGTGTCAATTTTAGATCTTTCCTGCTTTCTCTTGGGGGCATTTAGTCCTATAAATTTCCCTCTACACACTGCTCTAAATGTGTCCCAGAGATTCTGGTATGTTGTGTCTTCGTTCTCATTGGTTTCAAAGAACATTTTTATTTCTGCCTTCATTTCATTATCTACCCAGTAATCATTCAGGAGCAGGTTGTTCAGTTTCCATGTAGTTGTGTGGTTTAGAGTGAGTTTCTTAATCCTGAGTTCTAATTTGATTACACTGTGGTCTGAGATACAGTTTGTTATGATTTCTCTTCTTTTACATTTGCTGAGGAGTGCTTTACTTCCAACTCTGTGGTCAATTGTGGAATAAGTGCAATGTGGTGCTGAGAAGAATGTATATTCCATTGCTTTGGGGTGGAGAGTTCTGTAGATGTCTATTAGGTCCGCTTGGTGCAGAGCTGAGTTCAAGTCCTGGATATCCTTGCTAACCTTCTGTCTCGTTGATCTGTCTAATATTGACAGTGGGGTGTTAAAGTCTCTCATTATTATTGTGTGGGAGTCTAAGTCTCTTTTTAGGTCTCTAAGGACTTGCTTTGTGAATCTGGATGCTCCTGTATTGGGTGCATATATATTTACGATAGTTAGCTCTTCGTGTTGAATTGATCCCTTTACCATTATGTAATGGCCTTCTTTGTCTCTTTTGACCTTTATTGGTTTAAAGTCTGTTTTATCAGAGACTAGGATTGCAAACCCTGCTTTTTTTTTTGTTTTCCATTTGCTTGGTAGATCTTCCTCCATCCCTTTATTTTGAGCCCATGTGTGTCTCTGCACGTGAGATGGGTCTCCTGAATACAGCACATTGATGGGTCTTGACTCTTTATCTGATTTGCCAGTCTGTATCTTTTAATTAGGGCATTTAGCCCATTTACATTTAAGGTTAATATTGTTATGTGTGAATTTGATCCTGGTTATTTTGATTGTTAGTTGGCTATTTTGGTTATGTGTGAATTTGATTCTGGTTATTTTGCTTGTTAGTTGATGCAGTTTCTTCCTAGCATTGATGGTCTGTACAATTTGTCATGTTTTTACAGTGGCTGGTACTGGTTTTTCCTTTCCATGTTTAGGGCTTCTTTCAGGAGCTCTTGTAAGGCAGGCTTGTTGGTGACAAAATCTCTTAGCATTTGCTTGTCTGTAAAGGTTTTCATTTCTCCTTCACATACAAAGCTTAGTTTGGCTGGAGATGAAATT
This sequence comes from Symphalangus syndactylus, assembly GCF_028878055.3. NCBI lineage: Eukaryota > Metazoa > Chordata > Mammalia > Primates > Hylobatidae > Symphalangus > Symphalangus syndactylus. The sequence goes on along the minus strand of NC_072439.2, from coordinate 47,829,719 downwards.
CTGGGTTGAAAATTCTTTTCTTTAAGAATGTTGAATATTGGCTCCCACGCTTTTCTGGCTTGTAGGGTTTCTGCCAAGAGATCCACCGTTAGTCTGATGGGCTTCTGTTTGTGGTTACCCCAACCTTTTCTCTGGCTGCCCTTAGCATTTTTTCCTTCATTTCAACTTTGGTGAATCTGATAATTATGTGTCTTGGAGTTGCTCTTCTCGAGGAGTATCTTTGTGATGTTCTCTGTATTTCGTGATTTTGAATGTTGGCCTGCCTTGCTAAGTTGGGGAAGTTCTCCTGGATAATATCCTGAAGAGCATTTTCCAGCTTGGTTCCATTCTCCTCATCATTTTCACGTACACTAATCAAACGTAGATTTGGTCTTTTCACATAGTCCCATATTTCTTGGAGGCTTTGTTCATTTCTTTTTACTCTTTTTTTCTCTAAACTTCTCTTCATTTCATTAATTTGACCTTCAATCACTGATACCCTTTCTTCCATTTGATCAAATCAGCTACTGAAGCTTGTACATGTTTCACATAGTTCTCGTGCCATGGTTTTCAGCTCCATCAGGTCATTTAAGGTCTTCTCTACAGTGTTTATTCTAGTTAGCCATTCGTCTAATCTTTTTTCAAGGTTTTCAGCTTCCTTGTGATGGGTTTGAACAATCTCCTTTACCTCAGAGGAGTTTGTTATTACCGGCTTTCTGAAGCCTACTTCTGTCAACTCATCAAAGTCATTCTCCATCCTGCTTTGTTCCATTGCTGGCAAGGAGCTGCAATCCTTTGGAGGAGAAGGGGTGCTCTGGTTTTTAGAATTTTCAGCTTTTCTGCTCTGGTTTCTCCCCATCTTTGTGGTTTTATCTACCTTTGGTTTTTGATGATGGTGACCTACAGATGGGGTTTTGGTATGGATATCCTTTTTGTTGATGTTGACACAATTCCTTTCTGTTCGATAGTTTTCCTTCTAACAGTCAGGTCCCTCAGCTCCAGGTCTGTTGGAGTTTGCTGGGGGTCCTCTCCAGACCCTGTTTGCCTGGGTATCACCAGCATAGGCTGCAGAACAGCAAATATTGCAGGACAGCAAATATTGCTGCCTGATCCTTCCTCTGGAAGCTTCATCTCAGAGGGGCACCTGGCTGTATGAGGTGTCAGTTGGCCCCTACTGGGAGGTGTCTCCCAGTTAGGCTACGCGGGGGTCAGGGACCCACTTGAGGGGGCAGTCTGTCCATTCTCAGAACTCAAACACCATGCTGGGAGAACAACTGCTCTCTTCAGAGCTGTCAGACAGGGACGTTTAAGTCTGCAGAAGTTTCTTCTGCCTTTTGTTCAGCTATGCTCTGCCCCCAGAGGTGGAGTCTACAGAGGCAGGTGGGCCTCATTGAGCTGAGATGGGCTCCACCCAGTTCGAGCTTCCTGGTGCTTTGTTTACCTATGCAAGCCTCAGTAATGGTGGATGCCCCTCCCCCAGCCAGGCTTGCTGCCTCGCAGTTCAATCTCGGACTAGCAGTGAGCAAGACACTGTGGGTGTGGGACCCACTGAGCCAGGCATGGGATATAATCTCCTGGTGTGCTGTATGCTAAGACCATTGGAAAAGCATGGTGTTTAGGTGGCAGTGTCCTGATTTTCCCAGTACAGTCTGTCACATCTTCCCTTAGCTAGGAAAGGGAACTCCCCTGACCCCTTGTGCTTCTCAAGTGAGGCAATGCTCCGCCCTGCTTCGGCTTGCCCTCCATGGGCTGCACCCAGTTTCCGACCAGTTCCAGTGAGATGAACCAGGTCCCTCATTGGAAATGCAGAAATCACCTGTCTTCTGCATTGATCACGCTGGGAGCTGCAGACTGGAGCTGTTCCTATTTAGCCATCTTGGAACAGAACCTGAAATCGGTCTCTTGACAGCAGATGGATGGGTCTTTTTAAAATTCAATTAGCTATTCTATCTCTTTTAAGTAGGGCATTCAGACCATTTACATTCGTAGTTAATATTGATATATGAGGTTTGAATCCTATCATGAAGTTTTTAGTTGGTTGCTTTGTAGTTTCTACTGTGTGGTTGCTTTATAGAGTTTGTGAGCTATGTGCTTAGGTGAGTCTTGTGGTGGCATTCTTAGAACTCACCCCATCTCTACTAAAAATACAAAAATTAGCCAGGCATGGTGGCAGGCACCTATAGTCCAGCTACTCGGGAGGCTGAGGCAGGAGAATCGCTTGAACTTAGGAGGTGGAGATTGCAGTGAGCTGGGATCATGCCACTGCACTCCACTCTGGGTGACAGAGCAAGACTCCATCTCAGAAAAAAAAAAATAAATAACTCATAAGGCTGGTTTATTGGTTTAAAAAAAATTAATTCCCTTAGCATTTACTTGTCTAGAAAAGATTTTATTTCTTTTTGCTTACAAAGCTTAGTTTGATGGAATATAAAGTTCATGGTCAGAATTACTTTAAGAATGCCGAAAATAGGCCCCCAATCTCTCCCAGCTTATAAGGTTTCTGCTGAGAAGTCCAGTGTTTGCCTAATAGAGTTTCCCTTTAAAAGTCATCTGACCATTTTTTTCTAGCTGTCTTTAAGATTTTTTTTTTTTTACCATTTGACCTCAGACAGTCTGGTGACCATATGCCTTTGTTATGTTCATTTTGTAAAGTATCTAGCAAGTGTTCTCCAGATTTCTTGTATCTGGATGTTTACCTCTCTGGCAAAAATAGGGATATTTTCTAGAATTATTCCTTCAAATATGTTTTCCATGTTGTTTACTTTTTCTCCTTCTCTCTCAGGAATGTCAATAATTCATACATTTGGTTACTTTACATAATTTTATATTACTTGAAGATTTTGCTCATTTTTAAATTTCTGTCTGTGTTAGTTTAAAAGATCAATCTTAAACTTTGAAATTATTTATTCTGCTTGGTCCAGTTTATTGATAAGGATTTCAGTTGTATTTTGAAATTCCTTAAGTAAGTTTTTCAATTCCAGAAGCTCTGACTAATTTCTTTTTAAGATGTTTATCCCTTTTTTTATTTTCTGGATTGCTTTAGAAGTTTCTTTGTGTTGATTTTCAACCTTGTCTTGGATCTTATTGTGCTTCCTTGCAATCCATGCTTTGAATTCTTTATCTGTCATTTCTGAGTTTCTATTTTGATTATGGACTATCATTGGAGAGTTAGTGTGATCCTTTGATGGTATCACAACATTCAGATTTTTTGTGATGCTAGAATTCTTACACTGATTTCTTGTCATCTGGAGATGCTGGCACTTCTATTTTTTGTAATTATTTTCATATGGACAAGGTGTTTTTTCTTTCTTTTTTCCCACATAATATTTTTTTCTTTCTTTTTCCCCACTTCCCTAGGGGGTGTAACTGGAGAGAATTCTGGATACTGTCTTTTGGCTTTGTTTCTATAGCCCTATAAACCTCTATTAGCAGGTTTTATATTGGGCTATGCAGTTTGACCTAGAAGTCGTAGATGATTCTTATAGGTAAGAGTTGGCTGCAGCCAATAGGTTTGGGTATACACTTGATCCTTGTTTATTGGAAGAAATTCTCTGTTACCTCAGGCAATGGGCTGATCCTGGAGTGCACAGTGGTCTGAGCACCCTGCTCAGCCCAGGAGTGGGGGCAAGATGGGTGGGGCTGAACCAGACAGAACCATTTACAGGTCTTCTGATGGTAGTCACAAGCACTAGTGCTGAAGGAGAATCCAGTGGGTGGCCACCAAGCACCCAGAGATGTGCCTAGGCATAAAGCTAGGAAAACTCCTTGGCCCCAACTTCTCTGCATGGGAAGTCAAGGTAGCCTAAACTCAAAATCCAGGAGAATGGGTACATCAGATGTGTGGAGATCTTCCTGGCCATGAAGTGTAGGGGGCTCCTATTACACCAAATTCTCTGCACAGGATGAGAGGGGTGCCTCAGGCTATTAACTGGATAAACAGATGCCCTGAATGCCTGAAGATTTGCCTCAGTGTGGGGTGAGGATGGTTGTGCCTCAACACACTCTTTTTATCAGCTAGATACTGCCATGGAGGTTGTTTGTCCATATTCTTCTCCCTAAGATCTAGGATGTCCTTTAAGATTCCAGCAGATTACTGTTTTTTTTTTCTTGAATGAAAGCTCACAGTTTATCTTTATGCACTATTTTGCTGTTTCCAGGTGGCTGAAAAATGCTAAAAGCCTCTAATCCACCATCTTTGAAAAAAATGAAAAGTGAATCTTGAGTGATTTGGAGAAAGATGCAGCTTGGCTGAGAAGTGTAAGTCTGGGAGGTAGGTGAGGAAAGACAGGAATAGAGGGAATTTGTACATATATCTGCATAGAGGCAATAACCAGTAAAAAAAATGTTAAAAATGAACATATTTGATTGATTAGAAAAGAAACTGTCATGCAGAGGTTAAACATAAGGACTATAAACTGAAGTTGCAGGAGTTGGAATACTGATTCTGCCACTTACTGCCTTTGAAACTTTGGAAAACTTTCCTAAATTATCTATGCCTCAAATTCCTCAACTGTAAGTTCTAGCTAACAGTACTTATTGTAGATTACTGAGTCAATGCATGTGAAGTACTCAGCATGGCGCCTAGCACATACTAAACATATTGGAAAAAATGCTTACTGTGATGGTTAATACTGAGTGTCAACTTGATTGGATTGAAGGATGCAAAGTATTGATCCTGGGTGGGTCTTCGAGGGTGTTGCCAAAGGAGATTAACATTTGAGTCAGTGGACTGGGAAAGGTACACCCACCCTTAACTTGGGTGAGTACCATCAAATCAGCTACCACCATGGCCAAAATATAAAGCAGGCAGAAAAACGTGAAAAGGCTAGACTGGCTTAGTGTCCCAGCCTACATATTTCTCCAATGCTGGATGCTTCCTGTCCTTGAACATTAGACTCCAGGTTCTTCAGCTTTGAGACTCAGACTGGCTTCCTTGCTCCTCAGCTTGCAGATGACCTATTGTGGGACCTTGTGATCATGTGAGTTAATACTACTTAGTAAACTCCTATATATATAGGAGTTTATACATACTATTAATTCTGTCCCTCTAGAGAACCCTGAATAATACAGATTTTGGTACCAATAGTGGTTCTAGAGAAACAGAATATTAAGAATGGAGTTTTTTCATTGGTTTTGGGGTTTCTGGAGTTGGCTGCTTAATATGATTAGAACCAAAAATGCTAAGGACTCTACTTCTAATAGTATGGAGAACGCTGATAGTCCTTGGTATGAACCATTTAGAGAGTTATGCAAAATAAATGCATTTGACATGCCTGAATCACCACTTGTGAGAGGCAAGGAGTTTAGTTACTCTATACATAATGCCTTTGACTATATGTGGAGAACCAAGGAACATAATGAAGAAGAAAAGTTGGTTGGTTGCTCCTAAGTTCACTTGACAAAGTGATGAAAGAAAATGAACTCAGAGATTCTAACTGCTGGCTTCAGAAGCAGATACTTGAGATATGAGTCTCAAATCTGCTAAGATTGCCCTGAGTGAGAGTCTTATCTGCTGTAGAGAAACAGCTGAAATTGTGGGAAAACAGACACAAGCTCTTATCACGTGAGTGGCTGACCTGCAATGAAAGATGCATGCACAGCCTCACTAGGTGTCTACTGTTAAAGTGAGGGCATTGATTGGAAAAGAATGGGACCCAGAAACTTGGAATGGGGACATGTGGGAGGACCCTGATGAAGCTGGGGACACAGAGTTTGTGAACTCTGATGAACCTTTTTTGCCAGAAGAAACAGCTTCCCCATCCCCAGTAGCAGCAACATCCCCTCCCTAACCCATGTTGCCATCAGCCTTTCCACCTTTGTATGAGGAGATAAACCCTGGGCTGCCTGAGGCAACAGTGATGGCCTTCTCTATGGCAGCTGCCAGGCAAGATAATGTTGATTCTCCTCAGAAGCCATCCCCCCAACACCCCTGTTTGCTTCTAGGCCTATAACTAGACTAAAGTCCTGGAGGGCCCCTAGAGGTGAGGTTCAGAGTCTGACACATGAGGAGGTGTGCTACATGCAAAAAGAATTGTTTGAGTTTTCTAACTTATATAAGCAGGAAACTGGAGAACAGGCATGGGAATGGATATTAAGGGTGTGGGATAATGGTGCAAGAAACATAGAGTTGGATCAGGCTGAATGTATTGATTTGGGGTCACTAAGTAGGGACTCTGCATTTAACATTGCAGCATGGGGGGTTTAAAAAGGTTCTAATAGTTTATTTCCTTGGTTAGCTGTAATATGGATTAAAAGATGGCCCACTGTGAGTGAGCTGGAAATGCCATATCTCCCTTGATTTAATGTAGAGGAAGGGATCCAAAGGCTTAGGGAGATTGGGATGGTGGAGGGGATTAGTCACTTTAGACCTACTCATCCCAGCTGGGAGGGTCTAGAAGATACACTCTTAACCAATGCTTTGCGAAATAGATTTGTGAGAGCAGCACCTGCATTTTTGAGGAGACCTGTAATTGCTCTTTTCAGATCTAACAGTACGTCAGATCTAACAGTGGCAACTAGTCACTCAACTATAAAATTTAAATACAATGGGAATAATTGAATCCAGAGGTGGCAGGGGCCAATTGGTGGCAATCAACCATCAAAGGTAAGGTGGGTGTAGCTACTGTAATGGACAGCACAGGCAAAGCAGCAATCAGAATAGTCTGACTCGTGTCAGACTATGGCATTGGCTAATTAATCATGGTGTTCCTAGAAGTGAATTTGATAGGAATCCTACTGCATTTCTTTTTTGAGATGGAGCCTCAGTGTTCACCCAGCCTGGAGTGCAGTGGTGTGATCTGGGCTCACTGCAACCTCTGCCTCCAAGGTTCAAGCAATTCGCCTGCCCCAGCCTCCTGAGTAGCTGGGACTACAGATGCACAAACCACAACCACTGTTTTTTGTGTATTTTTTTCTTTTTTTCCTTTTTTTAAATTATACTTTAAGTTTTAGGGTACATGTGCACAATGTGCAGGTTAGTTACATATGTATACATGTGCCATGTTGGTGTGCTGCACCCATCAACTCGTCATTTAACATTAGGTGTATCTCCTAATGCTATCCCTTCCCCCTCCCCCCTCCCACCAACCCACAACAGGCCCCGGTGTGTGATGTTCTCCTTCCCGTGTCCATGTGTTCTCATTGTTCAATTTTTTTGTATTTTTAGTAGAGATGGGGTTTCACCATGTTGGCTAGGCTGGCTTCAAACTCCTGACCTCAGGTGATCTGCCCAATTCAGCCTCCCAAAGTGCTGAGATTACAGATGTGAGCCACAGTTCCTGGCCTTGCATTCCTACTTAATTTACATAAGCAGAAAATTTCCAGGTCAAATTGACAAAAGACTAATTTGAATTATAAAAACAGAATCACAACCCCTCAATCAGTTTCCAGACTTGAGCCAGTTTACAGACTCAGAACCCCTTGAATGAAGGGGAGGCCGGGTCCCCTTGAGGAAGGACTCCACCGCACAACCAACAATTTACACTGTTAATCTTTCTCCTATCCTTCCCCAGGAGACCTCTGGCATTTTACCAGGGTACATGTGCATTGGGGAAAAGAAAATGATCAGACATTTCAGGGACTACTGGACACTGGCTCTGAGCTGACTTTGATTCCAGGGGGCCCAAAATGTCATTGTGTTCCTCCAGTTAAGTAGGCGCTTATAGGGGGTCAAGTAATTAATAAACTTTTAGCTCAGGTTCCAATTACAGTGGGTCCCAGTGGGTCCCCAGAATCATCCTGTGGCAATTCCCCCAGTGCCAGAATGCATAATTGGCATAGACATACTTAGCAGCTGGCAGAACCCCCACATTGACTCCATACTGGTAGGGTGAGGGTGATGATGGTGGAAAAGGCCAAAGGGAAGCCATTAGAGCTGCCTCTACCTAGTAAATCAAAAACAATATTGCATCCCTAAAGGGACTGTGGAGATGAGTCCCACCATCAAGGACTTGAAAGATGCAGAGGTGGTAATTCCCACCACATCCCCATTCAATTCTCCCATTTGGTCTGCACAGAAGATAGATGGATCTTGGAGAATGCCTGTGGATTACCATAAGCTTAACTATGTGATGACTCCAATTACAGCTGCTGTACCAGATGTGGTTTCATTGCTTGAGCAAATTAACGTATCTCCTGGTACCTGGTATGCAGACATTGATTTGGCAAATGCCTTTTTCTCCATTCCTGTCCATAAGGCTCACCAGAAGCAATTTGCCTTCAGCTGGCAAGACCAGCAATATACCTTTACTGTCCTGCCTCAGGGTTATATCGACTCTCTGGCTTTATGTCATAATCTTATTCCAAGAGAATTTGATCACTTTTTGCTTTCACAAGATATCACACTGGTCCATTATATTGGTAACATTATGCTGATTAGATCCAATGAGCAAGAAGTAGCAAACACACTGGACTGACTGGTGAGACATTTCCATGACAGAGGAAAAAAAAATAAATCCGACTAAAATTGAAGGACCTTCTACCTCAGTAAAATTTCAAGGGGTCCAGTGTTGTGGGGCTTGTTGAGGTATTACTTCTAAAGTGAAGGATAAGTTGCTGCATTTGGCCCCTTCTACAACCATTGTGTGTCTTTAGCACAATACCTAGTGGCCCTATTTGGATTCTGAAGGCAATATATTCCTCATTTGTGTGAACTTAAAGGCTGCCAGTTTTGAGTGGGGTCCACAAAAAGAGAATGCTCTACAACAGATCTAGGCTGCTGTGCAAGCTGCTCTATCACTTGGACCATATGACCCAGTAGATCCAATGGTGCTTGAGGTGTTATTGGCAAATAGGGATGCTGTTTGGAACCTTTGGCAGACCCCCATAAGTGAATCACAGTGGAGGCCTCTATTTTGGAATAAGGCCCTGCCATCTTCTGCAGATAACTACTCCCCTTTTGAGCAACAGCTCTTGGCCTGTTAATGGGCTTAGGTGGAAATTGAACATTTGGCCATGGGTCATCAAGTCACTATACGATCTGAACTGCCTATCATGATCTGGGTGCTTTCTGACCTATCTAACCACAAAGTGGGTCATGCACAGCAGCATTCCATCATCAATCACAAGTGTTACATATGTGATCAGGCTCAAGCAGGTCCTGAAGGCACAAGTAAGTTACATGAGAAAGTGGCTCAAATGTCCATGGTCTCCAATCCTGCCACCTGTCCTTCTGTCCCCGAGCCTGCACCAATAGCCTCAAGGAGAGTTCCCTATGTTCAGTTGACAGAGGAAAAGACTAGGGCCTGGTCACAGACAGTTCTGCACGATATGCAGGCACCACCCGAAAGTGGACAGCTGCAGCACTGCAGCCCCTTTCTAGGACATCCCTGAAGGACAGCAGTGAAGGGAAATCTTCCCAGTAGGCAGAACTTCAAGCAGTACACCTGGTTGTGCACTTTTCATGGAAGGAGAAATGGCCAAATGTGTGATTATACACTGATTCGTGATCTGTAGCCAATAGTTTGGCTGGATGGTCAGAGACTTGGAAGAAGCATGATTGGAAAATTGGTGATAAAGAAATCTGGGGAAGAGGTATGTGGATGGACCTCTCTGAGTGGTCAAAAACTGTCATGATATCTTTATTCCATGTGAGTGCTCACCAACGGGTGACCTCAGCAGAGAAGGATTTTAATAATCAAGTGGATAGGATGACCTGTTCTGTGGACACCACTTAGCCTCTTTCCCCAACCACCCTTGTCATCGCTCAATGGACCCATGAACAAAGTGGCCATGGTGGCAGGAGTGGAGGTTAGGCATGGCCTCAGCAACATGGACTTCCACTCATCAAGGCTGACCTGGCTATGGCCACTGTTGAATGCCCAATTTGCCAGAAGCAGAGACCAACATTGAGTCCTAAATATGGCACCATTCCTAGGGGTGCCACCAGCTACCTGGTGGCAGGTGAGTTATATTGGACCTCTTCCATCATGGAAAGGGCAGAGGTTTCTCCTCACTGGAATAGACAGTTAATCTGGATATGAGCTTGCCTATCTTGCATGCAATGCTTCTGCCAAGTCTACCATCCATGGACTCATGGAATGCCTTATCCAACATCATGGTATTCCACACAGCATTGCCTTTGACCAAGGCACTGACTTTATGGCTAAAGAAGTGTGGCAGTGGGCTCATGCTCATGGAATTCACTGCTCTTACCATGTTCCCTATCATGCTGAAGCAGCTGGATTGAGAGAATGGTGGAATGGCCTTCTGAAGTCACAATTACAATGCCAACTAGGTGACAATACTTTGCAGGGCTGGGCAAGGTTCTCCAGAAGGTCGTGTATGCGCTGAATCAGCATCCAGTATATGGTACTGTTTCTCCCATAGCCAAGATTCATGGGTCCAGGAATCAAGGAGTGGAAGTGGAAGTGGCACCACTCACCATCACTCCTAGGGATCCACTAGCAAAATTTTTGCTTCCTGTTCTCATGACATTCCATTCTGCTGGCCTAGAGGTCTTAGTTCCAGAGGGAGTAATGCTGCCACTAGGAGATCCAACAACAATTTCATTAAACTGGAAGTTAAGATTGCCACCTGAACACTTTGGGCTCCTTCTACCTTTAAGTCAACAGGCTAAGAAGGAAGTTACAGTGTTGGTTGAGGTGACTGACCTGAACTATCAAGATGAAATCAGTCTACTACTCCACAACGAAGGTAAGGAAGAGTATACATGGAATATCGGAGATCCATGAGGGCATCTCTTAGTATTACCATGCCCTGTGATTAAGGTCAATGGGAAACTACAGCAGCTTATTCCAGGCAAGGCTACAAATAACCCAGACCCTTCAGGAATGAAGGTTTGGATCACTCCACCAGGAAAAAAAAAAAAAAAAAAGAAAAAAAGAAAACAAAAATGACCTGCTGAGGTGTTTGCTGAAGGCAAAGAGAATACAAAATGGGTAGTAGAAGAAGGTAGTCATCAATGCCAGCTATGACCATGTGACCAGCTGCAGAAACAAGGACTGTAATTGTCATAAGTATTCCCACCTTCTTTTGTTAAAAACATTTTTTTGCATGTATACACTTGTACTAAGAAAATATCTTCATTTTATTTCCTTTTTCCTTTATCATGTGACATAAGTTTATTGACTTCGTATCAGCATTTAAGTATTGTTAATGTTATGTAATAGTATTTGGGTTGGGGATTGGTACATTTCTGGTTGTACGAAGGATAGTTGTATTATGTTAGGTGTAATTATGACCTTATTATTGTCTCTATTTGAAGATTATGATCTCAGGAGATGTGTATGAGTTCAAGTTTATAAGGGGTGGATTTGTGACAGTTAACACTGAGTGTCAACTTGATTGAATTGAAGGATGCAAAATACTGATCCTGGATATGTCTGTAAGTGTGTGGTCAAAGGAGATTAACATTTGAGTCAGTGGGCTAGGAAAGGCAGACCCACCCTTAATCTGGGTGGGCACCATGTAATCAGCTGCTAGCATGGCCAGAATATAAAGCAGGCAGAAAAACGTGAAAAGGCTAGACTGGCTTAGCCTCCCAGCCTACATCTTTCTCCTGTGCTGGGTGCTTCCTGCCCTCAAACATTGGACTCCAAGTTCTTCAGCTTTGGGACTCGCACTGGCTTCCTTGCTCCTCAGCTTGCAGATAGCCTATTGTGAGACCTTGCCATCATGTGAGTTAATACTATTTAATAAACTTTCATATATATGTACGTATATATCCTATTAGTTCTATCCCTCTAGTGAACCCTGAATAATACACTTACCTTTATCTGGCAACTGGAGGCAACCAGTCAAAAGTACTTTTTGTGGTTTCAAATTGCATTTCACGAATGATTAGTAATGTTGATAATTTTTTCACATACCTTTTGATTTTTTTATGTCTTCTTTTAAGAAATGGAGAAATATCTATTTAGGCCCTTTCCCCATTTTTAAATCAGTTTATTTGTTTTTTTGCTATTGTATTGTTTGAGTTCCTTATGTATTTTGGATACTGATCTCTTATTAGATGTATGGTTTGCAACATTTTTTTCAATTGATAGGTTGCCTATTCATTCTGCTAATTCTTTCCTCTGTTACGCATGAGCTGTCTAGATTGGTGCAATCCCATTTGTGTATTTTTGTCTACTTTTTCTTTAGTTGCTTGTTCTTTTGGAGTTATATTCAAAAAATTATTGCCTAGGCCAATGTCAAAAGCTTTTCACATATGTTTTCTTCTAGTAGTGTTATAATATCAGATGTATCGTTAAGTCTTTCAGCCATTTTGAGTCGATTTTTATATTTTGTGTGAGATAAGAACCACAATGAACTATCACTACACATCTTTTAGGATGGCTTTTATCATAAAAAATGAAAGACAAGTATTGATAAGAATGTGGAGAAAAGAGAGCCTTGCACACTATTGTTGGGAATGTAAATTAGTATAGCAATTATGTAAAACTCTATGGAGGCTCCTCACAAAACTAAAAAGAAAACAACCATAAGATTGAGGAATCCCATTACTGGGGAAAGAAAGGAGATCAATATGGTAAAGAGATATCTGCACTCCCATGTTTATTACAGCATTATTCTGAATAACCAAGATGTGAAATCAACTTAAATGTTTATCAGTGGATGAATGGATAAAGAAAATGTGGCATATATGCTAAATGAAACACTATTCAGCCTTAGAAAAGAAGGAAATTCTGTCATCTGTGGCAAGATGGATGAATCTGGAGGACATTATGCTAAATAAAATAAACCTGACACAGAAAGACAACTACTACATCATCTCACTTTTTTGTGGAATCTAAAATAGTAGCATTCATAGAAGCAGGAAGTAGAATGGTGGTTAACAAAGAATATGGGTTTAATGGGGAGAGGGAAGATGTTGACTAAAGAGTACAAAGTTTCAGTCAGACAGAAGGAAAACGTTTCTGAGATCTATCACACAGCCTGGTAACTGTAGTTAATAATATTGTATTGTATATTTCAATGTTCTTAAGAGAGTAAATTACAAATGTTCTCATCACAAAAATGATAAGTACATGAGGTGATAGATATGTAAATTAGTTTGATTTAATTATTCTAATTGTATGCATGTATCATAACATCATATTTTACCTCATAAATATGTGCAATCTGTCAATTAAAAGTAAAAATATTTTAGACAGGAGGAATATGTTTTGTGCCTCATAAATATATGCAGTTATAATTTGTCAAATTACAATAAAAATTAAAAAATAAATAAAATTCTATATGCAATTAAAATATTAAATTTTGTTGGAAAAGAGGAACTTTTTGAATAATCAGTTATTTTCAGAACTGTGCTAAGTATTTGGGAGACAGAAGGAAAGCAGAAGACACAGATCCTGTCCTCACGGGAAGGGGAAAGAAAACTAAGAATTTTTGAGTGACTCCTATGCGGCAAGAAATTTCACTTTCATGTACTCCTCATAACACTGAGAGGTACTTATTAGTCTTTCATTTTTATGTAAAAGAAAACTAAATTTCAGAAACAGCCAAAATTATACAACTAATCAGCAGTGAAATTGGGATCCTGACATAAGAGTTATTTTAACCTGAACACTATGACTTTCCTACTTAACATGCTGAAGTCTAGGCAGAAGCTCAGACTAATTTGGCAGGAGGTGTGGTGGGGAGAGGCAGCATGGGAGAGAGGAGGAATTACAAGTCCTAACATAAATGAATCGAAATTAGAAAAATTAGAGATACAATTAGAATATGACAAATGGAAGCACATTACAAGAGGCGTAATCTGAGCCTTGGGCAAACTTTACTTGGGATTAGCATAGTTGTTGAGTTGGTGTGTCTTAAAGAAAACTTACTGCTTTCTCTAAACATCATAGAAGAAGAAGAACAAATCTTAGAAGCACTGGAAAACCAGAAAGTTGTGCCATTAGGAGACCAGAATATTAAGGAATTTCTCTAAGGTATAAAACAGATGGTCTTGGGTATTGGCAAAACCTAATAGCGCGGGGAAATTCTCTTTCTTTCCTTCCTTTCTTTCCTTCCTTCCTCCCTTCCTTCCTTCCTTCCTTCCTTCCTTCCTTCCTTCCTTCCTTCCTTCCTTCCTTTCTTTCTTTCTTTTTTGAGAGATGGAGTCTAACTCTGTCACCCACCTGGAGTGCAATGGTGTGATCTTGGCTCACTGCAACCTCTGCCTCCCAGGTTCAAGTGATTCTCCTCCCTCAGCCTCCGGAGTAGCTGGGACTACAGGCACGTGTCACCACACTTGGCTAATTTTTGTAGGAAATCCACTTTCTAAGCAGTTACATACAGCATTTATTCCCAGTCTAAGGAGTCTAAGGGGTCTAAGGCCTGAAAATACCACTGCAAATAATAGAGTTTAGTTCTAGGAATGCCCAGCATGAGCCCTGGGGCTGAAGAGCCCTGAAGCTCCAAGTCACTTCTGGCTTCACTGTAGACAGGGAGCCCCTAACCCAGAAAATGAGCTTCTCTGGCCTTCAGAGGAAACCCACCAGTGACTCACTAACCAGACCCACTCACTAACAAGAGAACCTGGCTGTGACATTTGAGAAGAAAAAGAAAGCAAGCCAATAAATGACATAAATAGAGGAATTAACCTCAAGGAAAGCACAGTTAAAGAAAAAAATAAATAAATCCTAACAATTAATCACAGAAATGTTTTCTGAGAATTCAAGAAAATTGCATCCATTAAATGAGAAAGAAATAGTATGAAATTTAAGCCTGAGAACACTAAATAATTATTGGAATTTAAAAATCTGGTTGCTATGATGAAATCTCAGTACAAGGACTGAATTGAAGAATGGAGAGGGCTAAAGGCATACTTAGCCACCAGGAAGCTTACTCTTAAGGACTATTCCAAGAACATGGTCAAAAAAAAAAAAAAGGAAAAATGAAAGCTATGAGAGAAAAGTTAAGAAAAATGAAGCTATATCCAGAGATCCAGTATTTACCTAGTAAAATAAGTGTGGAAGGAAAAATAAAATCAAAGAAATAATGGAAGAACTTTTCATTTGCTAAAGAAAAAGTATGTGTTCAGATCAAAAGGGCCCACCATGTGCTTGATGCAAATATGAAGAAACACATTTTAGTGATTTTTATGAATTCCAAGTATAAAAATAAGATGATAGAGCCTTTCAAAGAGGGGGAGGGGTAGGAGGAAAGTTACAAAGGACTTAGAATAAATCTGGCACCAGACTGCTGCTCAGCAAGAGGAGATGCTAGAAAACCCTGAAGAAACAGCCAAGATATTCTGAAGGAAAGGGATTTGGAAACTCTACAAGCTGAATTATTATTCAAGTCTGAAGGCAAAATGAAGAGCATTTCCAACATGCAAGCAATTTAGAAGTTTTGTCACCCACATATCCTTCTGAAAATATTACTCAAATAAAAGTGTAATCCAAGAAAGAATGGGACATGGGATACAAAAAATAGAGAACAAGTAATTAGTAAAGTATATAATTAAGACAAATAACTCCTCATGGTGCAGCTGTAACACATATCTTTTTTATTATTATTATTATACTTTAAGTTTTAGGGTACATGTGCACAATGTGCAGGTTTGTTACATATGTATACATGTGCCATGTTGGTGTGCTGCACCCATTAACATGTATTCTAATGGTTGAGCAAAGATTCCTAAAATAGAAAATATAATTTTAAAACAATTTGGAACAATGTTTTCAAGGAGGAAGAGGAGCAGCAGCAACAGGATCTAGAAGACAAAGCAGAGGAAGCTCGGAGATAGGAAAGGAGTAAAATGGTGCCAATGGTCTGATCTTGTATAGTTTAGGGGAAAGCTGCAGGGAGGGTACAGTGCTCAGGATGCCTATAGATTAGTGAGAAGAGACTCTCCCTCCCCTACTCCCTCCACCATTGTCACTAAGATTCAATTAAGTCCCCAATTCAATTAGCAGAAATCACAACAATTTCTCAGAACTCAGAACTACTGGAACTCTATTGGGTAAGAGCAGGTGTTCCATATCCTAGTGTGATGTTTTCCTGACTCTTATTTGTTTATAAATAAGTTGGCGATAAGATGTCTCATCCAAATCTGGACATGTTTGAGAGTGAATGGGGCTATTAACTGCATGCATGCAGAGGAAATATGCACAAATCAGGACTGTCTCAGAAAATGGGGCTAAATGGTCATCCTGTTAGGCAGCCATCTGCCAGTCACGCTGACTTGCACTGGATGGAGCCCTGCCAGGTCTGAGAAAACAGCTGAATCCTTGCATAGCCACAAATCATTTATACGTTTTCATCACCATCCCTGCAAGACTTACTTTACAACGTATGCACTTCTGTGTAATGCATGGTTTGCAAACATCAGGATTTGTTGGTTTTTAAATCAAGTTTCTGCTAATGGTCATTCTTACCTATTTTCCATCCCGTTTACTCCTGAAGTAGTTAAATATAACAAGGAAGGTGCTAAGTTTGAGGTCTATTTCGACCTTTGTTTAAAATGATCACTTCCTCACATTCAAAAACTGAGAGGCAGAGGTTGTAAAACCCTCCTTTGAAGAGACCAAAGAGATAAAATGGCCATCTCAGAGCCTGAGAGCTCTGCACACATTGTCCACATGGGCCAGTCACAGCTGAAGAAAACATTAGGAAGCATGAGCAGACAAAAAGACAATAAAACAGCCTTATTAAGCCCAAGTGTGCTTGAAGTTCAGTAAAAGAAAGCAGCTAATAGTTGTGAAGACCACAGGTGAGTCACACTCAGGGTTTTCCACCCATAACCCCTACCCCTGCCCACTGCCAGTCTTAAATGAAAGCACAATCAACAAGGCATTCCAGTCTATGGGCTTTGCAGAATGTTCCTTGAACACTGCCTCTGGCATATCCTCTCAGACTTGCAAGTGCCTGTTCTCTGCCAGTGTGCCTCTGCGCTCTTGCTGTCTTCAAGGTCTTTTTAAAAACCCACACTTAGATGATGACTAAAATTGTCCCAAATACAAATACATACATGATGAATATATGTACACTTTTCTTTCAATTATTCCTTGTTTTTTTCTGGAAAACCACTATTCAATCTTGTTAAGCAGAAGTACAGGTAAGTGTGAAACTAGGTGTTACAAAAAACAAAAAATTTAGCTTTTAAAACAATGGAGTTACATTTATTTATAATGCTGAGGTTTAGTTATATAATATTAGACCTAATGTTCAGCAACACATTATTCCCCCTGTAAGATATTAGCTGCAGCATTAATGAGGTTTAGTATCTCAGTCTTGGTAACTCTGAAATCAGCCTCTCATGTTTTTCACTGAAAAGCAAGATTTAGTATAAAATAGGTCTATCTTGGATACCATCCAAAGTGGTTTAATTCCTGAAGTTCTAAAAGAAAATTACTATAAAGCAAGATGGGCCCCAGAGTATGCCTAAGTTATGTCCATTTTTTAAAAAGTAAATAAAGTGAATATCTGAACATGGCTTACTATGTGCCTGGCTGTATTTTAAGTGCTTTACAAATATTAGATCATTATAGTGAATTCAAAGGGCTTTACTCTAGAAAATTAATACTATCAAATGTGGGTGTTTTGTTTTGAGATGGACTCTTGCTCTATTGCTCAGGCTGGAGTGCAGTGGTGCGATCTCGGCTCACTGCAACCTCCGCCTCCTGGGTTCAAACGATTCTCCTGCCTCAGCCTCCCAAGTAGCTGGGATTACAGGTATCTGCCACCATGCCCAGCTAATTTGTATTTTTAGTAAAGATAGGGGTTTCACCATGTTGGCCAGGCTGGTCTTGAGCTCCTGACCTCATGTGATCCACCTGCCTCGGCATCCCAAGGTGTTGGGATTACAGGCGTGAGCCACTGCACCTGGGCTCAAATATTTTAAAAATCCTATTCTTAAGACATGAAAAAGGGACAAAGAGAAGGAGAATAAAGACGGGAGAGAGACCAGAGAGCTGAGAGACATAAATAGAGAGAAGAGATTTTTTTTTTCCGATGACGGATATAATTGATGAAGAGTTAATAACCAGAAGGGGACAGTATGAAAAGCTACTCATCAAAACCTAACCCCCTTCCAGCATTGGTATTTTGGGAATCTTTTATAAGCAAGGCACTGGTAGCAAAATTAGAAAAAAAAAAAAAAGGAAAGGTGCGTTGCTATTCTGGCCTGAAGAAACTCCAGGCTCCCCTTAACTTGGTGTCTGCTTTTTTTTTTCCCCCACCAATGAGCAATGCCAGGCAATAACAACAAAAATAATTACAATGAACATGAATTGAGAGTAAGCTATCTTACTGGCACTGTACTAGGCATATTACATGCATTTTAACCTTTGTGTTACATTCTGCAGAATAGCTTGCTGATATCTATTCCCTTATAGATGACGTCAATGTCACTGCGCCACAGATATACTTTGTGTAGTCAGGAAATAGAGGGTGAAGAGTGAAAGACTATATTTTGCTAATTCTTTTATAGTACAGCTAGTTCCATAGCTTGGACCAAACAGATATACCTGCATGAGATTTGGGAGATTCAAGGATATCAAATGAGGTCAAAGCTAAGCTTCTGTTACTTCTTCTGTAAAACAGTGCTTTGGAGGTATTGATGTATCAGCTATAGAAGAAGCCAGCCACTCAGGACCACACCTAGCTTTACAGCTGTTGAGAGGCAAGGAGCGGGGTGTCCATATTCTTAGTCCACATCCTGGCAAAGGTTTGGGGGGACAAGCAAACATGATGGCAGCTCCTTGTTCCCTCAATTTCCTGATTGTTAAAGAGATAAACAAAAGCTCATTTAGTGGGCAATTTCTGCAGTATCATTGTGGGAGTCACTCCTGGAAGCTAAGCCTATAGTCTACTTCCTCAGCCTTCAAAATTTTGTAAGCACCTATCCCCTGTGCTAATCTCTTTCTGCTGAAACTGTCTTGAAGAGATTCTGTTATGTGCTACTCTGACCATAGTACCTTGACTGACTAGGACTGGTTATCTGATCTGGTTGGGTTGGAGGATAGTGAAGACTCAGTTGCCATTGAAGAATGAAATACTTATCATTCACAATATGCAGCAGCAAAATAACTCCTGAAACTATCCCCTATAGCCATACAGAAATAGCGCCTGTTGAGGAAATGATTTTGGAATCCAGAGGTTACTTCTGTAGCACAGTATGAGAAGCACAAGAAATATGAGACTTTTACCAAGGGTTGGATGCTCCTAACTGCACTTCAGAGCTTAAAGAGAATTCAAGGCTCAGCATTGTCAATTTTGGGATCAAAACATGGTCAGAGAACTAGGGAATGTCTTAGGTTACCCTAAAAGAATTTCTTATCTCAAGAATAAGGTATCTAAAAGACATGGACTCAACCTAGGTACTCATCAACAGTGGGTCGCATAAAGAAAATGTGGTACATATACATCATGGAATACTATACAGCTATAAAAAAGAACAAAAGCATGTCCTTGACAGCAACATGGATGCACTAGAGGCCATTATCCTAGGTTAATTAACAGAGGAACAGAAAACCAAATACCACATGCATGGCAAGTGGGAGCTAAAAATTGGGTATTCATGGACATAAAGGTAGCAACGATAGATAGTGGGAACTACTAGTTGGGTGGGGAGGAGGTGTGAAAGGGTTGAAAACTTTTGGGTACCATGCTGACTACCTGGGTGATGGGATCAATCGTATCCCAAATCTCAGCATCATGTGATATACCTACGTAACAAATCTGGACATGTGCCCCTGGATCTAAAATACTAATAAAGTTGAAATTATAAAAAATAAAAATAAAATAATAATGATGCTGCTAAAACTCAAACACAGAGTGTCATCATGTGAGTTGGAGAATTCAGTCTTACAATCTCTCTTACGTGAAAGCAGAGCATTGACTAAGAAAGAAACCATGAGAATTAGAATGGTGATATTTGAGAGGGATGGGTTTTCCCAAACACTGCTGAACACCCTTTAACTGCAGAATAATCACGTCGTCATTCGCTTCCTGAAATTTTCCTTTCCTTTTTTGAAAAAAGACCTATTTTCCCCATGTTCCACCTGCACCACTTCTCATTGCCTTTAGACTTTTAACTACAGCAATACATGATTTGTCTCCAGAATGCCCAAGGAAACCAATCACAAACTCAAATCCAAGAGAACACTTACATGCTAAAACAAAATTATACAACTTTACTAATTTATCTATTGCTATATAACATACCACCCCAAAACTTATTGGCTTGAATAAAATAAATAAAAATGTCATCTAGCTCATGAGTTCATGTTATCAATTTGGGCTGAGAAGAGCTGGGTCATCTTTCTGGTCTGGGCCAGGATCAGTTATTCATGGCTGGATATGCTTACATTCTGGGTCCTTAGCTGGCATGGCTGGGATGGCAATGGATTCATACACTCTCTTTTTCCAAAAGGCTAGCTTGGGTATGTTCGCATGGTAGTGGAATGTTTCCCAGTGACAGCAGAAGCTGCCACACTTCTTGAAGCCTAGATACTTTTATAGTATCACTTTCTCCATATCCTATTCATTAAAGCTACTCAGAAGCCTGCTCATTTTCAGGAAGTGGGATAATATGCTCCACCTCCTAATAGAGATGGTGCAAAGAAATTGTAGCCATTCCTTTAACCTACCATATATATGGATAAATAAAAATAACAAAATTAAACTGGTGAAAATATGAGAATATTAATTCTGATTGTGCTAGAGTAGACTGAAGCAAGAGGAATATAATTTATCTTGGCTGAATTTAATGATATGAGTGCACTCAGAGATTTTGGATTTAATATGCTAGCTGGAGCAGTCAGGAGTGATTCTAATTTTTCGTAGGTCGGTCATCTTAAAATATGAGTTACAGTTTAATTGAGAAGCAAAAATTAATTTGTATAGCATAGAAGGAATCTATAGACTAATGAGAAAGGTGCTGATAACCAGAATAATAGCCACATACCAGGGACTAGGAATAGTCACTGCAATTAGAGATAGCACACGATTAAGCTCATGATACTTCACAGTCACACAGGGGAGTTAAATGGACACAGTATTGCTTCATGTTTCCTATTTGTTATGGAAGAAGAGCTCCAGGAAACTCCACTTGGTTCTTATACGATAAGCTAAGAAGCATATTTATAACATGTACTTGTGACATTACTGCAAGGACCTTCCTCAAGGGACTATCGGTCAGTGAACTTGCATAAGAGGCTGTGACTCTCTATTAAAGTGATTCAAATCAGGCATCTGTTTTTAAGATTTACAATTATTTTTGTTACACAATGCTGTATTTCCAACTGAGGATAGTTTTGAAAGGGAAAGGGGGCACTGGGAATCATGAAAATTTATACATTTTTCTGATAAATTGGCTTATTACATTGGTAGACATATCTAATAGTTCTATTCAAAAACTATTTTTTAAGAGATGGTATCTCACTATACTGCCCATGCTGGCCTCAAACACCTGGGCTTAAGCAATTATCCCACCTCGATGACCCAAATAGCTGGGACTATAGGCACAAACCACCATGACTCACTTACTCAAAAACTATTTTTTAAAAGAAAACTGTTTCTAAAAAACAAGTAACACACATTTGTACTTTAAAACAACATTTAAAGAAATTTATTTATTTTGACTATTCAAACATTTAAAAATAATATAAAAGTTGTTGAAGACCAACCATCTCACAAAGAAAACAAGCAAAGCAGGATTAAATTTTGAAAATTTCTTTTTGAAACTGCAGAACTATCCAGAAGGCCAAGACTTGCGGATCAAAATCCCAGAGAGAAATCAGTATCATTGAGATGAGTCCAATAGTCTACCCTACTTTTTCCTTTGAGGCATTTGTTTTGCATAAGCAGCATTAGCTAAGCAGAAAGCAATGGTTAACAATCTTAGAAGATAAAGGCTTTCAGAAATCTCACCTCCTGGAAAGACAAAAATTACAGTTAAGGTGGTAGAACAATTTATATTCCTTTGGATATATGCCCAGTAATGGGATGGCTGGGTTGAATGGTAGTTCTGTTTTAGGTTCTTTGAGAAATCTCCAAACCACTTTCCATACTGGCTGAACTAATTTACATTCACACCAACAGTGTATAAGCATTCGCCTTTCTCTGCAACCTCTCCAGTATCTGTTGTTTTTTGACTTTTCAGTAATAGCCGTTCTGACTGGTGTGAGATGGCATCCCATTGTGGTTTGATTTGCATTTCTCTGACGATTAGTGATGTTGAGCATTTTTTCATGTGATTGTTGGCTGTGTGTATGTCTTCTTTTGAAAAGTGTCTGTTTATGTCCTTTGCCCACTTTTTAATGGGGTTGTTTGGTTTTTGCTTGTTAATTTGTTTAAGTTCTTTACAGACTGAATATTAGACCTTTGTTGGATGCATAGTTAGCAAACATTTCCTCCCATTCTGTAGGTTGTCTATTTACTCTGTCAGTAGTTTCTTTTGCTGTGCAGAATCTCTTTAGTTTAATTAGGTCCACATTTGTCAATTTTTTGTTGTTGTTGCTGATATGGTTTGGCTGTGTCCCCACCCAAATCTCATCTTGAGACCCATGTGTTGTGGGAGGGACCTGGTGGGAGGTAACTGAATCATGGGGGCAGGTCTTTCCCATGCTGTTCTTATGGTAGTGAATAAATCTCAGAAGATCTGATGGTTTTATAAGGAGGAGTTTCCCGGTACAAGCTCTCTTCTTTTGTCTGCCGCCATGTGAGATGTGCCTTTCACCTTCTACCATGATTGTGAGGCCTCCCCAGCCACGAGGAACTGTAAGTTTATTAAACCTCTCTCTTTTGTAAATTTTGCCCAGTCTTGGTTATGTCTTTATCAGCAGTGTGAAAATGGACTAATACAGTTGCAACTGCTTTTGGCATCTTCGTTATGAAATCTTGGCCAGGACCTATTTCCTAGGTTATCTTTTAGGATTTTTATTGTTTTAGCTTTTGCATTTAAGTCTTTAATCCATCCTGAGTTGATTTTTGTATATGGTGTAAGGAAGTGGTCCAGTTTTATTCTTCTGCATATGGACTGCTAGTTATCATAATCCCACTTATTGTATAGGGAGTCCTTTCCCCATTGCTTATTGTTTTCAACTTTGTCAAAGACCAGATAATTGTAGGTGTGCAGCTTTATTTCTGGACTCTCTATTCTGTTCTATTGGTTTACATGTCTGTTTTTGTACCAGTACAATGCTATTTTGGTTACTGTAGACTTGCAGTATAGTTTGAAGTCAGTTAATATGATGCCTCTAGCTTTGTTCTTTCAAAAACTTTTTTTTACGTATAAAACTTGTTTGGCTTTTACTTGATATCAACACTTTGAAAATGTTATCTTTGTCTTCCAGATTCTATTATTTCTATTTTTAAGTCAGCTCTCTGGATTATTTTCATTTCTTTAAAGGTAATGTGTCTTTCTTTGAACTGCTTTTAAAACTTTTTTATTCTTAACAATTTGATTATTGTATATGTAGGTGTGGTTTTCTTTCTATTTATCCTAGACTCATAGGGCTTTAAAATATGTGTTTTGATATCTTTGGTCAGTTTGGGAAAATTCAAAAATATTGCTTCTGCCCCTGATATGGTTTGGATGTTCGTCCCCTCTAAATCTTATGTTGAAATGTAATTCCCAATATTTGAAGTGGGGCCTGGTGGGAAGTGATTGCATTATGGTGGTGGATCCCTCATGAATGGCTTAGCACCATCCCCTTGGTGATGAATGAGTTCTTGCTCAGCTAGTTCATGCAAGATCTCATTGTATTAAAAGTGTGCCACCTCTCCCTTGCTCTCTTGCTCTCATCATGTGACATGCAGGCTCTCTCTTCACCTTCCACCATGATTGTAAGCTTTCAGAGGCCCTCACCAGGAACAGATGCCAGCACCATGCAGTCTCACCTGCAGTATTGTGAGCCCAAATAAACCACTTTTCTTTATAAATTACCCAGTCTCAGGTATTCCTTGATAGCAACACAAGAACAGACTAATATAGAAAATTGGTACCAAGGAGTGGGGCATTGCTATAAAGATACCTGATGATGTGGAAGTGGCTTTGGAACTATGTAATGGGCAGAGGTTGGAGGAGTTTGGAGGGCTCAGAAGAAGATAGGAAGATGAGGGAATGTTTGGAACTTCTTATAGACTGGTTAAATGGTTGTGACCAAAATGCTGACAGAGATATGAACAGTGAAGTCCAGGCTGATGTGGTCTCAGATGGAATTGAGGAAGTTATTGGGAAGTGGAACAAAGGTTACCCATGTCATGCCTCAGCAAAGAACTTGGTTGAATTGTGTCTACGTCCTAGGGATCTGTGGAAATTTGAACTTAAGAGTGATGATTTAAGGTATTTGGTGGAAGAAATATCTAAGCAGCAAAGCATTCAAGAAGTAGGATGGCTGCTTCTTACAACCTATAATCAGGTACAGGAGTAAAGAAATGACCTAAAGTTGTAACATTTAAAAGAGAAGCAGAGCATAAAAGTTCAGAAAATTTGCCATCAGGCTCTGTGGTAGAAAAAGAATCCAAGCATGTGTGGAACAAACACTTTCTAGAGAGATTAGTATGATCAAAAGGGAGACAAATGCTAATATCCAAAACAATGAGGAAAAAGCCCTCAAAGCCATTTCAGAAGTCTTCAGGACAGCCCTCCCCATCATGGGTACAGAGGCCCAGGAGGAAAGAGTGGTTTCAGGGGCCAAGGCACTGTTGCCCTGCTTATCCTCAGGACACTGCTCCTCACATCCCAGCCACTCCAGCTCTAGCCTTGGCTCAAAGGGCTTCAGATACAGCACAGACCACCACTCGTGAGGATGCAAGCCATAAACCATCAAGAAACAGCATGTGTATGTTTCTTGCAGCACTATTCACAATCATAAAGACATGGAATCAACCTAAGTGTCCATCAGTGGTAGAATGGACAAAGAAAATGTGATACATAAACACCATGGAATACTATGAAGCCACAAATAAGAATGAAATCATGTTTTTTGTGAGAACATGAATGGAGATGGAGGCCATTATCCTAAGCGAACTATCACAGAAACAGAAAACCAAATACCACATGTTCTCATTTATAAGTGGGAGCTAAACAGTGAGTACACACAGACACAAAGAAGGCAACATCAGACACTGGGGCCTACTTGAGGGTGGAGGGTGGGAGGAGGGTGAAGATAAAAAAACTGCATATAGGGTACTATGCTTATTACCTGGGTGACAAATAATCTGCACTCCAAAACACCTGTGATATGCAATTTCTAATATATATATATATATATATATATATACACACACACGTATGTGTATATACACGTGTGTGTATATATATATAGAGAGAGAGAGAGAGAGAGAATAGAGCTGACTTAACAATAGAAACATTATATATATACAAAACAAACTTGCATATGTATCCCTGAACCTGAAATAAAAGTTAAAAAAATAAGAGAGGAAAAGGAGAAAATTAGAATGAATACTGTGGTGTTGAATTGATATTGGAGATAGTGTGAACTCATGTATTTCAGTAAATGTATGTAGATATGGAAATGTTTTAAAAGTCAGAAAGTAACATGTTGATGAGGCTCCAAAGAAAAGGGAATGCTTATTGGTGGTGGAAATGCAAATTATTTCAGCTCCCGTGGAAAGCAATTTGGAGATATCTTGAAGAACTAAAAATAGAATTACTGTTGAACTCAGCAATCTCATTACTGGTTATACACTCAAAGGAGAATAAATCATTCTAACAAAAAGACACCTGCTCTCATATGTTTGTCACAGCACTATTCACAATAGCAAAGACATGGTACCCAGGTGCAAGTGAATGGTGGATTGGATAAAGAAAATGTGGTACATATACACCATAGAATACTACACAACAATAAAAAAGAGCAAAATCATGTCCTTTGAAGCAACATGGATGCAGCTGGAGGCCATTATCTTAAGTGAATTAATGCAGAAACAGGAAACCAAATACTGCATGTTCTCACTTATAAGTGAGAGCTAAACATTTGGTATACACGATCACAAAGATGGGAACAATAAATACTGGGACTCCAAAAAGTGAGACGGCAGGAATGGGGGCAAGGGTTGAAAAACTACCTACCAGGTACTATGTTCACTAATTGGGCAGCAGGATCTTTAGAAGCCCAAAAGTCAGCATCACACAACATACCCATGTAACAAACCTGCACGTGCATCCCTTGAATCGAAATAAATAAAATAAGGCCAGGCATGGTGGCTCACACCTGTAATCCCAGCACTTTGGGAGGCCTAGGCAGGTGGATCATGAGGTCAGGAGATCAAGACCATCCTGGTTAACATGGTGAAACCCCATCTCTACTAAAAATACAAAAAATTAGCCAAGCATGGTGGTGGGCACCTGTAGTCCCAGCTACTCAGGAGGCTGAGGCAGGAGAATGGCGTGAACCTGGGAGGCAGAGCTTGCAGTGAGCCGAGATCATGCCAATGCACTCCAGCCTGGGTGACAGAGAGAGACTCCATCTCAAAACCAAACCAAACAAAACAAAACAAAAATAAATAAAAAACAAATAAATAAAATAAAAAATATATCTTTAAGTCAACAACAACAAAAAAATGTTTTTGGGATAGCATCTCACCATGTTCCCTGGCTGCTCTCGAACTCCTAGGCTCAAGTGATCCTCCTGTTTTAGCCTCCCACATTGCTGGGATTACAGGTGTGCACCACTGTGCCCAGGTAGAAAAAATATTTAGAAAAAAAAGAAAATGAAATAAAGATAGTTTTCAGACAAAAAAAGGAGAGGACTCATGCCAGTAAACCTTTACAGAAATAAAAAACTCACAAAGATATTTTTTCAAGCAGAAAAAAAATGATCCAAGATGGAAACATGGAGGTGAAGAGAAGAATGAAGGGTATTAGAGGGAGGAAATTTAAGTTAAAATTATTTCTTCAAAGCATTTGTAAAAATGCCTTGTGGGCAATCTAATTTTCCCAGCACAACTTATTGAAAAGGGTATCCTTTCCCCAGTGTATGTTTTTGTTGACCTTGTCAAAGGTCAATTGGCTGTACATATGTGGCTTTATTTCAGATTCTCTATTCCATTCCCTCGATCTATGTATCTATTTTTGTATCAGTACCATTCTGTTTTGGCTACTATAGTGTTGTAGTGTAATTTGAAGTTGGGTAATATGATGCCTCCAGCTTGTTCTTTCTGCTTAGGATTGCTTTGGCTATTCAGTCTCTTTATTGGTTCCATATTAATTTTACAATTTTTTTCTAATTCTACGAAAAATAGTAAAGATATAAAATCAACCTAAGTGTTCATCAACAGATGATTAGATTAATAAAATATGCAATAGTATTGCATATACAAATGCAGTACTATTCAGCCATAAAAAGAATGAATTCAGCCGGGCGCGGTGGCTCACGCTTGTAATCCCAGCACTCTGGGAGGCCGAGGCGGGCGGATCACGAGGTCAGGAGATCGAGACCACAGTGAAACCCCGTCTCTACTAAAAATACAAAAAATTAGCCGGGCGTGGTGGCGGGCGCCTGTAGTCCCAGCTACTCGGAGAGGCTGAGGCAGGAGAATGGCGTGAACCCGGGAGGCGGAGCTTGCAGTGAGCCGAGACTGCGCCACTGCACTCCAGCCTGGGCGACAGAGCGAGACTCCGTCTCAAAAAAAAAAAAAAAAAAAAGAATGAATTCATGTCTTTTGCAGCAATATGGATGGAATTGGAGGCCACTATCTTAAGTGAGACAACTTATAAACAGAAAGTCAAATACCACATGTTCTCACTTATAAGTAGTCCTCATAGGTTCAGTCATTGGGGATTTCCCCCTGCCCTTCCTTCACTCTAAAGTAGCATCTGTGTTTGGGGCTCATGTGCCAACATGGCATCAAGGGAGGCGTGTAGTCCTTAGCCATCTGTCTACACTGGCATTCACTGCCATGGATGGTCATTGTTGCACCTGGCTATTGGCATTGCTCCTCCATGCTGACATGTTTTAAGAGGTCACACTCTCAGTGATTTTTAGACGTACTGTCTATACCTCAGCCTCAGGTCTGCCAGTGTGCTCTTAGCAAGGTTTGGTGCCTCTTATTTATTTATTTATTTATTTATTTATTTATTTTGAGATAAGAGTCTTGCTCTGTTGCGCAGGCTGGAGTGCAGTGGCATGATCTCGGCTCACTGGAACCTCCAGCTCCCAGGTTCAAGCGATTCTCCTTGTCTCAGCCTCCCAAGTACCTGGACTACAGGCACTCACCACCACGCCTGGCTAACGTTTATATTTCTAGTAGAGATGGGGTTTCACCATCTTGGCCAGACTAGCCTCAAACTCCTGACCTCAAGTGATCCACCCACCGTGGCCTCCCAAAGTGCTGGGATTGCAGGTGTGAGCCAGAGCACCCAGCCGGCTTGCTGCCTTTCTTAGGGATATAGAAAATTCTACTCTGCTACCAACCCCATTTCTGTTGTTAAACAGAAAACCTGATGGGCTGCCTCACACCTCTCCAGTCCTGCTCCCCATGCAGCTGTCTCTTATTCTATTCTTGTGCCATTTCTCTAGAGAGAAAACAGGGTGCCTATCTCTTCTTCTCACATTTTGGAGAATTGTTTCTTTAACCACCCACCCTCCCCAAGTTTGGAGCTAACAAGTAGGCAAGGAAGCAGGGCACAGCACACCTGTTCAGAGATTCTCACCATCACTGAACTCTCCGCCTCTAGGCTAAATCATCCCCTAACTCCAACCAAGACCCCTCCTCCCTCTTCTGCTGGGAGCAGAGGTGCTAGTGAACTGGCTCAGCAGTTTCAACAGGACAGGCTTTTTCACACTTAAAAATCAAGAAGTTAATGCACATATCCTCCAGTTCTGCCATGCTGATTTCCTCTTGGAGCAATAAAAACATCTAGTCCAGCCCAAAGAGGGTGAGGGCACAGCATAAACAAATACACAAACAACAAAAGCCGTAAGAATTAATATTATTCAGCTACACTTTAACAGAGCTTCTTACAGGACAGCAAAGAACTCAATACTTAGAGTAAATTTTGCATGTGCAGATGCAAAGCTTAAAATCTTTCTGCCCATATAGTATGGACCCTCTTAAATGTAGACATTGGCTTTGGAACAAAAAGAACAGAGCACACACAGAAAATGACAACAGAATAAGAATGATGAATAAATAGGCCGCCAGGCAAAAGTAGAGTTTTAAAAAATTGATTGTTTAGTATGGAATAGTGTTTCTCACTAGGGTTATTAGACTTGTGAGGGTCTTTAAATGCATTTTCAAAGTTCCACCTGTTCTCTATAGAAATTCTGTGAGTGTGTATTTTCTTTTCAATGATAGTCCTCAAAGATAATGTAAACATATTTATAGCCATCTATGTAACCACTATATCCTCAAATATTATCATGCAATTTTAGTTTCTACTTCTGAATTTGTGTTTGCAGTAGTCCTGAGGAATTACTTTAAGTGACTATATTTAAGTTTAATGCATTGGAAACATGCTTGCCTGATGTCAGGGTCAGCAGCCAGACCTTAGGTGTCTTAAGATTAGAACATAAACAACTTCCCTTGTTCTCAGTTACGCTAGAGTTGAATTATTTTTCCTAGTTATGAATATGCAACTTCTCTTTTGAATGATCGTTTTCAATTAAAAGGCTTTCCCATAGAATGCAATTTCAATTTCTTATATTAGTTGATAAATGAGATTGATTTGACAACATAAAACAACCTCCTGCCACCATGTAATATAAGGGAGCATGTATTCTAATGATTACAGGCTAATATAAAAAGAACAGTTGAGTATTTAATGCATAAATCAGGCATTTCTGCTAAATGAAGACCAAATGATGTCACTGTCAGCCTTATGAAAATAAATTTCTCACATTTGAATAAAGAAAAGGGATGGGAAACTTGAGTCGTCTTGAGAGGTGGGTGACAGTATGCTGGCAGTCCTTACAGCCGTGGCTTGCTCTTAGCGCCTCCTCTGCCTGGGCTCTCACTTTGGCAGCACTTGAGGAGCCCTTCGGCTCACCGCTGCACTGTGGGAGCCCCTTTCTGGGCTGGCCAAGGCGGGAGCCAGCTCCCTCAGCTTGCAGGGAGGTGTGGAGGGAGAGGCGCGAGCAGGAACCGGGGCTGCGTGCGGAGACTGTGGGCCAGCTGGAGTTCCGGGTGAGCGTGGGCTTGGCAGCCCCACACTCAGAGCAGCCAGCCGGCCCTGCCGGCCCCAGGCAATGAGGGACTTAGCACCGGGCCAGCAGCTGCAGAGGGTGTACTGGGTCCCCCAGCAGTGCCAGCCCACTGGCGCTGCACTTGATTTCTCGCCAGGCCTTAGCTGCCTTCCCACGGGGCAGGCCTCGGAACTGCAGCCCGCCATGCCTGAGCCTTCCCTCGCCTCCGTGGGCTCCTGTGCGGCCCGAACCTCCCCAACGAGCGCCACCCCTTGCTCCACGGTGCCCAGTCCCACTGACCACCCAAGGGCTGAGGAGTGCGGGCACACGGCGCGGGACTGGCAGGCAGCTCCACCTGCAGCCCTGGTGCAGGATCCACTGGGTGAAGCCCGGTGGGCTCCTGAGTCTGGCGGAGATGTGGAGAACCTTTACGTCTAGCTCAGGGATTGTAAATACATCAATCAGCACCCTGTGTCTAGCTCAGGGTCTGTAAATGCACCAATCGACACTCTGTATCTAGCTACTCTGGTGGGGCCTTGGAAAACATTTATGTCTAGCTCAAGGATTGTAAATACACCAATCAGCACTCTGTATCTAGCTCAAGGTTTGTAAACACACCAATCAGCACCCTGTGTCTAGCTCTTGGTTTGTGAGTGCACTAATCGACACTGTATCTAGCTACTCTGGTGGGGCCTTGGAGAACCTTTATGTCTAGCTCAGGGATTGTAAATACACCAATCAGCACTCTGTATCTAGCTCAAGGTTTGTAAACACACCAATCAGCACCTTGTGTCTAGCTCGAGGTTTGTGAATGCACCAACTGACACTCTGTATCTAGCTACTCTGGTGGGGCCTTGGAGAACCTTTATGTCGATACTCTGTATCTAACTGATCTGATGGGGACGTGGAGAACCTTTATGTCTAGCTCAGGGATTGTAAACGCACCAATCAGCGCCCTGTCAAAACAGATGACTCAGCTCTACCAATCAGCAGGACGTGGGTGGGGCCAGATAAGAGAATAAAAGCAGGCTGCCCGAGCCAGCAGTGGCAACCCGCTCGGGTCCCCTTCCACATTGTGGAAGCTTTGTTCTCTCGCTCTTTGCAATAAATCTTGCTACTGCTCACTCTTTGGGTCCACACTGCTTTTATGAGCTGTAACACTCACCGCGAAGGTCTGCAGCTTCACTCCTGAAGCCAGCAAGACCACAGCCCCATCAGGAGGAACGAACAACTCCAGACGCGCCGCCTTAAGAGCTGTAACACTCACCGCGAAGGTCTGCAGCTTCAGTCCTGAGCCAGTGAGACCACGAACCCACCAGAAGGAAGAAACTCCGAACATGTCCGAACATCAGAAGGAATGAACAACTCCAGATGCGCCACCTTAAGAGCTGTAACACTCACCGCGAGGGTCCGCGGCTTCATTCTTGAAGTCAGTGAGACCAAGAACCCACCAATTCCGGACACAATCTCATGGCACAAGAGAACTTAGGTATGGCAACAACAGAAGACCCAAACAATACCACATTCACATGTCACATTGCAACTTAGCCCATGAAAACCAATTATTCATTACATCAGAGAATAACAAGTTACTAGGTTTCACAGCTTTATCTTTAGCAGGTAAATTGATTCTGTTCTTATATTTGTATAGAAACTATGGGCCATATGGAGAAGTTTTTCTTTTATTTTAACACATGTAAGAAACATTAAAATAAAAACAATTTGAGTTCTCCTCAATGAACTCTACACGCGCACATGTGCGCACACACACACACACAAAATCCAGGCCCAGTGTTTTACCCATGATCTCTTCTAAACATTAAAGAAGATATAACACTTTTATACAAACTTTTCCAGGGAAGAGAAAAAGGATAATAGGCATTTCCAATTTATTTTCTAAAGCCAGTATAACCTTGACTGAAAAGAACATTACCAAAAAAGAAAATTGCAAACCTATCACTCTCATGAACAAAGATGCAAAAATTCTAAACAAAATACTGCATTGTCAAATTGAATAAAAAGGGATTTTTCATTACTTGGGCTTGTGAATCATATAGAGTAACTAGACACTTACATTAGAACAACACTATGTTGCATTTTTTAATTGTGAATGTTAGTACATTTAATGAGGAAAATGTACTTTAAAAGTTAACAGTAGCTTTTTCCCAGGGAAAGTATTATTTTTTGTTTGACAAAACACCTTGATAGATCATGGTTCTGCAAGGCGGAGATGTGAAACAAAGAGAAAGCTAACTGTTGCAAATAATAAAGAAAAAGATGGAGTTCCTTTGGCAGCCAAAAGAAGACATGAGGCTATTAGGCTAAAAAGGTTGAGGCTGAAAGTGAGAGCAAGAGGTTCAGGAACTTGGTCATGTGAGGCAAGAAAATCACTAGTATACATTCCTGACAATGGATATGTCCAATGGACTTGCAAAAACAAAGGTGTCTAATATTCCATGTTAAGTTGTTTTGATATGGTATAAGCTGCCACTCTATCACCCTCTAAACTTTGGGCAAAATTCTTCTAACTGCATTGTGATGGAAGCACTTTACAGAAATCTGGGAGTGGAGGCTGTGCTCTACATTTGAACCAAAACAAGGTAGAAAAACAGAACAGCCACAGGAGATGAGAAGTGAATTGAAGAGTTCCGTGAGCAAAGAAAATTTGAACAAGAACTGCTGCAATCTACAGAAATGTACACAAATCTTGGAGAGGGCACTGTAGATGGGACCTTTAAGCATTTTGATTTTAATATCAAGAACAAGATGATTTTTTTGAGGTGAGGACAATATTTGGGTTAAATATACGTAAGAATAATACAAATGTTTACTGAGTTCTTAATAGGTATCAGGCAGTTTTACCAAGCCCTTTGCATGTATTAACCTATGTAATTTCTACAACTGTGTAACTTGAACAAGTTACCTAAACTTGGTTGTGCCTCATCTGTAAAATGGAAATAATTATTGTGCCTCACAAGAGTTGTCACACAATTCGTATGCAATATAGTTGGGATTTGAACTGAGAGAGTTGACTTACCAGAGCCAGTGTTCTTACCTGTAAAGTCACACTGCCTCTTAAAAACGCTATGTTTTCACTTTTCTTTTGGGGACGCAGTCCTACATTAAAACAGACAAACAAAACAAAACAAAAAAACATTCTTGTTGGCTTCATAAAATCCTGAGTTATATCCCAACTAATATTGCATTGGATCAGAACTTTATCTTTTGCATGGACTGCCCCTGGCTAGTCTCCTTGCTTCCAGTCCTAGCTCCCTCAAATCCTTCTGACATTGATTACTCTAAATGTAATAGTTTATACACTGATTAGTTGAAAACACAAATAGTGTGGGTCAGTATCTGGCCTGAGTAGTTATTATCTGATTATCTCAGTAAAGACTTTGGCAATCAAGACTATGTTAGACCAAGTAAACATCAAGGTCACCTGACAGATCTCTTTTAATGAAGCTTATTCTGTATTTATTGCTGTCACACTCTGCTCTCTCTCTTCTTACAGCTGGGCACTAGAACACTGCTAGAAAGTCATACTTCTCCACCAGTGTGTGTTTTCCCGTTCTGCTCTTCACTCTTTTCGTTTCCTTTGGTCAGTAACTTCTCTGTATTCCGTTACCATTGTAGACCTCCACCATCCTCAAGAACCTAACATACTCGCTCTCCTCTCATTAGTAGCCAATGACATTGCTCCCTACTTTACCAGGAAACTGCAGCAAGCAACACTAAGCTGTTCCACCTCCTGCTACCCCTGGAGTCAATTGGTGGTGACACTGTTCACCCAAGAGTCAGATAGGGAATGGCCCTTGATTCCTCATCAATCCTCATCCAGTTGACTACCAACCCTTTCCCAGCACCTCCCAAATGATAATTCCTTCTAACACTGATTTGGGGTGTACTTATCATCTTTTAGAAAACTACTGCCATAACTCATCTCCTGGTCTCCTTGCATCCAGTATTTCCCCTTTCAAATTTATGATCCAGCCTTTTGATCAATTCAAATCCAATTACTCCCACGCCATGCTCCCTTGACTGCCCTATAACCATTTTTATATAGAGGATAAAATGTAAGCTAAGTTATTCCTTCTCTTTCTCCAGTACTTTATTGGCAATTGTATCATCAACTTTATGGATTTTAAAACCACTCCTGTTTTTCAGCCATTTGGAATCAGAGCAAGATAAAGAGGGCTGGTATCTTAAAACTATTTTTGCTTAATGGCTGGATTATCTTTATAATTCTCAGCCCCCTGCTTCAGAATGAGAGAGAAGAAGGCAGCAGAAATAGAAAAGGAAATATTTGTTTTGTCCTGTTTTGTTCATTTTCAGGAACTTGGGATCCAGCGATGGTGGAACAGACATGGTACCTTGCACTCCTCAGCTAATAACTTACACAGCTGGCATACAACAAACTGAGGCTAATTAATAGACACATTTAAGTAAAAACATGGCATTTGATAAAAGAAAGTTACCAAAAAAATTATTTTCTTTTGTATGAGCCATGTAATATTCAAGTCAAGTTGCTTTTGTGGTGTTTTAATGTATTCTGTCACCTTTGGGTTAGAATGTCTCTGCTGCTGAGCTCGTTTGCACACGCCTGTGCAGTCACAAGTTGTGCTAGATGTGCACGATTGGCGTTAACACCACATATTTTGGAGACTTGTCATGTCTGAAAACAGGAGCTTCGTATTCTGGTGGATTGAGGCACGTATCTGCTTGTTTCAGTTCACTTTTTCCTTCCCAAAAGGCTTAGCAACTCAAGGAAACTTGACAGCTCATTATTTAGGAACTTGGAAGAAGTGTTGAAGCTGGCAAGACTGAGCCTGTCTCCTCCACAATGCCTGCCTCCCTAATCCTCCATTCAGTTTCATTCAGTTACACAGATACTTATTAATTGACCTAGGTACAAAGGACTAGGCTGGACACCCCAGGGAAGAAAGGAGCATGATACAATTCCTGCTACAGAAGTCATATTATAGGCGTATTCCACAAATACCTATAAGGTACAAAGAAGTGTTGTGAGAGCTGCACAAAGTGCTATGTGGGAGGACCAAGGTAAAGGGAGAACACCCTTAATGCTTAAGGCACCGCTGTGGACAGTTGCAGTCAGCCCAGTACTGCTCTTTACAGCTGAGCAGGGTACTCATCTGAGAGCTTTTTCTTATTTGGAAAATGAGGAAATCTATCCTATGTCAAAGAGTTAGACCGACAATTAAATAAAATATTTTATGTGAGTTTCCTCAGCACAAAACCCAAAAGGTAATAGGAGCTTAGCAAATGTTAGTTTCTTTTGCTTTGATAGTATCTTTGAGATGGACTCTCCCCAAAATTGATGGGAGATTTACAGGTGGGGATGGGGTGTGGAGATGGGCGTGTGAAGACACACAGGTGGGGAAAACAGATTTTGTTCAGAAAAGAGTGAATAGTCCAGTTTTACTACAGAGGAGTAAGGAGACGGACTTGGAAGGATAAGTTGGGGGTCACCCTGAGGGGACAGAGATGTCTGGAAGGGCAGTATGTGCCACGGTGAAGCCTGGACTTTGGAGCCAGACTGTTTAGGTCCAAATCCTGGCTCTACCACACTTTTTCACTGTGAAACCCAGAGCAGGCTACTAACTCCCTGTGCCTTAGTTTCTTTATTTATCAAATGGGGTTAATAAGAATATCTCTGCCAGATTCCTCTCCTGTGGATTAAAAGGGTTAAAATCTGTAAACAATTAGAATTGTGCCTGGTATTTTATATTAATGGTATTTTATATTAATTATATACTGTACCTGTATAGTAAATATTAATACCCAATAGATACTCACCAGCTCTTATGAGCAGGCTGAAATATTCATCATGAAGTCTCATGGCCAGAAGGCATGCTGTGAGTGCATACCATTCAGAGGAAATTGGGTCCACCTTTACTATGGAAAATGGTGCTTTCTAATCTGAGAAATGGCCTGCCTCTTTACCTGATGGGCATAATACGGAGGTTTCTTAGCAAAAGATAAAGAACAGGTGTGAACTCCTCCCATAGACTTCCTGCTCTTTAAATCATACCTGCAAGCCCCTTCAACTCCGTAAGAGTCTCCTCAACTCCATAAGGGTCTCCAGTTTGCCCCAGTGACCATCTGGGACTCCCAGCCAACAGCTAGCATTACCCCTTTCTGCTTGCAGATGATTGGAGGAGCATTTATATAATGCTGGGTGGAAAGATGACTGAGTGACCAGAGACAAGCTTGAGTAACAATGGTTCAAGTTTGTGAACTAAAAACCTTGCTTTCACAAAGAAACTAACTACCAGAGACCCTGGGCTCGGGGATTAGAGATCTGTGTAAACAAACCCTAGCCCCGATCCCAGCTTGGTCGCACTCCAGAGGCTGGCTGTCTGGAGGATCCTCCCAAACAGGGAGATTTTCTGGAGGCCTGGAAAGCCCCTGAGCATCCTCCCCTGAGATATTATCTTCAGCTGATAGGCATATTTGTGGAGTAACATTATGCCCTTTGGGTTAAGAGCAGGTATTGCCACTTGAGAAAGAAACAGGTAATTGGAATTAATACTTTTGCTTTCAGAAAATCCATTATGAGAGAAATTCAATCCACACGGCTTAGAGAAGCAATAATACATTCAATGCGAACACCAGACCTAATCTTCCAGCAAAGGGAAGAAATTAAGAGGGAAACAATGTGTACATTTGTGTAAATTCTGTGTGTAAGTATATGTGCATGTACTATAACTCTTTGGTGGAATGGATGACTATGAATTTCACAACTTCAGAGTAGGCAGACGGTACAAGATTTATTGGGGAAACATGTAACCCAAGGATCAGAAAGAAGAGGTTTGGAGACCTGTGCCTTTTCAGAACCCCTGAGGCTCAGGAGTTGGAACCCAGGGCAGTGTAGCCAGACACACAGTGAATTTGCATTGCTGGGAAAGGACCCTGAACTCCTGCTATCAAACCTTATGGTATAAACTTGAAAGTGGATTAGTTGGGAGACCAAACATCTTCAGACTCAGGTGTTAAGCAGGCTGCACTTAAGTGCTTGCTGATTAGGGGAGTGCTGAGAAGTGCCATCTGACCAGGTCCGGTGGACTTTGAGGGCTCATGGGAATTCACAGCCCCTTGAGCTGTGGGAAAGAAGTCACCAATCCAGAGGTCACCATTTATTTGGCAAATTGGGCTCAGGTACAGCCCCTCCCACTGGGAATGAGGGATGTTCAGTCCCAGTCAATTTGTTAACCCACAGATCACTCTGGGGTCATTCCACAAACCTCATCCTTGGAGCCCACACACTAGAGAACCACGAGTTTTGATCTTGGAGGGAGAGTGTCTGAGCTGTGTTCTCATTCTGACAGCCAGGGCAAGGGTGGATTGAGAAGGAGGAGCCGGGAACTCACAGCAGCATTTGGGGATTCACATAAGCTGTGACACTTTCCTTCTGGGTGTTTGAGATGGTGAAAAGTCCAAAAATCACATCCTCTAAAAACAGTTAAAAATACTTTAGAGTGTTTAGTTTAGAGGGATGGGCTCAAGTTTAGTGGTCACACAGAAGAAAAAGTAGACTTCTGTGTAATTCCAGAGAGCAGACCTAATAAGAACAAACAAATTTTACCTCAGTAGCAAAGGACATGAAAACACAGTTGGAACTGCCCAGAAATGAAGTGATCTCTTTCATAAGAGTGAGTTCTCTATTACTGGAGGTATTGAAGCAGAGATTCAAGACCATCTGTCAACTATTGTGTAAGTGGGATTTCTGCTTTGGGATGTGGTTGAAGTAAGCAAAGGAGGCTTATCTTTGATGAATACTCAACCAAGGTTGGTTTTTGCTCTTTTAATAGCCCAAACTCTTCCATGGCTTTCATGTTGCTTCCTAAGACCCCAGAAAGTTAAGGAGTTTTGGTTTTGTTTTCAGGCTTTACAAAGGACCTTAAGGATCATGTAGCTTAACCTCACTTTGTTTTATAGATAAGAGACTGGTGTACAACTGTCAGGTGGCTTCTAAGATGGTTGGTGTGTGGATGGTAGAGGAGCACTAATGCCCATGACCTGGGCTGTGATGGTTCCTAACTAGTCTGCTTCCATCTATTTTCTCCTCACTACTGTTTACCCTACACATATACCAAATTTATATTGCTAAAACATGGCTCTGATTACGTCATTGCTGTATTTAAACTATCTCAAAAACTCCCTGTACTCTCAACTTGTACTTGGAATTCTTTGTTACAGTATTTTAGATTCGACCTTGATTTTATCTCCAATTACAACCTTTCAACACCAGTTCTTTATATATACTGAGATGTCCTTTAAGTTAAAATGCTTTAAATGTAATTGGTTTGGGAAATAATAATTTATGTTTTAGATTATTTCTTGCCACATTCTTATTTTGTAGGGATTACTGATCATCTGGTTGTTGACCAGTATGTGACAAACCTCCAGGTTTTTTATTTTTAATGTGCTGTTCTTCTAGAAAATTAGCACAAGATACTATGGAACAAACATGTTTTGACCAATGCTGAGCTAAGGGAGCTTCACATGAAAGCCTATAAATATGAGGAGGAAAAACCTAGCCATAGCACATTTCCAACAATTTCTTAATAATTCCTCTTTTCTTAACCACAGAAATAAATCAGAGCCTTTAAAAGTTACCTTACAGATACCAGCTTCTCAGAAATTATTTTGCAGTTATGTGAGAGTATGTGCCTTCACAATGTCAACACCAACATCTTTAGTATTTTAAGAGGAAAAGTCAAGTCCACTGAAGGAATTTAACAGATTTTTCCAGAAACACTTAAGACATCTATAATTAGGTTTTAAAAGGAGTGACAGAATGTCTTGAATCACAAATTAATCTGAATTCAGGACAATAATAACTTTAACTCTTACCCACTTTTATATGCCATTATTCCCATTAATGGCTGACAATCTATATTTCCCAATTTCCATGCCAAATGAGCTGAGCTTCCACCCTTTTGAGGATGAAAAACAGAATGACTTCTGAAGGATCTGCTATTTGCCAGTGTATCAATTAACTTTTGCTGCCTAACAGCTTACTACCAAAACTTAGTGGCTAAAAACAACATCTATTGAACTGTTAGAAGGTGATAGACCATCACTCAATATGTGAAACAAACAAAAAACATAAGGCTCGACTTATCGCTGACATGGTAGGGAAGAGCAATGCTGATCAAGCCATCTCTCCTAGCTGAGCAGTCTGCTGACCTCATAAAAGGTCTGGGGGATACATGGAGTTCAGAGATTGGTGGATTTTCAGGGTCATTATCTGAAACTCATTGTCGTCAAGTGAGTTAACATCACTTGTTGAACCACAGTTACTTGGGTGAGACTTTAGTTGATTGGTTGGCATACTCAGAGATGTGCTTCTTCTGGTGAATACATTCCTGATTGATGGATTTACAGAAATGAGGGGTTAATATTAACTGGTTGGGCTTGCAAAAGCATGTTCACTGAGGCACATTACAGTTGATCTATTTAATGTGTTTAAAATTGGTATGGTGGCTACCTGTCACTATAGCTATACAAAAACCAGAAATTTTATTTTTCTAAGAGGCAGACTTCAAAATGACTCTCAATGATACCTGCCTCCTGTTATGATGTCCTTGGATAATTCCTTCCCTTGAATAAGGGCTGCATTAGTAACTTGCTTCTAGCAAATACATTTGGCAGATGTGATGAAATATCACTTCCAAGACTGGGTTATAAAAATACTGTGGCTTCTGCCTTCAGGGCTTCTTTCACTTGCTTTTGCTTGGATCTTTCTCTCTGGGAGAAGCAAGCTGCCATGATATAAGCAGCTCAGTGGCAGGGGGCCAAGGCAAGGAGGGGATGTGGCAAGGAACTGATATCTCCAGCCCAGCTGGAGAGGACCTGAAGTTCACCAAAGTCATGTGGGTGAGTTTGGAAGTGGATCCTTCCCCAGTCAAGTTTTGAGATGACTGCAGCTTCAGCCAACACCTTGACTTCAGCTTTATGAGAGACCTTGGGCCAGAGACATTCAGATAAGCCATGCCTGGATTCCTACCTATAAAATAGAGGATTTAAGATATAAAATATCCTATAGATAAATAGTCTATAGAATATAAGATATATGATAATAAATGTTTGTTACTTTAAGCTGTTAAGTTGGAGGGTGATTTATTACACAGCAATAGATAAGTAATACAGTGTGGGAACTTGCTTTAATACTCATGATCTAGCTTATGATTCTGTGAGTCAATTGGATAGTTGTTTTGGCCTGGGCAAGTTTGTCTGATCTTTTCTGAACATTCTCATGCATCTGTGGTAAGCTAGTGTATTTGTCGGTGACAGCATGATCTTGCATGGCCTCATCCAATTTGATGGCTGGCTGGCTGGTAGACAAGACCCCAGTTTTCTTCCATCTTTCAGTAGGTTAGCCCATGTTGTTCACTCAGTGGCCTGTCTCAGAATTCCAAGCCCAATAAGAAAGCGAACCCCAATGCACAAGTGCTTTTCAAGCCTTTGTTTGCATTGTGTTTGCTAATGTCCCATTGGCCAAAGTCAGTCACATGACCAACCCATTATTCAAAGGATAGGGATATAGACCAACCCTCTTGAAGGAAAGATCTGCAACATCACATAATAAGAGAATGGAGGCAGAGAGGCAAGGAATTTGTAGTCATTTTAATAATCTATCATACAGAGAATAACAACCATAAATAACACTTTCATCTTTCTTCCATTTCCCAAGGAAGAAAAGAGATGAACACCTTAGTCACTACTAAACAATTATAACTAAACTAGAAAGAGTTCATAGAAGTGAAAGTTAAGGAATTATAGGGCTGCTGTAAAAAAGAATAGACGAGCAAAAATATGTCATTTGGATAAGAAATACGTCATTTGGATAAGTGGAGATTCTAGAAGAGTCTATACATATAGTGTTTGCAAATATAAGAATATACATATAAACATGGCCATGAAAACACAAAGCTAAATTTGGCCTGCACGTAAAGAAACCCATCTTCCAAAGGGATTTGTCCAGGTTATTACAAAACAACTCTCTTGCATTAATAAACTTTGGGAATTGCGTTGCAATAACCCTCATTTTGGAACTACATGGCATGTTTCCTGGATTCATGCCTAAGGATCATGTGTCACCTCCACATTTAGGGCCTAACAAGACTGTAGAAAGGATTCCAATAAGTCATCCTTTAAGAGATTCATCTAACCTATTGATATCTTTAGGTTTTCTCCCTAGTTGACTATATAACTTTAGTGATCCAAATGCATAGGCACTATTTAAATTATAATCTGAGTCATATCTATTTTCCCAAGTTGCCACTGAGACTTTCAAATGTTTTAGAGCCTTATTTATTTGTTTTGTTTTCTGAGTTCTTATCCAATCAACCACTTATACTAGTTCTTAATAAACCATTCCCATTTTACCATGCCAGCTTTCACTTGAACAAGATGGCTTCTCTATATGTTTTGTGCTTATCATCATTGCAGAGAAAGTGAATTCCAACCCCTTGCATAGCAGAAGGTCAACAAATGATCTTGAAATTCACCACAAGAAAAAAAATACGTTATTGGATTCACATTTACAAACTTACAAAGGCAGGTTTTTACCTTCATATTTATTATACTAAAAGGTTGTTTGAAATTAAGAACTATATATAGTTTAGTATGAGGCTGAATCATTAAATTCAGTTGTATATAACTGATTATTATAACAACTCCTTCCTAACACTTTCTAAAATTTCCAGTGATTATTATATAAAATAAAGCAATATTATTTATAGGTAGAAATGAAGTTTGTGATTCATTCTATAAAAAGCTGGGCAATCAGTTCCTTTTCAGAAAAATAACTTGAGTTCAATTCCTTTCTTTCTTTTCTTTTTTTTTTTTTTTTTTTGAGACAGAGAGTCTTGCTCTATTGCCAGGCTGGAGTGCAGTGGCACAATCTCGGCTCACTGCAACCTCTGCCTCCCGAATTCAAGTGATTCTCCTGTCTCAGCCTCCTGAGTAGCTGGGATTACAGGCATGTGCCACCATGCCGAGCTAATTTTTGTATTTTTAGTAGAGACGGGGTTTCACTATGTTGGCCAGGATCTCCTGACCTCGTGATCGGCCTGCCTTGGCCTCCCAAAGTGCTGGGATTACAGGCGTGAGTCACTGCACCCAGTTGAGTTTAATTCCATTTTTATGGGGACATATGTTAGATTGAATTGCTCCTGAGACTATCTTTTCCAGAAATATAACACATTGTGTGAATTAAAGAGTACTTTATACCCTGCCAGTTAGGATTTGTTTTGTCTATAGATATAGGGTCTTAACGGCAGAGAAGAAAGAGGTTCACTGACTTTTATTTAGAAATTACAGGCTTTTAAGAATGCTCCTTTATGTCTGTTTCATAGTAGAATCATTCTTAAAAGATGTCCATGCAGCCCATACTGTAAGGTCGATAATATAAAAACATAGATTTCGATAACATCTACCTTAAACTAAACTATATTGAATTCCACATAATAGTTATTTTTGTACATGGTATATTATATATTTTATGTGCTTTTGCTGTATTATATTTTTATGTGTATTTAGTGCTAAAAAATAAGATCAAGAAGTTGGTGGAGACATATATAATCAGAATTTTCCAGTGGTTTCTTGTTCATCAATTCAGATGTGATTCAAATATCTTATCAAAGCCATATGGTTAATATTTCTATAGCAATTTAGAATTACAAATAATTTTCTCATTTTCTTTTACAATAGCCTTACAATGGCTATTATAAAAAAAAAGACAAAAACAACAACAATATTTTACAGAGGAGAAATTTGATTTTTTTACAAAAACCCCATTTTACAGAGGAGGAATCTGATTTTCATAGGGTTATGGCTTGTCCCAAATAACTCAGCCAGTGATAATCAGGACCACATTTAGGTCTTCTGGCTCCATATCACATTCTTTCCATTTTATCACATACCTTTATAGTATCTTTACCCCCAAACCTCCCATAACCATTCTATTTCCCATGCACAAAAATCACTGGATCCATCTATGAGACCAACACATGAGAAACACAAGCTCTATGTGTGCTCTCTGTCCTTAAGCAATTAAACAGCCCAGAGGGCCTTCCCCGTTTCACTTTATTCACTTCACTTGTTAATTAATCAAAGGCATCTTGAAGTTATAAAAAGTCACTGGTACCTACAAAATATATAATATTCATTAAACCCAAGCCTGAAGAATAATCAGGAAATTCCCTTTGTGTGGGAGGAAGAAATTCTACACACTTCTCTTGTTGGTATAAACATGCACATATGTCTGTTGTTTACATTCTCTTGAATATTCTTAACAAACCTTCATGTTCTAAAAAAGTTTATGATATGAATTTGAAAGAAACTCTTGTGTTTGTGTAGTGTTTTATAGTTTATAAAACATTTTCAAATACATTTTTTAGTTGATTCTCCCACCAAAGTTGTGAGGTAAGCCAGATCTCTATTATCTCCATTTTACGGACATAAAACTGAAGCTTAGAGAGGTTAAGAAATTCTTTCGAGTTTAGACAACTCTTAGGTGCAGAAGGCAGCCATCGTGGAACATTGGTGCTGGAAGGGCCTTCCTGAGATATGAAGGGAAGCATTTTCCAGCATGTGTTCTGTGCCACTCTGGTCTTGTGAGATGCTCTGTAAAAATTTGTTCAGTTCTCAAATAAATTTGAGAAACACTGTGTATTGTTAATCAAGGAACCCTGTTGGAAAATGCTGGTGTCGGGTAACCCCAATATTAGGTATATGAGAGAACTGATG
Source organism: Symphalangus syndactylus (assembly GCF_028878055.3). NCBI lineage: Eukaryota > Metazoa > Chordata > Mammalia > Primates > Hylobatidae > Symphalangus > Symphalangus syndactylus. The sequence goes on along the minus strand of NC_072439.2, from coordinate 47,785,914 downwards.
TTCAAAAATATAAACTGCTTCCTTAAAATCTCATTATTACATACATCAAAACCACAGATGGAACTCAAATCTCCAAATCCTGATTCAGTGCTCTTTCTAATACCCCATATGGTTCTGTATACTTGAATGTTTACCTATTCTAGGTAAAATAGTTAGGCTGGTGTTCATATTCAAAACCAGAGGCATATTTTGAACAAAAATTTTATTTAGAAAGACTGTCCTTAATTCTTAGTTTATCTTTGCGCTATCAAAACCATTTTGATAATAGCTACCATTCTTATGTACCAAGATTATAAATTATTTTGAAAGCTTTAACAGACTTGCAAGTTAAATACTTTTACAGGTGAAAACACTGAGTCGCAGAAAAATAAAGTAATCTAAGGAAGATCACCCATCTATTAAGAGGAAATGCCATGATTTTAAGTTCAGTTGGACTCCAAGCCTATTCAAAAAACATCCTGAGAGTCCCATGTCTTTTGGAAGACATCCTTGAACCCTGACCATTCTTTCTATTATTGTATCGTGACTGCTGCCAGGAATTTTAAACAGCAGGCAAGCCATATAGGCAGAAAAAAAATGAAACCTGGACGTATACTGAGCAGTCTGGGCACAAACAGTGTATGCAAGAAAGGAAAAGTTAGGTAGTTATAATTGCAGTAGAGACCATATGCATTGTCTTGTTAATGACTCCAACTAAGTATTTTTAAAAATAGGACCAAAATCCAGAAGCATTCCTTAACTTTCTTTAACACTAAAATCAAACTACTAACTATTGACACATTACTGAGGCTTTTCAAGCAGATCAAAATTTCAGGTCTAATTTCAGGCCTTAGAAGACATGGCACTTCCCTCAGAAATAATGCCACATATCTACAACTATCTGATCTTTGACAAACCTGACAAAAACAAGCAATGGGAAAAGGGTTCCCTATTTAATAAATGGTGCTGGGAAAACTGGCCAGCCATATGTATAAAGCTGAAACTGGATCCCTTCCTTACACCTTATACAAAAATTAATCCAAGATGGATTAAAGACTTACATGTTAGACCTAAAACCATAAAAACCCTAGAAGAAAACCTAGGCAATACCATTCAGGACATAGGCATGGGCAAGGACTTCATGTCTAAAACACCAAAAGCAATGGCAACAAAAGCCAAAATTGACAAATGGGATCTAATTAAACTAAAGAGCTTCTGCACAGCAAAAGAAACTACCATCAGAGTGAACAGGCAACCTACAGAATGGGAGAAAATTTTCGCAACCTACTCATCTGACAAAGGGCTAATATAAAGAATCTACAATGAACTCAAACAAATTTACAAGAAAAAAACAAACAACCCCATCAACAAGTGGGTGAAGGGCATGAACAGACACTTCTCAAAAGAAGACATTTATGCAGCCAAAAAACACATGCAAAAATGCTCATCATCACTGGCCATCAGAGAAATGCAAATCAAAACCACAATGAGATACCATCTCACACCAGTTAGAATGGCCATCATTAAAAAGTCAGGAAACAGGTGCTGGAGAGGATGTGGAGAAATAGGAACACTTTTACACTGTTGGTGGGACTGTAAACTAGTTCAACCATTGTGGAAGTCAGTGTGGCGATTCCTCAGGGATCTCGAACTAGAAATACCATTTGACCCAGCCATCCCATTACTGGGTATATACCCAAAGGACTATAAATCATGCTGCTATAAAGACACATGCACACGTGTGTTTATTGCGGAACTATTCACAATAGCAAAGACTTGGAACCAACCCAAATGTCCAACAACGATAGACTGGATTAAGAAAATGTGGCACGTATACACCATGGAATACTATACAGCCATAAAAAATGATGAGTTCATGTCCTTTGTAGGGACATGGATGAAACTGGAAAACATCATTCTCAGTAAACTATCGCAAGGACAAAAAACCAAACACCGCATGTTCTCACTCATAGGTGGGAATTGAACGATGAGAATACATGGACACAGGAAGGGGAACATCACACTCCGGGGACTGTTGTGGGGTGGGGAGAGAGGGGAGGGACAGCATTAGGAGATATACCTAATGCTAAATGACGAGTTAATGGGTGCAGCAAACCAACACGGCACATGGATACATATGTAACAAACCTGCACATCTGCACACTTAAAGTATAATAATAATAATAAAAAAAAAGAAGACATGGCACTTCCCAGGAATCTGCAACATCCCAACAGGTGATTATCCAGCCTCTTCTTGAACACCTCAGTGTTGCAAGGTCATCTTAATAACTCTGGAGGGAGATCATTTCATTATTGGACAACTCTAACTGTAGGAAGTTCTCCAATTAGACTGTATGACACTTAAAAGCAGGATCCATTTTTGTCTTTTTCAAACGACATTCCTGGTGTCTAGCAGGAGAGAATCATTAAATATGTTTTTGAGCGATTGAATGATACTGACATAAATCTTCTTTCTTACAATATTTGTCTTATTATTCTAACTCTGTTCTCTAGGCAGAAGTTAAATAATTTTCCCAGTGGGTATCCAGTGGGCAAGGCTCCCAGGAAACAAAACAAAATCCAGATACATTTTTAAAAATTGAAATGTAATTTAAACAACATGACATTCACCCATTTAAAATGTGCTACTTGGTGGTTTTTAACTGATTCACAAAGTCGTACAGCCATTACCAGTATCTAGTTCCAGAACATTTTCATCACCCCAAAGAGAAACCCCATACTCATTAGCAGTTACTCGCTCCCCATTCACTCTCTGCTCAATCCCTGGCAATCACTTTTTGCTCTATGATGTTGCCTATTCTGAGCATTCCATACAAATGAAATCATGTGATATGTGGCCTTTTGTCCCTGGCACCTTCACTTGGCATAATGTTTTCAAGGTGCATCCATGTTGTAGCATGTATCAGTACTTCATTCCACTTATGAAATATAATAGTCCATCACATAAACATAATACATTTTATTTATTTATTCATCAGTTAATGGGCATTTGGGTTGGCTACCATAAATAAGGCTTCTATTAATATGAACACTCCTGTACAAGATTTGCGTGGACATATGTTTTTAGTTCTCTTGGGAATATAGCTAAGGTTGGAACTGCTAGCATATATGGCGACTCTGTTTAACATTCTAAGGAAACATTCAACTATTAAAAAAATTGTTATATCATTTTACAATCTCATCAGCAGTGTATGAGGGCTCCAATTTCTCCATATTCTCATTAACGCCTGTTGCTTTCCTTTAAAACATTACAACCATCCTAATGGATGTGAAGTGGTATCTCATAGGGTTTTGATATGCATTTCCCTGATGACTAATGATGTCATGCAACTTTTCATTTATTTATTGACCGTTTGTATTTCTTCTTTGGGGAAATATCTATTCAGATTTTTTGCCTATTTAAAAAATTTGGTTGTCTTTATTGTTGAGTTGTAAGAGTTCTTATGTATTCTAGATAAAAATCCTCTATCAGATATATAATTTGCAAACATTTATCCCATTCTGTGACTTGTCTTTTCACTTTCTTGATGGTGTCATTTGAAGCAAAAATATTTTTAATTTTCATAAAGTCCATTTATCAATTTTTTCTCATTGTTTATACTTCCGTGTCAGAGGTAATAAACCATTGCCTAATCAAAGGCACAAAAATTTACTCTTATTTTTCCTTTGAAACGTTTTGTAACTTTAAGTCTTACATTTGTCTATGATCCATTTTGAGTTAATTTTTCTATATGATAATGTGGTAGGGTTCCAACTTCATTCTTTTGCTTGTGGATATCCATATGTCCCAGAAACATTTATTGAAAATACTCTTCTTTCCCATTGAATCATGTTGACATCCATATCAAAAATTAATTACCATAAATGTTAAGTTTATTTATGGACTCCCAATTCTATTGCATTAATGTATAAGTCTATCCTTATGCAACTAACACACTGTCTTGATTACTGTAACTTTTTAATACATTTTGAAATTAGGAACTTTCAAAACTCTATTCTTTTTCAAGATGGTTTTGGCTGTTCTGGGTCCCTTGCATTTTCGTATGGGATTTACAAACAACTTGTCAATTTCTACATAAAGAAAGACAGCTGGGATTTGATAAAGATTACATCGCATCTGTAGGTCAGTTTGGAGAATATTGCCATCCTGACACTATTCAGTAATCCAACCCACTTACACAAGACAATACCATCTGTGAATAGAAATAATTTTATTTCTTCCTTTCTGATCCATCCAGATTAGGATGCCTCTATTTCTCTTTCTTATATAATTTCTCTGACTAGAATGTTTGGAACAATGCTGAAGAAGTGATGAGTAGAAACTCTTGTCTTGTTCCTAATCTTAGAAAGCTTTCAGTCTTTTACCATTAAGTATGTTAGCTGTGGGGTTTTCATACATGCTTTATATTATGTTAAGAAAGTTCCTGTATACTCCAAGTTTGTTGACTGTTTTTACTATGAATGGATATTGAATATTGTCTAATGCTTTTTCTGCATCTATTGAGATGATCTTTTTTTGTTCTTTATTCTATTAATATTGTGTGTTATATTTATTGATTTTCACATGTGGACCCAACCCTCCATTCCTGGGATCAGTTTCACTTGGTGATGATGTATTATCGTTTTTATATATTGTTATACGTGGTTTGCAAGTATTTGGTCGAGGATTTTTGCATCTATGTTCATAAGGGATATTGGTCTGTAGTTTTCTTGGATGTCTTTGACAGGTTTTCATATCATGGTAATATTGGCCTCATATAATTAATGGAAAAATGTTCCCTCTTCCTCTTTTATTTGGAAGAGTTTGTGAAAGTTTGATGTTAATTTCCTTTAAACATTTGGTAGAATTAACTGGTGAAGGCATCTGGGCCTGGGCATTTCCTTGTGGGAAGGTTTTTGATTACTATTCAATCTCAATCTCTTTAATTACTATAGTTTTTTTTCAAATTTTCTATTTCTCTTAGTCCCAGCAGTTTGTGTTCTAGGAATTTGTCAATTTTATCAATGTTAATTAATTTATTTGCATACAATTGTTTCCGTATAATCCTTTTTATTGCTGTAAGGTCAGTATGTCTCTGTTTTCTTACTAATTTTTATTAATTTGAGTTGTATCTCTTTTTTTCTAAGCCAGTCTAGCCAAAGGCTTGTCAATTTTGTTAATCTTTCCAAAGCACTAACTTTTGGTTTTGTTGATTTCTCTATTGATTTTGTATTTCATTTATTGTTGCTTTGTTGCTTCTACTTGTTTTAAGTTTAGTTTACTCTTCTCTTTCCAGTTTCTTAAGATGGTAGATTAGGTTGTTAATTTGAGATCTTTTTACTTTGATAGTATAGGCATTTAAAGTTACGCATGTCCCTCTACTCACTGCTTTAGCTGTGTCTCAAAAGTTTTGGTTTGTTTTGTTTTCATTGTAAAATGTTAAATCTGTGTTCATGGGCATATAAGGTATAAAGATGTAATTTTTATGATAATAGATCACAAATTGGGGGAGGGAATGGAGCTTTATGGAAGCAAGTGTTTGTATGCTATTGAAATTAAGATTTATAGTGTGGTTTCCTGCAGTTGTCTTTTATATACAATATTTATAATTTCATATATATTTACTTTTAGCAGTGCTCTTTATTTACCTTTAGCAGTGCTCTTTATTTCTTCAAATAGATTTAAGTTGCTGTTGAGTGTCCTTTCATTTCAGCTTGAAGTAATCCCATTAGTATCTCTTCAGGTTAGGTCTGCTAGTAACAAATTCTCTGTTTCTGTCTTGAAATGTCTCAATTTCTTCTTCTTTTTTGGCATATAGTCTTGTTGTTTGTAGAATTATTGGCTGACAGACTTTTTCTTTTATCACTTTGAATATGCCTATTCTGGCCTCCATGGTTTCTAATGAGAAATCAACTGTTAATCTACATGGTAGGTTGTTTCTCTTGCTTTAAGGTTGTCTTTGTTTTTAGTTTTCAACAGATAATGATATGTATAGGTGTGGATCTCTTTTCTTATTCTACTTAAGAGTTTATTAAGCATCTTTGGTGTATTGATTAACGTTATTCATTAAATTTGGGAAGTTTTGTCCACTTTTTTTTTTTTTTTTTTTTTTTTGAGACAGAGTCTTACTGTGTCACCCAGGCTGGAGTGCAGTGGCATGATCTTGGCTCACTGCAACCTCCGCCTCCCGGGTTCAAGCAATTCCCCTGCCTCAGCCTCCCGAGTAGCTGGGACTACAAGCACGTGCCACCATGCCCAGCTAATTCTTGTGTGTTTTTAGTAGAGACGGGCTTTCACTGTATTAGCCAGGATGGTCTCGATCTCCTGACCTCGTGATCCACCCGCCTCAGCCTCCTAAAGTGCTGGGATTACACGCATGAGCCACTGCACCTGGCCTGTCCTCTGTTTCTTTACCAAATGTTCTGTCCCTTCCCTCTCCTTTTCTGGAACTCCCAGTATGGGTATGTTGCACTTTATAGTGCCCTATAGGTTTCTGAGACTCTTCATTCTTTATCACTCTTTTTTTCTGTCTCAAACTGAAAGATCTCAAATGATATAGCTTCAAATTCACTGATTATTTCTTCTGCCAGCTCAAATCTGTTGAGCACCTTTAGTAAATTTTTCATTTGAGCTATTTTATTTTCATCTTCATACTTTCTATTTGGTTATTTTTCATATCTCATTATTGACATTCTCTATTTAGTGGGACCTCATTCTCATACTTCCAGTTCTTTAGACATGGTTTCCTTAGTTCTCTGAACACATTTTAAATAGCCAGTTTAAAATCTTTGAGTAGTAAATCCAGCATCTGGACTTCCTCAGGGATAGTTTTAATTGATTGCTTTTTTCCACTGTGCATGGGTCTACTTCCTTGTTTTGTTGTATGCTTTATAACTTTTTGTATTCACCTGGATATTTTAAATAATATAATGTGGCACCTCAGAGATCAGAATCCCCAAGGTTTGTTATTGCTGTTATTGTTGTTTTATTTTGCCAGTGTTGATTGCTGAGTGACTTTCCTTACTTAAATCAATGAAGTAGCTATTTTTTGGTCACGTGTGGCCACTGAATTTTCTGCTCAGTCAGTTTGGTGGTCAGCTCATATATGGACAGAGATTTTCTTAAGTTATTTCAACCAATAAACCTTTGACAAGGGGATCTGTGTGCATGTTTGGGCACACCTTCAATACTCAGGCAAGCAATGTACAACCTTGACTTAGTCTTTACTTTTTGATTGCACAGAGTCTCAAAGTCAGTCAGAGGTGAGATCCTAGAGAGCTTAGGGCCTTCTTAGGTCTTCCCTGGACATGCACACAGCCCTGGACATGTGCATGGCCCTTCTAGAATATGTTGGAACTTTTCAAATTACCCTATAGAAATCTTATTTCCCAACTTTCCCTTTTAATCACTTTGGTCAGCTTTTTGTTTTTCCCAACTGTTATTGGACTTAGATAGCTTCAATGCTAACATAATTGCTGCTCATTATTTTCAGCCACACCCTCATGGAAAAGGCTGCATACATAGAATGAGTTCTGAGACAGGTCAAATAAAGAAAAGCCTTGTGAGTGGGCATTTCCAGGAAACTTCCAGATTGGTCAAATAGTGACAATTTTCTGAGAATGGTTCTTTTGGCCAGCTCCAAACAATTCTGCCCACTAGGCTGCTGGTTTCCACCTGAGATAACAGAGATGTTGATTTTTCAAGCCTCCCAGCTGGGGGGAAGAGGATGGGAATAGAGCAATTTACAATATTAAAAATCTCACTGTTCTTATTCAGATTTGGCCATTGTTTTTTTGGGGGGGTGGTGCGGGGAAAAAAGGTCTTCAGACTGTTGCAAGCCTTTGATTAATACCCAGAGTTCTGAAAAAGTAGATTTTGACCATTTTTTTCCCCTTGGTCTCATTGTTTTTATGGAGGGATAGATTTTCTGGGATTCTTACCCATCCATTCCACTGACATCCTAGGTACATTTTTTTAAAAAGGAAGAAATTAAAGCAGATTCAGATCATGGACACTATTAAGAGATTAGAAGTGAAATTTGGGGTAGTGAGAGAATAGCATGAATGTGTTGGGAACTTGAAGGAGATCGACATGAGGACTGTAAACCAGCCCTCAGCCCTTCAATGAGCACTATTTTACCAAACACTGTGACATCCTACTCTGCTCCTTTTTTCTCCATTCTTGCATTTCCCTCTCTCTCTCATCTCTGTCACCTTTCCCCACAGAAAGCCACTCTCTCTTCCTGGACTATGCTTCCATACTTTTGTATGTGCTTCACCCTCTTCCTAGAATTTCCTTCATTCTTTCCATAGTAATTTCATTCATTGCTTAAAATCTCACATACCCTTCTGGGAATCCTTATCCATCTTCCCTGTGTGAAAGTAGTTATTTCCTCCTTTGCTTTCCATAAAATATTTTAAAACCTCATTTAATAAAAAAAGTCCTGAAGTAATGTTTCTCAATCTTTAATGTATAAAAGAGCATCCCAGGATGCTTGTTGAATGTGCAGATTCCTAGGCCACATCCACAGGAATACTGGATTCAGAGAGTCTGGGCTAAACTTCATGAATCTGCATTAAAACAAAATATGATTATGATGCAGGTGGTGCATGAATCGCATTTTTTTTTTTTTTTTTTTGAGAAGGAGTCTCGCTCTTTCACCCAGGCTGGAGTGCAGTGGCGCAATCTCGGCTCGCTGCAGGCTCCGCCCCCCGGGGTTCACGCCATTCTCCTGCCTCAGCCTCCCGCGTAGCTGGGACTACAGGCGCACGCCACCTCACCCGGCTAATTTTTTGTATTTTTAGTAGAGACGGGGTTTCACTGTGTTAGCCAGGATGGTCTCGATCTCCTGACCTCGTGATCCGCCTGCCTCGGCCTCCCAAAGTGCTGGGATTACAGGCGTGAGCCACTGCGCCCGGCCGCATGAATCACATTTTAAGACACAGAATTCTCTAACTGGTTCCCTGTTGAACTTCCTAGCAGAGTTGATATATAATAAGTACTTATTGAATTAAATTTGCAAAATTTTCCCCAAATATCAGTGTTAACATAGTGTCTTATATACATATGGCAAACCAAAAATATTTTGGAATGTATGGAAACCTATATTATATGCCCATGTTAGCCACACTTTACTTATAATCAGAATCACCTGGGGAATGTTTTAAAACTGGTGACTGTACTGTAGTTAGACAACCTTAACAGTGTCTATTCTGTAAGGCCCCACCCCCAGACCTGCTAAACAGGAGCCCACTTCTACATATGTCATCACCAAATCCAGCAGCTGGCCTCTTTCAACAAAAGCACTACATTTTCCTTCTCTTAAATATGTATTGTCCTTAAGGGGTCTGGAGTTATTTGTAATTTGCACCAAATGAATTTTCTTTATTTCCTCATAGCAACATTGTTAATAATAGAAAATAATGGATATGACCCAAATATCCATTGATAGAATGCAAAAACCAACCGTGGAATATTCACATTATTCATTTTCATACCAGTAAAAATAAAATAAAGCTTAGATAAAGCTTTAGAATCATTGATAAAGCTTGGATAAAGCTCAGAATCATTAAAATATTGAGTAAAAAATGCAATTCTTAGAAGCTTACATATTGCATATCATTTTCATAAAGCTGGACAAACACCAAATAATATATACTTTGGACATATATAGTAATTCTATGAGCAAGGGAATGACAAAATTCCAGATTGCAGTGACCTCTGGGGTAGGACAAATTGCAAACACATGGATGCAAATTATTGGGAATGTTCTAGCCCTGGAGCTGAATGGTTGGTTCACAGATGTTTTATTATCCTTTAAAACACACAAATATAATGTACAAGACACATTAAATATTTGAAGGTATAGGCAAACAAAAACAACAGGAGGAATACAGTGTAGGTCCAGACACATCCAGTATGCATGGATTCCCTGTACACACAGTGCTGTCTTCATTATGCATCATCATAGGAACACAGAGGGCTGTGGGGTGGCTACACCAGGAGGCAGAAGGACCTCAAACTGGAAGAAGGCATTCCTCCCTCTGAGCCTCAGTTTCTCTATACACAAAATAAAGGTGTGAACCCTACCAGGGATGACAAATGGCTGGCATACATATCATAGGTCTTGCCTTCATCACCCACTGCAGACCTGGCTAATAGATCACAGCACTTTTTCTCACAGAGCACACAGACAACTTTGGACTCCTCAGCTTGGCACTGCAGGCTGCCAGGGTTGATGGGTCAGCCATGGCACACCAAATGACACCCACTTGCTGATCCAGAGAGTCCATCCAGTTTGAGTCTGAGAGTTTGGAAGCCCAGCCAGCAGACATTAGGCACCTAGCTGCCCCCCAGGAAGGAGTCCACAGGACTTGGAGTCGGCCCAGGCCAGAGACCCTGACACCTGGAAATGTAAAGCCTCAGCTTCTTCATCACCCACCTCTGCAGCTTCCCATCTCCTGCAGCTGGCCCAGCCCCACTGTCTAGCTATCATTTGCCCAGGCCTCCCTATTCCAATCAGTTGAGTGGACAAGCTCCTGGCAGCCCTATCCTGGTGAACTTTGCCACACTTGAAAACAGTGTGACTAGCACAGAGGACAGGCAGGGCTCATCGTCACCCTCTAATCCAAGGGGGACCTACAGAAAATGGCCCTGTTGTGCGATATGATCTTACACAGCCAGCTGGTCCCCAGGAAGCCAACCCCCACTTATGCTAAGCAGGCAGAACAGACTGCATTCCTTCTACTACCTTTGCAGAGGCAGGCCTCCTACCTTTGCTGCTGAGCTACTCCTCTTCCCCAAACCTGGTCAGCCCAGCTTCCGTTCCCTTATAGCCTCAGCTGAGAAGAATCTTCCCCATTGCTCCTGCCCCAGCTGTCTTCCTCCCCAGTGGGAAGTAATTACCCCTCCTCTAGATGTTCAAGACATAGAGTTCTGGTTCTCACAGTGTGTGCAAACACCACCTACCACTTTTTACTTGCAAAGGCACTGAAGGAAGAATGCTTGGATTCTCAAGAATAAAGATGCCAGAGGTTCACTCTGGTCCCTGCTGTTCCCAGGCTCATCTTCTCTGAAGCCTTGAAAACTTTATCCACCCTGTCTCCTTGCTCTACAACCCCTCACCCCCATCCCATGCCATCCCAGCAAGCTCCCTACCTGGATGATTCCAATTCCCTCTTTAAACCCTCTTGGACACCACCTCCTCAAGGCAGTCTCCTTTGCCTTCCCTTTGCCCTGCATCACTTATCCTCATTACCTGTCAGAACACACAGTGGGTTCAAATCCTACTGCTCGCATGTCTGCCTTTCATTTTATGGGACAGATTTGTGAAAGCAGGGCTCATGACTGACTCACTGCATTAACTCCAGCCCTCAGCACAGGACTTGGCCCATAGTGGGGAGGAAGCAGGGCCTCAAAGAAGTCTGAGCTAAATACATGGTCTCTGTCTGATATGGTTTGGCTGTGTCCCCACCCAATCTCATCCTGACTTCCCAGATATTGTGGGAAGGACCCAGTGGGAGGTAATTGAATCATGGGGGCAGGTCTTTCCCATGCTGTTCTCATGATAGTGAATAAGTCCCATGAGATCTGATGGTTCTGTAAGGGGGCATTTCCCTGCACAAGTTCTGTCTTTGCCTGCTGCCATCCATGTAAGACATGACTTGCTCCTCCTTGCCTTCCACCATGATTGTGAGGCTTCCCCAGCCACATGGAACTGTAAGTCCATTAAAGCTCTTTCTTTTGTAAATTGCCCAGTCTTGGGTATGACTTTATCAGCAGCATGAAAACAGAATAATACACTGACTTCATGGAAATTATAGTTTAGTGAAAGACATGATGACAAAGAAAGTGAATTCTAGGTACCTTGTACACAGGCCAGACAATTCTTTCCAGATAATGTCACACTTAAGCTGAGATCTCACTGGTGAGGAAATATGAACTGGGCAACAACAACAACAACAAAATGGTGTAAAGAACTTTCCAACAAAAGAGAATAACAGAGAAATGTCTAAGGTGGGAAGAGCAACTTGTATAACTACCAAACTACTGAAAAGCCAGAGAGTCCTCAGTAAGAGATAGGGCAATAAGCAAGAGCTCATAGACCACATACATCAATAAGGGCAGGCTAGGCGATGCTGAGTAACAAACGACCCCACATAGCAGGAGTCAACAGTCAGGGGAATTCATCTATCATGCTATATGCCACCATTGCTCTGCTCTGCATCCTCTTGGATCTGGACTCAGGCTCACTGAGCAGGCTTTATCTGGAATGTCACCTTGGTCACAGCAGTAAGAAAAGAAAAGTGGTTCTTACAGTGCTGGTGTTTACAGTGTGCCCACATCTCCCTCACTTGTCATCAGCTAACCCTTTGCCATGCCTGAGAAAGGCAAGGATAGGGCTGCAGGACCCTCTAACAAGGAGGGCAGTATGTCCAAAGGCACTGAGGGGGTGAGCAGTATTCCCGTTCCACCTCATGGTCAAAGTTTTGATGTCTATCTCCTAGGGGCACTGGAAAACAATTGACAACATTTTCTACTTTTTACCAATCTGTTAGTATTGAGAAGGAAAATAAACTGAAAACAGGCAAGAGTGAGTGGATTTGGGGAGAAAAATTAGGAGGCCATTTCAGTTTTCTGGGCAAGAATAAAAGGGTACTACTTTAAGACTAGGATCAGGGCAATGGAAATGAAGAAGAGCCAACAGATTTTAAGATATGAGGAGGTAGTGATGTGCAGACAGAAGCAGATGAGAGATGTTGTGGCCCAAGGACGGTGGAAGAAATGCAGCAGACTTGGTTCCTGATGACTTGCCAGATGCTGACTCCAGTTTTCTAGGAAGTCCAACGACCCCATTCTCATTCTTGAGTTCTCTATGTTCTCCTAATACATTTGTTACATCAGGGGTCTCTGTTCTACCCAAAAGCCACTGTCAATTTCAGTCTGTCTTCCCAATCTGCCTGTCTGCCCCTGCTAGAGTGTCAGCTCCTTGAGGACAGGGATGTCATCAGTCTGGGTGATCCCTGGATCAGCATCTAGTCAGGGCTTGAGAATGTCTCTAACACAGGGAAGTAGGCAGAGCCAGAGGTTGGGAGAGGTGATTCCTGGTGACATCATCCAGCACCCAGGTACAAGGAAGGTGAAGTTGGCCCAGCATATTATTACCAGCACCGAAGTGGCCATAAAGGTCATCTACAAATATCAGCAGAGCAACTCCAACAGTGTTCATTAGTATTTGTAGGTGGCATAGTTTATATAGTTAGTGTTGTAGTTAGCATTCCTAGTTATAATTTATAGTTAGTGAAGCTAGGAGATCACTATTGCCAGTGACCTATGTGACACAGTTTGGCCTCCAACTCTGCTGATGACAAGACCCTTATTAAGGATTACAAGCTCCTCAAGAAAATCAGCCAAGGCAGCTTCACCAGGGTAAAGTTGGGCCGGAACATTCTCACAGGGACCCAGGTGGCTGTGAATGTCATCTTGAAAGGTCAGCAGAGATCCTCCAGCCTCCAGAGTGTAAAGTGAGAGATCAGCATTATGAAGGCTCTAAATCATCCCAATGTCATCAAGCTCTTTCAAGTAATCAACACCATGGACACCTTGTATTTAGTCCTGGAGTCCAACGGCAGTGGAGAGCCCTTTGACTATATCCTAGAACATGGCCCATGAAGGAGAAGAGGCCCAAAGCAAGTTCAGGCAAATTGTATCTGCTGTACAATACTGCTACCAAAAGAAAATCATCCACAGGGACCCGAAGCCCTAGAACTTCCTTCTACATGCCAACTATAATATAAAAATAGTTGACTTTGGCTTAGGCACAACATTCAGTGATGATCAGAAGCTGGGCACCTTTTTGGAAACTCCATCTTGAGTTGTCCCAGAACTCTACCCCAGTCAAAAATATGATGGCCCCATGGTAGATGTGGGGAGCTTGGACATAATTCTATGCACCATGGTTGCCAGGGTTCTGACATTTGTCAAACAGACCCTTGAGCTAAATTGATTGGTACTATATCTACAGTACAAAACGTATTAAACAAAACAAATGTTCAAAAACTGGGTACGTTTTTCATTTTTTAAAAGAAGTTCAGAGGTCTTAAAGATTCAGGTTTACTAAAGGCTCTACCAAGAGCTAAATTGTCTGATGTTTTCTTAATTGCCTGGAGACTAAACTTATTGCTTTAGTTTTCATTGTATTATAATTAATGCAGAAGGAAGATGGAACTGAATAGGAATAAAAATATTACATGAACTCAAAGTATCTAGATTTCAAGGTAATTTTTTTTCTAGATACTGATCGAAAAGAAAAAAAGAAAAAATCTCACAGGACTAAGAAGAAAAAGAAAAGGCCATCTTGCCAAACATGAGGTTCATATACCCCCGGTACAAAATGATAGCTCAGTTGCTAAAAATTTTACTGTTTGTGACTTTGGGGGAAAGCTTTCACCAGTGCAATGATTCAGGCATTTGGAAAGTGTGTAGAAAATAATAGATACAAGGCAATGAAATTGGCTAGCTATATTAGGGTACGTTGATACCCTAGAAAAGAATTATGAGAAAGTTAGGAATAAATGTCAGTTAAAAACAGTATATTCAGAACTCATTTATTAAATGCCTCCTATATGCCAGGATTTGTAAGAGACACAGAAAAAAACAAACATTGGGTATGGTCCTTAATTTCAAGGAGTCCGTGTGACATTATACCACCTTAAATTCTTGTGAATAACAAAAGACATGCATGCTTTTTCCACCTGCTTATACTACTGATTACTTGAGGAAAATAAGGCACAGAGAAATGAAAGGGCATTTAGATCCATTTCTTGAACAAATTGCTTTACCCATTCTATTTCCAACTTGCAAGGAAAAGTTTTGCACCCCTTTAGGGAGGATCCTTCCAAAACTCCTAGGCTTCTTTTTTTTTTCCTCACAGGAAATACCTTTAACCACAGAGAACGTCTGATGCCTATTATTCCCGTAACATCCTCTCTGTCCTGGATGGTGGCTATTTTTCCAGTTGTTAATGGATCATCCTGCAGGTTCAGCCACCTTCCTCCTTCAAATGCCCAGATCTCTTATGAATGTTTCTTCAATAATCTCACCCAAAGGGCTAAAAGCATTTCAAAATTATGAGCAGGGTGGGGAAGAAAAGAGACTACCTGCAAATATAATACACTTAAAATAAAAATCATTGGCAACTACTCAGTTGGCAAAAGCAAGTTCCTTCCCTCAGTGTCAAATAAAGACATTCTGATAAGCACTGCTGCCATCTCTTAAACCATCATTTTGCAAATTATTTTCCACCATGCAGAAGGGTCACCTTGGAGAATGACAGCTCTAGACATTATTTCAATTGTTCCAATTCCTCCTCTGAGGCTCCCATAGCCCCATTCCTCAGCACACACATTGCTTTGGGAGTAGTTACTACTGCCACAGAGATGGCTTTAGATTGTGCTTCAATGTTAGTCAATACAAAAGTGAAATGACCTAGGATTTTTATTCAGTAGGCAAAACACTATGTGTATAAAATACATCTAAAGAGAAAAATTAACAAATTTTCCATCTTTGGATTTTACTTCCTGTGGCTAAAAGCCAGATATCAGGCTTCTTTTAATCCTTTTCATCCTCTTTAACTTCAAGCTATTTCTTGTATACCATCCTGTGTGTGTGTGTACGTGTGTGTACACCTGACCCATTCCTACTCATTATTTTTATATGGGTATAAGAACATCAGTAGATCAGTTACTCATCAACCCAAGCTGAATATGTCATCAATTAAAAATAGTTACTGACCATTCTCATATTTCACAATTTTAGTATTCTTTTAACAGGTACCTAGATGCCTATTTAAATCCAAATAGTCAAACAATAATAATAACAAGATTGTTTTCACAGGACATTGACGTTTGATATAACACACTTGAAGGAATTCTGATTGTTTAATTAAATTGATACTCTCTTGTAACAAGAAATCGACACAACCACTTCGGAAAACTGTTGGCATTATTTACTAAAGCTGAAAATACACAGGATTTCCACTCTTGAATAATACCTATATATGTGTGCATATATACACACATTACACTGCAAAGAGATGTGCAAAAGATTGTTCATTGTGGAATTATCTGTAACGAAATAAAACGGAAACAACTCAATTCTCTATCACCTGGAAAATGGAGAAATAAAATTATGTATATTCATATAATAAAGTCTTTTATAGCAATAAGAATGAATGAACTAAGCTACATACAACAAGAATATAGCTCATAACCTAACGTTAAGCAAAAAATGTCAGACACAAAGGAATGCATACTGAATAATTCCATTTATATAAATGCCACAAAGAAGCAATCTATTCTATATATTAATCTATGATGACATACTAATGGCAGTGGCAGTAGAGGAACAAGGCAGTAGAGGAACAAGTGCCTGAGAGGAAGCACAGGGGGCTCCTTGGATGTTTCATGATGTTGTCTTTCTTGACAGTTGTGGTTTAATGGATGTTTACCTTGAGATAACTGATTCAGCTGTACATTCATGTAATATGCACTCTTTCTTCAATAAAAAGTTTTAAAAGAAGTAATGATACATCACCAATATTTCTGATGCACGGAGGAGGCATTATGTGGAAAAGCACCAACAACTCTTGGTTAAAAAGTGACTTGGAAGAGTTAGACTCTGAATGTGAAGTTTTAGGAATATCTTAAGCAATTTATTTTGCTTATATGTTTCTTTTTATTATGCACAAGGAGGATATATGATAAAATTCTCTGTATAAGTAAGCCTTAGAGATCTCCTTTAATAAGTATCAATTTAAAATTCTAAGTGATATGGAAGCATAGTGACAGGGTTTTTTTCTTAGTGGTACATAAAATAATGGTACATTTTACTATCAATGGTTTCTTAGATTCGATGGTATATAATATAAAAGTTATTGTTTATAAATTTAATTTATTCAACAAAAGGATTCGGATGGCAGTGAAATTAGGAAGTTGGCGTAATCATAAAGAAATGTTGAAGCACTGGCCATGTAAATGCGAACCTGAGTCAATGGAAGCAACAGTAGTACTAAGCTCAGCAAGTCTTAATTTGTACAGTGATTACGCAGAGTCACAGTTAAGCATAAAATCCAAGGAAAGAAAGAAGGAATTTAGAAGATGGATTAAATGACAGCTGCATATCTGCTGTGGTTTTTAAAATTTCTGGTTAGCCCAGGGAAATTATTCAGCTTAGGTCCACCAACTTGGGCTAATTGCGATTACAGTTATGAGAATGAACCAAATATCTACATCTTCCTAACTCCCACTTTTACTTTCTTTCTAAGTTGCCTGTGTACTTGTGTTATCTCCCCCACTAGACCATGACACCCTAAGGACAGGAATAGTCATATTTCTCTTGCATCCTCTATAGTATCCAGGTAGTGCTGAAAATATAATAGACAAGTAGTAATCTCCCCAAGAAACACCTCTGCATTATAATGTCTAAGTTCAAGTATGATCCAAGCAGTTTTTGTCAAAGACATCAAGAGGAACCTCAAGTGCTCCGAATGCTAATTCACCTTCACTGACTGTAAGCATCAGAATTAACCTATCTTCCCAGTTTATACGCATGTTTGGGGTTAAGACGCAGTTGTAATTCATGTTTCATAGACTCAACTGCTAATGTAGAAGTTTCAAGCTCCTACAAAATCCCCACCACCCTACAAATATTTCTGGGCACCTCCAGTAGATGGCTCACCTATACTTAGTAACAAATCCACTCCTGGTGTCTGCAAATGCCACTCTCCTGTCTTTTCTACCAGTGCATCTTCCAGCCAAAACCATGCTCAATGGGTACTTCTCTCTTCCACCAGAGAGGGGATAGCTGCATTTTACAGTGTTCTCTTGGAAAGGAGGTGGATAATCGCCTTGCCTCCTTTGGGGTCATAATCTGTTAAAGAACTATTCAGGCCAAGCTGCCGGTGCACTAATGTCTTAAATTTAGAGAAATAGCCCTTCCAGTCTTTACTTTGTTCTCTCCTCACAACAGTATTGAAGTATTCATGTTGTGGGGGCTGGGCTTGGAGATAAATCGCAACAATACACTCAGTGAGATCACAAAAACTGCCTCTCCCTTTGGTCTCAATAGAGCCTCTGGAAAATGGCCCCTTGGGAATGTGGTAACAAAACCTTTCTTTGGGTCACCAAACTGTCACCTAAATTTGTTGTATGAATATCCTTAAATATACAGCTGATTGAGGCACTAGACTTTAAACCAGCAATTATTGACTTGGATATTGTGTTTAATGTATAAAAACAATTGCCTTTTGTTTCTATAGATTTCAAGTCTTGGCAGGTTCCTCGGGCCAGGGTGGCCCAGCCTACAAATGCCTGGCTCCTGAACAGAGAGGACCCAATGGCTATTTTCCGGGATAGATGGAAGCATCAGGACTGGGCAGCTACTGTTGCTCTTGCTGAGTCGCTAGAGAGGCGACATCATCCAATTTGCTTGGTTTTCGCTTGTACCCTCTCACTCAATGCTTTCTGTGTAAAAGCCCACTCATTGTACCTTCTTCTAGTTTCTCATCTTAAATCAAAAAGTTAGTTCTTATTCAGACCAATCTACCATTTGTGACTGGATCTATCTTCTTTGCCTCTCTCCCAGGAACCTCCTCAGCCTCCTAGAAACAGGCTTCTGCAAGCCATTACAAAGCTTGGCAGGCATGTCCAGGCGTGACTAGAGTTTAGGAGTGGGCAGAGTTCATATTACAGCTATTATGATCCCATCTTCAGTTAGTTAGGACATGGCCGAAGAGCTTGCACTGGTTATTTCCACTAGTTGACTCTTGCCAACAATTAAATTTCAGAAACACCCTTCTAAGACATCATTTTGTATTAGAAATACATTAAAAAGTCAAAGGTGTCACAAGTGTCAGAAGTATTATGAAGACGGCAGTTTATCTCATAATCTAAGGATTATCTGTCATAAGACAAGTTTCTATCTCATTTTTGGCAATGCTAAAATGATTCCTTTTCCTGATTCCTTTTCAGGTAAAGACATTCATTTCTGCTGAGGGCAATATTTCCTGATGAAGACTTGTAATGAATAAAACAGTGGCATTTGTGTGGTTTTGAAATTGCTCATACTTATACAGATATTTACTTTGTGAACTAAATATGGATTTTGAATAGAGGCATGTAGTGACTTAGATGAATGTAGACTCCGGGTTGACATAATGAAAAGCTTGGAGGAATGACTGAAGCAGTGTTCATTGAGTTGTGCATGTGAAGCTACACGCAGCATCCTTACATTTAATATTTTAGTGTTCTGGAATGATAGTCGATCACAATGTACTTCAGTGGGTTAGAGTATTAATTATACAAACATGCCTACCAAAGCCATTAAGTCAAGAAATTAAGAAAGAACTAGGTATGGCAAATATACATGGAGGGCTGTTCTGAAATATTGCCCTGAGAGACTAGAATTTCTTTCTTTCTTTCTTATTTATTTATTTATTTTTTCTTTTGAGAGAGGGTCTTACTCTGTGCCTGGACTGGAGTGCCATCTCAGCTCACTGCAGCCCTGACTTTCCGAGTTTATGTGATCCTCCCACCTCAGCCTCCAGAGTTTCTGAGACCACAGGCGTGCGCCACTACGCCTGGCCAATTTTTTGTATTTTTGTAGAGACAGAGTAGTGCCACGTTGCCCAGGCTGGTCTCAAACTCCTGGGCTCAAGCGATCTGCCCACCTCGGCCTCCCAAAGTGCTGGGATTACAGGCATGCGCCATGGCGCCAGGCTGGTTTAACTTTTAAAACTGGATTTTCTAATAGAGCCTCAGTCAAATCAATTGACTCTCTATCCCCCTCTCCTGGAAGCTATTGGTACTCAGTGGTTTAAAAAATAAATTAAAAACCCCTGGCTGGAGCGTTAGAAATTTTTTTGAAAATTCCAATATTCACCCTTTGCTTTCAACTATAACTTGCCAATGCTTTTATCTTGATTCCAGAATTTATTCATTCTTTATAAGGAATTCATCTCTTATATAATTCTTATTGAGACTACATATTGAAGAAAAAGTAAAATAAGAATTTAAAACTGATTATATAGTAGACTCATACTTCATTTACTTTTTTCAGTTACTGTACTTGCTCAACTAAATACCATTTAACGATTTATTTGTTTTGATAAATGTCATCTAAGGAACACCAAAAACTTTAGATGTGTTTAATTCCACATGCTATTTTCCTCCTCCCATCTTTCCCTCCACTTCCCTCATCCCCAATCTGCCCTCATTCCTCACCCCTCACCACCCTAGAGAGATATCCTTGTGCCTGTCCATCCAGGGACCATCATTCTCTTCTAAATCAAGTTGAGAAAACAATCTAACAACATCTTAGCTAACCTTAGAGAGTGAGTAGAGAAAAGCATCAACACCAAACCAAAAATGGGTGGCTTAGGTTGATGAACTGTAACCTTTTTCGGGCATTGTAGTCAGTTCTCTAAAAATGCTATTTACAAAAAGGAGATCCAGGGCTAAGACCTCCATTTTTAAATTTCATTTCAAACAAGGCCGTTTTAATAGTCCATGGCCTGCAATTGCCATGCCAGACCTGTGGTAGTGACTGACTCAGAGCTTTGCTGAATTACCAAATCGTCTTTTATGACACTTCTGTTATTTTCTTTACCTGTGCCAGCCTCCTTTCCTTCACGAGTCAGGGTATAAGCACAAGGCTGTAGAATCTGCAGGTTCAGAAACCAAAATACCACATTGCTCCTTAAGCTAGTATATTCACCAGGAGGTACCTCTCACTGTCCCTCTCAAATCACTTTCAAATGCTCCAGCTTCGATTAGTCATCATGTGATGGTGTCTTTATTTCCAAAATTTTTTTAAATATTAACTGACAGAACATTAAACTTATAAGATTAATCGTCCTAGGTGGCTCATTAGAATTAGCTCTGCTACTTCATATTCCCATTTTTTTTAACCAGTCTCTAATTATCTAGCTGAAACTCTTAATGCTTTGGATGAATAGCCTGGCTCAAAGACTTTTTTACTTCCTATAAAATATAATTTGGATTCTGGAAAGGTGTTATGAATGCTACATTAGTATTTAAAATGTCACAGAAAAAGAAATAGATTAATGCTAAGATTTCGTTTAAAACAGCTCTGGAAATTTTGAGACTATCACTTGCCTCTAGTTAGAAAAATATTAATTTCTAATGATTCCTATTAGACATTAGGATAAGAAACTTTTAAAAAGAAGCAATTGGAGACTTTATCTTCTTTAAGGGCATAGTTTCTTATTCTTGTGCCAAAAAAAGAAAAATAGATCTGGTGCATGATGAAGACTTTATATAATAAAAAATGTTCCCTCCTGGCACCGCTGCCACACCTCACCAGCTCCTCATGAACAGTGAGCACCTGAAGGTCATCCATTCTTCTGAAGAGCTGCTCCCACATTCTAATTTGCTGAATTACAATTTGTTCTCCATATTGCCATCAGAATTGCCTTTCTAAAATGCAAATTGATCCTGTCAGTCCCTGTTTAATTGCAGCTCCCTCTTGTCCTTCCTTAAGAAAACCTTTCTATCTGTTCACCTAAATGTTTCTAGCACCTCGTGGTGTATTTCACATATAATTATGGATACATGGGTAGATGGATGGATGGATGGGAGCATGGATACAATTAGCAGATTTTCCATAGTACAGACTTCCAGCTTCATACAGGATTTGGTTGACAGCAATTATGGAGCCTAGTGCAACTTCCCACTAAAGTAAGTACAAAGGAAAAAACAAAAACTCACAACATCATAAACTAATATTTAAAAGCAATTTAATTGTGTTCAGAAAAATACACCCAAGTTTTGCCTAATAACACATTTAGACTGCATCTCATAAAAAAGAGACTTCATCTCATGAAAAATCTCATCTCATGAAAAATCTGAGACAAGCAAACACATCTTCACCAAATTAAGCTAAATAAACTAAGTGTTCAATTTAAACTTAGGAAAGAAAACTGCCAGGAAGAAGGACAAATGAGTTAATAAAGATAAAAGCAGATCTTAATTAGCTAGCATAAAGCCAGTAGTATATTAACAAATCCAAAAGTTGGTTCTCAAAAAGACCAATAATGTGATTATACTTTTGATGATATATCATGAAATTGGAAACAATCCATCAATATTAGCATGAATAAACTGCGTTCTAATCACACAATTGGATACTATACATTAATATGAAAAATCTATAGCTGCATGCACTGTATTAGTTCATTTTCACTGTGCTTTAAAGAAACACCCAAGACTGGGAAATTTATAAAGGAAAGAGGTTTAATTGACTCACAGCTCCACATGGCTGGGGAGGACTCAGGAAACTTACAATCACGGTGGGAGGTGAAGGGGAAGCAGGCACCTTCTTCACAAGGCATCAGGAGAGAAAAAAGAGTGAGGGAGAAACTTCCAAACACTTATAAAACCGTCAGATCTCATGAGAACTTATTCACTATCATGATAACAGAATGGGGAAAACCACCCCTATTGATCCAATCACCTCCCTGCCTCGACACATGGGGATTACAGTTCGAGATGAGATTTGGGTGGGTACACAGAGCCAAACATGTCACACCAACACACTTGAATCTTAAAAATATGATTTGAGGCAATGGATTCCACACCCAAAAAAATTACATATTATATATTGTATACTTCTATTTATAAAAATTTCAAAAACAGAAAAATAATCTATGATGTTGGAAATCAGGATACCTTTGAGGAGAATTATATATAATGAATACTTTTCATTGGTAGGGTGCTTGTATGTGTCTGTATGGGAGATTCTTGAGATGCTGGTAATATTCTATTTCTTGACCTAGGTCATTACATGGATATGTTTGATTTGTTTTAATTATTAAGTAATACACTTTGATTTCTGCATTTTTAAATATGTATGTTATACTTCAATTCAAAAAGTTTTAAAAATTAAATCAATAACAGAAAATGTTTTAAGAACAAAATATATTCAGAGAAAAATATCAAAATACTAGTAATGAAAATAGCTAATATTTATTGAGTACTGTATTAGTCTGTTTTCATGCTGCTGATAAAGACACACCCGAGACTGGGAAGAAAAAGAGGTTTAATTGGACCTGCAGTTCCACATGGCTGGGGAGGCCTCAGAATCATGGTGGGAGGTGAAAGGCACTTCTTACATGGCAGCAGCAAGAGAAAATGAGGAAGAAGCAAAAGTGGAAACCCCTGATAAACCCATCAGGTCTCATGAGACTTATTCATTATCTCAAGAATAACACGGGAAAGATCGGTCCCCATGATTCAATTACCTCCCCCTGGGTCCCTCCCACAACACATGGAAATTCTGGGAGATACAATTCAAGTTGAGATTTGGGTGGGGACACAGCCAAGCCATATCAAGTACTTACTATATGCACAATATTGTGCTAAGTATCTTATAACATATGACCTTATAATAGACCTAAAAGGTACCTACTTATTAGCCCTGTTCTACAAGGGAGTAAAAAGATTCTTGGAATGGTTAAGTGACTGCTAGAGGCCACACGGTTCAAAGTTCCTATTCTCTACCACTCTTTCATACTGTTTCAGAATAACTCCAATTCTCAAGGCACAAATTATTTTATATTTATCACATGCTCTTTAAATTGTTCTAGACAAATGGTTTCAAACTTTGGATTTCAAAAACTCTGAGAACTAAGGGGAAAAGTTGGAGAGACCAACATGGGATTGCCAGGTTTTAATTTTTGTAGTAGAAACATTCTTTTTTATTATCATTTATCAGCAGAATCATTTTGCAAAAGAATAAATAATCTAACATTGAGAACATGGGAAGTGCATAAGATCAGAATTAAGGACTATTCTTTAAATCAAATTATGTTATAAAACCCAATGCATCTTCCTTATTTTTTTTTTCATTATACCAGTGAATCATGAGAACTTTTCTAGGAATCAGAATTTGTATACTGTTGTATGTTGAGGTTGAAGTTAGGGGAGTGTCCCAGTACGTTTCATGATGATAACATAACTTTAATGCTCCAACCTGAGAAAGATAAAATAGACTAAGATGACCATTGAATGCAAACAGAAAGTTCTAAATGAACAATTAAGCAGACTGAATTCAGTCCTGTGTTAAAATAATAATAAACATTTATTATTTTAGGAACTTCAATTTTGTTTCAGAAATGTAAAATAGTTTAATACCAGAAACTCAATCAATATAATTAGCTAATAATACATTTGCATCAGCCAACTAATGCTACAATGTTGTGTAACAGGCAATTATAAAATCTCAGCAGCATGCACCAGAAAGCATTTGTTCAAGTGTCAGTGTGTTGGCTGGAGTTTCATTGACCTAGGCTGGCCTCATCTGGAGAGGCTCTGCTCCACATAGCTCTCTCATCTTCTTTGGAGCAGAAGAATGTCGAGCCCAGATTTGGAGCTAGCAAAGCCGTATTCTTCTCATGATGATGGCAGAGGTGTGAGAGACAAAAAACATTCAAAGGCTCTGCCGGCACAGTTTCAGAACTGGTACACTGTCATTTCTGCCTCATTCTATTGGCCAAAAATAGTTACATGACTGAATCCAGTCAATGGTTGGAGAAATAATACTCTTCCCTTTTAGCAGGAGCAACTGTAAAGTTACATGGGAGGGGTGAAAAATTGGGACCTGATATGGAAGGATGTGTGTCCCTTCCAACTCTCAAGTTGAAATGTTACCTCCAATGTTGGTGATGGGCCAAGTGGGAGGTGTTTGGATCATGGGAGCAAGTGCCTCATGAATGTCTTGGGCCTGTCCTCATGGTAATGAGTTAGTTCTCATTCAATTAGTTAACATGGGAGATGGTTGTTTAAAAGAGCCTGGCACCCGCCTCCTCTCTCTCTCTTGCTCCCACTCTTGCCATGTGATATGCCTTCTCCTACTTCAACCTTACACCATCATTGTAAGCTTCCTGAGTCTTCACCATAAGGAGATGCTGGCACCACACTTCATGTACAGTCTGTGGAACCATGAGCCAAAATAAATCACTTTTCATTGTAAATTACCCAGTCTCAGATATTCTTTTATAGCAATACAAGAATGGACGAACACAAAAAACTGGTACTGAGGAGTGGGACATTGCTATAAGGTACTTTAAAATGTGGAAGCAACTTTGGAACTTGGTAACAGGCTGAAGTTGGAAAAGTTTGGGGAGCTCAGAAGGACAGGAAGATGAGGCAAAGTTTGGAACTTCTTAGAGACTTTCTAAATGGTTGTGACCAAAATGCTGATAGAAATATGAACAGTGAAATCCAGGCTGACGAGATCTCAGGTGGAAATGAGGAATATAGTGTAAACTGGAGTAAAGGTTACTTGTGTTATGCCTCAACAAAGAACTTGGCTGCATCATTTTCTCATCCTAAGGATATGTGGAAGTTTGAACTTAAGAGTAATAACTTAGGGTATCTGGCAGAAGAAATTTATAAGAAGCAAAGCATTCAAGATGTGGCGTGGCTGCTTCTAACTACCTATGCTTAGATGCAGGAGCAAAAACAAGACTTAAAGTTGGAACTTATATTTAAAAGGGAAGCAGGGAGTAAAAGTTTAGAAAATTTGCATGCAGTCTGGCATTTTGTTGGAAAAAGAATGCAGAAAGGCTGCAGAGCAACCACTTGCTAGAGAGATTAGCATGACTAAAAGGGAGCCAAGTGTTAATATCCAAGACAATGGGAAAAGGCCTCAAAGGCATTTCAGAGATCTTTTAGGCAGCTCCTCCTATTGCAGGTCCAGAGGCCTAGGGGAAAGAATGGTTTTGGGGGCCATGCCCAGGGCTCTGCTGCCCTTGCAGCCTCAGGACACTCCTTCCTGCATCCCAGCTCCTGGCTCCAGCTACAGCTCAAAGGGCCTCAGGTACAGTTTGAGCCACTCTTCAGGAGGATGCAAGTCATAAGTCTTGGTGGTTTCCATGTGGTGTTAAGCCTGCAGGTGCACAGAATGCAAGAGTGAAGGAGGCTTGGCATCTTCCATCCAGATTTCAAAGGATGTATAAAAACACTGGGTGCCCAGGCAGAAGCTTGCTACAGGGTAAAGTCCCCAGAGATACTCTACTGGGCCAGTGCTGAGGGTAAATTTGGGGTTTGAGCTCCCACACAGAATCTTCACTGGGGCACTTCCTAGTAGAGCTGTGGGAAGTGGGCCACTGCCCTCCAGACCTCAAAATGGTAAAGCCTCCAGCAGCTTGAATCCTGAACCTGGAAAAGCCACAGAAACTCAACTCCAACCTGTGAGAGCAGCCACTGGGGCTGCACCTTACAAAACCATAGAGACAGAGCTGTCCAAGGCCTTGGGAGCCTACCCCTTGTACCAGTGCCCTCAAGGTAGGTACATGGAGTCAAAGGAAATTATTTTGGAGCTTTAAGATTTAATGACTCCCTTCTTGGGTTTTGGACTTGCTTGAGGCCTGTTACCCCTTTCTTGTGGTTGATTTCTCCATTCTGGAATCAAAATGTTTACCCAATACCTGTACCTCCATTGTATCTTGGAAGTGAATAACTTGTTTTTGGTCTTACAGAATCATAGGTAGAAGGAACTCACCTCCAGATGAGACTTTGGACTTGGGACTTGAACTTTTGAGTTAATACTGGAATGACTTAAAACTTTGGGACTATTGGGAAGGGATGATTGTATTTTGTAATGTGAAAAGAACTTGAGATTTAGGGGTCCAGGGGTGGAATGATATGGTTTAGATATTTGTCTCCTCCCAATTTCATGTTGACATGTTGCCTCCAATGTTGGAGATAGGTCTAGTGGGAAGTATTTGGGTCATGAGGACAGATTCCTCATGAAGGGCTTGGTGTTGTCCTTGAGATAATGAGTGAGTTCCCACTCTATGAATTCACAGAGATCTGGCTGTTGAATGAGTGTGGCACCTCCTCCCTCTCTCCCTTGCTCCAACTCTTGTCATGTGATATGCCTGCTCCCCCTTCACCTTCTGCCATGATTGGAAACTTCCTAAGGTCTCACCAGAAGCAGATGCTGGCACTCTGCTTTTTGTACAGTCTGCAGGATGGTTAGCCAAAATAAAACACTTTCCTACATAAATTACCCAGCCTCAAGTATTCTTTTATAGCAATACAAGAACGAACTAACACAGAACCAATGATGCAAACTGCAAAATCAAAGTAGAAAACAATATGATCATCTCAGTAATACAGAATATATATTTGAAACAAAAATCTATTTCTCTCAGCAAACAAAGCCTGGGTGACAGAACAAGACCTTCTCTCAAATTAAAAAGAAGAAAAAAAGAAAAGTCTAATCCAGATTTTGGAAAAAATCAATGGAAACAAAGATCACTAACATTTGCCTACCCTGGGGCCTCAGAAATTGCTACACTTGTCAATGGTTAAACCTCAGTTTTAGGTAATGTGTGTATCTATTCTCAGTATGCCCTTTTCAGAATTTTCTTTGTTGGTATTAAGTCACAATTTGGGTACTTAAGGAACTTCATCATTTTGTGCAAAGCTCCATTTCTATACTTGTTCCAAATAGTTGGAAAATTAAAAAAATTCACATTATTTTAAAAAGGCATTCTTTTTTATCATGATAAGAATGTCCATTTTGATTTTAGTCAATATCATACTTAACTCTAAGACATTAGAGTATTACATTTCATTAAAGTAAAAAAGAGTAAAAATCACTTACCACTTATTCAACACAGAAAAAAATTATAGCTAGCTCAATAAGAAAAGTTAAAAAAAGGTATATAAGTATAGTCTACATTCCTTATTTGTCTCTGGGATTGGATGTATTTCAGAATTTAGAAGTTTTCTGGTTTTAGAAATGTTAATTTACTATATATCTTGTAACAACAGAAACCGGGGCAGCATTCTGTAATCAGTAATACTTCTAGATTAAAATGTATGAGTATTCACACAAAGTTGAATCATTACGACTATAAACAGCCTCACATCCTCTCAAGTCAGCTTTTGGTGCCAAACTTACAAACTTTCCATTTTCAAACTGAATTGCAAATAAGAGATTGTGAAGTATGATTAAAACGTAGACCAAATTACAATTACCAATAGGTTATTGGACTAGAAAACCCAAGAGAATTAACTAGAAAATTATCATAGAAATATATAAAGGTAATCACTTATAAAATAAAGTGCTTTTTTTTATATATGAACAAAACCCAGAAAATATAATAGAAAAGATTATTTTCATTATAGACACATAACCTAACTTACACAGCAGTTAGCGCAATAGGAATGTATAGCTATTTCTTGAAGTAAATTTCAAAACATTATCTGAATACATGGAATAAATAAGAATTATAAATAAATTCCATTTAATTTGATGAGAAGACATTATATTCTGGAGTTGCCAATACTTTCAGATTAAAATTATTAAAATTTAAGTGTTTAATGATATTCCACTCAATTTCCTAATAAAGACTGTCTTGGAAGTTGATATAAATAATTACAAATTTCATCTGAAAAAAGAAACAGGAAAAACAGACGATTAAAAAAATAATAAAGGGACTTATATTATCATATAGTATTTCACTAAAATATACACTTATAAGGCAAGAGTAATAAAAACCGTGTGGTAATGGTGTAGAAATAAAACAATAGAAACACACATCTTTGTTGTTCTTAGTAGAGTCACTTTTGGATGCTCAAAAACCCATTATAAATTTAATAGATGAGCTTTTTTCAGTTTTCATTAATTATTTTGTATTTATATTTATTCTAATGATATTTTCATTGTTACATACATTTTCATCATATATACACATTGTTGTTTTTAAAAAAGCAAATAATATACAAGGACATATAATGAAAACAATGTCTTTCTCCTTCTCATCTAATCTCTAGTATTATTTCTAATGGACAACCACATTTTTAAATTGTAGCTTAATTAGATAAACTTAAAGATATCTTTTATATTGTGATTTTTGCCAACAACATTTCACTTTCTAAATCTAAGTTCCTGACTACAAGCTATTAGTTCTTTAACCTACGGAATTTCTTTCCTTAGCTTAATTCGAATACTGTCAACATTTACCAAATTCCTTCTTCTTAATCCTCAGAAATTTTCAATTTTAAAATATTTTTAAATAATATTTAAACTCATATCTAGATTTAAAAACGGTAAACTTGTATAAGTTTATTGGACTTTTACTCTAGACATGTATATATAAGTATTGCTAGTAATAATAAAGCATACAGAAAATATCTCCCTATTCAATATTTTCTTTGTGATATATTCCTTTCCTGAGTATGAAATAAAGGTGTTACGAAAGTCTATTACAGGGCCCAGTGCAACGATTCAAAATGCCTATAATCCCAGCACTTTGGGAGGCTGAGGCAAGAGGATTGCTTGAGGCCAGGAATTTTGAGACCAGCCTGGGCAACTTAGTGAGACTTGTCTCTACAAAAAAAATAGCCGGGCATGGTGGCTTGCACCTGTAGTCCCAGCTACTGCAGAGGCTGAGGTGGGAGGATCTCTTGAGCCCAGGGGTTCAAGGCTGCAGTGAGCTATGATCATGCCACCACACTCCAGCCTGGCTGATAGATCAAGACCTTGTCTCAAATTAAAAAGAAGAAGAAGAAGAAGGAGAAGAAAAGTCTATTCCAGATTTTGGGAAAAAACTCAGTTGGAACAAAGGTCAGTAACATTTGTCTATCCTGGAGCCTCAGAAATTGCTACATTTGTCAATGGTTAAGCCTCAGTTTTAGATAATTTGTGTATTTATTCTCAGTGTGCCCTTTTCAGGGTTTCTGTCTTGGTATTAAGTCACCATTCAGGTACTAAAAGAACTTCCTCATTTTGTACAAAGCTCCATTTCCATCCTTGTTCCAAATAGTTGAAAAATTGGAAAAATTCACAGTGGGATGGGACATTGGCCAGGCTCGTAAGAATTTGACATCTCCTTTGAGAGCCCAGGTTCCCCCACATTCAACATTTTGCTGCAAGCCAAGATCAAGGTAACAAACTGCTGCAAACCAATCTGCCAGGAATCAGAGGGTGTCTATAGGCCTGTATCTTCAGCCTATCCACTGTGAAGATAGGCTAACATATCATTTTTTAAATTTTTATTTCAGGTTCAGAAGTACATGTGAAGGTTTGTTACATAAGTAAACCCTTGTCACAGGGGTTTTTTGTACAGATTCTTTCGTCACCCAAGTATTAAGCCTAGCACCCAATGTTTAAAATAACACATACACAAATTTCTACCTATGCTACAAAACATCATTTGCATAATGAAAATACATGACATCATGCAAAAGAAATAAAAATGTGTTCATGAAGCAAAGTGATTTTCTTGCAAGTAGAGATGTTTGCCTTGACATTAGGATTCAAAATAACTTGCAAATCTTGAGCAAGGGATTTAATCTTTTTAAGTATCTTTACTAATAAAGATAAATGCTGACAAACAGGATAAAAACTGTATGAGCCCAGGATGAGGAAGCATGCTTTATTAGCAGTAATGTGGGTAAACAGCAGGGCTTGAGTCAGTGGTAACCTCACCATGAGTCAGTAGTAACATGATCTGACAGGGGCAGACATATGGTCTGACCCCAATCAAAAACAAAACAGAAACAGTCTTAGGTTCTGAATGCTTCTCTTTAAAAGAGATAGAGGCAAACTCAAAAGTGTGCAGAAGAAGTTAACCAGGATGGAAACCTGACCTCAAACTACATTCTATGAGGGAAAAATCAAGTAAATAAGGAATTCTATTATGGAAGTTGAAATGGGAGTATGATTACTGTCTTCCAATTATATGGCTGCCTCTGTTCTATGTGGCTTCAAAAGCTAAAAGGGAGACTGATGTTGACTCAGTGTAAAGAGGAACTTTGTAATTTTCAAACGGCTTAATAATGGAAATGTTGCCTTAGGCTTTCCACATCACTAGAGGTGCACAAGCATAGCTGGAAAAAAATTGCTTGACAACGCTTTTGCAGGAATCAACAGGGAGTTTAGGCTAAATGACCTATAAAGTCTCTCCCAATCCTGAAATCTATGATCCCTTATTCTAAAACAAGTATTTAAAAGTAGCAGAATGTGAGTGCACACCAGATAACTCCATTAAATCATCCTAATTAGTGGAAATTCTCCATGAATCACAGCCATAATGTGTGTTAATTAAAAGCTAATCAGCTGTGACACCAGACAAGGTCCAAATATTGGTTCTGCTACTTGTTGCCTGAGTAGATGTGGACTAATCAATTAACCCCTCTGAGCCTCAGTTTCCTGTAAAATGGGGATAACTGCATGCACCTTGCAGGAGTGTGGATAGATTTGAGGTAGTGCATGCAAAGCGTCTAGCCCTAAAGTAATTCTCAATCCACAGCAGCTATTATTATTACCATCAGAGAATGCCTGAAACATAATAATTCAGTTACAATAATGGAATTCTGAACTCAGCTCAACTTGACGAACTTTACTGCCTTACATGAAAGAAAAATACTGCTCAAGTAAGGAATGCAAAGAGAATAATAGTCTCAACTTTAAGGAACAATATCAAACTTCTTTCTTCACGAGTATAGAATCCTTTTAAATTTTGCACATTCCAAAATCACTTAAATACTGTTTGTTTAAATC
Organism: Symphalangus syndactylus; assembly: GCF_028878055.3. NCBI lineage: Eukaryota > Metazoa > Chordata > Mammalia > Primates > Hylobatidae > Symphalangus > Symphalangus syndactylus. The sequence continues at coordinate 47,754,338 of NC_072439.2, read as the reverse complement.
TCACAAACGAGAGTATAAATTGATAAACCTTGGATGGAAACAAACACAGCTTGACCCGTAATGCGCAAAAGGCATGTCACAGTCCAAGAACAGACAAAATGATCTCAGAGGGCAGCTTCTTTCTCCACTCACTTAAATCCTAAGCCAGAGGTGTGTGACTGATTTCTCAGCAAGAAGCACACTGTTTTATTTTCCCTAGTTTATTTTAGTCATGGAAGTTGGTGAAGATGTGTTAAAATATGTTAAGGATGTTAAAGTATCGAAATGTTGTCATTTCTCCCTCAGAGAGATGAAAGAAGGTGTGAGTATAATTTTTATTACTTTGTGTTTACTAAACTCTAATTGAAAGCATCAATCTTGGTAATATTATGAATAGATAGATTTTCTAAAAATTTCCGAGGTCTGCTTTTTAGTTTCAGCTGCCAGTGTACAGTATTTCATGTGACAGTGGGAAGACTTATGGGCTCTACCTTAAAGAGACCTGGACTGTAGTCTGATCTTGGCTTGTGTGTCATCCTTCTAAAACATAAATCAGATCATGTCTGTTCTCAACTCAAAACCCTCCAGGGCCTAAAAGCTCAGAGCTCTTACCACACCCACCAGGCCCCGTGGGATGTGCCTCCTCCACTCCCTGCCCCCAGATCACATTCCCTGCCCCTTTTGCCCTTCACTTTTGCATTCTGGCCACCTTGGCCTTTAAGTGGGAGTCCACCTCAGGGCTTTGCACTTGCTGTTCTCTCTGCCTGCAATGCTCTTTCCCCAGATATCCATGCAGTTCACTCCCTTAGCTCATTTGGGACTGTGCTCAAATGTCGCCTTCACTGAACATTCTTTCGAAGAGAGGACTCCCCTTCATCACCCTTTAGCCCTCACCTTGCTTAGGTTTTCTTTAACATTTAGCATTACCTGACCTTTTATATATTTCTTTGTTTAATTTTTATTAAATATCCCCCTTCCCACTAGAATAAAAGTCCATGAAAGCAGTGACTGTGTTTGTTTTGCTCACTGCTGTAATCCCAACATGTAGAACAATAGTACCGAGCACATGAAAGACACATAATAAATATGTGTTGAATGAATTAAAGAATTACTTTGAATAAGATACATAATCTCACTTGTGTTCCAATCTGTAAAATGAGGAGGTTGAATTAGAAAATCTTTAACTTATGCTCATGCTTTAACATTCAGTGATTTCTTAGTTTCCTAAGCTACTTTTCTCAATTATCGTATTAGAAAAAGGAACATAAAATTCCTTAAGGAACAATATGCTTCTGAGATACCCAAAGTTCTAAGTAAATATTATATTAACATCACTATAACATAAAATATTGCTCACGAAAAATATGTTACCATTCAGTCTTTTAAATATATTCCTCAAAAGACATCATCTCAAATATCTAGACACCAACCTTTGGCTGGGAAACATATCAGTTTTTCCATTGTTTTTGTGGCAACACTGACACCCAACTCCACAATTACAAACTGTCACCTCCGTAGCTTGGAGTGGATGAAGAGACAAATCATTCCTTTAATGTCACAAACAGAATTCAGGACTTGGCTAAGTAAAATATGTGATGGTACACAGATTTCGTTATATCTGCAGACAGCCAGCTCAAAAGAGGGTTCTAAGAATATTGGACCAATCAGTTGTCTTCAGCTTGCAAAAGCTGCCTTGCACTGGGCCATCAGTATTACCATTTTGCCCTCAATTGCCAGCTATCTTTCTTTTCATAACACGTTAGATAACTTTTAATATTCACCTTCCAAAAATATTGAGTGGTATACCCACCTCAATTTTAGAGTTGACAGAACCGGGAATCAGAAAGAATGAGAAACACAATGAAGAATATTTTCTCGGTTCTGTATCACCGTGTCTCTGGGGCCTAGAGTATGGTTGGTACTCCATAGATGATATTTATTGAGTGAATGGTGGAGTGGTGGAGCTAGGATGTAAACCCAGGTGTGTCCAAATAAGGCCAGTTCTTTGTTCATTCTACCCTGTGTGCTCCCAACCCTCACAAAGTCAGAAAGGTCAGAGGCAGCCAAGGTGAGGCAGAAGAGATTCAGTGATCTTGAGCCTCCTTTCCTAATTACCACTATGCTGTATTTGTGTCTAGAAAATGTCTGTCATCTTGGAATCATGAAACATGAGAATACAGTTAAAAATCAACAAATACAACAACAACAACATTAGGACTAAGGATCAAACATCCTAGTTTCACATCCTGGCTCTGACTCTTACAACATACCAATCTTTGTCTATGGCACCTAGGCTCCTTGAACCTCCGTTTTCTTATCTCTGTAGATAAGAACCTCTGTTTCTTATTTTAGATGTTGCTAATCTCCTACTCAGAGGGTTAATGAGAAGACGTACTACCTGGCACTTAGTAGGTCCTAAGAATTTGTATTCATTATAAAACACTAATGAAAGGGACCATGATTATACAGGTCTCCCAGTCTATTTCCTGTGACCAGCTTGTTCATTAATGAGGCCAGTTACCACTAGGGGACACTGAACTAGCAAGAAACTAAGAAAGAATCGGACTGAAGGAGATCCATACACCAGTCAGTATTGGAGCTCCTGGCTTTTCCCTCCTTCAACAGATTGTTGAACTGCAGTTGTTCTCATCACAGTCTCACTGTTGTAGAGGGAGCATCTGAGAGAGGGCTACTCTCTCAGGATGACTAAGCAGTCCAAGGCTATAAGGAAAGAATTCTGTTTCAATGCTGTGGTTAGGTAGCAACATTAGTATTTACATATATGTCTCATCATTGTTGCAACAGCCACAGAAAGATAAGAATCTCTCCACTGAATTTTCTATTAATGGCAGGTTCTAGACTTAATCAAATGGTCAGAGACCTCCCTTGGTGTTTTTTCTAATTTCCTGAGACTGAAACTTTTGGCAGCCCATTGTATACGTTTAGCAGGAAAATCCAAGTGAGTTGTATTTGCCTTGCTCATGTAAAAGATATGTTTGTACATATGTCATGTTTTAAATAATGACTTGCACATATCATTGTTTAGAAAAATCCTGTCCCTTGTTCCTTTCTTAACCCTGTACAAAGGAAGATTAAACTTCTTGGAGATGCTCCGGCCAGCGTTACCAGAAAAGGAAGTCAGAAATGAGAACTTGAGGCCACCCCTTGCATATTTCTTTAACACAAGACAGAAACATTCAGCCTCCCTCTACACTGAATATTATTTCAGAGTTTTCTGCTTGAGATTACAAAATCTTTAACGGCAAAGGTAGAATTCCATGACGTAACAACTCAATAAAGGTCCTGTTTCCAAACGTTCCTCCTGATCAGCACAACCATATGATTTATTATGCAGTCAGAGCCATTTTTGAGAGTGAAGGGGGATGCTCATAATAATTATGACAGAGGGGCATAAACTGATGAGTTTGTGATCACTTCGTGCTTAATTGTGTTTAGAAACTGTTGAGACATATACAATCTTAACATTTTACCTTTAAAACACTCATCTTAGAAAATATCTTTACATGAGAAGTATTTGTGCTTATTCTGTACAAACAAGGCTGTCTTGATTCTCAGGGCAAGTTAGTACCTGCATCTTTGCAGATGGGTGGCGTATTCTCTCTCTTGCTCGCTCTCTCTCATTTCTAAGCCTTGGTGAGCCCTTTCTTTAAGCAGTCTCTTTGGCACCGATATTTCTTCTAAAGACTTCCTTCCAAGACCCATTCCCCTCCCAGGCAAACTCTGTAGAATTACTCTTATCTTCTCTCTGTGACTGTTTTGTCTTCTCTATTTAAAAATGTGTCTATGTTATTATAATTCCAAAAGATTTTTCTGCTAGTTTTCTATTCTAAACAATAGTTATAATCTATTTTTGCAAGAAGGAAAATTACATATCAGTTGTTCAATTAATGTCTTCTAAAAGGTAAAATTTGCTTCCGTGTGTTTAATATGAATGCAGAAACAGAGAGACAGAGCCTGTCAGCAGTGGAGGTGGATCCTGCCGTGGAGACAGGCAGATACCCTGGGTTATAGATCGAGGTAAAGTTATACACGTGCTCATCAACCGGGTAATTTCCTGTGAACAGTGGAGTCAGTATATTTACTGGAAAATCTCATTGAAAGGAAATGAGCATTATGAGCCCACTTGAATACTACATATTAAAATTCAGACTAAATAAGGAAGTAGAAAGGAAGTCACAGAGCAAAGAGTATGGAGAAGACAAAATACAGTGACCACATTTGTTGTTCTCTCTGCCTCCTGGGCACAGAATAAACAAATATTGGAATATTTGTTATTTAAAAATTATCTTCATTCTTCAGACTCCTTCCTGATCACTTTGGGTGGGAGATGATATATATGCATAACACAAAAGTAAAACATAAAAATCAAAGCCTCCTGGTATTTTTTAAAAGTGTGTTCAGGTTTTCTAAGCTAAGTCTTCTCTTTTTTGTACAAGAGACACTTCTACTTTTGTTCTTACTAGCCCGTTTGTTCAAAATAGAAGGTTCTAACGACAATTTTTTTAAAAGTCCCCCAGGGTTGTAAGCTCAGAGATACACAGAGCTCCAATTAGGTAGTAGCTCTTGTGAGCAGCTTAAAACCAGCATTCCAGAGTCTGGCAGTCTGCAAGGCATTTGGAAAATCAGTTCTGTATTTCCCTTAATAGCCAACCCCAATCATCCACATATATATTTATTATACACTTTCATACATTGTTCTAAATAACGACTTGCACATATCATTGTTTAAAAAAATCCTGAGCACGCCCCTTGGTAAAAACACCACTCCAATTTCTCCACACGCTTAGTCGCTTTCTTTCCCTCTTCTCCCACCTTTGGCCCGCTCTGAGGCACAAAATGTTCAGTGAGCAGGACCCATCATTATTTCTCTAGGGACCCTGAACACTGGCCTTCTGTTTATAAGTTCATTTCCCAGACATTTTCTCAGAACACTCAACCGACAGTTAAACCCTATTAGTTAATTTAGTCTCCATGAATATGCTGCACACTGCCCCTTATTTTCTGGTAAAAACTAAATTAAACAAAAAATAAAAGACTTGCAAATGTTTTTTCTCATAAATAAAAAGGTGTTAGCTACAAGAGTCTCTTATCCAAAGGCATAGAGGTAGTTAAAAAAAAATTTTTTTTTTGAGCACTAAAGTACAATTTTGCATCCAAGTGAGATGGAAATTTCGATGCCAGTGTACATGGGCATTATAATTATAAATTAGGTGATTTCTCCTGGGTCTTGCCAGGCACAAAGAACATTTGGCTATGTGTGTGTCAATTTAACTGAAGTCATTACTCAGGAAACAGGCTTATGCTTCTCACTTAACATGTTCTTTTTAAAGCACTGGGATTGGCTCACTAAAAGAGCCTTTTGTAAAGTGATAAAACTTTTGCTTGTGTGAATTTTACCTTACTAATTGCTAAATTCCTTTTTTAGTGTATAGGATTTCCTCCAAGTGAAAAGCCCTCACTCTGTGATTTGATACAAAAGACATACCATGTTAAATTGCCCGTAAAATCTAATACATCGAGGAGGGAAGTAAAATCCATTATTGAGTCTTTTCCTCCTCATGAGGTGAGAGAAAATTGCTCCCTCCTTGTAGTGCCTTAACCCCTGGCTTGCCAGTATCGTCTCTTCTTGTAGTAGCTGTGTCCAAAAGAATAGCTAAAAAAGCAGCAAGGCTCACTTTTTATCATTCAACAAACTACAATATTAAAAATTAATTATAGTATTTTAATCATATTTATCATGTTGCAAAGACAAAACACAAACATCTGAAATTGTATGAAATGGCCTTATGTCCAGTTTAAGCCCAAGTATAGGAGTAGGCACAGATTGCGGGTGGTTTCCCTGCTGCAGATCAGCTGAGTCCTGGTCACTCTCAGTGACGTGGCCCAGAAGTTTGGAAAGGCAAAGAAGGTATGAAGGTAATTCTAATTTCGGATTGATGGAATAACTCAAACAACTAACCCACTCTAACGACTCAGCCCTAGTTCTTCCCTTTAATGACTCTGAAAGGCAAAAATTGACAATTCTACTTGACCCTATTTTGCCTGTTTTCTGTTTATTCTGCTTAGTGTTAGTAACAACTAACAGCTCTAATGCTTGTCTCTCACTGTACTGAGTCATCAATTAAGTCTGATTGGCCATCACTTAACAGGCAGTCCTATCTGCAAAGGGACAGAGTTTCTATATTTGCTTCATGCTACAAATGACATTTTATGACAACTGTGCCTCAAAAGTGTTTTTTTTCCTGAAAAAAAAAACTATAAAAAAAAATGAAAAATACTTCCTAGAAAAGTATTTCTCTCCTTATTCAGTATTGCACATCCCTCCTCTGAAAAGGAAAACAATTCAAATATGACAACTTTCTTAATTTGTTGGGTATTGCTTAAGAAAAAAGAAATATGTGCATATTTCTGATTATCTCCAGCATAGAATTGTTTAAGTCCTAGGGCAATATATGTGTTGGCTTATATGGCATTGAGTTCTCCCAAGGGAGACTGTACCCCATTTCTGATGAAAATATCAGCTTTCCCTTATAAGAACTGACAGAGCTAAAAAACAGAATTCCTTTGTCTAGAACCAATACCTTTTACCCAAGCATATTATTATCTTAGTAATCTATTTCACATAAAAACAACATTTGATCAAAATTAAGTTAGGGTGTCAGATAAGCTGGAGCCTTCAACTGTTTGGTTTTATTTTTCACAAGGTCAATTTTGACCCAAAGTTCTAGGAGATGAGTTTAAGATACCTGAATAAAAACACACACCCTTGCTGATTTTGCAAGCTTTCCAGCTACATAGACTTAGAACTTTGCTTATAGACTTAGAAGGATCCTTATGCGTTATCTAGTTCTGTAGAGAAACTGAGGCCAAGAGAGGTCAAGGGACTTGCCAAAAGTCACAACCAAGCAGTACCAAAAGCCAACCTTTCCTGCCTCCTAGTCCAGGACTCCTCCCATTACACCATCGTATCATTATTTAGGTCAGCATTCAATTAACAAACCATGACATTATGCACCCACCTCTATTTTCACAAATATTCTAACATTCAACTAACGTATGTAAAACAAATTTTGTAACTAACTAGCATTCAGGAAATATTTCCTTCTAAAGAACTATCATCTTGCAAAAATTAGTGTTTGGTAAATGAAACCAGCTATTTTTGTGATATATTATATTCCTTCAATCAAAGCTCCGAATCTAGAAGAAATGTAAGCACAAAGCTGGCAAAATAAATTAGCAGAGTGGGCCCCAATGAACATGGCAGACCTCAAGGCAGCTGTGCCAAGGAGTGGGCAAGGCAGCAGCCAATCAAGGGCACCCATCCAGGGCATGAACACAGCACAAGCAAGAGGCAGAAGTGACAAGCCCAACGTGACTGCCCAGACTGGGAAGAGCTAAAAACCCTCAAAATCGCTCTGCCAAAAGTTAGCAACAAACACAATAATGCCTGAGAACATTGTTGTTTTTGCATGGCTTCAAATTACTAGAAATTCCTGACTAATATCCCCTCTCCCACCCCTACCTTCAGGCCTTATATAATTTACTGCTAGGTAACAACTCTGTGACATTTCAATGGCCTTTTTATATTTTAACTAAACTTATTTTTTACCATTTTCCAGGATGAATTATGAAAATGTCTAAAGGCACACGACTATCAAACATTAAAAGTCATGCTGTAGGCTGGATGCAGGGGTTGACACCTATAATCCAGCATTTTGGGAGGCCAAGGCAGGAGGATCATTTGAGTCCAGGAGTTTGAGACCAGCCTGGGCAACATAGTGAGACCCTGTCTCTACAAAAAGTACAAAACAAATTAGCTGGGTTTGGTGGCTCACATCTGTGGTCTCAGCTACTTGGGAAGCTGAGGCAGGAGGCTCACTTGAGCCCAGGAGGTTGAGGCTGCAGTGAGCTGTGATTGTGCTGCTGTACTCCAGCCTGGGCAGCAGAGCAAGACCCTCTCTCCAAAAAAGTCATGCTGTAGTTGAAGACACTGCCCCAGTTCAACTCGTATGGCCTTTCCCCAACTATTCAGAAGCTCTTGTGTGCATGCATGCACACACACACACATGCACACACACACACACCTACACACACACACACACATACACACACACACATTCCCCCAAATATGTGGGATCTTACACATAGCTGTATAAACCAAATTGGGAAAAATTGGGGAAGGCAGTTTGCATCCGTGCAGTATAGAATCCCCTAGACAGACCAGACCATACAAGTAAATTCATTGATTACCGGGGTTACCAAGCACCAACTGAGACCAAGGCATCATTGTGGTAGCTGTCTGCTTTCCTCAGGGGAACTAAGTTCTCTTTTTTTAAATGGAGCTAACTACTAAGCCACCTAATAAATACCACACTGATACTTTTAAAGGAAAACTATGCCAATTCCCAAATGTCCAAGGGAATCTCTCAATCCCAGGAAATACTGACTGGCTGGCAGTAATAGTTGACTGGCTGGCACCCCCTCATTTCCTACCACAGAATGGGCAGAGCCCAATACCCAGGACCCTCCAGAGACCTGAGGAACGAAATTCAAGTTCAACCCTCTCATTGTGAAGATGGGACAACAGACAGACCATGGGGCAAATATAAGAAGTCCTGGTTCAGGTTGTTCAAACTTTGATCTATTTGTGACAGAAATCATGGGTGAAACAAAACTGAATTAGAACCTTCATAGTAATTCTGCAGTCTTGCAAATATTTTCCCGACTTTATCAATATGCCCTTTGCTTTCTGTGAATAATTACAATGAAAAACACAGACTTTGACCATACCACAAAGTTTGTAGTACTTTCCCTTTCCAAATCCTGGGGTTTAAGTGTCCCTACTGTGTGTTCTTAACCCACTCTGCTTTTCTCGTGATAGAACTGATCAAACTGTGTTTGAATTGCCCACGTCTGCATTCCCATTAAACCATATCTCCACGAGGGCAGGGACCATGTCTGTCTCATTCACCATTATGTCCCCTGGCATACACATTACACCAGTTCACTAAGATTATTAAGTCATTCAATAAATATTTATTAAAGACTTACTATGTGCCAGGCTGTGTTCTGTGTGCTAGAAATACAGCACAGAGCAAACCAGAAAGTCTGAAATACCATGGAGATTATACCGTAATGGAAGTGTTAGATGTCATTTACTTGCCTGTCTTGGATCCCTTTTACATGACCAACACTTCCGCTCCCAGTTTCTATGCATGTTGCCTCCCATCTGTCCCATTCGCAAGAGAATTGACATCAGTGCAAGGGCATTGCCTCAGCCAGGAAGTCGCAATGCCCGGAACTCAGCACACAGCCAACGACTGACTGACAGGAGGGTACAAAGAGTGGGCCTCTTGCCTCCAGATGCAATTAGTGCACCGGAGAAATTCTTTCTCATGGCTAGACCTCCCTGGAAGCATACCCTTGCCCAGCTGCTTCACTCACACTATCCTGCATCATTCCCTCCCTTTACAGGTTTTCCTGAAGAGCATTCCCTCAATATACACCTGAATTCTTCTCTCAGGTTCTCTTTCTAGGAAATCCAACCTAAGACAGAAGGAAAGACAACAATAAGCCAGCAAACGTGTAAAGGTATATACCATGTTAGATGGAGATTATGGCTTTGGAGAATAATAAAGCAGGAGAAAAGGGAAGGAGTATTTTCGGGAGATAGAGTTTTCATTGAAAAAAAAGTGACCAGAGAAAGTTTTCCCAATATGGTAGTATTGGTAGGATCTAAGGAAAGTGAAGGTGCAAGCAGTGTGGAAGTCAGGAGGATGGACATCCCAGTCAAAGGAACCTCAAATGCTAAAGAGCGAGAGGGAGGCTGCTGCAGCTGGAATAAGCAGCCAGGTGGATGGAGGTTGGCGGAGTGTGTTCATAAGTAGACGGTTGGATGTTGGTATTAAAAAGGAGGGTCTTGGCCGGGCGCAGTGACTCACACCTGTAATCTCAGCACTTTGGGAGGCCAAAGTAAGCAGATCACGAGGTCAGGAGTTCCAGACCAGCCTGACCAACATGGTGAAACTCTGTCTCTACTAAAAATACAAAAAAAAAAAAAAAATTACCGGGGCGTGGTGGTACGTGCCTGTAATCCCAGCTACTCAGGAGGCTGAGGCAGGAGAATCGTTTGAATCTGGGAGGCAGAGGTTGCAATGACCCGAGATTGCACCATTACACTCCAGCCTGGGTGACAGAGCGAGACTCTGTCTCAAAGGAAAAAAAAAAAAAAAGAAAAAAAAAGGGTCTCCGGGTCTCCGTCTTCCTGCTGCAAAGCAATTGAAGTACCCGAACATTAAAACAAGAGCAAGAACTGGATATGAAAAAAGTCATCTCATAAAGACTGTCTTGTAGAGATAGTGTAGATGAGAAAGTGTATATGTGAACTTTATAATTATATAATAAGGGTATAAAACTTCTTAGAAGAAATTGACAGATAGAGAAGGATAGTAGTACAGTTCTCTATTTCCTTTCCATATTTTTTCATGAAGGCTTTCCCCTGCATCTTTTGTGCATATCCCTCTTTCCATGTGTCTTCTGTCCATCCTAATTTACATATGACTTCCTTGTATCAATTTTGAATTATTATTCTGTGAGTTCACACATTAATTTGATGACTTTGGTGACATTAATGTAAACTATTGCACAGCCATATTTATTGGAAGGAACTGAATTATACTTTTTTTCTTCCCTTTCCTCCCCTCCCCTTTCCTCCTTTTCCTCGCCTCCTCCTTTTTTTCTTCGCTTTCCTCTTCTATTCTCTTTTACTCTTTTGCATGTGGGAGGTAGCTGCTCTCATAAATCAATATACATTCGTGATGCACTAACCTGGTGATTGCCCGTCCCTCTCTGCTGGGTGCCTGATGACAGGCTGGAGAGTAGCTACCACCCAACTGACAGACTGAAAAGCAAACTAGAACCTACAGAGCGATGCTCCAAAATATATATTAGCTACAATCTGGGGTTGCTTTGCTTATCATTGCTCTATGACATAGACAGAATTCTTTTCTACCTCTCTTTGGATAATAGCACTCACGTGAAGAGACAGGTGCCCTCCTGTGATTACACAGCATATATGTCACACTTCTAATAATAACAATGGTCAAAAGGGTGATTTTTCTTCATGGTTGGCACTGTGCTGAACAATTTAGACATATCATCTCATTGAATCTTTACAATCTGTGAGGTGGGTATTATAATTCCCATTTTATAGATGAGAAAACTGAGGCACTGAGGTAAAATTACTTCCCCAGGGTCACTCATCTATTAAATGGCACATTTGGGAATGCATCTAAGATTGAATGAGACCAGAACTGAAGCTCTTGAACTCCACTACCCCACTTCCCCAGTTACACTAATTCACATTTTTTTTTTTTGCTTCTGTTTCCATCTACCCACCTCCCACCATTGCTCTATGAATTTCCTAAGAATAGAGACTGTATTTATTCACCTGTGTCTGCCAAGCACATGGTTAGGAGTGCAATAAAGTAAACATTTGTTTTCCCCACCTGAATTCTAAACCAAATGAGGGACAAGATGAAAGAGTAAGGCAGATATTGATTAAAATACCAGCTTTATTACCAAGGATGACTGTGCTGCAGGAGGTGGCTCAGTGTGAAGAACTATGGACTTCCTGACGTTGAAGCTCAGAATTAGCCACACTGACCTTCTCGGTCATGCATGATGCCAGGAAAATCATAGGCTTCCATTCTACAGTGGAGGGCTTGGAGGAGCAGGCAAGAATCTGTGGAAAGAGGAAGGGGCTGAGACACACCTGGCTGACCAGCCTCTTATCTCAGTATTATTAGGTGGGAGTGCCTGAAGGGTGAAACTAGTGGAGGTCTTTTCACGTGGAAATAGGAAGCTCAGGCCAAGGAGGTTCAGACCGCCTTCCTTAATCTTAGTACCTGGAACTAAATGTTCTTGAATTAATTAAGCAGGAGGGTTATAGTAAGAATAAGAGTTAGCTTTATAATAAGCTGTGCAATGTTATACAATCAATCAGCACTCTGAAAGCTGAGAGCCCAAATACAGAGCCTATTGGGGGAGAGAACTTGGGTTTCTTAATTTCCTTCTCAACTGCATAATCCACTGGTATACAGAAATCTGCCCCTGTTTTAAGCTCAGGTTTTTATTTAGGGTTGGATTGGGCTGGTTGGGGAGCCAGGACAACCTGACATGTTTTCTGGGTCCTGGGGGAAAGGGTGCACACCTAAGCCCCAGCTAGCTTTGAAGGACATCACTGCGAAGAGGAGCTCCTGTGAGAACCAGAATGTAGTGCTGGCTGGGCATTGGGCATACCTGTGACGCTTTGTGGCCCGGTGGCAGGGCATAGCCCTCAGCTCTAGAGGAGAAAACAAGAGAGCAAATCTGAAGTGTAGAGTTCCACCAGCTGCCCAGAAGGCTTCACCTTCCCATCAGAAGACATCAAATCATGCCCAAGTCCTCCCAAAGCACCAAGATGTTTACAAAATCTCAGAATCTGCTCAATCTCATCCAACTAATTCTTCCTTCATCAGCTCATTGAATTCATTTGTGTCAATATTTTACTTTGGAGAGGTGGGAAAACACCAAAACCTCCAAACCAGCCATCCAAAACACTAGAGCATAGCCATGAACAGAATTTGAGTCTTCTTGGACAGACAGTCTATACTCAAAGAAAATAATCTTTTTGCTTAAATTGTCTAAATTGGCCCTTCTAGCTCTAAGTATGTTGAATGTTGACCTTCCAAATTGCTCTGGCTCTACTGATCCAGGGGTGTTATATTCTGTTGTCAAATAAGAAGTACAGAATGAACACAATCTCAGGAATAAAAAATTGGCTTCCTTTCATCTGGAACCCAAGGGTCATAGCCTAACCTAGCTCTATCACTTGATGCACAGACATCTGATTGAAAGGGCTAACCAAGACTGTCTTATCAATCAGCTATTTACTTCCATAAACATTACTTTACAGATTTTATCCTATCCAAAAATGCTGAAGATGTAACCAGGATCAAAACGAAAACCCCCACCTGTACATTAATCATTCTAATATAGTCTGAGCCTCTGCTTCCCAGTATAGTAGTAAGAGGTTCTGTCAATGGCTTCATCCGTCTGTTCTGGTTTGCTTTGCACAGATAAAATCAGTAACCAAGAATCAGAGATTTTACTAGTGGCCCCAGCTCTCTCACAAATAACCCAGTGAGGATCAGGAAAAAAATAGACCAAGGATGACTCAGTAAAATCCATTGTCTACGGGAAAGACATCAGAATAGAGCCAAATGACAGTAACATTAGTTTAGAAGGAGCATGGGTCTATAAAATGTTATCTCTGGAGCTGAGTTGTTCAAACAAAAAGATAAAATATTGAAATAATGGTTAAATTTGTGTAATCTACTGTGGAAAGTTCCAACCCCAATTGTGATATCATCCAAGGCCAAGTTAAATCAGGCGCAGTGGGAATGATGCTATCTCTGCCCCTGGTTCCAACTAGACGAGCACACCACCTCCAAAAGCACTAGTGCCCAAGCCAGTTGTCAACCAGATATTATCTCTAAAATCATAGGACAAGAGAAAAGCTGTTGTTCTGCTCACCTTCAGCAAGATAATAAATATCAGAAAGTAGTGTGTGTAGCCCATGGGATTCAATTTCACATGCCTGTTAAATTCAGGGAAATAAGGGTAACTGACGGCATTCTATTTGGCTAAAACAGATTAAATTATTTTCCCTGGAACAAACTGCCAAACTCAGGTATTATGATTTTGAGGATATAAAAAAGAACAAGTGCTAGTTAATGAAAACGCAACAACTCTACTGCTAGAACATAGTTTAACATTTCCACTTCACCAAACTTTCCATACTGTCTTTCTTATGATCACTGACCAAAGTGCTTTTCAGAGGTACATAGTTATAAAAATCATCAGTTGTCAAAATAGTTACTTTTGCATCCATTATTCAGATTAAATAATGATATTGTTAAATTTTTTTGTAATCCTTTAAACTAGTTAACTATGAGGTGTGAAAAATTACAACTGAAAACTATCAGAGAGAGTTACCTATTTTCAAGAATGTTACCATAAAATTATCTATATTTTGAAATAAAATTTATTTTAAAAATGTAGCAGCATCTTCCAGCACATATGAAGCTGGAAAGTTGCCACTTTGATCTAACAAAAAGTGAAAAGCTGAACCAACTGAAACATCAACAGTTCTTAGATCTCTTAGTCTGTCTAGTGTTGCTATTAAGAAATATCTGAGGCTGGGTAGGTAATTTATAAAGAAAAAAGGTTTATTCAGCTCATAATCCTGATGACTAGAAAAGTTTAAGATTGGGCACCTACAACAGGCAAGAGCTTCAGGCTGCTCACACTCATGGTGGAAGGTGAAAGGGAGCCTGTGTGTGAAGAGCTCAGATGGTGAGAGAGGAAGCAAGAGTGAAAAGGGAGGTGCCAGGCTCTTTTTAACAACTGGCTTTTGTGGGAACTAATAGAGTGAGAACTCACTCATCACCATGAGGATGCGGACACCAGGAGGACCCAGTCAGTGGGTGATTTTTTTTTTTTTTTTTTTTTTTGAGGCAGTCTCACTCTTTCGCCCAGGCTGGAGTGCAGTGGGGCGATCTCGGCTCACTGAAAGCTCCGCCTCCCAGGTTCACGCCATTGTCCTGTCTCAGCCTCCCGAGTAGCTGGGACTACAGTCGCCTGCCACCACACCTGGCTAATTTTTTGTGTTTTTATTAGAGATGGGGTTTCACCATGTTAGCCAGGATGGTCTCAATCTCCTAACCTTGTGATCCACCCACCTCGGCCTCTCAAAGTGCCTAAGTGCTGGGATTACAGGCATGATCCACCATGCCCTGCCGTCAGTGAAGAGATGCCTTCACTGCCACCTCGTGAAAAGATGACTTCCACCATGATTGTAAGTTTCCTGAGGTCTTCCCAGCCACGTAGAACTGTGAGTCAATTAAACCTCTCTTCTTTATAAATTACCAGTCTCAGATATTTCTTCATAGCAGCGTGAGAACAAACTAATACAGTAAATTGGCACCGAGGTAGTCGGGCACAGCTATAAAGACACCCAAAATGTGGAAGCAGCTTTGGAACTGGGTAACAGGGAGAGGTTGGAATAGTTTGGAGGTTTCAGAAAGACAGGAAAATGTGGCAAAGTTAGGAACTTCCTAGAGACTTGGAGGGCTCAGAAGACAGGAAGATGTGGGAAAGTTTGGAACTTACTAGGGACTTGTTGAATGGCTTTTACCAAAATGTTGACAGTGATATAGACAATGAAGTCCAGGCAGAGGTGGTCTCAGATGGAAATGAGTAACTTGTTGGGAACTTGAATAAAGGTCACTCTTGCTATGCTTTAACAAAGAGACTGATGGCGTTTTGCCCCTGCCCTAGAGATCTATGGAACTTTAAACCTGAAAGGGATGATTTAGAGTAACTGATGGAAGAAATTTCTAAACAGCAAAGTGTTCAAGAGAAAGCAGAGCCTTAAAGTTTGGAAAATTTGCAGCCTGACAATGTGATAGAAAATAAAAACTCATTTTCTGGGGAGAAATTCAATCCTGCTGCAGCAATGTACATAAGTAATGAGGAGTCAAATGTTAATCACCATGACAATGGGGAAAATGTCTCAGGGCATGTCAGAGACCTTCATAGCAACCCCTCCCATCACAGGTCCTAGGGCCTAGGAGGGAAAAATGGTTTTGTGGGCTGGGCCCAGGGCCCCCCTGCTCTGTGCAGCCTTGGGACATGGTCCCCTGTGTCCCAGCTGCTTCAACTCCAGCCATGGCTATAAGGGGCCAAGGTATAGCTCAGGCCATTGCTTCAGAGGTGCAAACCCCAGGCCTTGGTGGCTTACATGTGGTGTTGGGCCTGCAGGTACACAGAAGTCAAGAATTGAGGTTGGGAAACCTCCATCTAAATTTCAGAGGATGTATGGAAATGTCTGGATGTCCAGGCAGAAGTTTGCTCCAGGGGCAGAGCCTTCATGGAGAATCTTTGCTAGGGCACTGTGGAAGGGAAATGTGGGGTTGGAGTCCCCACATAGAATCCCAGATGGGACACTGCCTAGTAGAGCTGTGAGAAGAAGGCCACCATCCTCCAGACCCCAGAATGGTAGATCCACTGACAGCTTGCACTGTATGCCTAGAAAAGCTGCAGATATTCAATACCAGCCTGTGAAAGCAGCCAGAGGTGGGGACGTACCCTGCAAAGCCACAGGGGCAGAGCTTCCCAAGGCCATGGGAGCCCACCACTTGTATCAGCATGATCTGGATGTGAGACATGGAGTCAAAGGAGATCATCTTGGAACTTCAAGGTTTAATGACTGCCCTATTGGATTTCAGACTTGCACGGGGCCTGTAACCCCTTTATTTCGGCCAATTTCTCCCATTTGGAATGCATGTATTTACCCAATGCCTGTACCCCCAATGTATCTAGGAAGTAACTAACTTGCTTTTGATTTTACAGGCTCATAGAAAGAAGGGATTTGCCTTGTCTTAGATGAGACTTTGGACTTGGACTTGGGCTTTTGGGTTAGTGATGGAATGGGTTAAGGCTTTAGGGGACTGTTGGAAGGGGATGATTGTGTTTTGAAATATGAGGACACCAGATTTGGGAGGGGCCAGAGGAAGAATGATATGGTTTGGCTCTGTGTCCCCACTCAAATCTCACCTTGAATTGCAATCCCCATAATCTCCATATGTCAAGGGTGGGATCAGGTGAAGGTAATTGAATCATGGGACTGGTTTCCCCCAAGCTGTTCTCATGCTAATGGGTGAGTATCACAAGATCTGATTGTTTTTATAAATGTCTGGCATTTCCCCAGCTTGCACTCATTCTCTTTCCTGCCGCCCTGTGAAGAGGTACATTCCTCCATAATTATGAGTTTCCTGAGGCCTCCCCAGCTATGCAGAACTGTGAGTCAATTAAACCTCTTTTCTTTACAAATTACCCAGTCTCAGATATTTCTTCATAGCAGTATGAGAACAGACTAATACGTCAACCTAAGTGTGGGGAGGGGAGACTAAGAAGCATTTGTGAAGTTCACAGTCCAGCGGAACAAGCTTACTAAGGACTAAGACCTAATCATAGAATTATAAAATGCTTCCTCCCCCCAACATCAGACCACCACACTACTAAAGGCCTATTTACAGCAGTTCCTTTTACCCAGTAAATCATGTCTGGTTATCAAGAAAAAATTACAAGGCATACCAAAAAACAAAGCAAAAACAAACAAAAAAAACAACAAACATACACACACACACACACACACACACACACACACACACGGAGTTTGAGCTGACAGAGTAAACATCAGCACCAAACTCAGATATGGCAGAAATGCTGGAACTATCAAACTGTGAATTAAAAATAAAACAACTGTGATTAAAATGTTAAGGCTCTAGTAAATTACATAGACAGCATGCAAAAACAGATGGACAATGTGAGCAGAGAGATGAAAATTCTAAGAAAGACTCAAAAATAAATGTTACATTAAAAAACACTATAATAGAAATAAAGAATGCTTTTTGATGGGCTTTACTAAACAACATAGCATGCACAAAGAGACAGACAATGTAAGCAGAGAGATGAAAATTCTAACAAACACTTAAAAAGGAATGTTGCATATAAAAACACTGTAATAGAAATAAATAATGTTTTTGATGGGCTTGTGTGTAGACTGAACATTACTGAAAAAAGAATATTTGAGAAAAAAAAAGACTAAAAGAAAGAGCAGAATATTCAAGAACTGTGGGACAACTACAAAAGGTATAACATATGCATAATGGAAATACCAGAAGGAGAAAAAAGAAAAGATGAAATATTTAATGCAACATGATTATGAATTTCCCACAAGTAGTGTCACATACCAAACCACAGATCTGGAATGCTCAGAGGACAGCAAGCAAGATAAATACCAAAATAACAACATGTATACATATCATATTCAAACTATGGTGTATCAAAAATGAAAAAAAATTCTGAACAAAACCAGAGGGAAAAAATGCCTTACCTATACAGGAGCAAAGATAAGAATTAGATCTGACTTCTCAGAATTCGTGCAAGCAAGAAGGTGGAGGGTATGAAATACTACTGTTAACAAAAGAAACAAAACACCAACCTAGAATTCTGCACACTGTGAAATTTTCACTCAAAAGTGAAGATGAAATAAAGACTTTCTAAGAAAAAAATGTTGAGAAGATTTGTTGCCAGTATTTCTGCCTGACAAGAAATGGCTTTTAAACATTCCTCAGAAGAAAAAATATATATGTCAGAAACTCAGGTCTACATAAAGAAAGGAAAAGCACCCATAAATGAATAAGTGAAGGTAAAATTAAAAACATTTTTCTTATTCTTAATTGATCTAACAGATTACAGTTTTTTCAAAATCATAATAGCAACAATGTACTCAATTATATATGCATATATATGTATGCTTCTGCATGAATTAAATGAATGATAGCAATGAAAAATGAGATGAATTGGTTATTATAAGGTACTGAACCACCCATGAAGCAGTAGAGTGTTATTTGCAAATGGATTTACGTTAGTTGTAAAAAATACTGCAAACTTCAAGGCAGTCAAGGAGAAAAAAAAAATCACTGATATGTTGATATGCTAAGAAGGGAGAGAAAATTGAATCACATAAAATGCTCAATTAAAACCACAATTGGGCCAGGCACAGTGGCTCACACCTGTAATCCTAGCACTTTGGGAAGCCGAGGAGGATGGATCACCTGAGGTCAGGAGTTCAAGACCAGCCTGGCCAACATGGTGAAACCACATCTCTACTAAAAATACAAAACTTAGCAGGGTGTGGTGGCATGGGCCTGTAATCCCACTCAGGAGGCTGAGACAGGAGAATCACTTGAACCTGGGAGGCAGAGGTTGCAGTGAGCCAAGATGGTGCCACTGCACTCCAGCCTGGGCAACAGAGCAAGACTCTATTTCAAAAAAAAAAAAAAAAAAAAAACAAAAAAAAAAACCACAATTGATTTTTTAAAATAGTGCAAAAAAATAAAAAAAAAGAATGAGGAAAACAAATAGAAAACAGTAACAAATATGACATATTTTAACCCAACTATATTAATAATCATGTTGAACACTGATTATCTCAACACACCAATGAAAAGACAGATATTGTCAAAATAGACTTTAAAAACTCAACTATACAGCCAGGTGTGGTGACTCAATGCCTGTAATCCCAGCACTTTGGGAGGCCGAGGCAATTGGATCACTTAAGGCCAGGAGTTCAAGACCAGCCTAGCCAACATGACAAAACCTTATCTCTATTAAAAATACAAAAATTAGCCGGGGATGGTGGCGCACATCTGCAATCCCAGCTACTCAGAGGCTGAGGCATGAGAATAGCTTGAACCTGGGAGGCGGAGGTTGCAGTGAGCTGAGATCGTGCCATTGCACTCTAGCCTGGGTGATGGAGTGAGACTCTGTCTCAAATATTAATTAATTAATTTAAAAAAATAAAAACTCATCAGGGCATGGTGGCTCACGCCTATAATCCAACACTTTGGGAGGACAAGGCAAGCGGATCATTTGAGGTCAGGAGTTCGAAACCAGCCTGACCATCATGGTGAAACCCCATCTCTACTAAAAAAAATAGATACAAAAAAAAAAATTAGCTGGGAGTGGTGGCACACACCTGTAATCCCAGCTACTGGGGGAGGCTGAGGCAGGAGAATTGCTTGAACCCACAAGATGGAGGTTGCAGTGAGCCAAGATCATGCCACTGCACTCCAGCCTGGGTGACAGAGAGAGACTCTGTCTCAAAAAATAATAATAACAATAACAATAAAAATGAATAAAAACTCTGCTATATGTTGTTTATGAGAAACTCATCAAAATAAAAACACATGTAAATTAAAAGTAATTGGATGATTAAAGATATACCATGTTAATACTAATCAAAGGAAAATGGGAGTATTTATACTAATTTTAGACAGAGCAGAATTCATAGCAAGGGAAGTTATCAGGAGAAGAAAGGAAAATTATACAAAAATGAAAGGATCAATTCTCCAAGAATAAGTAACAATCCTCTTTTTTTAAACTTCTATTTCAGGTTCAGGGGCACATGTGAAGAGTTTTTACATAGGAAACCTCGTGTCACAGGAGTTTGTTGTACAGATTATTTCATCACCCAGGAATTAAGCCCAGTACCCAATAATTATCTTTTCTGCTCCTCTCCCTCCTCCCACCCTCTACCCTCAAGAAGACCCCAGTGTCTGTTGTTTCCTTCCTTGTCTTCATAAGGTCTCATCATTTAGCTGCCACTTATAAGTGAGAACATGCAATATTTAGTTTCCTGTTGCTGCATTAGTTCGCTGAAGATAATAGCCACCAGTTCCATCCATATTCCTGCAAAAAACATGATCTCATTCTTTTTATGGCTGCATAGTATTCCATGGTGTATATGTACCACGTTTTCTTTATCCAGTCTGTCACTGATGGGCATTTAGGTTGACTGCATGTTTTTGCTATTGTTAATAGTGCTGCAATGAATATTCACTTACATATGTCTTTATGAAGAATGATTTTTATTCCACTGGGTATATATCCAGTAAGGGGATTGCTGGATTGAATGGTAGTTCTCCTTTTAGCTCTTTGAGGAATTACCATACTGCTTTCTGCAATATTTGAACTAATTTACACTCACACCAACAGTGTATAAGTGTTCCTTTTCTCTGCAACATTGCTAACATCTGTTATTTTTTGATAGCTGCATGCATGTCTTTTTTGAGAAGTGTCTGCTCATGTCCTTTGCCCACTATTTAATGGGGTTGTTTCTTTTTCTCTTGTTTAAGTTCCTTAACAATGCTAGATATTAGACCTTCGACAAATGCAGAATTTGCAAATATTTTTTCCCATTCTGTAGATTGTCTGTTTACTGTATTGATAGTTTCACTGTGCAGCAGCTCTTAAGGTTAATTAGATCCCACTTGTCAATTTTCCTTTTGTTATGTTTGCTTTTGGTGTCTGTCATGAAATCTTTGCTCATTCCTAGCTCCAGGATGGTATTGCCTAGATTGTCTTCCAGGGTTTTTATAGTATTGGGATTTTCATTTAAGTCTAATCCATCTTGAGTTGATTTTTGTATGTGGTGTACGGAGGGGTTCCAGCTTCAGTCTTCTGCATATGACTAGCCAATTATTCCAGCAACATTTGTTGAATAGGGAGTCTTTTCCCCATTGCTTGTTTCTCTCAGCTTTGTTGAAGATCAGGTGATTGCAGGTGTGCAGCCTTATTTCTGAGTTTTCTACTCTCTTCCCTTGGTCTATATGCCTGTTTTTGTATCATTACCATGATGTTTTGGTTAGTGTAGCCCTGTAGTATAGTTTGAAAGCAGGTGATGTGATGACTCCAGCTTTGCTCTTTTTGCTTAGAATTGCCTTGGCTATTTGGCTCTCTTTTGGTTCCATAGAATTTTAAGAGTCGTTTCTAGTTCTGTGAAGAACGTCATTGGTAGTTTGATAGGAATAACACTGAATTTTTGAGTTGCTTTGAGCAGTATGGCTATTTTAATGATATTAATTCTTCCTACCCATGAACATGGGATGTTTCTCCATTTCTTTGCGTCATCTCTGATTTCTTTGAGCAGTGTTTTGTAATTTTCATTGTAGAGATCTTTCACCTCCCTGGTTAGCTGTATTCCTATGTCTTTATTATTTTTGTGGCAACTGTGAATGGGACTGCCTTTCTGATTTGGCTCTTGGTTTGGCTGTTGTTGATGTATAACAATGCTAGTGATTTTTGTACATTGATTTTGTACCCTGAAACTTTGCCAAAGTTATTTATCAGCTGAAGGAATTTGGGGCCAAGACTATAATGTTTTCCATATACAGAATAGTGTCATCCACAAACACAGATAGTTTGACTTCCTGTCTTCCTATTTGGATGCCCCTTGTTACTTTCTCTTGCCTTATTGCTCTGGGTAGGAATTCCAATACTACTTTGAATAGGATTGGTGAGAAAGGGCATCCTTATCTCATGCCAGCTTTCAAAAGGAATGCTTCCGGCTTTTGTCCATTCAGTATAATGTTGGCTGTGGGTTTGTCATAGATGAATCTTATTATTTTCAGGTATGTTGCTTCAATACCTAGTTTATTGAGAGCTTTTAACATGAAGAGGTGTTGAATTTTATCAAAAGCCTTTTCTTCATATGTTGAGATAATTATGTGGTTTTTGTCTTTAGTTCTGTTTATGTGATGAATCACATTTATTGATTTGTGTATGTCAAATCAACCTTGCATCCCAGGGATGAAGCCTACTTGATTGTGGTGAATTAGATTTTTGATGTGCTGCTGGACTTGATTTGCAAGTATTTTGTTGAGAATTGTTGCATCAATGTTCATCAAGGATACTGGCCCGAAGTTTTCTTTTTTTGTTGTGTCTCTGCCAGGTTTTGGTATCAGGATGACACTGGCCTAAGAGAATGAGTTGGGGAGAAGTCCCTTCTCCTCAATTTTTTTGTAATAGTTTCTGTAGAAATTGTACCAGCTCTTCTTTGTACATCTGGTGGAATTCAGCTGTGAATCCATCAGCTCCTGGGCTTTGGTTGGTAGACTATTTATTACTGATTCAATTTCAGAGCTCATTGTTGGTCTGTTCAGGGAATCAGCTTCTTCCTGGTTCATTCTTTGGAGGATCCAAATGTCCAGAAATTTAGCCACATCTTCTAGGTTTTCTAGTTTGTTTTCATAGAGTTGTTCATGGTAATTTCTGGTGGTTGTTTTTATTTCTGTGAGGTCATTGGTAAAATTCCCTTCATCATTTCTGATTGTGTTTATTTGGATCTCCTATCTTTTCCTCTTTATTACTCTAGCAAATGGCCTATTTTATTAAATTTTTCAAAAAACCAACTATTGGATTCATCCATTGTTTGAAAGGCTTTTTGTTTCTCAGTTTCCTTCAGTTCAGCTTTAATTTTGGTTATTTCTCATCTTCTGCTAGCTTTGGGTTTGATTTGTTCTTGCTTCTTTTACTCATTCAGTGTGAGTTAGGTTGTTAATCTGAGATTTTTTTAAAACTTTTTGATGTGAGCATTTAGTGCTATGAATTTCCCTCCTAACATTGTCTTAGCTGTGTCCCAGATATTCTGGTATGTTGTATTTTTGTTCTCATTAGATTCAAAGAATTTCTTCATTTCTGCCTCAATTTCATTATTTACCCAAAAGTCATTCAGGAGCATGTTGTTTAATTTCCGTGTAATTGCATGCTTTTGAGCTATTTTCTTAGTCTTGACTTCTATTTTTATTGCACTGTAGTCCAAGGGTGTTTGTTATGATTTTTTTTATTCTTTTGCATTTTTAGAGGATTGTTTTATGTCCAATTATTTGTTCAATTTTAGAGTATGTGCCTTGTGGCAATGAGAATGTATATTCTGTTGTTTTGAGGGGGAGAATTCTGTAGACACGCATCAGATCCATTTGGTCCAAAGTTGAGTTCAGGTCCTAAATATCTTTGTTAATTTCCTGCCTTGATGATCTGTCTAATACTGTCAGTGGAGTGTTGAGGTCTCTCACTTTACTGTGTGGGAGTCCATGTTTCTTTGTAGGTCTCTAAGAACTTGCATTATGAATCTGAGTGCTTCTGTTAGATGCATATATATTTTGAATAGTTAGGTCTTCTTGTTGAATTGAACCCTTTACCATTATCTAATGCCCTTCTTTGTCTTTTTTGGTCTTTGTTGGTTTGAAATCTGTTTTGTCTGAAATTAAGATTGCAACTCCTGCTCTTTTCTGTTTTCCATTTGCTTGGTAGATTTTCCTCCCTTTATTTTGAGCCTATGTGTGTCATCACATGTGAGACAGGTCTCTTGAAGACAGCATACCATCAGGTCTTGCTTTTTTAAATCTTCCTGGCCGCTCTGTGCCTTTTAAGTGGGGCTATCTATTTACATTCAAGATTGGTATTGATATGTGTGGATTTGATCCTGTCATTATGTTGTTAACTGGTTATAATGTTGACTTGTTTGTGTAGTTGCTTTAAAGTTATACTGGTCTGTGTGTGTATGTGTGTTTTTGTATAAGCTCGTAGTGGTCTTTCCTTTCTATATTTAGTGCTCCTTTCAAGATCTCTTGTAAGGCACGTCTGATTGTAATGAACTCCTCCAACGTTTGCTTATCTGAAAAGAATCTTATTTCTTCTTTGCTTAGGGAGCTTGGTTTGGCTGGATGTGAAATTCTTGGTTGAAGAATCTTTTCTTAAGAGTGTTGAATATAGGCCCTCAATCTCTTCTGGCTTATAAGGTTTCAGCTGAGGAATCTTCTGTTAGCCTGACAGTGTTCCCTTTCTAAGTGACCTGCCCTTTCTCTCTAGCTTCCTTTGCCATTCTTACTTTCATTTGATTTTGGAAAATCTAATGATTATGTGTCTTGGGGATGATCTTCTGGTTAATCTGGTTAATCTTGGAGGAGTTCTCTGTAGTTCCTGAATTTGACTGTTGGCCTCTCTAGCAAGGTTGGGGAAGTTTTCACGGATGATATCCTGAAATATGTTTTCCAAGTTGTTTGCTTTCTACCCCTCCCTTTTAGGGATGCCAGTGATTTGTAGATTTGGCTTCTTTCCACAATCCCATACATCTCGGAGGTTTTGTTCATTTCTTTTTATTCTTACTTATTTTTGAGACTGTCTTTTTCCAGAGAACCAGTCTTCAAGTTATGAGATTCTTTCCTCAACTTAGTTTATTCTGTTGTTAATACTTGTGATTGCATTGCGAAATTATTATATTATGTTATTCAGCTTTGTCAGATCCATTAGGTTGTTTTTATACCAGCTATTTTATCCTTTAATTTCTGTATTGCTTTATTTGTAACTCTTATTTTTTTAATTGGGTTTTCCATCCTCCTGAATCTTGATGACTTTTAGTCCTATCCATATTCTGAATTCTATCTCTGTCATTCCAGCCAGTTCAGCCTAGTTAAGAACTCTCGTTGGAGAACTGGTGTAGTCTTTTGGATGACATACAACATTCTGGCCATTTGAATTACTGGCATTCTTGCACTGGTTCTTCCTCATCTCTCCATGAGGTATTCCTTTAACTGCAGTGTAAATTGAGTACAGTCAATAGACTTCTTTTCTGGATTTTTTCACTGGAAAAAGACTTTGTGCAGAGTCTTTATTTGAAGTTGACTTCTTGTCTCTGGTTTCAGAGTGGGTATGTTAGTGAGGTATTTTTGGTGTTGAAGCTTTGGGGTGTGATTCAGTAGGTGGCACTTAGGCTTATTAGTCAGTTGCTAGACTCTTTCTTCGTCATGTGGCTTCCCTATTTCTTCACAATTGCAGCTACATTCCCTCTCAATGCTCTGAAAGTGTGAGTGCCTCTTCCCCTTTAGTTCTGGCTGTAGACAGTGGTTTGGCACTCCTAGGCTGTCTACTGCAGCTCTGGGTGATCAATCTAATGTTTATGTTTCTTCCCCAGCTTGGTGGCAGCAGAGGAAGGAACCTTAGTAGTGGTCGTGGCCAAGGGTCCCTTGCTTATCTCCTGGGGACTCCACTCTAGAGAGATGCAGGTCAGCAATTGTTTGGTGCAATCAGCCTAGGATGGAGGGTCTGTGCTGTGGGTCCAAGCCAGGGGTCCCTGTCTGATGATGAGCAGTGGAGGGTGTGTGGAGCACATGGGAGAGGGACTGGCTTCTTCTCCTTGGGTTGACTGCAGCCTGTTGGAAGTGTGGATAAAGCACTTAGGGTCTTTGTTCTTTTGTTAGTCTCAGGGTAGCAAAGACAGTTCTACTACAGAGGCAGTGGCAGAGAGATTTTCAGTTGCCCCTGGAGGCTCTGCCTAGGGAGTTGCCAAGGTGTTAACTGGTTCAATAGCTCTGACAGCAGGTGGCTGGAGGTCCAGGCCCGAAGGACCTTCCCAGTGAGGAGATATGGGAACAGGAATCCACATAACAGTCTAGCCACTTTTCCATAGGGCTGCTGTGGTATCCTGGGGACCTGCTCCAGTTTCTGTTTGCCTCTGATTTTCCAGTACCTAGAGGTATCACCAATGAAGGCTGCAAAACAGCAAAGATGGCAGCCAAAGATGGGAGCTCCATCCCAGGGAGGTACAGACCTGTTGCCAGCCTGAACACATCTGTAGGAGGTAGCTAGAGACCCCAGTTGAGAGGTCTTGCCCGGTGAGGAGGAATGGAATTGGGGACTCACTTAAAGAAGCAGTTTGGCCACGTTTTCATAGAGCATCTGTGCTGTGCTGAGGGTCTGCTTCAGCCCCTGGTAGCCTCAGACATTCTAAAGCCCAAAGGCCAGAATAGCTAAGTCACCCAAATAGCAAAGATGGCAGTATGCCCCTCCCTCTGGGAGCTCCATGCCAGGGAATTTAGAAACCTCTGTCAGCCAAAGAACACTGGTGGGGTAGTTGGAGACCCCAATTGGGAGGCCCCACATGGTGATGAGGGACAGAATTGGGGACCTGCTTTAAAAAGCAATCTGGCCACATTTTTGTAGAGTAGCTGTGCTGTTCTGGGGGATCCCTTCCATCCCTTGTCAGCTTGGACTCTCCAAGGCCCGAAGGCTAGAGTGGCTAAGTCACCCAAACAGCAAAGATGGTTGCCCACTCCTCCCCTGGGGAGCTCCATCCCAGGGATGTGCAATGCTGCTACCAGTGGCTGGCTGGAATTCCAAGCCAGTGGTTCCTATTCTGTGAGGTGCTGTGGAAGTGGGGCCTGTAGACTGTCACTGCTCAGTGCCCTGGATTCAGCCTCTTTCCCTAGGGGTATGTACAGGAGTCTAACTGCCAGCTTTGCCAGAGTTGCAGTTACTTTTGCTCTGGGAAGTCCAGAGAGCCCAAATATCTAAGGCTCCTAGGTCTCTGCAAGTGCCTACATGGCTACTCTGCAGAGACTCCATGTAGTTCTGTATGTCAGACTGAAGGCCTGGTGGACTAGGTTCATGAGGGGCTCTATTGATCCAAAGGTTGCAAAGATCCGTGAAAGAAGTGTGGTTTCCTGGGTTACACATTCACTTACTACTTCCCTAGGCAAGGTAGGTTCCCTTGGCCCCACATCACTCCCAGGTGGGCTGTTGTCCTGCCTTGCTTTCCTCCATTCTCCATGGGTCAAGTTGTTTCCTTGATTAGTCTCAGTGCTAGTAACTGGATGTCTCAGTTGAAGATCCTGTAATCACCCCTTCTGTTCCTCTCTGTGAGAGCTATGCACACTAGCTGCTTCTAGTCGGCCATCTTTGCCACCTCCAAATAACAATTCTTATTGTGTATACATCTATCAGAGCATCAAAATACATAAGACAAAAACTGATGGAACTGCAAGGATAAATAAACAAATCTACTTCCACACCCATCTATCAGAAATGGGCAGATCTAGCATATAGAAAGTCAGTAAAGACATAGTTAAACTCAACAACACTGGATATAATTGACAGCTGTAGACTACTTCATCTAACATCAGCAAAATACAGATTCTTCTCAAGCTCACATGAAACATTTACCAAGATATATCACACCTTGGGCCATAAAACACAGCTTAACAAACTTAAAAGAATAGAAATAACAGAATATATGCTCTCAGATCAAAATGGAATTAAACTAGAAACAACAATGGAAAGATAGTTGGAATGTCCAAAAGTACTTGGAGATTAAACAACACACTTCTAAATGACATGTGGTACAGTGAAGAAATCTCAAGAAAATTTTAAAAATTGAATTAAATAAAAATAAAAACATAACATCAAAATGTATGGGATGCAGCATAACATCAAAATGTATGGGGTGCAGCTTGCAAATAAATTTATGGCATTTAATGTATTAATATATATTTTAAAATAAGAAAATTCTAATATCAACCATCTAAGATTTTACCTTAGGAAACCAGAACAAGAGAAAATTAAATTGAAAATAAGCAAAAAAAAGAAATAATAAAAAATTATTGCATAAATCAATGAAATTAAAAACAGGAAATCAATAAACAAAATCAATAAACACAAACTGATTCTTTAAAAATATAAACAAAATTGACAAGCCTCTTCCAGGCTCACTAATAAAAAAGAAAGACAGATTACTAATATTAGAAATAAAAAGGGACATCACTACAGATCCTACAGACATTAAAAGGATGATCAAAGAATACTATGAAGAACTTTAAGGCCATATATTTGATAACTTAAATGGATTAATTCTTTGAAAGAAACAATCTGTCAAAAGTCACACAAGAAGAAATAGACTATCTGAATAGGCCATTATCTATTAAAGGAATTGAATCAATAATTAAAAGTTTTTCAAAATAGAAAGTGTTAGACCCAGATGGGTTTACTGGTGAAGTCTACCAACATTTAAGGAAGAAATTAAACCAATTCTGAAAAATCTCTTTCAGAAGATAGAAGCAGCTATGTCCCTCTTTTATTTGTGATATTAGTCATTTATGTTTTCTCTCTTTTTGCTTAGCCTGGCAAGGGGTTTATCAATTTTATTAATGCTTTCAAAGAAATAGCTTCTGGTTTCATTGACTTTGTTTATTGATTTTCTGTTTTCAATTCATTAATTTATGCAATAAGTTTTATTATTTCTTTTCTTGTGCTTATTTTGGATTTATTTTTTCTTCTTTTTCTAGTTCCTTAAAGTGACAGCTTGGATAATTGATGTTAGGTCTGTCTTCTTTTCTAATATATCTTTCCTAACTCTTGAGGCCAGCATTCCCATAATACCAAACAGATAATGACATTACAAGAAAAAAAAATACTACAGACCAACATATCTCATGAACACTGATGCAAAAATCCTCAACAAAATATTAGCAAATCAAACCCAACAATGTATGCAACGAATTATATACCATAACCAAGTGGGATTTATCCTATGCATAAAAGTCTGGTTCATTGTGCAATAATCAATTAGTACAATTCATCACATCAAAAGGCTAAAGAAAAAAACACATGATCATATCAATAGATGTAGAAAAAAGCATTTTTTCAAAATCCAACACTGATTCATATCAAAAAACAAAACAAAACTCGATAGACAAGGAATAGAGGGGAATAGCCTCAATTTGATAAAGAACCTCTACAAGAAACCACAACTCCCATTACACGTAATTCTAAGAAATTTTGAGGAAAGCATCCCTCTAAGGTCAGGAACAAAGCAAGATATTTCCCCTCACCACTCTTTTTCAGTTTTATACTGGAAGTTCTAGTTAGGGCAATAAGAGAAGAAAAAGAAATAGAAGTATACTACTGATTAGGAAGAAAGTAGTATAACAGTCTTTGTTCATAGGTGACATGATCGTCTATGTAGAAAATCAGAAAAAATCAACTAACAAAACTTCTGGAATTAATAAGTGATTATAGTAAGGTTGCAAGAGGCAAATGTAACACACAATCACTTTCTCATATATCAACAATGAACAAGTGGAATTTGAAACTTAAAACACAGTACCATTTACAGTAGCACTCACAAAACTAAAAAATTAAGTATACATTTAACTAAGTATATACAAGATTTGTATGAGAAAAACTACAAAACTCGGATAAAAGAAATCAAAGAAGAATTAAATAGAGAGATATTCCATACTCATGAATAGGAAGATTCAATATTGCCAAGATGTCAGTTCTTCCCAACTTGATCTACGGATTCAGTGCAATCTCAATTAAACTCCCAGCAAGTTATTTTGTGGATATCAACAAACGAATTCTAAAGTTTATATAGAGAGGCAAAAACATCCAGCAGAGTGAATGCAATATTGAAGGAGAATAATAAAGTCAAAGGACTGATATTACCTGACTTCAAGACTTATAAGTCTATAGTAATCAAGAGAATATGTTATTGGACAAAAAATAGGCAAATAGATAAATAGAACAGAATAGAGAGCTCAGACATAGACCCATGTAATATAGGCAACTGACCTTTGACAAATGGATAAAGGCAACACAGTGTAGCAGAGATAATTTTTTCAACAAATTATGCTGGAAAAACTGAACATCCCTATGCAAAAAAAAAAAGAAGTGGAATAACCTAGATGCAGACTTTACACCCTTTACAAAATGAACTAAAACATATCACAAACATAAATGTAAAATGCAAAACCATAAAACTTCTGGAAGATAACATAGGAAAATATCTAGATGACCTTGGGTTTGGTGATAACTTTTTATCTAAACACCACTTTGTATCCCAATGCCAAAAGTACAATCCATAAAATAAAGAATTGATAAACTGAACTTGATTAAAATTAAAGTGTTCTTCTCTGTGAAGGACATTGTCAAGAGAATAAAAAGTCAAGTCACAGACTGCGAGAAAATATTTGCAAAGATATATCTGATATCTGATAAAGAAATGTTATCCAAAATATACAAAGAACTCTTAAAACTTAACAATAACAAAGAAAAACAACCCAACTGAAAACTGGGCCAAAGACAAGAACAGACACCTCACCAAAGAAGATATACAGATGGTAAATATGCATATGAACAGGTGCTGCACATTATATGTTATCAGGAAAATGCAAATTCAAACAAGGAGCTACCAATACACACCTATTAAAATGGCCCAAATCCAGAACACTGACAACACCAATTGCTGGTGAGGATGTGAAGCAACAGGTACTCTCATTCATTGCTGGTGGCAATGCAGAATGGTACAGCCACTTTGGAAGACAGTCTGGCAGTTTTCTACAAAATTAAACGTACTCTTACTACATGATCTAGCAATCACTCTTGTTCGTATTTGCCCAAAGCAGTTAAAAATTTTCGTCTACACAAAAACCTGCACATGGCTGGTTATAGAAACTTTGTTTATAATTGTTAAACCTTGGAAGCAACCAAGATTTCCTTGAGTAGATAAATAAATAAATAAATAAATAAATAAATAAATAAATAAACTGTGGTACATCCAGACAAAGGAATTATATTCAGTGTAGTCCCTCCAAAATGAAATACTTAGGTATATAATTAACTAAATATTTACAAGATCTATTTGAGAAAAACTATAAAACTCTGATGAAAGAAATCAAAGAATTAAATGAATGGAGAGACATTCTATGTTCGTGGATAGGGAGACTCAATATTGTCAAGATGTAAGAATCTAAAGATGAACATAGATCTATTGATTGATTTAACAAGCCATCAATCAACCCATCTGAAAAGGCTATATACTGTAAGATTTCAACCGTATGACATTTTATAAAAGGCAAAACAATGGAGACAGTAATATAATCAGTGGTTAGGGAGGAGGGAGGCATGAAAAGGCAGAGCACAGAGGATTTTTAGGACAGTAAAACTACTCATTGTGATACTATAATGACAAATACATGTCATTATACATTTGCCCAAACCTATAAAATGTACACCACCAAGAGTGAACCCTAATGTAAACTATGAGCTTTGGGTGATAATAATGTATATTTATCAATTGTAACAAATGTACCCTGTGCATGGATGCAGAGAGGGTGTTGATAATACGGGAAACTGCATATGTGGGGACAGTGGGTATATGAGAAATCTCTGTATCTTGCACTCAACCTAACTAAAACTACTCTAAAACTAGTCTATTTTTTAAGAAAGTATCTTAGAGTGATACACGATAATTTCTAACGTCACTATCAAATTAGTAAAAAGAAGCACTGACACTGGATGTTTGCATTAAAAAAATTAAATGAAGCTTAGAGAATACATTTAAGCCTTAAGGTGAAGTGCAGAAAGAGTTAATGGGAAAGACTGGTGTTTGGTAGTGCCCCATCTTTTGTTGTTGTTGTTGTTGTTGTTGTTGTTGTTGTTGTTGTTGTTGTTGTTGCTGTTGTTTTCTTACTCACTCTACCTCCATGAAGAGCACCTAAAGACATATCTAGTAGCCAAGACTAATCAATAATAAGTTTCTATACTTGTTTTAAATTAGAAACAAATTGGTACATAGAAAAGCTAATATTGATATAAAGACTTTGTTACGTAAATATGAGAAATGTCCACAAGCCTGAGATGGTAAAGCATGACCCATAACTTCTCTTCTTCCAGATGATCCCTGGAGCCTTTTCTAAAGAATGCACACTTATCCTTGCCTCCATCTCAGTCCGAGAGTAGGGTTTACCACCTTTCTTGACACAATGTCCACCATTCAGGTGCATTTCAGCCTGCAGTAGTTTGGCCTTCTAACTCTACTGGGAATTGATTCAAGGCAGAAATATGCTGCTCAGTGTCTTCCTGGTGATACAGATGAAAATAACAAGTTTTGTGGGGATTTATAGTTATCCTGTAAACCATTTCTTCTGTAAACTACGTCACTCCTTTGTGGGGAATGGCCAGAAACAATCTCAGTCCCAACTTTTATGGGAAAAAGAATTTCCTGAGTTACTTCTAAAGTAATCTCACTCACATATTATGTTGGAAAAGCTTTTTCTAAGCTTTACATAGCAAAAATGTTGGTCATAAAAAGCATGCTTACCACAGACAAACCTCACTTCTAAAAAGCAACATCAACATTTCAGCTTCAGCCCTGATGATCTCTATATCTCAAATCCCTCCTTCACTTATACTTTCTTTGCACTGTATGGCCAATGCCTCCCCAGCCCTAAATACAAAGCTTCCTTAATCACTTTCACACCTACCTGACTCTCATTCTGAGAGATGGCAGAAGCCCAGTATTTCTAGGTTTATTGTAACGCTAGCAACGTTTATTGTAATGACAACCAGTTTCAATAAGCTACCAGTTGACATGTCAATTCCTCTGAAAACACTAATTTTGACACTTGGAATGATTTAAGGAGGGCACAAGAGAATAGAGGAAATGAACCCATCTTGAAGCCTGGCCATTGTGACAGCCTCTCACTATGTGATAGTCATTTCACATAGAGTGAGTTCTGAGGTATAACACATCTTCTTTTTTTTTTTGAGATGGAGTTTCACTTTTGTCGCCCAGGCTGGAGTGTAATGACACGATCTCAGCTCACTGCAACCTCCACCTCCCAGTTCAAGCGATTCTCCTGCCTCAGCCTCCCAAGTAGCTGTGATTACAGGCATGCGCCACCACACTTGGCTAAATTTTTGTACTTTTAGTAGAGACGAGGTTTCTCCATGTTGGTCAGGCTGGTCTCGAACTCCTGACCTCAGGTGATCCACCCACCTCGGCCTCCCAAAGTGCTCGGATTACAGGCATGAGCCATCATGCCCGGCCTGGTATAACACATCTTCTAAGACAAGACGTCTGTGGGAGTCAGCAGACAGCCTCTGGTGGGAACAAGAAGTATTTCAAGAACCAGCTTCATCATAATTGTCCTTCAGTGACTCTGCACAGAGCCAAAATATTACCCTTCTTGACTCCAGAATAGATGGCCCCTCCTCCAGCCACTCCTGTCAAAACTCTGTACTCCACACCCTTCCCTAGGATTCCTCCAAATCCTCACAATCAGATAAAAGCACTGCCTTTGCTCAACCTCCATAGCATTATGTATCTATTGGATATTTTAAATATTCAATTTGCATTATAAATGTGTAATTGTTTAATCTCTTTATTAAATGGTAAAAAGGCAAGAACATTTTTTTAACCTCCCCAGGACCTAGTGCTATACCTTGACCTAGTAGGAACTCGGTATTTGCCACTACTGAATACAGATGGTCTGCCACCATCACCAATATGTTGCTAAGATTAATATTTATTTTTATTATTCTAACATATTTGAAAGCTGCAAAAAGAGACATTCTAATAAATCCCAATAAAAAAATATTTGCTAGGATTCAATTAGAGCTTTTATGCTTTTTTTTTTTAAAAAAAAGATTACTTAGTCCGAAAATCTAGGATCTAAGGATTTTTTTTATGTAAGTCATTGGATGTAAGCAGAAATATGTAATATGATAAAGCAACATTTAAATTATGAATAACAATTAACCATAGTAGAACAGAGTGGCTTTTCTTTTTCTGCCACTGAAATGTACATTCTGTCCCTTTAGAGGGTGGTTATGTAACATGCCATTGAAATCCTACCTGCCCCATCTCAAAACTGGTAGGGTGCCTGCTTGCCAACCCCAAATGTCTTACATTTCTTCTCCTATTTCATCCTAAGAATTATCCAGACATTTTCATCAGGCTTCCATTCCAGGACTCCTCCTGTAGCCCAATGTTGCAAACAGGTGCAGTCAGCAAGTGTGCCAAGTGACAGGAGCCAATCCTGGAAATCAGAGAATCTCTCTCTCTCACACACACAAACACACACACACACACACACACATGCACACACACATGATACCCAAGCTAACCACAGTTATCAGAATCACTGAGTTGTGAAAATAGTTCATTTTGCAATCATTATGTTAATTAGTTAATCACTGCAAAGATTAGCGATGGTGACAACCTTTGGTTTGTGCTCCTTTAAACTAGTTAACTATGGGATGGAAAATCAAAATCACAACTGAAAATGTCAGAGAGAGTTGCCTGTTTTCTTCACAAACACAGAGCCATAGACACTTCAACAACAAATGATTCCAGTGGGGCAATAGAGAAATGAATGGCAGGATCACACGAGATTGGCTTCTGATGTACTCACCTCTCCCATGGGGGCCTTAACTCTGATTTCTTACTCAGTAGGCCTGGGGATTTGGTTCAATCTCTTAGTTATATGGATGAGGTTATACAGATGAGAAGAGATCCATGCAGCACACACATCCTGGGAGCCTACAGAGCCAGTGCATCTGAAACAGTGAGGAAATCAGGGGTTGTTTAGCAGATGGTTTGGGAGGCAGCAGGAAGCCAGGAATACTGAGTCTTATTCATTTTCTTTAATGCAAGGTAGTAGAGCACATAACAGGGCAGGAGTTCTCCAAGTGTGGACCCCAGACAGGACCAGCAGCATCAGCATCACCCTCAAAAGCGTTAGAAGAGCAAATTCTTGGATCCTACTCTGGATCTACTGAATCACAAATTCTGGAGTTGGAACGCAGAAATCTATGTTTAAACAAACTCTTCAGGTGTTTTTGATGCATTCCAATGTTTGAGAACCCTGCACCAGGAGATAGTCAGCAATCATTTGTATTGCCTTTTGAGAAAGCTCAACTTGCTTCTAGATATAGGTGGACCTAGATCTGGAAACTCACTGAAAACCTCACTGCCAATAGACTGTGAAGGTCATAGTGAGAATTTGAGAAATAACGTCTCTTTCCTATCCAGAGTAACTGATCAGTTCTCACAGTTTCCAGGAATGGACACCCTGCTGAGTTCCCTCCATTAGGACCTGCTGTGGGACAAAGTTGCCTACATCATTATCATCACCACCATCACCACCAGCATCATCATCATCACTGCCAACATTTACACAGTGGTTGCTATTTGCCAAGCACAATTATTAGAACTTTATAAATATTTCTCCACTTAATCTTCACACACACACACATCATGAGGTTGTACTATATTTACATTCTCCCCATTATACAGATGAGGGGACTGAAACAAAGAAAGATTAAGTGATCCTTCAATAATTTCACCACCTCTAAGGGTCAGAACAGGGTTTTGAACCCAAGTAGACTGCCTCCTGAACTCTATTCATGAACTCTGCACAAGAAAGGCAACCTAGATAGTGGTTGAGACCTCCTGATTTGGAGCCAGGATATCTGGATTTTAATCTGGCTGCAGCACTTACTATTATCAGTCATCTATTAATTGGCCTCTAGTCTCACCCTTTCCTAAAAATCCATTTTCCAAATGCTAAAATAATTATCTCTCATATGCAAATATGTCCTTGCCATTATCCTTCTTAAAATTTTTCCATTATTCATGTTCCCTGTGAGATAAAATCTAAACATACTATGCCATTAAAAAGGAGGATCTGCCCACTCATCCTGCTTCATCTTCTGCCATTCTTTCCCACATGCTAAGCCTCAGCCGTCCCAAACAGCTCACTATTCCTTGAATAAGCCAGCCCATAATTCCTAGAAGGAAATATCCTATCATCCAAAGTTTCTCTCACTTGGAAAATTCCTAGTTACTTTTAGTTTTGGCTAACCACTGCTTTCTCTGGGGAAGCCTTCCCTGGGTGCCCCCTATACAGGCATACAGCATTCTTTTCTTTCTGCTTTCATTAGTCATATCTCCTTCATCACAGTGGCCCTGATACTGTGTTGGAATTACCTGCCTATCTCTCCTGCAGCCTATGAGTCTTCAAGAGCAGAAACTGTCATTTCATCTTCATCATAGCCCCAGTGCATATCATAAGTGCAAATAAATATTGGTTAAATGAATGAATGAAGTTAATAAGACCAGTGCACCCCCTCATTGCAGGGAAGGCAAAAGACAAGGTGAAAGGGTAACTAGAGAGACAAATGAAGTAGTAATGAAGTGATAATAGTTGGTGTGAGATAATGCTCCAGGAATCCAATGTAGAAACAACGAAGCAATCTTAAGCACATGGTTGAACTTGATATGCTTCATTTCCTCACATGACATCACTGAGATAGCTTCAACTGGGCATCCAATCCTGGGAATCATTTAGCGGAAAATATCTTTACCTATCCAAAGATTTTTTTTTAGTACCTCTCTATGGCACAAAATTTTGAAAGTCCCAGTAGGATTTTCCTATCATGGCTGTGGAAAGGGGTTCTCCTGATGGATGTTTAGCTCAAAGCTACAGTGATGAGAGGGCTCACCCCAAAAATGACCATTGACAAAGGCCACATGGAGGAATAAGTGGCAGCAATGGCTTCCATGAAAGAAAAGATCTGAAACTTATCTGAAGATATGAGAAGCCCAGACTTGAGTCTTTAACCATCAAACATCTATGTCTTAAACTAAAAAAAGATTTTTTCTTAAACTTAAATTTCTCTTTTGCTAAGAATAATATGAAACTATCAAAAATACATCTAGTATTTCATTATAGTAGCTTGCATAGTTTAATAGTGCATCTAACAGTCCTTGCCTGATGATTGAGTTCAATCTGTTTGTGGTTAATTTTAATACTATTATGCCACTATTATTTATTTATTCCAACATAATTTGTTATAATACATATTATGTCATAACATATATAATATACATATACAAAAAAATTAAAAATATATGCATATATGTATGTGTGTGTGTGTGTATATATATAGAGAGAGAGAAAGAGAGAGAGAGAGAGATAAATAGATATCAATATATCAAGGAAGAGTAAAATGTTGAACTGAAAAACAAATCCTAGTGGCATACTGATTTACCAAAAACCATCCATATTAAAAAGCTTCAGAATTTTTGTCAAAAGATTGCTCTAGAAAGTCACAGTCAGCTCAAAATTGTTCCCGGGGTGAAATTTTCTAGATTTTCGCTTCCAATCATTGTTTAAAATTTGCCAGATAATAAAAGAGGGAGGCATCATCAAGGGAATGATCTAAGACCTTTGCATACACTCCTGAAAACTCTGAAAAAGGCTATTTACCAAATATAACACAACCATAATTCTAAATGTGAGGTGAAACCCCATATCTTTAAAAGCAGCAATGAAAGCAGGAAACATGTTGAACCCCTGCTCTCTGTTGTCCTTTTCAGGACGCACATGGCCCCAGTCCTTCATGGGTTACACATAGTTGATTAGACAGATACAGGCGTAATTACAAACAGATGACAAAATTAAGAAGAGAGTCTATTCGAAGCCTTACAGGATCAGTACAAATCAAAAGCATACTTCAAGAATCTGGAGTGGGAAGAGATCCCATACCGAATAAGGAAGGCTTTATGAAAAAAAAAATAAAAAACACAAAATGAGGGAGGGAGGGAGAGAGAAAGTGAGAGAAGAGATCTTGAAGTCTTCATAGAAGAGACCATGAAGGAAGTGCAATTTGGAAGAGAAGAGTATAACAGGACAGGAGTGTGAAGAGGGCAAAGGCGCAGAGACAAAACAGTATGTCCTCACTGCAGGGACTTTGCACTTGCTGTTCCCTTGACTGAGATGCTTCCCCCTAGATACGCAAATAGCTCATCCCTCACTTTCTCCAGGTCTTTACTCAACACCACCCTCTCAGTGGCTACCTTATCCAAAATGTCAATCCTTGCCACCCCCTAAAATTTCATATTACCTCTTCCTGCTTTAGATTTTCTCTTCAGTATTTGTCACTACCTAATCTACTTTATACTTTAATTATTTATCTTAGTTATTTTTTCTTTCTTCCACTAGAATGTAAACTCCCTAAAGCAGGAAATTTTGTTTGTTGTTTATTATTGGATTCCCAAAACCTAGAACGGTGCCTGGCACAGAGTAATACCCAATAAATATTTGTTGAAGAAATAAATAAATCATATAGAGGACAAAGGGATTGAAGAAGAGCTATTATTAAAGTATCGGTTGACAGAAATAGAAATTTTACATGGGAGAACCAGGTTCACGAATTTGGGCAGACATTATGGAGACAATTTGGAGAGAAGCTAGAATGTCCTGCCAAGGACTCATAAATAAAAGGCTCCTAGGAGAGTCTGAGGGGGTCACTTGGTCTACCTCTCTCATTTCTAGGCAATTCCACACCTAAGCCATCTCAGACAAAACAAGATATTCAGCTTTCTATCTACAGAGTTTATTGCATGTTTCTTGTTTTGTTTTGAGACAGGGTCTTGCTCTGTTGCCCAGGTTGGAGTGCAGTGGTGGCATGACCTCAGCTCACAGCAACCTCTGCCTTCTGTGCTCAAGCCATCCTCCCAGCTCAGCCTCCCAAGTAGCTGGGACCACAGACGTGCACCACCATGCCCGACTGAGTTTTTGTAGTTTTTGTAGAGTCGAGGTCTTGCCATGTCACCCAGGCTGATCTTCAATTCCTGACCTCAAGTGATCTGCCCACCTTGGCCTCCCAAAGTGCTGGGATTACAAGCATGAGCCACCGTGCCCAGCTCATTGCATGTTTCTTAGAAGTTGAGGCAAACTTCACAAAGCTCAAATTTCTAGCATCGCCACTCCATTTTCAACCTCAGAAAGGGAAATTTACATCTTTGTGGAGCTAAGCCGCTGAATTCCTTCTCAGTGTTTCAGGTGATTGGGCCAGGATATAACTTTCATTCACTCTATTGGAAAAGCTATAAAGGACAAGGGTGGTTTAGTGTGAACATGCCCTGAACTCAGGGAGAAGCAGCTCCCTGAAACCTACAAGAGGCCACTGGCGCATTGGCATTCACCACTATGGTTGTGCTCACAAGAAGAGGAAATTCTAAGCA
This sequence comes from Symphalangus syndactylus, assembly GCF_028878055.3. Lineage (NCBI taxonomy): Eukaryota > Metazoa > Chordata > Mammalia > Primates > Hylobatidae > Symphalangus > Symphalangus syndactylus. The sequence goes on along the minus strand of NC_072439.2, from coordinate 47,715,238 downwards.
GTTGGAGCCTTGGATGACAAGTATTTACTACCTGTTTGTGTGCCCTAGGCAGGGTCCTAAACTCCACCTGCATTCATTTCTGGTATCTCTCATCTGTCTATATAGATGGGAAGGAGAGGTATAAGAAGACATGAAACACAATATATTTCAAATATTCTATATGAAAAGGAATCAGACTTCTAGCCAGCTGTCACTCCATACCGAAAGCCACTGGTGTATAGAGCATTCACAGGTGCAGGTATCCATTGGCAATGTAAGCACCAACTCCTACCAGCAGGAAGCATGCAATTTAAAAAAGAAAATGTGTAAAAGGAAATGACATGAAAAAGAAGTGGTGGATGGCGCGGAAACAGGGAGACATCAAGTCAATCACAAACTGCACAAAGTAGGCATTCAATATTCACTTCCTTAATTACATTATCTGGTGAAAGCTGAATTTGCCTTTAAGGAACATTTACTCCTACTTAGTTTAAGTGTGTCTTCCTAGAACCAACAATAAGCTGTTGCACCAACTAGCAAAAACAAGCTTCTGACTGCATGTTCTGATTGATGAGATGAAAAACAACATTCCTAATTAGCATTTCAAATTTATGAGTAAAATAGTCAACAGACTGCAATAAAAACAAAATAATTTAAACACACACAAGCAAATTACCCTCTTTTCTTGATTCTTTTAAATAAGGCAGGAAGATAACTTTTTGTTTTTAAATTATTTTTATTGCATTTTCCCATTACATATAATACTTGCTTTTCCAATACGAATATCACACAGTTCATATTTAGTTTACAACAGGAAAGGCATAGATAATATTTACCAATTTTTTTTAACTGAAAACAGCAATGGAGGTTAAATGGATAGTGTAACTCTCACTGAACTTCTGTTTTATTTTGAGCCTAGCAATGGGTGTGTGCTTTAGGTTTCCTTATATAGTTTTGTGGATTAAGGGCCTAATTTTCTGCTGTCCTATAGCTTACATTTTTCAAATTATGCTGCTAATAATGTGATTATATATAAAAAATTACAGTGCAGTTTCAGTGCATTTTGAAGAAGTAACTTGTGTCTTTGGAATTTAAAGTACTGATTCAAAACAAAGGAAAGATTTAATTCTTATTTTACTTTCCTCTTTAGATGTCTTTATTAACCAGTTTGCCACTTATATTTTGCCTATATAGGCAAAAGATACAGATTTTGCTGATATTTTAATGCTCCTGAAAATTACTTATTTTCTTAGAACCCATGATTTCAAACATAGTAGTGTTAAGATTTTTCTGGAAAAGGAAGGGGAAAAGCTGAATACCTATCAAATACCTCTTCTGTATCTTCTTCTTTGTGTGCTGAGTGTTTTATAACACAGCTCATTTCTATGTAAGTATATTATCCTTATTTTACCTCTGATGAAACTGAAACTTAGTAACTGGTCCCGGGTCACACTGCTAGAAATAGCTGAGCCGGAATTGAATGCAGGTCTGTTGAATTACAAGGCCTGGGCTCTTGTCCACGTAGGGACAGAAGACAGAATTATGCAACAACTGGGAGGAACCTCAGAGATGGCCTAATGCATCATGACAAACCCTCTGCCCCTCTCCTGCCTGATTACAACTCTGCCAAATACACACATTTCACAGATAAAAACACTGCTAATCAGGTCATTCAAATGTCTCACCAACTCACAAGTTAGGCAAATGGTGAACATACTCATACAAAGTGACATTCAACAGTTTTAAAGATGAAAAATTATCGACTTTTAGTTTCTCCTCCACCCCCCTGCTTAAAGTCAACTTTATTGGGATTATAATTTGTATTCAGAAAACTCCATTTATTTAAGGTACACAAATTAAGAAGTTTTGAGAGATGTGTACACTCTTGAAACCACTCCAATGGTCAAAAAACAGAAGATTTCTACCATCCCCAAAAGATACCCTCCATTCCCTTGTACTCTATTATTCCCTCTACCCAAACCCCAAGGGAAAAACTGATCTGCATTGGTTGCTATTGATTAGCTTGCATGTTCTACAATTTTATATAACTAAATTAATATTCAGATAGATTCCTTTGTGTCTGAATTCTTTCCCTTAGCATGATGATTTTGAGATTCCTTCATGATGTTTTGTGTGTTAGTAGCTCATTCCTTTGTATTGCTGGGTAGTACCCCCTTGGATGGCTGCACTACATTTTGTCTCTCCATTACCTGCTGAAAGACATTTGGGTTATTTCCAGTTCTTATAGCTACAGCAAATATAATTACTGTGAATATATGTATACAAACTTTTATGCTGTTATATGTTTTCATTTTCCTTGGGTAAATACCTCAGAGTGGGATGGTTAGGGTGTATGTAAACTGTATGTTCAACTTTTAAAAAATCGACATCTTCCAAAGTGGTTATACTCTTTTACGTTCCCACCAGCAATGTTGCATTCCAATGCCTTGACATGCTTGCCAGCATTTAGTCAAAGTTTTCAGTCTTTTTAATTTTAACCATTCTGGTAGACATATAGTGGTTTTCATTTACATTTCCCTGATGACCAGTGATGTTGAGCATCTTTTCTTGTGTTTATTAAACATAAGAATATCTTCCTTTGAAAGTGTCTATTCCACGATTTTACCATTTTCATAGAATTTTGCTTATTATAGAGTTGTAGTGTTCTCTGTCTATTCTGTATACAAACTTTTTTGTAAGCTATCTACTCTGATGGTTTTATAGTTATGTGTATAAATTCTTGAATACTCGTCCACTCAAGAGGTAGAGCTTAATTCAGCTTCTGTTTTATACGGGCTGGATTTAAGGACTCACTTCTAACAAATAGAACATCACAGAGTTATGGGATGTTGCTCCAGAGAGTAGATCATAAAATGACCGCAGCTGCTATCTTTAGTGCACTCGCTCACTTCTCTCTCTTCAGCTACTCACTCAAGGAGAAGGGAGCTGCCATGTCCTGAGGACAGACAAGAGGCCTTATGGAGAGGCTCATGTGTCCAGAAACTGAGGTAATCTTCTGCATCTTCTACCACTAGCCACATAAGAGGGCCTGAAAGAGGATCTTTCCCAAATTCAGTCTTTAGATGACTTTGTCCCAGCCAACAGCTTAATTGCCATTTCCCAGATTTTGGCCCACAGAAATTGTGAGATAATAATTGTTTGTTGTTTCAAGTTTCTAAGTTTTGTGGGTAATTTTTTATAGAGCAATAGATAACTAACACATAACATTGCAACAATTTTCTCCAATTCCATGGCTTGCCTTTTTATTTTTCTAAAGGTGTCTTTTGAAGAGCAAAAGATTTTAATTTTGATAAAGTCCACTTTATCATTTTTTCTTTAATGGTTCATTATTTGGGCATTTAAGAACTCTTTGCCTTCTTTAAGAACATAGAGATTTTCTCCTATGTTTTCTTCTAGAATTTTTATCATTTTGGTTCTTAAGTTTACATTTACCATCCATTTTTCCTGGTACATAGGAAATCTTTTTGCAGGACTTTTCCTTAGTTCAGCTAAAGACGAGCTTCTTTGTCCCACAGCCATGAAAATTCAGGCTCACAGACAATTTGAATGATGAGTAGGACAGGGTTTTATTAGGTGAAAAGGAAGAAAAGGCGGAAACAGGGACTCTCGCAAGGCCAGAGTCCCTGCTAGAGTGCTTGCCATGCGCAGCTTGAATCCCAGGTTCCGCACAGGAAGAGGAGGGGCCGGGCTCTTCCCCACTGCAAATGGCACAAACTTCCCAAGGTTCCATCCCCATGTGCATTCCTCCCAATGTGCAGGCTTGTTGGAGATTATCCAACAAGACCCCCTCTCACCTGGCACACTCATTATCTCTTGAATGAATGACAACATTCATTTTGTATCTGAGGTAAGAATCAAGATACATTGTTTCCTTACAAACATCCAGTTGCTCCACCATCACTTGTTGAAAACACTTTCTTTTCCCCATCAAATTTCCATCTTTGTAAAAAACCAACTGATCATAAATATAAGAGTCTATTTCTGGGTTTTTCTGTTCCATGCACCTATATATCTACCCTTCCACCACTACCATACAGTCTTGATTATTTAACACTATATGAAGTCTTCAAATTGGATAACATAAGACCATCAACTTTGTTCTTCTTTTTAAATTTATTCAATAATTTGCATTTTCATATACATTTTATAATTAGCTTCTGAATTTCTAAAAACTAGCATGCTGACACTTTGATTAGGAATATATTGAATCTATAGATCAATTTAGGAAGAATTGAACTCTTAAGAAAATTGAATGTTTACTGTGTATTTTTTAAAAAGTTATTGACTCAAGGGGACATTACTATTATGGAAGATCATACTTTAAGGGAAATTCTGTTGTGCAATTGTGTACCTTTTTCTGAAGTTACTTGTGCATACACCTCAGTTTCCTAGTCTATAAAGTGGGAAAATGGGATACTTACCTCTGAGGATCACAACTGAAATATTAGAGATGGTATAAATATGGGATAGAGTCAAGTAAAAGAATTAAAGGGCCAGGCGAGGTGGCTCACACCTGTAATCCCAGCACACTGGGAGGCCAAGGCAGGCAGATCACGAGGTCAGGAGATCGAGACCATCCTGGCTAACACGGTGAAACCCCATTTCTACTAAAAATACAAAAAATTATCCAGGCATGGTGGCAGGCGCCTGTAGTCCCAGCTGCTCGGGAGGCTGAGGCAGGAGAAGGGCATGAACCCAGGAGGCAGATCTTGCAGTGAGCTGAGATCTAGCCACTGAGCCACTGCACTCCAGCCTGGGTGACAGAGCGAGACTCCATCTCAAAAAAAAAAAAAAGAATTAAAGACATGTAGTTTTATTTGGCTCTAAGAACTTTGGGATTTAAATATTTTTTAGAATAATTTTGAAAAAGAATTATTTAAGAATGCATCTTAACTAGTAAATTTATTTTGTTTTCAGTTCATTTTCTGGTGACCTACAAAAACAAGCAGCCGATATTTTATCCAAACCTGATAAGGAGCTGGCTTTGTTTTGTTCATTTGTTCAACATTCATTTACTATGTACCGGCATGGATGAGGCACTGGGTACAGGGTATGCATGTGTGTATTATTGGTGTGCAAAAGTACACCCAAAATTGTGTGTATCTTTATTTGTATTTGTACATTTTGATGAAAACTCCTGTAATTGTTCTTCTCCTTCTCCCCCAATCTTTTGAGCTAAGATTGAAATTATGTATCACTGATTATTTCAGCCTGTTCTCAAAATTCTTTCTTTCAGCTTATTTTGTCCCTGATATTGTTGCAAAAACGTGATTTCTCTGGCCTTTGCTCTGAGGATTGAAGGAGGGGAAGAAAGAGACTGAAGTTAGAGGTAATGCTCGTATGATGATCTTTTCCTGTTTCAGATCCTAGGCCATAAGCATCCCAGCTTACAGGAAAAAAAAACAACAGCCAACAAATATTTACTAAGTGCCTGGATTTAGTATACTGGAGGCTGTTTATGTCAATATCATCACAACTTGAACTACACTGTTTACCTGTGATGGTGGAAGAATGCTGAAAAGATGTAGGCAGAGCTGTGAGGAGGCTCCAGCAACCATCCAGGTGAAAAGCAATGGAAGTCAGGACCAGTGGTGACAGGAGAAATGGAGAGAAGTGGATGGATATAGGAAATATCACAGCTGCTGATGGATTGGATACAGGATTTGAGAGAGAATGATGCCCACGTTGCCACAACTGCAGGATGCCGTTATGTTCACTGAGATTTGGGAATAGTGAGTGTCAGTCAGGGTTAGTAGAGGGAACATGATGAATTTGTTTTGTTCATGTTGAATTTAAGAAGTTTTTGAGATGACCAAGTGGATACATGAGGACATGCTTGACCTGGTATTCAAAGGAGATACACATTTCCAAGTCATGGCCATGTGGACAGGAATTCAATCCTGATCATAGAGTTTGCCTGAGTAAGACGTATAGAGCAAGAAGAGGACAGGGCCTAAGAATGAATTTTTGGGAATTCTGCAATTTAATGGTCATATAGAGTAGCATGAGTCTGAAAGGTAATTAAGGAAGAACAGAGAGAAAATTTAGTTGAAAGACCAGTAGAGGGTGAAAGCCAGAAGAAAATAGTGTTTCAAAAAGGTGTAGATGATGGGAGTGGGGCTATAGTGTTCAATGCTGCTGAAAATTCAAGTAAAATGAAAACTGGATGAACACACAGTTTCAGAGCAGGATATAGTTTCCAGCTAAGGAGAGTCTTATTTGTGAAAGAGAGAGAGAAAGAAAGAAAAAGAGGAAGATGGAAGGAAGGAAGGAAAGAAGGAAGGAAGGAAGGAAGGAAGGAAGGAAGGAAGGAAGGAAAGGGGAGGGGAGGGGAAGGGAAGGGAGGGGAGGGGAGGGGAAGGGAAGGGAGGGGAGGGGAGGGGAAGGGAAGGGAAGGGAGGGGAGGGGAGGGGAGGGGAAGGGAGGAAGGCTAACTTCTTAGGACAAATAAATCAAAACAACCCCGAAGTGTGATTTTTGGCACTTTCTACCTATGGATTGGAGATTTCAAATTTCAGATTCCTCTTTTCATCTACCTATGGATTGGAGATTTCAAATTTCAGATCCCTCTTTTCATTATCTTCTTTAGCTAGTAAGAAGAAAATAATTTTCTTTACCTTTTGACAGACTAGAATATGTCAACGTTCTCCCTTGAGAAAAATTCTAAATGTGGAATTATCTAGCTTTAAAAAAAACAAAACAAAACAAAAATCTTCAGCTACCTTTGGCAGTGTATTCCAGAAGGAACTGTCAGGATCAGCAAGCATCTTGAGTCCTGTAAGATCGGTTCATGACGTCGCTACAGCCTGGAGTCCTCAGCAATCAGAAACCCAATAGATGCAGTTTACTAACACAATTTAGACAATCTAGGATTGGCAATGGTGAGGAATTCCTTTATATTCACTGGTAAAGCAGCTTTGAGATACAGAGAGAAGCATATCCAAGCAAACTAAAGTTGGAGGCTATTATGACAATATGCAGTGTTTCTAAAGTTGCTTTTTGACACATGGACTTTTTTTTTCTTAGCAAATAGAATTTCAGACCCAAAGTCAAGAAATCTGAACTTAATTTTGTGAAATAAACCAACTTTATGATGTAAACAAGCCATTTAGGCCTTCCGAGCTTCAGTTTTCCCCTCTTTAAATTTAAAACGTTTCTACCCACCTCTCATTTGTTGTCACTGTGATCAAAGATCATGCCCATAAATGTGCTTTAAAAGCACCAAATGAATCTGGGTGTGGTGGCTTATGCCTGTAATCCCAGCACTTTGGGAGGCTGAGGCAGGTGGATCACTTGAGGCCAGGAGTTCGAGACTAGCCTGGCCAACATGGAGAAACCCCCATCTCTACTAAAATTACAAAAATTAGCCAGGTGTGGTGGCAGGAATCTGTAATCCCAGCTACTCAGGAAGCTGAGGCAGGAGAATCGCTTGAATCCGGGAGGCGGAGGTTGCAGTTAGCTGAGATTGCACCACTGCACTCCAGCCTGGGTGACAGAGCAAGACTCCATCTCAAAAACAAAACAAAATGAAACAAAACAAAAATGCCACCAAATGATATAAAAATGCCATATTTTTATTAACCTTTTAAACATGTTGAGTATGGCTTAAATTTCCAAAGATGATTAAGAACCAACAAAACAGCCCTCTGTTTTCAGCAGAGATTTTAAGACTTTAAAAAATTTACACATTATAATTTATATCCTATAATTTCCATGGTATTTTTAAAAGTTCTACCCTGATGCCCTCTCAAAAACAAACAAGTAAACCCACAGTAAATGTCTAACTTTGGCTTTGCCGTAACACTTAAAAAAATAAATAAATCTCACCTTATTTAGGTGGTAAAAGTCACTTCACACATCAGCTTCAATTCTCACCTTCCCATGAGATCTTCCCTGACTTTAGCCATAGAGACTGTCCTGTGTGTGGTTTTTAGCCACAGGGCCCAGCATGCACTGTGATTTTTTACTCTGTTCTCTAACTGGGCATGTGCATGTTCTGCTTCACCAGGTTCAATGACGATCAGGAGAGATGGCGTTGAACAATTGCAGGTACCAACCATAGTTCTTTCTTAGTTCCTCACAGATCTTAGTCCATGCCATACATATATGTTTGTTAAATTCTTAAATTTAAATAGCATAGAGCAGTGTGTGGAGTAGAGAACAGACAGTTCAAAAGCCTCCAGCTTGGCTCTGTCATTCACTAGCTGTTGGCACTGACTAATTTACCCAATGTCCCTAAACCTTCTTTATCAATAAAAAAGGAAGCTGGGCTAAGTCCAGTTAATTCTATGGTAACCAAAATTACATTGATAGATTCCATCCGGCAGTTAACCTTTAAACTCTCTTCCTACAAAGCTGACAACACCTTAGGTCTCTTTTCAGTCTAATCTCTGGTTGCTCTTACTATTAATACTATTACCATTATTAACATAGTATTCCTTGAGCATCTACTAGGTGTTATGCCCCTGTGCCAAAGACTTTCCTTGTATTATCTCATTTAATATTCACCTCACGGAGATACTGTACCAATTGGGGCTTATAGTGTAAGCTATAGAAACCAATTTGGGCTGATTTAAGGAGGATATCAGGCAGCTTATAGGATTATGGAAGGGCTGGAGAACCCTTTTGAGGCTCTGCAGGCTGGAGCACCGCCTAAAAATCACACAATTGAACCATTTTGGTGAGGTGACCACTGCTACTCTGGGAATTGGCTAGTGCAGCCTATAGTGCTAACCACTGGGACTACCATCCCTGCCACCACTGCTGCTCCTGAACTTGATTCTTCTACCACCATCCACTGTGAGAAGTCACTTGTTAACTGCAGCTCTGGGGCAGGTGCCCACACCATAATTACAAGGGAGGCTGGGAGAGCAAGTAGCTGACATTATATAGCGAACGCATTCCTGAGTCACAGGAGGGAGACTCCACACACTGGACAACCAAAAAGAATGACAAATGTCCACTGTAAATATCCTCACTATTAGTATCTCTATTTATCAAACCGAATATTGAGGTTTAGTAAGGTTAAATAACTTGTCCAAGGCCATAGAGATGGCTAGTGGCCAAAGCAGGCTGTCTGGCCCCATACACTACAGTCTCTCCAACAATGCTCTGCCCGCTCAGGCTCAGTAACTTCCAGTGAATGGGAGGCTCCAAAGAGGTTAGCTTGGATTGTAGATTTAATTTACCTTTATCATTATGGTTGTCATAATCAACATTATCACTATATTTAAAGACAATCTGCAAAGTTGTGACTCAATGACGAATCTACTCACAAACCCCTAAGTCACTTAAATGTACCCATAGACATGAAGATGAATTTCTATTTTTTAAAAAACTAGTTCTCATAGGCAGAAATGAGAATAGAAAAACACCTCTGGTCAGAGTTGTGATAACTCACAACTAAGGAGCCAAAGTTCAGCCACAAGCTAGTGCTGGAAACTGTGGTCCCATCTCCTAAGACAGCTACCATTTTACAATGAAACAACAGCCCTCCAAATCTCAGTGTGTTCTCCCTGCAGTTGTTTGCATTGCAATTATGAAAGAGGAAAACTGCAGGTCCTCTGATAATAGCTCAGTGGAGAGAACACTGCACACTTAAGAGTAGAATCAACATCAAGAAAGTGAGGAAAGCAGTCCTCTTCCCCCTCCCCACCCACCTTCAGACTGCTTTTTCCTAGAGCGTAGGAGAGTTGCTAGACAGCCAATTCCTGATTATATGTGGTAAGGAGGAAGGAGAAGGAAGGACAACATGGACAGCCCCCAAACCACATTTTATGGCTGCAAGCATTGTCTCCTTTGCCACAGACCTTTTGCCAGAACTGAACATTAGAAACCAAATCTCTAACTGAGGGTTGTTGTCCTGCCTTCCCCCAGCCCTGGCTGTCAGTCCTCTTTGGTAGAGGAGGTTATAAGCAAGGAAAGGGCCCAAAAGCCCAAGTATAAGGAGATGGCAGGGAGAATTCAATAGCAGGAATAATCCACAGAAACCAGAAAGGCAGCTACTCATTTCTGAGGCAATCAAGAATTAGCTACATTCTTGCTCTCTAAGCAACAACTGTCATGTGATCTTGTTTAAATACTGAGGTTTGATCAATTTCTAAAGATTATTTTGATTTCCCAAAACCCATATGTATAATCTGCTCCATCTCAATGAAGAAAGTAGGTTAAAAATGTGTACTCACTCACCCTTAGTCATCTGATTCTAATTTAGAACACACTTTTCCTGGCTTTCTACTACAACCAAAACTATTCATTTCACTGATCATAACAATTCTCCTAAAACAGGCAATAAAAGGAGCAGAACTTCCTCCTGTGGCCAGGAACTTTCCCAAAGCTTAGGCCTTCCAGCAATTACGTGCCTTTTCACTGCAGTACCTTAACCTATTGCTAATAAAGCCTCTTTGGCCAGTCAGAGTTGCCATCTTTAGAAACAGAGGGCAAAAACAACAAAAAAAGGAGAGACTCTCAGAACAGTCATTTATTCAAACTGCCCCATCCAAGAAGCCTCTATTCTTGCTAAGGAGGAACCTACTTAGGAGACTACATAAAAGCACACATCAAGAGAATTTTGAGAGGAAATTTTATATCCTGAATAATTAAGAATGGTGTTTCTAAAACAAACAATGGTTTTAGTAATAGACCCTTCAATGGCTAAGTGCACCAACATTATTATTTTTTATTTTTGAGACAGAGTCTCACTCTGTTGCACAGGCTAGAGTGCAGTGGCACGATCTCGGCTCACTGCCAGCTCCGACTCCCAAGTTCATGCCATTCTCCTCCCTCAGCCTCTTGAGTAGCTGGGACTATAGGCGCCCGCCACCATGCCCGGCTAATTTTTTTGTATTTTTAGTAGAGACGGGGCTTCATCTTGTTAGCCAGGATGGTCTCGATCTCCTGACGTTGTGATCCACCTGCCTTGGCCTCCCAAAGTGCTGGGATTACAGGCATGAGCCACTGCACTCGGCCAACATTATTTTTAATAATTAGTGAACTACTTAAAAGAGGAGGATTATTTGTAAGGATTTTGAAATAATGGAATAACTTTTAGAAAATTCTACTTCTGTCATTTGTAGCCCTGATTGGCTTAATTTATTTTACACATCCAAGGCTGATGCACTATAATCAATACAATGAATAGCCCCAGCAGTCTGTCCACAAAAGGATTTTGAGGGCTGTTTGGTGTCCATTACTCTGAGAAGCAGATGAACTGAATTTGAGTGTCAAAGGTGTACTGTAATAGAGAAGTTGTATAAATTGCCCAAGATCACACAGCCAGCCCAAGAATCTAGTCGTCTGACTCTGCTCAGGGCACTTTCCTTCCATTGTTTGGACTTTCTGCTTTAAGGAACAGATTTATCAATTTGGTGAGAAAAAAAATGTGATGAGATTTTCAAGAAAGGTGCCAGGAACACACATTGCATAAAAGACAGTCTCTTCAATAAATGATACTGGGAAAACTGGATATCCATATGCAGAAGAATGAAACTAGACCTTTATCTCTCACCATATACAAAAATCAACCAAAACGGATTAAAGAATTAAATCTTAGACCTCAAACTATAAAACTACTACAAGAAAACATTGGGAAAAATCTCCAGGCCATTGGTCTGGACAAAGATTTCTTGAGTAATACACCACAACCACAGGCAACCAAAGCAAAAATGGACAAATTGGATCGCATAAAAAGCTTCTGCACAGCAAAGGAAATAATCCACAAAGTGAAGAGATAACCCACAGAATTGGAGAAAATATTTCCAAACTACCCATCTGACAAAAGATTAATAACCAGAATATATCAGGAGCTCAGACAACTCTGTAGGAAAAATTCTAATAATCCAATTAAAAAATGGACAAAAGATTTATATAGATATTTCTCAAAAGTAGACATACAAATGGCAAACAGACATAGGAAGAGGTGCTCAGCATCACTGATCATCAGAGAATCGCAAATCAAAACTACAATGAGATATCATCTCACCTTAGTTATAATGGGTTTTATGCAAAAGACAGGCAATAACAAATGCTGACAAGGAAGTGCAGAAAAAGGAATCCTCATACACTGTTGGTGGGAATGAAAATTGGTGCAACCACTATGGAGAACAGTTTGGAAGTTCTTCAAAAACTAAAAATTAAAAATAGAGCTACCATATGATCCGGCAATTTCATTGCTAGTTACATACCTAAAAGAAAGAAATCAGTATATCAAAAGGATATCTGCATTCTCATGTTTGTTGTGGCTGTGTTCACCATAGCCAAGATTTGGAGGCAATCTAATTGTCCATCAACAGATGAATAGATAAAGAAAATGTGATACTTATACACAATGGAGTACTATCTGGGCATAAAAAAGAATGAGATTAAGTCATTTGCAACATGGATGCAACTGTTAAGTGAAATAAGCCAGGCACAGAAAGACAAACATCACATGTTCTCACTTATTTGTGTGATCTAAAAATCAAAGCAGTTGAACCCATGGAGATAGAGAGTAGAATGATGGTTACCAGAGGCTGGGAAGGTGGGGATAGTTATGGGGTACAAAAATAGAATGAATTAATATGCCCTAGTGTTTGATAGCACAACAGGATGACTATAGTCAATAATAATTTAATTGTACATTTTAAAATAACTAAAAGACTATAATTAGATTGCTTGTAACACAAAGGATAAATGCTTGAGGTGACAGATACCTCATTTTCCATCATGTGATTATTACACATTGCATGCCTGTATCTAAACATTTCATGTATCCCATAAATATATACACCTACTATGTACCCACAAAAATTTAAAATCATACTTTTAAAAAGTCATAAGACATCAGCTAAAGACACCCACTCAAATGGAGAATGATTACACACAATCTTCACTGTTCTCCCCAAATTTGTTTTTAGAAAACCATTTCAGTGTCTATGGAAACATCTGCTTTTTTCCTCATATGAGATGCATGCTCCCCTGTTCTCTGCTTCTCCTAATTCTGCTAGGCCTTCAAAACGCAGCATGAACCCGGTACCACTCCTCAAAGAAGTCTTGCTTGATCACTTGATACCTCTTCTCACAAAAATAAACGCAACACAAGAAAGGTGACAAATGAGGGTTTTAAAGTTAAACAAATCTGGATCCAAAATCTGATCTTTACAGGCTTTTGTGTTACTTATCCATGAGGCAAGATCATATATACTCATATAATGTTTAGCTTTAAAACAAAACAAAACATTTATAGCATTTATAGACAAATTCAGAGGCTCACAAAGTGTTCTGAGCCCTCTGGCAGTCTAACAATGGATTATATTGGTCATAATTAGTCTCTTCAATATTTGGAGTAACCAGATAGAGCTTGAGGCAAGTCAGGTGGCCAAAGTCTGCCAGGCTCACCACCTCTGGCCACGAACAGTTCCTTGGTTCCCACAAGAGACAACATGATGAATTGTTTCTAGTACTTGCTGCTCTACCCAACATGATGAGTATAGGGAAGAGGGTCCTTTACTGCCAGGTCATCTACATCAGCTACCATCTATCATGGATGAGACACAAGCCCAAAGTTGCAAAGGGTAATCCAAGGTTCTGCCTTGGAAGTGTCATATGCCCTTGCTTTTTCATATTTCTTGTGCTCTTATGTTAGTATCTGCCATCTGATGTAACAGTTGCTTCTTCTGATTTGTTGAATTTGCTTTTTTAGGGAATGATGTTTTTTTGAAGATGTATCTATGGTTTTGGTTGGGTAGGACACTTGAGCTTTGATTCTGAGTATGTACAGTAGTTTGGTCTTTGTATGATTTATTTGGCTCTAGACAGCATCAGTAGTGTCTGTGACTTCCTCAGTGGCACAGGCTATGGTTGTCAGTGTTGTCTGTAGTGCAGTTTTGTTGGGATAAGGACTCCAGGTGAACTTGTCATTGAGTCCCAGTAGTGGTGGCAGCATGCTAAACATGCCTGTCCTTGGGCCTCTTGGTGGTGTACACAAGCACCAATGTTACTGGGTCCAAGTAGGCCAATTCTTGGGCCTCCTGGTGGCTGCTCAGGTGCTGGTAGTGGCAACAATGGCTGGGCAGGTAGATGAGTCTTTTGGCCCCTGGGCAGCGTGTATGATGTTAGTGATGGGTGTAGCAGTGGTAGGACAACCAATGGGTTCCCAAGGGGCACATGTTTGTGTTAGAATTGCTTTGACGGGCTAAGTGTGTCAGTACCAAGACCTCCAGGTGGTAGATGTAGATGGATGCTGGCTATAATGGTAGCAGTAGCCTAAGTGGACCCATCCTCAAGCTCCCAGGAGAAGTGCACAGATGCCAACAATGGTGGATGGAGGGAGCAATATCCAGATTCCTGGAAATTGTGTTTAGTCACTGAGGAACAGGGGGAGTGTCAGACCAGATAGACCCATCCTTGGGTCCCCTATTGGTGCACACAGGCACAGGCTGTGGTAGGCAAGACGGTCTTATTCCCAGGTTCCCCAGTGGAATGCTTGGGTGGCAGTAGCAACAGCTGCAGTGAGCAAGGAGACCCCACCTCAGGGCGCAGGCAAGTGCACTATGGCCTTGCTGCTGGGGAAACAGGGTTGCTACCAGTGGCAGCAGCCACAGGCAAGCAGCAGTAAGGCTCTGGGGTGTTCATGCTTCAGCCCCTAGTAATGGTAGCCTTGATGGTGGCAATGATAGCTGCAGGGAGAGCAGTCCTCAGTGTGCGTGCCAGTGTGCAGCATCCTTGCTGCTGGGGGTAATGGGGTGGCTGCCAGTTGTGTACACCTTTGCCCCCAGCAGCAGCAGTGTCAGCAGTTGTAGGCTGAGAGAGCTTTTCCTCAGAGCATGTGCAAGGGCACTGAAGCTCTATTGTTGGTGAGGACTGGGTTCCTGTCAGTGGCAATAGCCCCAGGCAGGTGGATTTTGGGCTCTGATAAGTGCATGTTTGTCCCAAGGAGAGCTTTCCCAATGCATTGCACTATGCATTTTCCAGGACACAATACATTATGTGTGTTAGAGTGCTGGGAACCCTACTGCTCCACTGAGTCCAACCAGTGTTACACTGCTGCAGACCTCCAGGTAGACAAAAGAGGATGTCAGTGTGGCTTCAAGGATGTGTGGATGCAGGGGCTGCTGGGCCCCAGGGCAGAATGCAGGCAAGTGGGGACTAGGTTCTCAAAGTGGCATTGTGCTGCAGCTGCTAGGACTCAGAAGATGGTCTGGAGCACAGTGTGAGTTCCCTCTCTGGAGCAATGTTATTACGTGATATCTATGCAGCTCTCTCTGCTAGTCCCAAGGTCAGCAATGGTTGAGGAGCTCTCCAATGGCTAGGGTTGCAGGAGTCCGTGGTGGAAATGTAGACCACTGGGGATCTCTCATTTATCCATTCCCCACACTGGTGAGCTGCCCTGGGATCCCAGCTGATCAAAGGCTGAGCTGGGCTACTTTGCTTCCTTCTCCATCCATGCCTTGGGTGTTTCCTGTAATTTCTCTGTTGAATTCCAGTGTTCTCTCTTATATGCTTTCTTGGAATTGTGATTATCTGCTTGCTATTTTGGTTCTTCCTTGTGGATGAGGTAAGTGCTGGATGCCTCTAGTCAGCCATCCTGAATTCCCTCTTCCCAAAATAATTTAATGAGAAATTACATAGGGTTTTTATTTTTCTTTTTTCTTTTCCTACTGAATCCAGGAATTTAAGGAAATTTCTATCAGAATAATGGCTGACCACAAGAAAATGGAACAGAGAACTCAATGACTACACATCACAAGGAATATAGTTCAGGAAAAAAAATGCAAGGAAAATTTTCTAAACAAATAGCAGCATCCATCCTTCACCAAGCAATAACAGCAATCCCTAAGGAGGAGGTGAATTTGATTTCCAGAGTTGCATGTTACAATAGTGAAAATGTCCAGTTCTCAATTTAAAATTGGAAAGCATATAAACAAACTGGAAAGTTTGGCCCATTCACTCAAAAATGAAAGAAGTTGACAGAAACTATCCCTAAGGAAGCCCAGACATTGGGTATACTAGACAAAGACTTCAAATTAACTCTCTTAAATGTAATCAAAAAGCTGAGTGAACCAGGAACAAAGAACTACAGAAAATCAGGAGAATGATGTATAAACAAGCAGGGGCTATGAATAAAGAGGTATAAATTACAAAAAGTAGCCAAATAGAATTTCTGATACTTAAAAAATACAATGGCTGAAGTGAAAACTTCACTAGATGGTTTCAACAGCAAATTGGAGCAGGCAGAAGAACAAGTGAACTTAAAGATAGGGCAATTGAAAGTGCCCAATCCAAGGAGCAGTAAGAAAAAATAATGAATAAAAGTAAACAAAGTATAAGGGGGGCTGTGGTGCACTATCAAGCAGACTAACATATATATTTTCAGAGTCTCAGAGGAGCAAAACAGAGCAAGATGAAGAGACACAAAGAAAGAGAGAAAAGGAGATAGCTTATTTGAAGAAATAATGGTAGAAAACTGCCCATATTTTATGGGAAATATAAATCTACACTTCTGAGATGCTCAAAAAATTCCAAGCATGCCGAACTCAAAAAGAACCACACTGAGATATAATCAAATTTTTGAAACAAAGAGGAAATATTGAAAGCAGCAAGAAAGAAGTGCCTTCTCAGGAACAAGGAATCCTCAACATGAAACAAATTTCTCAACAGAAACCATAGAAATCAGAGGCAAAGAAATGATATATTTAAAGTGCTGAGAGGAAAAAAAAAGAAAAAGGCAAGCCAAGAATTCTATATCTGACAAAAAATATCCTTCAAAACTGAAGGTGAAATTAAGACATTTCTAGCTTAAAAAAAAAATTCAGAGTTTGTCAACAGTAGGCCTTTCCTATAAGAAATGCTTAAAGGAGGTGGCTGGCAAGATGGCCAAATAGGAACAGCTCCGGTCTGCAGCTCCCAGGGAGATCAACGAACAAGGCGGGTGATTTCTGCATTTCCAATTGAGGTACCTGGCTCACCTCACTGGGATGGGTTAGGCAGTGGGTGCGGCCCTTGGAGGGTGAGACAAAGCAATGTGGGGCGTTGCCTAACCTGGGAAGCACAAGGGGTCAGGCAACTCCCTCTCCTAGCCAAGGGAAGCTATAAGGGACTATTGTGTGAGAAACAGTGTGTGAGTACCCAGGTACTACACTTTTCCCACAGTCTTCACAACCCTCAGACCAGGAGATTCCCTCAGGTGCCTACACCACCAGGACCCTGGGTTTTAAGCACAAAACTGGGCAGCCATCTGGGCAGACACCAAACTAGCTGCAGGAGTTTTTTTTTTTCATACCCCGGTGGCACCTGGAACACCAGCAAGACAGAAGTGTTCACTCCCCAGGAAAGGGGGCTGAAGGCAGGCAGCCAAGTAGTCTAGCTCAGCGGAACCTACCGCCACAGACCCAGCAAGCTAAGATCCACTGGCTTGAAATTCTAGCACAGCAGTTTGAAGTCGACCTGAGATGCTCCAGCTTGGTGGGGGAAGGGGCGTCCACCATTACTGAGGTTTCAGTAGGTGGTTTTCCCTTCACAGTGTAAACACAGCCACTGGGAAGTTTGAACTGGGTGGAGCCCACCACAGCTCAGCAAAAAACATTGTAGCCAGACTGCCTCTCTAGAGTCCTCCTCTCTGGGCAGGGCATCTCTGAAAGAAAGGCAGCAGACCCAGTCAAGGGCTTATAGAAAAAACTCTCATTTCCCTGGGACAGAGCACCTAGGGGAAAGGGTGGCTGTGGACTCAGCTTCAGCAGACTTAAATGTCCCTGCCTGCTGGCTCTGAAGGGAGCAGTGAATTTCCCAGAACAGCACTCAAGCTCTGCTAAGAGACAGACTACCTCCTCAAGTGGGTCCCTGACCCCCGTGCCTCCTGACAGGGAGACACTTACCAGCAGGGGTACACAGACACCTCACACAGGAGAGCTCTGGCTGGCATCTGGCAGGTGCCCCTCTGAGACAAAGCTTCCAGAAGAAGGAATAGGCAGCAATCTTTGCTGTTCTGTAGCCTCTGCTGGTGATACCCATGCAAACAGTGTCTGGAGTGGACTCCAGCAAATACCAGCAGACCTGCAGCAGAGGGGCTTGACTTTTAAAAGGAAAACTAACAAACAGAAAAGAATAGCATCAACATCAACAAAAAGGATGTCCACACAAAAACCCCATCCAAAGGTCACCAACATCAAAGACCAAAGGTAGATAAATCCACAAAGGTGAGGAAAAACCAGTGCAAAAATGCTGAAAATTCCAAAAACCACAACGTTTCTTCTCCTTCAAAGGATCACAGCTCCGCGTCATCAAGGGAACAAAACTGGACAGAGAATGAGTTTTATAAATTGACAGAAGTAAGCTTCAGAAGGTGAGTAATAACAAACTCCTCCGAGTTAAAGGAGCATGTTCTAACCCAATGCAAGGACTAAGAACCTTGAAAAAAGTTAGAGGAATTGCTAACTAGAATAATCAGTTTAGAGAAGAACATAAATAACCTGATGGAGCTGAAAAATACAGCATGAGAACTTCATGAAGCATACACAAGTATCAATAGCCAAATTGATCAAGTGGAAGAAAGGATATCAAAGATTGAAGATCAACTTAATGAAATAAAGTATTAAGACAAGATTGGAGAAAAAAGAATGAAAAGGAACAAACAAAGCCTGCAAGAAATATGGGACTATGTGAAAAGACCAAACACACGTTTGATTGGAGTACCTGAAAGTGATGAGGAGAATGGAACCAAGTTGGAAAACACTCTTCAGGATATTACCCAGGGAAAATGCCCCAACCTAGCAAGACAGGCCAACATTCAAATTCAAATAGAACACCACTAAAATACTCCCTGAGAAGAGCAACAGCAAGACAGGTAATTGTCAGATTCACCAAGGTTGAAATGAAGGAAAAAATGTTAAGGGCAGCCAGAGACAAAGGCTGGGTACCCACAAAGGGAAGCCCATCAGACTAACAGCAGATCTCTCGGCAGAAACCCTACAAGCCAGAAGACAGTGGGAGCCAATATTCAACATTCTTAAAGAAAACAATTTTCAACCCAGAATTTCATATCCAGCCAAACTAAGCTTCATAAGAGGAGAAATAAAATCCTTTACAGACAAGCAAATGATGAGAGATTTTGTCACCACCAGGCCTGCCATACAAGAGCTTCTGAAGGAAGCACTAAATATGGAAAGGAACAATCGGTACCAGCCACTGAAAAAACAAACCAAATTGTAAAGACCATTGACACTATGAAGAAACTGCATCAACTAACAGACAAAATAACCAGGTAGCATCATAATGACAGGATCAAATCACACATAACCACACTAACCTTAAATGTAAATGGGCTAAATGCCCCAATTAAAAGACAGAGACTGGCAAATTGGAAAAAGAGTCAAGACCCATTGGTGTGCTGTATTCAGGAGACCCATCTCACATGCAAAGATACACACAGACTCAAAATAAAAATATGAAGGAAATTTACCAAGCAAATGGACAGCAAAATAATAAAAAAAAGTAGGGGTTGCAATCCTAGTCTCTCATAAAACAGATTTTAAACCAACAAAGACCAAAAAAGACAAAGAAGGGCATTACATAATGGTAAGGAGATCAATGCAACAAGAAGAGCTAACTATCCTAAATATATATGCACCCAATACAGGAGTACCAAGATGCATAAAACAAGTTCTTAGACACCTACAAGGAGACTTGGACTCCCACACAATAATCATGGGAGACTTTAACACCCCACTGTCAATATTAGATAGATCAACAAGACAGAAAATTAACAAGGATATTCAGAACTTGCACTCAACTCTGGACCAAGCTGACCTAATAGACATCTACAGAACTCTCCACCCCATATCAACAGAATATACATTCTTCTCAGCACCACATCACACTTATTCTAAAATTGACCACATAATTGGAAGTAAATCACTCCTCAGCAAATGCAAAAGAATGGAAATCATAACAAACAGTCTCTCAGATCACAGTGCAATCAAATGAGAATTCAGGATTAAGAAACTCACTTAAAACTGCACAACGTCATGGAAACTGAACAATCTGCTCCTGAATGACTACTGGGTAATCAATAAAATTAAGGCAGAAATAAATAAGTTCTATGAAACCAATGAGAATAAAGACACAACATACCAAAATCTCTGGGACATTGCTAAAGCAGTGTTCAGAGGAAAATTTATAGCATTAAATGCCCACAGGAGAAAGCAGGAAAGATCTAAAATCAATACCCTAACATCACAATTAAGAGAACAAGAGAAGCAAGAGCAAACAAATTCAAAAGATACTAGAAGACAAGAAATAACTGAGATCAGAGCAGAAATGAAAGAGATAGAGACAGGAAAAACCCTTCAAAAAAAAAAACAATGAATCTGGCTGGGCACAGTGGCTCATACCTGTAATCCCAGCACGTTGGGAGGCTGAGGGATTTCTGAACCAGAAATACCATTTGATCCAGCAATCCCATTATGGGATATATACCCAAAGGAACATAAATCATTCTACTATAAAGACACATGCACCAGTATGTTTATTGCAGCACTATTTACAATAGCAAAGACTTGGAGCCAAGTCAAATGCCCATCAATGATAGACTGGATAAAGAAAATGTGGCACATATACACCATGGAATACTATGGAGCCATAAAAAAGGATGAGTTCATGTCCTTTGCAGGGACGTGGATGAAGCTGGAAACCATCATCCTCAGCAAACTAATGCAGGAACAGAAAACCAAACACCGCATATTCTCACTCATAAGTGGGAGTTGAACAATGAGAACACATGAACACAGAGAGGGGAATATCACACACTAGGGCCTGTCAGAGGATGGAGAACTAGGGAAGAGATAGCATTAAGAGAAATGCCTAATGTAGATGACAGGTTGATGAGTGCAGCAAACCACCATGGCACATGGATACCTATGGAACAAACCTGCATGTTCTGCACATGTATCCTAGAACTTAATGTGTAGTTTAAAAAAAATAAAATAAAAAAAGAAATGCTTAAGGGAGTCCTTCAGGCTGAAATGACACTACATAGTAACTTGAGCTGTAGGGAGAAACAAATATCAATGGTAAATATAATTGTATAGGCATATATAGAAGTTAGTATTTTATATTGTTTGTTTACAACTATATCTTTGCTTCCCATGTGATTTAAAACAAAAATGAATAAAAATAATTATAAATCTATATGAATTGTTACCCATGTATAAAGATGTAATTTGTGACAATAACAACCTGAGAGGGGGACAGAACTGGATATGATAAAAGCAGAGTTAATGTATACTATTCAAGCTCAGTTGGTACCAATTCAAACTAGATGGATGTTAACTATAATGACCATAGTAACCACTAATAATATAACTCAATGAAAGTATATAAAAAGGAAGTAAATAGAGAATGAAAATGGCACACTAAGAAAAATTTCAAATAAAAAAGAAGGCAGTAATAGAGAAATTGAGGAATAAGAAAGATTTAAAAAATAGCAAAATGGCAGAAGTAAGTTCCCATTTGTCAGTAATCACTTTGAATGTCAATGTATTAAACTCACCAATTAAAAGACAGATTGGCAAAATGGATTTTTAAATGATCCAATTATATACTGTTTACAAGAGATTCAGTTTAGACCTAAAGACACAAGTAGGTTGAAAGTGAAATAATGAAAAAGATATTCCATGCAATTAGTAACCAATAGACAGCTAGAGTGTCTATCTAATACCAGAAAAAATAAATTTTAAGAAAAAGTTAAAAGAGACAAAGGACATTGTACGTTGATGTTTAAAAGGTCTTATCAATAAGATATAACAATGATAAACATATATGCACAAATAACATAACACCAAAATATATGAAGAAAACATTGACAGAATTGGAGAGACAGTTCTACAATATTTAGAAACTTCAATACCTCACTTTCAGTTATCAATAGAATATCTAGACAGATGATAAATGATGAAAGAATAGCACTATAAAGCAATTAAACTTAATCTACATATATGGAACAGTCTACCCAACAACAGGAAAATAGATATTATTTTCAAATCTTCATGGAATATTTTTTAGATTGACACTCTGTGAGGTTATAAAACAACTGTCAATAAATGTTAAAATATTAAACTACACAAAAAATGTTTTCTGACCACAATGGATGGAAGACAAAAGTCAACAACAGAAGGAAACTGAAAAATATAGAAATATATGGAAATTAAACAGTATACTCTTAAATAATCAGTAGATTAAAGAAGAAATTACTAGAGAAATTATACTTTGAAATAAATGAAAAAAAAAAACTACAGTATACCAAATCTTAGGGATGTTGCTCAATGATTAGAAGAAAATGTATAGCTGTAAATGTCTATTTTATTAAGGAAACAAGATTATAAATCAGCTAACCATTACATCTAAGGAGCTAGAAAAAGAACAGCAAACTAAATCCAAAGCTAGAAGAAGGAAGGACATAACAAAAATTAGAGTGGAGATGAACAAAAAAGAGAAAAGAATAATAAGAACTCTAAAGTCACTAAAAATAAACAAAGTGTTAACTCTTTATGACCACAGATTTGACAATGAATTCTTAGATTTGACATCAAGAGCATGAGCAATGAAGAAAAAGAGATAGACTCCATAAAAATTAAATTTTGGGGGGTGGAGCCAAGATGGCCAAATAGGAACAGCTCCAGTCTACAGCTCCCGGCATCAGTGACGCAGAAGATGGGTGATTTCTGCATTTCCAACTGAGGTACTGGGTTCATTTCATGGGGGAGTGCCGGACAGTGGGTGCAGGACAGTGGGTGCAGCACACCATGTGTGAGCCAAAGCAGGGCGAGGCATCACCTCACACAGGAAGCACAAGGGGTCAGGGAATTCCCTTTCTTAGTCAAAGAAACGGGTGACAGACGGCACCTGGAAAATCAGGTCACTCCCACCCTAATACTGCACTTTTCCAATGGGCTTAACAAATGGTACACTAGGAGATTATATCCCGCACCTGGCTCGGAGGGTCCTATGCCCATGGAGCCTCTCCCATTGCTAGCACAGCAGTCTGAGATGAAACTGCAAGGTGGCAGCAAGGCTGGGGGAGGGGCGCCCACGACTGCTGAGGCTGGAGTAGGTAAACAAAGTGACCCGGAAACTCACACTGGGTGGAGGCCACCACAGCTCAAGGAGGCCTGCCTGCCTCTGTAGACTCCACCTCTGGGGGCAGGGCATAGCCAAACGAAAGGCAGCAGAAATCTCTGCAAACTTAAATGATCCTGTCTGTCAGTTTTGAGGAGAGTAGTGTTGCTCCCAGCACGGAGTTTGAGATCTGAGAACGGAGAAACTGCCTCCTCAACTGGGTCCCTGACCCCTGAGTAGCCTAACTGGGAGGCATCCCCAAGTAGGGGAAGACTGACACCTCACATGGCCAGGTACCCCTCTGAGACAAAGCTTCCAGAGGAACGATCACGCAGCAACCTTTGCTGTTCAGCAATATTCGCTGTTCTGCAGGCTCTGCTGCTGATACCCAGGCAAACAGGGTCTGGAATGGACCTCCAGCAAACTCCAACAGACCTGCAGCTGAGGGTCCTGACTGTTAGAAGGAAAACTAACAAACAGAAAGGACATCCACACCAAAATCCCATGTGTACATCACCATCATCAAAGACCAAAGGTAGATAACACCACAAAGATGGGGAAAAAACAGCAGAAAAGCTGAAAATTCTAAAATTCAGAGCATCTCGCCCCCTCCAAAGGAATGCAGCTCCGTGCCAGCAGTGGAACAAAGCTGTATGGAGAATGACTTTGACGAGTTGAGAGAAGGCTTTGGACGATCAAACTTCTCCGAGCTAAGAGGAAGTTCGAACCCACCACGAAGAAGCTAAAAACCTTGAAAAAAGATTAGACAAATGGCTAACTAGAAAATCCAGTGTAAAGCACTCCTTAAATTACCTGGTGGAGCTGAAAACCATGGCAAGAGAACTAGGTGATGAATGCACAAGCTTCAGTAGCTGATTTGATCAAGTGGATATCAGTGATTGAAGATCAAATGAATGAAATGAAGCAAGAAGAGAAGTTTAGAGAAAAAAGAGTAAAAAGAAATGAACAAAGCCTCCAAGAAATATGACACTATGTGAAAAGACCAAATCTACATCGGATTGGTGTACCTGAAAGTGACGGGGAGAATGGAACCAAGTTGGAAAACATTCTGCAGGATATTATACAGGAGAACTTCCCCAACCTCTCAAGGCAGGCCAACATTCAAATTCAGGAAATACAGAGGATGCTACAAAGATACTCCTCAAGAAGAGCAACTCCAAGACACACAATTGTCAGATTCACCAAAGTTGAAATGAAGGAAAAAATGTTAAGGGGAGCCAGAGAGAAAGGTCGGGTTACCCAAAAAGGGAAGCCCATCAGACTAACAGCAGATCTCTCGGCAGAAACTCTACAAGCCAGAAGAGAGTGAGGGCCAATAATCAACATGCTTAAAGAAAAGAATTTTCAACCCAGAATTTCATATCCAGCCAAACTAAGCTTCACAAGTGAAGGAGAAATAAAATCTTTTACAGACAAACAAATGCTGAGAGATTTTGTCACCACCAGGACTATCCTAGAAGAGCTCCTGAAGGAAGTACTAAACATGGAAAGGAACAACCGGTACCATCCACTGCAAAAGCATGCCAAATTGTAAAGACCATCGATGCTAGGAGAAATTGCATCAATTAATGAGGAAAATAACGAGCTAACATCATAATGACAGGATCAAATTCACACATAACAATACTAACCTTAAATGTAAATGGGCTAAATGCTCCTATTAAAAGACACAGACTGGCAAATTGGATAAAGAATCAAGATCCATCAGTGTGCTGTATTCAGTAGACTCATCTCACATGCAGAGACACACATTGGCTCAAAATAAAGAGATGGAGGAAGATCTACCAAGCAAATGGAAAACAAAAAAAAAAAGCAAGTGTTGCAATCCTAGTCTCTAATAAAACAGACTTTAAACCAACAAAGATGAGAAGAGACAAGAAGGCCTTTACATAATGGTAAAGGGATCAATTCAATAAGAAGAGCTAACTATCCTAAATATATAGGCATTCAATACAGGAGCACCCAGATTCATAAAGCAAGTCCTTAGAGACCTACAAAGAGACTGAGACTCCCAAACAATAAAAATGGGAGACTTTAACACCCCACTGTCAACATTAGACAAATCAATGAGACAGAAAGTTAAAAAGGATATCCAGGGAACTCAGCTCTGCACCAAGCAGACCTAATAGACATCTACAGAACTCTCTACCCCAAATCAACAAACAGAATATACATTTTTCTCAGCACCACACAAAATTGACCACATACTTGGAAGTAAAGCACTCCTCAGCAAATGTAAAAGAATAGAAGTTATAACAAACTGTCTCTCAGACCACAGGGCAATCAAACTAAAACTCAGGATTAAGAAACTCAAAACCACTCAACTACATGGAAACTGAACAACCTGCTCCTGAATGACTACCGGGTACATAATGAAATGAAGGCAGAAATAAAGATGTTCTTGGAAACCAATGAGAACAAAGACACAACGTACCAGAATGTCTGGGACACATTTAAAGTAGTGCGTAGAGGGAAATTTATAGCACTAAATGCCCACAAGAGAAAGCAGGAAAGAGCTAAAATTGACACAATAGCATCACAATGAAAAGAGCTAGAGAAGCAAGAGCAAACACATTCAAAAGCTAGTGGAAGCCAAGAAATAACTAAGATCAGAGAAGAACTGAAGGAGATAGAGACATAAAAAATGCTTCAAAAAATCAATGAATCCAGGTGGTGGTTTTTTTGAAAACATCAACAAAATTGATAGACCACTAGCAAGAATAATAAAGAAGAAAAGAGAGAAGAATCAAATAGATGCAATAAAAAATGAAAAAGGGGATATCACCACCGATCCCACAGAAATACAAACTACCAGCAGAGAATACTATAAAGAGCTCTATGCAAATAAACTAGAAAATCTAGAAGAAATGGATAAATTCCTGGACACATACACCCTCCCAACACTAAACATACACCCTCCCAACACTAAACCAGGAAGAAGTTGAATCCTTGAATAGACCAATAACAGGCTCTGAAATTGAGGCAATAATTAATAGCCTACCAACCAAACAAAGTCCAGGACCAGATGGATTCACAGCCGAATTCTACCAGAGGTACAAGGAGGAGCTGGTACCATTCCTTCTGAAACTATTCCAATCAATAGAAAAAGAGAGAATCCTCCCTAACTCATGTTATGTGGCCAGCATCATCCTGATACCAAAGCCTGGCAGAGACACAACAAAAAAAAAGAATTTTAGACTGATATCCCTGATGAACATTGATGCAAAAATCCTCAATAAAATACTGGCAGACCAAATCCAGCAGCACATCAAAAAGCTTATCCACCATGATCAAGTGGGCTTCATCCCTGGGATGCAAGGCTGGTTCAACATACACAGATCAATAAACATAATACAACATATAAACAGAACCAAAGACAAAAATCATATGATTATCTCAATAGATGCAGAAAAGGCCTTTGACAAAATTCAACAGCCCTTCATGCTAAAAACTCTCAATAAATTAGGTATTGGTCAGACTTATCTGAAAATAATAAGAACTATTTATGGCAAACTTACAGCCAATATCATACTGAATGGGCAAAAACTGGAAGCATTCCCTTTGAAAACTGGCACAAGACATGGATGCCCTCTCTCACCACTCCTATTCAACATAGTGCTGGAAGTTCTGGCCAGGGCAATCAGGGAGGAGAAAGAAATAAAGGGTATTCAATTAGGAAAAGAGGAAGTCAAATTGTTCCTGTTTGCAGATGACATGCTTGTATATTTAGAAAACTTCATTGTCTCAGCCCAAAATCTCCTTAAGCTGATAAGGAATTTCAGCAAACTCTCAGGATACAAAATAAATGTGCAAAAATCACAAGCGTTCTTACACACCAATAACAGACAAACAGAGAGCCAAATCATGAGTGAATTCCCATTCACAATTGCTTCAAAGAGAATAAAATACCTAGGAATCCAACTTACAAGGGATGTGAAGGACCTCTTCAAGGAGAATTATAAACCACTGCTCAATGAAATAAAAGAGGACACAAACAAATGGAAGAACATTCCATGCTCATGGGTTGGAAGAATCAATATCATGAAAATAGCCATACTGCCCAAGGTAATTTATAGATTCAGTGCCATCCTCATGAAGCTACCAATGACTTTCTTCACAGAATTGGAAAAAACTACTTTAAAGTTCATATGGAACCAAAAAAGTGCCCACATTGTCAAGACAATCCTAAGCCAAAACAACAAAGCTGGAGGCATCATGCTACCTGACTTCAAACTATACTACAAGGCTACAGTAACCAAAACAGCCTGGTACTGGTACCACAACAGAGATATAGACCAATGGAACAGAACAGAGCCCTTAGAAATAATGCTGCATATCTACAACTATCTGATCTTTGTCAAACCTGACAAAAACAAGAAATGGGGAAAGGATTCCCTATTTAATAAATGGTGCTGGGAAAACTGGCTAGTGATATGTAGAAAGCTGAAACTGGATCCCTTCCTTACACCTTATACAAAAATTAATTCAAGATGGATTAAAGACTTACATGTTAGGCCTAAAACCATAAAAACCCTAGAAGAAAACCTAGGCAATACCATTCAGGACATAGGCATGGGCAAGGACTTCATGTCTAAAACACCAAGAGCTATGGCAACAAAAGCCAAAATTGACAAATGGGATCTCATTAAACTAAAGAGCTTCTGCACAGCAAAAGAAATCAGAGTGAACAGGCAACCTACAGAATGGGAGAAAATTTTTGCAACCTACTCATCTGACAAAGGGCTAATATCCAGAATCTACAATGAATTCAAACTAATTTACAAGAAAAAAACAAACAACCCCATCAAAAAGTGGGCAAAGGATATCAACAGACGCTTCTCAAAAGAAGACATTTATGCAGCCAAAAAACACATGAAAAAATGCTCATCATCACTGGCCATCAGAGAAATGCAAATCAAAACCACTGTGAGATATCATCTCACACCAGTTAGAATGGTGATCATTAAAAAGTCAGGAAACAACAGGTGCTGGAGAGGATGTGGAAAAATGGGAATAATTTTACACTGTTGGTGAGACTATAAAGTAGTTCAACCATTGTGGAAGTAGGTGTGGCAATTCCTCAGGGATCTAGAACTAGAAATACCATTTGACCCATCCATCCCATTACTGGGTATACACCCAAAGGATTATAAATCATGCTGCTATAAAGACACATGAACACGTATGTTTATTGTGGCACTATTCACAATAGCAAAGACTTGGAACCAACCCAAATGTCCATCAATGATAGACTGAATTAAGAAAATGTGGTACATACACACCATGGAATACTATGCAGCCATACAAAAAGGATGAGTTCATGTCCTTTGTAGGGACATCAGTGAAGCTGGAAACCATTATTCTCAGCAAACTATCACAAGGACCAAAAACCAAACACCACATGTTCTCACTCATAGGTGGGAATTGAACAATGAAAACACATGGACACAGGAAGGGGAACATCACACACTGGGGACTGGCGTGGGGTGAGGGGAGGGGGGATAGCATTAGGAGATATACCTAATGCTAAATGACGAGTTAATGGGTGCAGCACACCGACATAGCACATGTATACATATGTAACAAACCTGCACGTTGTGCACATGTACCCTAAAACTTAAAGTATAATAATAATAAAAAAACTAAATTTTTGCACATCAAAAGATATTAGCACTAAAATAAAATGAAAAGACAATCTATAGAATGGAAAAAATATTTGCAAGTCATATATCAGATAAGAGTTTAGTATTCAGAATATATAAAGATATATAAAGAACTCTTACAACTCAACAACAAAAAGACAAACTATCTAATTTTAAAATAGGCAAAGGATTTTGAAAAGACTTTTCTCCAAAGATGTACAAATGGCTAATACATGAAAAGTCATTCAACATCATTGATTAAGGAAATGTTAATCAAAACCACAATAAAATCACATGCACTTTTTGAAAAATGATGCTTCCATTGCTTTCCTCTGAAGAATCCTTTCAGATCTCATTTTATGTCTTTATTACTTGACTTTAAGATGAAAGCGTTTAGTAAGGGTTTAACCACAGTGTGCCTCACTGAGGCAGTTGCATTAGAGCATGAGTTGTGGGTAGCAGCAAAACTAAGTTGCAACCCTGTGCTCCTACAATAAAATAAGGACATATTTGAGAGGTGAGACACTCAGGTGGGAAATGCTTTATGCTTCCCCTGAGCTGATGGGATTGCACATATGGATGAAATGATCTTAGAGAAAGAGTAAAAAAATACCAGCAATGGGACCACCACTCAGCAGCATAGTTGTACAATACCTCACTATGTCTTTGAGAAAGGTATCAGAACAGGCAAAGTGGACCACTTAATTAAGTTCACAGAAAAAGTTTGGGATTTCCAAGTCTGTACAAAACAAGCTTTGTATCTGTATTGTCGTCTGAGTAAAGGATTTGGCATAAGGTCTATATAATTTCATGTATCATCTTGCTGTTTCTTCTTAAAATTTTCCAGTGTTACCTAAAAATCTGACTCCTTCCATTGTCCCAACTAATATTTTCCTCTTTAAAAATTATGTCATAAGCATTAAAGTATAATAAATGAAAAAAAGAAAAAACATGAGGTACCACTTCACACACACTAGGATTATTACTTTTTTTTTTGAGACGGAGTCTTGCTCTGTCACCCAGGCTGGAGTGCAGAGGCGTGATCCCGGCTCACTGTAACCTCCACCTCCCAGGTTCAAG
Source organism: Symphalangus syndactylus (assembly GCF_028878055.3). Lineage (NCBI taxonomy): Eukaryota > Metazoa > Chordata > Mammalia > Primates > Hylobatidae > Symphalangus > Symphalangus syndactylus. The sequence continues at coordinate 47,685,410 of NC_072439.2, read as the reverse complement.
TGATTCTCCTGCCTCAGCCTCCCAAGTAGCTGGGACTACCGGTGTGTGTGTGCCACCATGCCCAGCTAAGTTTTTGTATTTTTAGTAGAGATGGGTTTTCACCATGTTAGCCAGGATGGTCTCGATCTCCTGACCTCATGATCTGCCTGCCTCAGCCTCCCAAAGCGCTGAGATTACAGGCGTGAGCCACTGCGCCTGGCCAGGATAATTATTAAAAGAAAACAAAATAAGAAGTGTTGAGGATGTGGAGAAACAAGAATACTTATCCATCATTGGTGGCAATATAAAATGGTGCAGCTGCTGTGGAAAACACTTTGACAGTTACTCAGAAAAGTTAAACACAGAATTACCTTATGACCCAGAAACCTCACTTCCAGGTTTATACTTCAAACATTTGAAAGCAGGACTTGAAGATGGCTGAGTAACAGCTCAGTTTGGCAGCTTCCAGCGAGACCAACACAGAAGATGGGTGATTTCTGCATTTCCAACTGAAGAGACAGATTAGGTAGTGGGTGCAGCCCATGGAGGGCATCGCCTCACCCGAGAAGTGCAAGGAGTCGGGGGCCACCCTTCCCCAGCCAAGTGAGTGACTGTGCTATCCATCCCAGATACTATGCTTTTCCCATGGTTTTTGCAATTCGCAGACCAGGAGATTCCCTGTGTGCGTACACCAACAGGGCCCTGGGTTTCAGGCACAAAACTTGGTGGCTGTTTGGGCAGACACTGAGCTAGCTGCAGGAGTTTGTTTGTTTGCTTTTTTCGTATCCCAGTGGCACATGGAACCCCAGTAAGACAGAACCATTCACTCCCCTGGAAAGGGGATTGAAACCAGGAAGCCAAGGGGTCTCGCTAAGTGGGTCCCGTTCCCACGGAGCCCAGTGAGCTAAACACCACTGGCTTGAAATTCTGACGGCCAGCACAGCAGTCTGAAGTCAGCCTGAGAGGATCGAGCTTAGTAATGGGAGGGGCATCAACATTACTGAGATTTGTGTAAACAGTTTTCCCCTGCCATTACTAAGGACTAGGCAGAACTCAACGCAGCATGGCAAAGCGGCTGTGGTCAGATGGCCTCTCTAAATTCCTCTTCACTGGTCAGGGCATCTCTGAAAGAAAGGCAGCAGCCCCAGTCAGGGGCTTATAGATAAAACTCCCATCTCACTGCTTAAGAGCACCTGGGGGAAGGGGCGGATGTGGGTATAGCTTCAGCAGAATTAAATATTCCTGCCTGCTGGCTCTGAAGAGAGCAACAGATCCTGACAAGGAGGGTTCTCCCAGCACAGGGCCCGAGCTCTGCTAAAAGACAGACTGCCTCCTCAAGTGGGTTCCTGACCCCTGTGCCTCCTAACTGGGAGAGACCTCCCAACAGGGATTGACAGACACCTCATACAGGAGAGCTCTGGTTGGCATCAGGCCAGTGCCCCTCTGGGACAAAGCTTCCAGAGGAAAGAGCAGGCAGCAATCTTGGCTGCTATGCAGCCTCTGCTGGTGATATCCAGACAAATAGGGTCTGGAGCAGTCCTGCAGAAAGAGGGGCCTGACTGTAAGAAGAAAAACTAACAAACAGAAAGCAATAACATCAACATCAACAAAAAGAACACCCACACAGAAACACCATCCAAAGGTCACCAGCTTCAAAGATCAAAGATAGATAAATCCATGAAGATGAGGAAAAACCAGTGCAAAAAGGCTGAAATTTCCAAAAACCAGAATGCCTCTTCTCCTCCAAATGATCAAAACTCCTCTCCAACAAAGGCACAAAACTGGACAGAGAATTAGTTTGACAAAATGAAAGAAGTAGTCTTCAGAAGGTGGGTAATAACAAACTCCTGTGAGCATGTTATAACAGAATGCAAGGAAGCTGAGATCCTTGATAAAAGGTTACAGGAACTGCTAACTAGAATAACCAGTTTAGAGAAGAACATAAATGACCTGTTGGAGCTGAAAAATACAGCACAAGAACTTCGTGAAGCGTACACAAGAATCAATAGCAAAATCGATCAAATGGAAGAAAGGATATCAGAGATTGAAGATCAAGTTACTGAAATGAGGCATGAAGACAAAATTAGAGATAAAAGAATGAAAAGGAATGAACAAAGCCCACAAGAAATATGGGACTATGTGAAAAGACCAAACCTACAATTGATTGGGGTCCCTGAAAGTGAAAGGGAGTATGGAACCAAGTTGGAAAACACTCTTCCAGATATTATCCAGGAGAACTTCCCCAACCTAGCAAGACAGGCAAACATTCAAATTCAGGAAATAGAGAGAACACCACTAAGATACAACCCCAAGACACATAATTGTCAGATTCTCCAAGATTGAAACGAAGGGGAAAATATTAAGGGCAGCCAGAGAGAAAGGTCAGGTTACCTACAAAGGGAAGCCCATCACAATAGGAGCAGATCTCTCAGCAGAAACCCTACAAGCCAAAAGACAGTGGGGCCCAATATTCAGTATTCTTAAAGAAAAGAATTTTTAACGCAAAATCTCATATCCAGCCAAACTATATTAAGGAGAAATAAAATCCTTTACATACAAGCAAATGCAGAGGGATTTTGTTACCACTAGGCCTGCCTTACAAGAGCTCCTGAAGGAAGCACTAAATATGGAAAGGAGCAATCGGTACCAGCCACTGAAAAAACATGCCAAAATAAAAAGACCAATGACACTATGAAGAAACTGCATCAACTAATATTCAAAATAGCCAGCTAGCATTATGACAGGATCAAATTCACACATAACAACACTAACGTTAAATGTAAATGGGCTAAATGCCCCAATTAAAAGATGCAGACTGGCAAATTGGATAAAGAGTCAAGACTCATCAGGGAGCTGTATTCAGGAGACCTATCTCATGTGCAAAGACACACATAGGCTCATAATAAAGGGATGGAGGAATATTTACCAAGCAAATCGAAAGCCAAAAAAAAAAAAAAAAAAAAAAACAGGACTTGCAATCCTAGTCTCTGATAAAACAGACTTTAAACCAACAAAGATAAAAAAAGACAAAGAAGTGCATTACATGATGGTAAAGGAATCAATGCAACAAGAAGAGCTAACTATCCTAAATATATATGCACCCAATACAGGAGCATCCTGATTCATAAAGCAAGTTCTTAGAGACCTACAAAGAGAGACTCCCATACAATAATAGTGGGAGACTTTAATACCCCACTGTCAATATTAGACAGATCAATGAGACAGAAAATTAACAAGGATATTCAGAACTTGAACTGAGCTCTGGATCAAGCTGACCTAATAGACATCTACAGAACTCTCCACCCCAAATCAAGAGAATGTACATTCTTCTCAGCACCACATCACACTTATTCTAAAATTGACCACATAATTAGAAGTAAAACACTCCTCAGCAAATGGAAAATAAAGGAAATCATAACAGTCTCTCAGACCACAGTGCACTCAAATTAGAACTTAGGATTAAGAAACTCATTCAATACCACACAACTACATGGAAACTGAACAACCCGTTCCTGAATGATTACTGGGTAAATAATGCAATTAAGGCAAAAATAAATAAGTTATTTGAAACCAATGGGATCAACTTACTGGTTGATGCACCAGTCTCTGGGACACAGTTAAAGCAGTGTTTAGAGGGAAATTTATAGCACTAAATGCCCAAAGGAGAAAGTGGGAAAGATCTAAAATCCACACCCTAACATCACAATTAAAAGAACTAGAGAAGCAAAAGCAAACAAATTCAAAAGCTAGCAGAAGACAAGAAATAACTAAGATCAGAGCAGAACTGAAAGAGATAGAGACACAAAAAAACCTTAAAAAAATCAATGAATCCAAGAGCTGGTTTTTTTAAAAGATCGACAAAATTGATAGGCCAATAGCAAGACTAATAAAGAAGGAAAGAGAGCAGAATCAAATAGATGCAATAAAAAATGATAAAGGTGATATCAACACCGATGCCACAGAAATACAAACTACCATCAGAGAATACTATAAACACCTCTATGCAAATAAGCTAGAAAATCTAGAAGAAATAGATAAATTCCTGAACACAAACACCCTCCCAAGACTAAACCAGGAAGAAGTTGAATCCCTGAATAGACCAATAACAAGTTCTGAAATTGAGGCACTAATTAGTAGCCCACCAACCAAAAAAAGTCCAGGACCAGATGGATTCACAGCCAAGTTCTACCAGAGGTACAAGGAGGAGCTGGTACCATTCCTTCTGAAACTATTCTAAACAACAGAAAAAGAGGGAATCCTCTCTAACTCATTTTCTGAGGCCAGCATCATCCTGATTCCAAAACCTGGCAGAGACACAATAAAAAAAGAAAATTTCAGGCCAATATCGCTGAGGAACATTGATGTGAAAATCCTCAGTAAAATACTGGCAAACTGAATCCAGCAACACATCAAAAAGCTTAACCACCGTGATCAAGTCAGCTTCATTACTGGGATGCAAGGCTGGTTCAACATACACAAATCAATAAACATAATCCATCACATAAGCAGAACCAATGACAAAACCCACATGATTATCTCAATACATGTAGAAAAGGCCTTCGATAAAATTCAACACACCTTCAAGCTAAAAACTCTCAATAAACTAAGTATTGATGGAACACATTTCAAAATAACAAGAGCTATTTATTTCAAAACCATAGCCAATATCATACTGAATGGGCAATAGCTGGAAGCATTCCCTTTGAAAACTGGCCACGAGACAAAAGTGCCCTCTCTCACCACTCCTATTCAACATAGTATTGGAATTTCTGGACAGAGCAATCAGGAAAGAGAAAGAAATAAAAGGCATTCAAATAGAATGAGAGGAAGTCAAATTGTCTCTGTTTGCAGACGACATCAATGTATATTTAGAAAACTCCATCGTCTCAGCCCACAAACTTCTTAAGCTGACAAGCAACTTCAGCAAACTCTCAGGATAAAAAATCAATGTGCAAAAATCACAAGCACTCTTATACACCAATAATAGACAAGCAGAGAGCCAAATCATGAGTGAACTTCCATTCACAATTGTTACAAATAAATAAAATACTTAGGAATACAACTTACAAGGGAGATGAAGGACCTCTTCAAGGACAACTACAAACGACTGCTCAAGGAAATCAGAGAGGACACAAACAAATAAAAAAAATTCCATGCTCATGGATGGGAAGAATCAATATCACAAAAATGGCAATACTACCCAAAGTAATTTATAGATTCAATGCTATTCCATCAAGGTATCATTGACTTTCTTCACAGAATTAGAAAAAAACTACTTTAAATTTCATATGGAACCAAAAAAGAGCCTGCATAGCCAAGACAATCCTAAGCAAAAAGAACAAAGCTGGAGGCATCACACTACCTGACTTCAAACTGTACTATGAGGCTACAGTAATGAAAACAGCATGGTACTGGTACCAAAACAGATATATAGACCAATGGAACCGAACAGAGTCCTCAGAAATAATGCCACACAACTACAATCATCTGATTTTCAACAAACCTGACAAAAACAAGCAATAAGGAAATAATTCCCTATTTAATAAATGGTGCTGGGAAAACTAACTAGCCATATGCAGAAAACTGAAACTGGACCCTTCTTTACACCTTATTTAAAAATTAACTCAAGATGGATTAAAGACTTAAACATAAAACCTAAAACTATAGAAACCCCAGGAGAAAACCTAGGCAATACCACTCAGGACATAGGATTGGGCAAAGACTTCATGACTAAAACACCAAAAGTAATGGCAATAAAAGCCAAAGCAGACAAATGGGATCAAATTAAACTAAAGAGCTTCTGCACAGCAAAAGAAACTATCATCAGAGTGAACAGGCAACCTACAGAACGGGAGAAAATTTTTGCAATCTACCCATCTGACAAAGGTCTAATATCGAGAATCTACAAGGAACTTAAACAAATTTACAAGAAAAAAATGAACAACTCCATCAAAAAGTGGGTGAAGGACCTGAACAGACACTTCTCAAAAGAAGACATTTATACACTCCACTTCCAAGAGGGGCAAATAGGAACAGTTCCGGTGTGCAGTTCCCAGCAAGATTGACACAGAAGAGGGTTATTTCTACATTTCCAACTGAGGTACCTGGTTCATCCTGGGACTGGACAGTGGGTGCAGCCCATGGAGGATGAGCTGAAGCAGGGCGGGTGTCACCTCACCTGGGAAGCACAAGGGGTTGGGGGATTTCCCATTCCTAGCCAAAGGATGCTGTGACACACTGTATCTGGAGAAACGGTACACTCCTGACAAAATACTGCGCTATTCCCACAGTCTTAGTAACTGGCAGACCAGGAGATATCTTCCTGTGCCTAGCTCAGCAGTTCCCACTCCCACGGAGCCTTGCTCACTGCTAGTGCAGCAGTCTGAGATTAACCTGCCTTGCTGCAGCTGGATGGGGGGAGGGGTGTCCACCATTGCTGAGGCTTGAGTAGCTCACAATGTAAACAAAGAGGCCTGGAAGCACAAACTGGGTGGAGCCCACTGCAGCTCAGCAAGACCTGCTGCCTCTATAGATTCCACTTCTGGGGCCAGGGCATAGTAGAACAAAAGGCAGCAGACAGCTTCTGCAGACTTAAACATCCCTGTCTGACAGCTCTGAAGAGAGCAGTGGTTCTCTCAGCATTGCGTTTGAGCTCCGAGAATGGACAGACTGCCTCCTCAAGCAGGTCCCGGACCCCTGTATAGCCTGACTGGGAACCACCTCCCTGTAGGGGTCAACAGACACTCAAACAGGTGGGTGCCCCTCTGGGACGAAGCTTCCAGAGGAAGGATCAGGCAGCAATATTTGCTGTTCTGCAGCCTCCACTGGTGATACCCAGGCAAGCAGGGTCTGGAGTGGACCTCCAGCAAACTCCAACAGACCTGCAGCTGAGGGGTCTGATTGTTAGAAGGAAAACTAACAAACAGAAAAAAATAGCATCAACATCAACAAAAGGGACATCCACACCAACACCCCATCTATAGGTCACCAACATCAAAGACCAAAGGTAGATAAAACCACAAAGATGGGGAGAAACCAGAGCAGAAAAGCTCAAAATTCCAAAAAACACAGCAACTCTACTCCTCCAAAGGATCGCAGCTTCTTGCCAGCAACAGAACAAAACTGGATGGAGAATGAGTTTGATGAGTTTTCAGAAGTAGGCTTCAGAAGGTCAATAATAACAAACTTCTCCAAGCTAAAGGAGCATGTTGTAACCTATCGCAAGGAAGCTAAAAACCTTGAAAAAAGGTTAGACAAATGGCTAACTAGAATAAACAGTGTAGAGAAGACCATAAATGACCTGATGGAGCTGAAAACCATGGCACGAGAACTTCGTGATGGATGCACAAGCTTCAATAGCCGATTTGATCAAGTGGAAGAAAGGATATCAGTGATTGAAGATCAAATTAATGAAATAAAGTGAGAAGACAAGATTAGAGAAAAAAGAGTGAAAAGAAAAAAACAAAGCCTCCAAGAAATATCGGACTATGTGAAAAGACCAAATATATATTTGATTGGTGTAACGGAAAGTGACAGGGATAGTGGAACCAAGTTAGACAACACTCTTCAGGATATTATCCAGGAGAACTTCCCTAACCTAGCAAGGCCGGCCAACCTTCAAATTCAGGAAATACATAGAACACCACAAAGATACTCCTCAAGAAGAGCAACCCCAAGACACATAATTGTCAGATTCACCAACGTTGAAATGAAGGAAAAAATGTTAAGGGAAGCCAGAGAGAAAGGTCAGGTTACCCACAAAGGGGAGCCCATCAGACTAACAGCAGATCTCTCAGCAGAAACTCTACAAGCCAGAAAAGAGTGGGGGCCAATATTAAACATTCTTAAAGAAAAGAATTTTCAACCCAGAATCTCATATCCAGCCAAACTAAGCTTCATAAATGAAGGTGAAATAAAATCCTTTACAAACAAGCAAATGCTGAGAGATTTTGTCACCACCAGGCCTGTCTTACAAGAGATCCTGAAGGAAGCACTAAACATGGAAAGGAACAACTGGTACTAGCCACTGAAAAAAACATGTCAAATTGTAAAGACCAGCGATGCTATGAAGAAGCTGCATCAATTAACAGGCAAAATAACCAGCTAACGTGATAATGACAGGATCAAATTCAAACATAACAATATTAACCTTAAATGTAAATGGGCTAAATGCCCCAATTAAAAGACACAGATTGGCAAATTGGAAAAAGAGTGAAGACCCATCAGTATGCTGTATTCAGGAGACCCATCTCACATGCAGAGATGCACATGGGCTCAAAATAGAGGGATGGAGGAAGATCTACCAAGCAAATGGAAACCAAAAAAAAAAAAGCAGGGGTTGCAATGCTAGTCTCTGATAAAACAGACTTTAAACCAACAAAGATCAAAAGAGACAAAGAAGGCCACTACATAATGATAACGGGATCAATTCAACAAGAAGAGCTAACTGTCCTAAACATATGTGCACCCAATACAGGAGCACACAGATTCATAAAGCAAATCCTTGAGGACTTACAAAGAGACTTAGACTCCCACACAATAATAATGGGAGACTTTAACACCCCACTGCCAATATTAGACAGATCAATGAGACAGAAAGTTAACAAGGATATCCAGGACTTGAACTCAGCTCTGGATCAAGTGGACCTAATAGACATCTACACAACTCTACATCCAAAATCAACAGAATATTCATTCTTCTCAGCACCACATCACACTTATTCTAAAACTGACCACATAGTTGTTAGTAAAACACTCCTCAGCAAATGTAAAAGAAGAGAAATCACAACAGTCTCTCACACCACAGGGCAATCAAATTAGAACTCAGGATTAATAAACTCACTCAAAACCGCACAACTACATGGAAACTAAACAACCTTCCCCTGAATGACTACTGGATAAATAACAAAATGAACGCAGAAATAAAGATATTCTCTGAAACCAATGAGAACAAAGACACAACATACCAGAATCTTTCGGACACATTTAAAGCAGTGTATAGAGGGAAATTTATAGCACTAAATGCCCATAAGAGAAAGCAGGAAAGAGCTAAAATTGACACCCTAACATCACAATTAAAAGAACTAGAGAAGCAAGAGGAAACAAATTCAAAAGCTAGCAGAAGGCAAGAAATAACTAAGATCAGAGCAGAACTGAAAGAGACAGAGACACAAAAAACCCTTCAAAAAAACATCAGTGAATCCAGGAGCTGGTTTTTTGAAAAGATCAACAAAATTGATAGGCCACTAGCAAGAATAATAAAGAAAAAGAGAGAAGAATCAAATAGATGCAATAAAAAATGATAAAGGGGATAGCACCACCAATGCCACAGAAATACAAACTAACATCAGAGAATACTATAAACAGCTCTACACAGATAAACTAGAAAATCTAGAAGAAATGGATAAATTCCTGGACAAAGCCTCCCAAGACTAAACCAGGAAGAAGTGGACTCTCTGAATAGACCGATAACAGGTTCTGAAATTGAGGCAATAATTAATAGCCTACCAACCAAACAAAGTCCAAGACCAGACGGATTCATACCTGAATTCTACCAGAGGTACAAAGAGGAGCTGGTACCATTCCTTCTGAAACTATTTCAATCAATAGAAAAAGAGGGAATCCTCCCTAACTCATTTTATGAGGCCAGCATCATCCTGATACCAAAGCCTGGTAGAGACACAACAAAAAAAGAGAATTTTAGGCCAATATCCCTGACGAATGTCAATTTGAAAATCTTCAGTAAAATACTGGCAAACCAATTCCAGCAGCACAGCACAAAGCTTATCCACCAAGATCAATTTGCCTTCATCCCTGGAATGCAAGGCTGGTTCAACATACCCAAATCAATAAATATAATCCATCACATAAACAGAACAAACGATAAAAACCACATGATTATCTCAATACATGCAGAAAAGGCCTTCGAGAAAATTCAGCAGCTCTTTATGCTAAAAACTCTCTATAAACTAGGTATTGATGGAATGTATCTCAAGATAATAAGAGCTATTTATGACAAACCCACAGCCAATATCATACTGAATGGGCAAAAACTGGAAGCATTCCCTTTGAAAACTGGCACAAGACAGGGATGCCCTCTCTTACCACTCCTATTCAACGTAGTGTTGGAAGTTCTGGCTAGGGCAATCAGGTACGAGAAAGAAATAAAGGGTATTCAATTAGGAAATGAGGAAGTCAAATTGTCCCTGTTTACAGATAACATGATTCTATATTTAGAAAACCCCATCATCTCAGCCCAAAATCTCCTTAAGCTGATAAGCAACTTCAGCAAAGTCTCAGGATACAAAATCAATGTGCAAAAATCACAAGCATTCCTATACACCAATAATAGACAGCCAAATCATGAGTGAACTCCCATTCACAATTACTACAAAGAGAATAAAATATCTAGGAATCCAACATACAAGGGATGTGAAGGACCTCTGCAAGGAGAACTACAAACCACTGCTCAGTGAAATAAAAGAGGACACAAACAAATGGAATAACATTCCATGCTCATAGATAGGAAGAATCAACATTGTGAAAATGACCATACTGCCCAAAGTAATTTATAGATTCAATGTTATCCCCATCAACCTACCAATGACTTTCTTCAAAGAATTGGAAAAAAACTACTTTAAAGTTCTTATGGAACTAAAAAAGAGCCTGCATTGCCAAGACAATCCTAAGTAAAAAGAACAAAGCTGGAGGCATCATGCTACCTGACTACAAACTATACTACAAGGCTACAGTAACCAAAACAGCATGGTACTGGTACCAAAACAGATATATAGACCAATGGAACAGAACAGAGGCCTCAGAAATAACACCACACATCTACAACCATCTGACCTTTGACAAACCTGACATAAACATTTATAGGGAAAATAACGAAATGAAAGCAGAAATAAAGATATTCTTTGAAACCAATGAGAACAAAGACACAATGTACCAGAATCTCTGGGACACATTTAACTCATATAAAAGGATTCCCTATTTAATAAATGGTGCTGGGAAAACTGGCTAGCCGTATGTAGAAAGCTGATACTGGATCCCTTCCTTACACTGTTTACCAAAATTAACTCAAGATGGATTAAAGACTTAAATGTAAGACCTAACACCATAAAAACCCTAGAAGAAAACCTAGGCAATACCATTCAGGACATAGGCATGGGCAAAGACTTCATGACTAAAACACTAAAAGCAATGGCAACAAAAGCCAAAATAGACAAATGGGATCTAATTAAACTGAACAGCTTCTGCACAGCAAAAGAAACTATCATCAGAGTAAACAGGCAACCTATAGAATGGGAGAAATTTTTTGCAATCTACCCATCTAACAAAGGGCTAATATCCAGAACCTACAAAGAACTTCAACAAATTTACAAGAAAAAAACAACCCCATCAAAAAGTGGGCAAATGATATGAACAGACACTTCTCAAAATAAGACATTTATGCAGCCAACAGACATGCAAAAATACTCATCATCACTGGTCATCAGAGAAATGAAAATCAAACCACAATGAGATACCATCTCACACTAGTTAGAATGGCAATCATTAAAAATCAGGAAACAACAGATGTTAGAAAGGATGTGGAGAAATAGGAACACTTTTACACTGTTGGTAGGAGTGTAAATTAGTTCACCCATTGTGGAAGACAGTGTGGCAATTTGTCAAGGATCTAGATCTAGAAAAACCTTTTGACCCAGCAATCCCATTACTGGGCATATACCCAAAGGATTATAAATCATTCTATGATAAAGACACATGCACATGTATGTTTATTGTGGCACTATTCACAATAGCAAAGACTTGGAACCAACCCAAATGTCTGTCCATGATAGACTGGATTAAGAAAATGTGGCACATATACACCATGGAATACTATGCAGCTGTAAAAAAGGATGAGTTCATGTCCTTTGCAGGAACATGGATGAAGCTGGAAACGATCATTCCAAGCAAAGTATCACAAGAACAGAAAACCAAACACCAGATGTTCTCACTCATAAGTGGGAGTCGAACAATGAGAACACATGGACACAGGGTGGGGAACATCACACACTGGGGCCGGTCAGAGGGTGGGGATCTGGGGGAGGGATAGCATTAGGAGAAATACCTAATGTAAATGGCAAGTTGATGGGTGCATCAAACAAACATGGCACATGTATACCTGTGTGACAAACCTGCACATTGTGCACATATACTCTAGAAGTTGAAGCATAACAATAAATAAATAAATAAATAATAAAAAAATTTTAAAAAACAACACGTTTATGCAGCCAACAAACATATGAAAAAAAGCTCATCATCACTGGTCATTAGAGAAATGCAAATCAAAACCACAATGAGATACCATCTCATGTAGTTAGCATGGTGGTCATTAAAAAGTCTGGAAACAACAGTTACTGGAGAGGATGTAGAGAAATAGGAACACTTTTACACTGTTGATGGGAGTGTAAATTAGTTCAGCCATTGTAGAAGACAGTGTGGTGATTCCTCAAGGATCTAAAACCAGAAATGCCATTTGACCCAGCAATCCCATTACTGGGTATATACCCAAAGGAATATAAATCATTCTACCATAAAGACACATGCACACGTATGTTTACTGCAGCACTATTTACAATAGCAAAGACTTGAAACCAACTCAAATGCCCACCAGTGATAAACTGGATAAAGAAAATGTGGCATATATACACCATGAAATACTATGAAGCCACAATAAAAGAATGAGTTCACGTCCTTTGCAGGGACATGGATGAAACTGGAAACTGTCATCCTTGGCAAACTAACACAGGAACAGAAAACTAAACACCGCATGTTCTCACTCATAAGTGGAAGCTGAAAAATCAGAACACATGGACACAGGGAGGGGATCATCACACACCGGGGCCTGTTGGGAGGTCTGGGGAAAGGGGAGGGAGAGGATTAGGACAAATATCTAATGCATGCAGGGCTCAAAACCTAGATGACAGGTTCATAGGTGCAGCAAACTACCATGGCACATATATACCTATGTAACAAACCTGCACGTTCAATATGTGTACCCCAGAACTTAAAGTAAAAAAATACATATAAAGCAGGACTCAAACTACTACTTGCTCGTGAATATTCATAACATTCACAATAGCCAAAAGGGGAAAACAACCCAAATGTCCAAGAATGGATAAATGGATAAACAAATTGTGCTACATAAAAAAAAAATTATTTGGTCACAAAAAAGAATGAAGTGCTAATAGATGCTACAACTTGGATGAACCTCAAAAATTATGTTAAATGAAAGAAGCCAAACCCGAAAGGTCACCTGTTGTATAGTTTCTTGCATATGAAATATCCAGAAAAGGCAAATCCATACAGACAGAGAGCAGATGAGTGTTTGCTAGGGTATGGATGGAGACGGAAACAGGGAATGAGTGCTTGATGAGTATAAGGTGTTATTCCGGGGTGATGAAAGAGTTTTAAAACTAAAGAGAGGTGGCTATTGCACAACACTGTGAGTGCTCTAAATATGACTGAATTGTACACTTTAAAATGGTTAACTGTGTGTTATGTGAATTTCACATAAGAAAAAAACACCATACAAGTTCTACTCACTAGAGCTTCACCATTATTTGAAAAACTTGAAAAGTTACATTTGTCAGTAAAAGGAAGGAAAGAGCTATTAGTTTTTTTGTTTGTTTGTTTGTTTGTTTTATTATACTTTAGGTTTTAGGGTACATGTGCACAATGTGCAGGTTTGTTACATATGTATCTATGTGCCACGTTGATTTCCTGCACCCATTAACTCGTCATTTAGCATTAGGTGTATCTCCTAATGCTGTCCCTCCCTCCTCCCCCAACCCCACAACAGTCCCCGGAGTGTGATGTTCCCCGGAGTGTGATGTTCCCCTTCCTGTGTCCATGAGTTCTCATTGTTCAATTCCCACCTATGAGTGAGAACATGCGGTGTTTGGTTTTTTGTCCTTGCAATAGTTTACTGAGAATGATGTTTTCCAGTTTCATCCATGTCCCTACAAAGGATATGAACTCATCCTTTTTTATGGCTGCATAGTATTCCATGGTGTACATGTGCCACATTTTCTTAATCCAGTCTATCGTTGCTGGACATTTGGGTTGGTTCCAACTCTTTGCTATTGTGAATAGTGCCGCAATAAACATACGTGTGCATGTGTCTTTATAGCAGCAAGATTTATAGTCCTTTGGGTATATACCCAGTAATGGGATGGCTGGGTCAAATGGTATTTCTAGTTCTAGATCCCTGAGGAATCACCACACTGACTTCCACAATGGTTGAACTAGTTTACAGTCCCACCAACAGTGTAAAAGTGTTCCTATTTCTCCACATCCTCTCCAGTACCTGTTGTTTCCTGATTTTTTAATGATGGCCATTCTAACTGGTGTGAGATGGTATCTCACTGTGGTTTTGATTTGCATTTCTCTGATGGCCAGTGATGATGAGCATTTCTTCATGTGTTTTTTGGCTGCATAAATGTCTTCTTTTGAGAAGTGTCTGTTCATGTCCTTTGCCTCTAAGCCAAAAGAACAAAGCTGGAGACATCACCCCACCTGACTTCAAACTATACTACAAGGCTACAGTAACCAAAACAGCATGGTACTGGTACCACAACAGAGACATAGATCAATGGAACAGAACAGAGCCCTCAGAAATGATGCCACATATCTACAACTATCTGATCTTTGGCAAGCCTGACAAAAACAAGAAATGCGGAAAGGATTCCCTATTTAATAAATGGTGCTGGGAAAACTGGCTAGCCATATGTAGAAAGCTGCAACTGGATCCCTTCCTTACACCTTATACAAAAATTAATTCAAGATGGATTAAAGACTTAAATGTTAGACCTAAAACCATTAAAATCCTACAAGAAAACCCAGGCAATACCATTCAGGACATAGGCGTGGGCAAGGACTTCATGTCTAAAACACCAAAAGCAATGGCAACAAAAGCCAAAATTGACAAATGGGATCTAATTAAACTAAAGAGCTTCTGCACAACAAAAGAAACTACCATCAGAGTGAACAGGCAACCTACAGAATGGGAGAAAATTTTTGCAACCTACTCATCTGACAAAGGGCTAATATCCAGAATCTACAATGAACTCAAACATATTTACAAGAAAAAAACAAACAACCTCATCAGAAAGAGCTATTAGTTTTTAAATGTAATTTCAATGACTGTAAACTTTTCAGTCATCTTAAAATTTGTTTGACATGTTCTATCAGATACACATTTGGACAAATTTTCTCATTAATGGTGGTTCTTAAGACTTTAAGGAGATCATCATTAGAATGTCTTGATCAGGAATTGCATGTGGCTGCTTCAAGCATAGGATTTAAAAAAATGTATTTGTAACATTTCAAGTTTCTCCTTCAAACATTTGAAAAGATTTTTTGGAATTTCTTTTTTTTTTTTTTTTTTTCTTTTTTTTTTTTTTTTATTATACTTTAGGGTTTTAGGGTACATGTGCACAATGTGCAGGTTTGTTACATACGTATCCATGTGCCATGTTGATTTTCTGCACCCATTAACTCGTCATTTAGCATTAGGTGTATCTCCTAATGCTGTCCCTCCCCCCTCCCCCCACCCCACAACAGTCCCCGGAGCGTGATGTTCCCCTTCCTGTGTCCATGAGTTCTCATTGTTCAATTCCCACCTATGAGTGAGAACATGCGGTGTTTGGGTTTTTGTCCTTGCGATAGTTTACTGAGAATGATGTTTTCCAGTTTCATCCATGTCCCTACAAAGGACACGAACTCATCATTTTTTATGGCTGCATAGTATTCCATGGTGTATATGTGCCACATTTTCTTAATCCAGTCTATCGTTGTTGGACATTTGGGTTGGTTCCAACTCTTTGCTATTGTGAATAGTGCCGCAATAAACATAGGTGTGCATGTGTCTTTATAGCAGCATGATTTATAGTCCTTTGGGTATATACCCAGTAATGGGATGGCTGGGTCAAATGGTATTTCTAGTTCGAGATCCCTGAGGAATCGCCACACTGACTTCCACAATGGTTGAACTAGTTTACAATCCCACCAACAGTGTAAAAGTGTTCCTATTTCTCCACATCCTCTCCAGCACCTGTTGTTTCCTGATTTTTTAATGATGGCCATTCTAACTGGTGTGAGATGGTATCTCACTGTGGTTTTGATTTGCATTTCTCTGATGGCTAGTGATGAGGAGCATTTCTTCATGTGTTTTTTGGCTGCATAAATGTCTTCTTTTGAGAAGTGTCTGTTCATGTCCTCTGCCCACTTTTTGATGGGGTTGTTTTTCTCTTGTAAATTTGTTTGAGTTCATTGTAGATTCTGGATATTAGCCCTTTGTCAGATGAGTAGGTTGCAAAAATTTTCTCCCATTGTGTAGGTTGCCTGTTCACTCTGATGATAGTTTCTTTTGCTGTGCAGAAGCTCTTTAGTTTAATGAGATCCCATTTGTCGATTTTGGCTTTTGTTGCCATTGCTTTTGGTGTTTTAGACATGAAGTCCTTGCCCACGCCTATGTCCTGAATGGTATTGCCTAGGTTTTCTTGTAGGATTTTAATGGTTTTAGGTCTAACATATAAGTCTTTAATCCATCTTGAATTAATTTTTGTATAAGGTGTAACGAAGGGATCCAGTTGCAGCTTTCTACATATGGCTAGCCAGTTTTCCTAGCACCATTTATTAAATAGGGAATCCTTTCCCCATTTCTTGTTTTTGTCAGGTTTGTCAAAGATCAGATAGTTGTAGCTATGCGGCATCATTTCTGAGGGCTCTGTTCTGTTCCATTGATCTATGTCTCTGTTGTGGTACCAGTACCATGCTGTTTTGGTTACTGTAGCCTTGTAGTAGAGTTTAAAGTCAGGTAGCGTGATGCCTCCAGCTTTGTTCTTTTGGCTTAGGATTGACTTGGCGATGCGGGCTCTTTTTTGGTTCCATATGAACTTTAAAGTAGTTTTTTCCAATTCTGTGAAGAAAGTCATTGGTAGCTTGATGGGGATGGCATTGAATCTATAAATTACCTTGGGCAGTATGGCCATTTTCACGATATTGATTCTTCCAACCCATGAGCATGGAATGTTCTTCCATTTGTTTGTATCCTCTTTTATTTCATTGAGCAGTGGTTTGTAGTTCTCCTTGAAGAGGTCCTTCACATCCCTTGTAAGTTGGATTCCTAGGTATTTTATTCTCTTTGAAGCAATTGTGAATGGGAGTTCACTCATGATTTGGCTCTCTGTTTGTCTGTTATTGGTGTACAAGAACGCTTGTGATTTTTGTACATTAATTTTGTATCCTGAGACTTTGCTGAAGTTGCTAATCAGCTTAAGGAGATTTTGGGCTGAGATGATGGGGTTTTCTAGATATACAATCATGTCATCTGCAAACAGGGACAATTTGACTTCCTCTTTTCCTAATTGAATACCCTTTATTTCCTTCTCCTGCCTGATTGCTCTGGCCAGAACTTCCAGCACTATGTTGAATAGGAGTGGTGAGAGAGGGCATCCCTGTCTTGTGCCAGTTTTCAGAGGGAATGCTTCCAGTTTTTGCCCATTCAGTATGATATTGGCTGTGGGTTTGTCGTAGATAGCTCTTATTATTTTGAGATACGTCCCATCAATACCTAATTTATTGAGAGTTTTTAGCATGAAGGGTTGTTGAATTTTGTCAAAGGCCTTTTCTGCATCTATTGAGATAATCATGTGGTTTTTGTCTTTGGTTCTGTTTATATGCTGGATTACATTTATTGATTTGCGTATGTTGAACCAGCCTTGCATCCCAGGGATGAAGCCCACTTGATCATGGTGGATAAGCTTTTTGATGTGCTGCTGGATTCGGTTTGCCAGTATTTTATTGAGGATTTTTGCATCAATGTTCATCAAGGATATTGGTCTGAAATTCTCTTTTTTGGTTATGTCTCTGCCAGGTTTTGGTATCAGGACGATGCTGGCTTCGTAAAATGTGTTAGGGAGGATTCCCTCTTTTTCTATCGATTGGAATAGTTTCAGAAGGAATGGTACCAGTTCCTCCTTGTACCTCTGGTAGAATTCAGTTGTGAATCCATCAGGTCCTGGACTCTTTTTGGTTGGTAAGCTATTGATTATTGCCACAATTTCAGAACCTGTTATTGGTCTATTCAGAGATTCAACTTCTTCCTGGTTTAGTCTTGGGAGGGTGTATTTGTCGAGGAATTTATCCATTTCTTCTAGATTTTCTAGTTTATTTGCATAGAGGTGTTTGTAGTATTCTCTGATGGTAGATTGTATTTCTGTGGGATCGGTGGTGATATCCCCTTTTTCGTTTTTTATTGCATCTATTTGATTCTTCTCTCTTTTCTTCTTTATTAGTCTTGCTAGCGGTCCATCAATTTTGTTGATCTTTTCAAAAAACCAGCTCCTGGATTCATTAATTTTTTGAAGGGTTTTTTGTGTCTCTATTTCCTTCAGTTCTGCTCTGATTTTAGTTATTTCTAGCCTTCTGCTAGCTTTTGAATGTGTTTGCTCTTGCTTTTCTAGTTCTTTTAATTGTGATGTTATGGTGTCAATTTTGGATCTTTCCTGCTTTCTCTTGTGGGCATTTAGTGCTATAAATTTCCCTCTACACACTGCTTTGAACGTGTCCCAGAGATTCTGGTATGTTGTGTCTTTGTTCTCGTTGGTTTCAAAGAACATCTTTATTTCTGCCTTCATTTCATTATGTACCCAATAGTCATTCAGGAGCAGGTTGTTCAGTTTCCATGTAGTTGAGTGGTTTTGACTGAGTTTCTTAATCCTGAGTTCTAGTTTGATTGCACTGTGGTCTGAGAGACAGTTTGTTATAATCTCTGTTCTTTTACATTTGCTGAGAAGAGCTTTACTTCCAACTATGTGGTCAATTTTGGAATAGGTGTGGTGTGGTGCTGAAAAAAAATGTATATTCTGTTGATTTGGGGTGGAGAGTTCTGTAGGTGTCTATTAGGTCCACTTTATATAGAGCTGAGTTCAATTCCTGGATATCCTTGTTAACTTTCTGTCTCGTTGATCTGTCTAATGCTGACAGTGGGGTGTTAAAATCTCCCATTATTATTGTGTGGGAGTTTAAGTCCCTTTGTAGGTCACTGAGGACTTGCTTTATGAATCTGGGTGCTCCTGTGTTGGGTGCATATATATTTAGGATAGTTAGCTCTTCTTGTTGAATTGATCCCTTTACCATTATGTAATGGCCTTGTCTCTTTTGATCTTTGTTGGTTTAAAGTCTATTTTATCAGAGACTAGGATTGCAACCCCTGCCTTTTTTTGATTTCCAGTTGCTTGATAGATCTTCCTCCATCCCTTTATTTTGAGTCTATGTGTGTCTCTGCACGTGAGATGGGTTTCCTGAATACAGCACACTGATGGGTCCTGACTCCTTATCCAGTTTGCCAGTCTGTGTCTTTTGATTGGAGCATTTAGCCCATTTACATTTAACGTGAATATTGTTATGTGTGAATCTGATCCTGTCATTATGATGTTAGTTGGTTATTTTGCTCGTTAGTTGCTATAGTTTCTTCCTAGCCTCGATGGTCTTTACAATTTGGCATGTTTTTGCAGGGGCTGGTACCGGTTGTTCCTTTCCATGTTTAGTGCTTCCTTCAGGAGCTCTTTTAGGGCAAGCCTGGTGGTGACAAAATCACTCAGCGTTTGCTTGTCTGTAAAGTATTTTATTTCTCCTTCACTTATGAAGCTTAGTTTGGCGGGATAGGAAATTCTGGGTTGAAAATTCTTTTCTTTAAGAATGTTGAATATCGGCCCCCACTCTCTTCTGGCTTGTAGAGTTTCTGCTGAGAGATCAGCTGTTAGTCTGATGGGCTTCCCTTTGTGGGTAACCCGACCTTTCTCTCTGGCTGCCCTTAACATTTTTTCCTTCATTTCAACTTTGGTGAATCTGACAATTATGTGTCTTGGAGTTGCCCTTCTCGAGGAGTATCTTTGTGGCGTTCTCTGTATTTCCTGAATCTGAATGTTGGCCTGCCTTGCTAGATTGGGGAAGTTCTCCTGGATAATATCTTGCAGAGTGTTTTCCAACTTGGTTCCATTCTCCCCATCATTTTCAGGTACACCAATCAGACGTAGGTTTGGTCTTTTCACATAGTCCCAAATTTCTTGGAGGCTTTGTTCATTTCTTTTTATTCTTTTTTCTCTAAACTTCCCTTCTCTCTTCATTTCATTCATTTCATCTTCTATCAGCGATACCCTTTCTTCCAGTTGATCGCATCTGCTACTGAGGCTTCTGCATTCTTCGCGTAGTTCTCGAAACTTGGCTTTCAGCTCCATCATCTCCTTTAAGCCCTTCTCTCCATTGGTTATTCTAGTTATCCATTCTTCTAATTTTTTTTCAAAGTTTTTAACTTCTTTGCTATTGTTTTGAATTTCCTCTCGTAGCTCAGAGTAGTTTGATCGTCTGAAGCCTTCTTCTCTCAACTCATCAAAGTCATCCTCCATCCAGCTTTGTTCCGTTGCTGGTGAGGAACTGCGTTCCTTTGGAGGAGGAGAGGTGCTCTGTTTTTTAGAGTTTCCAGTTTTTTTGGTCTGTTTTTTCCCCATCTTTGTGGTTTTGTCTACTTTTTGTCTTCGATGATGGTGATGTACAGATGGGTTTTTGGTGTGGATGTCCTTTCTGTTTGTTAATCTTCCTTCTACCAGACAAGACCCTCAGCTGCAGGTCTGTTGGAGTTTACTAGAGGTCCACTCCAGACCCTGTTTGGCTGGGTGTCAGCAGCGGTGGCTGCAGAACAGCGGATTTTCGTGAGACCACAAATTCAGCTGTCTGATAGTTCCTCTGAAAGTTTTGTCTCAGAGGAGTACCCGGTTGAATGAGGTGTCAGTCTGTCCCTACTGGGGGGGTGCCTCCCAGTTAGGCTGCTCAGGGGTGAGGGACCCACTTTAGGAGGCAGTCTGTCCGTTCTCAGATCTCCAGCTGCGTACTGGGAGAACCACTACTCTCTTCAAAGCTGTCAGTCAGACAGGGACATTTAAGGCTGTGGAGGTTCTCACTGAGTTTTTGGTTGTCTGTGCCCTGCCCCCAGAGGTGGAGCCTACAGAGGCAGGCAGGCCTCCTTGAGCTGTGGTGGGCTCCACCCAGTTCGAACTTCCTGGCTGCTTTGTTTACCTAAGCAAGCCTGGGCAATGGCGGGCGCCCCTCCCCCAGCCTCGTTGCTGCCTTGCAGCTTGATCTCAGACTGCTGTGCTAGCAATCAGCAAGACTCTGTGGGCATAGGACCCTCTGAGCCAGGTGCGGGACACAATCTCCTGGTGTGCCGTTTTCCAGGCCCGTTGGAAAAGCGCAGTATTAGGACGGGACTGACCCGATATTCCAGGTGCCGTCTGTTTCCCCTTTCTTTGACTAGGAAAGGGAACTCCCTGACCCCTTGCGCTTCCCGAGTGAGGCAATGCCTCGCCCTGCTTCGGCTCGGGCACAGTGCGCTTCACCGACTGTCCTGCACCCACTGTTAGGCACTCCCTAGTGAGATGAAACCGGTACCTCAAGCAGAAATGCAGAAATCACCAGTCTTCTGTGTCGCTGGGGCTGGGAGCTGGAGACCGGAGCTGTTCCTATTCGGCCATCTTCGGAATTTCTTTTTATTTACAAATTCACTAGTTAGCATATCTATCCTCTAATACTTTTTGTTACATTTTTCTTATCATTATTATACAGTATAAGAATGTTTCATTTTTTTACCAAATGCTATACTGGAATTAATCCTAATTACTTCCAAATTTATAAATATACTAACTAAATATGATTATTTTCTATGTGTACCATGATATGAAAAATGTTAAAAAGTTAAGAAGTATCTGCACCTCAAAATAAATTCAATATTGTACCTTTTATTGCTATGTCTTGTATCCCCAAGTAGATCAAAATTTACTCAAGAAATGTGATGATGCCTTCAATTGCTATACTTTTATATTTTCCATAACAGTGTGAGTAGCTCAGTAAATCCCTGTTGAACTGAACTGCATCATAAGGAAAATGTTCCACTCTGTGAGGTTAGTGCAAGCCTGGCCTTGAGCTGTTTACTTTGCAACAAGCATAACACCATATCCAGAAAGACTTACGGTAAATATTTGACTGTCTAGAAAATCTCAGGAGCTCTCTTACTTTTATTCACTTTCAACTGTGGTCTTGCTATTTACCCAAGCCACCAGAAGGCTTGTGTGCCTTAGGCTGGAGCCACATGTGTTCATGATTGTTGACTGAAGTTGTGTCCCCTCATGGAACATTAGCCTTGAACTGGTGTTGTCATGGGACCATGGACAATCTACTCAACAAACAGGAAAATGAGATTGCTCCTCCATGGAATTGAAAATCAAATGGAGATGAAAAAGTCTACTTTATAGAGATCTGAAAAATACCTCTTATTTCAACACTCTCTCCTTGTGAAGAAGAAAAAAAAACCTGTGTGTTTTGATTTGCTAGCTTGTTTCTCATCGAAAAATAAATCAGAAGTTCCAACTTTACCAAAATTGGAAATTAACTATATTTGCATGCTCCACTGCCAGAAACCGTGCCAGGTGTTTTCTTCTACTAACACAACAGAAGCGGGTGGGGAGGATCTCAGCTGAGGCAGGAGGAAGGGGATATGCCAGGCCAGATTTAAATGTGGGTACAAATCTCTATAAAGTTTGTGTGGTCATTTTAAAATAAAACTTCATTATTTACCCTGTTTACATGAGTTTTTTTTTAAATTATACAGAATAAATAATAGCTCATAGAACAAGAAAAAAGGACAAATGAGGACTAACTGAGATTATTGCCAAGTCTCAAGGCTATTTTTACTCACAGAATGAGAGAGGAAGGGGTCAGGATATATGGGCTCAGTCTCTTTAAGTGTCCAGCATTTCCACCAAGGGGTTCTGCACAAACCTCAGAAGCATATACCTAGTTAAAGCCAGCCACATGCACTTATTTCTGGAGAGACTCTCATGTCTCAAATTGAACATGCACTTAACCATTTTTCTATTCACATTGTCATTGGTCCTCACAGCAGGAACACATGCTGTGCTGTACATCATGGCTGCTTGGCCCTGGGGAATCAGTCCCCTAAAAGTGTCTTTGTCACTCATGGAGTTGCATCTAACACTAAGCTATTTCTGGGATTTTTGACAGTAAACTAGCTTATTACTGAGATATTAATTGAAGGGGAGGCTGAGAATGGAAGAGGAAAGTGTGTTAAGCCAATGGCACTAACCTTAGAAGAAAATGAGAAATGATTTCCACGAAGCTGAGGACATTACTCTTGAGTCATAGTCTCCTTACTATGCCATCCACATTTTACCAAAAGGAGAAGGAGGGGTGAGGGAATGTTTGGGGCCATAAATAATTTTTTTCTATTTCTGAAATCCAAGGTTTTCCAGCAAGCATATTTCAGTCTGAGATGTGCTCCCTTTCAAACAGGGACACATTGAACACAGCGTGCTGGATGGGGAAAGCAGTGTAGAAACCACAGCTAATTCCTCTACTTTACAGATGGCGATGCTGCCCATTGTTTGAATTCACAAAATAAATTGATGTGAGAAACCTGGGATTCTTGGCCTTCAGACCTGTTCTCTTTCCACCTCACCACATTCCATAATCAATGACAAATTTCAATCCTAAAATGTATCTTAAACAGGGAACTTTTCTGTTTCCATTAAACAGAACTTCACAAAGGGAGAAAAAATGCCCATGGGCTACACAACAAATTAATTATATTTATATAAATCCATCCACCAAAAACCTATTTTATTTACAGTCTGTGCTTGCCTAACTACTCTTGTGTGATTACATAACTCACATTATTGCTTATCAACATGTGTTAACAAGATAGAACTTTCTATATTTTATTAACCCTGAAGTTTTCAGGATAATGTTATAAATTTTGACAGTATTTGTAGAGGTTAAGATAAATTGGTGCAGTTTAGATAGTATAATAACCAGGAACCAAAAAATACTCAAATCCCATTCTATCAACCCACCCTCTTCCCTACATGCTCCTGAGGAACCAAACAGCCAATGAACCCATCCTACTAAAAGTCCATCAAAGGCCTTAGATGCCAGCAAAGAGCTTTTTGTCTTAGACTTGGGAGATCTACTTTACCAGGCCTAAATAAGGTGTTCTACTTCTCATTACAAATTAAAATCTGAGAACCAGCATGTTCAGACATGTTCCAGGGAGAGCTGTCAAATCTATACAAAAGACCTTGGCTTAACTGGCTCTCTCAGAGATATAAGGACAGAGGAAGAATAGAAGAGTATGTTCATGAATATGAATTGCCTTTTAAGGCAGCGACCTCGCCCATCAGTGAACATGGTATAAGATGTTTGTATAGTGTAACTATGGTGCAAGACATGGGAAATCTGAAATCAATATATGAATTTAACCTGAGATTGCCTTAGGGCCTTACTGGCAAGGGTTCAGATTGGAGAAAGCCACTAAGCACAAACCTTCTTGGCCAATTCCTGCCTGTCTGACTCTAACATCAAAGAGAAAATGTGTCTGAGTCTAGCTCACCCAGAGTTTTGGCAGGATATTTACACTACTCTGGAACAACAGCAACAGTGAACTTTCCCTTTGAGTACCCCCAGGTCAAAGCTCATCTTCCAGGAGAGCACTCAAGTTAATAACTGGCAGCAGATTCTATTCTCCAAGTCAAAAGCAAACAACTCCCCCAAAGGCTTCACTAAATATTCCTGGAAAACCTCTACTCCAAGTTGGTTTCACAAGTCCTTGCTGTTAAAAAAAAAAAAAAAAAAGAAAGAAAAACTTGGGGGATTGACTAAAACAGTAGATTGAAACTGAATCATAGAATTTTTTAGCATTCTAGTTATTTTTTCTTCTTAATTTTTTGCATTATTTCAATTTGCAAAAAATAAAAAATACATATCTATAAATGCATGTAAGCCAGTGAGATTTACAGGGACCCTAAAGTTGTCTGTTAATCGCCATGATACCTAGGCTTCCAACTCTCAACTATACAAACATTGCTTTCCATCTGGTACTGGTCACTTACTCTGTTCAAGGTACTAATCTGTAAGAAGTATTGTGAGGAGTATAAAGATATACAAGACCCAGTTTAGGCTCTTGAGAATCTCACTATCAAGTAAGAGAGACAAAAAACATCACAAACAATAATATAAAAGCTGTTAAGTCAGTTTATCCTAATATTTAAAGACCATACTTCGGAGTCATAACTACTGGGTTTAAATCCCACTTCAGTCATGTATTCGCCTGTGGACCTTTAGCAAAGATATTGACTACTCTGAACCTCGGTTTCCTCACCTGTAAAGTAGAAGTAATTAAAAAATACTATCAACATTATGATTTTTTAAGGGTTAAATGATTAATTTTTTTCCATTTTCCAAGTTAAAATGGCTGGTTCATATTAAGAACTCAATAAATTTAGCTATAATTATGTAAAGGGTGGCATGAACAAAAATATATGAATATATAGGCTTAAAAGACAGCCCCTACAATCACTGAACAAGTCCAATTCCTGGCCCTTTTTTGATAGGTGACAGAGAGAGAGAGAGAGAGAGAATAGACAGAAAGATTAATAGACAAATAGATAAGAAAATACCAAAACCAGCTTTCTTTCACCCAATAGAACTTTGGGAGATAATTATCTCCCATTATCACATAAAGAAAAATAGAATTCGTTTAAATTACAGCTAGTGCCCATCTTTATTTTCCTAATTCCCTGTCTAGGGCAGTGCTAGTTGTTTGATTGCCCCCCACAGTGGAATATTTCCTCCTTCTTTGTTTGATTGGACTGCTCTTTGGGGTGAAGATTCTAAGGCCAGGTCCACACTAATGCGAAAATAAACATGAGGGTATTTTAAGTAATTTAAAAAATATTGATATAAAAAGCCCATCAAATCAGTACACTAAAAAGGGGTGAATAATTCCCAAAAGTCTAGAATTCCCAAATCTCAACAATCATGCTAGAATGAACTATTCTCTGTATTTTTTAGAAAGGTCTAACTAGTATAAATTATCATTGTGGGTTAATTCATTTATTAAAAATTATTTACTGAATGCTTATAGTATGCCAGATGTTGTTATAAGTATCAAAGATAGAACAGAACAAAACACAACAACAATCCCTGTTTTTATAAAATTAATATTGGCAATTCAATATCATTGGGTTGGCTATGTGCTTAGAGTGATCTTTGCAGCACCATAGGGAATACTAACAATATAAATGTTACTGAGTATTGATCTCCTGGTGCTTTATATCTCAGTAAGCCATGGAGGTGGGGTGAAAATAAGATTTGCTCATATGAAGGGGCCCATTGCAATGTAAAGCAAAGCAATCAATGCAAGACAAGAGTCAAAGGCAAAACAAGTGACTCAGGGTATCACAGTTCAAAAAACCTGAATGTGCTTTGTACTTAGTAGGCATATTTGAAAAGTAAATTCTTCTTTGAGCAAGCAGAGTTTTTGAAAAACAAATTTGTGGAAGTTGAGAAGGACCAAGAAAAATTAGAAAAATGGTAGAATATACATAATCAAAATAAGGTGGGTTACAGTGTCTCTATTATTGCTTATCTATTTGCTTGCTCAAAGAAGAATACTCTATAATTTACTAAAACTGGGAGTAAAATAGCACTTTGTGGGCTATGAAACTTTGATGTAACCTTGTTATTTAAACTCATATTGACAGTTACAGGTTAATATTGACTAAAGCATTCAAATTACACAAAATTGTATTTTATGTAGCCAAGTAAAGTGACTGCCAAATGCATTGGATTTATGTCCAAGTTTAGACCATAGCCAATTTGCAGACTGCCTGACACTAAACTTACTTGATTAAATTTTCCAGTCTCACTGTTTTCCAGTAATGGTTTCTAAACTACCTTATTCATATAGTTAAAACGGCAATGAAAACAATATGTTTTGGTGGGAGGGCAGAGTATGAGTGAAGCTGTTTTGTTTTTGCTTTCTTAATCTTTTCTTCCTTTTTTTCCTAAGGTCAGAACATCATTTCCAAGATTTATTTTATAAAAAGAGGTAAATTCAAGTATTTCTAATGATGGAGGCAAGTGGATGGGGCTTGCTATTATGTTTTCAACACTTGTTAAAAGCCAGGACTGAGGGATGGCATTATGGTTTATAATCAACAATTCTAAGAACTAGAACTTTTTTGTATGGAATCTGGTTTCTCTCCATCAGTTTTATCTTTTTCCACTACTACCAAAACTTACTGCTTTCTGATACTTTAACATTTTTATTTTAAACATTTTTCAGCATGCTTGGTTCCTTAAATACATGCTTCCTTCCCTTACTGCACTTATAATCTTTTGACAGAAACAGATACACTAATTGTTTAAGATCATCATCTAAAGTGCAACTGCTAGGTGTGACCCAAGTTTGAAACTCTCAAACTTCTAAATTCAAAGTGAAAAATGATTGTATTCTGGGTAGAGTTGCCCCTCAACATTTTTCTACACAAGATAACCAAGTATACATCACAGATCAGTAGTTAAATAGCTACACTTAATGCCCTGGAAATGAATATTGAAGAAACCCAGTTCGCATATTAAGAAAAGGGGAACTAACATATATTTTGGAAGAAAGGTCTAGTAAGCCAAGGAATCTAGCTTCTTAGGAAAATTGTTATTTTAAATATGGGCTAAATTTGAACTGAGTTCAACCACAATTACCCATACATTTAATGATGATAAACAAAGAGGCAATGATCACAGCTCTGTTAGAGTAGCTGCTAAATATACCTGGAGGTAAACCAGAATGTGAGCTAGAAATTGACCTGCTGTCCAATATGAGACAGAAGTCCTTAGGGCCCCTGCAAAAAGCGATGCAAAATCTACGAAGTTTGTGGCAGCAGATGGAGGGGCTTTCTTAAATCACAATAGTGTGTTCTATATCACAACAGTGGTGTTCAATAGATAATGCCACCATTGTAACTAACTATATAAATTGTTAGCAAGTTATGAAATTTGAGGAGGAAAAGAGAAGGTTGGAAATATAAACATGGGGCCAGCAAACCTGCTGTGGCCCTCAGCATATTCATTTATATTGGTGGCCAATGACACTGGAAATTCTCCAGAAAAGCAATCTCTCCACTTCAATTTCGGAAAGTGCTCTCATAAATGAAGCATTTTCCTCTAAGAACTAACCCCTGCTTAGCTTTTAGAATTCCTATTCTTAATTCTTATAAACCAGTTTTAAATAGTTATTCACCATACATAAAATATATTTGCTGACAGCCTAGTAATTCTCTAAATGATGTCACCAAATCCTCAGACAGAACAAAACCTCTAAAAGAACATCCTCATTTCAACAGACAGAATGAGAGCCCATTGGAATGCCAACAGCTGTGGCCAAAACAAATATCATTTCTTCTAAAATTAGTGTGCTTCTATTATAGTGTCTTTGGGCTCTTGCAGGGGAGGGGTCCCGGCTGTTCTTCAGCACTTCCCCAGACAGTTAATATACTGACAGCTAATTTGCAGAGTTTGTCTCTGCAATAAGTCTGGTATGATTAATTGACTCACAGCACTGCTTGTGTACAGAAAAACAACACTGTTAACAGTGATTGCTAAATGTCAACATTTTAAAAGACTATGTATGACAGATAGCCCATTCTGCCTTGTGAACTAACTGCCTACAAGAGTTGGGGGTGGGTGAAAATTGGGAATGAAAAAGTGGAAGAGGTGAAGAGTAATTATTTACTTTTCACTGCACATAGAACACTATATATTATGCAGCAAAATGAACTTAACATACGTTCCATACACTGCAGGTAATCTATTGGGTAAAACAACCTGAAACCCATGAAAAGACCTTAGGACATGTCAAAGCAAGATTCTAATGAATGTCTCTACAAGCACTACTTTACACGCTCAAGGATGGTTCTCAACCAGAAACAATTTTATGCACCACGGAACATTTGGAAATTGTCTAGAGATATTTTTGGTTGTCACAGCTGAGGAGGATGAGATTTACTAGCATCTAGCGAGTAGATACCAGAGATGCTGCTAAACATCCTACAATGCACAGAATAACTCCTTGACAGAGAATTATCTGACTCAGAATGTCAATACTGCTGAGATTGAGGGACCTTGCTCTAAAAACAGTACTATCCAGTAAAAATTTAATGTGAGCCACATATGTCTTTTTAAAATTTCTGTTTTATTGTGAAATATAGAAAAAAAGAAATGGGAAATTAAATTAATAACATTTTATTTAACCTGATATATCCAAAATATTATAATTTCAACACGGAACTAATATTTTAAAATTATCCAAGTATTTTATATTCTGATTATTTTGGTACTAACTCTTCAAAATCCACTGTCTTTTGCATGTATAGCATACCTCATTTCAGGTTAACCACATTTCAAGTCACTAATGGCTACCCTATGGTAAAGTGTATTTCTCAAGGTTTAGAAATACATATTTCACTTTGTTGGTCTAGAAAGAGCTGGGGCTCTTCAATTTGCAAGACATGAGAGAATTCCTCTCCCAAGCTTATACCAAAGATTTTTCTAGTTCTAAACAAGTGCCATGACAGACAAAATTGAAGATGCTGTTTGGAAAGCCTCAAAGGGTCATACATAAGAAGCAAGTGGATTTGAAAAAAGAGTTGTCTATCACAGGCTGCTAAATATTGACATCATTAACTGAATGGTACCCTAAAACTTAAAAGTATAATAATAAAAAAAAACTGAATGATAAATGAAATTGAATAGGGTACAGCCAAAGAACATTTCTGAATGCTTGGAATATAGAGCACATGAGTCCACTTACCCACAACATTTGAATTCTTCAGAATGTTTTAAAACTGGTTATCTAACCAAAACATTGTAAGTCTTAAAGCCTCTTTTTCTTCCATCCAAAGTGTAAAACAACTTTTGAATAGCAAATTAAAAAGTTTCAAGTCCCAGATCAGTCAGCAACACTTATTTAGCTAGCACTGTACATGGACCATGATATTATGCAATAAAAGGGGATTAAAAACAGCTCCTTTGAGTTGCTTACAATCTTCCTGGGGATAAATAAATGGTAACATATGAAAACAATTTTAGGTTATTTACAATGCAACATTTTACTGAATGCTTCTATAAACAATACTTTATACTCCGAGGCGTTTTTAAATAATATAGTTCCCTTTGTTAATGTAGAAATAGCTGAATATCATCGAAATCTATTAAAATTTACTGCCCCTAAATCAGTCCACTAAGCCAATTACAAACAATTGAGTGCAGGTTTGTTATGGAGCACACAAGTGTAATTAGTTTTTTTACTCTTTTAAAAAAGTTTCTCATGTTATATTTTCAGAAAAGGGAAATTTCATGGTGAGGTTTCATAAAAATTTTGACCATACGAATGTCACAAAATAGAAAATCATTCTTTCTCACCTCTATTCTCAAATCGTAAATAGATTCAGATGTGCATACAGCAATGGCACCTTTATGAGGTAACAGGTGAAACCACATTTTTATGAGGATTGGAGGACCCAAACCACAAGATAAAGTTTGTGTCTTCTTTTGTCCTGAGTTTAATGCCAAATATATCCTGAAAGTGGAAAACACACTGTCATTTGCATATATTTATCTAGCGTTTTTGTAAGCAAGACAAGGGTCTGAGCATAGTTCTTAGAACTTTTAGCCAAGTACAGAAATAGTTGTGAATGTGGACAAAAAGGATACACACTGATTCACTATATGGAAAAATCATCTCAAGCATCTAGCTAGGAAAAGATAGCTAGAAATATTAGATCTGTGCAAAATGTACCTGAAATTCATTCTACTTAATCACATTTTAATTCAATGCTTTGTATGCTGTTTTCTAAATGAATAAAATTATTAGTTACAAATAATGAAAATCACAATTGGGTAAATGGTCAGACTTTACCTCTTCAGGGTTTAAAATTTTTCTTTACAATTCAACAATGAAAAACAAATAATTATCCTCAGCAAAGTAACACAGAAACAGAAAACCAAACACCACATGTTCTCACTTAAAAGTGGGAGCTGAACAGAGAGAACACATAGACACAGGGAGGGGAATGACACACTGGGGCCTGTCGGAGGAGCGGGGTGAGGGGGAGGAAGAGCCTTAGGAAAAACAGCTAATGTATGCTGGGCCTAGTAACTAGGTGATGCGTTGATAGGTCCAGCAAACTACCATGGCACATGTTTACCTATGCAACAAACCTGCACATCCTGTACATGTACCCCAGAACTTAAAATACAAATAAAAATTTTAAAAATGGGACAAAGGACATGAACAGACATTCTTCCAAACAAGATATATAAATGGCCAATAAGCACATGAAAAGACGCTCAACATCACTAACAATTATAGGAGATTTAAAAAAAAAAAAAAACTTCTAGAGTGATTCATAAGATGGCTGGCTACAGACACCTGGCCCTCATTCCCCTAACAAGAAAGGACCAAAGCAGTGAAAAAACATCTAAGATTTGAATGGAGTGTTGAAAGGAGGGTGCTGTAGGGCAGTGGGGATGTAGAGAGATAGCTGTGGTAATTGGAAGCACAGAGGAAAGTGTGGATGCAAAGTCTGCAACCTCATCTCCCTCACCCCCATCAGATCAGTCCGTAGATAGGAGGGACTTCCCCTTTTGGGCAAAAGGTAAGCAGAAGATCCCCAGGCCCCATTGCCATCGCAGACACTTACAGTTCTTACTACAGGAGAATCCCACAGTGCTTGCAAGCCCTGAGCCCGGTTTGGAGAGCTTCCAGAAATTCACAAAGCTGCATTGCTCCAGATTGGGAGGGTAAGATGTGCACTCCCCACCCTTCACGCACTGCCTGTGAGTCAAACTGCTATAGCACCATACCACCTTGAGATCAGAGCCACCTCTCAGGCGTGCGCTCCTCTGGGATCAAGTAGCCAGTGCACTTCTCTATCACTGGGGCTCCATCTTTATTCCAGCAAGCTCAGAAGGGTGGCTGAACACCACAAACCCAGCTTTGCAGAGCATAGGCCCAGGATCAGCTGCAAATCTGGCCCTGCACAGCAACTCCTGCTATCTGCACTTCCAGACAGAGGACAGTTTGGCAGTCCTACCCAGGGCAAACCCACTCCAGAGCCAGCCAAACTAATGCTTGCCATCTCTCCCAATCAGGAGGGGTCCCTGAGTCACTGAGCAGACAGCATACCCATAGGCTAGTGGTAAAGCTGCATACCCACATCCAAGGCCTGAGAACCAGCCTCATGGCACCTTCCAGACATGCCCCTGGCATACCCAAAGTCCCCACACCCAACAATCAGGGTCTGAGTAAAGTCTTATAGACAGCCCCTAGCAATGCTCCCCCAAGCCAGCTGAACAGCTCTGTGGCCTACATCCTGAGCCTGAGAAACAGCTCCACAGATTTCCCATGGTGGGCGCACCCCCCAGGCTAGCAAAGCTGTGTGCATATGCCCCTGGCCTTAGAAACAGCCTATAGGCCAACCCCAGCAAACAAGCCCCCAGGCCAGCCAAGCAACTATGTGCCTGTGCCCCTGGCCAGAGTAACATTCCTAATCCTAGTGGCCAGAACTCAAGCTGGCCACCATGTGCACGCATGTTCCTTTGACTTGAGAAATAAGCTAGCCCACCATGGCAAAGCCACACCACCATCACCACAAAATCTCAGCCTAGGCCACTGAGAAAGTCACAAATGTCACTGGCGTGAATTATGGCTGAAGGAACTACACAGAGACTACACTACTGCATGCACCTGAAACCAAAGCCAATGCACCCCATCGAACCAGCACCCCAAGTCCCATTCATAATCAGTCTTTCCCTATAAAATTGGAACAGGCAACTTATCCACCAGATGCATAAAAATCAATGTCGGAGCACATCAAACATAAAAAAGCAAGAAAACATAATGCCTCCAAAGGAATGTAATAATTTTTAAGTAACAGAACACAATCATAAGTAAATATATAAAATGCCAGAAAATGAGTTCAAATTAATAATCTTATGAAACTCATAAGATACAAAAAAATACAAATAGACAAATCAATGAAATCAGAAAAATAATTCATGATTTGAATGACAAATTTAACAAACAGATATATGATTTTTTAAAAAACCACAGTGGCTCATGCCTCTAATCCCAGCACTTTGGGAGGCCCAGGTGGGTGGATCACCTGAGGTCAGGAGTTCAAGACCAGCCTGACCAACATGGAGAAACCCCGTCTCTACTAAAAAATACAAAATTAGCCAGGCATGGTGGTACATGCCTGCAATCCCAGCTATTCACGAGGCTGAGGCAAAAGAATTGCTTGAACCGGGGAGGTGGAGGTTGTGGTGAGCTGAGATTGCACCATTGCACTCCAGCCTGGGCAACAAGAGCAAAACTCTGTCACGAAAAAAAAAAACTTAGAGCTGAAGAATTCAACAAATGAAATTTTGAAAATCAATAGCTTCAACAACAGAAGAGACCAAGCAGAAGAAACAATTTCTAAACTTGAAGATAGATCTTTTGAAATAATACAGGCAGACAAAAATAAAAATAAAAAGAATGAAGAAAGTCTATAGGATTTATGGGACACCATTAAGCAAACAAATATTCTCATTATAGGTGTTCCAGAAGGAAAAGAGAAGGGAAAATGTGTAGAAATCATGTTTAATGAAATAATAGCCAAAAACTTCCCAAGTCTTGAGAGAGAAATGGACATCCAGATCCAGGAAGCTCAAAGAACCCCAACAGATTTAACCTGAATAGATCCTTATAGTCAAATTTTCAAAGGTAAGAGACAAAAAAAAATTCTAGAAAACAAAAGAAAAGTGTCAAGTCACATATAAAGGAATCCCCATTAGAACAGCAGCATGTTTCTCAGCAGAAACCATACAAGCTGGGAGAGAATAGGCTGATATATTCAAAGTACTGAAAGGAAAAAAAAAAAAAACTGTCAGTCAAGAATACTATATTATACTCAGCAAAGCTATCAGTTCAAAATAAAGGAGAAATAAAATATTTTACAGACAAGCAAAAACTAAAGGAATCATTACCATTAGAACTGAATTACAATAAATATTCAATGGAGTCATATCTGAAAGTGAAAAAAATGAAAACCAACATCATAAAAAAAAGCAAAACAATAAAATTTACTGATACAGCCAATACACAAAAGAAAAGGAAAAAGAAATCAAATCTTGTCACCACAGAAAGCCACTCAATCACAAAAGTAAACATGAAATTGGAAGCAAGAAACAAAAACTATACAAAACAACTAGAAAATAATCAAGAAAATGATAGGAGTAAGTTCTCACCTATCAATAATAACCTTGGGTATAAGATTTAATTCCCCCACTTAAAAGCTATAGATGGGCTAAATTGATTTTTTTTATGAAAAAAAGACCCAAAGATATGCTACCCACAAGAAATTCACTTCGTCTGTAAAGATACATATAGACTGAAAGTGAAGGGATGGACAAAGATATTCTATGCAACCAGAAACCAAGAGCAAGCCAGTATAGCTATACTTACATCAGATAAAACAGACTTCAAATCAAAAGTTATAAAAATAGACAAAGACATTATATAGTAATAAAATGATCAATTCAACAAGGGAAAATAATAATTGTAAATATACATGAACCCAACACAGGACCACCCAGATATATAAAGTAAATGTTACTCATTCTAAAGGAAGAGATAGACTCCTATATAATAATAGCTGGATAGACTATTCTTTTTTTTTTTTTTTATTATACTTTAGGGTTTTAGGGTACATGTGCACAATGTGCAGGTTTGTTACATATGTATCCATGTGCCATGTTGATTTCCTGCATCCATTAACTCGTCATTTAGCATTAGGTGTATCTCCTAATGCTGTCCCTCCCCCCTCCCCCCACCCCACAACAGTCCCCGGAGCGTGATGTTCCCCTTCCTGTGTCCATGAGTTCTCATTGTTCAATTCCCACCTATGAGTGAGAACATGTGGTGTTTGGTTTTTTGTGGATAGACTATTCTAAAGGGAGAGATAGACTCCTATATAATAATTCTTTACTCATTCTAAAGGGAGAGATAGACTCCTATATAATAATTCCTTCCACTCTCAGCTTTGAACAGGTCATGTGGATAGAAAATTAACAAAGAAACATCAGATGATTTAAACTGCACCATAGATCAAATGGGTTAAAGAGACATATGAAGAGCATTTTACCCAACAGCTACAGAATACACATTCTCCTCATCAGCATGTTGAACATTCTTCAGGACTCAAAAACAAAAACAAAACAGGTCTCAAAAAATTTTTTAAACTTGAAATTATATCAAGTATCTTATCTGACCATAGTGGAATAAAACCAGAACACAATAACAAGAGAAACATTTGAAACTATACAAACAAATGTACTTTTTTTTTTTTTTGAGGCAGAGTCTCACTCTGTCACCCAGGCTGGAGTGGAGTGGCATGATCTTGGCTCACTGAAACCTCTGCCTTCCAGATTCAAGCTATTCTCCTGCCTCAGCCTCATGAGTAGCTGGAACTACAGGTGCACACAACCATGCCTGGCTAATTTTTTATATTAAACACATGGAAATTAAACAACTTGTTCCTGAAGGATGATTGGGTGAAAAAAAGAAATTAAGAATGAAGTTTCAAAATTCATTGAGACAAATGAAAAAAGAAACACAACATACAACAACCTATAGGACACAGCAAAAGCACTAATCAGAAACACTTTTAGCAATAAATGCCTACATCAAAAATTGAGAAAGACTTCTAATAAACAACCTAATGATGAATATCAAGGAACTAGAAAAGAAAAAATAAATCCCAAAATGAGTAGAATAGAAAACATTATAAAGATCATGGCAGAAATAAGTGAAATTGAGATTAAAAAATACAAAAGATCAATGAAACAAAAAGTTGGTTTTTTTGAAAAGATACACAAAATCAACAATCCATTAGCTAGATTAAGAAAAAAAATAGAGAAGACCCAAATAGATAAAATTAGAAATAAAAACATATTACAACTGATACCACAGAAATACAAAGGATCATTAGAAACTACCATGAACTATATGCCAATGTATTAGAAAATCCAGAAGAAATGGGTAAATTCCTGGACACATGCAATATACCAAGATTGAGTCCAGGAGAAATAAAAAACCCGAAAAGACCAATAATGAGATTGAATCAGTAATAAAAAGTCTCCCAACAAAGAAAAGTCTGGGACTAGATGGCTTCACTGCTAATTCTATCAAAACTTTAAAGAAGAATTAATACTAATTCTTCTCAAACTATTCCAAAAAAATGAAGCAAAGAGAACTCTAACTCCATCTACAAGGCCAGCATCACCCTCATCTGAAAACCAGACAAAGACACAACAAAAAAATAAAACTACAGACCAAAATTCCTGATGAACATAGATACAAAAATCCTCAATGAAATACCAGAAATTTAATCTGCCAATATATCAAAAAGATTATACACCATGTTCAAGTGGGAGTTACTCCAGGAATTCAAGAATGGTTCAATATATGCAAATCAATAAATGTGTTACATCACATCAACATAATGAAGGACAACAACCATACGATTACTAAAATAGATGCAGAAAAAGCATTTGATGACATCCAGCATCCCTTCATGATAAGAATTCTCAATAAATTAGGACAGAAAGAACGTACCTCAACACAATTAAGGTTATATATGACTAACTGACAGTGAACATTATACTAAATGGGGAAAAAACTGTAAGCTTTGCCTCCAAGTACTGGAACAAAACAAGAATGCCTACTTTCAGCACTCTTATTCGACATGGTACTGGAAGTCCTAGCCAGAGCAATTAGTCAAGAGAGAAATAAAGGGCACCTGAATTGAAAAGGAAAAAGTCAAATCATCTCTGTTTGCAGACATAAACTTATATACTAAAAAGAAACTAAAGACTCTACAAAAATGTTTAGAACTGATAAACTCATTAAAGTTGCAGGATACAAAATCAACATAAAAAATCGGTAACGTGTCTATACACAAAGTGCAAACTAATTAAAAAGAAATCAAGAAGGCAATCCCATTTACAATAGCTATGGAAAAAAGAAGACCTAGGAACAAATTTAACCAAGGAGGTGAAAGAACTCTATAAGGAAAACTACAAAACACTGATGAAAGAATCAAATTGGATACAAACAAATAGAAAGACATTTCATGCTCATAACAGAAGAATTAATATTTTTATAATGATAATACTACCCAAAGCAATCTACAGATTCATTGCAATCTCTATTAAAATACTAATGACATTCTTCAGAGAAATAGAAAATAAATCTTAAAATTTGTATGGAGCAAAAAAAGACTCCAAATAACCAGAGCAGCTAATAGAAAAAAGAAGAAAGCTGCAGGCATCATACTACCAGAATTCAAAATATACTATGAAGCTATAGTAACCAAAACAGCATGGTATTGGTATAAAACAGACACATAGACCTATGGAACAGAATAGAGAACCTGGAAACTAATCCATGTATCTATAGGCAAATGGTATGGACAAAGACATCAAGAACATTCACTGGGGAAGGGACAGTCTTTTCAATAAATAATGCTAAGAAAACTAGATATCCATATACAGAAGAATTAAACTAGACCCCTACCTCTTACCCCATACAAAAATCAATTCAAAATGGATTAAAGACCTAAATGTAAGACCCCAAACTATAAATTTACTAGAAGAACACACAGTGGAAATACTCTAGAACATTGATTTAGGCAAATATTTTATGGCTGAGACCTCAAAAGTACAGGCAACAAAAGCAAAAATTAACAAATGTGATTACATCAAACTAAAGAGCTTCTGCACATAAAAGGAAACAATAACACTGTGAAAAGACAATGTACAGAATATGAGAAAATATTTGCAAACTATTTTTCTATGAGGGAATTAATACCCAGAATATACAAGGAACTCAAACATCTCAACAGCAAAAAAATCCAAACAATCTAATTTTAAAATGGGCAAATGATCTGAACAAACATTTTTCAGAAGAAGACATACCAATGGCTGACAGGTGTTTGAAAAAAAATCCTCAACACCATTAATCATTAGGGAAATGCAAATCAAAACCACAGTTAGGTACCCCAGTTAGCATGGCTATTATGCTATTGTCAAAAAGACAAGAAAACAAATACTGGTGAGAATGTAGAGAAAAGGGACTCTTAATCACTGTTGTTGTGAATATAAACAGTACAGACATTATGGAAACAGTATGGAGTCTCCTCGGACAACTACAAATAGAACTACCAAATGATCCAGTAGTCCCACTACTGGGTATTTATCCAAAGGAAAGAAAATCTGTATATCAAAGAGAAATCTGTACCTCCACGTTTATTGGAACACTATTCACAATAGCCAAGATATGGAATCCACTTAGGTATCCAATAACAGATAAATGGATAAAGGCTACATGTTTTCACACAAGCTAAATAAATAAATAAATAATAAAAAAGAAAAAATTTGATCTCCTAGGAGTAAAAAGTAGAACATGTCCTTTGTAGGGACATGGATGAAACTGGAAAGCATCATTCTCAGTAAACTATCACAAGGACAAAAAACCAAACACCGCATGTTCTCACTCATAGGTGGGAATTGAACAATGAGAACTCATGGACACAGGAAGGGGAACATCACACTCCGGGGACTGTTGTGGGGTCGGGGGACGGGGGAGGGACAGCATTAGGAGATATACGTAACGCTAAATGACGAGTTAATGGGTGCAGCACACCAACATGGCACATGGATACATATGTAACAAACCTGCACATTGTGCACATGTACCCTAAAACTTAAAGTATAATAATAATAATAATAATAAATTAAAATTAAAATTAAAAATTAAAAAAAGTAGAACAGAGGATACTGGAGTCTGGCAAGGGTAGGGGGAGGTGGGGACACGCATGGATTTGTTAAAAGATATAAAATTACAGCTACATGGGGGAATAAGTTCTAGTGCTCTATACCACTATAGGATGACTATAGTTAACAATAATGTATAGGTTCAAATAGCTAGAGGGAAGATATTAAATGTTCTCAACACAAAAAAAGATAAATATTTGAAATTATGAAGATGCTAATTACCCTGATTTGATCACTATACATTATATATATATCAAAACATCACAATATACCACATAAATATGTACAATTACTATGTCAATTTAAAATTAAATTTTAAAAGAAGAAATATTGAGAGGGATGATAGTGATGGTTGCACAACAATGTGAATGTGCTTAATGCCTCTGAACTGTACACTTAAAAACAGTTAAAATGATCAATTTTATGTTATGTATATTTTACCATAATAAAGAAAAACATAAAACTTCCGTAGAAGAGTCTCAACTGAGTGCATACAGAAGTCATTTACTGTGTTCTGTTTGTGTTCTTGCTGTATTCCTGCCCCTCATTATTTCCTTGTGCCCCAGAGAAAGAAAGAGACTGAATAGAAAGCCTGTTGTATTTGTGTTTTTTCCTGTGTGCCAAATCCATTAATCAACTACCATTTCCACTTGATGTCACATAGACCTCTGAAACTCAAAGTATTGCACAACTGAATGCATTGTCTTCTCTCCCATGCCTACTTTTCCTCTTCTATTCTCTACTTATATTGGCATCAAAATTGTAAAGTAAAACCTTTGGATTTAGTCACAGACACTTGTATTTCAAACAACCACAGTCCAGCTTCCCAAGATACCACAGATGTGGGTTCCAGCAGCACATGGTGTATCACCCTGTATCTCAATCATCAAATCAAAAAACTGGGGAGCTATACTTGATTTCTCCTCTACTCAGCCCTGCATCTAATTCATCAAAAATAACTGACTCTATCTCCTCAGACCTCACAGATCTGCCTCACTTCTTCATTCTTTCCAGTATTACTTTAGCACCTAACCAGTCTTGCTATTGTTGGTTTTGTGTTCCCCTAATTTATCCTTCAACGTGTTATCAGAGTGACCTTTCTAAGATACAAATATGTGTAGGTACCTTTCATGTCTGAAAAACTAAACTAAAGATGCCTGCTGCTGCCATTATAGCAACTCCTATTCCAGGAAATAGGAACATAGATGGAAAGAACATAAAATAGAAACTGAACGACATGCAATATCTGTTGACCAAGATTACATCACTCTGGTAACATCTGTATGTATCACTGATGAAGCATTTATTTATTTATTTTTTCAACCAATTTAGAAAGTGAAGAACACGTCCATGACACAACCTCAGGAGATCCTGGTAACATGTGCCTAAGATGGTGGGGGTACAGCTTGCTTTTATATATTTTAGGGAGATAAGAGACATCAGTATATATAACATTATCATTGGTTCTGGTAGGGGGTTGGGGTTC
Organism: Symphalangus syndactylus; assembly: GCF_028878055.3. Lineage (NCBI taxonomy): Eukaryota > Metazoa > Chordata > Mammalia > Primates > Hylobatidae > Symphalangus > Symphalangus syndactylus. The sequence goes on along the minus strand of NC_072439.2, from coordinate 47,645,104 downwards.
CAGGTCATAAGTAGGTAAAAGACAAAAGGTTGCATTCTTTTGAGTTCTTCATCAGCCTTTCACTGAATACACAATTTAATCTGGTTCAGTGAATCTGCATTTTTACATAAACAATAAGGCAGAGGAAGCAATCAGGTATGCATTTGTCTCACATGAGCATAGGGATGACTTTCTGTCCCACACCTGTGAAGATAAGCTATCGGTTTCCATAGCCAGGGTGAAATTCAACAGAACAGAGCAATTCTCCTGTCCCAGCCTCCCAAGTAGCTGGGATTACAGGCATCTGCCATCACACCTGGCTAATTTTTGTATTTTTAGTAGAGATGGGGTTTCGCCATGTTGGCCAGGCTGGTCTTGAACTCCTGACCTCAGGTGATCCACCTGCCTCAGCCTCCCAAAGTGCTGGGATTAGAGGCGTGAGCCACAGTGCCCAGCCTGTAGCTGTATTATTGAGGAATAAAATGGGAGGCAGGTTTGCCTGATGTAGTTCCAGGCTTGACTTTTCCCTTGGCTTAGTGATTTGGGGCTCCTGGGATTTATTTTCCTTTCACAGTGATATCTATATTTTTTTGGTTGTCTTTTGTTTTGTTTTGTTTATAAGGTGAGTCTCACTATATTGCCCAGGCTGGTCTTGAATTCCTGGGCTCAAGCAATCCTCCCATCTTGGTCTCCTGAATAGCTGGGACTACAGGCATGCACCACCATGTTTGGCTTCTTTAGTGATATCTTCTGAGCACACAAAGCACCAGCTAACATTAACATGCTCATGATTTTGGTAGCCCTGCCTAGGAGTAAAGTGTGATGAAGCACTGATAAGTTAAATCACCTCTGTCGGGGGTGGAGCCAAGATGGCCGAATAGTAACAGCTCCGGTCTCCAGCTCCCAGCCCGAGCGACACAGAAGACTGGTGATTTCTGCATTTCTGCTTGAGGTACCTGTTTCATCTCACTAGGGAGTGCCAAACAGTGGGTGCAGGACAGTCGGTGAAGCGCACTGTGCGCGAGTCGAAGCAGGGCGAGGCACTGCCTCACTTGGGAAGCGAAAGGGGTCAGGGAGTTCCCTTTCCTAGTCAAAGAAAGGGGTAACAGACGGCACCTGGAAAATCGGGTCAGTCCCACCCTCATACTGCGCTTTCCCAACGGGCCTGGAAAACGGCACACTAGGAGATTGTATACCGCACCTGGCTCGCAGGGTCCTATGCCCACGGAGTCTCGCTGATTGCTAGCACAGCAGTCTGAGATCAAGCTGCAAGGCGGCAGCGAGGCTGGGGGAGGGGCGCCCGCCATTGCCCAGGCTTGCTTAGGTAAACAAAGCAGCCAGGAAGCTTGAACTGGGTGGAGCCCACCACAGCTCAAGGAGGCCTGTCTGCCTCTGTAGGCTCCACCTCTGGGGGCAGGGCACAAACAAAAAGTCAGCAGGAATCTCCAGAGACTTAAATGTCCCTGTCTGACTAACAGCGTTGAAGAGAGTAGTGGTTCTCCCAGCACACAGCAGGAGATCTGAGAACGGACAGACTGCCTCCTAAAGTGGGTCCCTCACCCCTGAGCAGCCTAACTGGGAGGCACCCCCCCAGTAGGGAAAAACTGACACCTCACTGGGCCGGGTACTCCTCTGAGACAAAACTTCCAGAGGAGCTATCAGACAGCTGAATTTGTGGTCTCATGAAAATCTGCTGTTCTGCAGCCACCACTGCTGACACCCAGCCAAACAGGGTCTGGAGTGGACCTCTAGTAAACTCCAACAGACCTGCAGTTAAGGGTCCTGTCTGGTAGAAGGAAAACTAACAAACAGAAAGGACATCCACACCAAAAACCCATCTGTACATCACCATCATCAAAGCCCAAAAGTAGATAAAACCACAAAGATGGGGAAAAAACAGAGCAGAAAAACTGGAAACTCTAAAAAACAGAGCACCTCTCCTCCTCCAAAGGAACGCAGTTCCTCACCAGCAATGGAACAAAGCTGGATGGAGGATGACTTTGACGAGTTGAGAGAAGAAGGCTTCAGACGATCAAACTACTCTGAGCTACGGGAGGAAATTCAAAACGATAGCAAAGAAGTTAAAAACTTTGAAAAAAAATTAGAAGAATGGATAACTAGAATAAACAATGGAGAGAAGGGCTTAAAGGAGATGATGGAGCTGAAAGCCAAGTTTCGAGAACTACGTGAAGATTGCAGAAGCCTCAGTAGCAGATGCAATCAACTGGAAGAAAGGGTATCGCTGATGGAAGATGAAATGAATGAAATGAAGCGAGAAGGGAAATCTAGAGAAAAAAGAATAAAAGAAATGAACAAAGCCTCCAAGAAATTTGGGACTACGTGAAACGACCAAACCTACGTCTGATTGGTGTACCTGAAAATGACGGGGAGAATGGAACCAAGTTGGAAAACACTCTGCAAGATATTATCCAGGAGAACTTCCCCAATCTAGCAAGGCAGGCCAACATTCAGATTCAGGAAATACAGAGAACGCCACAAAGATACTCCTCGAGAAGAGCAACTCCAAGACACATAATTATCAGATTCACCAAAGTTGAAATGAAGGAAAAAATGTTAAGGGCAGCCAGAGAGAAAGGTCGGGTTACCCAAAAAGGGAAGCCCATCAGACTAACAGCTGATCTCTCAGCAGAAACTCTACAAGCCAGAAGAGAGTGGGGGCCCATATTCAACATTCTTAAAGAAAAGAATTTTCAACCCAGAATTTCCTATCCAGCCAAACTAAGCTTCATAAGTGAAGGAGAAATAAAATATTTTACAGACAAGCAAACGCTGAGTGATTTTGTCACCACCAGGCCTGCCCTAAAAGAGCTCCTGAAGGAAGCACTAAACATGGAAAGGAACAACCAGTAACAGCCACTGCAAAAACATGCCAAATTGTAAAGACCATCGAGGCTAGGAAGAAACTGCATCAACTAATGAGCAAAATAACCAACTAACAACATAATGACAGGATCAGATTCACACATAACAATATTAACGTTAAATGTAAATGGGCTAAATGCTCCAATTAAAAGACACAGACTGGCAAACTGGATAAGGAGTCAGGACCCATCAGTGTGCTGTATTCAGGAAACCCATCTCACGTGCAGAGACACACATAGACTCAAAATAAAAGGATGGAGGAAGATCTATCAAGCAAACGGAAAACAAAAAAAGGCAGGGGTTGCAATCCTAGTCCCTGATAAAATAGACTTTAAACCAACAAAGATCAAAAGAGACAAAGAAGGCCATTACATAATGGTAAAGGGATCAATTCAACAAGAAGAGCTAACTATCCTAAATATATATGCACCCAACACAGGAGCACCCAGATTCATAAAGCAAGTCCTGAGTGACCTACAAAGGGACTTAAACTCTGACACAATAATAAAGGGAGATTTTAACACCCCACTGTCAACATTAGACAGATCAACCAGAGAGAAAGTTAACAAGGATATCCAGGAATTGAACTCAGCTCTAAATAAACTGGACCTAATAGACATCTACAGAACTCTCCACCCCAAATCAACAGAATATACATTTTTTTCACCACCACACCACACCTATTCCAAAATTGACCACATAGTTGGAAGTAAAGCTCTCCTCAGCAAATGTAAAAGAACAGAAATTGTAACAAACTGTCTCTTAGACCACAGTGCAATCAAACTAGAACACAGGATTAAAAAACTCATTCAAAACCGCTCAACTACATGGAAACTGAACAACCTGCTCCTGAATGACTATTGGGTACATAATGAAATGAAGGCAGAAATCAAGATGTTCTTTGAAACCAACGAGAACAAAGACACAACATAACAGAATCTCTGGGACACATTCAAAGCAGTGTGTAGAGGCAAATTTATAGCACTAAATGCCCACAAGAGAAAGCAGGAAAGATCCAAAATTGACACCCTAACATCACAATTAAAAGAACTAGAAAAGCAAGAGCAAACACATTCAAAAGCTAGCAGAAGGCTAGAAATAACTAAAATCAGAGCAGAACTGAAGGAAATAGAGACGCAAAAAACCCTTCAAAAAATTAATGAATCCAGGAGCTGGTTTTTTGAGAAGATCAACAAAATTGATAGACCACTAGCAAGACTAATAAAGAAGAAAAGAGAGAAGAATCAAATAGATGCAATAAAAAATGAAAAAGGGAATATCACCACCGATCCCAAAGAAATACAATCTACCATCAGAGAGTACTACAAACATCTCTATGCAAATAAACTAGAAAATCTAGAAGAAATGGATAAATTCCTCGACAAATACACCCTCCCAAGACTAAATCAGGAAGAAGTCGAATCTCTGAATAGACCAATAACAGGTTCTGAAATTGTGGCAATAATCAATAGCTTACCAACCAAAAAGAGTCCAGGACCTGATGGATTCACAACTGAATTCTACCAGAGGTACAAGAAGGAACTGGTACCATTCCTTCTGAAACTATTCCAATCGATAGAAAAAGAGGGAATCCTCCCTAACACATTTTATGAAGCCAGCATCGTCCTGATACCAAAGCCAGGCAGAGACACAACCAAAAAAGAGAATTTTAGACCAATATCCTTGATGAACATTGATGCAAAAATCCTCAATAAAATACTGGCAAACCGAATCCAGCAGCACATCAAAAAGCTTATACACCATGATCAAGTGGGCTTCATCCCTGGGATGCAAGGCTGGTTCAACATACGCAAATCAATAAATGTAATCCAGCATATAAACAGAACCAAAGACAAAAACCACATGATTATCTCAATAGATGCAGAAAAGGCCTTTGACAAAATTCAACAACCCTTCATGCTAAAAACTCTCAATAAATTAGGTATTGATGGGACGTATCTCAAAATAATAAGAGCTATCTACGACAAACCCACAGCCAATATCATACTGAATGGGCAAAAACTGGAAGCATTCCCTCTGAAAACTGGCACAAGACAGGGATGCCCTCTCTCACCACTCCTATTCAACATAGTGCTGGAAGTTCTGGCCAGAGCAATCAGGCAGGAGAAGGAAATAAAGGGTATTCAATTAGGAAAAGAGGAAGTCAAATTGTCCCTGTTTGCAGATGACATGATTGTATATCTAGAAAACCCCATCATCTCAGCCCAAAATCTCCTTAAGCTGATTAGCAACTTCAGCAAAGTCTCAGGATACAAAATTAATGTACAAAAATCACAAGCGTTCTTGTACACCAATAACAGACAAACAGAGAGCCAAATCATGAGTGAACTCCCATTCACAATTGCTTCAAAGAGAATAAAATACCTAGGAATCCAACTTACAAGGGATGTGAAGGACCTCTTCAAGGAGAACTACAAACCACTGCTCAATGAAATAAAAGAGGATACAAACAAATGGAAGAACATTCCATGCTCATGGGTTGGAAGAATCAATATCGTGAAAATGGTCATACTGCCCAAAGTAATTTATAGATTCAATGCCATCCCCATCAAGCTACCAATGACTTTCTTCACAGAATTGGAAAAAACTACTTTAAAGTTCATATGGAACCAAAAAAGAGCCCGCATCACCAAGTCAATCCTAAGCCAAAAGAACAAAGCTGGAGGCATCACGCTACCTGACTTCAAACTATACTACAAGGCTACAGTAACCAAAACAGCATGGTACTGGTACCACAACAGAGATATAGATCAATGGAACAGAACAGAGCCCTCAGAAATGATGCCACATATCTACAACTATCTGATCTTTGACAAACCTGACAAAAACAAGAAATGGGGAAAGGATTCCCTATTTAATAAATGGTGCTAGGAAAACTGGCTAGCCATATGTAGAAAGCTGAAACTGGATCCCTTCCTTACACCTTATACAAAAATTAATTCAAGATGGATTAAAGACTTAAATGTTAGACCTAAAACCATTAAAATCCTACAAGAAAACCTAGGCAATACCATTCAGGACATAGGCGTGGGCAAGGACTTCATGTCTAAAACACCAAAAGCAATGGCAACAAAAGCCAAAATTGACAAATGGGATCTCATTAAACTAAAGAGCTTCTGCACAGCAAAAGAAACTACCATCAGAGTGAACAGGCAACCTACAGAATGGGAGAAAATTTTTGCAACCTACTCATCTGACAAAGGGCTAATATCCAGAATCTACAATGAACTCAAACAAATTTACAAGAAAAAAACAAACAACCCCATCAAAAAGTGGGCAAAGGACATGAACAGGCACTTCTCAAAAGAAGACATTTATGCAGCCAAAAAACACATGAAGAAATGCTCCTCATCACTGGCCATCAGAGAAATGCAAATCAAAACCACAGTGAGATACCATCTCACACCAGTTAGAATGGCCATCATTAAAAAATCAGGAAACAACAGGTGCTGGAGAGGATGTGGAGAAATAGGAACACTTTTACACTGTTGGTGGGACTGTAAACTAGTTCAACCATTGTGGATGTCAGTGTGGCGATTCCTCAGGGATCTAGAACTAGAAATACCATTTGACCCAGGCATCCCATTACTGGGTATATACCCAAAGGTCTATAAATCATGCTGCTATAAAGACACATGCACACGTATGTTTATTGCGGCACTATTCACAATAGCAAAAACTTGGAACCAACCCAAATGTCCAACAACGATAGACTGGATTAAGAAAATGTGGCACATATACACCATGGAACACTATGCAGCCATAAAAAATGATGAGTTCGTGTCCTTTGTAGGGACATGGATGAAACTGGAAAACATCATTCTCAGTAAACTATCGCAAGGACAAAAAACCAAACACCGCATGTTCTCACTCATAGGTGGGAATTGAACAATGAGAACTCATGGACACAGGAAGGGGAACATCACATTCCGGGGACTGTTGTGGGGTGGGGGGAGGGGGGAGGGACAGCATTAGGAGATATACCTAATGCTAAATGACGAGTTAATGGGTGCAGGAAATCAACATGGCACATGGATACATATGTAACAAACCTGCACATTGTGCACATGTACCCAAAAACCTAAAGTATAATAAAAAAAAAAAAAAAATCACCTCTGTCATAAACTGGTCTCATAGAATAGTCCTTTCTTTTTTTACAGTCAATTTTTTCTCACTTATTTCTATTCTTAATTTTAAAAATAATTTAATTTTCTAATTATATTTCTCACACATTCAAGAAAATAACTTGGAATCTACAAATAAAATGCAACAGCATCTGTGATATCATTAAGCAGTGAGCACATCTTGTATCAAGAGAGAAAGTTACACCCCCAAGGTCTATGAGCAGGTGCAATACACCTTGGCTGCTGAAACCCACATCTGCAGAGTCCTCAGAAGCTGAACTGTGAGTGTTTAAAGTACAAGTGTATATGAATAAAACCAAAGGCTTTACTTTACAATATTCTAAAAGGTCAAAAGTGTGATGAAATACACAACCAAATAGATAGTTTAAAAAGAAAAAATTAAATGATCAGTATCCACAAGCAATGATTTTTGGTTTAAAAACCTCAGTTGAGTCAACTGAAAAACATTAGAAATAATGAGTCAAGAAACATAGCTAATCATAAGATAAATATGCCAAAGACCCGGGACTTTCTTGGAAACCCACAAAAATACATTTAGAAAGTATGAGAAAAAAATCCCTATTCTCAAAAGCAACAAAAAACAAAATATCCTAAAAACCGCCTTTTAAAATACATGGGGATGTAATGAAATACATATCATGTTTCTGCATAAGGATATTGAATTAATTAAGTTAAAAGTATAATGCAATTATTTTCAAAATTTTAATAGGATTTTCCTGGTAATGAACTGTTTCTAAAATTTATCTGAAAAAATAAATTCTATATATTTTGAACAAACTCAGAAAACCTCTTACTCTCCTCAGTTTATTTTTTCAGAAAATCCTAGGCTGGCTTTTAAGTGCCTTGCCTAATATACACCTCTGGCATTATCACACTTCACTGCAGCTCTTCATTTTCATGTCTTTCTTCCCTTGGGCTGCTTGAAGTCAGGGATAGTATCATTTGTCTTTCCCACCACCCAGCACGAAGCATGGCTCAGGGAGCATTCAATATGTTTGTGGAGTAAGTGATTTTTAAACTGGTTAAACAACCACACCCAGAGAATGATGGTTAACAGATCAATGTCACTCTGAAGGGCGGGCACCAGTGCCATAAAAGGATTCTCTTTGCCCTGCCTTCATCTCCATTTTCATCAGTGATTCAATCAATTTATATATGATACATTTGCTATTTTGTGAATGACAAGAATCAGGGAGGAATAAATCCTAATCAGGCAGAAATAAGAATGCTACTGAATTCTGATTGGCTGGAAAAATAAGCCTAATTTAGGACGGTAAATTTCATTAAGTGCAAGTGTAAAATATTGTTCAAGCACATACATGCACACACACACAGCCCTATGTGACTAGGAATTGGAGGACACAGGACAGGAGTAGATTTTTTAGAACAAACTTGGAGCCTTGGAAGCCACACACAGAGATGCATCCTCCAAACTCTAAAACAAGGTGGATTTCTTGTGGTCTAAATGGTCCTAGACTCATCTTGAAAAGCAAAAAAAAAAAGTTACAGTGTTTCCAGATTCAATAGCAATCTTCAGGTTTTTATGGTTATATTTGTTTGGATTAAAATCACTTAATATTTGTCTGCCATTTTAGATTTCTATGATATCAGTTTGTGTCATCTTTTTTTAAGCAGAAATATAATTTGGTGCCAGTAAACAATTGCCTCTGTGAGGCTTGGGAAAATTAAACCTTTCCCTGAATCTCCATGTAAGCATGTAAGGACTCGACCAGATACAAAACCAGACACGAACTTGGCCTTCAGCCTTTCCCATAACTATGAGAATAGCATTGTTGTGGCCAAATGTAGATACGTAGACAAGGAGCTTGTTCTATTAGAACACTTTGGTCTTTTCTGGAAGGTTCTCAAATGTCAAGATATATGATATGAGAGTTGCTCCATCAAATAAATTTTCCTTGAGAACCCTCTCAGAACATCAAGCTGCGGCAGTGAAAGGCACATCTGTTAAACAGAGAGTATGCGAGACTTACCAAATAAAGAAATTAGACCTGCTGTTTATGCCAGACCTTAAAACATCTTTGCTTTCCTTTGTCTTTTGTCTCTATTTCTCTCTCTCTCATCCATTTTTGTGCATATTTCGCCACTACCAATGTAGCAGAATACAGTGGAGGCACGTGCATAAAAACTCTAACTTAATGTAAACAAATCATATCTCAGGTTTATTTTCACTTTAGATACATGTGAAATTTGCCCTTTAAAAAGGTAAGTTTGAGCATTAAGTTATTAATACTTTTTTCACTCTATCCCATGGCCATTATTCATAAGTGATAAGAGCCAAAAAAAAGTGAGTATCTTCAAACATGTAGCTACCAGTCTGCATGCCTCACAAAACAAAACTACTTCCTATAAACATTTTCACATACTAGCAAATTTCCCTGCGTACCATGAGGAATGCGACAGAGACAGGCAACCTACCATTATACTTCCAATAAATGCAAGTGCACAAGATGGTTCCTGAACTGTTGCCATGGATTTCAGTAATATCTTTTGGTTCACCAGACACATAATTGACTAGCTCAGACTTGACTAAAAGAAATAAAAAATAAAAAATAAATGCTAAATGTCTGGTATGTCTGTAGAAGAAAATGCCAACAATATCATGTGTTACACTGTTAACACTATGAAAGAAAAAGGAGTGCTAGAGATCAAAATTTTCCATCCTTACTTTCTCCCCTAATGAATTGTTATATTTTCAGACTTTATAAATATAGCATAAATATCATCTGGGATCTACTCTCTCCTGGATTCAAACATCTATCCCATGGGTTGTAAAAGACCAAAACCCTCTCCAAAATATCTAGACATTCGTGGGGGATGGAAAGCTGGAGAAGGAAGAGCTGGTACTCCCTTGGCTCCAAATGCCTGCTTCTGCTTAATTTACTCATTTACCACTCTTCCTGTTGGTGCTGACCCTATTCCACCCAACATGGAAGGAAACCTTTCCCATAATTTTCAATCCAAAAACAAAAGAAAGCCCTCAAAAAATGGGTGCTTATGACAGATTTTACTAAAGTTTGAGGAGTTGGAATACATTACAATTACAGAAACAGACACCACTTGATTAACAATTAAACATTCTAGTGCTGAATAATCCTGCAGACACCCCAACACCTGGATTATCACTCACTGCCTTTACCCTCTGTGATTTCCCAGTATTGCATCATCTCCCTGGCTATTCTGCTCCTCTCCCCTTCCATGAACATTTCTCCTTCTCTACCCCTTCTTTCTTGTATCTTCCCAATTCCAGTGAAGTCTCTGCATATCCAACCACCAAAATTAGTACTAAGACTACCTTAGCATATTCAGATCCAATATGGTGCTCAGCAGACCAAAACATATCTTCTGTTTACAGTATCCAACTTCCTCTGAAGCCAGGTGGGGTTGGTCTTGGCCATTTCCCCCATTTAAATGACAACATATGTGTTTGTTAAAATAATTTGGAGCAGGATTTGAAAATCTGGAGAAACCAGTTGTTTATGTCTTTGCATATCACAACTTTTTAAGCATATAAATTTCAAATTAACCCAACTATTCAAGATAATTGGAGTGAGTCATGTCTCTTCTTTTGTGCTCATGGTTGCTTAATCGTGAAAAGACCATCATACAAACAGCAAGGAGATCAAGTTCAATTGAAACTTTTTCCTGACTTCCTCACACTGTCAGCCACCCTGGCTCAGCATCTCAAAGTATTCCCTCCAGTGTAACTATCCTTACATGCTATGGAGGATAAAAGCAAGATAGGAGTGTCTTAACATGAGTAAATTGTGACAGTTAAGAAAATAACATTGTATCCCAACTTCAAATGATTTGTTAGTACATAAAGGTTACCCTAATTGCCTTCTCTTCCAAATTGGTTTTTGGCTTTTTACAGACGTATGCAGCATTAATTTTTTTTTACACATTTTGTACTTACATACTGTTGTTGTATTTTGTAGTCATGTAATAAATTATGCTTGACATAGATGGGGGCAGAATCTGCTATCTTCAAACGTTGCTTATCTCATGTCTTACAGATGCTAGCATCCGATTCTCACATATGAAGTGAATCTAAATGGTCTCACACAACAATTTTTGTTGTGGGGTTATTATTCTAATGAAATATTCAGTTTGAAATAAGATTCACTTTGACAAAAAGAAAGACGTATTTTGCTAAAGAGAAAAAGAGTTCCCAGATTTACTTTTTTTTTCATCTAGCCAAAGCCGTATTTCTGACTGAAGGTGTCTCTTACTCACTCACCTTGTTGTTCAACTCATGGTTTAGAGATGCCCTGGAGGTGAAAATGACTGCTGAAGGGCTTATTCCATCCAACCCTATGATTCACCAGTCCTATGAGCCATAGTTTGTAATTGTAACATAATGGAAGATATTATTTTATGAAAGGAGAAGCTATGACTTGTCCAAAAAAGAAATATACATTATAGTAAATATAAGGTGAATTAGGATACAAATTAACACTTTCCTTTTGTATGAACAGGATTTGAGTGAGTCATTTTAGATGGGAAAAAAAGAGACTGAAAGTTTAATCGATTATTTAAAACATTTGGTTTATTCTTAATGAATAAGTCATCCTAAATTATGTGTTTTCTTTGTTCTTAAGGAACTGAGCTTTTGAATAGAAGGATTTAAATACTTTAATATTAATTAAAATGTATTTTTACTTCTTTAATTACTTCAGAAATATATGTTTTAAATTTCCTTTTATAGTAGATATATTTCCACTTCATTAATCAAGAAAATTTTATTGGTGTCATATAAGTACAAGCATTTAAAAGAAAAGTAAGTAATTTGCCAATATGATGAATAGCCAAATTTGAAACTCAAACACTTTAAGAACCAACTGACTTACAGTAATTGTGTTGTATTTTTCCATCACAGACAAGAGCATTTTGGACTATCTTATTATAAATTCAGAGTCCAGGGAATTCCAATGAGATAATGTCATTGACCTTGAGTACAAATAATCAGTGTGAATATTGTAATATGATAATGTGAAAGTTGCAAGAAGCTCATTCTCCAGACTCTATTTAAAAAACCTGCTAAATAAACAATAGGATGAGGCACAGTGCGAACTAAGGGAGCAGAACTTTAAGGCATGTTACCTAAAATAGAAAGGCTTCCAAATAACTCTAAGAGATTAAGAGTGAGCCCTCATGCTTAAATGCTGTTAAATTAGTTCAGCAGGTGAGCATCTATCATGTATCTCTCTCCTCTGCATCATGTAAGTGACCAAAGATAAATGTCAACTTTTGTCTCAATGATTTTCATTTAGTTTTTTCTTTTGCCTTTTGTATCATTTAAGTCAATTAAATTTTCCACCATTCTGAAAGCATGCAGCTTCATCAAAAATATTTCATTTCCACAAGCTGCATACTCCACTGTGAATAAGAGAAAAACGTTGACTCTTTAAAGGAGCAATGCCGTAAGAGAAAAAGATCATTTGAGCTGTGCTATGTATTTTGCACCTACAGGCTGCCAAAAAACTCCTTGATATTTGTCAGAAATGCAGCTGTAATTAGGGAGAGCAAAAGAAAATCAACTTCAGTTTGCTAACTGACCTGAGGCATCTAATTTATGTACATGTTCGTTTTGTTAAAACATGCAAGCAAAGAGCTATTGGAGGCCATATGCCATTTGTTATGAAAAGCACATTCCTTTAGTCTTTGTAATGAAAGCCATATGGCTTTCTGAAAGTTAATTATATCATAAATATGCCGTAATAGTGGGGAGTGTGGTCTAGCAGTTGCTGGAAGAAACTTCAAGACTGGTTTTGAGTCAGTTTCTCGGTTGATTCAATTTAGAATCTCGGGGAAGTCACATACCCACTGTGCCTCAGTTTCCCAATACTGAGAGTGATGATAATAACATAGCACCTAAGTAAGAGAAGAGAACTGAAATGTTTTCCTATTTAAAGGTAAATAAAAAATACAAGCTATAATTTAGGTCAATAAACAAACAGTAAAAAGATTCTTTTGAAATATTAACTGGATAATTTATCAAAATTGTTGCTTCCTCCTTCCAATCCTTCTTTCCCACCACCAAAAGAGTAATCTTTCTGAAACACAAGTCAGATTGTTTATTCCACTATAATACATTACTTGCAAAATAGTGCTTGAATTCTGTATAAATGGTCCCCAGGCTGCTGGTCCAACCTCATCTGCTACCAGTCTCTCCTTGCCCTGTCACAAAGACATATACACCATGCCCTACATAGGTTTCACTCATTACATCAAAGATGTCCTACATCCTCTTCTCCATTTAACTCATGTGTGTGTCAAGGCCAAGACCATCATTTTTCCCAAAGGAAGGCCTTTGACTCCTTTAGGCCATTGGTAGTTCCTTGCTCTGAGCTACAATAGCACTTGCTGTATACCTTCATAAGCACTTACAACATTGTAGAGTAATTATTTTTAAACACACCCTTCTCTTCCCCACCAGAATTCAGGCTCCTAAAGGGAAGAGTCTATGCCCTGTAAAATAGCAGGTGCTCAATAAATAGTTTATCGTCCACTTTTTAAAGTCAGAGGTAGCTAGCTGTTTGACCCAGGGCCTTAGTTGTTAACTAGTTTCCATATCCATTTTCATCTCAAAACCCTCTCTCTGTTAACATTTTATAACAGTCAGAAAATGATCCCAAGGGACTCGTAATGTTCTTAACTATTGAAAACAGCTTTCCACTGTGCTATCCTTTTGATGCAAGAAAATAAACTTATTTTAGAAAGTTTTTCAACAAAAACTAAAGCCAAGTGTTTTCTGCTTAAACTTAAGCTGACTAAAAAATTAAATAAAACTTAAGTCTTCATTCCCCAAATATTCCAGTTAATCGTGGTTTTCTGGAATCTTCATGCAGCATGGAAGCCAAATGAAACAAGAAGCCAACATGTCCAACAATTACATCCCCACCTTGACATAACTAATTGAAGATAGTTGTGCTTGGCATAATAATAATGACCCTAAATTGTCTAGCATTAAATTCCCATCCCAGTGATACAGAACATTATTCTAATGACCTGATTTGATTTTTTAAAATTATAAACCTGCACATTGTGCACATGTACCCTAGAACTTAAAGTATAATAAAAAAATTGGTTTGGTTATGCTTCTGGTTTATACTTTAGAGGAAAACCTCTCTCAGATTTCATGGGAGTTGGATTTTGTAGAAAGCAGGTGTTCAACGAATCCTGTTTTAGGAACTAAATCATATATCCACATGTTCTAAGAGTAGCAAAAAAGCAAGAATATTTATGTCTGTGATATGTTTGTGTGACTCAGAGCAAAATCAGAGAGGAATGTCTAAATATCAAAGAGGACATTGGACAGAGTCTGACTTATGAATTTGTAGGGAGCTGCTTTATAGGAGACAAGCTTTAGGATCTGATTTGAGGACAAGGCAACAGGGAAATAATAATAATAATAATAAAGGCAGGAGGGGATTATTGATAGAATTGAACTCCAACATTTTAATTTCCCAAAATAGTTTCCAGATGGTCAAAACTATCTTTCTAAGTATGATATTTTCAGGCACTAAATAAAAATTTATTTAGTAAATAACTAAATTAAAAGTTATACATTTGCCTACATGTTAATTTCTCAGTAAGATAGCACATTCGTTTTAAATATTGTCACTGTTGATACTAACCCTTTGATACTCAAGACACCTACCTGCCTGGGGGTGAGCAGTATGTTCTAATTTCATCAGAGCTTCAGATTTGTCACCAACCCTGGGATGGAGGGCTCTGAGTCATGAGGATATAACAATCCTGTGCTTTGATATCCACTTTCCTCCCAGAAGGAGAGTCCTAACTAACTGTTTGAAGATGCTCTCCCTTCTTCTTTCTGCATCTATAGGATGCAAGTTATGAAACTATTGCAGGGGAAAAGAAAGGAAAACTACTAACAAGGGAAATAAGGTGGCATTTCCTCATTCTCCAAATCCTTTGTCATCTTACTGGAAACAAACCCAAACTGGGGCTCAGAAGATTGGAGGCTCCTCCTCAAGCCTGCCTCTCTGCTAAGTTAATGAGCCGCTTTTAAACTCTGTCAGTCTTCTACTTTCTTAATAGAAATTTTAAGAATATGAATAACTCTATTAAGTACAGGTGAACTTATGAGAAGGCTATTACATAAAAACATTGACTTGCAAAGGATCATTTTTATTACTAAGCCATGTATGTATTCATTCATTCATTTGACAATTATGTTTGAATGCCTACTATATGTCAGAGAATGGGTGCTGGAATTTAATAATGACCGAAGCACAGTCCCTATCCTTGTGGAATTTAAAGTCTAATAATGAAGACAAGGGTTGATTGAATAATCACAAAACGGAAAATTACAAACTGATACACATAGAATTACAATACATAATTATCATGATCTGGAAAATACTGTATTTTCACTATTGAATGCTTTTGTTTGTCCTCTAATTTTATATCAGTTCATTTTAATCATCGAGGGATTCCTGAAAAATACTTTTCTGTATAGCATGCTATTTGTAAGCTGAGGCTTTTAGATAATGATTAGAATTGAGATTTCCAGATGAAACTCAGTCCTCATTTAGTGAAACAGAGGAAATGTTGGTACAAATTTAAAATCAGAAGATAGGAAGGCAAGACCTAAAGGACTTTTCCTAGAAGAACATGGGACACATTTATAGGAAAACCATCTTTCAGTCTTTTTAATATAAAGATCCTACATCTAACCTGAAGGACATAGCATTAAATGAAATTAGCCAGGAAGAGAAATACAAATACTGCATAACCTCACTTATATTTGGAATATAAAATAGTCAAACACAGAAGCAGAGAGTAGAAAGGTGGTTACCAGGGGCTGGAGGCAGGAGTGAGGGGAAGATTCAGGAGATGGTAGTCAAAAGATACAAAATTTCAGTTAGATAGGAAAAATAAGTTCCAGAGCTCTATTGTACAACATGGTGATCATAGTTAATGACAAAATATTGTACACTTGAGAGAGATTTTGTGTTCCCACCACAAAAAATAAAGGATACATAGGTGAGGTAATATATACATTATATATTTAGCTCAATATAGCCTTCCCACAATGTATACATATCCCAAAACATCATGTTATACACCATAAATATATACCACTTTTATTCATCAATTAAATAAATAATCCTATATCTGTGGTGATAGTAACAGCTTACCCATTACATATGCCAAGGTAATGTTCTAAGCACTTTATAAATATTAACTTGTGTAATCATTCTAATAACCCTCTGAGATAGCTAGTGTTAGTGGTAGTGAAATTATCACCATGTTACAGATGAGGAAATTGAGGTACACAGGGATTACACACAGCCAGATCCTGGAGCAGATCCTGGATGCAAACCCAGGCTGTGCTCTTATCCACCATGTTCTATGGCCTCTTATTCATACAATTGTTCTGCTGAAACATGTCAAAAACTACAGTTTTTTGGTTCAATGATCTAGAGAGCATGTTGAAAATATATCTCTACCCCTTTTCATATTCTAAGAATAAATTCTACTTGATAATTCCTGGTGGGAGTGATATTCAAAACAAAGCAAAACAAAACTTTCAATTCTTTTCAATCAGAAATTTAGTCTACTTGGATTTAAAACAAAAAGAGATGATTTCATAACTACTTTTCAAAAACAAGAGGCTCAGTTCCTCATGCTTTAGCAAAATGCTTCTTTATTATTGCAGAGTACGTTGCACATAGGTTTGATAGACATTCTACTGTGAAGGAAATGATTCTCCTAAAATTTGGTACAGCACTATGTGAAACGTTGCCCTTAGTCTAAAGTTTAGGATATAAACTAATGTGGAAAAATCAGACCTGAACTGGTCCTGCTCTATCTCCATGTCATTTTGGAGCTAGAAATGCATCTACAGAAGGTGTGTTGATGACTAAACCCTTGTCATCTCAAATCAAGCTGCTTCCTAGGTTTCAATCATTCCAGAAGATTTCAAGAAAGGAAGAAAAAGAAACAAAGCAAAAGAGACACCAATTTAGTGTGAAGAATACCTTTTGACTTTTTTAATGGTAGTAAGATTATTATTATTATTACTATTATTTATTTATCTTGTTGCAAAATTAGGTAAAGTGTATTTAAATTAGATAGAAAGGTATTGAAATCCATCAGGGAAGACTTCCTGGATAAAGGCACTTTTCATCACTGTTTCAGAAGAAAGGAGGGTTTCATGCTGGCCATTAGGAGAAAGAAGTTGTCAGAGTAGTGACAAGACAGTTAATTCAGCATTTCAAAGTACGCACAATAGTCCCTCCCTCCCTCCCTCCCTCCCTTCCTTCCTTTCTTTCTTTTCCCTCTCGGGCCCAGGCTGCAATCTACTCGGCTTGCTGCTGCCCGCGCCGCGGACTCCCCGGGTCTGCCGGCGCGCACCACCGCTGCCTGCCTTTTCTCCTTTCGCTGCAGGCACGCGTTTGCCATCTTGGCCACGCTGGTCGCCAGCTCCTCACGCCGAGTGCTCTGCCCGCCTCAGCCTCCCGAGCTATTGGAACTACAGACGGAGTCTCGCTCACCCAGTGCTCGGTGTTGCCCAGGCTGGAGTGCGGTGGCGTGGTCTGGCCTCGCGGCAGCCTCCGCCCCCCAGCCGCCTGCCTTGGCCTACCAGGGTGCTGGGATTGCAGCCCCTGCCTGGCCGCCGCCCCATCTGGGAGGTGGGGAGCGCCTCTGCCCGGCCGCCCCGTCTGGGAAGTGAGGAGCGCCTCTGCCCGGCCACCCACCGTCTGGGAAGTGAGGAGCACCTCTGCCCGGCCACCCACCGTCTGGGAAGTGAGGAGCGCCTCTGCCGGGCCACCCACCGTCTGGGAAGTGAGGAGCGCCTCTGCCCGGCCACCCACCGTCTGGGAAGTGAGGAGCGCCTCTGCCCGGCCACCCACCGTCTGGGAAGTGAGGAGCGCCTCTGCCCGGCCTCCCACCGTCTGGGAAGTGAGGAGCGCCTCTGCCCGGCCACCCACCGTCTGGGAAGTGAGGAGCGCCTCTGCCCGGCCGCCCCGTCTGGGAAGTGAGGAACGCCTCTGCCCGGCCACCCATCATCTGGGAAGTGAGGAGCGCCTCTGCCCGGCCACCCCGTCTGGGAAGTGAGGAGCGCCTCTGCCCGGCCACCCCGTCTGGGAGGTGAGGAGCGCCTCTGCCGGGCCACCCATCGTCTGGGAAGTGAGGAGCGCCTCTGCCCGGCCTCCCATCGTCTGGGAGGTGAGGAGCGCCTCTGCCTGGCCGCCCCGTCGGGAGGAAGTGAGGAGCGCCTCTGCCCCGCCGCCCCGTCCGGGAAGAAGTGAGGAGCGCCTCTGCCCGGCCGCCCCGTCCGGGAAGAAGTGAGGAGCGCCTCTGCCCGGCCGCCCCGTCCGGGAAGAAGTGAGGAGCGCCTCTGCCCGGCTGCCCCGTCTGGGAAGTGAGGAGCGCCTCTGCCCGGCCGCCCCGTCCGGGAAGAAGTGAGGAGCGCCTCTGCCCGGCCGCCCCGTCTGGGAAGTGAGGAGCGCCTCTGCCCGGCCACCCACCGTCTGGGAAGTGAGGAGCGCCTCTGCCCGGCCACCCACCGTCTGGGAAGTGAGGAGCGCCCCTGCCCGGCCACCCACCGTCTGGGAAGTGAGGAGCGCCTCTGCCCGGCCACCCACCGTCTGGGAAGTGAGGAGCGCCTCTGCCCGGCCACCCACCGTCTGGGAAGTGAGGAGCGCCTCTGCCCGGCCACCCACCGTCTGGGAAGTGAGGAGCGCCTCTGCCCGGCCACCCACCGTCTGGGAAGTGAGGAGCGCCTCTGCCCGGCCACCCACCGTCTGGGAAGTGAGGAGCGCCTCTGCCCGGCCGCCCCGTCTGGGAAGTGAGGAGCGCCTCTGCCCGGCCACCCATCGTCTGGGAAGTGAGGAGCGCCTCTGCCCGGCCTCCCATCGTCTGGGAGGTGAGGAGCGCCTCTGCCCGGCCGCCCCGTCGGGAGGAAGTGAGGAGCGCCTCTGCCCGGCCGCCCCGTCCGGGAAGAAGTGAGGAGCGCCTCTGCCCGGCCGCCCCGTCCAGGAAGAAGTGAGGAGCGCCTCTGCCCGGCCGCCCCGTCCGGGAAGAAGTGAGGAGCGCCTCTGCCCGGCCGCCCCGTCTGGGAAGTGAGGAGCGCCTCTGCCCGGCCACCCACCGTCTGGGAAGTGAGGAGCGCCTCTGCCCGGCCACCCACCGTCTGGGAAGTGAGGAGCGCCTCTGCCTGGCCGCCCCGTCTGGGAAGTGAGGAGCGCCTCTGCCCGGCCACCCATCGTCTGGGAAGTGAGGAGCGCCTCTGCCCGGCCACCCATCGTCTGGGAAATGAGGAGCGCCTCTGCCCGGCCACCCCGTCTGGGAAGTGAGGAGCGCCTCTGCCCGGCCGCCCCGTCTGGGAGGTGAGGAGCGCCTCTGCCCGGCCGCCCCGTCCGGGAAGAAGTGAGGAGCGCCTCTGCCCGGCCGCCCCGTCTGGGAAGAAGTGAGGAGCGCCTCTGCCCGGCCGCCCCGTCTGGGAAGTGAGGAGCGCCTCTGCCCGGCCGCCCCGTCCGGGAAGAAATGAGGAGCGCCTCTGCCCGGGCGCCCCGTCTGGGAAGAAGTGAGGAGCGCCTCTGCCCCGCCGCCCCATCCGGGAAGAAGTGAGGAGCGCCTCTGCCCGGCCGCCCCATCTGGGAGGTGAGGAGCGCCTCTGCCCGGCCAACCATCGTCTGGGAAGTGAGGAGCGCCTCTGCCCGGCCGCCCACCGTCTGGGAAGTGAGGAGCGCCTCTGCCCGGCCGCCCCGTCTGGGAAGTGAGGAGCGCCTCTGCCCAGCCGCCCCGTCTGGGAAGTGAGGAGCGCCTCTGCCCGGCCACCCATCGTCTGGGAAGTGAGGAGCGCCTCTGCCTGGCCGCCCCGTCTGGGAAGTGAGGAGCGCCTCTGCCCGGCCACCCATCGTCTGGGAAGTGAGGAGCGCCTCTGCCCGGCCACCCACCGTCTGGGAAGTGAGGAGCGCCTCTGCCCGGCCACCCACCGTCTGGGAAGTGAGGAGCGCCTCTGCCCGGCCACCCACCGTCTGGGAAGTGAGGAGCGCCTCTGCCTGGCCGCCCCGTCTGGGAAGTGAGAAGCGCCTCTGCCCGGCCACCCATCGTCTGGGAAGTGAGGAGCGCCTCTGCCCGGCCACCCACCGTCTGGGAAGTGAGGAGTGCCTCTGCCCGGCCACCCACCGTCTGGGAAGTGAGGAGCGCCTCTGCCCGGCCACCCACCGTCTGGGAAGTGAGGAGCGCCTCTGCCCGGCCACCCACCGTCTGGGAAGTGAGGAGCGCCTCTGCCTGGCCGCCCCGTCTGGGAAGTGAGGAGCGCCTCTGCCCGGCCACCCATCGTCTGGGAAGTGAGGAGCGCCTCTGCCCGGCCACCCACCGTCTGGGAAGTGAGGAGTGCCTCTGCCCGGCCACCCACCGTCTGGGAAGTGAGGAGCGCCTCTGCCCGGCCACCCACCATCTGGGAAGTGAGGAGCGCCTCTGCCCGGCCACCCACCGTCTGGGAAGTGAGGAGCGCCTCTGCCTGGCCGCCCCGTCTGGGAAGTGAGGAGCGCCTCTGCCCGGCCACCCATCGTCTGGGAAGTGAGGAGCGCCTCTGCCCGGCCACCCATCATCTGGGAAATGAGGAGCGCCTCTGCCCGGCCACCCCGTCTGGGAAGTGAGGAGCGCCTCTGCCCGGCCGCCCCGTCTGGGAGGTGAGGAGCGCCTCTGCCCGGCCGCCCCGTCCGGGAAGAAGTGAGGAGCGCCTCTGCCCGGCCGCCCCGTCCGGGAAGAAGTGAGGAGCGCCTCTGCCCGGCCGCCCCGTCTGGGAAGAAGTGAGGAGCGCCTCTGCCCGGCCGCCCCGTCTGGGAAGTGAGGAGCGCCTCTGCCCGGCCGCCCCGTCCGGGAAGAAATGAGGAGCGCCTCTGCCCGGGCGCCCCGTCTGGGAAGAAGTGAGGAGCGCCTCTGCCCCGCCGCCCCATCCGGGAAGAAGTGAGGAGCGCCTCTGCCCGGCCGCCCCATCTGGGAGGTGAGGAGCGCCTCTGCCCGGCCAACCATCGTCTGGGAAGTGAGGAGCGCCTCTGCCCGGCCGCCCACCGTCTGGGAAGTGAGGAGCGCCTCTGCCCGGCCGCCCCGTCTGGGAAGTGAGGAGCGCCTCTGCCCAGCCGCCCCGTCTGGGAAGTGAGGAGCGCCTCTGCCCGGCCACCCATCGTCTGGGAAGTGAGCAGCGCCTCTGCCCGGCCACCCATCATCTGGGAGGTGAGGAGCTCCTCTGCCCGGCCGCCCCGTCCGGGAAGAAGTGAGGAGTGCCTCTGCCCGGCCGCCCCGTCCGGGAAGAAGTGAGGAGCGCCTCTGCCCGGGCGCCCCGTCCGTGAAGAAGTGAGGAGCGCCTCTGCCCGGGCGCCCCGTCTGGGAAGAAGTGAGGAGCGCCTCTGCCCGGCTGCCCCGTCCGGGAAGAAGTGAGGAGCGCCTCTGCCCGGCCGCCCCGTCCGGGAAGAAGTGAGGAGCGCTTCTGCCCGGCCGCCCCGTCCGGGAAGAAGTGAGGAGCGCCTCTGCCCGGCCGCCCCGTCCGGGAAGTGAGGAGCACCTCTGCCCGGCCGCCCCGTCCGGGAAGAAGTGAGGAGCGCCTCTGCCCGGCCGCCCCGTCCGGGAAGAAGTGAGGAGCGCCTCTGCCCGGCCGCCCCGTCCGGGAAGAAGTGAGGAGCGCCTCTGCCCGGCCACCCATCGTCTGGGAGGTGAGGAGCGCCTCTGCCCGGCCACCCATCGCCTGGGAGGTGAGGAGCGCCTCTGCCCGGCCACCCATCGTCTGGGAAGTGAGGAGCACCTCTGCCCGGCTGCCCCATCTGGGAAGTGAGGAGTGCCTCTGCCCGGCCACCCATCGTCTGGGAGGTGAGGAGCGCCTCTGCCCGGCCACCCATCGTCTGGGAGGTGAGGAGCGCCTCTGCCCGGCCACCCATCGTCTGGGAAGTGAGGAGCGCCTCTGCCCGGCCACCTATCGTCTGGGAAGAAGTGAGGAGCGTCTCTGCCTGGCCGCTCCGTCTGGGAAGTGAGGAGCTCCTCTGCCCGGCCGCCCTATCTCTGGGTACAAGTGAGGAGCTCCTCTGCCTGGCCGCTCCGTCTGGGAGGTCTACCACGGAGGCCAGAAGCAATGTGGGGGCTGGACGTGGTGGCTCACGCCTGTGGTCCCGGCACTCTGGGGGGCGAGGCGGGTTGATCACTTCGGGCTAGGAGTTCGAGACCAGTCTGGCCAACTTGGCGAAACATGAAGAATACAACAGACAAACCAACCAACCAACTCAGTGACAACAAAACAGGTCTACCCTGGAGTCATACTCTAATTTTTTCTATGTTCTTCCCTTTCTGATCCTTTATCCCACTTTCTTTTTCTTCCTCCTCCTTCTCCCTCTTCTTTGTCAAATAGAGGATTGAGTTATTATCACTGATCCATATAAAGTCCCTCTCTCATTTATTTTAACTCCCACCCCCCATTTCTATTCCCCGACTTCCCATGTGCAACCTTCCTAATATGTTTGATACGCATCTTTTTGTTTGTATGTATTTTTAGAAAATGTTTATTGTTTTTGTATGCAAAAATTAATAAAAAAAAAATTTCAAAAAAAAAAAAAAAAAAATAGTCACCTCCTTATTCTTGGTTTCAGTTACCCAGGATCAACTGCAGTGTGAAAATAGTAAATGGAAAATGTATAAACAATTCATAAGTTTTTAATTGCACTCCATTCTGAGTAGTGTGATGAAATCTTGTGTCATCCCATTCCATCCCTCCCAGGAAATGAATCATCCCTTTGTCCAGTGCGCCGGTGCTGTACGGTATGTATGTACAGGAAAAAGCATAACATGTGTAGGGTTTGGTACTTACTGGCAGCATGTCTTGCGTTACACCAAAGAAACGATTCCAACAAAGGGCTTTGATTTGATGATTGAAAATTGCCAGCCATTTCTGCGGGACTTTGAAGAAACGGAAAGCTCAACTGATGAGAAAAGTGTAAACAAGGGCAGTGGAAGGTCGTTTAACCTTTATTACCACTGTGGTGGTGGTTGTTTTAGCTTTAGTTACCACTGCCTAATTCAAAGAAAAATAACTATTGAGAAAAGGAGTTAAATTAATTCTCTGTAAACTTTGAAGAGAAATTCTGATTTTTTTTCTGATGATTCTTCTTATAGTTGGATGTTCAACTTGTATCATACTTACTAGATTTTAAAACAAGCACTTTTCTCAATTAAAAAGATTGAGGGAGAGGGACAAGGGGAAAAAAACGGCCTAATGCTGATAATCTGATTGGCTCATTCCCTGTGTCCCATTTCCTGCAAATAACAACAAAAGATTCACTCTGCCTAGATTGGAGAATGAGAGGCAACTTGCCTGTGGGTGTTTGGTTGAGGGAGGTGGTTAGTAAAGCAACAAGAGAAGGCAACCCCTCAATCATTCTTGAAGCAGAAATGCTTGGTATTTTTTTTTTTTTTTTTTTTTTTTTTTTTGAGACAGAGTCTCGCTCTGTTGCCCAGGCTGGAGTGCAGTGGCACAATCTCGGCTCACTGCAAGCTCCGCCTCCTGGGTTCACGCCATTCTCCTGCCTCAGCCTCTCCGAGTAGCTGGGACTACAGGCACCCACCACCACGCCCGGCTAATTTTTTGTATTTTTAGTAGAGACGGGGTTTCACCGTGGTCTCGATCTCCTGACCTCGTGATCCGCCTGCCTCGGCCTCCCAAAGTGCTGGGATTACAAGCGTGAGCCACCGCACCCAGCCCGCTTGGTATTTTTTCAAGGAAATAGAATGAGACTTCTGGGAGTGCCTAGGGGCATGAAATAGAGAATTCAGTAGCCCAATAAATATAGTACACATTCTTGTCATTTCATGTTCTAGACAACATAATTAAAATATGAATAAGATTTTCTGCTCCCCAGTTATTTTTACTTCCAGGTAGATTGAACCGTCAGCTGATTCACCTTCTCGGGCAATGCCCATTCATTCTTGATACTCTCCTATTCCCCATCCTGTCCATAATCCCGCCTCACACACAAGCACATGCTAATAGCTGAGATAGCAAAAGTAATAATATGTACATTTAGCACTAGTATGCCTCTAGAGATATTGAATTTTCTATGGCAGATCTACAAACTATCCAGTTTTTCCCAAAAGGGTAGCTTCTGTCAAGTGCAGAAGGACACCAGAAGTCACATCTCTGAATATCTTTTTCTTTTTGCCCTTTCTGGCTGGCCTATATGACAAAGAATGATGAAAAAATTCATAAATTAAATTTCTATTTTCCCATACTTTGCTGAGAAACCTGTACTGACTTGCATAAAAGTGGCATACTGGTTAACCCTCATCAGTTAGTTTGTATATTCCTGCCTTCTCAGGCCAGCTGTCTTCATCTCTCTGCTGACAGAAATTTCATTCCTTCCGTGCCCTACTCTCAAAATGTGTTCACAAGATAGAACCCAAAAGACTAATTCTTCTTCAGGTAAGAAATAATTAATAAGACTTTAAGTGGGTTCTTCTTTAGCATAAAGTGCTTCATTTTGAAAGGGGAGGAATGAATTTATAATTGTAGAATTTCAGATTTAAAAAAAAATTAAAAAGCTAAATTTGGTGGAAAGGTCCTCTTGGTGCCTCTGAAATCATGCCCTCCTTACCCAAGAGTTCACATTCCTTCTGGAGTTGACTCAGGTGCCAAATACCCCAAGAACTGACAGCAGTTCATCATTTGTATTTCATTTGCATCTGCTCCACTGATACTTACTTACTGGTTGTGTGGGCGTGTGTTTATTTGCTGTGAGTTCAGCAGTTAGAGGAAGCTTATGTGGTTAATGTGCTTAACCATGAGATGAGATGTAAGCTGCCTGTCCACCTCTATGGAGCCCTGAGCTTCCTTGCCTATGGCTTCAGACACTGGGTCCCTTTTTCTGCTGGCATTCCCACTAAAGCTAGAAATGCTGACCTGAAGAACCCTGCTCCTTTATATCTCCTTTATCAGCAACTATTCTGGAGGGGGCAGGAGAGAAAAACCATGAGGTCAACAGGATGCTTGTAAAGGGTACCTTCTCAGCTCCCTCTTCCACCTCCCACTCTGCCAATTCCTCCAGATAAGAAGGAAGGAAGCACTGCTGCTCCCATGCATTTTCGTGCAAGCAAAACCCAAAATAGTTGGATGGTAGAACACATAATACTATGTGATCACCATCTGTTCCCTTCGTTCTCCAAACCTTCTCTTCCTGTGGTGCTCAACACAGGAAGAGCCTGTGTGTGTGTCACAGTAATTGTTGGCATGGGCTTGGGAGCCTACCTGGGTACAAATCTCAATACCACCACTTACTCCATCTGAGACACTAGGCAGGCTTCCTAATTGCTCTGAGCTTCACCTTCTTCATCTATAAAATGGAGAAAATAACTATTTTGCAGATTGATATGAGGATGAAATAAAATAATGCATGCAAAGCACTTAGCAGTATGCCAGGTACATAATGAGCACTCAATAAATGGTACCTATTATTATTAATGGAGCCACCATATATCTAGTTGCTCAAAATTGTCAGCTACCTTAGACATCATTCCTCCTTTTTTTCCCTATAGTCAACCTGATCTTAAGTCCAGTGAATTCTACCACCTAAACACAGCAGAACTCATTTCCTCCTCTCTCTCACTGCCTTAATAGCTCAGGCCCCTATATTTCCCTCCCTAAACTACCATTATAACCTTTAAACTCTACTTGTATATCCAACCTCTTCCTATTCCACTATTCTGCAAATTTCCCACATGTGAATTTTCGAAAATAGAAATGTGCTCCTGACACTCAGTTAAGATCTCTCGATGCGGTTCCAAGATGGCCGAATAGGAACAGCTCCAGTCTACAGTTCCCAGCATGAGCGATGCAGAAGACGGGTGATTTCTGCATTTCCAACTGAAGAACCAGGTTCATCTCACTGGGGCTTCTCAGACAGTGGGTGCAGGACAGTGGGTGCAGCCCACCAAGCGTGAGCCAAAGCAGGGCACCTGGGAAGTGCAAGGGGTCAGGGACTGCCCTTTCCTAGCCAAAGGAAGCTGTGACTGATGGCACCTGAAAAATTAGGTCACTCCCACCCTAATACTGCACTTTTCCAATGGTCTTAGCAAACGGCACACCAGGAGATTATATCCCGCACCTGGCTTGGAGGGTTCCACACCCACGGAGACTCACTCATTGCTAGGACAGCAGTCTGAGATCAAACTGCAAGGTGGCAGCGAGGCTGGGGGACGGGTGCCCACCATTGCTGAGGCTTGAGTAGGTAAATAAAGTGGCCAGGAAGCTCAAACTGGGTGGAGCCCACCACAGCTCAAGGAGGCCTGCCTGCCTCTGTAGACTCCACCTCTGGGAGCAGGGCATAGCTGAACAAAAGGCAGCAGAAATCTCTGCAAACTTAAATGATCCTGTCTGTCAGCTTCGAGGAGAGTAGTGTTGCTCCCAGCACAGAGTTTGAGATCTGAGAACCGACAGGCTGCCTCCTCAGCTGGGTCCCGGACCCCTGAGTAGCCTAACTGGGAGGCAACCCCAAGTAGGGGAAGACTGACACCTCACATGGCCAGGTACCCCTCTGAGACAAAGCTTCCAGAGGAACAATCACGCAGCAGCATTTGCTGTTCAGCAATATTCGCTGTTCTGCAGGCTCCGCTGCTGATACCCAGACAAACAGCGTCTGGAATGGACCTCCAGCAAACTCCAACAGACCTGCAGCTAAGGGTCCTGACTGTTAAAAGGAAAACTAACAAACAGAAAGGTCATCCACACCAAAACCCCATCTGTACATCACCATCATCAAAGACCAAAGGTAGATAACACCACAAAGATGGGGAAAAAACAGCAGAAAAGCTGAAAATTCTAAAAATCAGAGCACCTCTCCCCCTCCAAAGGAAGGCAGCTCCACGCCAGCAGTGGAACAAAGCTGGATGGAGAATGACTTTCATGAGTTGAGAGAAGAAGGCTTCAGATGATCAAACTTCTCTGAGCTAAAAGAGGAAGTTCGAACCCATCACAAAGAAGCTAAAAACCTTGAAAAAAGATTAGACAAATGGCTAACTAGAAAATCCAGTGTAAAGAACTCCTTAAATTACCTGATGGAGCTGAAAACCATGGCAAGAGAACCACGTGATGAATGCACAAGCTTCAGTAGCCGATTTGATCAAGTGGATGAAAGGATATCAGTGATTGAAGATCAAATGAATGAAATGAAGCAAGAAGAGACGTTTAGAGAAAAAAGAGTAAAAAGAAATGAACAAAGCCTCCAAGAAATATGACACTATGTGAAAAGACCAAATCTACGTCGGATTGGTGTACCTGAAAGTGACGGGGAGAATGGAACCAAGTTGGAAAACACTCTGCAGGATATTATACAGGAGAACTTCCCCAACCTCTCAAGGCAGGCCAACATTCAAATTCAGGAAATACAGAGGATGCCACAAAGATACTCCTCGAGAAGAGCAACTCCAAGACACACAATTGTCATATTCAGCAAAGTTGAAATGAAGGAAAAAGTGTTAAGGGGAGCCAGAGAGAAAGGTCAGGTTACCCACAAAGGGAAGCCCATCAGACTAACAGCAGATCTCTCGGCAGAAACTCTACAAGCCAGAAGAGAGTGGGGGCCAATAATCAACACGCTTAAAGAAAAGAACTTTCAACCCAGAATTTCATATCCAGCCAAACTAAGCTTCATAAGTGAAGGAGAAATAAAATCCTTTATAGACAAGCAAATGCTGAGAGATTTTGTCACCACCAGGACTACCCTAGAAGAGCTCCTGAAGGAAGTACTAAACATGGAAAGGAACAACCGGTACCAGCCACTGCAAAAGCATGCCAAATTGTAAAGACCACTGATGATAGGAGGAAACTGCCTCAATTAACGAGGAAAATAACCAGCTTACATCATAATGACAGGATCAAATTCACACATAACAATACTAACCTTAAATGTAAATGGGCTAAATGCTCCTATTAAAAGACACAGACTGGCAAATTGGATAAAGAGTCAAGACCTATCAGTATGCTGGAGACTCATCTCACATGCAGAGACACACATAGGCTCAAAAAAAGACATGGAGGAAGATCTATCAAGCAAATGGAAAACAACAAAAAAAAGCAAGGGTTGCAATCCTAGTCTCTAATAAAACAGACTTTAAACCAACAAAGATGAGAAGAGACAAGAAGGCCTTTACATAATGGTAAAGGGATCAATTCAACAAGAAGAGCCATCCTAAATATATAGGCATTCAATACAGGAGCACCCAGATTCATAAAGCAAGTCCTTAGAGACCTACAAAGAGACTGAGACTCCCAAACAATAATAATGCGAGACTTTAACACCCCACTGTCAACATTAGACAGATCAATGAGACAGAAAGTTAAAAAGGATATCGAGGGAACTCAGCTCTGCACCAAGCGGACCTAATAGACATCCACAGAACTCTCCACCCCAAATCAACAGAATATACATTTTTCTGAGCACCACATCGCACTTATTCCAAAATTTACCACATAGTTGGAAGTAAAGCACTCCTCAGCAAATGTGAAAGAACAGAAATTATAACAAACTGTCTCTCAGACCACAGGGCAATCAAACTAGAACTCAGGATTAAGAAACTCACTCAAAATTGCTCAACTACATGGAAACTGAACAACCTGCTCCTGAATGACTACTGGGTACATAATGAAATAAAGGCAGAAATAAAGATGTTCTTGGAAACCAATGAGAACAAAGACACAACATACCAGAATGTCTGGGACACATTTAAAGTAGTGTGTAGAGGGAAATTTATAGCACTAAATGCCCACAAGAGAAAGCAGGAAAGAGCTAAAATTGACACCCTAGCATCACAATGAAAAGAACTAGAGAAGCAAGAGCAAACACATTCAAAAGCTAGCAGAAGGCAAGAAATAACTAAGATCAGAGCAGAACTGAAGGAGACAGAGACACAAAAAACCATTCAAAAAAATCAATGAATCCAGGTGCTGGTTTTTTTGAAAAGATGAATAAAATTGATAGACCCCTAGCAAGAATAATAAAGAAGAAAAGAGAGAAGAATCAAATAGATGCAATAAAAAATGATAAAGGGGATATCACCACTGATCCCACAGAAATACAAACTACCATCAGAGAATACTATAAACAGCTCTACGCAGATAAACTAGAAAATCTAGAAGAAATAAATAAATTCCTGGACACATACACCCTCCCAACACTAAACCAGGAAGAAGTTGGATCCCTGAATAGACCAATAACAGGCTCTGAAATTGAGGCAATAATTAACAGCCTAACAACCAAAGTCCAGGACCAGATGGATTCACATCTGACTTCTACCAGAGGTACAAGGAGGAGCTGGTACCATTCCTTCTGAAACTACTCCAATTGATAGAAAAAGAGGGAATCCTCCCTAACACATTTTATGACGCCAGCATCATCCTGATACCAAAGCCTGGCAGAGACACAACAAAAAAAGAGAATTTTAGACTGATATCCCTGATGAACATCGATGCAAAAATCCTCAATAAAATACTGGCAAACCGAATCCAGCAGCACATCAAAAAGCTTATCCACCATAATCAAGTGGGCTTCATCCCTGGGATGCAAGGCTGGTTCAACATACACAAATCAATAAACATAATCCAGCATATAAACAGAACCAAAGACAAAAACTGCATGATTATCTCAATAGATGCAGAAAAGGCCTTTGACAAAATTCAACAGCCCTTCATGCTAAAAACTCTCAATAAATTAGGTATTGATGAGACTTATCTCAAAATAATAAGAGCTATTTATGGCAAACTTACAGCCAATATCATACTGAATGGGCAAAAACTGGAAGCATTCCCTTTGAAAACTGGCACAAGACAGGGATGCCCTCTCTCACCCCTTCTATTCAACATAGTGTTGGAAGTTCTGGCC
This sequence comes from Symphalangus syndactylus, assembly GCF_028878055.3. Lineage (NCBI taxonomy): Eukaryota > Metazoa > Chordata > Mammalia > Primates > Hylobatidae > Symphalangus > Symphalangus syndactylus. Next base: position 47,615,163 of record NC_072439.2, on the reverse strand, counting down.
AGGGCAATTAAGCAGGAGAAAGAAATAAAGGGTATTCAGTTAGGAAAAGAGGAAGTCGAATTGTCCCTGTTTGCGGATGACATGATTCTATATTTTGAAAACCCCATCATCTCAGCCCAAAATCTCCTTAAGCTGATAAGCAACTTCAGCAAAGTCTCAGGATACAAAATCAATGTGCGAAAATCACAAGCGTTCTTATACACCAATAACAGACACACGGAGAGCCAAATCATGAGTGAACTCCCATTCACAATTGCTTCAAAGAGAATAAAATACCTAGGAATCAAACTTACAAGGGATGTGAAGGAACTCTTCGAGGAGAACCACAAACCACTGCTCAACGAAATAAAAGAGGACACAAACAAATGGAAGAACATTCCATGCTCATGGATAGGAAGAATCAATATCATGAAAATGGCCATACAGCCCAAGGTAATTTATAGATTCAGTGCCATCCCCATCAAGCTACCAATGACTTTCTTCACAGAACTCGAAAAAACTACTTTAAAGTTCATATGGAACCAAAAAAGAGCCCACATTGTCAAGACAATCCTAAGCCAAAACAACAAAGCTGGAGGCATCATGCTACCTGACTTCAAACTATACTACAAGGCTACAGTAACCAAAACAGCATGGTACTGGTATCAAAACAGAGATATAGACCAATGGAACAGAACAGAGCCCTCAGAAATAATATCACACATCTACAACCATCTGATCTTTGACAAACCTGATAAAAACAAGAAATGCGGAAAGGATTCCCTATTTAATAAATGGTGCTGGGAAAACTGGCTAGGCATATGTAGAAAGCTGAAACTGGATCCCTTCCTTACACCTTATACAAAAATTAATTCAAAATGGATTAGAGACTTAAATGTTAGACCTGAAACCATAAAAACCCTAGAAGAAAACCTAGGCAATACCATTCAGGACACAGGCATGGGCAAGGACTTCATGTCTAAAACACCAAAAGCAATGGCAACAAAAGCCAAAATTGACAAATGGGACCTAATTAAACTAAAGAGCTTCTGCACAGCAAAAGAAACCACCATCAGAGTGAACAGGCAACCTACAGAATGGGAGAAAATTTTTGCAATCTACTCATCTGACAAAGGGCTCATGTCCAGAATCTACAAAGAACTCAAATTTACAAGAAAGAAAAAAACAATCCCATCAAAAAGTGGGCAAAGGATATGAACAGACACTTCTCAAAAGAAGACATTTATGCAGCCAACAGACACGTGAAAAAATGCTCATCATCACTGTCCATCAGAGAAATGCAAATCAAAACCACAATGAGATACCATCTCACACCAGTTAGAATGGCCATCATTAAAAAGTCAGGAAACAACAGGTGCTGGAGAGGATGTGGAGAAATAGGAACACTTTTACACTGTTGGTGGGACTGTAAACTAGTTCAACCACTGTGGTGGACAGTGTGGCGATTCCTCAGGGATCTAGAACTAGAAATACCATTTGACCCAGCCATTCCATTACTGGGTATATACCCAAAGGATTATAAAGCATGCTGCTATAAAGACACATGCACATGTATGTTTATTGCAGCACTGTTCACAATAGCAAAGACTTGAAACTAACCCAAATGTCCATCAATGATAGACTGGACTAAGAAAATTTGGCACATATACACCATGGAATACTATGCAGCCATAAAAAAGGTTGAGTTCATATCCTTTGTAGGGACATGGATGAAGCTGGAAACCATCATTCTCAGCAAATTATCGCAAGGCCAAAAAGCAAACACCACGTGTTCTCACTCATAGGTGGGAATTGAACAATGAGAACACTTGGACACAGGAAAGGGAACATCACACACCAGGGCCTGTCATGGGGTCGGGGGAGGGGGGAGGGATAGCATTAGGATATATACCTAATTTAAATGATGAGTTAATGGGTGCAGCACACCAACATGGCACATGTATACATATGTAACAAACCTGCATGTTGTGCACATGTACACTAGAACTTAAAGTGTAATTAAAAAAAAAAAAAGATCTCTCAGGGACTCTACACCTTATTTCTGCAATCCCAATTCCTCAGCACAGCTTTCAAGGCCCTGCACCCCATTTCCATTCACTATGCACTTTTTTCTCCCAATGCCATCTGAGCTTCTTAACAGAGCCCTCATGTCCACATGCCTTTGAACATGCCAATTTCCTTCCTTTCTTTACATTACTTACTCTCACTCATCCTCTAAAACTCAGCTCCCAGGGTTCTTTTCCAAGCAATCTTCTTCACTCCTCATTCATGTTCTACATTGTTTCAGTTTTTACATACTTGTCCTTCTCCTTCTGTTCAGAACTGAGTTTCTTAAAGTGAAAAACTGTACCTTGCTGCATTGCAAGTGGTTAATATAAATGTTGATTCAATTTGTTCAACAAACATTTACTGAGCACCCATTCTGTGCAGTGCACTGAGCTGGGAGTTAGATGCACACAGGCTATCAATGCACGGTCCCCTGCTGGTTTGTGATATTGGTATCATGAGAAAGTGGGAGCAGAGTCTGACTACTTTAGATAGAAATACTTGTGTATAAATGTCACTTAAATTTATTCTCACAACTATCCTGTAACATAGATATTATCTCAGTTTTGCCCATGAGAAACGCAAAGCTTAGGGAGATTTAATGGCTTGCCCATATCATCCAGCTGGTGATTGGTATTAGGAGAGGTGGCACTGCCTATTGGTTATGAGCTAGCTTTAGGAGTAAGACCAACTTGGGTTCAAATCCCAGCCTTTCCACATATGACCCATATAATGTCACCAAAATTACTTCACATCTTTGAGCTCAGTTTCCCTTCTTAGAAAGAGGAGGAATATAATACCTACCTTCTTGATAGCTGGTTTGAAATCCAAATTTAAAAATGAATACAAGCTTTTAGTCCAGGGACTGGTAAGGTTCCGGGGCAGGGAGTAGATCATCTCAGAGCCCACATTCTTAATCACTCTGTGGTCCTTATATTCTGAGGAAGCATTGGGACTGATGGAAGAAAAGTAGATTCTCTCTGAAATTGCACAGGGAGCCTAAGGCTCAGACTGAAAATGCCCTTGTTTCTAGCAGTCAAGGACACCAAGAAAATTGCCTGTGTGTCAACTACATTGTAGATATTCCCTAGAGAATTCAGATCTTGTCAGCCATCAAATAATGAGAATTTGAGAAATGTGAAAGTGCTTTGAAAAATACAAATAGGCAGTATTGTTTTTATTGCTAACAGTCTAAGATGGGACTCTGTATGACTCCAGTGAACTTGTCAGCTTGTCTAAAAAATCATTTCCTTCTTTCAACATTTCTTTGGCTAGTATAATCATGATTTTGTATTCTCTTGAATTCATGCTGTATCTAGTATGTTGTTAATTCTTTAGAATACTTTGTTCCCATTTTGTAAAAATAAGGTAATACAATATAGATGTGATAAAATGGGATAAAATTTTCAGTGTATTGTAATCTTGAGGCTATGGACAATTATAATAATAGTGGGCAATTATTAAATAGTAGACAGTAGCAATCATACTAGGTGCTAGGTACTGGGGTTTAAAAAATACATTAATTTATTTAATGGAAGAAACCCAGTAAGAAATCTGAGATTTAAAGGGGCTTAAACTCCTTGCCTCAGGTCACATGCTGTGAGCACAGAAGCAGAAATCAAACTTGTCAGAAGCCAACTCCTCATCAGCCATCCTGTACTGAGCAGCTACTATATAGAAGGCCCTGGACTATAAGAAACCAATGTAAACAACACACTGCCCCATCCTCCAGGGGCTTATCATGTAACTCCAACATAAACCCCATCTTGCACAAGAGAGGGGATAAGTAAATACATGGGTAGATGTAATGGAGCAGTCAGTCACTAGATTTAGTCTTTCCTTGCTGAGTCCACTGCATGGTGGCACAGTCCTGCACTCAGATGATAAAACATACTGAGGGCTATAAATCAAATATTATTCAAAGCAGAGTAAATTGCTGCCTGAAGTGAAATATAAATGAAGTAAGAAAGAAAATCACAGCTGGAGAATCAGGAAAGACCTCGTGAAAAACATGCCATCTGAGATTGCGTAGACCTCTCTAGCCATGTCTTAGTTCCCAGCATCACTCTGCTATTCTCATTAGAGTTTCCATTCTATTAATAATTTTGACCTAAGTCCCAGCACCTGTTGGAACTTTATCTCACAATCAAAGCAAGAAGATCTGGCTTGCCTTTCTGTATTCATTTTTGCAAGGTTGCTCTCTCTGAAACATTACTGCCTCTTACCCTTGACACTGTGTGACTGCCACCAGGGTCCACAGGTCCATAACTCATTGAGTTTGAATCACAAAGACGTTTCATGTGAGGGCAAAAGGGACAGCAAGAGCTCTTGGATTCAGTAGGATTTTTCTTCCTTCTGAAAACAATGGGGGCCTTAAATCAGTGTGTCTTTGGGGTTTGAACATAAAACCATTTTGTGAAACTGCATCTAAAACACAGGCTTCATACTGAGACCAAGGTTTTAGTAAAGTTAAAGCCTATCATTTGGTGCCTTTGAAAGCGACCTTTAAAAATACCAACATTATGATTCAGTAATAGGATAGCAATTACTTTTGACTCAAGTTTAATAAAATTTTACCTTATTCTTAGTTCTTGTGTTGATGGGCTATTCAAATGAGTTAATAATATCCTGAAAATGTTCAATAGAATATACAAATAATAGCACTTATGCATAATCCTATCTAAATTATCCAAGACTTAGATCATTGCATTCCTTGATGCTAATAGGTCTTCCTGGCTTTGAGTCATAGTTTAAAAAACAAACATCTGAAATGCAGACACAAGAAAATATCTGCTTGAGGTTCTTGCAAGCTATAGAGACACAGCTTTTACACAGTCCTCTTTGTAGGGTACTCTCAAGCACTAGGACATGCCAGAAACACGAGATGGTCAAAACTGTGCACCATTGCCCCGTGATCAGTCTCTATGCACTCCCTCCCACCAATCCACAGATTTCACAGTGACCAGGGCCATCTCTCAATAATACAAATGTGGACAGGCCCCTTCCTTGGTTAGAACTTCCCTATTGCTTACAGAATCAAGTCCTAACTCCCTAAAGAAGAGGGTCTTCCACAGTGTTTTGGCCTGAGTTTCAGCCTCAACCCCCATGCAAACTCTTTCTTACGCCCGCACCCTTTGCTCAGTGATATGGTTTGGCTCTGCAGTGTTGGAGGTGGGGCCTAGTGGGAGGTGATTGGATCATGGGGACAGTTTCTTATGGTTTAACACCATCCCCCCTTGGTGCTGTCTCACAATAGTGAGTTCCAGTGAGATCTGGTTGTTTAAAAGCATGTAGCACCCCCTCCATGCTTATGGTCCTGCTCCTGCCATGTAAGACGCCTCACTTCCCTTTTGCCTTCCACTATGATTGTAAGCTTCTCAACATCTCCTCAGAAGCCAAGCAGATGCTGCCTTGCTTCCTGTACAGCCTGCAGAATCATGAGCCAATTAAACCTCTTTTCTTTATAAATTACCCAGTCTCAAGTATTTCTTTATAGCATTGTGAGAACAGACTAATACAACCCGGCTACCTCTCAGTCAGTGCCCTTTGCCCAGGCTGTCTCTCAGCCTACAGTGGCTTCTCATCTGGATAAACATTTCTATTTATGTTTTAAGAAAAAAATTCAGACATCACCACCTCGAGATGGCTCCCTGTGACCCTGCTACACACACATTCTCCTCTGGGATCCTCCCCTTCTCACTGCCTGCTCCATCTGTGACACTTCTTACATAGTGCCCTTACTACCTGTTGACAGGGCTGCCTCTCCCCCACAGTCAGAACTTCCAGAAGCCCAATTATTTCTTGCCCTTAACAAAGTGCTTCACACACAGCAGATTCTCAATAAATATTTGTCAAATAAAGAAATGAATGAAATAGGTAAAATTTATCTGTAGCCTTCTGCTCATCAGCTGCCTTTTCTCAGCCTTCCCTCCCTCCACCCACCAACGTGCCGAACACTGTCAATTCCGGGTCTCCAGCCCTAGCTGTCCAGTTTTGTCCTAATCATCAACATGAAATGATGCTCCCAGGAAAGTTTTTGATAAACTCACAAGGCTGACTCTCACACAGGGTTTTTACAATTTACTAGGTGACAAAATCATAAGCCAAAATAATAGATCTCTGATTGTGGGATTTCTTTAGCCTTGTAAGAGGCCCTGTCACAGTCCCTCTGCTCACACTTTGGCATTTTGTGCAGGGCTGCCTTTTCGTGATTGTTAGAAGTGCCAGAATCTCTATAAACCCTTGGCTGTATGATCTGCGGCCCTAGTAAATCTGTCTGCTTCAAACTGAACGGTCCAGCCAATCTCTAAGAACTGCCAAAGTATTGAAGCTGCTTGAAAAAAAATATATCTGGTTTTCTAATAAGGCTTCACATTTGAAAGATACGGAAGCCTTTATCTACTAAACGATTTAAACTCAGCAGATGTAATTTAAACACTGATTGATTTTATCTTTCTTATTTGGTTAACTATTTAACATGCAGTTTTTAATATTTCCTAATGGGGTAAGTAAGAAAGAAATCATTAAATCTCTAATAGGAACCGAGCAAAGAATTCTTTCCAGTAGTTTTTCAGAAGATAACCAGTCAAACGGTGACAGTAAAAAAAAGATGATATCAGAAAAGTAACAGAGTTCAATAAACATTCAGCTCAGTTTCCTACGAATTCTGCAAGCTCCCTCTGAGTGTTTTGTAAGAGACCTTTTTAGGAAGATAAAGGATAGATGGTGAGTTCTATCATGCCTGCACATCAGAAGAAGGAGTGACCCACTTGGGAGTGACACACACTGCCCAATTTTCTTACACGTAGGACGAAATAATGTGTTTAAAATACGTAAACAGGATTCTGCCTGCCCAGCTACCCTCATGACAGAATGGCCCTGGGAATCTCAATACAATGGCTTGTATTGGACAAACCAACACAAGCCACCTCTTCCCCTACCCAACTGAAACAGACTATGATTCAAGAAAACAATGCTATATAAATTTTAATAGCTATCAGACATTTGGGCCACCAGAAAAGCCCACTTAAGCCATCTGATTATAATATATGTTATACTAGATTATGTATTGGTTTGGAATGGAAAATGGTTCTGCGTTCCAACTCAGGCTCTTGAGTTTGTCTACACACCCCTTTTAGTGAGGATAAGATTCCTTTGCTTCCTGACTTCCCCATCTCCCCAGAGTGGAACAAAGGTCTGGCAGCTGAGACATATTTCCTGAGATATTTAATGCTGCAAGAAAGATGAGGAGTCTTCTAGTCCAATTCTCTGATGCAGTGTAGTGAAAATTAAAAGAGCTCATGCATGTATTGCCTGTAGCACAATAACTAGCATACACTAAGCCCTCAATAAAAGTTGCTATTAATAGTACCAATAGTAATATCTCAGAGCTGTTTAGTGGAACTGCAACCTGTCTGTCTAGACGCTCAAACTTTGCAATAAGCCCAGTGGCCTCCCACTATGAAAGGACTACCTAGAGGGTGAGGCTTTGAAAAACTGCTTTAGAAGAGCCAATTATTTCCAAGCAATTTAGTTTATTGTAAATCCCCCCATTTTTATGCTCAGATAGTCCAGTTTAACAGTATCAACAGATAAAGCCTGATTTATTTTAGATTCCCAAATTATTCTCCCATTTCCTTTAATAAAAGGAGTCCAGACATACAAAGCAAATGTGCTAAAGAAAATCCCTAAATGATTACTTTCATTAAAATTGTGTTTACTTGAAAATTAGACAATAAACCTTCATATCTCAGGGCTCCAGCCGTACAGTTTGACAATAACCAGCACCTACAGATGTATTTCAGCAAATACACTCCCACAAGATGCTTCAGGCTTTACAAAATGCCATGGCTGCTGGGAAACAACTTGGAACCAATGACCTTCCAAGCCTTATCCAAAAACAAAAAACAAAATGATGAAATTACTCCATCCCGCAACACAAGAACAGTAAAATATTTTCCTGCTTCCTGCCTAAAGCAATGGAGGACCTATCCAACATAGTTACTTTTACTTTACTTAGTCATTAAATAAATTGAATGGTTCGAGTCTACCAAACCAGAAAAGTCAAGGGTGGCTTCATGATCTCTCTGCATAAAGGACATCATTACTGCCTGAAATAAATCAAACATTGACATTTAAATTTAAGTGACAATAATAATAACAATAATAATGATAATGGCCAGGATTACAGGGAGGGATTTTGTTGGGGGGAAAAGGGTTTCACAATCAAAATAAGTTTCAAAAACTCTTATTCAAACGTAGTTAAACTGATAAAATTGGCCATGTTTCTTTACCACAGAATACTCCAAGGCTTCAGTTCCGTAATGTGAATTATTTCTCCAGGAAAGTAAAATACTACGTAGCAATTTGCAAACATTTCTTTGCAGAGAAACAGATGGAGCTGATATTTCCTATAACCCATTCTGGAATACTCTTAGATTATAGTCAGGTATTGTAAAGTACCTTCTAATATCAAAGTAACCATACTGTATGGAGTACATTCTTACATTAGATCTTTAATACCTACCAGTTATATAATCTTAAAATATATATTGCTAACCATTGTCTATAGAAATTGAATTCACATTAATAGTGAAAAGAAAATTCACCATTTCTTATCAGAAAGATTATAGCTTGTTTACCACATACATTTAATTATTATTAAAGGTTTTCAATATTTGGCATGAAGAAAATAAACACTTTTTCCTTCTTCAGGTCACTGCAATTAAAGTTGACCTTGTTGAGCTAATGTAAGCATCAGTATAGACTTGTAAATGTATTTTTAAGTTTTTTTCTCATGAAAATGCCTATCTACTTATTATAGAAAATTTGGCAAATGCAGAAAAGATTTTTTAAACAAAATAGTAACTGATCACTAATAATTTCACAGCCTAGAAATAAATCTTGGTATGCTTCCTTTCACAGTTTTATCTTTTAACTTTTTCACAAACTGAGCATTTTCCCTTGATATTAAAAAGCCCTCTTTTAACCTCACCACTCCTGAGTTTTTGTCCTGCAACCAGGAAGAATGAGTTACGCAGAGAAGTAGAAGGTGAGCCAGAGGAAGAGGAGCTTTATTGACCAACAGAACAGCTCAGAGGGGAACCACAGTGGGTAGCTCCTTTCCACAGCCAGGGTCTCCCAGTGAGTGTTCATCTCCTAGAAGAGAGGGTAGCTCCTCTCTGCAGCTGGTTGTCCTGTCATCTCTCTGTCATCTGCTCTGCTCTGGCTGAGCCCAGGGTTTTTATGGGCCTCAGAGGAGTGCCTGCCAATTAGTCCATGGGTGGCCATGGGAGGTCCCAGAAAAGGCACCACAAGACCCCACTCCAGTCCGTGGGATTGGCAGACCAGTCCCTAGCCTTCAGGCCCTACCGGGCCTGAAGGTGGGGCCTCACTGGGGACCTGCCCTGTTCCATCCAGGAGCCTGTCTGCTTCCTGCCACTGTCCATGGCACCCAGGCTGCTCACACCAACGGGCACCTGCAAGCCACCTCCCAGCCACCTTCAGTGACCCACGTGGTTTCCCTGCCCTCAGTCTTGTCAGTGCTCAAAGTCCAGAGGGGGTCAAGACAGCAGGGGGCTGTTGTGTCAGCACTTCCCTGAGCACACGCCCACCCAGCTAGACTGTGACAGTGCCCAGGCTCAGCCCCAACCACTCTCCAAGATCTAAGAGGGTGCTGGGAGTGGGGAGAGGCCAGGCAGTGGGAGCAGGCACCTCAGGGCCTGCAAGGGCAAGGTGGGGGCCTTCCTGGGCCCCCAACAGTGCAAAGAGGCCCAGCCCACAGCCGGGACTTGGGAGGCTGCAGCTACCCAGAGGTGGGGGGCTGCAGGGGATGGGGGGAAGGCTCCTGCCTGATCCCAGCCCCCTCCAGCTCAGTGGGAATGCAGCTGCAGCCACACCCCCAAGAGCCTGGGGTGGGCACTCCAGGTGCTCACTGTGCCCTGGCCAGCATCAGGGGCAGGGGCCACATTGCCATGAGCTCCCTGATTCCCACAGCATTCAGGGGTGGCCCAGGGCTTAGTGGATTGCAGCCCTGGCCCAGCCATTGGGAGTGTCAGACTTGGCAGTCGCCTATTGTGGGGTGGACCCTGGGGACGCAGACCTGGGTGGCCTTGAGCAGAGCCTCCTCCCAAGATGCAGGAACCCGGCGCCCTCCACGGGGTGGGTATAGTGGCTGCACCATTAGCCAGGTCCCCAAAGCAGGCACCACTCCCACTTCCCACCTGGGCCTCCAAAGCATGACCCCAGTTCCATGCCCTAGGGCCGACTCTCACACTCCATGTGCAAGTATGGCACTGCCCCGGGGCCCACCTCCACCTCAGGGCCCCCGTCTGCCCAACTGCACTGCTCCCCTGCCATGCTGCTTCCCACCAGCAGGCAACCCAGCTGAGCCCCATAGCAGTAGCCCCCAGTGCTGTGGGCTGCAGGAAAGCTGTCCACCACTTCCCCGCACCCTCCCTGCAGCCACTGGTGTGATAGCAGTGGCTTCTCCAGGCAGCATGCAGCTGCCATCACTATCATCTACAATAATACTCTGAACTTAGTTCCCAGCCAGTTTTATGGTGCCTCACTCTTAACTATACATGGAGAGACAAAAACTCCAGACATAGGAGGAAAGCTTGAAATGTAAAAAAGAAGTAGACATTAAAAACTAGAACTTAACAGACCCCAGATATTTCAGGAAAAAGGATGAAACATAAAAATAAAACCATGATAAACATCAACATATATGCATAAGAAAAGATACTGAGACCATGAAATAAAAAACAGAACCTGTGTCAGGGGACACAGGGAGTGAGGGAAAAAAAAACTCAGAGATGTTTTTTATTTATTATGGAAATTTTAAAATACTACAGGAAACAAATCAATAGAAGTTTGGAATGTAATGAGCTACTTCCCAGGGTGTAAAACAAAAAGACAAAAAATATGGGAAATGGAAAGAAAAGGAAATAAAATTAGAAGGTTAAGATAAGAAGTTCAATACCTGACTAGTAGGATTGCTAGAAAAAGAAATGAAAAAACAGGACAAAGAATGTGTATGAGAATAATACTTTTAAATATATAGTTTTTTTATTAAATAGACTATTTTCCAGAACAGCTTTAAGTTCACAGAAAAATTGAACAGAGAATACGGAGATTTCCCATATACTCTGTCTTCCCCTATACACACACATACACACTCCCTTACTATCAACGTTCCCCCAGCAGAGTGGTACATTTGTTACAATCAATGAACCTACATTGTCACTCAAGGTCCATAGTTTATATTAGGGTTTATCCTTGGTCCTATACATTCTATGGGTTTTGAAAAATGTATGATATGAGTTCATTATGATAGCAACATACAGAGTAGTTTCACTGCCCTAAAAATCCTCTCTTTTCTGTCTATTCACCCCATGCTCCCCACTAACCCCTCTAAACCACTGATCCTATTACCGTCTCCATAGTTTTGCCTTTTACAGAATGCCATATAGTTAGAATCATACAGTATGTAGCCTTTTCAGATTGGCTTCTTTCATTTGGTAATATGCATCTAAGATTCCTCCATGTCTTTTCATGGTTTGATAGCTCATTTCATCTTAGCACTCAACAATATTGCATTGTCTAGATGTACCACATTTTATTTACCTATTCACCGACTAAAAGATATCTTGGTTGCTTCCAAGTGTTGGCAATTATGAATGAATCTTCTATAAACATCTCTATGCAGAGTTTTGTGTGAACATAAATTTTCAACTACTTTGGGCAAATACCAAGGACAGTGATTGCTAGATTGTACAGTAAAAGTACGTTTTGTTTACTAAGAAACTGCCCAACTGCCCTCCAAAGTGGCTGTACCATTTTGTGTTCCCACCAGCAATGAATGAGAGTTCCTGTTGCTCCACATCCTTACCAGCATTTGTTGTTGTCAGTGTTCTGGATTTCAAACATTTAAATAAGTGTGTAGTGGTATCCGTTGTTGTTTTAACTTGCATTTCTCTGATGACATATGATGTGCTGCCTCACTGCACATGCATATTTGCCATCTGTATATCTTCTTTGATGAGGTGTCTGTTAAGTTCTTTGGCCCATTTTTTAGCTGAGGTGTTTGTTTTTTATTGCCAAGTTTAAAATATATCTGTATATTTTGAATAACAGTCCTTTATCAAAGATGTATTTTGCAAATATTTTCTCCCAGTCTGTGACTTGTCTTCTCATTTTCTTGGCAGTGCAGAAGTTTTTAATTTTACTAAAATCCAGCTTACCAATTCCTTCATTTATGGATCATGCCATTGGTGGTGTATATAAAAAAAAAATTATTGCCAAACCCAAGGTCATGTAGATTGCCTCCTGTGTTACTCTTTTGGAGTTTTAGAGTTTTGCATTTTACTGTTAGGTCTGTGATCTCTTTTGAGTTTATTTTGTAAAGGGTGTAAGAACTGTGTCTAGATTCATTTTTTTTTTTTGCATATTGATGTTCATTGTTCCAGCATCATTTGTTGAAAAGAATATCTTTGCTCTACTGTATTGCCTTTGCTCTTGTCAAAGATTGGTTGACTGTATTATGTGGGTCTATTTCTGGGCTCTCTATATGAACATGGAATATCTCTCCACTTATTCAGTTCTTCTGTGATTTCTTTCACCAGAGTTTTAGTTTTCTTCACAGAGCTTTTGTTCATATTTTGTTAGATTTATACCTAAGTATTTCATTTCCTTGCATGCGAATATAAATAGTATTGTGTTTTTATTTTAAATTCCATCTGTTTATTGCTAGTATATAAGAAAGCAATTGACTTTTGAATATTAACCTTGTATCATGCAACCTTACTATCATCATTCAGTTCCAGGATGTTTTTTATTTTTATTTTTTTTATTTTTTGCTGATTCTTTCAGATTTCCTTCCCAGCCAATCATATCATCTGTGAGCAATCTTTTATTTCTTCCTGATCAATCCATATATCTTTTATTTCATTTTCTTCTTTTATCGCATTAGCTAGGACTTCCAATATGATATTGAGAAAAGCAGTGGTGAGAAGGAATATCCTTGCCTTGTTCTTGATCTCAGTGGGAAAGCTTCAAGTTTCTCAGCATGAAGTATGGTATTAGCTATAGGGTTTTTGTAGGTATTTTTTATCAAGTTGAGGAAGTTCTCCCTCTATTCCTAGTTCTATGAGAGTTTTTATCATGAGTGGGTGTTGGATTTTGTCAAATGCTTTTTATCAATCTATTGACATAATTATGTAATTTTTCTTCCTTAGTGTGTTGATGTGGCAGTATTCCATACAATTCCTGGAGAAAAGTTGTATTCATACATTGCATTCTGTAGCAGTACTACCTGCTGGGTTATCTACCTGTCTCCTGGTCAACTGCTTTTGCTAGGAAGCCCAGCTCTCTCTGTGCCCAGGAACACCCAAAGGCATTTTGTTATCTAACCCATTATCAGAACAAAACTTCTACTATTATAGATTCAGTTGGTAAATAACACTCTCCCACACAAGACTTTAGACAAAAGGGCTAGCACTCTCTTTTATAGCTTCCCTGGTGTCCTAAGCCACAGAGCAGCCCCTGATTTTGTCCTCATTCAATTTTTAAGTGCTTCTAAACTTACTAGACCAGAGTAGAAAAAGCACGGTAAGTAGTTTCCATTCCTCTACCAAAACCAGTCAATTAGTAGAGCTTACTAGAGCACTACGTTGAAAGAATTCTGAGACCTGGTCTAGGCTCTGTGGAAAAGAGGGCATATCATGAACCTGCAAGAGATTATCTTTTTATATGCAGCAATTCTCAATTTGATTTAACTATGATACCCTCTTTTCAAAGAACTTATCTTGGAAGTAGTTTTTACAGAATACAGTCTAGAAAATTATGTGCCTCACATTGTACACTGCTCCATGTCTCAATAAGCTCATTCCTGGAGTCACAAAGGAACATGGCACATTGTGTAGCAATTCATACAGTTGGAGGGGTCATGATCATATATAGAGACTGTCTTGCCATTAAAAATAAACCAAAGTGTTTTAAGATTTCACTGACTCTTTGTAGTAAGACATCATCACTCTTTATGATGAAAACTTCAGTCCCTGAGCTCTCCTCACTTATTGTATTCCCAATGGAGAGACTTATATTCTGGAGAAACCTTCATAAAGATTGACAAATAGAGAAATTTAGGACTTTTCTACTTAATTAGCAGAACACAAAGATGTCTCTAGAAATTTTTCTCAACGCAATGATTTTTCCAATGAAAATTTGAAGTGCCCAAAAGAGAAGAGTTTACTTTTCAGAAGTTCACACATGTAACATTACATTTGCGTGTTTCAGTAGGTCAGCTGTTAGCATTGATGCTCTAGGGGGGGATAGAGCAGGGGGTAGGGCCAGGGGGGTGGGGAGGTGGCCTCTCAGCTGTTGCATTTGGCATTGCACCTGTGCGCCTACTCAGAGCTTTTTGAAATGTAGCCCCATCCAGAATACTTCTAGTTACTTGAATGCTGGCAAAGATAAATACATTGCTTTTTAGTTTTGAAAAAAAAATGCCCAAAGGCATTTTTCTTCTTGCTGATTTTTCTTCTTGGACTCTAAAGAACACTCCTTTTAAACTTTTCTGGAGTGTAGGCAATCCTGGGAAAAGTATATGGATTTATTATAGGGTGCCACCTTTTCTTGGCACCCTCCAACCAAGCTTTATTTTTTTCCCTAGCAAACGGGTCCTAAACCCACATGCCCAGACAACCCAGATGACCTGAACTTTTCAGTGAATCTATGCTACACTCAAATCCCGGACCATGGCTGCCCTTCCTGTGCCTCTCTCTTCCCATTCTGGCTGACTTAGTGTCTCGTCTTCTTTCTTTCTCTCATCCAGACCTCTAAGTGAAACTTCTTTCATTTTTTAATTGTTTGTATCCTCTTTATTATTTTTAGCATCTCAATCTGGAGAATCAGCGAATGGTAGCAGAACTTCCATGGACATTGGTATCAGATAGACTGGGTCTCAGACTCCAATTTAGCCACTGTCTGGATTTGGGCAAGTTATTTAATCACTCTGAGTTTAAGTTCCTTCATCTGTACAACAGATATTTTAATAGCTACTTTGCAGGGCTTGTGGAGAAATAAATGTGTGCAAAGGCCTAATGGTAGGTGCTAAATAAATGGTACCTATTATTGTTGTTACTTTAATTATCATTGCTTCAATCTGCTGGAGACTGCTTTCTATGGACTTCTCCTGCTTTCCATGTTGCTGTCCATCACCCTCTCCCTTCTCTGTCATGGGCACAAAAGCACTGATCCAAAACCTGAGTTGCTAGTTCTCTTGTCCAAGACCATTTGGTTACTGCCCAGGGAAGAAAAGCTCCCTTCCCATCCACTTGGCACGATGGGTCACATTATTTGCTAAAAAGCAACTAAATGAGACCAGGAGACTTTGTCATAATCAAACTACACCTCCCCCAACCAAAGTGAAAATGTGAAGACTTTTGGGCAAGACCAGGAGCGAGGACTTCAGGTGTTTATCAATTACTTCAAGGGCTAGGCCTTATTCCAGATATCTCCACAGCAACAGACTTTTACATTTTAACTGTAGTCAGTGACTCCAAACCATTCCTCCTTGGGGAGAACGTGAAGAACTCCTTGTCTGGTTTAGGATTTGCAAACCTGGGGAATCCTTGTCTTTACTAACCTGTTGCCCTGGTCCAGCTCTCTATAGAACTCAATGTCACATGGGAGAATGAGGCACAGCTGCAGCTTGCAGTGAGCAGCTCCGCCAGGCAAACAGCCACCTCCCTTGTCAGAACAGAGAGAAAAACCAGGCCCCTGGGGCTCTGAGCCAGAGGAATTTAGAATGTATTCGCCCTCTTGGGTCAGCCGCTTCCCTGAGCCTAAAGGACTTCCCACGCCTGCTTTTCTCTGACCTCCCTGAGGAGTCACAGTTTCTCAACAAGCTAGCCACACTGATTTAGCATCCTTACCCACATGAACAATCTCCTACCCCTAGCCTCCTCCCATCTCCATCCCAAGTCTCTTTACTTGCTCTTTCCTATGCGTGGAAAAATCTGGCATAGTCCTTCCCATTCTGACCTTCTGCCCTGAAAGGCACAGATGGAGAAACACTTCTTCACTGAGCAATTCCTTTGACACCAGCCACATTTGGGGAGAGAAGTAGAGACACCACCAGTTTTTAGGACTTCTCTACTTCTCCATAACTGGGTCCTTGTCATTAGGACTAAATTACCAAAACTGCCAGCAGCAGGGTTGTCAAGTCTCTCAGGAAAACTGTACTAGATATTCCTAATCTTTTCAAGAAAACCTGCTCTGTCCACTGGTCTGAAAGAGGCAGCTCTATCCTCCCATATGATCCTAACTGCATGGGCCATGACTGGATCATGATGAACTGACCAAAGAGAACTCAATCCTTTAGCTAGACAGTGGCTTATGACTCATGTGGTCCAGCTCAAACAGATGAGCTGGGCCAATCAGACCCTCACAAATTGTGTATCAAGACACACAAAAGCCAGTTGCTATCAGTGCTGTCGGGAAGGCCACTAGAGTCATACGCCAGATGAGTAAGCAGAGGAATTTGGTCAAGACGGGGCGGGAGGAAGCAGAAGCATAGACAGAGGCAGAGATGGGAAGCCCACGATGATATGAAAAGATAGAGTAACCCAGCTGTGTCTCCTAGCTCCCAGCCCCACCCTGTGAGGCTGACTCTACCTTTCATCTTTGTCCTGTGACTTTCATTCAGTCCCCTTCTGGCGGAAGCTAGTTCAAACAAGGTTTCATTTCTTTACTGCCAAAAAAATCTTAATGTAAGCAGTTTCTCCAGAATAGCATCCTGTGTCTAAACATTTTTCCAGACGTGCTGCATTGTAGTCTGAGTCTCCTGTTAGTTTGTCAAAATAATAAATATAGCCATCGCTTTCTGAATGCTTTCTTTGTGCCAGGCAGTGTGCTAAGAGCTTCATACATATTATTTCATTTTTTTCTCATAGCGATGTAGTAGTAGTATCCCTGTTATACATGTAAGAAAACTAAGAATTAGAAAAGCTATGCAAAATTGCCCAAGGTCATGCACTTTCTAAGTGGGAGACCCAGCATCTGACTCTGTGCTCCTAACTATCCCTCGGATGTTGTCTTCTGTACAGTCAGACTGGCAGGATTAAGCATTGCAGCTGCAACCTGCAGGAATGTGGCTGTAGGCTCCACAGGCCCTCCTGGGAAGGGCCAACATCCTAATGCCGTAAACCAACAAGGATGTCCAAGGTGGGACTAAGAATTATAGAGGCCACCACAGACACTGGTCACAACACCTACTGTCCCACCAGTGGGCCTCAAAAAAGATCAGAAGCATAAATCCCTTTTCCCATCTCCAGCTCATTACAGGATTCTAAGAGGAAATGTGAAAATGAAAACATGTTAGGAAGCCAGGCGCGGTGGCTCACGCCTGTAATCCCGACACTTTGGGAGGCCGAGGCAAGTGGATTACCTGAAGTCAGGAGTTCAAGACCAGCCTGGCCAACATGGTGAAACCCCCTCTCTACTAAAAATACAAAAATTAGCCGGACGCTGTGGCATGCTCCTATAATCTCAGCTATTCAGGAGGCTGAGGCACAAGAATCACTTGAACCTGGGAGGCAGAAGTTGCAGTGAGCAGAGATCACGCCACTGCACTTCAGCCTGGGCAACAGACTCCATCTAAAAAAAAAAAAAACAAGAAAGAAAGAAAGAAAGAAAAGAAAAAAAGAAAACATGTTAGGAAAGGCAGATATGACTGCAAACTTACCTACAGCCCTGATGATTTTTTGAGGAACAATTCCTAAATACATTAAGTAATACAGAGGTAAACTTGATTTAAAAAAAAATATCCTTTATTTATCCCTTGGTAACCCTAAACATATTTTTAAATGAACATTTTCTAAATATAATGTCCTGGAGATTATTGTTAGGCTTCTGCTCCGCTGATACACAATTCACAAAACTTATTTATTTGTACAGGAAAAGATAAAAATCAATGCAGGTTGACAGTTAATAAAGTATAGATAGCAGCATGATATTTACTAAGTTGTCCAAGCCCCAATTCTGATCAAGCACTATTAGTTATCCTCAAGAGTATCTGCCAAGATAATAGAAATGACCTTAAATAAAGATGTCATATTCAATAACACATTTACCTTTCCGGGACAGATAAATGACTGATACTGGGGGTCAGTGTATAACACTCCTATGGGAAGAAAGACAATGATAAGTGCAAATAGCAATTAAATGTGCTCTAGAAGTTGTTGTGGTTTTGTGTTTTTTTTTTTAACTGGAGCTGTAATTATAGGGCTACTAAAGATGTGAAGTATATAGTTATGGTTTTGTCAGCACTTTTATTGTAATACTTAGTGAGATTAGTCATTTTAGTTGTTCCCTTTGTATGCCAAAAATGGAAGACAGATGTTTGTGCACTAAAAACTGCTTTTTAAAGGATAGTTCTCTCTGGTTATCAAGCATATTTTGCCATCAGGGAAACATATTTTAAAGCTTTTGCACTGTCAAAATGAAGTGTGTAGGAATGATTGCTTTAGCTGTTACTTCTAAATAACGACAGGAAGATCTAACATGCGGTAATACTGTACAAGGATGATACAAAATATCTGGCTAGATTCACAACTATTCCAATTCCTATCTCTTCCTGCAAGATGTATTTCTGATGGCACTCATCAGACCCTGAATTCATTCCCTGAGCTTGAGAGTGCTGCAGAAGTGTTTAGGGCCAGTTCTGTGGCAGCCCTCATGGAAACAAAGAAAAGCCTAAGGGCTGGTAACCTACATCACGACCAGCCCATCACCCAAGAACACAGCCAGCTTCTTTTGCAAGGTTGTACCTGTTAGTCAATCAAATCTAAATGTGAGAGTTGTGACTGACTTAGACCTATTCATCTTCCGAAGTATAAACCTCAAGAATTTGTTTCCACTAGTACATTAAATATTTGCCATCTAACAGACCAAAAAGTGTGAAGCTTAACTAAATTTTAAATAAAGCTCATGTGTATCATTTGTTCTTAGTTGCAACATGTCAAGTTACCAAGAGAGGTAATATTTATCTCTCTTCTGTGGATGTTTTGAAGATCAACATCTTTTTTTTTTTTCCAGAGGCACTCAATTATTTTTTTCTCCTATTCAACCAATAACCTAATAGGAAATCTACTGGGCTGCTTTGCAGAATGAGTTTTTTTAATGGTCCTGACTCTTAAGGTTTTACTGTAGTTACTGAGTAAGACCTAAAAACATGAAACAATTAACCAACACTAATCAATGTACTAAAAGATGTCTGTGGCATGGATGGAGAGGTTCAGCTCCGACCTGCTTTTAAGAGAAGAGTCACTGCCCATCTGTCAGGGCTGTGGGGACAGACAACCTCCAGCTGTTAGCCTCTTCAGCTTGCAAGCCAAGGTCACACTCTTCTCAGGAGGCACCCAGACAGTAACTGAGCAAGGCAGTAGTACAGGACCTGGCCATTTACACCCAATGAGTGGTCCTCTAACAGGCTTTCTGCTACGGGACTCTCCACTGGACTGGCAGGAACTTTATCAGGTCTGCATGCCATTTGATGGCTCCTGTGCCCAATCCTGCTCTTTTTCTTTCACCACAATCACTTCTCAATAAACCTATTGCAGTCCTGACTATGTCTCAGAGTCTGCTTTCTGGAGATCCTAACCTGCAACAGGGTCAAAATATTAGCCAAAGTCAAGAAGGGGTTGGGACCAGGATTCTGCCATTATCAGAGGTGAAGAGGGGTTGGGAGAGGTATTAAAGTTCACCAGGGGAATTGTGACAATTAATGAGCTTTAAGCCCCACTGCCTTAAATGATACCTGCACGTGGAAGGCCAGGGAAGATCAGGAACCAGTGAAAGAGAGTTCTGATAAGACCACTCCAGTGTAGGTTAGGGAGGAAGGGAACTCAAGGAAGGAAAACGTGGCTCTCCACCATTCCTCTCCTGAGAAAGAGAGCTTTATAGTGATATTGTGGGGGAAATTCATATCTTGCACTGAGAAAATTTCAACTGGAGTCCTAGCTCTCTCACTAATAATCTGTGTGACATTAGACAGGCCACTTTACTTCCCTGGATGTCCTTCTTTCACTAGGTCTGATGCTGATTCTCCTGCCCCCCTCACAGGGCAGTGATGTGGAACCAAGTGAGACAGTGCACAGAAAAGCATTTTATTGGCTGAACAGCCCTGTGATAACTACGAGAGGGTAAGGTCTTGTTACCATGGCACATATGAAAGGCTAGGAGGAAGAATATAAGATGGCGGCCAAGGGGCACCACCACCACCTCCTTCAGACACCAAGGGAGGGTGTGCAGAGCTCATCCCTTCTTAGTATGTCCACTCTCTCACTCCTCAGCATTGGATCCGAAGTCTAAGGACTTACGCTGTAGATACATTTAGCAAATCTCCTCCTTTTCAAATATGTATCATTTATTCATTTTATTATTTTCTTCCTGATATATTTATAATTTAATCTGGTGATGTTAGGACAAAATATACACTCAACAAATATTTGGGCTGAACTGAATTGATCCCTTAGTTATTTATTCTAGAGGTCTTTAAATGCTTTGTGATAGCTTTCGCAAGCTGCTATTTAATATGGTAACAGCCTGTTCTTTATATCAGAGTGAATGTCACTAGGTGTTAAAGAACATGTTAGCTACCACATTCAATAGGAGAGAATAGCTTAGGACTGCAGGAAAATAAATATTCATAGCCTTTAGCTTGTATTTCATGAATTTTTTAGAGACAAAATTACCTCTGACGCTGTTACTTCCTATGATGTATAAATTGCATTCTGGACATGGGGGTGGGGAGACAGATAATGCCCTTTATTTTGTTTTAGTTTTGTTTTGTTTTTCTTTTTTGTGTTCAGTGTCTCTTTCCCAATTTCTTCTGATAATAACCCTCCCACTTTGGGCAGAGACTACACTCCCTATCCCCAGTTAGTTCTAGTGGAATTGCCAATCACAGTAACTATGGTTGGCCAGGATGGGCCCACAACCAGGATGGGCTCCCTCATGGCACTCATCCCCCTGGCTTACGTGACTGACTCAATAAAGTAGACACAACTCAAGCCAGCTAATTGAGTTAACTTATAGATGGACATTCAAAAAGTGGCGTTCTTTTCATGCTCTGTAGGATGAAGGGTGGGCTGGTGTAAACTTACAGCTACCTGGGGTCAAACTCCTCCTTTTCCTCACCACACAAAAGTCTGTGTGCAGTGGGAGCAAATGAGTCAAATTCCAAAAGGAGAAAAGAGGCAACAAAGGAGAAAGACAGGGTGGTGGGGGAGGATAAGAAAGAAAAAGAGGCAGGTTTAGAGAGAGGGAAAGAAGCAGTAGGAAAGAGACAGGGGTTATAGAAACAGAGGCAGAGAGATGGTTATAGAGAAGAAAGAAGAAAGGGTGTAATACAGAAGAGGAGTGAGGGAGAAGAGGAAAGAGGACAGACGGAGTTCAAAAGAGAGAGAAGAGGAGAGGAAAGAAAAGAAGAAAAGAGGAAAGAAGAGAAACAAAAGAAAAGATGACTGAGATCAGTGTATAAATATACTACAGAATTGACAAAGTGAAATGTTTCAGTATTATCATGTTGACATACTTGCTAAACCCCAAAAGAATACTGAGAAAGTACATTTTGTGATTGAGAAAATAACGTACTTTTCTAGACTGGAGGGTACAAATAATCACATAGTAATTTTAGGATCATTAACTTGAAAACTTTTGAAACACTACACAAAATGAGCGACATTACTATTTTTCCACATATATGATTAAATAATTAGGATTCTTCAGTCAGAAACTATCTCCTTGTATTGCTGTAAGTGCCTTCAGCATAGCAAGTAAACAATATTGTGAAATTAACGTGGAATGGATGGACAGAATAAACACAGTGAAATTTGGAGGTTCTCAAATCACATCCCCAAGGCTGCAGCTAAGGCATTACAACAAAGTGAGAGAACACATCTGTCTTTGGCTTTCTCAGCCTCCTCTTTCTGGACACTTTTGTCCCTTTTTGGTACCCCATCCCCCAACATTTCTCCCACCTCTCATATAATAAAACCTGCTTTCAAAAGACAATTTGACACTCCTGATAGTGTCGTAAAGGGCCAGTAGAACTTAATGGTCCATTCTTCATAGGGTCCTTCTAAGGGTCATTTTAAAAGGAGAACAAAGAAGCAAAGTTTTCAAGTCACAAAAATAAATATTTAATTCTGGAATTTCTGGCCTAAGTTAGCAAATGCTGGGAGCATTTGGGAGGATGGCACAGGAAGAAATGGGCCTCCTGGGACTTCCCTGGTCACACGGGTGGCTATCTACATGCTAGTCCTGGGTGCCAGTAACACAAAGTCAGGGTTCAGGCTAAGAATTTCTGAAATTCTGACCACTGGGCCCTCAAAGGAAGCCAATCTGCTTACATCTGATTTCATTTGCTTATGTTTTGCATTTTTCTTGTAGAAAAATAAGGAGTTATTTTGGTCACATTATGCCACTGAAATCACAGAATGTTTTCCAATGCTTTTAATGACCACCCTGAAAAGAACAAATTTATCACTGTCTCACAACTTCAGAGTTTTTCAGAAACTATAAACAAAATATTTCATAATAAACTCTCTCTCTCATACACACACACACACACACACACACACACACACATCCCACAAAGGAAGGAGTAACTAAAAATGCTCCATTCATCAATGATCAATTTTGGTCTTACCATAGAATTCTTTTAGTGCGCATTTTCCTTGATTTACTGGTGAGTAAAAGCATGCCTTCCTTTAAGGATTTCCAAGTATTTCCTGCTTTTAGGCTAGTGATGGTATAAAATGTTTATCTTGGTTGCCAAGTCCTGTGGATTGTTAGTGGCTGACTAAAGCCCTACATTGACAAAGTTGCTGAAGCCATGTCCAGGTACAATGAGAAAAAAAGTACTATAATTGATTCTCATGTTTGCCATGCATACAGAGGGAAAAATAATCACATGCCATCAACTGTTTTTGCCACTTGGCATACATTGCCCCCTCTACTGGTACCCCTTGAAGTAATCCCTCTTCCAAACTAGTTCATACTTTAACCTTAGAGTAGAGAATAAAACCAGGTCTAATCTAATTAATATTTCACATTTTCTTGATCATAATGATAGTTTTATGGATACTCAAATAATCCAGTTAGAGGCAGTAAGATTTTAGTGGGGGATGCCACACCAAAGACTCTCAATTTTTTGTCTGCAGCATTTCAGCTTGGGAGGCTTTTACAGTTTCTAGTAACTACATTGCAACCATGAGAGAAAGATCACCTGAAAATGAAACCAACCCAGAGGTAGTGGAAACAAAACTGATGAGAGGAACTCTCCAAGGCATGTCATTAAGCCCTATTGAAAACTAGACTTAAGCTACGTAGAAATGTAGTGGGGGTGGAGTGGCCAAAATGGCCAACTAGAAGCAGCTAGCATGTGTGGCTCTCACGGAGAGGAATAGAGGCGCGAGTAAAAACAATACCTTCAACTGAAACATGCAAGTACTCACATTAGGATTAATCAAGGAAACAACCTGACACACAGAAAACAAAGAAAAGCAGGACACTGAACAACGGCCCACTGGGGGAAAGCACAGAGCCAGGGGATCCTCCACAGTCCTAGAAAGCAGTGAGTGAATGAGTGACCCTGAGATCGCTTCTCCAACAGATCTTTGCAACCCTTGGGTCAGGAGATCTCCCTGTGAACTCACTCCACCAGGACCTTCAGTCTTCAGTCTGACAGAGCCATCTGGAGTCTCACCAGAACAGCCACTCAGGCATGTGTGGAGAACGTGGAGGTTTAGGTGCTTGGGCTTTCTGACAAAAGTAGCTGCAGCTCTGGCAAAATCGGAGGTTAGACTCCTGTACCTACGCCTAGGAAAGAGGCTGAATTCAGGGGGCTGAGCAGGAACAGTCCGCAGGCCCCACATCCTCACCACCTCACAAGCTAAGACCCACTGGCTTGAAATTCCAGCCAGCTACCAGTAGCAGCATTGCACCTCCCTAAGAAGGAGCTTCCTGGGGAGGAGTGGGCAGCCATCCTTGCTGTTTGAGTGCCTTAGTCGTTCCAGCCTTCAGGTTTTGGAAAGTCTGAGCCAATCCAGGGCAGAAGAGATCCCCTAGCACAGCACAGCTGCTCTACCAAAACATGGCCAGTCTGCTGCTTTAAGCAGGTGCCCGATCCTGTTCCTCCTCACTGAGTGGGGCCTCCCAATCAGGGCCTCCAGCCACTCCCACCTGAGCTCTCCAGCCAGAAGTGAAATCCCCCTGGGAGGGTGCTCCCAGAGGGAGGGGCAGGCTGTTATCTTTGCTGTTTGGGCAACTTAACTGTTCCAGCCTTTGGGCTTCAGAGTACCTGAGGTGACCGGGGGCTGAAGTGAACCCCCAGCACAACACAGCTATTCTATCAAAACAAGGCCAGACTGCTTTTTTAAGTGGGTCCCAATCCTGTTCCTCCTCACAAGGTGAGACCTCTCAACCAGGGTCTCCAGCCACTTCCTACAAGTGTCTTTGGGCTGACAACAGGTTCGTACCTCCCTGGGATAAAGCTCCCAGGGGAAGGGACAGGCTACCATCTTTGCTGTTTCACAGGCTTCATTGGTGACACCTCTAGGTTTTGGGAAATCCAAGGTGACTAGGAACTGGAGCGGGCCTCAAGCATACCATAGCAGCCCTATGGAAAAGTGGCCAGACTGTTACATGGGTGACTGTTCCCATATCTCTTCACCAGGCAGGTCCTCCAGAACTGGGCCTCCAGCCACCTCCTGCCAGAGCTAATCAAGCCAGCACCAACTCAGCAACTCCCTGGACAGAGCCTCCAGGAGCAACTGAAAGCCTCTCAGTAGAGAACTGCCCTTGCTACCCTCAGACTAATAAAGGAGGAAAGACCCTAAGTGCCTTATCCACACCTCCAACAAGCTGCAGTTAATCCAAGGAGAGGAGACCAGTCTGTCTCCCACGGGTCCCACACCACCCTCCCTCTATGGCTAGTCACCAGACAGGGAATCTCTGGCTTGGGCTCACAGCACAGACCCTCCATCTTGGGCTGACTGCACTGAGTGATTGCTAACCTGCATCTTTCTGGGGTGGGGCCCCCAGAAGTCAATCAAATGACCCTTGGCCACACCACCACTAAGATCTCTTCCTCTATGGCCTCTAAGCTGAGGAAGGAATATAAACACTGAGATTGCCCCAGAGCTGCAGTGAGCAGTCCAGAAGTGCCAAGTCATGAACTATAGCCAGAACTAAAGGGTGGAGAGGTATCCACACTTTCAGAGCACTAAGAAGGAAAACAGCTCCAACTGTGAGGAAACATAGGGAAACCACACAACCAAGCAAGAGTCTACCAGATGACCAATAGGCCTAAGTGTCACCTTCTGGATCACACTCCAAAGCTTCAACACCAAAAATATCTCACTAACATAACCCCCTCTGAAACCAGAGACAAGAAGTCAGCTTAAAATAAAGACCCTCACAAAGCCTTGGCCTAGTGAAAACATCCAGAAAAGAAGTCTATTTGATTGTACTCAATCTACATTACAGTTAAAGGAACACCCACATGCAGAGATGAGAAAGAATCAATGCAAGAACTCTAGTAACTCAAATGGCCAGAGCATCCTACATCCTCCAAATAACAGCACCAGTTCTCCAACAAGAGCTCTTAACCAAGCAAGCTCAAACTTGCTGGAATGACAGAAATAGAATTCAGAATATGGATAGGAATGAAGATCATCAAGATTCAGGAGGATGGCAAAACCCAATCCAAGGAAGATAAGAATCACAATAAAGTGATACAGAAGCTGAAGGATAAAACAGCCTGCATAAAAAAGAACCTAATGAGTCTGAAAGAGCTAAATAACACAATACAAGACATTCACAATTCAATCACAAGTATTAACAGCAGAATAAACCAAGCTGAGGAAAGAATCTCAGAACTTGAAGACTGGTTCTCTGAAACAAGACAGTCAAAAATAAGGAAAAAAAAAAAACTAAAAAGGAATGAACAAAACCTCCAAAAAAGTATGAGATTATATAAAGAGGCAAAATCTACAAATCAATGGCATCCCTGAAAGGGAGGGGGAGAAAGCAAACAACTTGGAAAACATATTTCAGGATATCATCCATGAAAATTTCCCCAACCTTGCTAAAGAGGCCAACAGTCAAATTCAGGAAATACAGAGAACTCCTGCAAGATTCTACACAAGAAGATCATTCCCAAGACACATAATCGTTAGATTTTCAAAGGTGAAAATGAAAGATTGTTAAAGGCAGCTAGAGAGAAAGGGCAGGTTACCTACAAAGGGATCACCATCAAGCTAACAGTAGACCTCTCAGCTGAAATCCTATAAGCCAGAAGAGATTGACAGCCTATATTTAACATTCTTAAAGAAAAAAATCTTCAACCAAGAACTTCATATGCAGCGAAACTAACTCCCTAAGTGACGGAGAAATAAGATCCTTTTCAGACAAGCAAATGTTGAAGGACTTCATTACCACCAGATCTGTCTTACAAGAGATCTTGAGAGAAGCACTAAATATAGAAAGGAAAGACCACTACCAGCTAATCCAAAAACACATGTAAACACACAGACCAGTGTCACTGTAAAGCAGCCACAGAATCAAGCCAACATAATAACCAGCTAACAGCACAATGACAGGATCAAATCCACACATATTAATACTAATCTGGAAAGTAAACAAGCTAAATGCCCCACTTAACAGGCACAGAGGAACTGGATAAAAAAGAAAGATTCTACGGTATGTATGCTGTCTTCAAAAGACCCATCTCACACGTAATGACAAAATAAAGGGATGGAGAAAAATCTACTGAGCAAATGAAAAACAGAAAAAATCAGGGGTTGTAATCTTACTTTCAGACAAAATTCATTTCAAATCACAAAGATCAAAAAAGACAAGGAAGGGCATTACATAATGATAAGGGTTTCAATTCGACAAGAAGGCCTAACTATCCTAAATATATATGCACCCAACACAGGAGCACCCAGTTTTATAAAGCAAGCTCTTAGAGACCTACAAAGAGACATAGGCTTCCACACAATAATAGTGGGAGACTTCAACAGTCCACTGACAGCATTAGATGGAACATCCAGGCAGAAAATTAACAAAGATATTCAGGATGGTAACTCAGCATTGGACCAAATGGATCCAATAGACCTTTACAGAAGGTTCTACCCAAAACAACAGAATATACATTTATCTCATCACCACATGACACATACTTTAAAATCAACCACATAATTGGACATAAAACAATCCTCAACAAATATAAAAGAACCAAAATCATACCAAACACATTCTCAGACCACAGTGCAATAAAAATACAAGTCAACACACTGAAAATTGCTCAAAATCATACAATTACATGGAAATTAAACAACTGCTACTGAATGACTTTTGGGCAAATAATGGAGTTAAGACAGAAATCAATAAGCTGTTTTAAAGTAATGAGAACAAAGATACAACATATCAGAATCTCTGGGACACAGCTAAGGCAGTGTTAAGAGGGAAATTTATAGCACTACATGCCCACATCAAAAAGCTAAAAAAATCTCAAATTAACAACTTAACAACTGAAAGAACTAGAGAAGCAAGAACAAATTAACCCCAAAGCTAGCAGAAGATGAGAAATAACAACAATCAGAGTTGAACTGGAGGAAATCAAGACAGAAAAACATTCAAAAGATCAACAAATCCAGGAGTTGTTTTTTTGAAAAAAAATCAATAAAATAGGCCACTAGCTAGACTACTTGAGAAGAAAAAAGAGAAGATTCGAATAAACACAATTAGAAATAATGAAGCAAATGTTACAACTGACCCCACAGAAATACAAACAATCATCAGAAACTACTATGAACATTTCTAAACACACAAACTAGAAAACCTAAAAGAGATGGATAAATTCCTGAACACATACACCCTCCCAAGACTGAGGCAGGAAGAAATTGATCCCCTGAACAGACCAATAATGAGCTCTGAAATTGAATCAGTAATAAATAGCCTACCAACAAAAAAGCCCAGGACCTGATAGATTCACAGCCAATTTCTATCAGGTGTACAAGGAAGAGCTGGTACTATTCCTACAGAAACCATTCCAAAAAATTGAGGAGGAGGAACTTCTCTGCAACTATTTCTATGAGGCCAGCATCATCTTGATACCAAAACCCAGCAGAACACAACAAATAAAGAAAACTTCAGGTCAGTACCCTTGATGAACATCAGTGCAAAAATTCTCAATAAAACACTTGCAAACCAAATCCAGCAGCACATCAAAAAGCTAATTCACCACAATCAAGTAGGCTTAATCCCCAGGATGGAAGGTGGGTTTGACAAACACAAATCAATAAATGTGATCCATCACATAAACAGAACTAAAGACAAAAACCACATGATTATCTCAATATATGCAGAAAAGGCTTTTGATAAAATTTAACATCCCTTCATGTTAAAAAACTCTCAACAAACTAGGTGTTGAAGGACCATACCTCAAAATAATAAGAGCCATCTATGACAAACCCACAGCCAACATTATACAGAATAAACATAAGCTGGAAGGATTCCCCTTGAAAACTGGCACAGGACAAGGATGCCCTCTCTCACCACTTCTATTCAACGTAGTATTGGAAGTCCTAGTCAGAGCAATCAGGCCAGAGAAAGAAATAAAGGGCATCCAAATAGGAAGAGAGAAAGTCAAACTATCTCTGTTTGCAGATGACATTATTCTATATCTAAAAAGCCCCACAGTCTCAACCCAAAAAGCTCCTTCAACTAATAAACAACTTCAGCAAAGTTGCGGGATAAAAAATCAATGTACAAAAATTACTATTATTCCTATATAACTACAACAACCAAACAGAACCAAATCAGAATGGCAATCCCATTCACAATTGCCACACACACATACAAAATAAAATACCTGGGAATACAGCTAACCAGGGAAATGAAAGAGCTCTACAATGAAAATTACAAAACAGTGTTCAAATAAATCAGAGAAGACACAAACAAATGTAAAAGCATCCCCTGCTCATGGGTAGAAAGAATCAATAGTATTAAAATGGCTATACTGCCCAAAGCAATTTACAGATTCAATGCTATTCCTATAAAAATACCAATGACATTCTTCATAGAACTAGTAAAAATATTTTAAGATTTATATGGAACCAAAAAAGAGCCTGAATAGCCAAGGCAAGCCTAAGCAGAGGAGGAATCACATTACCCGACTTCAAACTATACCACAAAGCTACAGTGACCAAAACAGCATGTTACTGGTACAAAAACAGATGCACAGACCAATGGAACAGAATAGAGAGCCCAGAAATAATGCTGAACATCTGCGACCATCTGATCTTTAACAAAGCTGACAAAAACAAGCAATGGAGGAAAGACCTTATTCAATAAATGGTGCTGGGATAACCAGCTAGCCATATGCAGAAGATTGAAGATGGACCCATTCCTTACGCCATATACAAAAATCACCTCAAGATGGACTAAAGACTTAAATGTAAAACCCAAAACTATAAAAACCCTGAAAGACAACCTAGGCAATGGCATACTGGACTCAGGAATAGGCAAAGATTTCATGACAAAGACACCAAAAGAAATCACAACAAAAGCAAAAATTGACAAACAGGATCTAATTAAACTTAAGAGCTTCTGCATTACAAAAGAAACTATCAGCAGAGTAAACAGACAACCTACAGAATGGGAGAAAAATATTTGCAAACTATGCATCTAACAAAGGTCTAATATCCAGCATCTTTAAAGAACTTAATGATATTTACAAGAGAAAAACAAACAACCCCATTAAAAAGTGAGCAAAGGACATGAACAGACACTTCTCAAAAGAAGACATACATGCAAATGACAAACATATGAAAAAAAGCTCAATAACACTCATCATCAGAGAAATGCACATAAAAATCACAGTGAACTACCATCTCACACCAGTCAGAATGGCTATTGTTAAAAAGTCAAAACATAACAGATGCTGGTGAGGTTGTGGAGAAAAGGGAAACTTTACACACTGTCGATGGGAGTGTAAATTAGTTCAGCCATTGTGGAAAGCAGTATGGTGATTCCTCAAAGAGCTAAAAGCAGAACTACCATTTAACTCAGCAGTCCCATTACAGGGTATATACCCTGAGGAATATAAAGCATTCCACCATAAAGACACATGCATGCAAATGTTCATTGCTGCACTGTTCACAAGAGCAAAGACGTGGAATTAACCTAAATGCTCATCAATGACAAATTGGATAAAGAAAATGTGGTACATATACACCATGGAATATTATGCAGCCATAAAAACGAATGAGATTATGTCCTTTGAGGGAACATGGATGGAGCTGAAAGCTATCATCCTTAGCAAACTAATGCAGCAAGAGAAAACCAAATACTGCATGTTCTCACTTATAAGTAGGAGCTAAATGATAAGAACTTGTGAACACAAAGAAGGAAACAACAGATACTGGGGTCTACTTGAGGAGGGAGAAGCGCAGAAAAGAGAACTATTGGGTGCTAAGAATAATACAATATCTGAGTGACATAATAACAACAAAAAAACCCCTGTGACATGTGGTTATCTATGTAACTGTGAACCCCAAAAACCTGAGACAGGTCTCAGTTAATTTTAAAAAAGTTTATTTTGCCAAGGTTGAGGCCACACACCTATGACACAGCCTCAGGAGATCCTGACACCATGCGTCAAAGATGGTCAGAGCACAGTTTGGTTTTACATATTCTAGGGAGACATGAGACAACAATCAACATATTCAAGATGGACATTGATTCGATCTGGAAAGATGGGACAACTCAAAGGCAGGAAGACTCAAATCAGGGAGGAGGCTTCCAGGTCATAGGTAGCTAAGAGACAAATGGTTGCATTCTTTTGAGTTTCTGATTAGCCTGTCCAAAGGAGGCAATAAGATATGCATTTATCTCAGTGAGCAGAGGGGTGACTTTGAATAGAATGGGAGGCAGGTTGGCCCTAAGCAGTTCCCAGCTTGACTTTTCCCTTTAGCTTAGTGATTTGGGGGCCCAAAGATCTATTTTCCTTTCACATAGCAAACTTTCATATGTACCTCCAAACCTTAAATATTTTGAAAAAAAATTTAGAGGTCTCTTCCGCAATTCTGGGACCACAAATGCCAGAAAACTTCCAAATACTTCACACTCACAAAAGTATGAGCTTTAAGATCTGGACTTTGCCCTACTGGATATCTCCATTCCATTCTAAGAAATAAGAAGGAATTGCTAAAATATGAGGGGTTTCTGACAATAAACCTCAATATAATCAGCGAATACTTCCTGAGCACCTGCCTCTTGTCATGCTCTGGTCAAGGAACTGAGTGTACAGAGATGAATATAAAATGTAATCTCTGACATCAGTGATTTCATTAGGTAGCACAGGACACTAAGCCAATATCTGCCACTTTATCAGCTATGTCTGCTGTAGCCTTTAAATGAGAGTGTGTCCAGATAATAAATCAAATGTTTACATGTGTGGAAGGAAAGAGTAACACTAGGGATTTTTTTTACTCTTAATCACTCATTTGAGCACACATAGTACCTGGAAAGAAAAAAGAAATCTCTTCTCTGTCTTTGCATCACCAGAAATTTGCCTTGCAATATCCGGTATAGTCTAGCTGGCCAGGGGATAATGGTAGCTTGGGTTGGAGGAAGAGGAAGGGTTTCCTCTGTAGTTTAGGTTTGCTTCAGTTTCACCAGTGATTGTTCTCAAAGGTCCCGATAACAGAACCTCTCAACATCTTCCCCCTAAAGAAACTGATAACCTTGTATCTTTATGACATAACCACTTATGCATCCCAACAAAACTGAGAGAAATAATAGCTTTCTTTAACGCTTCTCTAAGAGAACTCTTCTCTACTCTCATTGACTCCCAGATATACATCTCTATCCCAGATCCTTCTCCTCATCACCAGACCTGTAATGACTGGTGGACACCTCTATTTGACTGTCATGTGGCTGCTTAAAGTTCACCATGCCATAGACTCAACTCACTGTTTCTACCCCACCTTGATCTTTCTATTCTCGGTGACTAGCCACATTGTTCACTGGTTCCATCCTCTTCCTCACTCTTTATTCAATACTCGTCATTTCCTGTGAAATAACCTCATAATGCCCTACTGACTTCTTGTATTCATCCACTTCTTTCAATCACCACTAGCACTACTTTGGTTCAGTCCACTGCTCTCTTTTGGACTGTTGCTATTCTCCCAATTAGTGTCTCCACTTCTAGTCTTACCTGCTCTAGTCTAGTCTCCAAAGTCATTTTTATAATTCAAAAATCTGAGTATGTATCCTCCATTTGAAGCACTTTAATAGGACCCCCCATCTTCAAATAAAGTCCTTCACATAAAACACCACGCTTTCATTATATGACCTGTTTATCTCTCCAGCTTCACATAGTGACACTCCCCACCTTATTGTCCATAATCCATACTATTCCAGTTGTAGTTCTCCCAATGAAAAAAAAATTCTGTTGCCTCTGGAATTTTTCACATGTTGGCCAAAATATTTATTCCTTGTCTTTTTTGTCTGTGCTCTCTCCCAGTTCCACTTTCCTTTTTTCCTGCTTACTCTTCCAAAAAAAATCCTCCCTGATACCTAGAGGACTACATCTGTGTTGGTGTCTCTGAAATTTACTCCTGTGGGGTGCTTGACTTACCCAATATTGTAGCTCAAACCCATTGAACTGACTGTAAATGCTTTGGAAGGCGAACCATGACATGTTTGTTGTTAAGTTCCTGATGACTAACATGAAGGATGGCACAGAATCAGACATCAAGAAAGATGAATCAAAGGAGAATGACATCAGTAAGATGGCAAAGTAGGAAGCCCTGGACCCTCCTTCTACCTACAAACACAAATTCAGCAACAATTTATGGACAAATTCCCTTTGTGAGAAATCAAAAACTAATTAAAAAGCTCCTGCACTCTGGAACAGCATAAAAACAGACATAGCAAAGCCTGTGGACAGATTCAGGATACTGTCTTGTCAGAGACCCTTGCCCCCAGTGCAGGGCCATACATTCAGGAAGAAACCCTGTAGCTTCTAGCTTCATGCAGTCGAGGTAAGGGGCTGGTTGCACATTCAGCACCCCAACATTTCCAAGGGAGTCCCCAGAGGTTTGCCTTCTTTCTTGCTAGACCTGGTGCTCTAATGGGTCTCGTATAGTCTAGCTGGCCAGGGGATAATGGAGGTGGTGGCTTGGGTTGGTAGACAACATTGATTTCCTTCCCTCGCAACTCCAGTTGGTACCAAGTGAGCAGATGAAAACTTTCAGCCCTCAGCTTCCCCCAGGAAGGAAAAGAGTTGATCTGTGCAACCAGAGCTCCAACTTCTCCAGGGCTGCTCAAACTAATGGCATCTGTTTCACCAATCTTGAAGCTCTGATGTGTGCAGTACAGTCTAACTATCCAGAAGAGAACAAATATGGCAATTTGGGTTGGTAGATGCTATAGTTTGACCACCCCACCCCACCCTCCAGCTCAGCATAGAAAGAGTGAACAAAGCCATAGCTCCTGCTTCTCCCTGGGGAAGTAAAGAGGTAGTAGATGTCCACAAGAATCACTGGCTGGGCTGATGGGGGGTGGGGGTGTCTTTTCCTGTATGAAGCCAGTTCATGAAGACTGTGATAGCTGCCTGTTTTGTCTAATAACCCTCTGATATCAACACAGGGAGTCAAGGAAATTAAATCATTGGGCAAAGATATTTTTAAAAAGGGAATTAAGATACATTTCCAAAGACTAACCCTAATGAACTGGAGTTACAACTTCATGAAGATGTGGACTGAGTCAGTAAAACATGCATTTAAAAAGTGAGGATTTTAGAGGCTGGGCGTGGTGGCTCACGCCTGTAATCCCAGCACTTTGGGAGGCAGAGGTGGGCGGATCACGAGGTCAGGAGATCGAGACCATCCTGGCTAACACAGTGAAACCCCATCTCTACTAAAAATACAAAAAATTAGCCGGGTATGGTGGCAGGCGCCTGTAGTCCCAGCTACTCCGGAAGCTGAGGCAGGAGAATGGCGTGAACCCGGAAGGCAGAGCTTGCAGTGAGCCGAGATTGCGCCACTGCACTCCAGCCTGGGTGACAGAGCGAGACTCCATCTCAAAAAAAAAAAAAAAAAGTGAGAATTTCAACAGAGAGATAAAACATATTTTAAAGTGTCAAATAGAAATAGAAATGCAGAATAGATGAGCCAAAAATTCACTGAAGGGGTTCAACAGCAGACTAGATCATGCAGCAGAAAGGATCAGTGAACCCAAGCACAGGTCACTAGAAATAATTCAGTCAAAGAAACAATAAGAATTAAAAGAAAAAATGAAGAAACTTAAGGGACTTATGGATCACCATCAAGTGGGACAACATACACATTAGGGATATTTTAGAAGGAGGAGAGAGAAAGGACCAGAAAGACTGTTCAAAGAAATAATGGCTGAAAACTTACCAAATCTTGGGAAGAAAACGGATATTCAGATCTAAGAAATTCAAAAGCACCAAATAAGATAAACCCAAAGAAATACACACAAATTTGTAATCCAGTTGTCAAAAGTCAAAGACAAAGATAACTTTAAAAACAGCAAGAGAAAAGTGACTTGTCACGTACAAGAGAACTCTATAAGACTACTGCTGGGTTTTTAAGCAGAAAGTTTTCAGGTCAGAAGGGAGTGGGATCATATATTCTATATGCTGAAAAAAAACTGTCAATGAAGAATACTATACTCAAAAAATTTTTCTATAAAAGTGACACAGAGTAGGAGGATTCTGGAAAGGTGGTAGAGTAGGAAGCACTAGGAATAGGAATCTGTTTCCCCACCTACACAAAAATTACCCTGGACTAATCTGTCTAATGTAATTATTTTGGAACTCCAAAGTTCATTGAAGGCTTGCAACTTCCAGCAGAAGGTTTGGATGATAAATATGGTTAATGTCCATCAATTTCAGCTCTTAACACAGTAACAACTACCCATCTCCACCCATACTCTCTCCCCATGGGAGGTAGCCATGAACATGATCCTGGAGTAACTTTCACAAAGCTTTTGGGAGTCATGGTACCAAATATCTGGTATCTGTGCTGTGATTTCTGATTGCTGCTTCTGATCACAACAGTGTAGACAAGGAGGTAGTGGCCATTGTTGGACCTCCCTCCATTGTTGCAAGCCCCGTCCTTTGTGGATAAAGTGACTTCCAGGTCATGCCACTAATCATCTGGGAAATGCATACTAAACCATATTAAAATGTCACCTCACACCTGTTAGAATGACTATTATCCAAAAAAATATATATATTATATATATATATATATTATATATATATATATTATATATATATAATATATATTATATATATATATAATATATATATATAAATATATTATATATATATATTATATATATATAATATATATTATATATATATATTAATATATATATATATATATATATACACACACACACATATATATAACAAGTGTTGGTGAGGATGTGGAAAAATTGGAACCATTTTACATGGTTGGTGGAAACATAAATTAATACAGGCATTAGGAAAACAATATGGAGACCTAAAAAAAATTAAAAACAGAACGATCATATGTTTCAGCAATTCCACTACTGACTACATGTCCAAAGG
This sequence comes from Symphalangus syndactylus, assembly GCF_028878055.3. Classification (NCBI taxonomy): domain Eukaryota; kingdom Metazoa; phylum Chordata; class Mammalia; order Primates; family Hylobatidae; genus Symphalangus; species Symphalangus syndactylus. Next base: position 47,579,432 of record NC_072439.2, on the reverse strand, counting down.
AAAGAAAATCAGTATGTCAAAGGAGTATCTGCACTCCCATGTTCATTGCTGCACTATTCACAATAGCCAAGGTATAAAATTTACCTAAGTGTTCATGAGCAGAGACATGGATAATGAAAATATGGTGTATATACACAATGGAATATTATTCAGCCTTAAAAAGAAGAAAATTATGTCATTTGTAATAAAATGGAGGAAGCTGGAAGACATTACATTAAGTGAAATAAGCCAGTCACAGAAAGACAAACACTGCATGATATTACTTATATGTAGAGTGTAAGAAAGTCAAACTCATAGAAACAGAGAGTAAAATGGTGGCTTCCAGAGGCTGAGGGGTGGAGAAGATTAGGAAGATGTTAGTCAAAACACACAAAATTTCAGTGAGACAGCAGGAATAAGTTGAAGAGATTTATCATACATCACAGAGACTACAGTTAATAACAATATATTGTATACTTGAAAATTGCTAAGAGATTAAAGTGTTCTCATCACAAAAAAAAATTATAAGTATGTGAGGTAATGCATATGTTCAATAGCTTGATTTAGCCATTCCCTAATGAATACATATATCAAAACATAGTGTTGTACACCATAAATATTTATAATTTTTACTTGTTAATTAAAATACTTTTTAAAAGGAAAGAAATTCTGACATATGCTACAAAATAAATGAACCTGAAAACATTATGCTAAGTGAAATAAACCAGTCACAAAAAGATAACTATTGTAGGTTTCAATTTATATGGAGTATTTAAAGTAGTCAAAATCATAGAGACATAAAGCAGAATGGTGGTTGCCAGGGCTAGGGGGTGAAGGGAATGAGGAGTTATTGTTTAATGGGTATAGAGATTCAGTTTTGCAAGATTAAAAGTGTTCTGGAAATGAATGGATGATGATAGATGTACAACAATATGAGTGTACTTAATACCACTGAATGTACACTAAAAATGGTTAAGAAGGTAAATTTTATGTTACACGGATTTTAACACAATAAAAAATTGAAATAATAAAAGTAGATATAAAGACTTCCCCAGACAAAAGTTCAGAGAGTTCATCTTCAGTAGACCTGCCTTACAAGAAATGGTAGAGTTATTAGAGTTGAAACAAAAGGACACCAAGCAGTAACATGATAGCATAAGAAAAAGTATAAAACTCATTGGTAAAGGTAAATATGTAGACAAATACAGAATACTGCATTACTGTAATGGGGTGGAAAATCACCCCACTAATTCTAGCATAAAAGCTAAAAGACAAAGTATGAAAAATAAATATAACTAAAAACATGATAAAAGATATACGATATGAATACACATAAATTGTGACAAGAATAATATATGAGGGGTTTAAGTGTAGAGTATGTGATTGAACTTAAGTTGTTATCAGCTTAAAATAGACTCTTATAACCATATTTTATGTAAGCCCCAAAGTATGTATGTAACCACAAAGAAGATTTTTTATGTAACCACAATAAAGTCCCTATAGAAATTACACAAAGAAAATAAAGAACAAAATCAAGCATATTATCTTAGTTTATTTGGGCTGCTATAACAAAACACCTTAGACTTCGTAATTTACAAATAACAGAAATTTATTGCTCACAGTTCTGCAGACTAGAAAGTCCGAGATCAACGCATCAGCAGATTCAGTGTCTGGTGGTGTGTCAGTCTCTGCTTCAAAGATGATGCTTGCTCACTGCACCCTCACATAGTAGAAGGGGTGAATAAGCTCCCTTAGGCCTATTTTACAAAGGCACTAATCCATTCATGAGGGTGGAGCCCTCATTATCCAATCATCTCCCAAAGGCTCCACACAACATACCACTGCCTATAGGGTGTAGCAAAAGCAGTAGTAAGAGAGAAGTTTATGGTGATGAACATCTACATTACAAAACACAAAATATCTCAAATAAACAACCTAACTTTATATCTCAAGGAACTAGGAAAAAACAATAAATTAGTTCCAAAGTTAGCAGAAGGTAGGAAATAACGGATATTATTGAATTGGGTATTAGGTTTCAACATATAAATTTTGGAGGGAAACAAACATTCAGATCATACCACATATTAATACAGAAACTTTATGAAACATGAAGAAAGACAGCAGAGAGAAAAAGAAAAAGGAACTACAAGACTGAGAGAAAACAACTAGCAAAATGGCTATAGTAAATCCTTTCTTATCAATATTACTTTAAATGTAAATTGATTAAATTCCCCCAATCAAAAGACAAACAGTGACTAATGGACTTTTTTTAGAGACCCAACTATGTGCTGCCTACAAGAAACTCACTTTAGATATAAAAACACACATAAGTTGAAAGTGAAAGCAAGAAAAAAGTATTCTATGCATATGGTAATCAAAAGAGAGTAGGAGTGGCTGTACTTATATCAGAAAAATAGACTTGAAGTCAAAAATTGTCAAAAGAGACAAAGAAGGACATTATATGATGAAAAGGGTCAGTCCATAGGCTGTAATACCAATATAAGAGCACTTAAATATATAAAACATTGACAAAACTGAAGGGGAAAATAGACCGCAATACAATAATAGTAGAACTCAGTACCCTACTTTCAATAATGAACAGAATATCCACACAGAAGATCAATAAACAGAGGACTTCAATAGCATTATAAAACAAATGGACCTAACAGACATGTACAGAACATTCCATCCAACAGCAGCATAATACACATTATTTTCAAGTACACATGATTCTTTCTACAGAACAGGTCACATGTTAGGTCACAAAATAAGTCAACAAATTTAAAAAGATTGAAATCTTACCAAAGATTGACCATTATGGTCAACCTTTTCTGACCACAATGGAATGAAACGAGAAATCAGTAGCAGAAGGAAAACTGAAAAATTCACACATATATGGAAACTAAACAACATACTTATACTCATAAACAACAATTGAGTCAAGAGGAAATCAAAAGGAAATTAGAAAATATCTCAATACAAATAAAAATGAAAACACAACATACCACTGCCTATAGGGTGTAGCAAAAGCAGTAGTAAGAGAGAAGTTTATGGTGATGAACATCTACATTACAAAACACAAAATATCTCAAATAAACAACCTAACTTTATATCTCAAGGAACTAGGAAAAAACAATAAATTAGTTCCAAAGTTAGCAGAAGGTAGGAAATAACGGATTATTACCCAGAAATAAACGAGAGAGAAAATATAAAAACAATAGAAAAAATCAATGAAACTGGGAGTTGTTTTTTTAAAAGATAAATAAAAGTGACAAACTTGTAGCTAGACTAAGAAAAAACACTCAAAAAGATAAAATCAGAACTGGAAAGAGGAAACATTACAACTCTTGCCACAGAAATAAAAAGGATCCTAACAGACTGCTATGAACAATATCCAACAAACTGGATAACCTAGAAGAAATGATAAATTCTTAGAAACATAAAACCTATCAATACTAAACCATAAGGAAACATAAAGTCAGAACCAACAAATAACTAGTATGGAGATTGAATCAGTAATCAAAAACCTCCCCAAAAATAAAGCTCAATACCTGATAGAGTCACTGGTAAGCTCTATCAAACATTTAAAGAAGAATTAATGCCAGTCCTTCTCAAACTCTTCCAAAAAATTAAAGAGGAGAGAACACTTCCAAACTTATTTTATGAGGCTAGCATTACCTCGATTCCAAAGCCAGACAAAGACATCACAAGAAAGAAAACCTACAGGTCAATATTCTCAATGAATATAGATGCAAAAAAGCCTTAACAAAATACTAGCAAACTGAATTCAACGGCACATTAAAGGGACTATACACCACGACCATATGAGACTTATCCCAGAGATGTAAGGATGGCTTAATGTCCAAAAAGCAAGTAATTTAATATACTACATTAACATAATAAAAAATAAAATCACATCATCATTTTAATAGCTGCAGGAAAGGCATTTGACAAAATTTGACATTGTTTCACGATAAAAACTGTCAACATACTAGGTATAGGAGGAATCTACTTCAACATTATAAAGGTCATATATAAAAAGTCCATAGCTCACATTATACTCAATGGTGAAAAACTGAAAGCTTTTCCTCTAAGATGAGAAACATGGCAAGGATGCCCACTCTTGCCACTTCTATTCAACATAGCACTAGAAGTCCCAGCCAGAGAAATTAGACAAGAAAAAATAAACGCAAAGATTCAAACTGGAAAGGAAGAAGTAAAATTGTTCCTATTTGCAGATGACATTATGTTATATAGAGAAAACTTTAAAGACTCAATTTTTTAAAAAAATCTGTTAGAATAAGCAGTTAATAATAATAAACAAATTCAGTAAAGTTGCAGTTAACATACAAAACTTAGTAGTATCCTATATACTAACAACAAAATAAATTGTTAGAATAAACAGTTAACAGTAATAAATTCAGTAAAGTTGTAGTCAACATACAAAACTTAATAGCATTCTGATACACTAACAACAAATATCTGAAAAGAAATTTAAGAAAACAATTTCACTCACAATAGTGCCAAAAAGAATAAAACACATAAAGATAAACTTAACTACAAAGGTGGAAAACTTATACTGAAAACTACAAAATATTGATGAAAGAAAACTAAACAAGACACAAGCAACTGGAAAGCACTCCATGTTTATGGATTAGAAGAGTTAATATTGTTAAAATATTCATACTACCCAAGGCAAACTACACATTCAATGCACTCCCTATCAAAATCCCAATGGCATTTTTACAGCAATAGAAAATTTTTATTAATTCATGTGGAACTACAAAAGACCATAAACAGCGAAATCATTCTTGAGAAAGAAAAACAAAGCTGGAGGCTTCATAGTTTTTGACTTCAAAATATGTTACAATGCTACAGTAATCAAAACAGTAAGGTACTGGAATAAAAAAAGACATATAAACCAATGGAACACAATGGGGAATCCAGAAATAAATCTATGCGTATACAGTGAAATGATCTTCAACAAGAGTGCCAAGATACACAATAGGGAAAAGACAGCCTCTTCAATGGTGTGGGAAAACTGGATATCCACAATCAAAAGAAGAAAATGAGACCCCTATTTTATACCATACACAAAAATCAACCCAAAATACATTAAAGGTAAAACCCCAAATTGTAAAACTCTCAGAAGAAAACATAGGAGGAAAAGTCTCTAGACATTAGTCTTGGCAATAATTTCATGGATATAACACCAAAACTACAGGCAACAAAAACAAAAATAAATAGCACACCAAACTGAAAAGCTTCTGCATATCTGAGGAAACAATCAACAGAGGAAAAAAGGCAATCTACGGAACAACCAACCTACAGAATGGTATTTGCAAACCATATATCTGATAAGTGGTTAATATCCAAAATACATAAGAAATTCCTACAACTCAAAATTCAATAGTAAAACAAAAACAAACAAACAAAAACCCCAACTAATAACCCAATTTTTTAAATGGGCTGAGGACTCGAATAGACATTGCTCCACAGAAGACTTAAAAATGGTCATTAGGTATATAAAAAGTTTTCAATGTCACTAAACATCAGGGAAACGCAAATCAAAAGAACAATGACTATCACCTCACACCTAGTAGAGTGGTTATTATGAAACAACAAGACTACAAGTATTGGTGAGGTTGTGGAGAAACTGAAACTCTTGCACACCACTGATGGGAATGCAAGGTGGTACAGCTGCTGTAGAAAACCATATGGAAGTTGCTCAAAAAAATAAAAATAGAGCTACCGTATGATCCAGAAATCCCACTTCTGGGTATTTTACCTTTGAGAAATTTAGGAGTGCTAATATATTGTTTGTTTTTGAGATGGAGTTTCGCTCTTGTTGCCCAGGCTGGAGTGCAATGGCACAATCTTGGCTCACCACAACCTCCGCCTCCTGGGTTCAAGCAGTTCTCATGCCTCAGCCTCCCAAGTAGCTGGGATTACAGGAATGAGCCACCATGCCTAGCTAACTTTGTGTTTTTATTAGAGATGGAGTTTCTCCATGTTGGTCAGGCTGGTCTTGAACTCCCAAGCTCAGGGGATCTGACCACCTCAGCCTCCCGAAGTGCTAGGATTACAGGTGTGAGCAACCATGCCTGGCCAATATATCTTTGAGATCCTAATTTCACTTCTTTTGGCTGGATTTCAAAGATATATTAGCACACCTATGTTCACTGAAGCACTATTCACAATACCCATGATGTGGAAACAGCCTAAATGTTTATTGACAGATGAATGGATAAAGAAAATGTGGTATATATACACAATGGAAAACTATTCAATCTATAAATAAAGGAAATTCAACAATGTGCAACAACATGGGTAAGCCTTAAAGATATTATGCTCAGTGAAATAAGCCAGCCACAGAAAAACAAACACTGCATGATTCCATTTATAAGAAGTATCTAAAAATGCCGAGCGCGGTGGCTCACGCTTGTAATCCCAGCACTTTGGGAGGCCGAGGCGGGCGGATCACGAGGTCAGGAGATCGAGACCACGGTGAAACCCCGTCTCTACTAAAAAATACAAAAAATTAGCCGGGCGTGGTGGCGGGCGCCTGTAGTCCCAGCTACTCGGAGAGGCTGAGGCAGGAGAATGGCGTGAACCCGGGAGGCGGAGCTTGCAGTGAGCCGAGGCTGTGCCACTGCACTCCAGCCTGGGCGACAGAGCGAGACTCCGTCTCAAAAAAAAAAAAAAAAAAAAGAAGTATCTAAAAATAGTCAAATTCATAGAATCAGAGAGCAGAATTGTGGTGCCAAGGACTGGGGGTTTTTGGAAATAGGGAGTTACTCATCAATGGGCATGAAGTGTCAGTCAAGCATGATGAATAAGCTCTAGAAATCTGCTGTACAATATTTTACTTATCGTCAACAGTAATGTATTGCACACACTTAAAAATGTTTTAAGAGGGTAGTTCTCATATTAAGTGTTCTTACCATGATAAAATAAAATGAAAATGAAAGAAAGATAAATCAATTCCGTGAATAAATTAACAAGTACTCTTGAGTCCCCATGGGTGAAGCCAAGGACACATATAGATTGGGATTTTGTTGTCACGGGGCATTTTTATTTGTATATGTGTTTATCTACTCAATATGTGTTACAGTATATGCTATTTCCCATTTCCTACATTTCTATTCCAATGACTTCATGGTAAGCGTCTGATGAAATGGCGTGGCTATGCTAGTGAAGATAATATTCCTTGAAACTACTTACTTGATATTGCAATAATTTCTCCCTACAAACATGCTAACTATAGCTGCTGAATGTATAAGAAACCATGAGGTTTTTTTATTATGTATGTGTGCATGTGTATAAACATTTCATGTAGAACTTGGAAGCTATAATTTCTAAATTCACTAACATGATGGCTGCCCAGCTATAGTAAATTACATGCCTTCTTCCTCTTCGGGCCAAGCCCACGATGGTATGTGCTACGTGATAGTTAGTGCCCCTCTCACCATAGCTCTTTGATCCAAAGTGACCCACATTGGCTCAATCAGACTTTCTCCTAGAAGAATTGGGAATCTGCTGCTAAAAGACCCAGCACCCCTAGAGCTGAGTCATTTGACATGGTCTGTACATTTCCATGGCATCTCACATTCCCAAGACCTACCTATTCAACTCTTTCTTAGATCCTATGAGAGTCTTCCAGATCATTTTAACAAATTCTCTACTTTTAAAGTCACTTTCTGTGACTTCTCACCAAAAGAACCTCTTTAACATAACAGCGGTGTTATAGAAAACTATCAGTATTATACTTTCCTTATTGGTTCAAATTTCTCAAAGGTAAAGGAAAAGACAATACACCCTGAAGTCCCACTTTACTGATTTTCTTAGGTACCATGCTGTTGGATCTAACAAAACTCTAGAAGAAGAAAGTAGACTGAAGGAACTACAGGATCTTTCATGCCAATAGAGCAATTCTATATGTATATATCTGTAACATACAACCTAGTCCTAAGTGAAAAGCCTATGATGCAGTTCATCAAGTTCTTCCAGCAGTGGCCAGCCATGCTTTGAATGCCAACCATTTTCTCAGAATCCTTTCTAGATTGAGAAACAATATATACTGTCATATGTCCCTTAATGATGGGTATATATTCTAATAAGTGCTTTGTTAGGCAATCTTGTCATTGTAAGAACATCATAGAGTGTACTTACACAAAAATAGATGGTATGGCCTACTACACACCTATGCTATATGGCATGGCCTATTGCTTCTAGGTTTTAAATCTGTACAGCATGTTACTGTATTGAATACTGTAGGCAATTGTAACACAATGCTAATTATTTGTGTAACTAAATGCTAATTTATTTGTGTAACTAAATGCTAATTTATTTGTGTATCTAAATGCTAATTATTTGTGTATCTAACAGATATAAACATAGTAAAACATATAAACATAGTAAAAGAAATCTAAAAGATTAAAAATGGAGGCCGGGGGCAGTGGCTCACACCTGTAATCCCAGCACTTTGGGAGGCCGAGGCGGGCGGATCATGAGGTCAGGAGATCGAGACTATCCTGGCTAACACAGTGAAACCCCATCTCTACTAAAAATACAAAAAAAATTAGCCAGGCATGGTGGTGCGTGCCTGTAGTCCCAGCTACTCGGGAGGCTGAGGCAGGAGAATGGTATGAACCCAGGAGGCAGAGCTTGCAGTGAGCTGAGATGGCGCCACTGCACTCCAGCTTGGGAGACAGAGCCAGACTCCATCTCAAAAATAAATAAATAAATAAGTTAAATAAGTAAAATAAAGATTAAAAATGGTACACCTGTATAGGGTATTTACCATGAATGGCGCTTGCAGGACTAGAAGTTACTCTGGGTAAGCCAGTGAGTGAACATGAAGGCCTAGGACATTACTGCACACCACTGTAGACTTCATAAACACTGTACACCTAGGCTACACTAAATTTATTAAACAATAGTTTTCCTTTTTCAATAATAAATTAACTTTAGCTAACTGTAACATTTTTACTTTTTAATTGTTTTAACTTTTTGGCTCATAATAACACTTAGCTTAAAACACAAACATATTACATACCTATACAAAAATATCTTTTCTTTACATTCTCATTCTATAAGCTTTTTTCTATTTTAAATTTTTTAACTTATTAAACTTTTTTGTTAAAAACTAAGCACAAACACACACATTAGCCCACGCCTACACAGGGACAGGATCATCAATATCCCTGTCTTCCAGCTCCACACTTTGTCCCCCAGAGAGTCTTCAGGGCAGTAACACGCATGGAGTTGTCATCTTCTATGATAACAATACCTTCTTCTGGAATACCTCCTGAGGACCTGCCTGAGACTGTTTTACAGCTAACTTTTTTTAAATAAGCAGGAGTACATCCTAAAATAACAATAAAAAGTATAGGTTACCAAATATATAATCCAGTAACATAGTTGCTTATTATCATTATCAAGTATTATGTACTATATGTAATCACATTGCTATACTTTTATACAACTGTAGTACAGTAGGTTTGTTTATACCAGCATCACCACAAACATGTGAGTAATGCATTACATTATGATGTTACCACCACTAGGCCATAGGAAATTTTTAGCTCCATTATAATCTAAAAGACCACCATCATATAATATGCAGACTGTCTCTAACTGAAACATTATTATGTAGCACAGGACTCTCTCTCTCTCTCTCTCTCTATATATATATATATACACACACATATATATACATATATATACATATATACACATATATACACACATATATACATATATACACACATATACATATATACATATATATACATATATACACATATATACATATATATACATATATACACATATATATACATATATATACACATATATATACATATTTTCGTTTTGTATTTGTTTTTGTTTTTTGTTTTTTTTTTGAGACAGTCTTGCTCTGTTGCCCAGGCTGGAGTGCAACGGTGCAATCTTGGCTCACTGCAACCTCTGCCTCCTAGTTCAAGCAATTCTTATGCCTCAGCCTCCCAAGTAGCTGAGATTACAGGCACCTGCAAGCACACCTGGCTAATTTTTTGTAGAGATGGGGTTTCACTATGTTGGCCAGACTAGTTCTGAACTCCTGACCTCAGGTATTTCTCCCACCTTGGCCTCCCAAAGTGCTGGGATTACAGGCATGAGCCACTGCACCCAGCAGCACAAGACGATATATTTTATATTGCATATAGATAGATAGATAGATAGATAGATAGATAGATAGATAGATAGATGCAAACTTGATTTTATAATTTAATCACAGTAGTAAGCCAATAAGAAATGTTTCTAAATTCTGAAGGAGTATAAAAGTCTCTAATAATGTGTTATTCTACCATATATGCAGTTTATACTTTTATGTTATTGATGCTAAAGGATCTTTTAAGCGTCCTTAAACTGACCTTTTTGCATCATATATCAAAATCCCTAGTTAGTTGAAATAATCTTACTAACAACCAGTGTTTAAGGATAACTTTCAGTGTCTGGTATTTATTGATACAAACACAAGAAGAGAAATTTTAATTTCACATGTATGAGTGAATATTTTATTTTTTTAAAAAACCCATTAAACGCCTGTAAATCCCAGCACTTTGCTAGGCTGAGGCAGGTGGATCACCTGAGGTCAGGAGTTCAAGACCAGTCTGGCCAACATGGTGAAACCCCGTCTCTACTAAAAATACAAAAATTTGCCAGGCATGGTGGTGCATGTCTGTAATCCCAGCTGCTGGAGAGGCTGAGGCAGGAGAATCACTTGATCCTGGGAGGCAGAGGAGGCAGAGGCTGCAGTGAGCCAAGATCACACCACTGCATTCCAGCTTGGGCGACAGAGTGAAACTCCATCTCAATAACATAAAATTAAAATAAAATAAAATAAAATAATAAATAATAACCCATGAAAATCTTTCCTCTATTTATTTTTAATGAATATGCAAGTAAGAAGACATTAAAGTTTTATTAGATGTTTCCTTTGGTATTTTTGGTTTTGATTTGAAAATGCTTAAGATGCTTAGAAAATTGTCGAATCGTACTCTGCAGCAGAAAGTAGTAAAAGTAACTGAAACTTGCAAGTCTTGTGTGTTATCAGTGGCACCAAATGTATCCATGAAACTGCTCTGCTCAGGATGATGGACAAAGGAACTCATCTTCACCATCAGCACCGGATTCTTGCCCAGCCTCCACTGAGCATACCTGTTGGCAATCCTCCTGATTTCTATAGCAAATGAATTTTTAACAATATCCCATAAGATTTGCAGTAGAATATACAAGTAGCCAACATTTTCAACAAAGCCTTTGTAGATAAGAGTGAGTCTCTGGGTTAATGGTAAGAGTCCCATGAAAGGAAATTTGCCATGGACTTCCCAAAAATGAGACTGCTCTTTTCCACTAAGAGAGACTAATAATGGCCTTTGAAACATTAACTATTTACTTAAATTTAGAGAAATCAGAGAAATCGGTGTTACCAAAAACTTTCAGCAAATAAAATTGAATCTACTTCAGAGAACAGTGGTACTGGCTGAAAACCATAGTTTACATTCCATCTTCAAAGTGAGATAATGCAGGAATGCCAAAAATTCAGCAGAGCCTTCTCAAGTAACAATCTTGTCCTGAAGAAACCATTGGGATTTTGAGCTGTGGAATTTTCCATCCATTTATCCTCTCATTATCTATCTTTTTTGCTTCAAATGTCAATTGACTCCTCTCACTCATAGTTGTACAAATTACAGGGCTTTTTTTTAATTGTCATAAAACAGATACATTATTCATCTATTCAGTTTCATCTGAAGGGAATCCAACAAAGAAGAAATTTTATTTTCCAATAAAATATTAAAGCTGCTTTACCCCACAAGAGACAGAGCAGAAATTCCATCCATGATCTATGTAAGTACAAAACTTTTTGCCTATCAGAGCATGTGTGAATTTAATTTTATGAAAATGTAGACCTGTTTTTTCCTGTTATGCTTCATAGTACTTGTGTATGAATATGTAACAATTTCAGTGTTTTTATTAGTTTGTGAAGCCTTGGTACCATGACGATACCAAGAACATCCTGTGCTTTTCCTAGCAAATATTGACTTAGAAGGACACTGTTGATATTTGTGCTGCATCCTTGATGGAAATTGTACATATTACAAGATTTGTTTCCCTCTAACGTAAATACAGTGGAGCAGAAAATTCAAGTGGTGATTATACATGCGTCATTACCTTTGCCTCTGGGTTACAGATTGAACTAGAACCCAGGTTAAGGTCATCATGGCCCCCCCCCCAACCCCGCCCCATATCAGGCACTTCTATCACTAATGAAAAGAGGGTGTGCCAAACTCAACACACACACATCTTTCTAATTGACAGAATCCCGCTCTGATTCATAAAAGTCCTATCTAAAAGGAAGGGAGAAATGATGTTAGCATTGATACAGAGGTACATGTCAGCTCAGTGCACAAACATAGGTAAATTATGTAAGGATAAATCTTTCTCTTTTCCAGGAGACAGTTCACCACTCTCCCTCTGTAAAAGGATTGTGGGAGACACATAGGTAGTAAGGAGAAACCTCCATCTGTCTCCCAACCAACCTCTGTGTCCCCATGTTCCACCTAACTCTCCATGATTGAATAATTAAGCCCTTAAGTAGTTACCATATGTCCTTAAATAGTTACAATTAACCTCAAATGAAAACACTCAGCAAAAAAAAGATGTAGGATCAATGCTGTTGGTCCAAAGATAAAAGCTACGTTATGAAAAACATAGGAATGACTTTATAAACAAAACAGAACTTTCTCAATAATCTCATTAACCAATACTCTTTCATCGTAAGTGATCACGGTTATTTGGCGTCAGAAGCAAAATATGGAGAGATCTTTCTGCAGACAAGTGGAGACAAGGCACAATAAAGGGAGAGTTAGGTGTGTAAAGAAAGTGATGAAATGGACATACTTTAGTGTTTAATTCATAAGGAAGAAAATACATCAACTAGAGCAGGGATTTAACCCTTTCTGGGTGGAATGTCAAATACACATATAAACAATTATTTCTGTTCCTTTCAGCATCAATGCACTCAGTATAGTTTGAACTTTTATCTCAGTACTTGGGTTTGTTTCAAGGCTTGGTAAATGTACCTCATAAGATAGTTTTATATATGAAAAGTTACAAATTCCAACGTCTGTAACTGTTTGAAAAGCTCATTGATTCCGAGTCAAGGAAGTTACAATTTCTGATGATTCCATTTCAAACCGTACCCAAAACCTACCATTAAACTCACAGATGGGGAGAATTTCTGGGACTCACACTTTATGGGGGGTGAGAAGGGTGGTCCTGAACTAGCTGATATTAAATGGCCCTACATTCAAATACAGTGAACCCAGACCACATTCCAACAGCATTACCCAAGTGGTGAGGCTGAACTCTTCTGCAGATGCTTGTACACAAGACTTGATGTTTATTTTGTGACGTCACCTTCCTCTTTCCCCATTTCAAGTTGACCTTGTGTCGATTTTAACCTCGTTTTGTCTGTATAAACACGTTGGGATAAAGGAAAGAACTGTAGGATTTTGGGACCTCATATTCCTTAGTGGAGGACTTTGTATTACCTTTGATAAATGGGTTTGCTAAAACAAATATTTTAAGAAGTGGGAGAGAGAAAGGGGGAGAGCAGGAGTGGTTATTTAGTTTCCTTGTTTTTCCCCAAGTTAAAAAGTCTTGAAGGACTAGCTCATCTTATGTTTATATACAAATAAAACTGATAAAAATGTGTGACTTTTGTTTATCCCTGGAAATCGAGCAAGGCAGGGAAGGAAGGGAATTGAGTGTGATAGGACAGCCTAGGTCCACAGAGCATAAGAAGGATGTGAGAGGATGTGATAAATTGGTAACCATGTAGAACTAGAGCAAACCCTCAAGGTCAACCACTTCAACCCAATTGTTTTAGAGTTGAAAAACTGAGGTTCAAAGAAGGAGAATCTTTGCCCCAAAACAAATAACTGAACTACTAGAGTTATTATACAAAAATGATCATTGTAAACATTTTTAATAAGAACAACAAAAATCTAAATGTAATTTATTGGCCATTTGCTAACTGTGTTACGTGGAGCAAGTTACTTAAGCTTTCTGTGCCTCAGTCTCAACATCTGCAAAACTGAGATAATAATGATGTCTATTCATAGACTTGCTGGAAAGATCAAATCAATTAATACCTGTAAAGTGTCTAGAACAGAACCTGGAAACAATAAGTGTTTGATAAATATCAATTGTTTACTATTATTATTATTACCACCACTACTACTGATTTCAGACAAGCCTTTCTCAAGTAAGTGAGATTTTGTTGATGAACTGGAAAACTCAATCCATTGTGGATTGGAATGTTGCTGTGACATGAACATCAGCTTTTAAGGATACACTAGGGCAGAGTCCAGCATCAGCTTAGAGCCAAACAAAGGAGGGAAGTAGGGACAGTCTTATCTCCATGACTAATACTCATTTTTAAAAATACTTAAATATCAATTTTCATGTTGCATTTTTTAAAACTCCAAGAATGGAACTGAAAACCCAACCTTTTTTAAGTCTGTTTCAATTTTTAGAAACCTTGACCAAGCCACTCTCTCTTACTTGGTAGTTTCCATATATGGTGTAAATAACCATCTTAGTCAGGTGTGGTGGCTCATGCCTGTAGTCTCAGCTACTTGGGAGGTTGATGTGGGAGGATCAATTGGGCCCAAGAGGTCAAGTCTGCAGTGAGCCATGAGCATGCCACTGCACTCCAACCTGGGCAACAGAGTGAGACCCTGTCTCAAAAAATTAATTAATTAATTAATTAAATAACAATCTTTACCTGAATTGTAAAGATTAAATGTACTTGAAAGCATTTCTGGGTTATAAATTTTGCAGAGAATTGTACATCTTTAAAGAAACCGTGCATTACAATTATAAGATATTTATCTTACCTTGAGATCACTGGGGGGCAAAATGTCATTTTTGTTTTTTTCCAAGGACGTAGCATTGACCATGGAAATAGCATATGTAATCAGAATATTCATGGAAAATCTGTTCAAAAGAAAGAACTCCGAGCCGCGAATTGGAGGTCTGGGTTCTAGCCCCAGTTTTCTCATGGACACCTTCATATAGCTCTGGGCAAGTCATTTAGACTTCTTGGCACCATTTCCTTTACTATAAAACACAGGGTGCATTAGCTGATCTCTTCCCCTTTAGTTCTATAATTCTAAATGTCATGCATATGTTTGCATGAATCCACGAGTCACTAAAACCTAGTCAATTTCAGAAAATTATTTAATAAACAAAATGTCTCATAAGCAGTTCAAGAGATCTTGGAACTGACTTTCAAAACATTGCATAATTGTGTTCAGGCAAAGACTTCAAACCCAGGAAGAACATCTTGGAATCATTTCACCATTCTGCAGTGGAGAAAGGCTGTGAATTCACACATTCACACTCATTTAAACATCTCTCATTAATCTCTGAGGGCACTTAATAAAGATAAAAGGGTATTGCATCTTTCAAAATGAAATGTAAGTATGCTATATTTCTATAACATTCTCAGCATCTCAAAATGCTATAACAATGTTACCTTTTATTTATTTCTCTCACTTCTGATTTGATCAATGTGACAACTTTGTGAAAGAGGCTAGACCCAGGAATTATTGTACTCATATTACAAATAAATATCCTGGGGATGAAATAAAATAACTTGCTTCCCACTTAGAGCTGCTGGTCCTCACACTTGGATCTCCTAACTCAGATGACACCTGACCCAGCCTGGGAGTGACCTCTGCGCTGCAGCACTGCTGTGAGCAAGATCAGTCCCTAGTAAGGCCTGGCTCAGCTCCGTCAGAAACAAAAAGTCCTGCTCCTATTTTCCACCCCAAGTCACTGTCTGGGAACCTCTACAGAACTGAAGGGGTGTGGCCCTTTTGAAGGACTTCCATGAACAAAAAGGTTCCAGATAAGAACAATAGACTTATTGATGACCAAATCTGAACCTGCTTACTATGCTCCGTGGTTTCTCCCTGCAAACATTTTTCCCATAATCCAGTGGCTGCTTTGGAAGAGTTGTCCAGAACACTTTCATCAGGGCTATTTTTTCATCCTATGATTTTGGCCACCATCCAGTTTATTTTTTGAAAAAGAGCAGCCAGGAGTAAAACACGTCCCAGAGGAAAAAAAAATCCTACAAGGTTCAAAACATTTTATATTCATGGGAATAATTAGGAAAATTCTAGAATTATACCTGTTAGCCAATTAAGGAGTGACCAACTTCAAATCACAAATACAGGTTCCTGAAAACAACATGTAATTTTATGTAACTGACTTACCAGCCTGGGGATAGAAACAAGGCCATGATGCATTTGAAGGGCCTGCCCAGGGCTTGGTTAGTAACTAGAATCCAGCAGAGCTGGTGGGCTTGGAAGGAAGGGATTGCACAGAGGTTAACTACACCGAAACATGCCTGTGTTTGCATAATATTTATGTTTCCGCCCTCATAATGGCTTCATTTCATTTATTCTCCAAACTGAATGGCAGACACAGCTACTCATTGCGGTACACATGGTTACATTGCTCCTTTTGCCAATTCCACGAGAAGATCATTGTTACTTTTTCTCTGGCTATTGAAAACAAAATAAACATAGGTCTGAACCTTTGACTCATTTTTCACTTAGAATGGAAGATATTGGCAGCCATATATATCATTTCACTTAATTCAGATCCGCAAATATTGAGAAACTTCTATGGGTAAGCCATCATGTTAAGTGCTTCAGGGACCTAAATCTGAGCAAGACGCAACCCCAGTTCACAAAATGCTAAATAAAGTGAGTGATTGCTGGGAAATACTGCGGGGAACTAGGGATCAGAAAGAGATTGTGGGGAACCAGAGGGGATGGCAAGTCTTCAAATTACTCTTTAGAATCAAAGGTCTAACAGAAGTAAACCTCATGATCAAATACAACATAGATATAAGGTTAGGGACCACATGAAATTTTCTTGCTCTATAGTACTTAAAATAATTTTTTTAAAGTAAGAAAGAGAGGCACTTTGAAGTTCCCAAAATGGAATGGCTCTTAAGTCAAAGGGATAAGAAGTGGTTTCATGAAGGAAGTGGCATTGAAAATGAGCCTGGCAGGTTGAACAGACTTTTAATAAACTGGTAATATAGCTATAGATACAGATATAAATTCACAATTTTAAATGACACTTTTGCCTACATCATCCACTTTTGCATACAAAAAGATGAGGTCCCTCCATGTCAGAAGCACCCCACGAGCAAACACAATGACTGGGAATTATCAGACAGTCATATGAACTAGTACATAATTTTCCATGCACACAACAAAACTTTAGTGAGTAACTACTATGTTCTAAGTGTGAAGTATAGGTGATACAAGGATTTTGAAGCACAGATGTCTGCCTTCAAGTGTAACATAGTCTGTAGGAAAGGCTGCCATATGTGGCTCATACATGTCAGATGGTATTAGGAGATAAAGGTGGGAGGCTATGCCAGCATCATGTTAAGAGGGTCCTTAAAAACAGGCTAAGGGTTAGTATTTAATTCAGTGACAATAGAGGATCATTAAAGATGTTAGGCTAAGGAGTAATATCATCTGGGTTGAGTATACAGTTTATTTAAAGTAAAAATATAGAATTTGGCAGGGCGTGGTGGCTCACGCCTGTAATCCCAGCACTTTGGGAGTTCAAGGCAGGCGGATCACGAGGTCAAGAGTTCAAGACCAGCCTGGCCAATATGGGGAAACTCCGTCTCTACTAAAAATACAAAAATTAGCCAGGCATAGTGGTGCATGCCTGTAGTCCCAGCTACTCAGGAGACTGAGGCACGAGAATCGCTTGAACCTGGGAGGCAGAGGTTGCAGTGAGCTGAGATCATGCCACTGCACTCCAGCCTGGGTGACAGAGCGAGACCCCATCTCAAAAAAAATAAATTTTATATATATATTAGAGAGAGAGAGAGAGACAATTCATTCAGAGCAAAGTCAAATAAGGAAAAAGACTGGTTTCGAGACAACTGCAAAGCACTCAGGCAAGAGGTAAGAGGAAATATGGTAAGAAGTAAGAGGAAGCATGGTAGCACTCAAGAGAATTAATGATAAAAGAGGAACTCAACTGAAATTGACAGTGTAGAACACTGACTTGTTTCAGAGGAAAAGAAAACATTTGGTATGGGCCATGCTGAGTTTGAGATTCTATTGGCGTCTAGCCATCAGTTGGACATTAGGGTCTGAAGTACTCGGGTCCTGGCAAGAAAGATACATATGAGTACTATCCTCATGGGAGTGATGGTTAAGGCCACAGGATTGAACAAGATAGCTGAGGTAGCAAGTGTAGGTCTAGAAGCAGGAAGAAGAAAACATTCCGGAGGACACATACACATATAGAGAAGTAGAAAGAAAAGCATGTAAAGAGAAAGAAGAACTGAGAAAAGAATGCCAGGGAAACAGAGAGGGGGATGCTTAAATGAGAGAAGCAACAATCAAATGCTAAGGAGAAGCCAGAGACGCATAGCCTGAGATGAGCACTTGGATCCAGTGCATAGGTCAACAGTTGCCTCTGAAAAAGACACTTTAGTGGGGCTGAGAATAGAAAAGTCAGCACTCAAGATAGTGAAAAATGAGTAGTTACACAGCACAGAAATGGACTTTAGGGAGTTTGATAGAGGATTATAGAATGAAGATGGAAATGACGAGGGAAGGGTTGATGGGGAAAAGTCAAGGGAATCAGGCTGGCAGTTAGAGGGGTTAACTTGACAAAGAAAAAGGACACACACTCCTCAGAAGCAAATTAGAAAGAAGAAAGCACAGGAAGGGGCAGTGAAAATACAAAGATTCTCTCCCTAGACCTTGTCGCCCACGCCTATGGGCACAATTACCGCCTCTCCTGGAATTACTCACAAACGTCTGTCTATCTGCTGCCCTAACCTCTTCCTGAGCTCCTAAGCTATATATAAAACTGCCTGCTAGAAAACACCTGGATACCTTCAAGGCACCTGAACTTCAACCTGCCCAAATCAAATTCATGACGTTTTCTTCCAAACAGCGTCATCCTGTACTGTTCCCTGCCCGATAAATGATATCATTATCCATCAAAACTGCCAAAGTTCAAAAGTTAGGACTTGCTTCTACACTTCTATTGCTCTCAACACCCCCAACCAAAGGGCTTTTAATTTCTCTCCTCAAATCTGCTTTTGCCCCCTTCTAAGCTCTGCACTGCAGCTAGAGTGACCTTCTCAAAACTCAACTCTGATCATGTTCACTCCTGCTTACATCCCTGCAGTGACTTCCTCTTGGGCAGGGCCATAGTCTGACTTGACTGTTCAGGCACTATGTGGCCTGGCTCTGCCCACCTCCCTGCCTCACCCCACATTCTCCCCCACCCACATGCCCTGGCAACTCTGTCTTCTCTGCTTCCTCACATAATTCCAGTTCTCTTCCACCTCTGGGCTCTGCACATGCTGTTCCACCTGCCTGATACTTCCTTCCCACCATGCTTTCCACCTGGTTAACTTCTACTTCAGGGAGAATAGAAGACAGTAGTATATCATGGTGATTAGGACTCCAGGCTTTGGAATCAAACCGAGTTCCAAAACCCACTCCTCTACTCACCCACTGGCTGGTCCTAAACAAGTTATACACTGTATCTAAGCCTAATTTTCCCACCTATATGTTAATATGAGTCCATACTTCACAGAGATTATTCATAGAAAGCACTAAAATCTGAGACTGGCACATAATGCCCACTTCGTAAATGTCCGCAATTTTTTGTTAAACTTTTTTCCAGCCATGGGTCAATCATCACTTCTTGGAGAAGCCTCTGCCCAGGTCACCACCCCTTCCTCTGCCCCCGCAGTCTCCTTTTTTGCACCCAACACAGATTTACTTCTGCACTTATGTATGAGATTTTTAGAATACACCTGTCTTCTCCACCAGAAGGCTCATTGACAGCAGGATTCGCCTGCTTTGCTCATGCAGAGAGCCCAGCCTCTAGCACAATACTTGACACAGAGTAGACACTCTACCAGTACTTCCTCAATGAAGGAATGAATGAATGAGCAAACCACAGTAGCCCAGCTGTGGTTAGAGCAGGAGTCAGCATATCCAGCTTGTCCTGTAAGCGACAGCCCAGTATTTGGTCATTTGGCCATTGCATCCTTTCATTAGTGAGGGCCTGATTAGCAGTTTGTCATCTCATCTATGAATGCCAGTAAATCATTATTAGCAATATTTATTTTTCAAAAACTAGGCGAGACTGAGGTAAAATTCATATTTTTGCAGGCCTCATTGGCCAAGGACATTTGGTCTTCCCTGGCTGAGGCAGATGAAGATGATGACAGCAGAGATGATAATGTAATTAACAAAGCTTATGAATATTAGCACATTAAACTCTAGAACACTTTGGTCTAGTAAATGGGACATACAGAACAGAAGCTCCTCAAGGTCATCTCACATGCCAAGTGAGAAACAGGGAGAGAGCCCTGTCATTTGCTCTCTTTGGCGCATCTTAATTTTCTGTGTTGTAGATACATACACACACGCCTCACCAGGTCCCTGTGCCTGGATGTGACCTTCCATGGTCTTCTGACTATTAACTGTGACATATGAAGTTCATGAGTCAGACTGCATAGTCTGCATCCCTGCTTCTCACTACATGACCCTCCCTCCCCTCAGGTCTCTTCCAAAGAAGACCACTGAGTCGGCTCACACTTTATTTTCTGACTACTTGTCTTGGTGTCTGTTAATGGGCAAATATCAAATCCATGGGAAATTCCAACACAGTTCTCAACAAATATGAGGAAAAGCAAATGAAAGATCCCTATAACTCTTTATACATCGCCTTTACAGCATGTAAACCCTTTGATTAACATCTCCTGGCAGTGTGCGGTGGCTCACACCTGTAATCACAGCACTTTGAAAGGCTGAGGTGAGAGGATCACTTGAGCCCAGGAGTTTGAGACCAGCTTGAGCAACATAGTGAGACAAATATCAATCAAGAAAAATGACGAGACAAGTCTCAATCATTTTAGGAGGTTTGTTTGCCACAGTTAAGGATGTGTGCCCGGGAGGCAGGTCTATGCCTTTCTCTGAAGATGATTTTGAGGGTTCCAAATTTAAAGGGGAAAGGGCGGGATATTGAGAAGTACACAATTTTCATGTAAGAGCGGGGGTAGGGAAAAATAGTCATTCATGCCTTTGTCCAGCTCAGTGAATCTGCATTTTTTTTATGTAAGGTGATATAGACAAATGGGGCAGAGGAAAAATGCAGGGAATCTGTATTTTACATAAGATAACATAGACAAAATGGGGCAGGAGAACAATCAGATATGCCTTTGTGTCTGGTGGGCAGGGAGATGACTGCACCTGTAAGGATAAGCTATAAATTTACATTGCAATGGTGAAATTGTGAAATTTTAACAGAAACACCTTAAAAGATCTTGAAGCTCACTAGGAATTTCCTTGTGGGCAAAATATGGCAGAGATGCGTAGCTTTTCATCTTGTAGCCATATTATTTAGGAAGCAAAAAGGCGGAGGCAGGTTGCATCATCCAGTTCTCAGCTTGGCTTTTCCCTTTGGCTTAATGAGTTTAGGGTCCCAAGATTTAATTTCCTTTCACACCCCCATCTCTACAAAAAATAAAAAAATAAAAACTAGCCCGGTATGTACTAATAGCTAAGACTACTAGAACGCACTTGCAGTCTTAGCTATTCAGGAGGCTGAGGTGGGAGGGTCCCTGGAGCCGAGGAGTTCAATGCTGCAGTCAGCCATGATCACACCACTGCACTCCACCCTGGGTGACAGAGCATGACCCTGTCTCTTAAAAAAAAAAGAAAAAACCCTCTCTTTGCCTCTAATGACAAAGCAGTCTTTCCCTTGGTGGAACAGCTTGGGAGCTCTGGGAAGACTGAATGCGCACAGTAGGTTCTGCGTTGTCATTAGAATCTATGCTAAAGTTATCAATGGCCTTTCTTTTATTGAGTACCTAAGTAAATGCAGCAAACCAAAGGCCCGAGATGCATTTACTTTACTTGCCATTAAATTAGGCAGTAGTCTTAAACACCCACACAATAATAATGGGAGATTATAACACCCCACTGTCAACATTAGACAGATCAACGAGACAGAAAGTTAACAAGGATATCCAGGAATTGAACTCAGCTCTGCACAAAGTGGACCTAATAGACATCTACAGAACTCTCCACCCCAAATCAACAGAATATACATTTTTTTCACCACCACACCACACCTATTCCAAAATTGACCACATAGTTGGAAGTAAAGCTCTCCTCAGCAAATGTAAAACAACAGAAATTATAACAAACTGTCTCTCAGACCACAGTGCAATCAAACTAGAACTCAGGATTAAGAAACTCACTCAAAACCGCTCAACTACTGGAAACTGAACAACCTGCTCCTGAATGACTATTGAGTACATAATGAAATGAAGGCAGAAATAAAGATGTTCTTTGAAACCAACGAGAACAAAGACACAACATACTAGAATCTCTGGGACACATTCAAAGCAGTGTGTAGAGGGAAATTTATAGCACTAAATACCCACAAGAGAAAGCAGGAAAGATCCAAAATTGACACCCTAACATCACAATTAAAAGAACTAGAAAAGCAAGAGCAAACACATTCAAAAGCTAGCAGAAGGCAAGAAATAACTAAAAGCAGAGCAGAACTGAAGGAAATAGAGACACAAAAAACCCTTCAAAAAATTAATGAATCCAGGAGCTGGTTTTTTGAAAAGATCAACAAAATTGATAGACCGCTAGCAAGACTAATGAAGAAAAGAGAGAAGAATCAAATAGATGCAATAAAAAATGAAAAAGGGGATATCACCACCGATCCCACAGAAATACAATCTACCATCAGAGAATACTACAAACACCTCTATGCAAATAAACTAGAAAATCTAGAAGAAATGGATAAATTCCTCGACAAATACACCCTCCCAAGACTAAACCAGGAAGGAATTGAATCTCTGAATAGATCAGTAACAGGCTCTGAAATTGTGGCAATAATCAATAGCTTACCAACCAAAAAGAGTCCAGGACCTGATGGATTCACAGCCGAATTCTACCAGAGGTACAAGGAGGAACTGGTACCATTCCTTCTGAAACTATTCCAATCGATAGAAAAAGAGGGAATCCTCCCTAACACATTTTATGAGGCCAGCATCGTCCTGACACCAAAGCCAGGCAGAGACATAACCAAAAAAGAAAATTTCAGACCAATATCCTTGATGAACATTGATGCGAAAATCCTCAATAAAATACTGGCAAACCAAATCCAGCAGCACATCAAAAAGCTTATACACCATGATCAAGTGGGCTTCATCCCTGGGATGCAAGGCTGATTCAACATACCCAAATCAATAAATGTAATCCAGCATATAGACAGAACCAAAGACAAAAACCACATGATTATCTCAATAGATGCAGAAAAGTCCTTTGACAAAATTCAACAACCCTTCATGCTAAAAACTCTCAATAAATTAGGTATTGATGGGACATATCTCAAAATAATAAGAGCTATCTATGACAAACCCACAGCCAATATCATACTGAATGAGCAAAAACTGGAAGCATTCCCTTTGAAAACTGGCACAAGACAAGGATGCCCTCTCTCACCACTCCTATTCAACATATTGCTGGAAGTTCTGGACAGGGCAATCAGGCAGGAGAAGGAAATAAAGGGTATTCAATTAGGAAAAGAAGAAGTCAAATTGTCCCTGTTTGCAGACGACATGATTGTATATCTAGAAAACCCCATCATCTCAGCCCAAAATCTCCTTAAGCTGATTAGCAACTTCAGCAAAGTCTCAGGATACAAAATCAATGTACAAAAATCACAAGCATTCTTGTACACCAATAACAGACAAACAGAGAGCCAAATCATGAGTGAACTCCCATTCACAATTGCTTTAAAGAGAATAAAATACCTAGGAATCCAACTTACAAGGGATGTGAAGGACCTCTTCAAGGAGAACCACAAACCACTGCTCAATGAAATAAAAGAGGATACAAACAAATGGAAGAACATTCCATGCTCATGGGTTGGAAGAATCAATATCGTGAAAATGGCCATACTGCCCAAGGTAATTTATAGATTCAATGCCATCCCCATCAAGCTACCAATGACTTTCTTCACAGAATTGGAAAAAACTACTTTAAAGTTCATATGGAACCAAAAAAGAGCCCGCGTCGCCAAGTCAATCCTAAGCCAAAAGAACAAAGCTGGAGGCATCACGCTACCTGACTTCAAACTATACTACAAGGCTACAGTAACCAAAACAGCATGGTACTGGTATCACAACAGAGACATAGATCAATGGAACAGAACAGAGCCCTCAGAAATAATGACGCATATCTACAACTATCTGATCTTTGACAAACCTGACAAAAACAAGAAATGGGGAAGGGATTCCCTATTTAATAAATGGTGCTGGGAATACTGGCTAGCCATATGTAGAAAGCTGAAACTGGATCCCTTCCTTACAGCTTATACAAAAATTAGTTCAAGATGGATTAAAGACTTACATGTTAGACCTAAAACCATAAAAACCCTAGAAGAAAACCTAGGCAATACCATTCAGGACATAGGCATGGGCAAGGACTTCATGTCTAAAACACCAAAAGCAATGGCAACAAAAGCCAAAATTGATTAATTATGGCATCTAATTAAACTAAAGAGCTTCTGCACAGCAAAAGAAACTACCATCAGAGTGAACAGGCAACCTACACAATGGGAGAAAATTTTTGCAACCTAGTCATCTGACAAAGGGCTAATATCCAGAATCTACAATGAACTCAAACAAATTTACAAGAAAAAAACAAACAACCCCATCAAAAAGTGGGCAAAGGACATGAACAGATACTTCTCAAAAGAAGACATTTATGCAGCCAAAAAACACATGAAAAAAATGCTCATCATCACTGGCCATCAGAGAAATGCAAATCAAAACCACAATGAGATACCATCTCACACCAGTTAGAATGGCCATCATTAAAAAGTCAGGAAACAACAGGTGCTGGAGAGGATGTGGAGAAATAGGAACACTTTTACACTGTTGGTGGGACTGTAAACTAGTTCAACCATTGTGGGCGTCAGTGTGGCGATTCCTCAGGGATCTAGAACTAGAAATACCATTTGACCCAGCCATCCCATTACTGGGTATATACCCAAAGGACTATAAATCATGCTGCTATAAAGACACATGCACACGTATGTTTATTGCAGCACTATTCACAATAGCAAAGAGTTGGAACCAACCCAAATGTCCAACAACAATAGACTGGATTAAGAAAATGTGGCACATATACACCATGGAATACTATGCAGCCATAAAAAATGATGAGTTCATGTCCTTTGTAGGGACATGGATGAAACTGGAAACCATCATTCTCAGTAAACTATCGCAAGGACAAAAAACCAAACACCGCATGTTCTCACTCATAGGTGGGAATTGAACAATGAGAACTCATGGACACAGGAAGGGGAACATCACACTCCAGGGACTGTTGTGGGGTGGGGGGAGGGGGGAGGGACAGCATTAGGAGATATACCTAACGCTAAATGACGTGTTAATGGGTGCAGCAAAACAACATGGCACATGGATACATATGTAACAAACCTGCACGTTGCACACATGTACCCTAAAACCTAAAGTATAATAATAAATAAATAAGTAAATAAGGCAGTAGCTTCAATGCCATAAGGGTAAAATCTAATGAGCTTTGTACTCTTTTTAGAACAGGTAAGGAGAATTGAGGTCTCAGCATTCACAGATGATGATATGGTCCTTTTTGTCCTAGGACTGTTTATCTTAGGAGCTCTGTTTGACCCCTGGCAGACTGTTGTCTTTGGCTGAAACAGTAAAGTGTGATTAACCACAATATGGTAATGTCGAGAACAGCAAGGAAAACCTTTCGTTTTGAGAACTTAGTGACTCTTTTTGAAGAAATCCATTATTGTCTAGCAATTTTATTACAAAAGCACATTAGGGTTTAAAAATGTGAAGTGGGTGTGGAAAAAAAAAGGCTTACGTAACATTAGACGCAAAATAAAGATTATAAAGTCATGTCTATGCTATGATTGTAACTATATGAAAATTAGATAACATATTGATAGTAACTGGAAGGAAACATTAAAACAGCTGATTTTAGAATGGCAAGATAAGAGACTTTTTTTTTTCTTTTCTTTTTTTCTTGGTTGATTTCTGTTATTGTTGTTATAGTATTGTTTGTACAATACAAGATTGTCAGCTAAACGTATATTATGCTTAAAATTATAATTCTCTTATACTACAGACATTAAAAAATTATACTCCACCCTAAAATCGAATATAGAAAATACGGAGCTTTGCTACCTTATCTTTAAAAACTATTATTTATTCTGTGAAATAAAAAAGGGAATAACTGCTAGCACAGTTCTTAACAACTAGCAGAAAACAATTTATCTCTTTCGGCATCACTGAAAACAGCCTAAAAATTTTTATTTCTTTAATGAGAAATGGTAGAACAAAAAAACTTAAATGTTCTTTCTCATTATCTAGTAGGCCAGAGAACATCTCTGAAAAAAATCCACCATACATTTGAGGAATCTTTACTGGGGTTAAGCCAGAAAAGACTTCACCTTTTATTTGCCTGGTGACTACCAGTGCTTAAAGACAGAGAATGCTGGCTGGTTTCTAACAACCAGAATTAAATCCCTAAATTATAAGTCTGCAGATTCAACTCAGAAAATAACCATAGAGTTCCCCTGTTTCTTAGCCCTCTATTCAGTACTTAAACCCACAGGGACCTGTTGCCTATAAACAAAACTGAATATAGAGTTAGGATAAATCTCACATGGAATGGGCATTTCCTGCTGTCCAGAAATTTCCATTTACTTTTTAAATCGAAGGACTCCTGTCCATAAGAATTGGCTGCCTTTTCCTTCTGGTGTGTCATTAAAAGTCAGGTCTTTCTTTGTATACCTTCCATGCAATTCAATCCAACAAAAATGCATCCAGTTGAGTGGCTTCCCAGACCTGTTAGGTCAACAAGCTCTACCAGGAGGCTGTGGAAACACCTATTGGCCCTTGAACACTGTGTCTCATCCATTGGTTAGCACAGTTCATGCTGGACATCTAAACAGTTCAATCAGGAATTGCTGGACTGCGTGTTCCTAACCTTCCTCCTTGCATGACTGGTTATATGTGGTGAGAATTATCAGTGGCAAAAACAAGTAAGTCAAAGCTAAAATAATAAGCAATCTTCAGAGCAACAAATGAACTACCCATTATTAGTAAATTGACTGCCATGCTAAAAAGAGTGAACTCCATTCTAAGAGCAATGGGGACCAATGGGGAATGACTTTGAAAAGGAAGAGGATAATGTAACTTGGGTTTAGGATAAGAACTAAACCTAGAGACAAGATGAATATAGATTACAGAGGACAGAGATAGGAATTGGGGAACTAATAAAGTTCCCCAATTGGGTCAGTTGGAATTGGAATTGTTGAACTGACCCAAACCAAGGCAATGATGGTAGGAATAGAAATGGGATAGATAATACTTTAAATGGATAAAATGATGCAACAAATTTGATGCAGATTAATGAAGAAAAGCACAGTGTAAAGACAGTTAAGAAGACACTAGAGTTTCTAGCCTTGATTACTGAGTCTGAGTGATGCCATTAATATAATTGAGGAACCAAGGGGAAAAAATTGGTTTAGGGAAGAAAACAATGAGTTTGATTTTGGATATAATAGGTTGAAAGTGTCTTAGGGACATCCATGGGGAATGGCCCAGCAGACAATTAAGATATGCCAGGGCTAGAAAAGAACATTTAACAGTACAGACTTTGAAATTAAATCCTGGTTCTGCCACTTAGATTAAGTGGCCTTGTATGAGATATTTAAACTTCTGAACCTTCTATTTCTTTATCTAAAAAAATGAAGGTAATTACATTATAGAATTTTGTGAGCATTAAATAAGAAACATGTGGAAAGCACTTACAATGTCTGACACATAGTAAGTACTAAAAAAAAAAAAAAGATCTCCCATTGAACCACTGCAATAATCTCTTCTTATTCTGTTTCATACTTTGCCTCCTTCAGTCCACATCTGCATGGCAATCGAAGAGATCTTGTCAAAACAAAGATGAACTCCCTATCACTTCTTTGCTTAAAAATCCTGTAAGGTATCCCTCTGAACCATGGTCTGTAAGATCTGGCATTTCTATTCCTTGGCCCTTGACCATGCTGGTCTCATTCTACCCTCAGGGCTTTTGCCCTTGCTGTCCTCTCTGTCTGAAATGGTCTCCTCCAGATTTTTCAAGGTTGGCTTTTTTCATCCTTTTGCTGTTAGCTCATATGATACCAACTAATGGAAGATTTTTGGTGATTGTTTCTTCATCTATCCCAGGTACTCTCTATCCTGTTATTCTGTTTTTATTTTATCTATAGAACATTACTATTTGAAATGAAAAATTTAAATATGTTTACATGATGTTTTCTGTTCCCTCTGTTCAATAAGAATATCAGTTCCTTAACAGCTTCTCTGTCTTATTTCCTGCTCTATCCCCAGTATCTGGCATAGAGTAGTTTCTCCATAGTCATTGAATGAATAAATGAATAAATGAATGAAAATATATGGAAGAATTGTGGACCCTTAAATATAAAGTGTGCATTTCGCCTCCAGTAAGATGAAATAGTCTGATTCAGAAACATAAACCCATGATGTTGAGCTACTGTAATCTGGATGTCCCAATGAGGTAAGCCAATTAACCTCTCTGGCCCCCATTGTCCTTCTCACTGTAAAAGAATGAACAATTGCCACTCTCTTGCCCAAGACGGATGCAGTGAAGAATACGTGAGATGAAATCTGGCATATGTCTGGAGTTTTACTAGAGGAAGACATTCTATTTAACTGTTCAACCCATCATAAAGATGATTGGCACAAGCCAAAATGGCATAACCAAAATCCCTAAAGTCACATCAAATCACTAGACTATGAATCCCCAAAATGTCCTGAAACAATAGTCTATCAGAATTTCCACTGAGCTACAATGATAATGTAAATCCCAGGATCACAATTCACTGTGGTAGTTCCTGAAATATTATGAAAAACAAGGCCACTCCCCCAAATGGATTAGTAATCACAAAGACAATACAAAATGCCTCCTGACAAAGCATGACCAACAACTCAATTTCCAGACTCCTCATTTCCCTCTTTCTGTGGACACCATCAATCAATGTCCCTTTGGTACACAGGAGCCCACTGCTGGAGCATTCGGTCAGCACCTACTAGGAGGCTTACTCTCAGAAAAGCTTTTTGACATACATCCAAACAAACTGAAGAAAATATCGAAGTCTTGAGCTCCATTTCAGGCCCAGCAAATGGAAGCTGGCCTTATAGGTGAACAGATAATGCCTCAGCTCAGGATGACTCAGACTTAAGTAACATGCCTCTCTGGTTACCCACCTTCTGTGAAGGCTCTATGAGAACAAAGAGATCCAGAAAGTTCATCATACCTGGTATAGAAATTGAAAGAATGAGTGTTTCACTTAGGTGGCCCCAGGTTATTTTGATTTTGTTGTTTAGCAGTTGCATAACTTTGGGCAAGTTATTCTAAACTTTCAGGGGCTTCAGATTTTAATTTGTAATGAGAGGATAATAGTGTCTGTCTTTAGTTGGTTGCTTTAAGGATGGAAGAGATAGAATAAAATGTTAAGCATGCTCAATGAACACCAACTATTCATATGAACCAATAGCTAATAATAATCAATTATCATTAATACCTGAATCCAAGTTATTTCTCTTTAATTCATCCAGCAAATATTAATTGGGCATCTGCTTGATGCCAGGATTTGTGTTAGAATTTGGGGATGCACAAATGAACATGGTAAACTGATTCCTATCTTTGTGAGTCAACATATTTGTAAATAGGTAATTATGGTGTGGCATAATAAATATTACCATGGGAAGAGTTCAGAGTGCACTGAGAGCATCTGGATGGAACATCAAACGTGGCCCAGGGAGTCAGGAAGGCTTCTTGGAAGAAGTGATGCTTAAGCTACGGATCAAGGAAGTCATCCAAAAGGTTGGGGAGGATGGAGTAAAGAAAATCCTATGCAGAAGAAATACTATTAGCAGATAACTGAAGAATAGAGAGCAAGGCATTCTCAAGTTGCAGAAAATAGGTTTGCATATGGCACAAAGTCTGGTAAAAAGGGGTTTTGTAAGTTCTTGTTAAAAAAGTTTTTACTTTAATCTGAGAACCACCTGAAACATGGTTAGATTCAAGCCAAGGAGTGGTTTGGTTGTGTTTATGTTTTAGAATGATAACTCTGGCTGCAGTGTAAAAAAAATAGACTAAGCAAAGAAACCACTATGAGTCTATGAATTAAAGAGATATCCTACAAGGATGTAGACCAGTGGACATACTCTACAGATATCTAGAAGGGACAATGACAATGACAGGACTTTGCAATTGATAGGAAGGTGGAATGAGGGAGAGAAAGGGGTGGAAAATGAACATCAGGTTAAATGGTAGTGCCACTTACTGAAATAGGAAGCACAGAAGAGGAATAACCTTTGAAAGCACAGAAGAGGAATAACCTTTGAATGTTCAATATAGGATAAGCTGAGTTTGAAATGCCCAGAGCTCTCAGGTGGAATATTCAGCAACAAGGTGATTAATCAGGCCCAGTGATATGGTTCAGCTGTGTCCTCACCCAAACCCCATCTCGAATTATAATTCCCCTAATCCCCATGTGTCATGGGAGGGACTCGGTGGGAGGTAATTGAATCATGGGGCAGTTACCCCCATGCTGCTGTTCTTATGATAGTGAGTGAGTTTGCACAAGATCTGATGGTTTTATAAGGGGCTTTTCCCTCTTTGCTCAGCACTTTTTTTTTTTTAGACAGAGTCTCACTCTGTCACCCAGGCTGAAGAGTGCAGTGGCATGATCTCTGCTCACTGCAACTTCCAGCTTCCGGGTTCAAGTGATTCTCCTGCCTCAGCCACCCGAGTAGCTGGGATTACAGGTACCCACCACCATACTCGGCTAATTTTTGTAATTTTAGTAGAGACGGGGTTTTGCCAAGTTGGCCAGGCTGGTCTCGAACTCCTGACCTCAGGTGATCCATCCACCTCAGCTTCCCAAAGTGCTGGGTTTACAGGCATGAGCCATCACACCCAGCCAGGAATTTGTTAATGAAAATTTGCTTGTGTATGTGTGTCTTAGGTGGCATTATAAATTGTATTATTTATTGTATGTCACAGTAAAAAAAAAAAAAGTACCTGTACCTGTAATATAATATAGGTTCCAATGTGTTTGTTGAATGGATAAATGAAATGATTTTATAAAATGTGTTTGATTTAATAACATCTACCCCCAACTACAGCCTTGTGAGGTAGGAATTGTTGTGCCCATTTTAAAGATGAGAAAACTAAGATTATAAGGGTTAAGTGACTTGTCCAGATAACAAAACCTGTAAAAGTAGGAATTGAGAGTAAAATCCAAATGTGGCTGGCTCTAAATTCAAGGATCTTAACCACAGATGAGTTGTTCTTGAAGCACTGGACATGGGGCTGGCTCACATAATGTCAGGAGAAATGAGAAGCTCGGAGGGAACCCGAAGAAGCCCAGTGTTGGAAGATGGGCACAGGAGGAAGAGTCTCAGAGACACCAGAGGAGCTGCCAGAGAAGAGTCTTGGGAAGGAAAAGGAGCACATCAAGAAGGAAGGAGAGGTCCCAGTTGTGAAACAGCCCAAACTTCAAGAAAAATAAAGACTGAAAATTTGTTAAAGATGTTGGCAAGAATCATTTCAGTGAACTTATAGAACGCTGAAGACTGACAGTAAAGGAGAGGTAAATATAGACAACTCTCAGGAAGTTTGGCTATGAATCAGAGGGAAGAAGACACAGTCAAGGCAGGGTTTCTGCTTATTTATTTACTTGTAAGATAGGACATTCTGAGTGTGACTATATATTGACGTAAAAGTTGATATACTGAGAGAGGATTGTTAAAGGAGCAGGGTTCTTGAGAAGATGACAGTTGACAAAATCCAAGAAAGAGGTGGGGTGATTGGCCTTGGATAAAGGAAGGAATGCTCTCTTGTTTAATGAGGGGGAAAGAGAGAAAAGGTAAATGCAGAGACAAACTACAAGGCTCTATAGCAAGATGTTGCTGGAGCTCCTCTCTGATGCCCTCTTTTTTCTCTAAGACACAGAAGGAGAGCTTGTGCTGTGAATGAAGAGAGGGCAGGGAATGTGTGGAATTGCTTCCATTAAAAAAAAATAAATAAACAAGGTTGTATTTACATTTGGATAAGCATAAACCCTCAGAAGCCTGTTCCTAGTTTTCCAAAAACCAGAAAGCCAAAATTTCTCTCCATCACAGGGCACTGCAGGAGTGGAAATGCAAAATGTTGA
The DNA here is from genome assembly GCF_028878055.3 of Symphalangus syndactylus. NCBI lineage: Eukaryota > Metazoa > Chordata > Mammalia > Primates > Hylobatidae > Symphalangus > Symphalangus syndactylus. The sequence goes on along the minus strand of NC_072439.2, from coordinate 47,546,999 downwards.
TAGATATGTACTCCAGTCAGGTGAGAACAGAGGAGGGAGCAGACCAGGAAAGCCGGATTATGAGGCAGCACAGAGGGTCCAGTTGAAGGTGGAGCCCATGAACTTCTAGTGACACCAGTCGGCAAATGTCCTGGAAATGACTGGAAAATCTCTTACTCTAATTGAGCTGTTTAACACATCAGGACTTCAGTAATAAGAATCTTACTTCATCCTTTCTGTGAACACTTAAAGCTGAAAGAAACAAACATCCAGCACAGACTAAAGAAAAATATAAAAACTTAGCCATTTTATGGGACTTATTGGACCCTCAAATGTATAAAATCTAAAGCGAAGTTGTAGCCTTTTGGCACTACCCTCATTTGACCCTTATGCATTTGTTGGAAGCTCCCAATCTTGTATTTATAGGTGCATAAGATGATGTTAGTATTACTAGATTTATTTGAAGTTAGATAAACATAAGCCCTCAAAAACCTGTTTGGAGTTGTCCTAAATCAAATTTTTAAATGCCCTCTATCACTGTGTAGTGAGGTAACAAGGATACAAAATATTGAAATTAATTTCATTCCCAATGGTAAAAGCAAGTTCTTATTTACTGCTCCATTTATACCACCATGCTTATAGCCACTCACGCCCACTCTGTTCCAATAAGTCAATATTCTATTCCCATAAGGCCCCTGACATCTCTGCAGAGCCCTCCAGTGCCTTTATTGCAGACACACAGGCAATGGAATGTGCCCTCCAGAATCCAGTGTAGCTCTACAAGTCAGGGTTACACCTGCTCTCCAGCCACACCCTGCCTAGCCCAGGGCTGACCTAAATATAGAGCTCAGTAGATATGCTGAAGGCCCTCACAACCATCTGGTGGGAAATGTTGGATCCCTACCTCACTCTAAATACCCCCAAAATTCCAGCTACACCAATGTCAGAGACACGTGAGCCAGAGCAACTCCATCTTGAATCAGAGCTGGGTAAAATAAGACTGAAACCTATTGGGCTGCTCAAGTTAAGGCTTTCTAAGTCACAGGATGAGCTAAGAGGTCAGCACAAGATACAGATCATAAAGATCTTGCTGATAAAACAGTTTGCAATAAAGAAGCTGGCCAAAACTCACCAAAACGAAGATGGCCACGAGAGTGACCTCTGGTCATCCTCACTGCTTACACTCCCACCAGTGCTGTGACAGTTCACAAATGCCATGCCAATGTCAGAAAGTTACCCTATATGGTCTAAAAAGGGAGGCATGAGTAATCCACCCCTTGTTTAGCAAGAAATAACCAAAAAAATAGGCAACCAGCGCCCTCAGGGCTGCTCTGTGGAGTAGCCATTCTTTTACTCCTTTACTTTCTTGATAAACTTGCTTTTGCTTTGCACTGTGGAACCATCCTGAATTCTTTCTTGTGTGAGATCCAAGAACCCTCTCTTGGGGTCTGGATTGGTACCCCTTTCCTGTAACACCAAGATTTAAAACGGAAAAATAAAGCCATAAGAGTACCAGGAGGGGAAAAAAATTGAAGAATTTTTTCATAACCTCAAAAAAGTGGAAAAGGCCTTTCTAAATTTTTTCATAAAATTCAGAAGCTATAATATCAAATATTAAATGCATTTGACTACATAAAAAATAAAAGTGTCTGTATACCTCAAAACATCATAGGTAAGATCAAAAGAAATTGTACTTTACATGACAAACTAAGGACTAATTTGTTCCCTGAATAACGAGCTACTATAAATCAATAAAAAAAATTAAAGGCAAAGGATTGGAATAGTCCACAGAAAAGGAAAAAACAAATGACTTAGATTATAAATAGGCACTATACTATTCATAATAAAAAAGATGTAAATTTAAGCAGATCAAAACGTTTAACAAATTGTGTTGGCAAGTATTTATAGAAACAGGCACATTCGTGCTTTGCTGGTGGGAATATGAATTATCGTAACCTTTTGCAATTTGACAATAATCACTAAAATTTAAAGTACACACATTGTTGGAACCAGAAATGGACTTCTGGGTATTTATCCCATAAATATATTCCCACAGATGAAAATGCATCTTTGTAATAGCAAAAGATTAAAAATAACTAAATGTCCCATGGTGGGAGATTAAGACAATATTATTAAATATTGAGACGGGAAGATCTCCAAGATATGGTTAAGGGGAAAATAGTATGGCTCAGAACAGTGTATAGAGTATGCAGTCACCTGTATTAAAAAATATATACACGGGCCGGGCGCGGTGGCTCACGCTTGTAATCCCAGCACTTTGGGAGGCCGAGGCGGGCGGATCACGAGGTCAGGAGATCGAGACCACGGTGAAACCCCGTCTCTACTAAAAAAGACAAAAAATTAGCCGGGCGTGGTGGCGGGCGCCTGTAGTCCCAGCTACTCGGAGAGGCTGAGGCAGGAGAATGGCGTGAACCCGGGAGGCGGAGCTTGCAGTGAGCCGAGATTGCGCCACTGCACTCCAGCCTGGGCGATAGAGCGAGACTCCGTCTCAAAAAAAAAAAAAAAAAAAAAAAAAAAAAAATATATATACACATATCCTTATATATGCATATGATTGTAAATATGCAACATACCCCTGTAAGTATATATAAGAAACCAGTAACAGTGATTGGGAAAGGAATAAGATGGCTGGAAAATAAAAGAAAGAAGGATATTTGTATTCAACATATTGTATGTGCACACTAAATTTTTTAACAGATGCTAACAAGTTAAAAATATCAATATCCAGCAAATTAAATGAAGACACCGCCAACTCACATACACATAAAGCTCACTTAACAGTATAAAACTGTGGGAAGGCTGATCAATGATCAGTTGAAATCACCTCCGAAAGTTTTTCTCTAAATATGAATTCTGGGCTGGGTGCAGTGGCTCACGTCTGTAATCTCAGCACTTTGGAAGGCTGAGGCGGGCAGATGCCCTGAGGTCAGGAGTTCAAGACAAGCCTGGCCAACATGGTGAAGCCCTGTCTCTACTAAAAATACAAAACTTAGCTAAGCATGGTGCCTCATGCCTATAGTCCCAGCTACTTGGGAGTTTGAGGCAAGAGGATCGCTGGAACCCAGGAAGTGGAGGTTGCAGTGAGCCAAGATCAAGCCATTGCACTCCAGCCTGGGCGACAGAGCCAGACTCTGTCTCAAAAAAGAAAAATTAAATAAATAAATATGAATTCTGGATGAACGCTTAACATTCTTGTGTGCACAGAAAGCACACATACAGTGGCAACAGCACCATTGCTCCTGCGGAGAGGAACAGAACAATTCAAATCACTGATGTATGAACCTAGGAGCTTCTTTGCAGGCCATGATTATGTGATTCTGGCTTAGTTCCCATCTTAATTAACTGCTATTTTAAAAAATAATTTGTAATGATATCATTAGAAAAATTAAAATAAAGAAAAAAGTCCCTAAGTGGTCCTGAGTCAAACTTGAGCTCTGGCCCCATTCAAGAAGAGAGAAAGCCGAAATGGCCTCTGAGATAAGTTTGAGTCTGGTTAAAAGCTTGCTCCTAAAACCATATTTAGACCCTTGGTGTACTGTTTGTCATCAAAGGAATCTGGCACATTATGTAGAAGAGAAGGATTAATGTGACTACCAAGTAAACCTAACAGTGAAATCCAGCCATGTTACTCAAGTTGATGAATGATTTGGAGTGCTGGTACGCTATTGTAAAACACAGTTGACTGTTCATAAGACAGAGCAATTTCTTTTCTTACATTTTCTCCTCCAGCATTTCTGAGCAATTATATTAGGAAGTGGCTGTTTACCCTGGCAGCTGGGCTCCATATCTCCACCACTGGAGAGGCAATTCCCCGGGCTACAAATACCCGGAGAGCTGACTCATTACATAAAAAGGAAGTTCTGTTTGGTAAAACAGTTTAAGGAACACACTTTAGAATGTGCATTAAACACTAGTGTTAATCATTGCCAGAAAGGACGAGTAGGCTACAGGCGAGTTGGTGAACTTAAACCCAAACTTATTTTGATAAAATTTGGTACCTTGAACTCTAGATCTTTTATGAAAACTGAAGTTGTAGGCCCAGCACTAACGAGAGTGTCAGGAACTTTCCATTTCCACTACAATTCTGATAAATTTATTAATATCTTAATGTGACAAGTATGACACTTCTCTTTGTTTCCTCATCTAAAACAATAAGCCTGGCATACTTACCTATATTAGGGGTGATGATGAAATTCAGTTAACTATGCTTAACACCTTATAATCCCTGGTGTGGATAGTTCGAAAAATAAATATCTTTTTCTTAATTGTAGGCAAAATGAGAAAATAGAAAATATTAATAGTTTCATCTATCATAAAATTTTATAGCCATAAAAGATATCTAAGGGGAGTGTATATTCAGGGAAACTTGAATCTATGCTCCCTGATTGCAATATATATCTATATATCTAGCAACTATACTCACAAATACATATGTAGTAATTTTTTCCCAATTTGCTTGTACATTTCCTTTCTTTTCTATCATAAGACAGGAAGAAAAATTATCTCTGGACACTTCCCAAAGTGGATGCATTTTTTTCTTGTCTGGGCACACAGCCAATAGAGATTAAGCTAGGAAGGGAATTGATATGACCGTGGGTGAGTATATTAACCCCTCTGGATGCCAGTTTTCTTCCCTGTAAAATAAAAACTGGACTAATAAGTGGTTTTCAAACCTCAGTATATTTTAGAGTTACCTAGGAAAGCAGGTCTTGGCCATCAGGTTAGGATCTGTGCATTGGTATTTATTTTTACAAACTCCCAAGATATTCTGATATACACCAAAGTTAGAAAATTTCTAAATCCAAGCATTCCTAAAGTCACTTCTGGCTCTAACAATCATCAATCTTTTTTAAAACATACCTTCTTTGCATATATAGAAAAATTTTTTTAAATGTAAAACTGCAACTATATATATACTTTGGGGACATTTTTTCTCTTTTCTATTTTTGTGTGGCTTGCCCTCCTGCTGATCCTCCCATGATCCCCATGGTAACAATCTATCAATGATCTTCATAAAGCACGCAGGGGCCTTCCTGATCCCTTATTCTAGATTTGGGATGCTGAATCCCAAACTTCAAATGTATTTTTTTAATCTAACTGAAAATATCGATTATGTGCAAATCCTCTGTTTCCTGTTTCCTCTCATTCTGTCTCCCTTGCCACCATCCAGATAACCTCGTTCCAACTGATTCTGCACAATCATGATTGTCTGCCTCTGTGTCTCCAGGGTGAGCTCAATGCTTGGTGGGCACTTAGGAATTGTTTGTTGACTGACTAACTGGCTTTGGAAAGGGTGAATCTCAATCTTTTCTGCTGATTGTTTGGTGACTCTTAGTGAGAGGTTGTCTTTCCTAGGAGTAAGAATATCAGAGATGCATGCAAGCAAAAAAGCAGTCGAAAGCCAGAACCCAAGTATCCCATGAGTCCACTGAACTCTCTTAATTCACAGGCAAATGAGACTCTGAAGTTGGACATTGCATATATAAAAATAAAAGGAAGAAATAATGGCTTCCTCCAAAATAGGTAAATAGAGACCTACCAAATATCACACCCCAATCCAGATAAATGCCATGTGGAATTTGATAAAAGTTCTTATGCTTAGTCTATTTGATTATATTTGTTAAATTTTCAAAGAAATTGGATCAAGTAGAGAAACTGAATGTATTGTATGGTGTTCTATTTGAATAGTAACAAGAGTAATAAAGTTAATTTGTAATTTGGAACAGGCAAAAAATTAATAAAATTTTGCTGATGGGTGGAAATCTTCATGAGACTGAAATTTGATTCATTTGCTTATGGAACAAAAACACTGGGGAAAAATGTCCCCAGTGAATCACTATGGATGAGAAGCTGAGATATGATTTACCACCTTACCTCCCCATACAATGCATTAATGGTTCCCTTCATGTTTTACTTTATGTTCATCCAAAACACCCAGATTAATAACCAAGCACAAGAGTGTATATAACATCTCAGTGCCCATCTCTGAGATGCCAGGAAGGCTCGTGCCAAAACCATCAGGAAAATGAATTGTGCTGCCTCCCTTGGCAATACAAACCAGTGTGTAATAACCCTCTTAGTCAGTTTACCCTTCTGTTGCCATTAATGTAGATTACAAACTTAACTAAGAATTCAGCAAAAGATCCAAAGATCAAAAGAGCATGGATGACTACACACCCTCAAATCTATAAAAATAATTAATACAGAGCATACACATCAACCTGTTCTTAAAAATACTCTCAGAGCTGTCACATGTGCTAGATAGTTCTCCACAGAGAAGACCTTGGTCTTCAGGATGTCAGGCAAACCTCCTGACTCAAGCACAGAAATAAACACAAATCACCATTATGAAGTCAAATCTATAAACAAGCTTGGAACCCAGTCCCAAATCCCTCAGATCCACACCTATACACTCAGTGACTCATGTCTATGAGCCATGGTGACCATGTCCAGGGTTGGGGTCAGAAGAATCAGGGGAAGTGCAACAGCAAGGGGACTCTTCCACAGCCTTTTTTGAGGGTTCTTCAGTCCTGGCTAACTCTGCATTCCATTTATGATGCCTATGAGGAATACAAGAGGAGCTTCAAATAAACACTGGGTATATGAGCCTGGAGCTCACCGAAGTCAGAGGGGGATGGACATGTGGGAGTTTTTAGCATGTGGGTAACCATAGCAAAGCCTTGCAAATTAATAAGGGCCCCTTTAGATCAAAAAATATTTCCACTATAATTTTGGCCAGCCTTCCCAAAATAGACTTTCTGCATTATTATGACAGTATTTTAATTTTGAAATTTTCATAAGATTTACTCTGTTGCAAATTAGCTGTTAAAACTTACACAAGTCATTTAATTAAATTATTAGGCTCTTAGTTTCTTCATCTGACAAGCTGAGATAAATAATAATTATAAACTCTAACTTCAAACGTTAATCTGAGGATCGAATGAGAAGACAGATAGAAAAGCACTTAGAAGATTTAAAACATTATCCAAATGAGATGTTTTATTTCTGTTAGGGTTTTTAAATTTTTTAATTTTGAAATTTGTCATAAGATTTACTTGTCAATTCCTCCTAACAGTGTCTATTTCTCCTAAGCTTGCCTTTCAGTCTCGGTGTTTGGCCTTTGGGACCAGTCCTCTCCTTCCACCTTTCACGCCCTGTCTGGTCCACATCTGTATGAACTACACTCAGCTGGTGGATGTTACTTTCCTACCCAACCTGCTCCTAGAGGAAAGTCAGGGCTCACAGAGGCTCCCTCCAAATGCAGAGCCATCAAGGAGAAACAATATTTGTCAGCTTGGACTGCCATAACAAAATATAGACTGGGTGACTTAACCAACAGAAATTTATTTCTCACCATTCTGGAGGCTGAAAGTCTGAGATCAGGAAGCCAGTATGTACGGTTTCTGATGATGCCTCTCTTCCTGGCTTGTGGGCAGCTGCCTTTATGCTGTGTGCTCACATGACCTTTGTGTAAGAGAAAGTGTGAGAGAGCTCAAGCACTCATATCAGGGCCCCACCTTTATAACCTCATTTAACCTTAATCATTACTTTATAGGCTCTATCTCCAAATTCAGTTTCATTGTGGATTAGGGGTTCAACATATGAATTTTGGAGAGACACAATTCAGCCCATAGCAGACAATGAGAATACTCTAAAGCTAATCCCAGAAACAAAAGTGACCTGAGGAGATTTTATTTAATCCAATATGAATTTGCTCTTACCTTCCACTCTTTCTCTCACCTGCAGGGTCTTTCTCATGAAAGTGGGATGAGGGTATGCAGTATTCTCTTTACAAAATGCAGTCGCATTTTAGAAATAGAATTACTTGCAAATTCAGAGAAAAGCTTTGGAAAGGTACTCCCCAAACTATAAACAATAAAGAGTTCCCAGGTGGAATTGGTAGAAAGATGGGGGAGATGGGGGGTTGCTACTATGGTGTTTTCTATTCTACATACTTTATATTATCCATTTTTATATCATGAGAATGCACATGTATTACTTTGCAATTGAAAAGAAAAATAAACTATAAATGGAAAAAATAAATTGAACTAAAATGCTGACATTTAAGGAAATGTGTTGTGAATATCAAGCCTAAGAAATAAAAAAGTTGACTTTTAGCATGCTGTTTAAGCAACTCTGAATCACACTCCTGAATTCTCCTACTTGTTTTTTCTATGATTTTAAGCTGGAAATAGATTCCTTAAGAACTTTAATAAATTATTCATTGTTAATAAACAAAAAGTTGAAAATCTTTAGAAATAAGCTTGCCTTTTTAAATTACATCTCTTATTTCTTTGCGTATTAAAGAATTTAATCTAAACTTGTATTTTTTTAAAGACTTGGCAAAGCATAAGATTATTGTCAAATTATTTAAGAATACCTATTTAAAATAATATTTTATGTGTTGTGGCTATTTTACATTATTCTAAGTTATGTAATCACACATGACATGAAAATGACTAATGAAGAGGGGTAGATTGGGAAACAACTCATCTGGCTCATCCGTGGATCTCTGATCAGGTGATCCCTCTGTCACCAAGGGTAACTCATTTTTTCCTGACTATAGAACAGTCGGTTTCCCTATATGTAACACAGGGACTGTGAGAATTTAGAAAAATTTGTCCTCAGCAGAGTACGTCCTTGAAAAACTTTGACTGCTAAAGAGAGTCCTATACATAGTAGGCATTCAATAAATATATACTAAATAAATAAAATTGGTAAAATTACTAGCCACACTTATAGACAAATGACATATTTAATAATTAACCTTCTAAAAATTGTAACAGCTAAAAAGATACTCTTTCAAAGAACCAGGTTTATTCTTAAGTGTACTTTTTTTGCTAGATTCAAGAAGGATTGGGAGGATGGAAATCAACTCTTAGATCATCAGAGCAGGCAGAAAAGAATCAGGAACATCTTCATAAGCAAAAATCCAATGAATGCTTTTTAATTGAATCAAACAGTTTGGAGTAGTTTAAATAATTTCAATTATTTTAATGTTCCACTATTAAACACTGAAAAAAGTGCAGCCACTGCTCCTCAGGATGAAATAGATTTCTCCTACCCTTTGAACTCAGCCAACTTTCTCCCAGTATATTTTTAGTCTGCACAGGAAATACTAAAGACTAAGGAAGTTGGAATGTGACTGACCTTTTACCTGTAATGATACCAGCAACACCAACATTCACCACCAGTGACGTGGGGACACAGCTGATGGGAACTCTTTGCTACGGAACTGAACAGCTTCTTTTCACTTGAGTTGATATCTATCCCTGTAGTTTTGCAATGTCCTATAATTACTTTAGACATCACTGATTTTAAAACAGGGTATGCCACACTTTATAATCTACTCCACTTAAAAGAAACCATAAAAGGCCGGGCACAGTGGTTCACACCTGTAATCCTAGCAATTTGGGAGGCCGAGGTGGGTGAATCACGAGGTCAAGAGATCAAGACCATCCTGGCCAACATGATGAAACCCTGTCTTTACTAAAAATACAAAAATTAGCTGAGCATAGTGGCGCACGCCTGTAGTCCCAGCTACTCAGGAGGCCAAGGCAGGAGAATTGATTGAACCCGGGAGGCGGGGGTTGATTGAGCCAAGATCACACCACTGCACTCCAGCCTGGTGACAGAGCGAGACTCCATCTCCAAAAAAAAAAAAAAAGGAACCATAAGAATATTATCATAATGTTGTTACCCTTGACTAAAGATCCAAACAGATTAGTGAAATGAGGCTCTAGGAAGATTATCTGCAGCATATGCAGCCAGACCATTCTCTATACTTTAACGTGGGGCCTCCCTGTGCAAAGTATCTTGTGAGGGTAGCCTGAGTAAAATGTCTAAATCATTAAAATGTCTGGTCATTTAACATGAAGCAATTTATCAACATTTTGGTCACTAACACTTACTAGTGCAGCATAATTATGCTTTCAAAGCCTTTCACACTCAGCCATTAAATAACTTTGGTCCCAGTTCATAGAAAACTTTATAAAACATTTCCTTCCTTCATAGTTGTAAACCAACAAAAGATGATGACATCATCTTCCTTTACTCTCATTTAATTGTATGAATCAGAATCAGGCTTTTAATTCATACCAGGTAATAGGTATCCAAAGGCACCTACAGAAGTTGTGCACATATTAATTGAGAAACATAAATTTTTCTATTACTCCAGAGATTCCTTTATGGGATTCAGAGGTAGCAATCACCAAGTTCTGCTGAGAACACCTCCCAAACTGCTTGTCTTCCCTCCCAGAGCCACTGCTCCTATGGTCTAAGCTACTACCATTGCTTGCCTAAATTATTGCAACTGCCCACTAACCAGCCCTCCTCTAATGTATTCTCCATTTCACCAGAGGCAGCTTCCTGAAAGGCAAATCTGATAATGCCTCTCCCCAAATTAATATCCTTCCATAGATTTCCATTGTTCCAAAACAGAATGCTGATTCTTGAAGATGGTAAAAATGATTGCACCCCTGCTGCTTTCTCTAGTCTTACTCCTCTATTGTTAAACCATGGAGGGCTCTCACTTCCTTTAGCATTCACAAAAAAAAAAATTTACCTTCAAGTGGTAGCTTTTGTAACAATAGAGATGTTGCTACTTTTATATTATTATACAGAAAAAGCGATTCTTATCAAACTTAACAGTCCCTAGCCAGCCAATCATTTTTGTGAAAGAGACAAGAATGTGGCAAACAGGCATGATATTTTAAGTAACTAAATGATATTATAATATAGTATTTGTATTTTTTAATTTTTAATATGTACCAAACATATATATGTACTTCCCATTTATTAAATCTCATCTAATTCTTCCAGTGGCCCTTTGAAGTGGGTAACATGCCATCTCCATTTAACGACGAGATGAGTGCTGGAACTATGGATTTGTATACTCAATTTCCATTCATTCTCACTGGAGAGGTTGCAAAGACAAAAAAAAACATTTTCAAGATCTCCCTGCAGCTAGAGTCCTGGAAGGAAATCGGGTCCCAAAATGTGGATACACACAAGTGTGGCATGAAGATATAGAAGGCAGATACCACCTTCCTATCCCTTCTTGGCTATTTCTGCTGACAACCAGGGTAAGGCTCCTAGCACCACGTTCCAGGACCCAGTGTTCAGAAGCCATGGCAGCAATAGTAGCAGCATTAGGTTCTTGACCCTGGCATAGCTCCATTGCCGGTCTCAGAGTTGGTAGCTCCCCTGGTCAGTCAGTTTTGTAAAATATCTTTCCATTTCAAATACTTAAAGTTGTTTATCTTTTCTTGTACTGAACCTGACAGTGTACAGAAGCCTATATGCTCATTAGACTACAGTTAAGCTGCTGAAACAAAGACACTCAAAAAATAGAGTGGCTTAAATAAGACAGAAATTTATACTTCTTTATGTAACAATACAGAAGTGGGTGGTATCACAGACGTGGAGTTGCTGTATTGTCATCAATATGCAAAATCTCTTTTTGGCCCAAGGCATCTCCAGTTGTTTGCTATTTCTCAGCCAGTTGCAGAAAGGGAAGTGGAATAAATACCCAACGATGTTCAAACACTTAAACTCCCATTCACATACTACTGGCTATAACTGAGACACATAGCAATCCCTAGTCACAAAGAAGGCTAAGAGAATATAGTCACTAGGTAGGTAACCATGTGCCCTGCTAAAACTAGGTGGGTGGGGGGTGCATTTTGTTAGATAAAGAAAGGAAGAATGGTTACTAGGGTAATTATCAGCTTCTGCCATGTCTACCCCTCCTCCCAATATCTATATAAACACTTCTCTTTGCAAATAGACACCACAGTCACCCCTACCTTTGAGTAGGATTTTAATCTATTGGATTCTATGTGAAAGTCAGAATAGCCAAAGTTTGTCCCTGGTCACAGTTTTTAAGCCAAGTCTTCTCTTTTATCTGCTGGTCTCTGTGCTCAGCCTGTCTCTCTTTCCTTTCATTTTATGTTGGCTAACTTTAGTGGCAACCATGTGATACAGGAAGGCAGCATTTTCGATGTAATCTTTGCTCTGGACTGGCTTCAATTGTCCAGCTAACTGAAGGCACTGACAGTTGGCAATTGAATACTTAACAGAAGGCATGTGAAAAAGGCCTCCATCATCAAACTTATCTACTGCTGTTTGGGATACAGACAAATTTTCCAACTCTGCATAACTGAATCTTTCAAGCACATTAGATTACAAGCCATAGGTAGTAAGAACCTCCCTTATCAGAGCTATATTCTCTTCTATCTTTGCTTGCTGGCTAGTAATTCCATAACTTCCATTTCTTCTTATAATGCATTGTTAAAAGTAGTGAGGACTAGCCAATATGCATCTATATGCAAAGTTTTTCCCATTGAACTAAAGATCAGTAGGCACATGGCATGTCTTCCAAGTTATGATAGGTAACTGTTTTAGCAAATTACATACCACAGAATAACAAGTATTACCAATGTTTCTAGATCAGATTTCATGCCCATGTCACCCTCTGCCTGTTGCTATTCAATGACACAAAATTTAGCTTTTTGTTATGGTAACACCCCACTTCTGGTTCAAATTTCTATATTAATTTGGGTATATGCTAAGGTCTTCTTTAAAAAAAAGACCCCCACCCCCACCCCAAAGTATCATGTCTTCGTAACATAGAAATTTGTTTCTCTCTTACCTAACAATCCAGAGGTGAGCAGAGACTCTACTACAGATATGGGACTCATTTATGGACTCTCTTCAGCTGTTCTATAGTTATCATTTCCCAGCCAGCAGAAATTGTTTTTAAAAGTAAAATCCAGAAGATGCCTACATTACTTCTGGTCACTTTCCATTGACAAGGACTTAGTTTTGTAGCTCCAAAGGATGCTGTGAAATATTACATCTAGTCAAGTAGCCATGTGCCTTGCTAATACTAAGGAATTCTATTACTAAAAGAAGAAGAAAAGGGATACTGAGACATAATTAGCAATCTCTTCCACCATGAGAATTGGAGGATTACAACTGCATGACTCCAAATCTGAAAAGCAAAACTGCTTCCAAATGGTCTTCATTTATGTACAGAGTGTTAAGGCTTCCAGTATTGCTGTTTACTCTGGTGGTACATATTCTCTGGAATAAGTTGTGATGTCTTTGTTTGTCTTCATGTTTCAACTTAATGATTCACCTATTCTAGCAGTCATCATTTATTGAATGCGTACTATGTGTCAGACATTTAATTGTATAATAGGAATATAAAGATAATGAAGATAGAATGATCTGGGTTCATCATTCAGAGTTTCTTTTTATTTGGATTATTTATTTAGAAAATTTGTCATTCTTTTCTGAACATACCATAAAAATAAAAATTTTCTTAAAAACAAGTTCAAAGGAAAGCACACAAGGGAAAGGGTTTTATTTTTCACTCTCCTCAATTTTGTATTATTTACCTCAATTGGCCTAACTAAAATTATACTTTGCTGTAAAATGCAGTGAATCATTTAAGGTACAAAAATCTTGGCAATAAGAACAAGTTTCAACCTAATTACACCTACACACTCTTACTAATCAACTGCTATATTGATACCACTTTCCATCATTAAAATGAAACTGCAATATGCAAAATGCTTTTGTCCTCCACTGAGGGCCCCCAATTTGGAATCCTACTTCCTGTGGATCCAGAGCAACATCTGAATATTTCCCAAAAGAATCCAAACACAACGAGTACCTATTGTATCATTCCATTTGTACAAAATGTAGACAAACAGGAGAAAGCCCATCTATGCTGTTAGAAGCGAGGATCGAGGTACCCCTGCTAGGGGCATGGAGGAGGCTTCTGGAATGCTGATAATGTTCTGTGTGTATACATCAGGGTGCTGATTGCACAGGTGCATTCAGTTTGTAAATCCCATCAATACCCTATACTGAAAATTCTAGTAGTAGCTTTTCATTGTCCATACTATTTAGAAGGCATTTAAAGAAATCAATGGGGTGCTAAGCACTGTACAAGTCACCGTGGAGGTTTCAAACAATATGTAATACAGGTATTCTTCCCTCAAAAAGGTACCTTTCTATTTTCCCATCAGAATAAGGCAGCTGTGATATGGGGGGAAAGATTGAGAATCTTTGAGGAGTTCTGACACTGCATGTCCATGCATCAGTCCAGGCCGATAGTCACCATCCTGATCTTTAACTTTCTGAGCTATGTCAGAACTCTAAGATTCTCTGCTCTATAATTCTCTTCTGGTCAAATAGTCATGGTTGTCATTTCGTTCTTTTATTCTAAAGAAGTCTTTTTGGCACTAAGAATATCAAATTAGGTTGACACTAGAAACAAACGTGATTAAATCATAACAAATCTGTGTAGCTTTTTATCAAAAAACAGGGCAGTAGGACTGAAGAAGGCTGGGACCTGGCACCCTGACTGCTGGTTTATGTTCAATGCCCTGTCACTAGCTTGCATGGCCTGAAGCAAGGCTTATCATTTTTCTGGTCCTCAGTTTAGTTATTTGAAAGTCAAGAGGGCTGGGCTCCCTCCAAATCCCTTCAGTTCTAAATTTCTGTTTCTGTTTTAATTTGTTGAAAAATAAGAAGTAGCAGGACAAAGACTGGTTGTCTGGCTTAAGCCCAGTTTTCTTTCCACTGATATGTATGTTTAAAAAGCAACCTAAATTCAGATTTTAAAATTAATGTTGCCCAGTATGTGCTGGACACTACCATGTGAGGTAGGTATGTTATTCCTTTTTCAGATGAAGAACTGACCATCAGAAAGTTAAGAGACTTGCCCCAGTGTATGTGCCTGATTGGTGCCAAAGGCAGAATAAAAAACTTGGTCCTTCTGGCTGCAGAACTTCCCTCTCCCACCGGGGCTTGTAATACATCCAAAAATCAACAAATAGGCCTAAAATAAATCCAATCCTAAAGCAAAAATAGTCTTTCTTTTTCTAGTTGCCTCCAGTCGAGAAAGAAAAACAAGAATTGGGAGTTTCATTTATAAAGATAAAATTTCATGTCATTTGTTAAATTTATAAAACTATACGCAGTTTGTAAAAGGTCTTGCAATGCCTCCAAGTCCCAGCATGTTTTAATACTTGACAAATGTGTCTTCATTTGTGCCGCACTTCACATTTTATCTGAAGATCTTAATTCTTTAGGGGTATAAAAGACTTTAATGGGCATAGAGTCAAACATCAACAAGGATTTTCTGGGGTTTGCTTTAAAATTTTACTGCTAAATTAGAAAGGCTTACAGATACAACACTCAACCTGCCATGACATCCTTTGTCAGGTGTCACGTATGCTTTGCAGGAGTTGCCACCATGAAAACAACTGCAAGATGCAAAGGAAAATAGCTTTGCGGTGAGGTGCCATGAACAACACTCATAGTAAACCTAGAAACATTTTTTTATGTTGTTTCAACCAGGCTGATGATTGTTTTAGAACAAGTCTCCTGCCATGGCCTGACACTTGATCCACAGAATTCCTTAAAAGACACTGGGCCAGGCAGGTAGTAATATATCATATGCCTGACAAAGACACAAAACATCCTGGACATTGCCATAACTCTCAAGGAGTTGTTAGAGTGGCTAGAGGTCACTTAAGTACTTCTAAAAATACAATGGTATAGCCTTCCTGGGCTTATTTCTTTTAGACACTAGACCATCAATTAATATTTGAGAAACATGCATTATAAAAGTTTGCTCTGAGAAAAATTTACAATATTTAGTCAGTCTTTATCATGTGATTCTTCGGGGCTGAATCTCCCATTCAATTTCTCTTCCCAGATTCTACCCTAAACTAAATGCCGAGGTTTGGGGTTAACACTATATATAATGGGACTATTTTCTAAATCAAGCCTAATGACCCTGCATATTTGTTTTTTTCCTGTGGTTGTAAATTAACAGTATGTTCCCACTACACTTGTGTTCTCACGTATTCCTACCCCCGCCCTGGCCCAGTGTACTGACCTTACTAAGTGCACAAATAGTGTCTCTTGGAAACTGCTTACATTCAATAGCACTTTCTAGTGTTCCATGTATCATTTGTTAAACATGCTTTTAAAATCTATCATGCCAGAGGCTAGGAGTTACTGATATAACATTGGACAAGTTGGACATAGTGCTGTCCCCACAGAACTGACCACCAGAGATATGACCAGGAGATATGACCAAAGAGATATGAACAGGAACCCTGGGAATACCAAATGGGAGGGAAATCAACGGTGCAGCAGAAACAGAAATAGAGAGTCCAGCAGAAGAGGAATATTCTCCCATATACAGGAATCTAAATTCTACTTGATATTCTATCTCTTATAAGCATGTGTAGTTCACACTTATATTTGGGATCCCTATAGAACACGGAGAAAGAGGGATGCTCTACTTCCCACTCATTTGCAAGCTTGCATTTAGGGAGCACTCACCATACGGTGAGTCTGATGTATGCTGTAAATAGTAACAGTATACCCTGAGCCAGATGCTGTTTTAAGCCTTTTACATATATCTGTGAATTTTTTCATTTGATTCTTACAACCTCTCTATGAGGTAGTATACAGTAGTGTCTCTATTCTACAGATGACGAAACTGAAACACAGAGAAGCCGAGTAACTTGCCTGAGTTTACACAACTACTAACTTAGCAGCAGCATTTAAACTCAGACAGCCTAGCTCCAGCCTGAGCTCTGTGGCCCTTCCTTCCATGCCTCTCTACCCCAGCACATAGATTAGCAAGCACACCATGCCTCTCTTTCCTGCAGGAGCTCTCACTCCACTGGCAAAAGTGGGTATAAACACCTACACAGTGTACAGGGGCTATACCGGAAATAGGAATCACATGACTGTAACAGAACAAACTTCAGAGGACATAGTCCACAACATTTATACAAAACAGAACCTATTCTCCATAAGAGACATGGCTACCACTTATTGAGTGCCCCCCGCAAAGTACCTGGCACTTCATTTAAATTATCTCATTGCCTTCTCATAACAACCATGCAAGGGGCATAGTATCACTTCATCTTACATAAGAGGAAACTGAGGCTAAAAGAAATTGTGTGACCTGTTTTAGCTGAAGCTGAGGTTCTTTCCCTATTTATGTAGTCTCCTTAAAACACAATGCTTTGTCCTTACTCCTAAGAAGTGACACCAATGTCAGGTAACTTCATAACTTCTCTTTGATGTAGAAAGTAAGGGGAAGTGTTTCTGTTTAGGCAGTTACCAGATTCACTTCCCAAACTCTGCAACAGCAAGCTGGTGCAAACACACCAAAACATCATGCTCACAGCAGCCTGACTGCTTAGAGACCTCCAGCTCCAGATTATACCCTCCAAGGCTGACAGAAGCACTGCTGAAGGCACTTGCAAGGTATAAGGGTGCCACAATGGAGCGCTCCATCCCAGAGGCGAGGGTGATCCCAGGGACAAAGTGTTTGAAGAGCTCAGCAAATCATAAGGGGGAGGAAGAGGAAGAAGAGGGGAGGGGAGGGACTGGGACAGGATCCTTCCATCAGAATCGTGTTTCAATAACAAAGGTTGCCTAACCCTTCCTGATCAACGCAACCTCCACTTTTGGCTAGAAAGTGTCCTGGAATGGAAAAGAGAACTTAAGATCAAGGATTTGTATCCAGGATTTTAGAAGAGGAAGAGAAGTACAATTTAGCCCTGAAGTGTGAGATATATTGCTTCTAAGAATAGAAAAAAGACAAAAATTGTAACTGTTTTTAAAACATATACCACAGTTTTATAATAACAGCTTCTTTCCTCCCTCCTCCATCCCCCTTCTGCATAGAAAACACACTAACTGTACTAATTAAATCCACAGTAAAAGGTCAACTTAATATTAGTTTTTACTTTTTTTTTTGAGACACAGTCTTGTTCTGTCATCCAAGCTGAAGTGCAGTAGAGCGATCCCAGCTCACTGTAACCTCCACTTGCTGGGTTCAAGAGATTCTCCTGCCTCAGCCTCCCAAGTAGGCAGAACCACAGGTGCATGCCACCATGCCCAGCTAATTTTTGTATTTTTAATAGAGATGGAGTTTTGCCAGGCTGGTCTCGATCTCGTGGCCTTATGTGATCTGCCCACCACAGCCTCCCAACGTGTTGAGATTACAGGCATGAGCCATTGCACTCTCTGTAAGGGACAGAAAAGGAGCAAGTCATTAGACTTTCCAAAGAGTAGAAAAAAGAAAAGAACATAGCAAAACAGCATTTGGTTATCAGCAGCAGCAATGACTCAAATACAAGCACAACAAAGGAAGGGATGTGTGGTTGAGTCAAGAAAGTAGTGACTTGTGTGAAAACCAAAGAGGAATGAATATTGTTCCTTCTGACCAATGAATGTAGACAGTCAGCGTGCCCGGAGCCTCATGGCATCCTGCTTTCCCCTGGGGCTGCTAGGGGGATTAGGTAAATATAAACGTCTTCAAATAACACAAGATGTGAAAAATAGAAAGCACAGCAAACTGGAATAGTCATCAGATGATATATTTAGTAGAGCTTATTCTGCAAGCTAGAATTACAGAGTAGAGAGATGTGGTCAATTAAGAGTATTTAAGGATGAGTTTCTATGATGGGGGTGGGTGACAAGAGAGAGTTGTAATCCAGGACAAAGAATCAGAAGAGACCATCTCCAAAGACCAGGTGATGATTTTAATAAACTGGCTCAGGTACTATCACCCCAACAGCTAGTTTCTATATCAAAATTAGTTCAAGATTTCAAGAAGAAGAAGTGGTTTACAAAAGAATTACCAAGAACCCAGAAATGTTTAATGGAAAAAAAAAATGTTACATGAGGTAAAAGTTGATTTGTGTACTATTTAGACTATGCGTTTTTTTAAAAGGGGGGTGTCCTACCAGCAGGTAGGACCGTTAAAAAAAGACACTGCCGCAAAATTCCTACACTCCCAGAGTTCTTCATGGCCTGCGACACACTGTCATGAACCTATCTCCTAGACTAGAGCCTCATAGTTACCTACTTAGATAGTGCAGGAATTATGCTCATTTTACAGATGGGAAACTGAGGCACAGAGAAGTAAAACGATTTTTGAAGGGTCACACAGCTAGTAGGTGACAGAGTTAAGTCCACCCTAGAGACTGCATTTTAAATGAGTCACTTGGTGCAATCACAAAAACAATTGTTCTATGATCTGGGTATTTTTCCCTAATGATTATTGAGATATAAACACATTGCATGACTTCTTTATTTTAATCCTCACAAAAACACTTTGAGATTTGTAATATTGTCCTTTTGGCACCAGCATTTATTAGGCTCTGTAACTTTAACAGCATCACTTAAAGTGAGGTATCTGCTTCAGTTTCCTCCTCTCTTATTTTAATCTTCAGTTATTTTAAGGATTCATGTCATTTATTTGTGAAAAGCACTTGGAATAGCACCTGGTACATGGTAGGGTTCTGTTGGTGTAAGCTGTTATCATTACTGCTGTTGCCCTGACCTGGTCAACAACCTGAACTGTAGACATTCCCTTATTACCACACTAAGTCATATCAATTTCTTTCTAGTGTTTACAATGTGCTTCAAAACAAACTAGTTTGCCAAGTATAAAAGAAATACGCCTAAATGAAAATATATGCCTTTATATTAATGAAATGTAATTGTACCTAGAACAGCGACTGGCACAAATTATTAGGTCATTGAATATTTCATAAGTGTATTAACAAATGAATGGGCAGCCGAATAAAGGAATAAACGATCAAAAGTTCAAACAAGAAAGTGAATAACTAGTGGCTGGGCGCGGTGGCTCACAACTGTAATCCTAGCACTTTGGGAGGCCAATGCAGGTGGACTGCCTGAGCTCAGGAGTTCAAGGCCAGCCTGGGAAACATGGTGAAACCCCATCTCTACTAAAATACAAAAAATTAGCTGGGCATGGTGGCATGTGCCTGTAGTCCCAGCTATTCCGGAGGTTGAGGCAGGAGAATTGCTTGAACCGGGGAGGCAGAGGTTGCACTGAGCAGAGATCGCATCACTGCACTCCAGCCTGGGCAGCAGAGTGAGACTCCGTTTCCAAATAAAAAAGAGTATGTAACAAACAAAATTATGAAACTTAAATTAATCTGCAGAACCTGGGAATAAATAAATAAAAAAGGAATAAAATGGAAAGCAACATTTTTTTATTTTCTAAGAATTGTTTTTCAATATTTCACTTAATTCACTGTAAACCATGTCTCTATTAAATGCAATTAACATTTTTCAAAAGTAAGCAGTATGAAGTCACATAAAAAGCTAATAAAATCAACATTCAATTATAAGAGACCCTCACTAAATCTTATTCAAAATTGAGGAAGTCTATAGTCACGTTTTTATTTCATCCTTAATTTCCCACGCTTTTCAAAGAGCCATATTATAACTCTTTCTCAAATATTTGCGAGGAAGTATTTTGATTGTGAAAATAGATGCTCCGAGAATACCTAAGCTAAATAAATATTTACATTCTGCCTTTTTAGTTGAACAATTGACTTTGTTCTTTAGCATTTAGGTCAAAATACTTAAATGTTTTAAAACATCAATAACAAGAGGATATGATTTTTCACCAGATAGTCTAAACTTACAGGTTTTAGCGAAACCTTCACAAGAAGGAATTGAGTAATTTAGAAATGTTAATGTACACACACCGTAAAAATAAAAAAAGGGGGTGGGGGTGTTGGCCACTTATTCTTTTTAACTCAAAAAAAATCTCTCTTCCTCTTCCCTGTGTTTATCTGGTTAAGCCTTGGTGAGCATTTACATCCACTTACATCATTATAATGATAACCTCAATTTGCTGACTTTATGTAGGATTTATATCGAAGGACTCTTGGAGCTTAGTATGCCTTAGTTAATTTTCAGAGCATCCTTGTACATCACCATGGGACTAGTATCTTATCTGTACCATACAAAATTAAAACCAGATGTACTAGGAGACAAAGCAGCTTTCTCAAAGGACATAAAGTCACATAATTATCAACTTAATGAAATTTGGCTTCAAACTCATGTCTTCTCTTAATACAGCCAAGTTTTTCCCCACTAGATTATTCTTCCTTTATATAAATTTAAGAAGTCATGGTGGCAGCTGAGCAGAAGACTACCTGGAAAAACACCAAGATTTTTCTGAGGTTGGGTTAACCTGACCCAGCAGAAGCTCTGAGACTTGGAAGAAAGAGAAGCAAGGCTATAAGAACTATTCATGTTTTTTGACAGTGAGTAACACGTAAATTACTGATAACAGGTCAGCAAAATGAAAAGTATAAAAAAAGGTGAGAAACGTCAGTGTTTCATAATAAACTTTCATCATGGGCTTCACTGGAAACTCTTCTTCCAACTCTGAGCTGTATATCGAGCCTTGGAGCAAACCCTCCTTCCATCTAAACTCTCCCTTGAGTTGTAGGAACTGCTCCTGTGGGTGCTAGAAAACAAGGTTCTCCTGAAGCTGACTTAGAGCAGGTGGCTTTGTGTGAGGAGACTGCAGAGGTGTGTCAGGTGTGTCCAGTTGCACTGAATGGTTCACATTTTTGACACTGGAATTTTGCACATTCTTTGGAAATAAGCCGTTCATTTGGATTCCCACAGTCACCTCTCTCAAGCCTGACTTGAGCTGCCAAGACTGAGTCACCTTCTCTCCTCAGTGGGTCATATTACTGGTGGCAGGTTCCACCTGTTTTAATATTTGCTTGATAACAAAAGTGATCCTTGAGAGTTGACTGACAGGGGCTGCTGAGCAGGCTTCCAAACCAATTGTGGGAGAGATCAAGATAACCAGTCACCTACAAGAGGAATTATGAAGACAACTAAGCCAAAAGAGAGTGTTGTAATAGATACCTTTGTCCCAATATCTTTCTTGGGATTAACCAGTGTTAGGCAAGGTATCAGTTTAAACAGAAGTAGGAGAGGAAGTAAGCTTAAATTGTAGCAGAAAGAATGCTGGTCTGATAGACTGGAGAACTTCAGAACGTGTTGGAGGAAAAAGAGTAGATCTCTACATAGATCTCTAAAGTAGACACCTGGAAATATATCCATCATGAGCCTGTCCAATGCTAAAATTATCTGGGAGGAAACAGCCTTCAGCCAAATGAAGCATCTTTGAGAGAAAATCCAACCCTTAAGTTCTCTCATCCCTGCCCTCCACGACACCCCACTAACACTTGTTTTGCAAATAAATTGCTATATTCCTGAACATAGTGCCAGAAACCAATTTCTTCCAGCACAGCTTTTCACCCTACTTACCTTTTCAAAAGCATTACCCCTTTCCTACCATCTCCCATCAGTGGATGAAGTGATAGTCCCACTTAATAACTATTTAAGCAGTGGGCAAAGTTCTCAGTTATGCTCTATCTTATCCTTGCAAATCCAAGGAAGGGTTGTCAGCTCTTATAGAAGCAGGAAACCACGTCAGGGTGTGGTAGAGAGAGCAAATAGTTAAAGAGAAGCTCAAAGCCAGGCAGGATGGTGTTCACCTGTAGTCCCCAACTACTGGGAGGCAGTGGAGGGAAGATGGCTTGAGCCCAGGAGTTCCAAGTTGTAGTGCACTATGATCATGCCACTGCATCTGCACTCCAACCAGAATGAAACTCTGTCTCTAAAAGAAAAAAAAAAAAGAAGCAGCAGCTCAAAGGACCTGGGCCTTCATTTCATCCTTGCCACTTGCCATTTGTGTGGCCTTGTGTTAGTAACTCACAGCTCTCTACCTGCTTTCTCCCTCATAAAAACCTGCTAATGTCTGAATGTGGCACTTGGCAGATTGTCTCTCTTCCTCCTGCACCTGGAAGGCATCAATAATCAACATTTCTACGGGTCACTCGTGTTAAAGGTTTCATGTCATTCCTTAAGGACATTTTTATTTCTGGAATATGTATATTCTGATCATTATAAGCCCAGGAAAAATCCAAGAGATGGTTAAGACCATCAAGTTCAACACTCAATTTGCTTAAAGTCAACCCTTTATAAGTCAGCCAACATAATGTTAATGATATTCATATATATATGTGTGTGTGTTTATGTTATTAATATTATGTTGGCTCACTTATAAAGGATTAACTTTAAATAAATGTATCTACATATATCTGTATATGTATAAACATGTATATATGTATATACACACACATATATAGACATATATATATATATCTGAAATCTAGCCTCTCACAAAATAATTCACTTTAAGAAACAAGAGTAATTTTGTGATTGAAAATTATTTCAATGTAGGAATCATCAGCGAAATCAGTTACAATGTAGACTTGGAGTAGTTTGTGTAGCATATCAGTCTACGTCTGAATAATCTGTTATTTTCTTGACATTTTTCTTCAACTGTAATAAGCACTGATATTTACATGATATTAAAATACCTGTCTTTAAACCAGAACATTAAATGCCATACCAATTCAGCATTTCTCTAGTTGAGGAAGAGGAAGCTGAAGGAAGAGGAGGCTGAGTTTTCATTAGATGATATTTGTGGTCTTTTTTATGATTATTGTGCTTAATCATATTATTGCTACATTATTACTAAATTTTTGTCTTCTATAAAACTTTAAGATCATGAAATAGCCAGGAAGGATGCAGGGATTGCTCTATCTTCATCAGCAAATGGGAGGAATGGCACAGGAAAATGAAAGAATTTATCATAAATCACAAATATAGGTTTCTAAGATAAAAAGAGAAAGCAGAATTCCTGATCCCAAGCATGAAATCTCCCTCTTTTACTGTAACACACGTTCGAAGCGATCTAGTGGCCTTTTCTCCATGCCTCACAAGGATCAGGCATTGGAGAAATTACGTTGTTCTTCAGCCCCCTTATGTTTCACAGGTAACACTCCGAAGCCCACAGAATATATGTGACTTGCCCAAGATCATGTGTTAGTAAGAGAGAATGAACTAAGAGCTAGGCCTCCTTCCTACCTCCTCAACATGGCCCTTTCCCAGGCACCACACTGTTCCGTTCCACATTCCATCATAGAGCAACTGGACTGGACTCGCCCACTCACTCAGCAAAAATGTACTGAGAACACACCTAACATGCTAAGTCCCGGACATAAGTCAAAAAAATGTAAGATTCCATCCTCCCCCTTCCCAAAGGAAAAACAACAACAACAACAACAACAAAAATAGTCCAAATAAACAGGTAAATAGGTGAGGACAAGACTTAGCACAGGCTTTAAGATTGGACAGACCTGGACACATAGCCTGACTCTATGCTTTACTAACGGTGTGACCTTGAGCTTCTGTGTTCTCTTGTATAAAATTTTGTGAAAATTTTTCAGAGGTGGTTTGTGAGGATTAAACGTGATAGCCTTTATTTTCTTAAAATATCATAGTCTCTGGACTATACTATTACTATACTGCTATTACTCTAGTAAGGGGCTCAGCAATGGTGGTAATTACCACTACTACTGGCTGACATGAGGCTGACAGAGGGAGGAGTACTTGTGGTCCCTTTTCTTCATTCTCCCATCAGATAGCCTAGAGTCCTCACCTTCCTGCCATCTGTACCACACAAACGTGGAGAGTTATTAGTAAGTTACAAGGGGCCCAGGAATGCCTCACTTAATGGGTTCTGCCTGCAGCAGGACTTAGTATCTCTCGATCTCTCTCTCTCTCAATTTCTCAGGCTGACTGTCTCAGTAAAACACTGCTATTTAATTCTTCAGAGTCAATGAGTCATCCACCAGTCCAAACTTGTACACATTCCTGCAAGATATAATTTGGAA
The DNA here is from genome assembly GCF_028878055.3 of Symphalangus syndactylus. NCBI lineage: Eukaryota > Metazoa > Chordata > Mammalia > Primates > Hylobatidae > Symphalangus > Symphalangus syndactylus. The sequence continues at coordinate 47,522,358 of NC_072439.2, read as the reverse complement.
CCTTTGCCTAATAAGTTTTTATTAATAGTAAGATTATCAGACTAAGATGAAAATTGCTACACTAAAAAACAAAAGGAAGTATACTGAGAGCTTTCCTAGATATGCCCTTTATCCATTGTCTTTATAATTCATTTAACTTATAACAATGTAGGGCGTTACATAAAAAAGCAACACGGGATCCCTATCCTCACAAGCTCTCCTGGAGGAGGCAGAATAAATACTGGTAAACACCAAGTAGTGAACGTGGAAACATAAAGGCAGTTAGGGCTATATAAAGACAGGCATGTCAGTGTTCAGGAGGGAGAACGTCTATAAGAAACAAGAGTTAGCAGAATGTCGGTCAGAAACGAAGCAGGACAGCACCTGTTTGGAAAGACTTCAAGGGAAGAGTTCTGAAGGGCAGTGGGTGATGAATGGAGAGGTGGCTTCAGGTTTGAAAAGAAATAACAAAGCAGGGATGTCAGGAGATAACAGGGAAAGTAACCCTCTAAGAGCAGAGAGCAAAGGTGAGGGGATTTGCAAATTCCTCCAGAACACTGCAGTACTCACATAGTCAAAGCAAACCAAAGAGTTAAATAAAACTGATTTATTAAGGCAGATGTGAATTATATTGCACTCTCTCCCCATTACTTGTTTATCTGTATTAATCAGGTAATGAGTCAGCTTTCTGCTCACGGTTATCACGAATGCGAATGAGAATGTCCCAAAGCCAAACCCCAACATATAACTTCAAAGGTCCAGAAGTGAATTATTGGCCTCATAGAGATCTCTGAAAGGTTAGAGACATCTAGGAATGACAGGATTTTTAAAAAAATATTAAAAATTATAAGAAGAGGATCTAGAAAATTAGACTTATTTTTTTAATTCTAAATGTTTTTGTTACCATCACATATGATGGCAATTTTTTAATAACTAGAAAGTTTATATTTTTGCTTTTTGTACAGAGTTTAATACAACAGCACCATGTTGTCAATGGATACTTTCATAAACATTTGTTGACTAACTTGGCTGTGCTTCTTACTACGGTCATGAGACTCACACATACCCCTTGGAAGAAACCTTGATTTGCTCCTCTACAAAGTCACTGCAGGCCACATGGGTGAAATTTACATAGGAAAATAATAATTCTCAATTAGCGAGCTCATTTGATGGGACAGGCACTACTCTAGTGCTTTACTCATCATTTCCAATCCTTGATGATTAATGAATATCACTCTATGATAAAGCAGATGTCATTACAGATGAGAAAACAAGGGCTTAGAGAAGAGAAGCAACTTCCTCAAGGCACACAATTAATATGTCGCTGAGAGGAAACTACAGTCCAGCTCTACCTAATGTGAAAGAGAGAAGAAGGAAAGAAAGAAAAAAAGAGAGAAAGAGAGAAAGAGAAAGAAGGCAGGCAGGCAGGCAGGCAGGCGGGCAGGCGGGCAGGCGGGCAGGCGGGCTGGCAGGCAGGCAGGCAGGCAGGCAGGCAAGCAAGCGAGACAAGGAGGGAGGGAAAAGAGAACTATACCTCAAATTTTGAAAGAGATAGAGAGAGAAGGATAGATAGATCTAGAAAAAGGGAGGAAAAAAGTCATAAAAACAACTTACCCTTCTTAAACAAGGCACAGCTGGAGAATTCAAATCAATTATATTTCCCAGCCCAGAAAATGTTTAGCAAACCACAGATTTTTTAGGGCTCCAGTATTATTCCCAGCACCTCTTTCCAAACACCCTTTTTCTTCTATTACTATATATTACTGGATATTTTTAAAAAATATTGGTAACTCATCAATGAATCTCTCCCTTCTCTCCCAGCAAGGAAGGGAGGGTGGGAGAAAGGAAGGAAGGAAGGAAGGAAGGAAGGAAGGAAGGAAGGAAGGAAGGAAGGAAGGAAGGAAGGAAGGAAGGAAGGAAGGGAGGGAGGGAGGGAGGGAGGGAGGGAGGGAGGGACTATCTTTATAGACCTCTACAATAGTTTTTCAAATGAAAAAGTAAATATCCAGTAAATAAGTCCCAACAGTCACCACACAAGATTGAAACCAGACTCTGAAGCCAGCTAAGAGCTCTTTTTCTCCATTTCCCAAAAAACAGTGATCACTGAGTCAGCTATCTTCGGGTTACCTACACACCTGTAGCCATGTGCCAGGAGTTCTGCTACAGAGAAAATCAACCAGGTTGGAAATAATTGTAGCATAAGGTCTCACTTTATTGCCACTGATAGAAGAAATCTTACCAGTCAACAAAATCTCATAGGAACAATCCACAATGCCTCTTGCCACTTAGAAAGGTAGATGCTGTACGGAACATCTACCCTCTCCCTGCCCATCCTCCAGTTTGGCTCACTTCCAGTGGGAAGTGACTGTGTCTGGAAAGGAACTGGCCAACTTTGACAGCAGCCTCAACTCCCACAGCACCCTGGCTCCGTGTTCTTTAGGATGGTGCCCTGGCTGGGCCACAGGAACAACATCAGCCTCTACAGAAGCAGTGGGGAAAGGCCAGTTGAACTGACATTGTTGTTTCTGGATTGGTTAGCATGTCAGGAAACATGAGGCCATGCAAGGACTGAAAGAGGCTCTTGTTGAAATGGAGATGCCTCTTTTCTTTCCCCACATTACTTCAAGGGGGAAGTGCACTGGTCCTGTGCCCCACTCATCTTCTTATCTGAACCTCCAGAAAATGACAACTACAACTTTGAGAACCCACTGTGACAGCAATGCCATGCAGATGATATTTTCAGCTGAATTGGACACTCAGAGCAATGCCCAAGGAGCTGGTTAAGTAAGAAAGCCTATGTGAAGAGGCTGGGTAAGGTATGAAGCACTACAGAAATGTGCCTTTATGATATAAGCAGAAATAGGAGACTGATCAGGAGACATAGCTCAGCCTAGACAAAACCAAAGCAATGCTCATCACAATAGAAGGAAAGAAATCAAAATTCCAGAAGAAAGCCGGGGGGGCGGGGGGTGGGGAGTGGACTTTAAAACATCTTACCTTTCTTAGAGAAGCTGCAACTGTGGAATTCAGATCAATTCTATTTTCTAACCCAGAAGATGTTTAGCAGACCACAGATTTATTTGGGGCTCCAATATCATTCCACAGCCCGTCTTTCCAAACACCCTTCTTCTATTACTAAATGGCTAGGTTTCTTTTAGAAAATATTGATAACTTGTCACTGAATCTCTCCTTTCTCTCCCAACTTGAATCTCCAGGGGCAAAAATAACAAAAGAATAAAAAATAAAAGAACAGTGTAGTTAAAAAAAAAAAAAGTGGGGACAGAAGACCTGAAATGTCTTAGATCTGAGATCTGACTTCCTCTTGCAGACATGTTTTCTTTATAAATTGCCTTTATGAACACCCACTTAGTGGCTTCACGATCCTGCAGCCAAGTTTCCCCTTTCCATCCCACTCACAATGCCTGGGTTCGATCCCTTGTCACCTTTCGCCTCACTGAGGGAGCGAACCCCTCCACTGCCCTACCTCCAGGCTTGGTCTCTCCAAGCCACCCTCCACTCTGCCACCCAAGTAGCATCATAAACTTTAAATCCCTTCATGTTCTCCTTTGTACAATTTTTCATTATCTATTCATTACCTATAGCAGTGGTTCTTAATGGTTTCTTGGAGATCTGATTACAGCTTTGGTCACTTTTTTTCATCCCTTGAAAACAAATCACTCATAAGCAATAAATCCTGAGTTAAGAACCCTTGGCCTAGAGCAGAGGTCTCCAAAGGGGTAAGCACCAGATTATACATATGGTACAGAAAAACAATGTTAGCATTCCGATTTTTCCATATTCCTACTCTTTAGCAAAACTAAAAAGAAAATAATTAGAAAGTAATTTAAATGTATGTATGTTGAGTGTATGGAATGATACTGATGCCCTCACCTAACCCAGCTGAGTTTCCCTGAAGGAAGAACTCTTAAAGGGTCCCACAAGTGAGAGGTGATGGGGGGATCCACATTTATTTCTTCACTCTCAGAATATTGGAATGAACTGCATTCTACATGCTAGAGGATGTTATCAATAGTTAATTTGATAAAATTAAGCCCTTTATATATAAAGAATGTTCTTGTCAAGTCTTTTAAGTTTGATGAAAAAGTTTATTGAACTTAAAAGACTTGCCAAGAACCTACTTTATGAAGGGCTTAATTTTATCAAATTAACTGTCCTTACTAGTTGGCTAGATATTTTGTATCCAAATACTTAACAGGTATCCAACTAAAAGTGGACTTGCACATTTTTCTTTTACAAAAGACAAGGCTCCCAAGTTGTCTAACCTTTCCTGTGATGACTGGTGGCTGCCAGAATTATGCAGATATTTTCAGAAAAACAGATATGCTTAATATGTCTTTTCAAGGTAAAGGTAACATTTTAATAGTGAATAAGAAAGTAACTGCTTTTCTAAATTAATTTGTTGCTTTGAAAATGGGTGTGCTGGCAGCTTCTGAGGTTGTCCTTGCTGATCTTCTCTTCCTGGTATCTGTGTCCTTGTGTAATCCCCTCCCCTAGAATATGGACTGGACTTAGTAACTCAAATAAATAGGATTATGGGAAGAGTTACTTCTGAGATTATGTTACAGAAAGGCTGAGACTTATATCTTATTCACCTTCTCTTACTCTCTCTTTTTGAGAAGCCCATGGCAAGGAACTACCACCTCTAGCCAACAGCTGACCAGGACCTGAGGCATGCCAACAGGCACGTGAGGGAACTTGGAAGCAGAGCCTCAGTCAATTTGGCCTTGAGCTGACTGGAAGCCTGGCCAACCCCTCAGCCACAGTTTTGTGGGAGACTCTGACCCAAAATAATGCAGCTAAGCCACTCCTGGGATCTGTGACCCACAGAAACTATGAGATAAGAAATGTCGGCTGGGTGCGGTGGCTCACGCCTGTAATCCCAGCACTTTGGGAGGCCGAGGCGGGCAGATCACAAGGTCAGCAGATCGAGACCATCCTGGCTAACACGGTGAAACCCCGTCTCTACTAAAAATACAAAAAATTAGCCAGGCACGGTGGCAGGCGCCTGTAGTGCCAGCTACTCGGGAGGCTGAGGCAGGAGAATGGCGTGAACCCAGGAGGCGGAGCTTGCAGTGAGCCGAGATCGCACCACTGCACTCCAGCCTAGGCGACACAGCGAGACTCCTTCTCAAAAAAAAAAAAAAAGAAAGAAATGCCTATTGTTTTACCACACTAATTGTGGGGATGATTTGTTATGCAGCAAGAGATAACTCACACAACTGGGGAAATGTTTCCTCATCATTGATTTAATCGCTAAAAGTAATGTGACTGTGTCTCATTAAAAAAAAAAAAAAAACTTTCCTATCTGCACATTAAAAAAAAGATTAGAAACAGAATTTTCTAGGCTGGGTCTAAATAATTCAGATGAAGAGTATGAATTTGAACCAACTACTAAAAATACTAAAATGCAACATCTTCCAAAGAGTTTACAAGAATGACTAAATGATATCAGGAAAAACAGAAAGTTATTGATTACATTTCAAGAAAAACCTAAGTACAGTGTTTAAAACTGAAAAAAAAAAAAAACAACTGTAAAAACTGCATTATGACTTAGTCTTGCCAACAAACACTCCTTCAATTGGAACTGTATTTATTTGTGAAGTGTCTTGATTTAATTAAAGCTAGAAATCAAAATAAACTGAACTTAGAACCAGTCCTTTAAATTACCCCATCATAAAGTGTTAAATCAAATTTTTCAAAAACATATCTGCATTTTCAAACACATTATTCATTCTAATGTTTAAGAAAATTTTATAGGAGCAAAAACTAACATGTATCTTTATTTCCTATTTAATCACATCTGTGTGTATAAGAAACTAATCTGATAGTGTATATATAAAAATAAATATATCCAAATAAGCACATATTTGAAGAGTATATGCTCAAGTTATTTTTACTGGTAGGTGTATGCAATTAAAAGAGTTTATATAGCCCTGACCTCAAAGACAATTCCAAATGCTTTCCCTCGGTTTGCACAACCTATCTTTTTAGTCCTGCTCTTAGAGCCACTTGCAATTCTCAGGACACCATTGACTGAGCTTAGAAGCAGATCCTGTCGCCGAAGTCCCTTTCTACACCACTACTCCTATACCCACGCCGAAGTCCCTTTCTACACCACTACTCCTATACCCACCCCCAAGTCCATGGAAGAATTCCTCCTCATATTTCAATGCCTAGCTTACTTGTCAAACAATTCATGACATTTCCTCCCTCCTTCCCCTCCTTTCACCTCTTAATGCTCTCAAAGTTCCCTTTTAACCCTTTTATTACAGAACTTACCACCCTATGTTATATTTTAAGGACTTGTTTCTGTTCCATTTACCCTTAACAAACCAAGGGCTTTCTACAAAATTTGCTTAGTAGCAGGTAGTATGCTGAAAATGCTGTTGAATACATGAATTAATGGATGAACTAATTTTTTCAGAACTTTTTTCCTGTGGCTCAAACTATAGCAAGTTGAAAAGGGAATCTCCTGTCATCTTATTCCAGTCAGATATCTGTATATCTCACCACCAACATTTAATAAATATTTTTCCAAAAAAAATTAAAAATTAATTTAAGTAACAGATTCAGCATTTCAGAGCAGATTTCTTACAACCGGGTAAGCAGCATTATCCTATGGTAAGGAGCCAGACTGAGTCAGGTTGAATCCACCTTTGGCACCTATTAACTCTGTAATATTGGACACATTAAATATCCTCATTGCACCTCCATTTCCTCATCTGATAAAATGGGGAAAATAAGATATGGCACAGACCTTATCTTATTAAAGGTCCATAAATGTTGCTTGTTATCCTGTTGACCTTTTGCAGATGTATTAAATAAATATTAAGTGCTAAATATACTCCCAGACTAAGCCTCCCTGGACCTCCAGTGAATGCACACAGCACACACAGAGATAAGCATGTTAAGGACAGGAGATCTGTCTACTTTTATTTTCATTGTAGCCCCAATACCTGGCACATAGTAGGTGCTCAATTACTGTTTGTTGATTGATTTCAGAATTCCCCATACATTTCTGCCTTATACAGATTTGAATCCACATTGTAGTTTCAGACCACCCTTTCCAAAAGCATTCTCAAGATGGCTATTGTCAGAATCAGGATGTGGAAAAACAGTTAATGTGGCTATGTTGCAGGAAAAGCTAAGAAGAAGACCTGAAAGGAAATGACAGTTCAATAAAGACCAACATTCTATCAGTAAAATAGTGGGAAATGATTCATAAATGCAGTATTTACACACAAGTACAAAATGTTCTAGTACTTCAAAAAGTAAAGAAGGTTCATTTAAAAACAAACAACAACCTTGGCAGACTCTAACACAGAATTAAAAACTTAAAACTTAAACCAATTCTATTGTCAGAATTATTTTGATTGTCAGCAGACTAGAACAAGATTAACTAGTATAAGAAAGAAATTGTATGGGGTCACATAAGTGCCAAATTTAGAAGACTGTCTCGCCAACTTAAAGGTCTCTTCAGGTGGGCCCGTCCATCTCTCTACCCCTTTCTCCACACATCTGTTCATCCCTCTGACTCCAGCCTCTCTCTAGATTTTTAGTTTTTTATCTCTTACTACAGGCAAGTTTCCTCCATTTGGCAGTGGGAAAAAAAAGGCGGGGAAAGGCTGCCAATGACCGCAGGCAAACTGCATCCCAGCTCACTGGCCAGAGGTGAAAGGTTTCCTTTCCTCTTAGCTGCATATAGGGTGGGAAGGGATGCTGAGGAGACCGGACAATGTGAATCCACCACATGCAAAAAGGAAAACATTCTCAGAATTCTACTACCACACACAAACTACATCCCATCTTCACACTTCCTTCCAACATTAATGAATAACTTTTAATTACTATCCTGGTACATATTTTTTCTTTTGGCTTTTTGTCTTAAGCATTTTACCTGTTCCTCCAGAGGCTTTATAATGACCAGATTTAAGTGTCTAAAAGTCATTATGCAATAATTCACCTATCATTTCCTTAATGATTAAAATTTATGTAATTTCCAGATACAGCTACATTTAAAAAACATTATAATTATTCTCCTCTTACCTGAAACATGTTACTTTAAAAAAGTATCTCCTTAAGATAATTCTCAGAAATTGAAATAATGGGTGCAATGTTAAGAACATTTATATAGATCTGGTTCTTAGGATACATTATCAAATTTTTGTTCAAAAAGTTGTATTAAATTTCAGTGTCTCCACAATACATACGTACTGCAGCATCACCATATCTTCATCAGCAGTGAGAATCATATGCAGATAAACGTTTGTTAAGTCATGGTTCCTAAACATTCTCACTAGCTCAGAATGCCGTCATTAATCCTACTACACTTATGGCCTGACTTCCTCACCTGGGAAGACACAGGAAACTGACAAGCATAGTTCTAGCACACAGTAGGCACTCACTAAAAGTTAGGTAAAACTGCATTATGTTCCTATTCATATGTATGTATTATGTTTTATGTTCCTATTCATGTATTATGTATTGCATTATGTTCCTATTCATGTTTCCAGGGAAGATCAGCTTTTGAAATGTTAGCTTTGATCATACTAACTACAGAAAAAAGATAAGCAAAAAAATATATATCTTCTGGTTCTAGTTACTTCTATGAAAACCTAAGACAGAAGACACAGGACTTACCTTTTTATCTGTCTACTCCCTTGATCTTCTCTTATCTCTGTTTTGGCAGAAAGGACAAATAAATCTGAGGGTTTTTTGTTTGTTTGTTTGTTTGTTTGTTTTTTACACAGAAGCGTAATGCAATTAGCACTGGTCCTTTTTTTTTTTTTTTAAATTTGCCTAAAGCTTTTTTATTTCTCAAAAGGCGGGGGGGAAGGCTGGTTTCTAGAAACAGATGTGGAATTGAAGAATGTCCTAGGGAGCTAAGTTTTAAGGACTAATCACAAACTTGTTGTTTCTCCAACAATGTCCTGAATCCATTCCTTGCACCATCACCATTTTTCATGCAACAGAAGTGTTTCTAGAGCTCCAGAACCACGAGTACCTCATCACGTCCTGAGCACTCACATCCCCCCAGCAAGCCGCCTGCTCTAGAAGTCCTGAGACTGAGTACTCTCCAAAGGCTGGAGGTTCGTGCGGAGTTTGTACATGTGGTTGAGCGCTTGTGTGAGGAAAGTCCCGCTGGTGTTGATCTCCATCAAGGTCAAGTTATCCAGCTTGGCATGTGCCTCCTGCTGTCGCACAAAGCTGTCAGCAGACACTCGGAGTTTGGCTATACGAGTGTCCCACATATCCTTGACCAGGGTCCGGATTTCATCTGCCTTCGGGATGTTGTCTGAAGCATGATTTAACAGGAGCTTGGTAAGTTCCATGTAGTAAGGGCTGGGCATTGGGGTAAAAGTTTCTTCCTTTCGTTCATGATCCCTCATCTTCTCCAACTTTTCTACGTCCATCCACTCTGGAGGGAGCAGGCGACATTTCTGTCTTTGTTTCAGGTTAATTGCCAGCCACAGGGGCACTTCCACTGGCAAACCAGGGTTAAAAGGCCCCAGGTCCCCCCGCGATGAGGTAGATCTTGTCCAGACTAAAGTTGGGAATAATGGTAACCAGCTCCTTCTCGGCGAGAAACTCGACCTCGGCCGCGTCCATGGCGGCGCGAGCGGCAGACCAGAGCCTCACGGTCTCCGCCCTCAGCGTCTCGGAAGAGACGCCGCGGCCGCCGTTTTCCCGCCACTGCGGGAGCCCGCCCCGGCCGGAAGCAGCACTGGTCCTTTTTAAAGACTATTGTATTTTTAAAGATTAACCAAGCCTACGGTTGCTTAATTAATGTTTTGGGTCAAAACCCTGGATGCCCATCAGAATGACCTGTAGTGGGATTTTAAAATGTAGATATCTAAACCTCTTCCCAAATCCTCTGGTTTAGAATCTCCAACAGGTGGAGCCAGGTATTTGTAATTTTTAAAATCTCCACAAGTGATTCCGACACAGAGCCATGGTTTGAGAACCAAATAAATCAACCAGTAGTGAGGCATGAGTATTAATGTCAGTTATTCTTAGCCCTTCAATTTAAATTGCAAGCTAAATTTATTAGGGGTTTTTCCTTCTCCCTTTCTGCTGTTTCATGCGTCCATCTGGAGAAAGTTCCACAATAGCAATACTCCCCTCTCTCAACCAGTGCGATTGCTCAGCACCTCTGCCTGCCCTTTGCAGACCGGCCTGCAGCACCCATTCTGTCCCCCTACTCCAGGAAGCCTGTAGTTCTTTAGGTTGCCAATGGCAGTCCTCTTACTGCCTGACTGAAGGACTGGCAAGTCCCCTGAGCTAACACATCCATGCCACATTCTCCAGAATCTGCTGACCTCTGGGACCCTCTCTCAATCTCCTTGTCACCAACTGGGCCAGGAAAAGCGTGCTTATTTCTTGGGCTCCCTCAAACCACCTCTAGTTGTCTGTCTATGCATTTTATCTTCCTTGCTAGACGACATGCTCCTTGAGGGCAAGTTTGCACATCTCTCCCTATGGTTTGTAAGGCTCAGAGCTTAGCAATACAGATACCACATAGGTACGTGAAGAGCAAAGCATGAGTGGAAAACTGACGTCCAATCTACGCCTACACCATGCCAAACACCACGTGAAGGCTTTATCTACCTTAGTTCATGCCACCCATACACACTCCTATGAGACAGGATTTAGCATTCCCAAATTGCAGGCAAGAATAGAAATGGTCATCAGATGAAGTTCATTCCATCAAAGACTGTAGGCAAGAGCATTAAAAAAGTGGGATTGCATTGCTGTTTTTCTACCTGCTGCCTAGTTTTCTTGAGATAATTTACTGTAAGCACACAGCCGGAAGTCCATATATCCCTTATATGACAGACATGTAGTTATCTAGAGATGTGTTCTCTGTTGGAAATTGTCTAATTGATGAGATCTGACCCAGACAAGTGTTTTCTTTCGACGTTGTTCATTATCATGCAATCTTGGTATTTTAAATAGGATTATGCCGTTTGGGCTGGGCACTTAAAATTTCCCTAAGGGCCAAGGCTGAGTAATTTTCAGGTAATGAGCTTTAATGTCCAAGGAAAGAGACATCCTGAATCACCTTCTGAACCTGTGCCATGAATCTGCTGTAAAACTCAGTATCAGTAGTTCTAGAACCTCACATAATTGATCTTGTGACTTGAAATTGAATCACTTTCAAGGTTTCTTCCAAAATGGTTTTGCCCTCCTGAACCATACTCTATTACAGCTACACTTATCCAGTCAGCTGAAGAAAAAGAAAATGATAAGTCTCTGGTGTTCCTGCCTCTGTTGAGCAGCCTTTAAAGTCACTCTGAGCCCGTTTTACCCTCAAGAGCAGAGGCACGCCAGAGGCAAACTCTCCCAGCCTGAAAAAAAAAAACACTGAGGTAAAATGCAGAGGGAAAGGAGACCTTACTGCACATGAGCCAGACTTAGGGATTCAGTCTTTCATACTCCAGGGGCTCTGAGTCACTGTGCTGTGGAAGTGACCTGAGTTATATAAATCCTTGTGCACACCACCAGAGAGAGACTCTATGTCAGTGTGCAATATTAGTGTGCAAAGTATAGTAAAATCTGTGAAGCCAGACCCCACTAGTTCAAAACTAGGGATCATAAAACCTTATAACGCCAGGCGCGGTGGCTCACGCCTGTAATCCCAGCACTTTGGGAGGCCGAGGCGGGCTGATCACAAGGTCAGGAGATCGAGACCATCCTAGCTAACACGGTGAAACCCCGTCTCTACTAAAAATACAAAAAAAAAATTAGCCAGGCGAGGTGGTGGGTGCCTGTAGTCCCACCTGCTCGGGAGGCTGAAGCAGGAGAATGGCGTGAACCCGGGGGGCGGAGTCTGCAGTGAGTAGAGATGGCGCCACTGCACTCCAGCCTGGGCGACAGCGAGACTCCGTCTCAAAAAAAACAAACAAACAAAACAACAAAAAAAAACTTATACCTGGCACTATTTCCTGTTACAGATGAGTAAACAGGCTCATAGAAGTTGAGTGACTTGCCGGAAACCACATGGGTATTGAGTAGCAGGACAGTAATTTGAAGGTAGTTCTCCAGAATTTAAGTCCAGTGCTCTGTTTTTAAAGAATATTTCCTGTAAATGCAGGGAAAGCTGAAATTTAACTTTATTCTAAGACAATATCATTTATAATCTAAAAAAGCCTAACTGAGGATAGAGGTGAGGGTAAGCAGAAAGAGATATGTTTTTCCTACTTAAAAGAGATTACTGGGCTTGAGGAAGAAGTAGGAGGTAAGAATTAGAGGTCCACTCTTGAATTTACCAGCTGGGTAATTGTGGGGAAGTTAGTTGACTTTCTAGTTGTGAATGTCCAGTTTTTGACCTATAAAATGGACCTACTCACAGGGTTATTACAATTATTAAATGAAACAGTACAGATAAACTAGCTGAAACTTAGCAGGTGCTCAATAAATGTTGCTACCCTTCCTTGAAACGGCTATAAATTAACACATTATTCTTATCCATTCAGAGCTCTCCCAAGGACTCTTATCCATAGAGAGCTCTCCCAAGGACTCTTACCTCATGTTTTTTGGCCTTTTATTGGGTCTACTTATTTGCTTAATTGTGTATTGTCTGCTTCCTCCTACTAGAAGGTAAGCTAAAAGATAACAGGCCTTTTTCTGTCCAGTTCCACTCTTTATTCTCAGTTCGTAGGACAGGACTTGAACGATAGTGACAATTAGAAAAATTTGCCAGGCCAGGCGCAAATTTTGCTCATGCCTGTAATCTCAGCACTTTGGAAGGATGAGGCAGGCGGATTGCTTAAGTTCAGGAGTTCAAGACTAGCCTGGGCAACATGGCGAAACCCTGTCTCTACAAAAAAATACAAAAATCAGCTGAGCTTGGTGGCACATGCCTGTAGTCTCAGCTACTTGGGAGGTTGAGGCAGGAGGATCACCTGAGTCCGGGAGGTGGAAGTTGCAGTGAGCCAAGATCACACCACTGTATTCCAGCCTGGATGACAGAGCCAGACCCTGCTTCAAAAAAAAAAGAAAGAGAGGAGAAAGAAAAGAAAAGAAAAGAAAAGAAAAGAAAAGAAAAGAAGGAAAGAAAGAAAGAAAGAAAGAAAGAAAGAAAGAAAGAAAGAAAGGAAGAAAGAAAGAAAAGAGAGAGAGGGAGGGAGGGAAGGAAGGAAGGAGGGAGGGAGGGAGGGAAGGAAGGAAGGAAGGAAGGAAGGAAGGAAGGAAGGAAGGAAGGAAGGAGAAAGAGAAAGAAAGAAAGAAAGAAAGAAAGAAAGAAAGAAAGAAAGAGAAGAAAGAAAGAAAGAAAGAAAGAAAGAAAGAAAGAAAAAGAAAGAAAGAAAGAAAGAAAGGAGAAAAAAGAGAAAGAAAGCAAGCTTTGCCAAGTGACATAAAAGAATTAACAGCTTCATAGGGAGAAGTGAACCCACTTCCCCCACCATAATCCTTTTAAGAAAAGAAGATTTCACTAATTCTTTTATCCTAAATTTTTCCTGTGTACAGAACATGGTTTTATGCATATTTTAACTTATGTATGTATATGCATATATATCCAATACAGTATATACAAATATAGTAACTTACATATTTAATAATCTATATGTAGATATCAAAATAAAGTATATACTCTTTATGAGGTAGTTGTGGTCACGGAAGAAAGACTAGATAATTGGGGAGAAACAAAGAGAAGCTCAATATTAATCTACAAATGTCTTATTTCTTTTATATTAAAAATGATAGACAAAGTCAAACAAGAGCTAATTTAATCAGAGGGGTAGAAACTGCATGGGAAACAGGCATTGATATAGAAGAAACAGAAATTGACCCTGTCCTAATAAATTTATGAAGTAAATAGTCCTATTCCAGGTTTACAAATTGAGGAATTGAGGCTTAGCAACTTGTCCAAGATCAAGTAGGCAGCAAGCAGCTGGACCAGGTGGGGAAGTGAGAACAGGGGTTTAGCCATTTAGACCCAACTCATGCCTGGAGAACTCAGCTTGATTTCCCAGCAGATCAGATAACCATTAGCAGAATTCCCAGTGTATCTGCCTCTGGAAAAACCTATATGATCATCATTATTAGAGCAGTGTCATTCCCCAGAGGAGTGGGATCGCTGAATGTCCTTTAGGCAAATGTTGTATTTGTGAATCATTGCCCTATTATAAATAAAAACACTGTGTTAGCCAATTTTCACCCAGTTATGGTCATTAATAACCCCAAAAAATCTCAGTGGCTTTTTAACAACCAAGGTTGACTTCGCATTCACATTTCACGTGTTGGCCATGACATGGCTTTTTCATTCAGGATCCAGGCTTGAAGAAAGAACTCCTCCAGGGAACATGCTGAACTTGTGGCAGGGGGAAAACAGAGTGCCAACTGCCATGGCCCTTAAAGTATTTGCCTGGAACTTCTACTTGGACATGGCTTACATCACGTCCTTTCACTCCATTGGCCAAAGCAAGTCACATGGCCAAGTCAGAAGGATAGATAGAGTCCTTCCTCAGGGAATTACTATAAATCGTATGGCTACCTTGTTACCAGCAGGCATTATACAACCCTTAAAGGGTACAGTGAGTAGTTGTGAAAAATACTGTAATACAATATTCCATGGATACCATGTTCTCTGCTTTTGTAATCAACAGGTAGGGTTTCTGTTTTTGTTTCCAACAAACATACTAACACTTGCTTTTTATCATTTCCATAAATTATTTGTTTCAGAGGCAACAGGTTGCTGGAGAAAGTATTTAAATATTCCCTGAAGTTCCCAGAAACTGTCCTTTTCTGGGCGAAATGCAACAAATACTAAACATTCATGACCCATTCTAATATTGTTCTTCCAAAATTATCATGGACACTCCAGGCTGATTTAAATACATTATTGTAGACCCTTAGATTTTTGCCACATAGTAATAATACTTCAAAGGAAACAAACAGCATAAATGCCCAGAGTGGGTTCATTTTGTTAAACAATGGTTTCGAATTTTCCCATTGTGGGTATTACAGTCTAAGTAGAAGGAAATTCATTTAGAAGTGTCTGTGCTTTATCTAATGCTCAGCTGTCACCATCTTGAAATGCTTCATAGTTTTTGAACAAATGATCCACATTTTCATTGTGCACTGGACTCCGCAAATTATATAGACAGTCTGGCTTAGAGTAGATATTCCCTCTTCTGGAACATTTTCCAATACTTCCGGTGAAACCAGGCACCTCTCCTAGGTGCTCAAATAAGGCCCTGTGACTATGGCCCTTGACGCCCTTTACTGAAATTTATATACTGTCTTCCCGTCTGGCCCGTGTGTTCCTTGAAAGCAGGAACAATGACTAATTCAGCATTGTATTTTCAGCATATACTATGCAACAAATATTTGATGAATAAATTAGTATCAGACATTAGTGTACCTTTGTAAAATTTCCAGTTTGTGAAACTTTTTCTCTGGCAGCTGAAAAACTGCTCATCGCTGCTCTGGTGTTTTTCCTGTGCTCTTTGCCAGACACTGCCAAGTAAACTGACAGCAGCAGAGTGCCATTTTCCTACACCGTCAGGCTGCTGTGACTTTCCCTAGAGGGACCTGAGCCTTCAGCTGGAGTCTCACATCACTTGGATCTGTCCCCCAGATTGACTTTTTTTCCTCCCATACAATATAGAAAATCACATACAGTATTTCATTTATGTTTAATACTTGAAATCTGTGGCTACTGCCGAAAGCATAGGACTATAACGACAAATGCAAATTACCATAGTCCAAAGGAAAAACTAGAAATTTACAAAGAATGCATTTTTTCACATCCCACACAGTAATTAATGGGTCTATTTTCAACTAATAAGGTATTTCTGATGCACGAGAACTAAGTACAAAATAAATTTCAGCAAACCATAAAAGGATCTACATCTCTTTATATACACTTATCTTTGAATAAAAATAAATTGGAGCCTATGTTACTCATGTTAAAACAAATCTGGACAGTTAACCAATAGCCAAGTTGGGGGAAATATCTGCAAAATCAGCACTCTGTAGATAGACGTATGCAGTACGGTAAAGCACACAGACTTGAGGTGCAAACATCTGTGAGTTCAAATCCTGACTGCTATTTACTGGCTGTGTGATCTTGGGTAATTTACTGAAACCTCTCTGAGCCAGTTTCCTCATTTGAAAACTGTGGATAATAATGTCTGTCACCTCATAGGTCTGTTACAGAGATTAAGAAGAAGATATATATGCAGAGCACTTAGCACAGAGCCTGGCAAACTCAGAAAGCCTCAACGAGTCATATTCACACCCTTCCAGCAGCTCTAATGCCCTAATTCCCACACATTCCCTCCTCTGCCTCTGTCCCATTCACATTCTATTCCTCTCTCCCCCTTCTCCAGATTAATCTCTAGTTACAGATTTGGTTAATCCCCAATGCACAAAAGTCAATAAAATATCTTTTTAAAGGAATATTCTCAAGCCTTTGCTTTTTGTGGATTTATTTCTTCAGTAATGGAAAATTTTGTGTACTGCTTTTTGAAAATATAGGAATAAACATGCATCAAGGATGCCCTCTCTGACATCAGTAACTCAGAGATGTCAAATATGTAAAAATGAAGACTTGCTTTGTTTTACCAGAAAAGAAATTGTATCACTAATAACTTCCTGATAAGAGGTGCATTATATACAACATGAACCTCTTAGATCATCCAAAGGGAACTGTTTTCTATGACATTTTTCCTCTCCAGTTACCTCAACATTCCTCATAAATAATATTTGACAGAAAAAAATAACTCATAGTAAAGCTATAAAAAAATCTGTCTTCAAATATGCACATCTAATGTTTGCTACTAGGTTTAATTTTCTATGATTTCGTCATCCAATAACTTAGGGAGAAAAATGCCTTAACACATCAATTACCAGGTACCTGCCTTGATCAAAATAGCCAGATAGTTACCAAAATCTTAATCTCACATAGAGTTATGTGGATAAGTAAAGTAATGATAGTATTGAACACCACCACAATTTGCTATGAATGAAATTTCCATATTATCAACAAACATCAATTGAGGAATCACTCTATATAGACTAGAATATTGTGCTACAGTGACAAAGATACCAGAATCTGAGACCGCAAAAGCCCAGCCAGCCACTTTTTTACTCCACTCTGGAAAATCTAAAGACTGAAGAGTAGAATGGTCCTTTAGAATGATGGAGACAGAATTAAAGTCAGCAGAGCAGGATTTGAATTGTGGTACAAGCCATCTGGTCAGACAGGCCTTGAACAAATCATTTAATATCTCTCTGAGCCCTTAATTTTCTCACTTAAAACAAACAAATATTGTATCTCTTCTTTATTTCAAGAGGTTGGGATGCTTGAATGGAACTATGCATAGGAAAGAATTTTATGAAATATTATATGAATACGAAGTTGTTTTGTTTGAAATGCTGAAACGAACTGAAGTCCTGTGTCACATTCAAACGTTTGTTAGAGTCACTAGGTCCAGCCCATATTCAAGGGGAGGGGATTAGACAAGGACATGGATGCCAGGAAGAGGGGCTCAGTGGCAGCAACCTCAGAGGCTGCTACCACACCCATTTTCAAAACAGCAAATTAAGTTAGAAAAGCAGTTGCTTTCTCATTCACTATTAAAATGTCATTTTTACCTTGAAGAGACGTATTAAGCATATTTGTTTTTCTGAAAATATTTGCATAATCCTGGCAGCCACTAGTCATCACAGGATAAGTTAGACAACTTAGGAGCCTTGTATTTTGTAAACGAAAAATGTATAAGTCAACTTTCAGTTGGATAACTTTTAAGACTTTGGGATAGGTCCGCATAGATCTGCTCACTGTGGAACATATATAAACTATGATTGTGTTGTAAAAGTGTATTTAATGTGTGTATCTATCTATATATTTCACGTATTACATAATTTATTGAAAATAGCCTGAAATATATACCAAAATGTTAATAGTAGTTATCTTTAGATGGTAGAATTATGGGTTATTTTTTCATTTTACTGTATTATTATTCTTGTTAGTTTTCTCTTTTTTAGTTGGTGCTGTTGTCTTATGTTTTTGCTTTTGAAATGAAATTGTATTATTTCTGATCATAAGAATATAAAACTTGTAGACAGTATAAAAAGACATAAATTAAAAAGTGAAAATCACTCACAATCTCACCACCACCACAATCTCACCACCACAATCTTAAGATACCACTCTTAACATTTTGATGCTATCCTTCCAAACTTATTTCTACACATCCCCCTACACACACACACACACACACACACACACACACACACACAAAACTATAAAAAGAGGATCGGGCCGGGCACGGTGGCTCACGCTTGTAATCCCAGCACTTTGGGAGGCCAAGGCGGGCGGATCACGAGGTCAGGAGATCGAGACCACGGTGAAACCCCATCTCTACTAAAAATACAAAAAAAAATTAGCCGGGCGTGGTGACGGGCGCCTGTAGTCCCAGCTACTCAGAGAGGCTGAGGCAGGAGAATGGCGTGAACCCAGGAGGCGGAGCTTGCAGTGAGCCGAGATCGCGCCACTGCACTCCAGCCTGGGCGACAGAGCGAGACTCCCTCTCAAAAAAAAAAAAAAAAAAAGAGGATCATATGTGCATTTTTTTTAACTAACAGACTTTATTTCTTAGATCAGTTTTAGGACTACAGAAACATTAACCAGAAGGTGTAGAGAGTTCCTATACATTCCCATTCTGTTCACCACCAATTTCCCCTATTGCTTTGGTGTGGTACAACTTGCTTTGGTATGGTACATTTACTATAATTGATAAACTAATATTGATACATTACTACCTAAAATGTATATTAAGATTCATTCCTCTATGGGTTTTGCCAAATGTATGATGTCAGGTATCCACCATTACAGCATCATGCAGAATAGTTTCATTGCCCTAAAAATTCTCTGTACTCCACTTATCTATCTCTCCCTGACTTCCCTCCAATCCCTGCCAACCACAGATCTTTTTACTGTCTCCATGGTTTTGCCCCTCCCAGAATGTCATATACTTGGAGTCATAGAGTATGTAGCCTTTTAGACCGCCAAATGCTATTTTTTCACCTAGCAATATGCATGTAGGATTCTTCAGTGTTTTTTCATGGCTTAATAGCTCACTTAGTTTTATAACTGAATAATGTTCCATTATCTGGATATACTACAGTTTGTTTTATCCTCATTTACTTGAGGACATCTTGGTTGCTTCCAATTTTTGACAAGTATGAATAAAGCTACTGCAAACATTTATGTGCAGGTTTTTGTGTGGAGTTAAGTTTGAGTAAATACCTAGGAGTACAATTGCTGGATCATATGATAAGAGGATGCTTAGTTTTGTAAGAAAGTGTCAAACTGTCTTCCAAAATGGCTGTAGTAATCTGCCTTTTAATAAACAATTTATTGTGGGCATCTTCCCATATAAATAAATAATAACTGCATAGCATTCCATAGCATTCCACATTGCATAGCATTCTACTGTAGCTTATTTAACCATTTCTCTATTAATGGACATCAAGATCATTTCCAATTATTTACTATTGCAAACGATGCTGAGATAAACATTTTTGTACATACATTCTTATCTTTGAACACTTGTTCAATTATATCCTTTTAGGGAAAAAAATCCAAAGAAATTTAAAAGGCATAAACATATTCAGTTTTAATGAAAGATTGTACAAATTCACACTCCCATTAGCAGTAAATGAGAATGTTGTATATTCCCATTGCCTCTCACAACAATCCTCTTAGGGCTTACCAATCCAATGGGTAAAACATTGCATATCAATGCAATTTCAGCTGACCTTTCCTTTTTACTCAAAAGGTTTAACATCTCTTCCCTTTTTTTAGTTATTTGCATTTCTTTCCTTGTGAACTGTGTTCATACTCTTTTTACTTTTGCTATTGAGTATGCAAAAAAAAAAGTTACTTTTTAAAGCTCTCTATATACCTTAGTCTGCTCTCTAACAGGCAGTTTATTAGAATATATGCTATCAATTTAATAGTTCCTAAGAACAAGGAGAAAGAGACATTACCACATTAAATGTATACACTAACTTCAGAAGGAGGGCAGGGAGCAGAATAAGGAAATACAGTATTTCTGTGATATGTATTTTTTTAATTTAACTTTTATGGGTGGTGATTTTAATTTTTTATTTTGTTTTATTTTTGCCACCTCAAACTTTTATATGGTCAAATCTGTGGACCATTCTGTTCATTTTTTGAAAGAGAGTGGGGACTAGAATAAGGAAATATAGTATTTCTGTAATATGTATTTTTTTAACTTTTTTGGTGGTGATTTTAATTTTTTATTTATTTTGTTTTATTTTTGCCACCTCAAACTTTTATATGGTCTAATCTGTGGACCATTCTGTTCATTTTCTGGCTTTATTATGCTTTAAGAGGCCTTCTCTAGTCAAAGGCTGTATAAAAATACATACTTAAATATTCTTCAGCTGTTTAATGTGTGTGGTTTAACATGAAAACTTTTATCCATTTGTAATTTTTGTCTGGATAAGGTGAGATCCCAACTTACCTTTTTCCCTCAAAATGGCTAGCAACTTGTTCCAGCACTGTTTAAAAACAGTCCATTTTCTTGGCCACTTTATCACATGCTAAATCTTCACATATATTTGAGCCAATTTCTGAACTCAAGATTTTGTTCTATTTCTGTGTCTCTTTGAAGTTAAGACCACACTGTTTTAATTACTGTAGCTTTTAATACCGATAGCCACATGACTCAACTTCTCCAGGTCTTTACTCAAATACCACCTTGTCTGTGAGATCTTGCCTGAGCACCCTATTCACAGTTGCCACTTCTGTCCACTTCCATCCCCTGTCCGAACCCTGGAACTCTACAGCCCCTTCTTTGCTTTATTCTTCTCCTTAACATTTTGCACCATCTGACATCCTATCTATTTTACTTATTTATTTGCATATTGCTTATATCTCCAAATGAGATAATAAGTTCCATGAGAACAGATATTTTTGTCTATTTTTGTCTATCTGGTGCCTAGAACAGTGCCTAGAACACTGCCAAGCACAGAGTAGATCCCCAAACATATTTGTTGAATGAATCCATGTCTGGTGGAGAAAAACATTCTACATATAACCACTATCCTTCTTTCTGAGAATTCACCAACTCAATTCACACACCAGTTTTCCACGAAATATAGGATTAAAGATCCCATGAATTTCATATTAAGAATATTCTTAATAATTTTGTGATATTTTGTTACCACAAATTCATTTACACAACAAATGTTTATGGTGTCTACTATGTGTCAGACCCTGTTCTAGGAGCTGGGGATGCAGCTGTGAACAAAAATGGTTTCTGTCCTCATGCAGTGTATGTTCCAGTGAGAATAAATTTCTTTTTCCCTTGTATTTTATTATTGGTAATGTTTGGTATATGAGCTATTGAGTTTCATATATTTTAACTTTTGTCTTTTTACTAAATTTATTGTTTCTAAAAGTGTTACAATTGATTTTCTAGTTTTACTAAATAGACAATCGTATCACCTACTGAGAGTGATAATTCTGTCCTTTCCTTCCCAAAAGTACATATCTCTAGTTGATTTTCTCCTTTTATCCATTAGCACAATGAAGTATTTCATTATAATCTCTGTATTTACCCACACTTGCATTTCTGGAAATTAAACCCATTTTTAAGGTCTGAAAGAAAGTCAGAAAATTTTTTTTAATCTTTAGGCCCATATAATATATCAGAAGTTTTAATTTAGGTGAATCAAAATATCTGATAGGATACAATTTACATCAGTTGTATGCAACTGATGCAAAAGTCATTCTCAGGAAATATTAATTTTGTTCACATTCCTGGCAGTTTGTTGATATAAAATTGAAAAAAAAAAGCAGAAGGATGAAGCTGATTTATGTTTAGGAGCTTAAGTAATTCATTGAATCTCCAACTGCTGAATCTAATTTAAAAATATATATAACCATATTTCTCCACTGAAAATCAGAAAACATTAAATCTACTTATTTATTTTATATTACTTTCTATTTGCCAATTATCTGTGCAAACATTGAAGTGCTAAATACTTAGCTTGTATATGCAAGCATACTGAAATAAGGCTGCATAAGTAAAGTTTTACACCACGTCTGCAAACTAAAATTTCCTGGGGTGTTACATTTTTCCTAATAAAATAAAACAGAGGTTAAGAAATATGATTCAGTGGCCATTTCTGCAGCTGAAGAACATGAGACTGAAGCCCTAGGTGTCCTGCCCATGCTCACCTAGCAGATGGCAGAGCCTAGACTCAAACTCTGGTTTTCTGCTACACATCAAGTATTCCTTCTACAGTGCTCTTCCTTTCACTCAGCATTATCTACATAATTAGAAACACTCGAATTTCTTTCTCCATCTGCCTGGAAAATTTCCCCAATTATTACCTTTGCATATTATTTTAGTAGAAAATTATCTCTTATAAAACTCACATGTAGCTTTCAATTTTATGGCATTCTTTCCCTGCAAGTTCAAATAATTAATACATGTTTGAAACCAGTAAATTCTTACAACAGGCCTATGTGTAGGGAAGCAGAAATGATGAGTCTTCTGTGATATAAATCAACATTCTAATAGTTAAAAAATAGGTGCACCCATTCATAAGTGTCACAAAGCACTCCACACTGAATAGGAAGGGATATCTGAGTGGCACTGATAACAGCCAAGCCTGAAGAGGAGGCACAACAGCCCATTACAAGCTATTGAAAAGTTCCATAGGAAAAAAAAAAATGACATACAGCAGGAAATTCCTGACCAGTAGTGTAATTTCTTACATAAATGTGTTGGCAGATAAATAGATTTCTATGACTTTGCTTACGTCTGCTGCTTACTGCCCCTTTAGATAATGTCTCCTTGCATATGTATTATAACTTCACTCTAACTCTATTTAATGGTATGATTCAATAAATTGTAGGTTCATCTTAATCTCCTCAAAATACTCTTGGTCTTTTGCCCAAAAGTGGAGGAAGGAATTAGTAACTAAAATAGCAAGAGAAGCTTGCTGTCAGTCAGTCTCCTGGAAAAGTACTATACTGAAGATTCAATATAGCAATACTGTAATTTACTAATGTGGTATATAAGGAATTAGACAGTGGAAAATTTAAGGTACAGATTAAGATTACAGCTTCAGGACTATAAACGTGGCACTAAAAAGTAAATGAGGCCAGGTGCCTCATTTAGCTGGGTGTGGTGGCATGTGCCTGTAGTGCCAGCTGCTTGGGAGGCTGAGGTGGAAGCATCACTTACACTCAGGAGGTCAAGGCTGTTGTGAGTGGAGATCACACCACGGCACTCTAGCCTCAGCAACAGAATAAGACCCTGTCTCAAAAAAAAAAAAAAAAAAAAAAGGCCGGGCGCAGTGGCTCATGCCTGTAATCCCAGCACTTTGGGAGGCCAAGGCAGGCGGATCACCTGAGGTCAGGAGTTCGAGACCAGCCTGGCCAATATGGTGAAACCCCGTCTCTACCAAAAATACAAAAATTAGCTGGGCGTGGTGGTGGGTGCCTGTAATCCCAGCTACTCAGGAGACTGAGGCAGGAAAATCACTTGAACCTGGGACGTGGAGGTTGCAGTGAGCTGAGATCGTGCCATTGCACTCCAGCCTGGGCAACATAGCAAGGCCCCATCTAAAAAAAAAAAAAAAAAAAAAAGGACTAAATATGTATCGAACTCCATGTTTATGAAAATACTGACCTAGATGTCTTCTTTATATAATTTCATGTTATTTTTATAACAATACTGTAAAATAAGCATTATGCCCTCCTTACAGCTCAGAAAACTGAGTTTCTATGAGATCAAATTACACAATTGATGCCCTCCCATTTCCTAGTTAGACCCAGATGTAGTAATACATGGCTCTTCCACTTTCAGCCTGTGTAATCCTGGACAAGTCACTGAAAATCTGTGAGCCTCATTTTCCTCACCTGAAAAATGAGTAATGAGACCTACCTTACCACTTCCAAAAGTTATCACGAATACACTTAATAAACTACAAAACAAAACACAAGTGGTGGTTACCCTTATTAATACAAACAAATAGTTCATAAGAGAAAGTGATAGAGACAGATTTCTAAACTGTTTCCTGACACTTTGTTTTCAAATGCTTGATGATGCAATACTGAGCTGTGTTTTCCCAGCAAGGTCTTTGGGGTTGTCAATGAATCATTTCCTTCACATTCACATGAAAGATATGCCTGGGTAGATCAGGTTCCCACCCTGTTTTATCTTAACAACCCATACATTGCAGGTAAGCAATTAGTATTGTTCAGAATTTCACATACAGAAATCTAAGATTCCCTCTCTGCAGATATTTTTCAGCACAAAGAACAGGGACTTTTGGGTCATTGACCTACTGCCACTGGGTTTACAATGACAAGTTCTATGTCTGCAACATAAGAGGCAAGAAGACTAAATCTGTTTTCCATTTTTCTTGTGAACTAAACTGGGTTTTCAAAGAATATCTTATGTGGATCTACAACACAAAAAACAGACAGCAAAATAAATATTTTATGAGAATATTTTATCAGTTCAACTTTGTAACATATATTTATTATAAGATTAATCAGTAGTAACAATAAGTTTTAAGGAACATAAATTTGAAATTGAAGATTATTCATGACAGTAATAACAAATCTAAAAATAACCTCAGTATCCAATTTATTTTATCTTGCTGTTTGCTTTTTACTAAACTAAGTCTGATTCATAAGCAATTGCATATGAGAATAGTTTTTTAATATTTTGCCACATTTACTCCATTTATTCATCGAACCATCCATTCATCCTTCTATTTTTCATTTGTTTACTGAACCATTTCAAAGTAAATTACAGATAATAGCATGCCTCCCTCCTAAACCTCTTGGCATGCATCTTTTAAAGATTAGGGAGTTTTCTTACACAGCCACAATACCATTATCACTCCTAAAAATTTAGGGATTCCTATAATATAATAATAATTCTAATATCTAGTCCTTATTCTGAATCCCAATCGTCCCTCAAACTTGTTCTCCCAACAGGATCCAATACGGAATTACACATTGTTTTCATGTTTACATCTCTCAAGTTTAGTTTATTTTAATATAGCTCCCCCTGTGCCCCATCACCTGCTCTTTTTCCCATCCCACTGACCTGAAGAGACCAGAGTAGTGCCCCACATTCTGGATTTTTTTCAGGGTTATGCCCAATTCTTTCATTTATTTATTTAATTGCTTTTAATTTTAAATTCAGGAGGTATATGTGCAGGTTTGTTACATGGGTATAATACCTGATGCTAAAGTTTGAGCTTCTAATGATCCCGTAAACCAAGCAGTGAACATAGTACCCTTGCCCCCTCCGTCTCTCCCTCCTTTTGGAATCCCCAGTGTCTATTTTTCCCATCTTTGCGTCCAAGTGTACCCAATGTTTAGCTCCCACTTATAAGTAAGAACATGCGGTATTTGGTTTTCTGTTTCTGCATTAATTTACTTAGGATAATGGCCTCCAGATGCATCTACGTTACTGCAAAGGGCATGAATACATTCTTCTCTGTGGCTGCATTGTGAACCTGGGGGATATTTACCACAGTTTTTTAGTCCAGTCCACTGCTGATGGGCACTTAGGTTGATTCTATGTCTTTGCTATTGTGAATAGTGCCATGATAAGCATAGGAGTGCAGGTGTCTTTTTGGTAGAATGATTTATTTTCCTTTCGGTATATACCCAGTAATGGGATTGCTGGGTTGAATGGTAGTTCTATTATTAGTTCATTGAGAAATCTTCCAACTGCTTTCCACAGGGGATGAATTCATTTGCATTCCCACCAGCAGTGTATAAGCATTCTCTTTTCTCTTCAGTCTTGCCAGTATCTGTTGTTTTCTGAAATTCTGATAATAGCCACTCTGATTGGTGTGGGATAGCATCTCATTATGGTTTACATTTGTGTCTCTCTCTCTCTGGTTTTTTGTTTTTTTGTTTTTTTGGTTTTTTTTTTTTGAGACAGAGTCTCGCTCCATCTGTAACCCAGGCTGCAGTGCAATGGCACGATCTCAGCTCACTGCAATCTCCAACTCCTGGGTTCAAGCGATTCTCCTGCTTTAGCCTCCTGAGGAGCTTGGACTACAGGCATGCACCACCACACCACACTGAGTTAATTTTTGTACTTTTAGTAGAGACGGGGTTTTGCCATGTTGGCCAGGCTGGTCTCAAACTCCTGACCTCAGGTGATCTGCCTCAGCCTCCCAAAGTGCTGGGATTACAGGTGTCGGCCACTGCACCTGGCTTGTGTCTCTCTTATGATTAGTGATGCTGAACATTTTTTTATTTGTTGGCCACTTGTATGTCTTTTGAGGAGCGTCAGTTCAAGTCCTTTGCCTGCTTTTAATGGGGCTATTTGTTTTTTCTTGTTGATTTGTTTAAGTTACTTATAGATTGTGGATATTAGTCTTTTGTCAGGCGCATAGTTTGCAAACATTTACTCCCATTCTGTGCACTGTCTGTTTATTCTGCTGATAGTTTCTTTTGCTGTGCAAAAGCTCTTTAGTTTAATCAGGACCTAATTGTCCATTTTTGTTTCTGTCACGTTAGCTTTCAAGGACTTAGTCATAAATTCTTTGCCTTAATCAATGTCTAGAAAAGTATTTTCTAGTTTTTCTTCTAGGATTTTTATAATTTGAGGTCTTACATTTAAGAATTCAATTCATCTTGGCTAATTTTTGTATATGGTGAGAGGTACCGGTCCAGTTTCATTCTTCTGTGTATAGCTAGACATTTATTGAATGGAGTGTCCTTTCCACATTGTTATTGTTGACTTTGTCAAATATTAGTTAGTTGTAGGTGTGCAGCTTTATTTCTGAGTTCTCTATTCTATTCATTGGTCTATGTGTCTGTTTTTGTACCAGTACCATGCTGTTTAGGTTACTGCATCCTTGTAGTATAGCTTGAAGCCAGGTAATGTGATTCCTCCAGCTTTATTCTTTTTGCTTAGAATTGTCTTGATTATTTGGGCTCTTTTTTGGTTCCATATGAATTTTAGAATAGTTATTTCTAATTCTGTGAGCATTGACTCACAATTTGATAGGAATAGCATCGAATCTGTAGATTTGTTTGGGGAGTATAAACATTTCAACAATACTGATTCTTCCAATCCATAAGCATAGAATGTTTTTCCATTTGTTTGTGTCATCTACGATTTCTTTCAGTAGTGTTTTGCAGTTCTCCTTGTACAGATCTTTAACCTCCTTGGTTGGATGTATTGCTGGATATTTTATTTTTTGTGTGTGTGGCTACCATAAACGATATTGCATTTTTAATTTGGTTCTGAGCTGAATGTCATTGGGTATGGAAATGCTACTGATATGTGTACATTGATTTTGTATCCTGAGAGTTTGCTGAGGTTGTTTATCAGGTCTAGGAGTCTTTTGGGAGAATCTTTAGGGTTTTCTATGTATAGAATCTTATTGTCAGCAAAGAAAGATAATTTGACTTATTTTTTTCCTATTTGGATACCTTTTATTTCTTTGTCTTGTCTGATTACTCTGGCTAGGGCTTCCAGTACTATGGTGAGTAGGAGTGGTGAGAGTGGACATCTTTGTTTTATTCCAGTTCTTAAGGGGGAATGCTTCCATCTTCCCATTGAGTATGATGTTGGCTGTGAGTCTGTCATAGATGACTCATTATTTTGAGGTATGTTCCTTCAATGCCTAGATGGTTGAGAACTTTTATCATAAAGAGATGTTGTATTTTATCAAACGCTTTTTCTGCATCTATTGAGATGATCATATGGTTTTGGTTTTTAATTGTTTATGTGTTTTTAATTCTGCATATGTTGAACCATCCTTACATCCCCAGAATAAAGCCCACTTGATTGCAGGGAATTCACTTTTTGATATGCTGCTGGATCTGGTTTGCTAGTATTTTATTGAGGATTTTGCATCTGTGTTCACTAAGGATATTGGCCTGTAGTTTTCTTTTTTGTTACGTCTTTGCCAGATTTTGGTATCAGGATGATAATGAGTTTATAGAATAAGTTAGGGGGAAGCCTCTACTCCTTGATTTTTGGAATAGTTTCAGAAGGATTGGAACCAGCTCTTCTTTGTACTTCTGGTAGAATTCAGCTGTGAATCCATCTGGTCCAGGGCTTTTTTTGCATGGTAGGTTTTTTTATTATTTATTCAATTTCATTCCTCGTTATTGGTCTGTTTAGTATTTATGTTTCTTCTTGGTTCAATCTTGGGAGGTTGTGTGTTTCCAGGAATTTCTCCATTTCCTCTAGATTTTCTAGTTTATGTGCATAGAGATGTTCATAGTGTCTCTGAGGATCTTTTGTATTTCTATGGAATCAGTGATAATGTCACCTTTCTCATTTCTAATTGTGCTTATTTGGATCTTCTCTCTTTTTTGAGTCTACTTAGCAGTCTATCAATCTTGTTTATCCTTTCAAAAAACCAATTTTTCATTTCATTGATCCTCTGTATTTTTTCTTGGGTTTCAATTTTGTTTAGTTCTGTTCTAGTTTTAGTTATTTCTTTTCTTCTGCTAAGCTTTGGGATTAGTTTGCTCTTGTTTTTCTAGTTCCTTTAGGTGCAAGTTTAGGTTGTTAATTGAGATCTTTCTATCTTCTTGATGTAATCATTTAGTGTTTTAAACTTTCCTCTTACCACTGCTTTTGCCATATGCCAGAGGTTTTGGTATGTTGTGTCTCTATTTTCATTGTCTCAAATAATTTTTTTATTTCTGCTTTAACTTCATTGAAGTCATTCAGGAGTAAGTTATTTAATTTCCATGTATTTGTGTAGTTTTGAGTGTTCCTCTTGGTATTGATTTCTATTTTTATTCCACTGAGGTCTAAGAAGATACTTGGCTTGATTTTCAGGGTTTTAAAAAAATTTATTGAGACTTGCTTTATGACTGAGCATGTGGTCAATCTTAGAGTATGTTCTGTCTGCAGATTAGAAGAATGCATTCTATGGTTGTTGGGTAGCGTGTTCTGTAGATACATATCAGGTCCAATTGGTCAAGTGTTGAATTTAAGTCCAGAATTTGTTAGTTTTCTGCCCCAATAAGTGTCTAACGCTGTCAGTGCGGTGTTGAAGTCCACCACTATTATTATGTGGCTGTCAAAGTCTTTTCTTAGGTCTAGAAGTAATTTTTTTTTGTTTTTTTTTTTTTTGGAGACAGAGTCTCGCTCTGTCACCCAGGCTGGGGTGCAGTGGCACGATCTCGGCTCACTGCAAGCTCCACCTCCTGGGTTCACGCCATTCTCCTGCCTCAGCCTCTCCGAGTAGCTGGGACTACAGACACCCGCCACCACGCTTGGCTAATTTTTTGTATTTTTAGTAGAGACGGGATTTCACCGTGGTCTCAATCTCCTGACCTCGTGATCCGCCCGCCTCGGCCTCCCAAAGTGCTGGGATTACAAGTGTGAGCCACCGTGCCCGGCCTGAAGTAATTGTTTTATAAATCTGGGTGCTCCAATGTTGGGTGCCTATTTATTTAGAGTACTTAAGTCTTCTTGTTGAATTCAAGCCTTTATCATTATGTAATGCCCTTCTTTGTCCTTCTTTACTGTTGTTGGTTTAAAGTCTATTCTATCTGATACAAGAATAGCTCCTCTTTTCTTTCCATTTGTGTGACAGATCCTTCTCCATCCCTTTACTTTGAGCCTATGGGCATCATTATATGTCAAATGGATCTCTTAAAAACACTAGAAAGATGGGTCTTTTTTTTTTTTTAATCCAATTTGCCACTCTATATCTTTTAAATAGAGCATTTATGCCATTTATGTTCAAGGTTAATATTGATAGGTGAGGTTTTGTTCCTGTCATACTGGTGTTAACTAGTTGCTCTGTAATCACAATTGTGTAGTTGCTTTATAGGATCCATGAGTTATGTGCTTGTGTCTGGTTTTGTGACAGCAAGTATTGTTCTTTTGTTTCCTTGTTTAGAATTCCTTTAAGGATCTCTTGTAGGGCCAGTCTGGTAGTGATGAATTCCCTTAGCGATTGAAGGTCAAGGAAAGACTCTATTTCTCTTTAGTTAGGTGGGATATGAAATCCTTAGTTGGCATTTATTTTCTTTAAGAATGCTAAAAATGGGCCCGCAATCTCTTCTGGTTTGTAAAGTTTCTGCTGAGAAGTCCACTGTTAGTCTGATGGATTTCTCTTTATAGGTAATATGACCTTTTTGTCTAGCTGCCTTTAAGATTTTTTTCTTTTCCATGACCCTGCATAGTCTCATAACTATGTGCCTTGGGGATGGTCATCTTATATAGTATCTTGGAGGAGTTCCATGGATTTCTTGTATCTGCATGTTGATCTCTCTAGCAAGATTGGGGAAATTTTCCTCAATTATATCCTCGAATATGTTTTCTAAGTTGCTTACCTTCTCTTCTCTCTCAGAAATGCTACTAAGTTACAGATCTGGTTGCTTTACATAATCCCATATTTCTCAAAGACTTTGGAGAACAGTTTTTCTTTGTTTGCATGTTTTGTTCTGTTCTGTTTTGTTGTAGTGACAGGTTTGGTTGTGTTCATGTTTAACAGCTTATAACTGCTTTCGGTCAAGCAATTAGCCAGGGAGACTTTGTTAGAGAATGTGTACATAAAGAAGTTAAACTAGCCAGCCAGGTGTGGTGGCTCACGCCTGTAATCCCAGAGCTTTGGGAGGCCAAGGCAGGTGGATCACCTGAGATCAGGACCAGCCTGGCCAACATGGTGAAATCCCGTCTCTACTAAAAATACAAAAAATTAGCCAGCTGTGGTGGTGGGTGCCTGTAATTCCAGCCACTCGGGAGGCTGATGCAGGAGAATTGCTTGAACCCAGGAGGCAGAGGTTGCAGTGAGCCGAGATCACGCTATTGCACTCCAGCCTGGGCAACAAGAGCGAAGCTCTGTCTAAAGAAAAAAAAAAAAGTTAACCTAGCCATACAACCTAGCATCACCATTATTTAATATTGTTTAGAGGTATGTGCAGATAAAATGATTGCTTAGCTGGAGAACTCAAGAGAATCAACTGAAAAACTATTACAAATAGTGAAAGAATCCAGTATGGGGCCCAGGTAAGAAATATAATATGGAAAAATCAATAGTATTCTTACATTTGAACCACAGTCAGAAGACATAATAGAAGGAATCATTCTATTCACAAAGAGGGCAAAAAGATAAAAAATTCCAAGAGACAAACTTAATGGTAATTTTTTTAAAGACTGAAGCAAATCGAAAGCAATATTCTGTTTTTCATTTTAAAGACTTGGCATCTTAGGCCTGGTGCAGTGGCTAATGCCTGTAATCCCAGCACTTTGGGAGGCCGAGGCGGGCAGATCACTTAAGGTCAGGAGTTCAAGAACAGCCTGGACAACATGGTGAAACCCAGTCTCTATTAAAAACACAAAAATTAGCCAGGAGCGGTGGTGGATACCTGTAGTCTCAGCTACTCAGGAGGCTGAGGCAGAAGAATTGCTTGAACCTGGGAAGCAGAGGTTGCAAGGAGCCAAGATGGAGTCACTGCACTCCAGCCTGGGTGACAGAGCAAGACTCCACCTCAAAAAAAAAAAAAAAAAAAAAAAAGATGTTGATTATTTCAGAGCTAATTTGTAAATACTATATTGTGAATCACACCCCCAAAATTATTAGTAGGATTTTCAAATTAAACAAGTTGATTTTAAAGTTCCTATGTAAAACTAAAAAAGCAATAAGAGCCAGGAAAAAGCATCTAGGGAAAAATAAGAAGAGGAATGAGGAAGGACTGATAATACCAATTATTAAAATTGGAGAGACAGAAAGAGAAGGAACGAATAGAGGGAGGGAAGGAGGGAGAGGAGAAAAAAAGAAACCCTACCTTTTATAACTGCTATATAGGAAATACATTAAGTGAACTTTTTAATACAAATATATTACCTTTCCCCTCCTCTCCACCTCACTGATACACAAATACCTCGTTAACTTAATGGAATAAATGAGCAATTATAAATGGAATAAATGAACAACTAACAAATAGCTTTTAGTCTTAAATTCAGCACAATTTTAATAAAACTAGGAAACATAAAATCTACTAAAATCCTTAATATAATCCCTGGCACATAGAGGCACACACTCAAGAAATATTTTTTTTTTTTTTTTTTTTTTTTTTTTTTTTTTTTTTTTTTTGAGTTGGAGTCTCGCTCTTTTACCCAGGCTGGAGTGCAGTGGCGCGATCTCGGCTCACTGCAGGCTCCGCCCCCCAGGGTTCACGGCATTCTCCTGCCTGACCCTCCCGCGTAGCTGCGACTACAGGTGCCCGCCACCTTGCCCGGCTAATTTTTCGTATTTTTAGTAGAGACGGGGTTTCACTGTGTTAGCCAGGATGGTCTTGATCTCCTGACCTCGTGATCCGTCCGCCTCGGCCTCCCAAAGTGCTGGGATTACAGGCGTGAGCCACCGTGCCCCACCAAGAAATATTTGTTGAATAAATAGTAAGTAGTAGAGATATTTGGTGAATTGTCTTTTGAAGTCCTAATGCCATTGAATGGATTTAGACACTATGCTAATATGTGGGATTTTTTTTTAAAGATAATTAATTAGTATTATTTTTAAAACTCAATTTTGAAAAGTTGAAATTATAGGAATCAGGACCAAAACAGTTTCAATTCAAAAGTAACCAAAAAAGGAAATAAAATTTTATATTTTTAAGTAAATATAGCAAAAATATTCTAATTGTTCTCCTGTGGTCACTCGGTCATGCAAGATCCCCAAAATGTATTATAAAAAGGCACATCACTCATTGTAGCATTATAATTATAGCAGCAAAAGTCTAAAAAAAAAAAAACCCTAAATATCCATCAATGGAGGGCAGATTCTGAACAAATCCTGGTACATTTATGCAATGGAATGCCATATAGTTATTTTAAAAAATTAAGTAGATCTCTGTGTGCTGATGTGGAAGAACCAAGATATCTTGTTAACTTTCAAAAAGCATGGAGCTGAACAAGGAGCCATGGAATGCACCTTACCCGGCGCTCTCGAGTCAGTGTGTAAGGCTAAAATTTAATATAGTCCTAATGTCCCTCAAAGATCCCCCAGGGTAATGCCAGTTTGGAGGCATTACGAACACTCCCTCGGTAAATGTTGCACAGAGCTAGTGTTTCCTTTGGCGCTAAAAGGCTCTTGTAGTTCTTCAGTTGCACACCAGATGAAGCTGGCTCACACAGGGACCATGTTTGTGATAAATACAGTCTTTAAGTTAGCCTCTATCCAGCCTTAAAAAGGAAGGAAATCTAACCATTTGCTACAACATGGATGAACCAGGAGGACTTTATCCTAAGTGAATTAAGCCAGACACAGAAGGCCAAATACAGTATAATTCCACTTATATGAAGTATCCAGTCAAACTCATGGAAACAGAGAGCAGAAGGGTTTCCAGGGGCTGCGAGAAAGGGGAAATTGTGAGTTGCTACTCAATAGGTACAAACCTTCAGTTATATAAGATAAATGAATTCTAGAGATCTGCTGTACAACACTGTGCGTATATTGTATTGTATACTTAAAAATCTGTTAAGAGGGTAAATCTCACATTAAATGTGAGATCTACAGGCACAACGGCACATGCCTGTAGTCCCCACTACTCAGGAGGTTGAGGCAAGAAGATAGCTTGAGCCCAGGTGTTTGAGTCCAGTGTGGGCAGTGTAGCAAGACCCTGTCTGTAAAAAAAAAGAAAGAAAGAAGGAAGGAAGGAAGGAAGGAAGGAAGGAAGGAAGGAAGGAAGGAAGGAAGGAAGGAAAGAAAGAAAGAAAGAAAGAAAGAAAGAAAGAAAGAAAGAGAAAGAAGAAAGAAAGAAAGAAAGAAAGAAAGAAAGAAAGAAAGAAAGAAAGAAAGAAAGAAGAAAGAAAGAAAGAAAGATTAAAAAATGTTTTTACCACAATAAAATTAAAAAAAAAAAACAGCTAGCCTCACCCCAGGCTCAGGGCTGTGCATGCTAAGAGTGAGTCCAGCTAAAGGAGCAACATGCTGGTGTGACCATCTCCTGCTCAGTCATCAAATAGAATGTCATGTGAATCACCAGCACTGATTCTTTCCAGCTTTGGTTTGGTTTATTTTTTACTATTTTTGTTTTGTCACATACATGCATTACAATAATATAAGTCAATTCACCTACAGAACATCTCCACTGTAAAATTCTCCAATTTGTGTAAAATAAATAAAAGAACACATATCCACAAATATGCCTACCTATACACAGATTTTTCTGGAGGTACACTCAAGAAACTGGAAATACAGGTTATTTTTGCCAAGAACAACAAGGAATCTGGAGAACTGGAGTCAGAGGACATTTTGCACTCTAATATTTTTGTATTACTTGAATTTTATCATGTATATGAATTACTTTTTTAAAAAACCTACCAGTAAAAATGCCGTGTTTAAAAATACATAAAATCTAATGATTTAAGATATAAGTGTAGACTAAATACCTACTTATCTCCCACTAATAACAACTTACTCCATCTCTAATTCTTAACCTTTGGGGGTCTTATGGAATCTTTAGAAATTTGATAAGAACTACAACATTTTCCCCAGTAGAAGACATATACATACACACACATATAACCATGAAGTCCATAAATTTTAAATTTATAGCTGTTGTACTATAACATTTATCTGTGGGATTCTTGACAAAAATGTTTAACCTGAATCTATTCACGAAGATATAATCTGATGAATCAAACATATGGGGCATTCTTCAATATAACCAGCACAGACTCAAAAAATTCCACGTCATAAAACAAAGGAAACTAAAAACATAAATCCAAAAAGACTGAGACACAACAACTAAATACAATGTAAGAATATTGGTCAAATCATGAGTTGGGGAGGGAAAAAAACTATAAAAGATATATTTGAAATAATAAGAGAAATCCAAATTCTGGATTCTGTATTAGATGATATTATGGAATTATTATTTATTTTATAAGTGTAATGATGCCTGTTAAACAACTGAGGGGTGAAAAGTCATGATGTCTGCAACTTATTTTTATGGTTCAAAAAAGTATACCCAGGGATAGTGCAAATGAATGTGACTAAAGGTTAACAACTGCTGAAGCTACATAAAGGGCATATGGGTACCCACTGTACTATTTTTCTAACTTTTCTGTAAGCCTGAAATTTTCCTATATACAAAGTTGAAGGCAAAAAAAAATGCTAAAAAAACTTCACTCTCCTATAAAACTTCACTCTCCTATAATTCTAACACAGCACCCACCACCAAATTTCCCCTCTCCCACTTACTCTTGTGGCTTTCCATCTCCTTCTTTCTTGCCAAAATGGATTGTACTATTCAGGAAATCTAGCACTTGATTTGTTTCTCCCAAAATTATTATGAAGCATAAACAATGTCTCAACTTGGACTATCTCTTTTTTTGTCTGTCTCTCTTGGTTAAGCTACAAGCTTGGTGAGGGAGGTCAAGAACTACGCTTTTGTCATCTTTATAACCCCAGTGTCAGAACACAATAAGAAGAGTCAATAAACATGAGGTGAACTAAAACTTTGGACCAGTTCACTGAACTTCAGTACCTATTGTGCTATTCTTTAGCAAACTGGGTAACAGATAATATGGAAGGATTTTTAAAAATGCTGAAACTAAACCACTAAAATAAAATACTAGAGTTACTTCTTCCTTAAGTATGGAGAAAATGAGCCTTGCTTATAAGAAGCTTTGTACCACATTAGCAAAAGTCTGGAAATACAAATCACACTCAAAGTTAATAAAGTTAAGATTTTCACACTGCCATTTGTGCAAGCCACTGGCTTTATCTGACTTCTATCTGTTAGTTTTTTTATTCTCTAATTCTACATTGACAACATTTTCTCTGATGATGGAGGTGAAGAGCCTATCACTGGCAACATAGCACCATCCTCGTTTAGAGTAAATAAAACTATTTAAAGCAAATCGGAAACTGAATGACAGAAAGTGCCACAGATGGACCACACTGGGAACAGGAGTGGAATGCTGCATTGTTCATCATCCCCACAATCCAAGAATGAAGTTGGCACCAAAATGCTGGCAGTAGACCAGAGTGGACCATCACTGTGTATGCAAGACAATCCAAATGAATTGTACTATCCTTTGAGATTAAGAATAAGCTCATGGACTTTCCACTAAAATAAAAATCAAATCTATTAATTGCCATTAGTGTTTCACTTTTTAAAAAATGTTTCCCCTTAACTTGAGTCATTATTGCTCATTATTTTTTCCTCTTTCTTTTCGTGTACCTTCTTTCTCTTTGGAGATGTCTCTAGAATGGAAATACAGGGAACTCATCCAATTGACACTTAAATTCTGTAAACTCTATGATACAAAGTTACTTCGTTTACCGTAAAGCTTAAGCGCCCCAATGAAGACTCTTTATTAAAGTCATGATAATTCAGAAACTGAGTTGGATTTAAATAAAAGTATTGCTAAAAGCATCATGAATGGCAAAAGTCTGAGGACTTCTTTCTTTCTAGGGTGAAAGGACAAAAGGTTAACACTTTGTTGGGTGCCTATAGAAAATTGCTTCTTCTTTTAAAGACCAAGTATTCCTTTGTCCTGTTCTCCTTCTTGCTTTCTGTTAATCCAGGAAGACATCAGACGAGAATGAAAGAAGGTTTATGAGAACTGAGCAATGCTCAGACAAGAACTCTACCCATTGAAGTCAACTGGGTAATTTACATTTACCTATGCAGTAGTAGGTCTACCCAGCCTTGCTCTGGATAAAATGTGTACAACTCTCCCAAACTGATGTATGACCTGTTGCATAATTACCCCTCATTACATAATTGATCCTACCTCCTGCAATTCCTTTCCCAGTAACCACTATTCATTGCTCCAAGCCTGGAAGATCAGATATTCAAATTTACCAGCTCAGGCTCCATGTTCCTACCGGAACTCTTGACCTGGTTACAGGAAGGAAAAATAGTGACACACTTTTCACTGCCTAAATGTTTCAGCCCCATTTCTTTCTGATTTGAGAGCCCACTGAAATCCATTATCTTGGTTAAGCTTAAAAAAAAAAAAAAAGTCCTATTCAACATAGTGCTGGAAGTTCTGGCCAGAGCAATCAGGCAGGAGAAGGAAATAAAGGGTATTCAATTAGGAAAAGAGGAAGTCAAATTGTCCCTGTTTGCAGATGACATGATTGTATATCTAGAAAACCCCATTGTCTCAGCCCAAAATCTCCTTAAGCTGATTAGCAACTTCAGCAAAGTCTCAGGATACAAAATTAATGTACAAAAATCACAAGCATTCTTGTACACCAATAACAGACAAACAGAGAGCCAAATCATGAGTGAACTCCCATTCACAATTGCTTCAAAGAGAATAAAATACCTAGGAATCCAACTTACAAGGGATGTGAAGGACCTCTTCAAGGAGAACTACAAACCACTGCTCAATGAAATAAAAGAGGATACAAACAAATGGAAGAACATTCCATGCTCATGGGTTGGAAGAATCAATATCGTGAAAATGGCCATACTGCCCAAGGTAATTGATAGATTCAATGCCATCCCCAACAAGCTACCAATGACTTTCTTCACAGAATTGGAAAAAACTACTTTAAAGTTCATATGGAACCAAAAAAGAGCCCGCATCGCCAAGTCAATCCTAAGCCAAAAGAACAAAGCTGGAGGCATCACGCTACCTGACTTTAAACTATACTACAAGGCTACAGTAACCAAAACAGCATGGTACTGGTACCACAACAGAGACATAGATCAATGGAACAGAACAGAGCCCTCAGAAGTGATGCCGCATAGCTACAACTATCTGATCTTTGACAAACCTGACAAAAACAAGAAATGGGGAAAGGATTCCCTATTTAATAAATGGTGCTGGGAAAACTGGCTAGCCATATGTAGAAAGCTGCAACTGGATCCCTTCCTTACACCTTATACAAAAATTAATTCAAGATGGATTAAAGACTTATATGTTAGACCTAAAACCATTAAAATCCTACAAGAAAACCTAGGCAATACCATTCAGGACATAGGCGTGGGCAAGGACTTCATGTCTAAAACACCAAAAGCAATGGCAACAAAAGCCAAAATCGACAAATGGGATCTCATTAAACTAAAGAGCTTCTGCACAGCAAAAGAAACTACCATCAGAGTGAACAGGCAACTTACACAATGGGAGAAAATTTTTGCAACCTACTCATCTGACAAAGGGCTAATATCCAGAATCTACAATGAACTCAAACAAATTTACAAGAAAAAAACAAACAACCCCATCAAAAAGTGGGCAGAGGACATGAACAGACACTTCTCAAAAGAAGACATTTATGCAGCCAAAAAACACATGAAGAAATGCTCCTCATCACTGGCCATCAGAGAAATGCAAATCAAAACCACAGTGAGATACCATCTCACACCAGTTAGAATGGCCATCATTAAAAAATCAGGAAACAACAGGTGCTGGAGAGGATGTGGAGAAATAGGAACACTTTTACACTGTTGGTGGGACTGTAAACTAGTTCAACCATTGTGGAAGTCAGTGTGGCGATTCCTCAGGGATCTCGAACTAGAAATACCATTTGACCCAGCCATCCCATTACTGGGTATATACCCAAAGGACTATAAATCATGCTGCTATAAAGACACATGCACACGTATGTTTATTGCGGCACTATTCACAATAGCAAAGAGTTGGAACCAACCCAAATGTCCAACAACGATAGACTGGATTAAGAAAATGTGGCACATATACACCATGGAATACTATGCAGCCATAAAAAATGATGAGTTCGTGTCCTTTGTAGGGACATGGATGAAACTGGAAAACATCATTCTCAGTAAACTATCGCAAGGACAAAAAACCAAACACCGCATGTTCTCACTCATAGGTGGGAATTGAACAATGAGAACTCATGGACACAGGAAGGGGAACATCACGCTCCGGGGACTGTTGTGGGGTGGGGGGAGGGGGGAGGGACAGCATTAGGAGATACACCTAATGCTAAATGACGAGTTAATGGGTGCAGGAAATCAACATGGCACATGGATACATATGTAACAAACCTGCACATTGTGCACATGTACCCTAAAACCCTAAAGTATAATAAAAAAAAAAAAAAAAAAAAAAAAAAAAGAAGATACCTGTGGCTGGGGTAATAGCGGGGCATACTGGCTCAAGATGGGTTGTACCAGAAATAATTGGTGATGTAAAATATATTCCCTATCCTAGCCCACCCTTTTCTATCTTC
The DNA here is from genome assembly GCF_028878055.3 of Symphalangus syndactylus. Classification (NCBI taxonomy): domain Eukaryota; kingdom Metazoa; phylum Chordata; class Mammalia; order Primates; family Hylobatidae; genus Symphalangus; species Symphalangus syndactylus. Next base: position 47,483,184 of record NC_072439.2, on the reverse strand, counting down.
AGTTTCTTTCTGTATTTTTCTGCTCTTTTACCCTTTTTTCTCTCTTTTCACCCCTTCCACACCCTATGCTTCTGTCAATGACTGTCAAAGATACCAGAATTGGTAAAGTTATTTCTGTTCCCTTCTCCTTTTCATTTGTCAGCTAGTGGCAGCAAAAAGGTTTAATCGAAGTTAGTGTAGACTAACCAACTTATCTAAGTGCCCTGATATTTACTGAGTAGTGCTCCGTACTAGATGCAGTGAAAGCGAAGAGGAGGAAGCCTTCATCCTTGCCTGCAAGAAGTCTACACTCCAAAGGGGGGAAAAAAGCATGCAAACAACTAAATCTAATGCAAGAGATAAGAACACAGAAGGAAAAGCAACTAAATGCCAATGAGGAGATAGTTTCACTAATCCCTATCAGGAAATTATACTACAGAGAAATTTTTTTCTAAGAACACTTAGGAAGACAAAAGTGCAAATTAAGTTTCACTGGATGTCATGCAAGGAATCCTCAAGCTCAAAGAGCATCTCTCCTCTCAAGTTTTTGCACAGGGTGGGGAATTGCACAGTACAAATGCTTACTTTTTATTTTTTGGCTCAGTATATTTTTATTTAGTTTTTATAGATACAAAATAGTTGTACATATTTATGGGGCACATGTAAAGTTTTGATAACTTACAATGCATAATGATCAAATCAGGGTAATTGGTATATTCATCACCTCAAGCATTTAATATTTCTTTGTGTCAGGAACATTTCAATTCCAGTCTTGATTTTGAAATATACAATAAGTTATAGTTAACTCAAATGTCTACTCTTTAGCACAAAAGTAACTGGACAGAAAACCAGAGGAACTACTTATAAGTGTTACGTTTCCACCTGTGGTGACTCTATTTTGAGAACAGAACTTATTTTGCCTCTTCCAAAAAAATGGTACAAACGAAGCTGTGCAAATTGACTAGGGTTGCACAAACAAGCTAAGCATCCAGGTCTATATAACACAAAAAAAGGGCGTAGATATCTGACTGGTAAGTTACCCCTCTTTCCTTTTTTTTGTTATCCAGGGAATTAAGCAAGTTCAGAGAACTGAACCTGGGTAATTAACCAATTAAACATTCTCCTGGCATTGGGAAATCATGACGCATGGAAAGGACAACACCAGTGGGAGAAGGCAGGAATGCAGGAGACAAGTGCCAATCAGAGGCAAAATCCGAGGCCCTTGTGGCCTGACTATAAATAATTGCTTTTCCTCACGTCCTTGTCACCTCTTCCTAAAATTAGAATTAGCTTCCTGGCCTGAAGGCTAAACCTCACTCCAACACCCTCCTTTCTCACAAAGCAATATTCCCTAATGCAATAAGGTGGCGGGATTTTCAACAATAGCAAGAGTTTAGGAGTCAGGTAACTCTTTGCTTAACTCCTGCTTTTCATTTCATAGCTTTATTAATCTCTGCACCAAGCTTCTTCATCTGAAAAATGGGGATGAGGATGATGATGATAACAGCTAGTAATTGTAAAACAGGCACTGTGCAAAGTGCTTTACATGCATTATTTATGTAATGGGCAGTATTCATGATTATTACTACTGCAACTGTAGTCCTCCTTTACAGAAGAAGAAACTGAAATTCTGAGAGGAGTTAACTTTCCCAAGGTTTAACCTCAATGCCTTAACTCTTGACCCTTTCTACTACTATAATAATACTGCCTAAACAAGGTATTGAAAGGGTTAACATTAACATATATGGACACACCAATTAATGCTATTGTTATCACTTTTGATGTTGCTGTTGCTGAGCATGATACTGTTTTTGTTGCTTTTCTCTCTCCCCAGATACTAGCAGTTCTAAGATCTAATAAGCACAAACCATCCACCCATATACTGGCAAGTGTAAACCAATGTCATGGGAACATTTTTGAGCACCAAATAACAAAGCTGATATACCTTTTAGATCTTTCATTATTAAAATATTTCTGTTGAGCATGAATGAGAGAGCAAGAGAAAAAGAAATGGGATTCAGTACTAACTAAAATGATCCCCCATGCCTACGTTTTTAAAAATTCAGAATGACAAATGAAAGGTACACTGTTCTTACATGTGTCACTTAGATTTCTTAAAATAAAATTATGTATCATATGCTAATTTTTGACTATTCAAACTGCATTTCTGCTTCATTCTTCTTTTAATTCACTTTTCATTGTAATGAAATAACTATAATACATGTTTAAACCTTTAACACGCTAAAATGCCAATCAGATTAAACACAATAGCAAGCATTTGGCATACACCTGGAGACTTTCCTAAATAAAATAAAATTATTATTACATTTTATCACTTCCTTTCTTATTGCCAACTAATGTCCCCATGTCTGAAAGGGTCATTTTCAAGCTACACATCTATTTATAATAGTGTGTTCACTGTCTTCCTTCCTCTGGCGCATTATCTATGACCTTGACCATTTCAGGACGGATAAAATGGTGCCATAAACACATGGTTATGAAGCTCCAGACATCTTGTAAGAGATTTCGTGGTTATTAAAAGCAGCAAAGAGTGACAAGGACCGTTCTATACTATAATACTGCCTGTCAAGAGAAAAATGTCACCCTTACCATAAAGTACCCAGGGGCATAATTAAGAAGTGGCAAAGGGAATGATTTCCTGGGCACAGTAATAACAGGGCTGAGATGAAATCCAGCAGCAATGGAAGCTGCCTTCTCTCCAATGTGCCTGAGTGCAGCCCCGGTCCACACCAAGGGTCCAGGGCATGGTCATGCTCCCATGTCCAAAATGTGGAACATTAAGGAATGCCCAGGACAGCCACACTCATGAAGAGGTGGCAACAAGAATTTCTGAGAGCAAATGAAATACTCTGATGTTTCTGACTTTTCCTAATTGCATCATTATGAAAACTAAAATAATGAATCCTCCTGGGCACCAACTAAGACCATTAAAGAAATTGAAACTTCACAGTTCCTGATGCTCCATACCCATAAACACAGATCCATACAGTCCCCACAGAATTATAAATAAATCCTGCCTGAAGGTCTCCTTCCTGTTCACATGTTTCTCCATAAAACTTGGTAGTATCTCTTTCCTTTTATCTTAACTTTTATCCTTGTGATTCCTGTCCATCAAGGACAAGAGGTACAAATAAACGGGGCTCCAGATGCTTGCTCAGTTCATCACAACTCCCCCTGAAAAAGTCTCCTTCCCAGGACCAAAGGAATAAAATAATCCCTGTAAAGTTATGCGCTGCTTTGGGGCCCTTTCTGCAAAATAGGGAGTTCAGTGTATCCCTAGGCATCCTTCCAGCTCAAACATTTTCTAATTCTGGGATCTATGAGGCTGGAGATGAGAGGAGTCTCAGGAGCAGCCCCTGCAGCTTCTATCCTAGTCAGGAACCCCTTCTCAGATTTGGAGGCCCAGCCCCGGCAGCTGTAAGGCCTGGGGCTAGGAGGCTGGCATCTGTCCTCCTCAGAGCTAACACTGGCTTCAGCAGGGGAGCAACTTTCTCTCAAGTGATTTTTCTCACTTACAGAAAAATCCTATCTTTCTCACTTTTACGATCAGTAACATTCACCTGTCGGCACTCACTCCTATCCCAGCTTCTCCACTTAATAGATGTGTGACCTCTCTGGGCCTCAGTTTCCTCATCTGTAAAAAGAAGACACTAATGACATCAATTGCTGTTGCAAAGTTTGAATTGGTTAATGCATGGAACGTGTTAGAACAGTCCCCAGAATACAGGAAACACTAGATAATTGCTAACCACCAGGTGTATTATTATTACTGCTGGTAGTAGTAGCGTTCTCTCTCACCAACACAAGGGAACCCAACACTACTATCTTTCTGTTATCTTTTCACTTCACTAAGTTTGGAATGTATGGTTCAGATTCCCATTTTAAGAGCCCCATTGGACTTCACAAAGCCTCCTGCCAGTGCTCTGAGACTTTCCCGGAAGGTTTTCATTTTCTCTTGACAGGAGGCACTCTATGTGGAAAGTGTCCTTGCCACCTCTATAGTATAAATAACTATCAAATGCAACTAAGAATCATAAACATGTCAGTGATTTGATTCCATGGATTTACATCATAATTGAAATAGTCAAGGTCACAAATAATGGGCTAAAGGAAAACAGCAGCACCATAACAACAATCCTGAATTTTCTCCAACTTTTCTTTAATATGTACTTTTTAGCATTTTAGAGTCCTATAGAGTGCCTGTGTTTGAGGAATTAATTCGTCTCTGATAACATATGTATTTTGAATAACACCCCAGATTGAATCAGGGTGTCAACAGGAAATGGCAGAAAAATAATGGTCTAAAATATTCCCAAACCCAAACCTCTTCTATCAGAAAGAGGTGTAGAGCTGTGATAAGTAAGCTATCACATCGCTCACTTCTGCCCACGATATCCAGTAATACTCAAAGGCTGTGGTGTTGAACTAATATTCTACCTAAGGCTAAAAAAAAAAAAAAAGATAATAGATCCAATCATTTAAATTATTTTTTGCCCAATATTTGACAACTTTACAAGCTCTTAAATGATAATATGTTCCAATCACTTAAGGTTTTATTTTATGAGATTCTTTAATTTCATTAATATCATGAACTAATTTATCCTTGTTCACTTTAAATCTAGAGAGACATCGTGGTACCAATCAAGGTAGATGTGGTCAGAATCACTGAAATAGAATGATTTACTTAACACTGTGCACATTCTTCATGGGGTCGGGGCAGGTATCTTCATAAATAACTGGAAAATCAGAATAATATTATAATAAACAATTTATTTAAAAATTGAATACCTTTACCTTAGTATGGGTGAAGTGGAGATGTCAGGAGACAAAGTCTTCCTGGTGGTATATTGGTCCAGAGACAACTCTGTTCTCACCCTATCTTCCCCACTGGAGGGGTCTAGACATGTGCAAGTGGGTGGGGAGGGAAGATGGTGTCCTAACACTACCTCAAATCAGTATACCCAAAACCCAGAATATTGTAAAATCTAAGTTCACTCAAGTCTCTTCACTCAAGTTCAAGTGAGGTAACCCATCTCAGACGGTGATGTAATCCATCTTGTACAACATCCAAAGTGTGGTGAGGAGTTGAGAGTGTCATCTCTAGACTAACTCATTCCTCGATACTAACTATGGGAGTGGGGCTCAATTCCAGACTTTTGGGAACCCCATATGTATGTCCATACCATCAGTGGTCAGTGAATGACTTCCCCCTGCCATTTTCTTCCTTACATTCTCTTCTTATCTCTCACAGTTCCTCTCTCCCTGAAGTTTCCACTCCTCCGGTGTCCTGGACACATGAATGGATTTTTATTTATACTCATTATCTGCTCCACATAGTTCTGTTGTGAGATGGGGAAGATTAAGATGTCTGTGGGTAGAGGTGCTGGGGGAAGGGTTCCTCACAACGATGTGGTCTCTGAGGGACACCAGCTTAAATCACAAAGGTTACTCTCTTGCTGGTACAATTGTCCTACCTTATCGAGCTAAAGAGGCTCAGCCTCTTTCCCAGCTTTAAGTTGTAGTTCAAAAAGCTGCCTTCAATTCCCATACTACTCTAGATAAAGTAGCTTCCCCAACCCTCTCTATCCCATTAATTAAATTTACTTTATTCTTAGTATTTAACATTGGGTGAAATTTATATTGACTTTTTTCCACACTAATTGTCTCCATGCCGTGCCCCCCACTCCCTGCCAACCACATTAGAATCTAAGAATTCTGATAACATTTGTATTTTGTATTCACATTCACTGGAATGTGAATATCTTTAGGATATTCACGGCTCTATATGCAATTCCTATAAAGGTGCCTGGCACAAGATAGGCACGTTCCAGACCTGCATGCCCAATTGTCTATTGGTTTATCACACGGGCATCTCAATCACAACTTGGACAAAACTGAATTCTGGAAAGCTGTACTTAGAAAACCCATTCTTCCTCCTATATTTTCTACCATTTACCATTTTCCCCAGCTAAAAATTTGTTATCCTTTAATTAATTGTTCCCCTTTCCCTTTCTTCAATTCCTCCACATTCCTAATTCTTCCTCTCCCTCTACATCCATCTCACCTCCCCACATCTAACTGGCGTCCAACTCATGCCAATTCTTCCTCCTCAATCTCCCACTTTCCTACCTTTAAATGTTACCACTTCTGTGAAACCTTTTCCTTACCACTACTGTTAGTAGCTTTGATCTCTGTGCTTCACATCGTCGTGTCTCTTCAGTGTTTTTAGGTCCTTTTAGGGTTTCACACTTTTTTGAGATCTGCTACAAATCATGGGCCCAAGAAAATCCATTTGCACTCAGACTTTTACATAAAATGACAGCACTCTATATTTCAAACCCTTTACTGTAACATGCATCATGGTAATTGTGTTATATTTATTTATATGTCTGTCCTCTTCACTAGAATGTAAAAAGTTCTAGGACAAGTTTTTATCACGTTATCTTTTTCATAAAACTCCTTTGTGTATAATGCTTAGCACAAGGTATAAAAATCATCAACTTACTGTGTACTGCAATATTTAGATGTTAGGTGAAGACAGCATCTTCCAAATGGTCATTTGAATATCACCACAATTTTTGCCATATCTGCTACAACCTGTCCTATTTACTTAACCATTTGTGTAGATTGTTTGTAAAATCTTTATCAAAGATTATTCCCATTTCTGAACATATGTGTCATTAAACCCCCAAAAAGGTGTGGAGTCTATTTCTCTTCACCTTGAATCCGGACTTGTCTTGTCACTTGATTTGATCAATAAAATGTAGCCAGAGTAATGCACTGTGACTTCTAGGTCTGGGCCATAAGAGACTTTGTACTTTTCTTTTTTATTGTCTTTGGATCCAGCCATGATGTTAAAAACTCCATGTGGTCTCTCATCACGGGAAGTGATGAGACACCACTAAACAGGGACAGGCTTGACCACCTGCAGCCACTAAACAGGGACAGGCTTGACCACCTGCAGCCATTCTGGCCACCCCAGCTACACTGCCAGACATGTGTCTTAGTCCATTCAGGCTCCTGGAACAAAATACTTTAGACTGAGTAATTTATAAACAACAGAAATCTATTGTTCACATTCTGAAGGCAGGGAAGCTCAAGATCATGGCACCAGCAGATTTAGTGTCTGGTGAGGGCTTGCTCTGCTTCATAAATGGAGCCTTCCTGCTGCATGTTCACATGGCAGAAGGGGCAAACAGGCTCCCTCAAGCCTCTCCTATAAGGGCACTAATTCCATTCATGAGGGCAGAGCCTTCTAAAGGTCTCACCTCTCACATTGAGTCTTCAGTTCCAACATTCGAATTTTGAGAGGACACCAACATTCAGAACACAGCAATGAATAAAGCTATTTTGGTCCTTCCAGCCTCAACCAAACTCTCAAGCCACAGGAATGACCCCAGCAGACCTCATGGAGAGAAGAATTGCCTAGCAGAGCCCAGCCAACCCATAGAATCCAAATAAGTCATTGTTTTTTAAACCAGTATGTTTTGGAAGTAGTCCACAGAGCAATAGATAGCTGATGTGATGCTTTTCTTTAAAACTTTTTTTTAAACTTAAGTCAGTGTTAAAAAATTTTTTTCTCACTTCCATAAATAGAAAATTACTATCACTTTCCATAAAACTAACCACAATGAAAGAAGAAACAAAGTAATGTTATTTACTTCTAGCCAGATACTCCTGCCTACAAAAGTCTCTGTGTTCCTTCCAAAGGAAGATCCCCAAATGTCAGAGATATTAAAGATACACCAGAACTAAATTAGGACTGCCTCCTTGGTGTGAGTTAAGCTAAAAGGAAATGGAATGAAAATAACATGCTCAACTTTGAAATTTGGTAGTATTTAATGCTGTCTATCACCAAAAACCATTATCTTGTAAAATAATACAGGTGGTAAGCAACTACTGCAAAAATTGTGAGGGTGTTACTCAAATGACTGATATTTGGAAGACGCTACATTAACCTAACACCTGAACACTGAGGTAGGTAGGCAAGTGGGTGGTCAGCATTTTTACTGCCTTCTATGCATCAGGCACAATGCAAAACAGAAAGGGGTGTGGATAAAATATACAACATAATGTACTCCTGTGCTATAAGTGCTTGTACTTTAGTGGAGGAGACAGGAGTATAAATAGTTATAACACATTAACTATGGTAAGTGTAACTATAAAGGATTTAAAATACAAAGCCTATGGACTCAGACATTGTCAAGGACATAAAATCCCTGACATTTTGTGCAAATGTCTGAGGATATATGCACATTCTGGGCCCATAACTTTCATTAGATTCTCAAAGTTCATTGGAACACATTCTGTAACATAGGAGACACTGGAATAATTAATGCATGGTATTGTTGGTTCTTGGTTCTTGCCTGGGCGTTTTTAGTTTGTCATTTTGGAATCATAACTGTAGCCTCCTCTTTGTTCTTTATGATCTTATACTTTTCTCACATAGCTGTATGAAAGTTATCTTTAATTCCCTGATGACCAAACTCCCCTAAAGGTCTCTACCACATTTTAAGCTCTTTGAAGCTAGAGACATACCATATAGCTTCCCGCCTTCTACTATAAATAAACATCTGTTAAATGAAGAATAAACCTTGTAGAACTCCTGCAGGAAGTTTTCCTGCTGTCTAGGACTGATTAAAAATGTTTTCCATTGCTCAGACTATGAACACTGAAAGTGCTTCTAATCTGAAATGTGTACATAATAAAATATTTGGAAAAAGGCACCAAGTTCTTCCTGAAATGTGTTATGTGTGTATATTCACAAACATCTGTCTGGACTGGCATTTTATGTCTAGGCCTGTTTAGGTCAGTGTTGAATATTTTAAACGGTGTGGGGACTGTGTTTATTTACATACTGCATAGAGCAGCCATTGCAATGTTATTCACACATGGGGCCTCTGGGCTTCTCCTGAGCATGAAAGTGTTGCTGTTGACATTTATGCTTTTCTCAGTACTTCTTCTTTTATCCTATTCTTCCAACATAGCAATTTTGTATTCCTCTGGAACTGAAATTCAGTGAAAAATATAGGCCTCTAAAATGTTAGTACTTTCATCCTAAGTTTTTTGAAATTTTTTAGCTATGCTGTGAACTAAATGAGCTGAAGCCTCCACTATTCAAAGTTCTTCAAGGTTTGACATTTAAATTTATTCTAAAATAGTTTTTGCATGAAAAACCAAGAAAGGGAGGATTGTGGTTTGTACCTTGGCATGGAATTTTATATGAGTGGGATAGAAACAGAGTAGTGGTGTTGAATATGTCTGAAGGATTTACTGGCACTGATTGGGAACAGGAGCAGCCCAGTCTCCAAACAAGCCCATAATTCATATGACTAATTCTAGCTTTTGCCTTAAGCCTCCACCCCAGCCCCCACCCCACCACACACACAATCAGCATATATGGAAATGTTAATAAAGTCATCATCTCATTCTCGTCAAAATGATTGATTCTTATCACACCCATGCCTCAGCATTTCCAGGTAGGAAGGGGGCCTTCAGGACAAGAGGTTGCAAAGGGAAGCAAATTCAAGTGAGAAACTTTCTGGGAGGTGACAGAATTAAACATCTCTCATTCCGAGATGTGTTCTAGTAGGCATGCTTCTGAGCCATAAAAGCATCCATATTATGGCTTTGAAAATATTTTATATACACATTCTCACTCTAAAACTTTACTTTTTCTAAATTCTTTTTAACCTCAACTTCTGTTTTTAAGGCAAGTTTAAGATTCATCTAAATATATTATTTGGTTAAGTGATTCCTATTTCAATATGTGAAACACGATTTTCATCCATCTATACCTCTGAACCTTTTTAATAATGCCTCATTATAATTAAGAGTTCAGACTGGTTAGCGATAACATGACCATCATCTACAGAGACTTAATACACTATGTATGTGTAACAGAAAACACCTACTACTTGGAGTGTACAGCTCGCCTAATATAAAGTAGCAGATTTTGAGGGGAATGCATTTTACAGTGACTGCCAGATGCATGCCAAAGCCCTGCCTCCAGCGGCCCAAATAATCATTGCAACGACAGCCCTGGGAACAGCAGGGAGAGTTGTTTTCAGGCCAAACCCTCGCAGTTTTTCTCTTACAGCTCCTTCCAAAAGGAAACAAAGCAGCTAGGCGCGCGCGCGTGTGTGTGTGTGTGTGTGTGTGTGTGTGTACACTCCTACACATGTGTGTTTGTTTTCCTGTTTTGAGTGTAGAAAGTACTAGAAGTAGATAGTAGATAGTGCCTGAGATGCCAACATAGGCAAATGAAGAAGGTGGAGTAGATATGGAGAGGATTAGCCCAGAAGTCCTACAATGGCTTTTTCCAGGTTCAAAAAGTCTCTGATTGGGGCAACTGAATGTGCACATAAACCCTGCTTCTCCCCAAATATAATAAGCAAAAGGGAAAAGTGGAGTGCTGACTTAAAGATGGAGGAAGATGAGCAGACAGGAAAATGTTTTCAGAGTGTGGTCCCTCAAAGGCTATGAGGAGAGAAGGCTCCCCAATGCTCCAAGCCCCTTCTCAGCAAATGGGGCAAAGGCCATCTACACATTGTACACACCTGGAGCTCCTCTCCATCTGGTAAAAGGCAACCCTGTGCACCTGGACATCAAATCTCAGACTCTTCAGAAGAAAAACTTCCCTGTTTCCTTGTCCTAACCTGATAATGATGTGAAAGAACCCAGAAACAGTCAAAATGTCTATTCATTTCTCTGATCTAACATTTATCAGTGTGTGACCTTATGTTAATGGCTAAGCTGGTCTCAGCTCGTTTTTTAAACTGCAGAATGGACATAAATGCAATGCTATGTTACCAAAAGAAAGTGGTGAGGACAAGAAGACAGGCCTGGAAAGAGCCCATGTCTGTGTGTGCCCATGCAGGGAGAGTGAGAGGGCTGGCCTTTCATGCAGCACACTGGTGCACATGGCAGAACCACGGACCACATTTTCATCTGTCAAATGTACTAACTGCCAGGAAGAGGCCTGAAGAGCCAGAGTGGACACCTATGCTCCAACCCATGTATATGTCTCTGTGTCCAAACACCCAGCGTGTCTCCTCCTGTAGCCATGGTTGAATAGCTCAGGCTCCTAGCTAGGACCCATCCCGCCCCTTGTGCACTGGCGCCCATCCTTCTTACCTACTTAAAGACATTGCTCCAGCAATTGTCCACCTGCTCTTTTATCATCAAGTTGTTATTCTCTACTGGATCATTCCCAGAATACAAATGTGCTGTCATAATTTCTTCCACTTAAAAGGTTCTTTAAAACTCTCCTGGCTCCACATCCTCCTCCAGATACCACCCTATTTCTCTTCCCTTTTAGAGTAAAACTCCTCTAAAGTGTAGTCTCTACTCTGCCTCCAGTCCAACTACTCCCATTCCTTCTGGAATCCATTCCAAATACCTTTCATCCTCATTACTTCATCAAAATAGTTCTGGTCGAAGTCATCAATGACCTCCCTGTTGCTACATTCAATAGTCAGTTCTCAGGCCTCCTCTCCCTCACCTTGTCAGCAGTACCTGGCATACTAGATCACTCTGGCTTTTTTTAAACTTTCTTCCTTTTAAAACAAAAAAAATTGGAAAGAGGGTCTTGCTCTGTTGCCCAGGCTGGAGAGCAATGGTATGCTCACGGCTGGCTGCATTTTCTTTCTATTTACTTATTTTTTATTAAAGTTGTAGGGTACATGTGCACAACGTACAGGTCTGTTACATATGTATATATGTGCCATGTTGGTGTGCTGCACCCATTAACTTGTCATTTACATTAGGTATTTCTCCTAATGCTATCCCTCCCCTCTCCCCCCACCTCACGACATGCCCAGGTATGTGATGTTCCCCATCCTGTGTCCAAGTGTTCTCATTGTTCAGTTCCCACCTGTGAGTAAGAATATGCGGTATTTGGTTTTCTGTCCATGCGATAGTTTGCTGAGAATGATGGTTTCCAGCTTCATCCATGTCCCTACAAAGGACATGAACTCATCCTTTTTTATGGCTGCATAGTATTCCATGGTGTATATGTGACACATGATATGTGTCCATATCATTGATGGACACTTGGGTTGGTTCCAAGTCTTTGCTATTGTGAATAGTGCTGCAATAAACATATGTGTGCATGTGTCCTTATAGCAGCATGATTTATAATCCTTTGGGTACATACCCAGAAATGGCATCGCTGGGTCAAATGGTATTTCTAGTTCTAGATCCATGAGGAATCACCACACTGTCTTCCAGAATGGTTGAACTAGTTTACACTCCCACCAACAGTGTAAAAGTGTTCCTATTTCGCCACATCCTCTCCAGCACCTGTTGTTTCCTGACTTTTTAATTATCACCATTCTAACTGCTGTGAGATGGTATCTCATTGTGGTTTTGATTTGCATTTCTCTGATGGCCAGTGATGATGAGCATTTTTTCACGTGTCTGTTGGCTGCATAAATGTCTTCTTTTGAGAAGTGTCTGTTCATATGCTTCACCCACTTTTTGATGGGGTTGGGTTTTTTTGTAAATTTAAGTTCTTTGTAGATTCTGGATATGAGCCCTTTGTCAGATGAGTAGATTGCAAAAATTTTCTCCCATTCTGTAGGCTGCCTATTCACTCTGATGGTAGTTTCTTTTGCAGTGCAGAAGCTCTTTAGCTTAATTAGATCCCATTTATCAATTTTGGCTTTTGTTGCCATTGCTTTTGGTGTTTTAGACATGAAGTCCTTGCCCATGCCTATGTCCTGAATGGTATTGCCTAGGTTTTCTTCTAGGGTTTTTATGGTTTTAGGTCTAATAACATTTAAGTCTTTAATCCATCTTGAATTAATTTTTGTATAAGCTGTAAGGAAGGGATCCAGTTTCAGCTTTCTACATATGGCTAGCCAGTATTCCCAGCACCATTTATTAAATAGGAAATCCTTTCCCCATTTCTTGTTTTTGTCAGGTTTGTCAAAGATCAGATGGTTGTAGATGTGTGGTATTATTTCCGAGGGCTCTATTCTGTTCCACTGGTCCATATCTCTGTTTTGGTACCAGTACCATGCTGTTTTGGTTCCTGCAGCCTTGTAGCATAGTTTGAAGTCAGGTAGCATGATGCCTCCAGTTTTGTTCTTTTGGCTTAGGATTGTCTTGGCAATGCGGGCTCTTTTTTGGTTCCATATGAACTTTAAAGAATTTTTTTCCAGTTCTGTGAAGAAAGTCATTGGTAGCTTGATGGGGATGGCATTGAATCTATAAATTACCTTGGGCAGTATGGCCATTTTCACGATATTGATTCTTCCTATCCATGAGCATGGAATGTTCTTCCATTTGTTTGTGTCCTCTTTTATTTCGTTGAGCAGTGGTTTGTAGTTCTCCTTGAAGAGGTCCTTCACATCCCTTGTTAAGTTGGATTCCTAAGGTATTTTATTCTCTTTGTAGCAATTGTGAATGGGAGTTCACTCATGATTTGGTTCTGTTTGTCTGTTATTGGTGTATAGGAATGCTTGTGATTTTTGCACATTGATTTTGTATCCTGAGACTTTGCTGAAGTTGCTTATCAGCTTAAGGAGATTTTGGGCTTAGATGATGGGGTTTTCTAAATATACAATCATGTAATCTGCAAACAGGGACAATTTGACTTCCTCTTTTCCTAACTGAATACCCTTTATTTCTTTCTCCTGCTTAATTGCCCTGGCCAGAACTTCCAACACTATGTTGAATAGGAGGGGTGAGAGAGGGCATCCCTGTCTTGTGCCATTTTTCAAAGGGAATGCTTCCAGTTTTTGCCCATTCAGTATGATATTGGCTGTTGGTATGTCATAAATAGCTCTTACTATTTTGAGATACGTCCCATCAATACCTAGTTTCTTGAGAGTTTTTGGCATGAAGGGCTGTTGAATTTTGTCAAAGGCCTTTTCTGCATCTATTGAGATAATCATGTGATTTTTGTCTTTGGTTCTGTTTATATGATGGATTACGTTTATTGATTTGCATATGTTGAACCAGCCTTGCATCCCAGTGATGAAGCCAACTTGATCGTGGTGGGTAAGCTTTTTGATGTGCTGCTGGATTCAGTTTTGCCAGTATTTTATTGAGGATTTTTGCATCGATGTTCATCAGGGATATTGGTCTAAAATTCTCTTTTTTTGTTGTATGTCTGCCAAGCTTTGGTATCAGGATGATGCTGGCCTCATAAAATGAGTTAGCACTCCGTCTTTCTTAAAGCACTCGGCATCTGGGCCATCACTCTGTTCAGAACCCCAAAATGGTGTCCCATCTCACTCTGAATAAAAACCAAAGCCTTAGAATGGCTCAAAAGGCTTTCTTTGATTTCTTTTCTAGGAATTCTCTTCCTCTAGATAACTACAGAACTCATTCCCTCAATTCTATTAGCTCAAATATGACCTTATCAGTCTGTGGGTCTTTCTCTAATGTCTTATATAAAATAACTGCCTCCCACTTTGGGAGGCCAAGGTGGGTGGGTCACGAGGTCAAGAGATCGGGACCATCCTGGCCAACATGGTGAAACCCAATCTCTACTAAAAATACGAAAATTAGCTGGGCATGGTGGTGCATGCCTGTAATCCCAGCTACTTGGGAGGCTGAGGCAAGAGAATCACTTGAACCTGGGAGGTGGAGGTTGCAGTGAGCCAAGATCGTGCCACTTCACTCCAGCCTGGCAACAGAGCAAGGCTGTGTCTCAAAAATAAATAAATAAAAATTAATTAATTAACCGCCTCCCTAGACTCCCTCTTATGTCCCTTACCAGGAGCTTCATATTATAGTCTATGTTATATAATCACAGGTTTACTTATTTTATATAAGCTGGGTTTGTTCACTGACATATCGGCAGCACCTATAAGAGTATCTGGCACACAGTAGGAAGTCAAGTATTTATGGAGTGGTCTAGGGAAGGAATCCTAAGTCCTGGAAACTGAACAGAGGAAGGGCACGTAACCAGCCTTCAATGTTTGCTTCAGAGAAGGAGTTCTCAGAATACAAGTGGACAGTGCTAGGGACATTCTGTACACCCTATTTATATTAGGCTGGAAAGACCGCTCCCTCCCTGTCCCAGGGTAAGGCAGGACACAGCCACCACAGTATCTCTGAAAAGATGCTACAATACCATAGAAACTTTTAAGTAACATCTGTTTGGTGCCCTAAACAGAGATGTATGAAAACACATCTTTATGAAGATGAAAAAAATTGAAAAACGAATAGGCTAAAATGAAAACAGAAAAGAACATGAAGCCACTGGAATAAGAAAAAAATACAAGGAAACACAAAATGCCATACCAGAATTAAAGTACTCCTTTCAAGTAGTAAAGACCATTAGTACTGCAGAAAATCAATTGTGATGTGGACAGATAACTTGAGTAGCTCTTTTAAAATGCATAAAGATGAAAAAAATACATAAACAAGATTAAAGGAAATTTCCCAGGGGGCTCACGCCTGTAATCCCAGCACTTTGGGAGGCTGAGGTGGGCGGATCACCTGAGGTCGGGAGTTCAAGACCCCCCTGACCAACATGGAGAAACCCTGTCTCTACTAAAAATACAAAATTAGCCAGGTGTGGTGGCGCTTGCCTGTAATCCCAGCTACTCAGGAGGCTGAGGCAGGAGAATCGCTTGAACCCAGGAGGCGGAGTTTGCAGTGAGCTGAGATCACGCCATTGCACACCAGCCTGGACAACAAGAGCAAAATACTATCTCAAAAAAGAAAAAAAAAAAAGAAATTCCCAATATATTAATGTCAGCATCTTCAGTGATTTTCCTGTTTATATATTTCTCCTAAACTTTTAATAATATAAATCACAATAATCAAAGAGAAAAATGGAAAGTAAAAACTTTATATACCTTAAACTGCATATTCATAGTTTCTATTTTGTGAGAGGAAAACTATTTCCTAGCCTATTGTCCTCCTTACAGCCCAGCAATGTCATTCCTCCCCACAGCACTCAACTACCTAAAAACTCATTCCACTGGAAATTATTGAAGGTCTGGCTTTTTTAATATGACTAGATCTAAGGATGGTCCCAAAACTTTGGGTAAAATTAGAAGCACTGAGAAACAAACATGAAGCTGAGGACACTGTTTTCTTTATATTTCTCTACCTCTCACAGTAATGGGGACACAACCATTTTGTTAAAATGCCTGTTAGGATGGAGAGTGCCAATTTCCACTTACAAATACACATTTTGAGGATGGGATGACAAAATGTTCATAGGCTACTGAGCCTCTGTGTACATTAGAGTTCTGATGGGAAATCGGCCTATAATCCCATATCCTTAATGCAGTGGACTTAGCTGCTTCAGGAACACTTCCAAGACTGCAGCTAGGGTTTTTAAACCTCAGTCGGCTTTGCTGACATGTAGCACTATTTCTTTCCCTCCTTCCCCAAATTTGCAAGCTCGTTTCTTCTTAAATTCTGCATTAGATGATGCATGAATGTGTTTTATTTCCTCAATGGAAATGTAGATGCTGCACAGCTGTTAGACTTGAAATCACCAGGTGGTACTTGGAAGCAGGAACTAAAATGTTGTTGCCAGGGTAACCACACATTCTTCCAGCTATGGGAAGAGCTGCCATGTTTTCTATGCTCTAGGGAATATACGTTATTTTAAAGACTGGCTTAGTGCATATGAATATTTACTATTTAAAAAGAATACCCATTTCTTCACAAACCAGTGAAATGCTTTTTGATTACTCATATGCCTGAAGAAAACATTATATTTTATCTGTTCAGGGCATCAGGCCTCATCTTTCTTTGCCAATAGAATTTTAAAGATCCAGTAATAACTAATATTTTATGCTACCTATAACATACTGGTACATCTCATTTTACACCTTACATAGATTCACTTCAAATATGCAATCAGAGCTTACTATTTAAAGAAGTACCACTGTGAATTCTGTAACGAAATGCATTTACAGAATGTATTCATCGGTTATGAAAATCCTTACTGCCATTCATAGTAAAATCTGAGAGGTAGAGGTGAATCGTCTGAGATTCCCAAAGTTCCACTGGAGTTGACAAACCTTTAGGGTGGTTTGAGACCATACAGACAAGAAAGCAGCAGTCCCACAACACCCAAAACAAAGCAAAATAAGTCAACGACACAAATATTCTTATATCTATCCTTCCTTCCTCCCTTCTTCCCTCCTTCCTTCTCTCCTCTCCTTGCTATCATCCTTTCTCCCTTCCTTCCATCCTTTCTTCCTTCTTTTAACATCTATTTACTGAGCTCTTACTTGGCACTAGGAACCGTGGCAGGTACTGGGAGACTTTCTGCAGGGATTAGATCCAGCAGTAGAGGTGCAGATGATACGATAGGCTCATCTTCAACTGTACTGATTTTGTTAAATTGTTTTCCAAAGTGGTGATGTCAGTGAAATCCCCCATGAGCAGTGCATAAAATTTATTTGCTCTACATCCTCACCAATACTTGATCTCTGGTGAATGTAAAATCCTACTTTCTGATGGTTTTAATTTTGTGTTTCCCTGATCACTATGTTTATGGTTATTGGCCATCCAGGTTTTCTTTTCTGTCCACTGCCTGTTTATATCCTTTACCCATTTTTCTGTTGGGTTGTCTTTTCCTCATTGATTTATAGGGGTTCTTTATACACACTGTGTATAAGATTTTTTATATGTTTAAATCTCTTTCTCACTTTTCACTTCTTTAGGTATTGTTTAACATCAGAAATTTCTAATTTTTTTTTTTTTTTTTTTTTTTTTTTTTTGAGATGGAGTCTCGCTCTTTCACCCAGGCTGGAGTGCAGTGGCGTGATCTCGGCTCACTGCAGGCTCCACCCCCCGGGGTTCACGCCATTCTCTTGCCTCAGTCTCCTGCGCAGCTGGGACTACAGGCGCCCGCCACCACACCCGGCTAATTTTTTGTATTTTTAGTAGAGACGGGGTTTCACCGTATTAGCCAGGATAGTCTCGATCTCCTGACCTCGTGATCCGCCCGCCTCAGCCTCCCAAAGTGCTGGGATTACAGGCGTGAGCCACCGCGCCCGGCCAGAAATTTCTAATTTTAACACAGTCAAGTTTATCCATCTTTTTCTTTAATGTTTATATTTTTGTACATTGTTTAAGAAATTCTTAGGTATTCAAAGGTGATAAAAGATTTCCTTTTAGATGTTTAAAAATTATACTTTTCACATTTAGGTCTTCAACCTACCTGTGATTAATTTTTGTACATGGCATGACGTAGGGATATAATTTTACTTTTTCCCATATGGATAACTAGTTGTACCAGAATCCATTACTGAATCATCAAACTCTTCTATATTACCTCTTATATATAACAAGTTTCCACTTGTGTGTGGGTCTGTTTCCTGTCTTTTCTGTCCCATCGGCATATATGTCTATGCCTTTGCCATCACTACCCTTCCTTGATTACTATGGCTTCATAATAAGTCTTGAGATCTATTAATGTAAATATCTGTACCTTGGTCTTCTTCAAAATTATCTTAACTATTTTTGACTCTTTACTCTTTGTATAGAGTTTAGAACAGGCATGTTGAACTGCCACTATTACCATGGGTCTTTTATACTACAGATTATACAGCTGGATTTTTATATACAAAGGTTAATCAGAAAATACACAATCTGTTACTTGGGGCTCTGTTAATTGGCTACAAAGTTGTATACACAAATTCTAAAAATGCATGAACTTTGAGCACATTTTATGAATTAAGCACTGTGCAGGATACCTTGCATATATTAATTTAGATGGTCCTTCCAGTGATGTTGTAAGGTAGATAATATAACCCCAAATTTGCAGGTGAAGACACTGAAGATCAGAGAAGTTATTTGGAATGCCTAAGGAAGGTGTAGTAACCAGCAGTAAATGTTAAGGTAAAGATTCAATTCTAGATCTTTTCAGATTCCAAAGTTCTTGCTCGTTCTATAATATCACTTCAGACTACGCCAAAACCTTCTAGTTTAAAACAATAAACATAATGTGACTACTATTTGTATTGCATTTAGGTACTCTGCATTTAGGGATACTTATTTACAAACTGTCATTTGCCCATATGGTGAACAATTCAGTCATTTATTTGAAAGGCATTAAATGCCTATACTATACTAGGCACTGGGTACTCTTAAAAGCAGCTCAGAATTGACCTGAATGTCAAAACACTCTGAAAAAAAGTTAGAAAAGGTGAAAATGTCAAATTAGCTGGGGTTCAAGGTTCTCCAATTACTTCGAAAAGCTGCAGATGCACTACCATTAATTTTGCTTGAGGGTTGTTAATTCGTGTGTGTGTGTGTGTGTGGTCTGAGCTGAAAACCCAAAGAATTTTAAATCATTTCAAAAGATTCTCCAAGTTAGGACAAATTCACAGGTAGCTACTAATTTAGGTATTTCCCAATTTAGGCCACATCACATGTACTACACTGAGACAGTCACGTGGGAAAGGCTACCCGGCAAAACCCCTACGGGTCTGCACACTGGGGTGGAGCCACAGAAGTCTGCAGGGAGGAGCCTGGCCCCTCCTCCTTCTGGGTGAAACCTGGGATTCAGTCTGCAAGGCAGGAAGCCCAGGGGCAAGAAGCACACTCTCTGGCTTTGCTAAGAGTCTCCCTTTCCCCTTGTCTTCCTTTTCACCCAATAAAACCTTGCCTTAGTCACCCTTTAAATTGTCTGCGAGCCTAAATTTTCAATGCCCTGTGACAAGAACCCCATCTTCAGCTGAACTAACGAAAAGTCCCGCAACAACACTACATGTAATTAAGTGAGAAAAGGATGTCTTATAATTTTGAGACTGGTTAATCACATGGAAATTGTGAGGACACGTCTCTTTTTTTAATCAATAAAAGGTAAAAAGTCTGGTTCTCTTCCTATATTCTTTGGGTAGCACAGTATGTGGATCTCTGAGCTTTAGTTTCCCAGTTTGCAGAAAAGGAGAAAATTGTAATGTCCATCTCAAAAGATCATGATATTAAACATGTAATGCATTTGAAAAAGTACTTTATAAACCATAATGTATTAAGTGCATGTTAATTACTGTCAGATAAAAATTTAACAATCGAAACAACTGTTTCTAGAGCCTATGTATGAGCTAAAAAGTAGTTTGTACTCATTTCAGAATGGAAAAGACTCAGGGCAGGGAAATGAAAATTAAAGATTTCTAAACAAAAATAAGAACAAAACAACACAAGTTATTTCAAGTTTTCTTAAGAATCAGAATAAATATATTTGAGACAATAAAACTTCTCAGTGCCTTTTTACAGGTGACATCCTCCTTGTAAGGGACAGAAGAGTTATTACCTGATCAGCATCTTCCAAAGTTCAGGACCACTGAAACCATAATAGAAGAATCTTGGGAGCTAATGTCAAAGAATCAAGATTTTTTGCTATGCTTGTTTTAAGTCCAAACTTTAATGTGATTTTAATCTATTGCATATCCAATGAGGAATTTAACTGTGATAATACTGAAAAGAAATATTGGATGAGAAACAAGACAGGCCAAAACCCACACATCTCCTGGGGCCACTACTGACATGATTCTATGTCAATAGACTGGTTTTTAGCCAGAGGCTTTTCCGAGCATTCTGTCTTTCAGTTACAGATTGCAAACCATTGGAAATAAAATGCATCATCTTAAATTGCAAGAGCATGTAAAACAAAAAGTAGCAACAGCATTACAGAAATATGATTTACAGCTAAAAGGGTGTGATATTCTGATGCCTTTCTCCTTGCTTTTAGACTCCTGTAAGGTTCAGCAGGACCTTAACCCTAAATTAAGTGGCTTCATAAAACCTCTGATAGAAAACCATCTTGGACTGTCAGCAGGATATTTGTGGATTATCTTAAGTAATAATTAACAATCAACCATTGGATTCAATGACAAAAAATACTGAACCATCTCTTCCCCAGTTCCAGTATTGAAGTAGACTATGACTGAAAAATAAAATAAACAACATATTTTCTGAGCTGAAGCACAGAAAGTAAAATTCAAAAACCTGTCTTCATGACTACCACATTCAATGTGCCATTTGTGTGCTGTACCATGTCCTGGGGGGAGGGGGTGGTCAGGGCTGAAATCCAGCCTGTACTCCACTTGTCAGGCCCTGCACCCTGGGATGGGGCTGTGTCAGCCAGAAGGAAGAGAGGTCTTCTAAGCAAAAGGCTCCATGAGTCTGAAATGCTGCAACAGCACAAGGCTAATTGTCACAAAACCATTGTATAGACTAGCAGGCCCAGCCTGGCTGGCTCAATAGTGACTCTCTAAATGACTTATGGAAAATCACAACTTTTTCATTTCCTGCAAAGAAAGCCCTTCAAATTGTTAAACTACCAATGTTTGTCAATCCACACAAAAGACTACAGTCCATATCCTGCTGACGGGTAACACCAAGGGTCTTTCTCTAGAAATAGAAATAATAGAAACAACTGTTACACAACAAGGTCCTGGCCTTTCTTTAATCAATGGCATACACTCTGCCACACTTTCCTCACCTTCTTGTCCTCTAGCTTTAGCCACAGCTAGATGGAAGCTCTAGAAAACTTTTCACAAGAGAGAATTAATCCCAAAGATCATTTCCCTTTTAAATTTAACTAGCTGTTTGCTGCTTTAGCCATCACTTGATGTTAGCCTCTCTGACATGACAAAGACAAAATTTGAGATTTGTTTGTTTGTTTAAGCTAACACTTGCGAAGTACTTAACATATGCCAGGCATGGTTCTAAGTGCTTCCTTTACAAGTTCAGACTTAACTAAATCTTCATGAGTTATTATTTATCTTTCACATTCATGAAATTAAAGCACACGGCTAGTAAAAAGCAGAAGCAGAAATGAAACCAAACAGTCTGGATCCAGAGTCCATCATACCCAGACTGCTTTGCTGTAGGTACTGCCCTACAGCAAAACAGGTACCTCTGAAGAATATGTTTGCCAATATTCCCATTTAGTGTATAATGCCCTAGG
This sequence comes from Symphalangus syndactylus, assembly GCF_028878055.3. NCBI lineage: Eukaryota > Metazoa > Chordata > Mammalia > Primates > Hylobatidae > Symphalangus > Symphalangus syndactylus. The sequence goes on along the minus strand of NC_072439.2, from coordinate 47,461,280 downwards.
TTACAGCCTTTGGCAAATAAATGGTGTTGTCCTTGATGCCAGATATCATACCTAAATTTTTAAAAATTTACTGTAGAGCAAAATAAAATCAAAAGAGCATACTAGGATGCAATATTCTCAAGTAAGACCAGCTAAGAAGGCTTCCATTGTATTCAGCAGAAAACATAATTTCTGCAGACAAATTTAAAATATTTGAAAGCAAAATGAAATGTTCACCTTTAGCTCTCCACTTTCTAGGGCCAAGTGAGGCAAAAATTCCATATTCCTAACAATAATATGAATTATCAAGGAAAACATTCATCATCTTTTCTCTTTAACTCTTTTTTGTAAATTTAAGTTACAAAGCGAAAAATTTCAAATCTTGCTTTTTTTAAACAAGGGAGGGAGCCTTTTAACCAGGACTTACTCATGAAATTTATGCTTCAGAATCACAATGACTATCACTGCAGCTTCATCAGTAAGAAGAAACTAGACTACTACTTCTTAGATATATATTTTCCTAATGTTTCTAAATGAAATTTCTGAGACAAAGGAACCTAATGATCATTAAACCAGTACTTCAAATGAACTTCTAATCATTGTCAAAGGCAAGTCTGTGTGATAATACATATATGTGTCTATAAATATGTATGTTTCATACGGTTATAATGAGTATCCTCTAACTTGAAACATACTGCAAATTATAGTCGACTTAGAATCAACTTTATGAAGTAACTAGGAATAACTAGTTAATTAACTAACTCTGGCTTCCCCCAAATTCTGAAAGCAGATTTTTAGCCTAATGGGTTAAAAACGTAAGTACTAGGTACTTGCTGAGAGCACATCTGGAATCACTTTATCTTGAAACTGTTGTATAATGAGGTGCTAACATAGCCAACTACAGCTTGCCCCCCACTGAAATGTGTGTGTGTGTGTCCTGGACTTAACCCTCTTCCAGTAGCAAGTTCAAATTCCAGAACAGCTTGTCCAAGGATCATGTTGGCAGGAATGTGCTTGTCTTGGAAACTTGTGGACCAAAATATGTTCATCCTTAAGAAAAGCACATCCTGAAGATAACAGTGACTGGCCAATCAGTGTTCTCATATCACAGAACTGTGGGTTCTCATTTTCTTATGCTCTTTCCAATATCCAGCCCATATTCAGCACTGCTTGTGTAACAAAAGGCAATAAGCAAGAAGTTGTAACAAATCCTAACAGCAAACAGACCAAGACTTGGGGAGTTGCAATCTGGGAAGCTGAGGGTCAATATTTCACAATGTCATTGATGAAGCCTGTGAATTTACCACAGATTTTATGGTTGTCAGTTCACAAACTTTCTCGTGAAAACAGACTTCTATAATAATAATAATTGGATTGACTAATTTCCATGACAGGACATGAGTAGAATGAAGAGGCAGATGATCTGGGTTCTACCTCCAATCCAGCCACTAATCAGCAATTCAACCAGCGATAAGTCATTTTCCTGTCTGGCCTCAGATGCATTCATCCATAAAAAAAGAAGAACTGTCAGATAATCTCTACAATCCTTTCCACTTTACATATATTTTATGACAAAAGTTTTTTACCTAACCTCAAATATGTGTATGTATGCTCATACACACACACACCCACACAGAGAGAGACAGAATGAATCCAAACAATCTATTGAAGCTTAAACCAGGCATGAAAATCCAGATGCTGCTGTACACTTTACAGACGATTCTTTAGTTATCATTTCTTCCACACACAAGAGTGTGGGGGGCTCACTGAGACAGGTCTTGAGTTCCCCTCACTTGTACATTTTAGTCTCTCTCATTTCCTCTTTTCTTAACCACTGTCACAACAAAAGAGGTACAGTATAGTGCGTAAGTTTGCAAAACTATAAAATGATATCATTCTTTGATTCTTCATTCTTCGATGCCATTCTCAACCTTTTGTACTTGGCGAAACATAGCTATTTTCACTTTAAATGTCATTTATATTAGCATATTGTGAGTTGGTTATCACTTTTAAATACACTGACTATCTTTTAAGTTTTTAGTCTTAATTTCTACTATAAATATCAACAGATATAGTCCACATAAACAAAACTCTTTGTGGTCCTCAATACTTTTTAAGACTGCAAGGGGGTTCTGAGACCAGAAAGTTTGAGAATTGCTAACATAGCAGTGAAGAGGACAAACCCCAGATCCAGCTGTCTAAGTTAAAATGGCACTTCTATCACTTCAGTGGTGTGACATTGAGTAGTTGCTTAGTCACACAGTTGTTCTGTGCCTCAGTTGGGGATAATAACGATAATAGTACTGACCCCATAGGGTCATCATAAGGCTTAAATGAACTGATATATGTACCATGTTTAGAAGTGTTGTGAGCCATGATTCTCTTTGGCGCTCTTCACCTACCTCCATTCCCCTGTGGTTTGCTTGGTTTGGTTTGATTTGGTCAGGTCTTACTACTGCTGCCTCTCCGTTTGACTGGCAAAGTGTGACTGGCACTGCTTCACCAGGAGCTAAAGGCATAGCTGCCTAGGCTCCTTCATAACCACAGCCACAAGTTCCCACTCCAGTGCTGCAGTATCCAGCTGTACTTTGAATTTGCCCTTCAGAGAGGCTCCATCAGCAAAAGACAACTGGAAAATCAAAGCAAGCAATGCTAAGTTTTTTAAAACCATGCTATGTCAGATGAATTAGAATGTAAAGTAGAAACTTTAGCCTTCGGAATAAATCAATGAGAGGAAGGAAGTAGAGAGAAAATGCAAGCAGTTACATTCATTCCTTAAAAGAAAAGGTGGTATTTGCCCAAGCTCCCTCCAATTTGAACTATGTTTTCACAGCCTTCCATCTCCTTTTTAAAATCTCTCTTCGACATCCCAGAGCAGCCTCCTCCCACCTGGCCAAGAACCCTCAGGCCATCAACTTGCTTAAAAAAATATGATGGCCCAGATCTGATCACGTGCACATGACTGATGGCCATTTGATCTTCCCAGGGAGTACTGAAGTTTTATGAGTATTATGATCATAATCCCTTGCATTTATATTAGTTTTCTTTCTAATCTATATTTTCACATAAATTTTTCTTTAATTCTTGGCACTCAGCATGCTATTATTCCTATTTAACAGTTTAAAAAACTGAGGCTCAGAGAAGCTAGCAAACTTGTCCTAAGTCCCAAAACTTTGAATCAACAGAACTGAAACTGGAGTATAAATGAAATGGGAAAATTTTTAACGACTGAAGAACTGGGGGAAATGCACACAGCAGGGAGGGGCAGGCATGCTGGGGGGAGGCGGAACTAAGCTATTTTTGTCAGGGGGTTACTTAAGCAAATCTGCTCTACTGTGGAAATAACCTCAACTAATTCTCCCAGAGTTTTACATAGCCTCTTTATTGCCTCCACAGCTCAAACTATAAATTCTCTAAGACTTATTTTTATTTTTTTATATACTAATTTGTTCATACAATGGATACCCAGGTGGTACTGTTCTTAGGAGGATTTTAAAGAAGGTACACCAAGTATGTTTTATATTTAACCTACGGCTGCTTCTCAAGAGTGTTTGTAAATTGGGAACTGTCTGTATTGCATGTGTGATGTCATTAAATATATATTTGGTCTGTCCAAAACTATCTGGCATTTGTCCTTTACCAACATTACTGAGTATTTTAGTTTCTCAATCATGCGAGCTTAAAAAGCACAGCCAAATCTAATGAATGTCAAACTTGTGTAGTGACTCAAGTTGATTTCAGTATGTTTAAACAGAAAAAAAATAAAACTCACAAAGGATCAACTGGAATGAGTATTCACTTTAAAGGAATGCAAAAAGGAATCCTTTTGAACCATTCATTCTCCTGAATATGCTTAAATGTGCATTAATTTAGGCACAACTGCTAAGGAAAACTGTTTATCATATATGAAATATTTTCTCATTAAAAATGGCAAAAACCGCAATTACTTTTGCACCAACCTAATAGCAGACACCTTGAATATGAGTGTAATGTTCTTTGTATGTAAGAATGCTAATGCTAAGCTATCTAAAGTATCTTCTTTTACCTGTTTTTTTTCCTTTGGTAACTTATCAGCCCTGTCCAATAATACTTCCTACAATAATGGAACTGTCAGTGCTGTCCATTTTTGAATGAATTAATAAAATCAATTTTATTTAAGTAGTCACATGTGGCTACTGAGCAATTAAAATGCCCTATTGAAGAACTTAATTGTCAATTTTATTAATTTTAATTCATTCAAATAGCCATGTGGCCAGTGGTTGTGTATTGGACAGAGCAGTTATCTCTTTCAGCCAAAAAAAAAAAAAAAAAATCCTATTATTTTATCATTCTATCATTGTGAGGCCAGAATTAAGGCTGTAGTTATTAAACCTCTAATTGGATGCTGAAATAAAGTTAGCTAACTGGACACACAATTTTAAAGAGGTTGTTTTTGTTCTTAATAAACATCAAAAAACTATTATGTGCAAAATAACATGTGGGTCAGTGGGATATACACAAACCAAGATTGAACAGACAGTTCCTGACGGGTACCTTGCTCTCCCAGTTTCTGCTAAATTCCAATTCAGTACATCCTAACAAGACATGGCTGATCAATTGTGTAAGCTCATGCTTTTAACAAGTATTGCTTAGCTCAATAACTCCCATAACTCTAGGACAAACAACTGTCCTGAGCCCTGGGGACACGCTGTTGCACTCTGTTGAGCCTGACAGAACGCCTGCTCTTCCAGGCACTTACTCTCCTAGGAAGCACAGCCAGGTGAACAGGCCACGAAAATACACCGTGGTCAGTACCACTACAGGGGCAGATCTTGGGTGCCACACGAACACACAAAAGGAGCTTCTAACCCAGTCCTGGCTAGACAGGGAAGGTTTCAAGTGCAGAAAGAAGGTTCCAGAAGGAAAAAACCAGTAGTATCTTGCTATCAAATCCATCCATTATTTAGGTTTCTTTGGGAAATTTCCTTTTCATTTGGCATTATGTCATCGTCCTTTCAAGGGTATTCACTTCTTGAATACATTTCAATCGATATATATTTATCGAACCCTGAAGACTAAAAAGCCTCATCGTCATTCTCCTGGAGGATCCACCATTTGCTCGGGGCTAAAGGTGTATGAAGACAAACCTTTCTCCTGAGAAAAAAAATAAGTTCTTGGGTCAAATATTTCAATCATCTACCCTGTAAGAAAAATGTAACACTGCCTTGGAATGCATGATTTCTTCATAAGACTTCCTTTTTAAAATTGTGTGTGGCTTTCTACCCAAACTAACTTTAAACATCCCTCCACAACAAAATTCAGGAAGGCCACTTTAATAAAAGGAGGGGGAAAAATCCCACCAAAATGTAAACTTAATATTTCAATACAATTAAATTTATTAATAAAGAATTTCTATTGCATAATGAACAAAGCATAAGATTTACCTGACAGTTTGGGGTCAAATTCCAGTTCCTCCTTAGAGAACGAATGGCCTTGGGCAAGTTATCTAACTTCTCCAAGCATCAGTTTCCTCATTTGTAAAAAGTGAATAATGGGGTAAGAATAGCCCCTACCTCAGAGTTGATGAGAGAAATGAATATGCACACATTTATAAAGACCTTAAAGTAGTGCGTACCCTAAGCCTTATATGAAGATTATTATTCTTACTAACTACAATAATTCTAATTGCAGAAATCCATGCGAAAACAATACACACAGTTCTGGCCAAAAGAAGTTAAAACAAATGTGAAAAATAAGCGACATCCAGAAACTTCAGCAGCTCCCTTCTGTCCTATGCCTCAAGGTACCAGAGAGGGAAAAAGACCCCCAGGAGAGTCTGTGAAGAAACCTGAACTGCAAACCCACCACGCTGTCTTCTCGGGAAAAGCAAGTTGGTTAAAGAAAGATGTGAACTCTATTTCAGGGTAGTATGTTTTTTTCATTTGCTTCCAAGACTTTGATTGAATGACTTGAGAGGAAAAGTTCACAATTACTAGAAAGAACCTAAAAGGACACGAGAGATGAAACGGTTGCAGTATTTTTGAAATAAATGTTTCCTTGCAAGAGCAGAGTCATGGGCGGGGTGTCTGTGTAATGTCTACTCAACACAGCCGAAGGGTAAGAGGAAATCTTGGTATGCCGACTTCTAAGTCTTAATAGGGAACCATACAGAACCAACTGCACGCCAAATCCCACGCTCACCGAAGCTTCAGGATTTTCTCGTGGGTCTGGGGGTTTAATCTGACAACTCCTAGAGCCTTCAGGACTTCCCGGGCACAGATAATGGGCCGCGACTGCACCCCCGCGTCCCTCCCCGGGGCGCAGGCTTTCCACAGCTACAGTTCTCCACGTCAGCAGACACGTACACAAGCGCGGGCAGCTGCCAACAGGGCGTGCCCGCTTCCCACCCTGCACTCTCCCAAGCAGGGCATCCCTGCACCGCCCAGCGCGTTCGCGAAAACTCCGCGGGGCCTCGAGGCGGCCCAGGATTAGCTCTGACGCTGTAGGGCTCTCTAGGTTTTCCACGACGCAGGCGAGCGTAGCTGGCGCGCACCCGACAGCCTCCCAGTTTGCCCAGGCTGGACTGGACGGGGCTTTGCTGGGCCCCCGACCCGACCCAGACACACCCGGGCGGCGGAGCCCAGGTACCTGCCAGCGCCTCCGCACCTCCTCGTCCCCTCTGCTTCCCCTCCTCCCTCTGCCCGAACCCTTCCCCCTTCCTCCCAGCCTCCCCCTCCTCCAACTCCTCCTCCCCCCGACCTCTGCTCCCCGGCTCGGCTCCAAGTCCGCGCGCGGGCTGGGGAGGCGGTGCCGAGTGAATCACCGTCACGTGGGTCGCGGGCGCGCAGAGGCGGGCTGCGCCTGGGCGGCCCTGGCGCTCGGAGCGTTAGTGGAAAATTTCCGGAGATCTACTGGGGCTGCGCACCGCAGGCCCCGCCCGCCGCCTCCCCGCTCCTTCGTCTCCCCACCTCCTTTTCCCCCTCCCTACTCCTTCTCCTTTTCCCTCTTCCCCCTCCGTTTTCCGGTCGCAGCCGGGCCGCGACACTGCGGAGGTTTCTTTCTCTCCCGGGAGCGGCGCTGCGCACGCCCCGCCCGCTGCAGCGCCCCAGGCTGGCGCCGCCAGAGCCGTTTGCCCTTGGGCAGCCAGCTCTCGCTTCCTTCGCGCCGCTCCAAGCCGCCACGCGGCCTTGCCCCCGACCTTGCGTGTAGCCGGCTGGTATCCTGAGAGGCCAGGAGCGGCGTCTTGGCGCCTCCGCCTTCGCCTCTGGGGCGCCGCACCCCCGCCCCCTAGCCCCGTCACCTCCGTTCCGCATTGAGTGAGACCCCCCACACCTCCGGGCGGAATGTGAGACAAAGGGAGAAGACGGTGACGATGGGCGTCTTGTCTTCTCGTTTAGAATTACTGCACCGCCGTTTAAACAAAGCACATGCACGGCCAATTGTGTTTTACCCACTCCCACTTAACCACTGAGAAAATAAACAAGCTGATTTCCCTATCCCATAACATTCTCCACTTCGTTTTCCCAACCACGAACAAAATTTATTCCTGAGACAGCAACTTTGAGGATTTCGTTGACCTCATCCATGTAGAAGTGACAAATGGTTACACAACAAAATTGTTTCACTCAAAGGGGGTTGTGTACGTGGTTCACCTCAATAAAACACATTTAACTGTTTCAGCAACTGTTTAGCCCTGGACTGTTGCCCGGGTTAATGTCGCTGAATGGGGTGGGGGGTTGAAAAGTGGCATTAGCGCCACGTGTCCCAAGACGAAGTGACATGGAACCGGAGGCCTTAATCAGTCACGAAGTGCCAACGATGTCAGCCAAAACAGTTGGAGTTTTATTGAGTAAAGATCTCAGAACCAAGCCCATATATTAAATGCTTCCCATCTAAGAACCAGAATTGCAGGTATGTTAATTTTAATAAATCCTTATTTCAGTATCTTAGCCCTGGGCAAAGAAATATCCGGAAACTGACTGAAGGCCAGGAATGTGGGTCCATCATGGCCTATGAGTGCTTTGGGTAGAACACATTCATTCAGTCACTGTCATTTCTCTTTAGACAAGAAGACACCTAACAAGTATTAAAATAAAGGTATTTTTTAATGATCCTATTTTGGAAAATTGTAAGGGTCTGAAATTTTTAATTTTTTAAAACAATGGAGCACTTCAATAAAACTTCTATTTTCTTTACTAAGAATATACACAGCTTGTTTTCTAGCTTAATTCTTGATTGTTGCTGTGACCTTACCACATTCCAAATAACCTTAAGCACGTATATGAGAATCGTATCTGTGATTTTGCTTTCACGTTTCACTTTCCAAGACACTTATTGGTAATTAGCAGGTGTCAGTTTACCTAGCCAAAGAACCATTGTCAATAAATCCTTCATCTCTCTGCCATTGTTTTCTTTCACGTTCATTGGCATATACTACACCTAGCAAAATAGACCATTCCAGGGTCAAATGAAAAGGCCAACAGATAAGTATCACAAGAAGGTCATTAGTCAAGCCGTTCTTTCCCCTCTTTTATTTGGGAAGGAGGTGGGAGAAACAGAGTTCTGATACTAGGTCCCTGGAAAGTTCTTCAGTCTTGACAGAATTGGGTATGTTTGTACTAAAGTATCTGTAAAACTATCTAAATATTTTTAAATTTGTTGTTGTTGTTTTGAGACGGAGTGTTGCTCTTGTCGCCCAGGCTGTGGTGCAATGACACGATCTCGGCTCACTGCAACCTCCACCTCCCAGGTTCAAGCAGTTCTCCTGCCTTGGCCTCCCAAGTAGCTGGGATTACAGGCGCCTGCCACCACACCCAGCTGGTTTTTGTATTTTTACTAGAGACAGGGTTTCACCATGTTGGCCAGGCTGATCTCAAACTCCTGACCTCAGGTGATCCGCCTGCCTCGACCTCCCAAAATGCTGAGATTACAGGCATGAGCCATCGTGCCCAGCCATATTTCTAAATTTTTTTAAGACTGAGTTTCTGTGGGCCCCTTAATTTTCTTTTTCTTGCTGAAAAATGAGGTATGCATTTACAAAATACTGATGCTTGCAAATATATGGATTTACAATATAATATATTTTTTAGGCATTACTATGTTTTCCAGTCCTGGCCAGTGGAATCTGAGACAACAATAACAGCATTTCCAGGAAATGTTATCTCTCAAAATAAAATTAACTCACAAAATGACACTCCTTTCTTTTGCAATGGATGTGGTCCTTCTGCCTATGACCCCTAAAACCACTGCAGCCAACATGTGACCATGATGGGAGAGATCCCCAGCACGTTGAAGAAAGCAAAGTGAAAATATAATGAGTTCTTTGTCTTGGAGGGAGGTATCAGGGCCAAGAATTAACCCCAGAACTGCACTCTCTACATACTTCTTATTATGTGAGATAGTGTCATTATTTAAGCCACTTTCAATTGCATATTGTGTTTACTGCCATAAAATGTTTTCTGGCTGGGCACAGTGGCTCATGCCTGTAATCCCAGCACTTTGAGAAGCTTATGCCCAGGAGTTTGAGATCACCCTGGGCAACTTGGCTGAAACCTTGTCTCTACAAAAAATTAGCCTAGCCAGACGTGGTGGCCTGTGCCTGTAGTCCCAGCTACCCAGGAGACTGAGGTGGGAGGATCACCTGAACCTGGGCTCTCTGATCACACTGCTGCATTCCAGCCTGGGCGACAGAGTGAGACCCTATCTCAAAGTAAAATAAAATAAAATAAAATTAAAATAAAATTCTTGCTGCTGACAACCTCTCTGTGGTATCCAGCCTCCAAAATGGCCCCCAGTGATGCTTACCTCCTGGTATTCACTCCCTTGTATAGTCCCCTTCTATGTTGAATCAGGGCTTGCCTTTGTGACTGATAGAATATGGTAGAAATGGTAAAATGTGACTTCCAAGGCTAGTTCATAAAGGCATTGCAGCTTCTGCCTTGCTCTCTCTTGGCTAACTTGCTCTGGGATAAGGCAGCTGCCATGTCATGAAGACATTCAGTCAGGTTGTGCAGATACCTTCTTGGAGAGGAAGCAACCAGCCAGCACCAACTTGCCAACATGTGAGTGACCTTGGAAGATCTTCCAGCCCCAGTCATGCCATCAGATGACTACAGCCCTCTCACAGCTGACTGCAACCTCATTAAAGACTTAAAGCCAGAACACCCAACAGAGCTGCTCTTGAATTCCTGATTCATAGACACTTTGAGAGATAATAAATTATTGTTGCTTTCAGACACTAAGTCTTGGAATAATTTGTTACATAGCAATTGATATCTAATAGAGTATCTGTCAACACCAGAAAAACATGCCAAAGTCAGCAAAGTGCTCCCAGAGTCCATACTGTTGCTTTAGACTTGAGAGCTATCTTACAAAGATTGAATACAACCGTTCATTTATCAAGCACGTTCCAGATATGATCCCAAAAATAAAATATACAAAATGATAAAAAGAAAAAAAGAGTTGAGACAAGAATTTCCTCAGGCACCTGGAAAGATTAGTATTAAAAATATGGAAATGCAACAACATGGATGAACCTCAAGAACATTATGCTAAGTGGAAAAAAGTCAGGCACAGAAAGACAAATCACATAATCTTATTTGTATGTGGAACCTAAAACACTCAAACTCATAGAAGTAAAGAATAGAATGATGGTTACCAAAGGCTGAGGGAGTGGAGGGGAGGAGGTTTGGGGAAATGTTGATCAAAAGATAACAAAATTCCAGTTAGGAGGAATGAGTTCAAGAGCTCTATTGTACAACATGGTGACTATAGTTAATAACAATGTATTGTATTTTGAAAATTGCTGATAGGTTTTACCTGTTCTCACCACAAAAAATAAGTATGTGAGGTAATACATATGTTATTTGGCTCGCTTTAACCACAGTGTATACATATTTCAAAACATCGTGTTGTACATGATAAATACAATTTTTATTAGCCAATTTTAAACATTTAATTATTCTCCAGTCTTCACTATGTAAGGAAAAAAATTAGGTTAAATACATAAGAAGCCAGGCACAGTGGCTCACGCCTGTAATCCCAGCACTTTGGGAGGCCAAGGCAGGCAGATCACGAGGTCAGGAGATCGAGACCATCCTGGCTAACACGGTGAAACCCCATCTCTACTCAAAATACAAAAAATTAGCTGGGCGTGGTGGCGGGCACCTGTAGTGCCAGCTACTCAGGAGGCTGAGGCAGGAGAATAGTGTGAGCCTGGGAGGCAGAGCTTGCAGTGAGCTGAGATCGCGGCACTGCACTCCAGCCTGGGTGACAGAGCGAGACTCCGTCTCTTAAAAAAAAGAAAGAAAAAAAAAACCAGGAAGAAAATATGGAAGTCATTGGAATAAGGGGAAGGGTGTGGTTCGAAGGGAGATGGAGGAAAGAAAAAGTAATTTCACTATCTCTCCACAATGCTAGTGTTCATACTTGAATTTTGAATAACACTGTCCTGAGACAAAGGAGTGAGGCTGTGTGCATAGCAAAGGAGCATTTAATTAGGTGAAACAAAGCCATTAGAAAGCAAGCCTTGGAATTCATCTTCATGCTTGTGTCTTACAAAAGACTGGGTCTGAAATGCCAGGCATGGTGGTGCATGTCTGTAATCCCAGCTATAGGGAGGCTGAGGCACAAGAATAGCTTGAACCCAGGAGACAGAGGTTGCAGTGAGCCAAGATGGTGCCACTGCACTCCAGCCTGGGAAACACAGTAAGAAAAGAAAGAGAGAAAGAGAGAGAAAGAGAAAAGAAAAGAAAAGAGAAAGGGAAAGAAAAGAAAGAAGAGAAAAGAAAAAAGAAAAGAAAAAGGGAGGGAGGGAGGGAAGGAAAAGACAAGACAAAAAAAAACTACTGTCTTTTCTACCATCAAGGCATTGCAACAAATATGGATTCAGAGTTTATTTTGTGCTAGACACTGAGGGAGAAAGTTGAAAGTACTAAATCAACAAGCACTTATTGAACACTTTTTATGTATCAGGCACTGTGTTAGGCACTGAAGATTCATTTAATAATGAGCCAAACCAGTCTTTTCCTCACGGGGTTAATGTTGCAGAAGATCATAAGCAAACAAATAAATAATGTGTTTTCACACATTGCACTAAAAAATAAAATAGGACAGTGGGGAATGGAGCTTGAGTCCAAGGAGCAACTTTTGCTGGAATGGACAAAGAAGATTTTTTTGAGTCAGTGACATTTAAGATAAGATCTAAATGATAAGAAGGGAGCTGCATAAAGATACAGTAGTTCTCCCTTATCTGCTTGAAATACATTTCAAGAGCCTCAGTGGATGCCTAAAACTGCGGATAGTACCAAACCCTTTATGTACTATTTTTTCAATCCGATTACCAATATGGCTACTAAATGACTCACAGAGAATGGACTGTGAGCACCACGAATGGAAACCCACACATGAGTTAGGCTATGATTCAGGAGATGTCTTGAGAGAGATGATAGTCTCACTAGGGCCAGAGCAATGCAGATGCTGAGAAGCAACAGAATTCTGAATATATGTGGAGGCAGAGCCCTCATGACTTGCTGATGGGTTGGTTATTTGAGGAAAAGGAGGACTCAAGATGGTTCCTTGATTTGGGGCCTGAGCTCCCTTATGAATCATGGTATTATTCTGACTTGGAAAGGTTCGAGGAAAAATAGTTTTGATAAAGAAATCAAGAGTTCTGCTTTAGGCAGTAAGGGATAGGATAGATGCCCTTTAGACATAACATATAATAGGTTTCTCCTGGTTCTTGAGAAACTCAAAACTATTTACCCTGCATTTATTCATTCAGCAAATGTATTGTCAGGAACTATTTCAGGTGCTGGAACTAGCAGTGATCAAAGCTGATTAAATCCCTGCCCTTGTGCGCTTACGTTCTAGTGAGGGAGACAAACAATGAAAAAGTAAATAAATAAACATATTTAACATAATTTCAGGTGGTGACCAGTACTACAAAGAAAAAAGTATTTAATTCATTTATATATTCAAAAAGTGCCTTATTTTTACAAGTAACTGGACTGGGTGTAATTAGCAAGAGGCTGCCCTGAAAAGACACTAACATCAAATCTAATATGTAGACAACAGGAAAAGAAGTGTCACCAAAAAAAAAGGATATTTATAAAGCACTAAGTTGAAAGTAAAGTGAGATCAGTTTCAAATGGGATCACCAAATAAAGAGGAGTTGATACAAGTTGTGATATTTAAGCTGGGCTTCAAAGGAAAGATATAATTTAAATATATAGTGGCAGGGAAAAGGAGGTATGAAGAACATTCTAAGTAGTAGAAATGGTTTAAATGGAAAACAGTTTATATTGAGAACACTGAGCAACATATATTGGCAAAAGCATAGGGTGTATGAAGGGGAATATATTGGTTATCTACTGCTGAGTAATAAAATGTGCCAAAATGGTGGCTTAAAACAATAAACATTTGTTATCACTTGTTCTGTGGGTCAGAAATCTGGGCTGAGCTTATCTGGTCCTCTGGCTAAGGTATTAGCTGGGACTATAGTCATTTCAAAGTTCAAATGGGTGGAATCTGCTTCCACACTTACTCATATGACTGTTGGCAGGCCACAAGTTCTACCTGATAGTTGCCAGAAACATCTATTCCTTGATATGTGGGCCTCTCCATAGGACAGCTCACAAGATGGCAGCTTGTTTCCTTCAAAGCAAATGAAGGAGAGAACCAGAGAAAGTGAACAAGAGAACAAGATAGAAGCCACAGTCTTTTTTTTTTTTTGAGAAGGAGTTTCACTCTTGTTGCCCAGGCTGGAGTTAAATGGCGTCAACTCGGCTCACCACAGTCTCCGCCTCCCAAGTTCGAGCCATTCTCCTGCCTCAGCTTCCCGAGTAGCTGGGATTATAGGCATGTGCCACCATGCCCAGCTAATTTTTGTATTTTTAGTAGAGATGGGATTTCGTCATGTTGGTCAGGCTGGTCTCAAACTCCTGACCTCAGGTGATCCACCCTCCTGGGCCTCCCAAAGTGCTGGGATTACAGGCAGGAGCCACCACGACCGGTCTGTCTTTTTGTAACCTAGCCTCAGAAGTGACATGCCATCACTTTTGCCAGATAGAAGTGCATCACTAGGTCCAGCCCATATTCAAGGGGTGGACATATTCATACAAATATGTATGAATACCAGCAGGTGGTGATTTATTGGGGCCTATCCTAGAAGCTGCCTACCACAAGGAATAATGGGAAATAAGATTGCAAATACAGGCTGGAACAGATCAAAGAAAGCCATAGAAGCTAATCTGCAAATGAAACTACACAGTTGGAAATGGAGGGTAGAGAAAAGCAGATTTTATGTGTAAGCCCACTTTTGGCAAATTGTAGTGCTGGATAAATAGAATTTTGAGGGTCATCTTAAAAACCAGTTGTTTAACAACAAGTAGAAAATGTCAACCAATGACAGCTTCCAGGAAACAGAACCACTCTATTTTATCAGGAAATAATGGTCAAAAAATTGTACAGAACATAGCTACCTACCTTCCATAAATAGTTCTAACAATCTTTCCTGACAATGCATTACTGAAAATCCAGAATTGATAACTGATATTTGTGACAGTTTTTCTGTCTTAGGACAGGAAATAAGTTTCAATTTCAGTAGCTTTCAAAATTCTTTGACTCCCCCCAAACCCACAGCAACAAATACATTTTAGATCAGCAGTCCCCAACCTTTTGGCAACAGGGACCGGTCTCATGGAAGACAATTTTTCCACAAATTTGGGGAAGATGGTAGGTAGGATGAAACTGTCCTACCTCAAGATTGTCAGGCATTAGATTCTCATAAGAAGTATGCAACCCAGATCCCTCACATGTGCAGGTCACAATAGGGTGCGTGCCCCTATGAGAATCTAATGCCACCACTGATCAGGCCAAATGCTGGCTGAACTGCCACTCACCTCGTGCTGTGCAGCCCAGTTCCTAACATGCTTCAAACTGGTACCAGTCTGCTGCCCAGGGGTTGGGGACCCCTGTTTTACATCACAACTCATAATACACACACACACATAATCACATATATATACATATGTACACATATATACACACATATA
This sequence comes from Symphalangus syndactylus, assembly GCF_028878055.3. Lineage (NCBI taxonomy): Eukaryota > Metazoa > Chordata > Mammalia > Primates > Hylobatidae > Symphalangus > Symphalangus syndactylus. Next base: position 47,446,269 of record NC_072439.2, on the reverse strand, counting down.
TATACACATAATCAAGATAAAAGATTTACAGAATAATAGTACATATGGCATACTGATTTTTTAAAAAAAATTAATCTGTTCTACTTCATTGAAGAAAATACAAAGCTAGTAGTAATCCACTGAATTCATCACTATCCACCACTTGGTCCCATTCTGAAAGTTTAAAAAATGCTGCTCTTCTAGAACATTAGCTTAGAAATCAAACAAAATTATAGTGCACTGACCAATAGGTATTTGGCAATATCGTTTCCCAGAAATTGAATGAGGACACTGTGTCCAATGCATTCGAGCCCAAAGCATAACAGCAATTGCTCAGAGCACATCAGGCCTCAGTTGGAAGCCTGATGGAGTTAGCAGGCGTGCCTCAGTTTGGCCCTCGAAAAGACAAATCAAACTGGCAATAAAAACATGGAAGTTTCACCCCCACCCTTCTTTTTTTGTCATTTACTGTTCAAGTTCTGATCATACAGAGACTAGATCAATATTGCACCCCCCCCGGCCCCTGCCCCCCACTTTGCCCTCGGCTGTACAGGTATTGTGCTTCTCCTAAATATGTGTGGCAGTACAAACCACCAAAAAGTCCAAAAGACATGAGATTTACTTACAGTGCCACTTGCCACCCATAACTACGAACCCTGAGGGCCTCCTTAGCACCTTTAACCGGGCAGAGGAAATGACCAGAGATTCATCTGGAATGAAAAAGTGGTTTAAGGCCTTTTGATTGTTATTAGTTGAAACCTGATATAAAGAAACTTCCTGGGACTCCTCTCTACCCTACCACCACCAAGATAGTTGTGAAAAGAAGAGCTGATTGATTTTACTGGGGAATGTATGTGGAAGGAAGATAGTTTTTTCAGCCCTAATTGTGTGTCAAATTCCAAACCTGCCCCTGGAGAGTTCACAATCTCTTTGGGCAGATGATCCTACAAGTAGTCTGGAACGATTTTGAGTGCATGACAGCACGGGTTTTTAAAAGTCCGTCACCATATTGTTTTAGAAAATAGTACCTGCAAAAAGAGCAGAGTAGGGAGGGATTAAGGCATACGGGGCGCTTTCCTGAGGCTCAAAGACTAAGCCTTGCATGATAGCGGCATTTAAGGGGATGAGAGGAGGTTGGACACCAAAGCAAGAATGGCTATTATTTAAGACTGGCCTGAACAGAGTAGAAGGTTTGGGGTAGGGAACACAGGAGTGTGATGGGGGAAATCGGGACCTCGCTTGTCAATCATAAACACTGGTGCAGACGAGGGCACCCGAAGCCTCACGTGCGGCGGAAATAGGCAGTTGTATAGCTTTCCTCAGTAAAACATTGAAAGCAAAAACTGTGATCACACCCAACCCTTTCCTCTGTGCCCTGCCCAATTCTTCCCAAGTCCCCAAAAGGAAGAGAGCAGTAGGTCAAACTTGTTTATTCATTCATTCCATGAACATTTCTCTCTCCTAAGGGGTCTTTGTTTCCAGCAAGGGAGTGAGTCTTGCCTTTCCCGCAGCACCAATTTTTCCACAGCGAAGGGGCCCCCTAGTTGCCTGGCTCAGCAAGACCACATCACCATTGAAGGGAAAGGACCAGGCTCCGCAGAAAGCGCCTCAGACCCGCATTCAGACAAGGCAGTGCCTTTGCCGGGGGCGGCGGTGGTGGGATAATAGAAGCAACGTGTCAGCGAATGGAAAACTGGGGACTCCCAAACGACCTTAGGAGCGCCAGGCTCCCCACTGGGGCCTCTTTCTAAGGGGTCTGGCTTGCTGGCCAAAAGGTAGCCTTTCCGCTAGTCCGGTTTTCCATGGCCCTACAAAAAGCACATCCCGAAAAGGAGCTGCTTGCCGAACTCCGGCTAGTTTTGAAGAGTGAGAAAGCAGGTCTAGGTGGAAAAGAAAGAACAACAAACCATCAGGACAACGTTGCTGCCTTGGCCCAAGTTTGTGAGACAAAACCTCACTGTAAATCACAAAAATAACAATCAAGAAAGTGTTTGGTGGGAGGGTGGTGTCCCCCAAAAGCCTTGATGTGTCCCCCGAAAGCAAGGACTGCTGGTGACTCGGACAGGAGAAAATTTTAAGGAGATGGCTCCTCAAAGACAACCGCATGTGTTGAGGACCAACCCGGGCTAAAAAGGATAGACAGGGGAAGCATCTGGGAGTCTTTCCAGACTATCTAGAAAGCTGGAGAGAGTGGGCTTGGGCTTTGCGGGAGAGTCTTGGGGGCGCCAGCGGGCGGGGCTGGGCCACGGGCGCGGGCCGCAGAGGGAGGGGCAGGGAGGCGGGGCCTCGGTCTGGGAGGGTCGGAGGCGGGGCCCAGGTGGTGTTGATACACAAAGAGAAGGCGCCTGGGCGGCCGCGGCCCCGCCCACTGACGCGTCCCCGGGGTGCCGCTATAACCCGCCGCTCGCCGGGCTGCTACTGAGCCTCGCGACGCCGCCGCCTTAGAACGCCTTTCCAGTACTGCTAGCAGTAGACCGACCACGCGTTACCGCACACTCGCGCCTTTCCCTTGACACGGCAGACGCCGGAGGATTGGGGCGGCAATTTGTCTTTTCCTTTTTTATTAAAATTATTTTTCCTGTCTGTTGTTGGATTTGGGGAAATTTTTTGTCTTTTATGATTTGTATTTGACTGAGAGAAACCCACTGAAGACGTCTGCGTGAGAACAGAGACCACCGAGGTAACGCGTGCGGGGGGGCGTCTGTGGGGAGGGCGCAGGGCCCGGGCGAGAGTGGGGGAGGGGCTTCCGGGAGGGGCCGCGCGGGAAGGCGGCCGCGGGGTCCGTTTCCTTTCGAGGCGGGCGTTGTCGGTTGGCCTGGCCAGCCTTCCATCCTGGCCCGCTGCGCGGGTATCGCGCCCGCGACGTGGGCAGGAGAGCGGGCGCTGGGCGGGGGCCGCGTGCCTGCCCGGTGCGGAGCCGCATCTTCCCATTAGGGGGAGGGGAGCTAGCCCGGCCCGCGGCTCTGCTGCGGCAAGTCTTGTGACTGATTTGCTTTTAATAAAAAAAAAAATTAAGTCCAGGGAACCAGGAATCTGGGGGCGGCGGAGGTGGGCTTGGGCACTTATTACAGGAGAGGTCAAGATTTGGGGAGACGAGTTGGGAACATTTGACAATCGACGATCGATATTGCATCAGTTTTCTTTCCGGACATAGGAGGGGCTGGGCGGGCGTAGCACTCGCGGGCCAGCTGCCTGTGGACGGGTGTGCTTGAGGGCACTGGCGCGCGTGTGTAAACAAATCCCCAGCTCCCGGGGCCAGGGCGTTCGCCCCCCTAGAGAGTAGTGTCGGCCCTTTCCGCCTCCTTCTGGGGAAGGCTGTCTGCGGCAGAGGCATTTCCCCGTGTGGGGACTCCGGGCAGTAAAGGACAGATTACGCAGCATTGCTGTTCCAAATGCTAGAAATGGAAAGCCGTGCGCCTAGGTTGCATGCACACGAGCCAGGGTCGGGCTGGATGTGTGCCCTGAGTACCTGTGCACGTTTGGAGCGACTGGGAAAAACCAAAGCAGAACCTCCCTCGCCCCCTCCACTCCGACGAGGGACAATAGAGAGGGTGAAATACTGAAATCTGCCGGAGTAGGGGGCCTCGACGGCCGCAGCACAGCGGTGGGATCATCTTTGTTCTCCGCGGCTCCGCCGTCTGTACTTTTCCGCCCCTCGGCGCGCCCCCGCCCCTCGCGCGCGGCTGGTACTTTTCCACTCGCCTGGCCTGGGATGAATCAGCCGCGCTGCGCCCCCCGGCGGCGTCACGTGACCGCGGCGGGCGGGCGCTGCGGTCCTGACGCGCCGCCTCTACTTTCGCAGGCCGACTCGCGGGCCGGTGCACCCATCGCCAAGGACAAAAGGAGCCCAGCGCTACTAGCTGCACCCGATTCCTCCCAGTGCTTAGCATGAAGAAGGCCGAAATGGGAAGGTTCAATATTTCCCCGGATGAAGACAGCAGCAGCTACAGTTCCAACAGCGACTTCAACTACTCCTACCCCACCAAGCAAGCTGCTCTGAAAAGGTGGGAGAAGTTGTGACACTTTTGAAAAAACGGCTTGCATGGGTTGGGTTCCGGGAGTTAGTGAGGAGTCTGCTTCCATTGCTTTAATTTGCTATAGCATTTAGAGAAGGTGCGTAATCTCTGAAAGAGTATCCGATTATCTTGTTGTAATGACAAGATAGCTCGTGTGAAAGTCAACTCCTAGTTGATATTTATACATTTAAGTAAAGGTGTTGTATCAGAACTATGCTGTTGGAGGGTATTTTATGTTAAAGCAGTCTTGTGTGTAATGATAGATATTTCAGTCCAGTTTACAATTATATATGTCTGTATCTTTTGCAGCCATTATGCAGATGTAGATCCTGAAAACCAGAACTTTTTGCTTGAATCGAATTTGGGGAAGAAGAAGTATGAAACAGAATTCGTAAGTTAAAAATAGTAATTTGTCTGTCAGTGGCTTTATGGAGTAAAAGAATAGTTTTACTTTTAGAATTCAAATCTAACTTGCCCAAAGCTGGTTTTCTCCATTTAATTATTGTTATATGTTTGGTTATCGTTTTCCCTCTATGTAGCATCCAGGTACTACTTCCTTTGGAATGTCAGTATTTAATCTGAGCAATGCGATTGTGGGCAGTGGAATCCTTGGGCTTTCTTATGCCATGGCTAATACTGGAATTGCTCTTTTTATGTAAGTATGTGTAAGTAGTGAGTCTGCCATACAGGGCAGTTACTATGGTAAAACATATTTTGGCTCCAGAAACTGAATTTACAGTTGCAGTAGCTGACTCAAAAGTTACTTGCTTAAAATTAAAAGTATGAGAAACCCCAAAAATCTCTTTATTCTACTACATACGGCACAATATCAAGAAAGCCAACTAGAAAAAAGTAGAGCAGTCCTTAAAACTGACAAATTAAGCCAGAAGTCTTCTAAGTCAGTGGAAATAGTTAAAACAAAATTGTAACAGATGGTAGATATTGAAAAAGAACTATGGCTAAATCCAGGGTAGGTATAAATTTTGTTTTGGCAAATCAGAAGCTGAAAATCATAATAAGCTCCAAATCATTTTGGTAAATCGACACAGTTCTTAAGGACCTGTGGCCCCTTACGTGAATAAGGAAAAGAAAATTTCTCTAAACACACAAGGTGTGGTGGTATTTACCCAGCCTGGAACATGTTTGTTTTAAGATGAGAGAGTCATAATTTTCTGGACCCTGAAAAGCAATCCATACGTGTTTTTTTAATGTTTGCTTTTGTCAGACCTGTTCGATTGCCACATGTTGTGGCAAAAAATGAATATTTTAGTAAGTACTTGTTTTTAAATGGTTCCCCCCACAGTTGCACAGTTAGACTTAATTACTCCTGTGTTTTCCAGCATAAATACGTGGATAGACTCTTGGAGGTACAGAAAACTTCAGAGCAGTGGTTCTTAACCGTTTTTGCGTCACTGACTCTTGGAGAATATGATGGGAAAATGTGAATCTTATTTCCAGGGAAAAAGCACAAAACAAAAATACATGCAATCTTAAGCATGTATTTTTCAGTGATGTTTGTGTCATAGCCCTTAAGTACCCGTGGACCCCTGGCTAAGGCATTTTCTGTGGGGGATTGTGTAACTTAATACATTCGTTGTACAGATAAGGAAACCATACATATATAGCATGGAATTGTCCCTTTGTAACAGATGCGTTTTACTTAGCTGACTGGTGCCTTCTACTCAAGTTATTTTCTCCAGCACGATAGAATGTTCATGAAAAGAAAAGCAGACCTTTGCAAATCTCTGCTTTGTGAAATTCCACACTGAGGTTAAGCCTGGCTTTTAGTACTAGACGCTAGGATTCACTCTGGCTTGCTTCAATTAAGTTGAGGCTTTTTTGAGAGAACTCTTACTAAGGTGAAGGACCAGCGATTTACGTAGAATCCTAGAATCTCAGGAGTTTTTAGTGGAGAACCTGAATGGCATCACTGTTGAATATTTGAAATCCTTGTTAGCACTTGGTATAAAAACTGGAGGCAGTTTTAGAGTGCAGCCAGTGTAGTTAAAGTAAGAATTTAAATGATACTAAATGGCACCTCTGTTTCATAAGTGAAGGTCAAATTCTGATGTAACCCTTGTACTCTTGGAATTATACTTTAGGTGCTTATGTCATTGATTTACCATTTTACTTAATGGCTAAATAATATTAAGATTGCTAAAGTGTGATTTTATTCATCAGTATTTACTTTATATTTAGAGGTATAGAGGAAAATGGGCCAAAAACCACATGGCTGCCACGGTCCACTTCAACAACTCTGTAGCTAACCTTTATAAGTAGAATCAATCTGAAGGTTGAAAGTGACCTCAAAGTTTATAAAGTCTATTTATCCCTTGTCATTTCAGTGTAAGACATGGAAGGACTTAATTTGGTTTGTTTTTAATTAAACCAATATCTTTTCTCCAGTTAGAAGTGAGGTTGATAGTGTCACCTCAGACTAGGCCCTGTAAAACTTCTGGCATTTAGAATGGTAGTGTAAAGCCACTTCCTCTGTTTAACTAATAGACATCAGTTTCTTTGTCAGCACCTTGCATGGTACTGTGTGCAGTTTGTTCATACGGAATCAAAAAACATGCAACTCTTCTCCTTTGCAGGGTTTTCTATGAGTTTCCCCGTTTTGTTATTTAATTTCTTTAAAAAATCAGTCTGCAACTCTGGGCTCTCCTAGGTGGAAGGAAAGTAAAGCTGGAATGAGGGAGAACCCTTACCCTAAACGAAAATTAGGTGACATTAGGGTCCCTTTAGTCACTCTGTTACCTTGTTTATTTTTTTTCTGTTGCTCAATCCAAGTGGTCAAGGGAGGAAAGGCTTAGAGACAGTCAAGCTGATAGCCTACTTGTTCTAGCACAGACATTGTGTAACTGTGACAATACTGGGCCTGTATTCCTTGCCATGGGGTGCAATGTAGTATGTCATCACAATGGTTAGTTCTCTGATTTGTGCCCAGTTGTTAGTAAAGCTTGTAGTGCCTCTTAAAATGTTAGTATCATGTTAGTGTCATTTCCCCCTTACCATTCTTTTTTTTTTTTTTTTTTTTTAAAGTATTTCATTTTGTCCTGGCTGAGTGCAGTGGCAAACTGCTGGGCTCAAGTGATCCCCCCACCTCAGCCTAAGTAGTTGAGACTATAGGTATACACCACCACAGCTGGCTTTTTGTTTTTCCTTCGGTAGAGATGGGGCTTCCCTATGTTATGTTGTCCAAGCTGATCTCGAACTCCTGGCCTCAAGCAGTCATCCTGCCCCAGCCTCCTAGAGTGCTGGGATTACAGGCATGAGGCACTGCACCTGGCCTCTCATTCCTGTTTCTGTGTATACGGTCCATGTGGTCTTAAAACCTTTCCTGAACTTGTCTCAGTTGAATTTCACAAGAACCTTGTGGGCTGGGTTTAGTGGCGGATATTACTAATGTCTTACAGATAAAGGGAACTATTGAAATGCAGAAAGGTGGCAAGCATACAGCTCATTATTGTGCCAGAATCAAAATACAAGTTTCAAACTCCACCACTGGGAAGTTGAGCTTTCCAGTGTCTCATGCTATGTTTGGCTCAGTGGGTAGACATCCTTGTTCCTAACCAATGCTGTAGAACTGTCACCTGAGAAATGATGCAAGTTTTTACTGCCAGGCAAGAGACAGTGTTGACACTCCAGTTAGTAGGAAAGGAAATGCCAGTTCTTCAGGGCATTTTGACACAAATAGGACAAGTTGCACACATAGTGTTATTTAAACAACCAGAAAGAGTTGTCTTTAAATATAGCCATGCTTATTTATAACCCTGTGCCTTTTCCTTCTCTCATCAGAATTCTCTTGACATTTGTGTCAATATTTTCCCTGTATTCTGTTCATCTCCTTTTGAAGACTGCCAATGAAGGAGGTATGATAGCATTCTTGATTTTTCTAAAACAATGCATACCTATCGTGATTTTATTTCTCTTTTAAAATCCTTGGCTTCATGCTTCTGTCTTCAAATTGTAGGGTCTTTATTATATGAACAATTGGGATATAAGGCATTTGGATTAATTGGAAAGCTTGCAGCATCTGGATCAATTACAATGCAGAACATTGGAGGTAAGAATTTTTCAAAAGATTATTTGGGTAGACTTTATGCTCATTATGTAGCACAGAGTGGTGACACATGCGTTTTAGTGTCACGTGCCGCGTTTTGCACTTGTAATAGTATAATTTTGTTTTTCTCCAGCTATGTCAAGCTACCTCTTCATAGTGAAATATGAGTTGCCTTTGGTGATCCAGGCATTAACGAACATTGAAGATAAAACTGGGTAGGTGCTAAGTAAGGTTACTCATAAGAAACAATTACAGTCAAAAGTGGTGAGATATATTTTTATCAAAGTTGTATACAAAATGATTATTAGTTAATTATCCATAAATGTTCCTTTTGAAACTGACCAAGAAGGCTCCCCATCCCCGTAAACTGATTCGAACTTTGGAGAAGGAAAGGCCAAAAGATAGTAGCTAGCCCTACAACTTTGGATATCTTAATTTCTAAAACAGGTTTTCTGGAACTTGCTTTCTGTCTTTATGTTCATACTTAAAGAAGTTATAACTGTTTTTAATATATATCCTAAGTGAGGACTGAAGCTTTGAATTACATTAAAAATTAATGTCTTATTTTTATAAGTTTGGAATTTTTAAGACTTAATCTGTTCAATGCAAAATACAGGTTGGACATCCCTAATCTGAAATCCAAAACTTTTTGAGTGCCAACATGATGCTACAAGTGGAAAATCCACACCTGATCTCGTGACAGGTGTGCAAAATTAATTAAAATACTGTATAAAATCACCTTTAGGCTATGGGTTTAAGAAGGTGTATAGGAAACATAAGTGAATTTTGTGTTTAGACTTCAGTCCCATCTCCAAGATACTTCAAATATGTATATGCAGATACTCCAAAGTCCAAAACACTTCGGTCCCAAGCATTTTGAATAAGAGATACTCAACATGTGCCAGAAAATGTTTGGGCATGCTATAGAAAACATTTTCTTCTAGCAAAGTTACTCATCCCAGTGAACTCACAGGTATTTATCTAAAGTAAACGTGGGGAAGGATAATTTACTTCCCACCCTACGTGCAGCTCATTACGTCAAAATAGAGAAGTGCCATTATCTCAGATGTGGCTTTAGAAATTTAATTTTTTAAGCTGATCTTTAAGTGTTAGTGTTCTGCAGAGTACTTACTGCTGAAGTGAACAGAATTCATGAGGCAATTAGAATTTGAAAATAGTGATTTAGAAGAGAGTGCAATTCATGATTTACCTAAAAAGAAAAAGGCTTAGAGGACATACATAATGTTTTCTAAAGTTCAAAAGGGATATTTTTGGCTGTCTTTGGAGTTAAAGGTGGGTCAAGATGTCACAACACACTATGATAACCTGGAATAAGTCCTGGTTTGGGGGACTGAATTTTGTAATTTTTATGGTGGGGAGGCAGTTTGCCTGTGCATTTTATGAAAACGTTTCCTCATTGAAATATTTAATAATATTTGCTAACACATCTGGAAAAAAACTTGTTTTAAAATTTTTTAGTTTCCAGCATTAAAAATTACATGCTAAAGCTGTACCAAAGTTGGTGTACAATTTTTCTGAAAGTGCTTAAAGATAAGATTACTGGCTTAACAAAGCAGCTTTGTTCCCTGCATTAGTATCAAGTCTTTGAGAAGCATTTTGTGTTATGAATCAGCTGGCAGCCTTCCCAGAGCAAGTAGTGGGACAAAAGTTACACTGTTTTATACCCAACTTATAACCTGAGTAAATATTCATCTAGCACACAAAGTTAAAAAGTTATTCCTATCTTGAACAAGGGAAACTTTTTCCAAACATGTCTTTTTTGTGTGTTTGTTTTCATGGTATTTCTATAAAATGAGTTCCGTTAGAAGATGTGTATATTCTTCTGAGGATATTTGTGACTGTTTTGACCTTGTTTCTGTTTTCTTTAGATTGTGGTATCTGAACGGGAACTATTTGGTTCTGTTGGTGTCACTGGTGGTCATTCTTCCTTTGTCGCTGTTTAGAAATTTAGGTGAGCAAACTCATCTCTAAAGAGAACTGAAATGAGCCTCTCACCAGTTAGTTGGGCTTTCTCTGAATAGAAATTAATCAGAATGAAAAAGCCCTAGAAAGGTATATCTTTGGGACTTACAGCATGCAAAATTTAGGAGCCAAAATATTTAATTGACAGTATATGTTGTGCTTTGTAAGAAATAATGCAAATGATAGTTTTTATTATCTTGGGTTATGACAAGTATATTTAAATAATTCTATATTTTAGTATCTTAAGAATTAGAAATTTAGTACTGTACCCATACTTTAGTGCCTGAAGTCTTCCCAGCAGAATTGAGTTATTCAGTGGGAGAAAGATATTTGCCTTAAATCTGTTTCATTAAACTAATACTGATTCCTGCCACCCCCCCTTATAGGATATTTGGGATATACCAGTGGCCTTTCCTTGTTGTGTATGGTGTTCTTTCTGATTGTGGTGGGTATGATTTTTTTTAGAAAAAATTTTTTATAAGCCCTGCCATGTCACTTAGTTTAACACATGCAAAATAATATATTTTTAGGTCATTTGCAAGAAATTTCAGGTTCCGTGTCCTGTGGAAGCCGCTTTGATAATTAATGAAACAATAAACACCACCTTAACACAGCCAACAGCTCTTGTACCTGATTTGTCACATAACGTGACTGAAAATGACTCTTGCAGACCTCACTATTTTATTTTCAACTCACAGGTAACTAAATATGCTTATTTTCTCAAAAGAAGAGTTTAGGGAAGAAAAGAGGGAAGCTATTCACTCCCAGGGTAAAGGGAGGAGGGTAATAGGTGCTTTTTAGAAAACGTATGATTAGCTAATTATTGAGGACTGTGAAGAAAGTTTTGGTTTACGTCTGAAAATAGATTGAGAATTGAGATAATCATATGGTGCTAATAATTGACACATTCAGAAGTGAGGATATTGATCATACTTCATGAACAGATTAGAAGAATGGAAGCTAATTACACAAAGGAAACTTAGGCTTTGATTCTAAGATTGTTTACGTAAAATATATGCTGCAGAAATGTGACAGCATGAGTTCGTTACATCAGATAAAGTAGATTTTTACGTTTTGTTTCAGACTGTCTATGCTGTGCCAATTCTGATCTTTTCATTTGTCTGTCATCCTGCTGTTCTTCCCATCTATGAAGAACTGAAAGAGTGAGTATTTCATTTTTATATAAATTTGAGAAAATATTAGACAACTGTAACTGCTGCTGAAATATATATTTGAATTTTCTTTTGAATTACATAGCCGCAGCCGTAGAAGAATGATGAATGTGTCCAAGATTTCATTTTTTGCTATGTTTCTCATGTATCTGCTTGCCGCCCTCTTTGGATACCTAACATTTTACGGTAAATAATGCCTCCTTTACCAAAAAAACGAAAAACCGCTTATTGAAATGAAGCTGCTAGTTTTCTATGTATAGTTCCATCACTTTAAAAATAGTCTGTTTTAATATATTTCATATTTGTGATGAGAAATTAAATTTAGAGCTTAGAATTTTCTGTAGTGTATTTAATCAGTAATTTCTAGAATCCAGGTTTGAAAATATCATTAATCATTTGATGGGATATTTGTATGATATGCCAGCCTCTGAGTTCATCTTGCCTGTCTCCTCTCCCATCACCTTCAGACTGTATAACACAAACACGAATTGGAAGCCAAGCCAGGAGATTTAGCTGCTTAACTCCTGTTGTTTTTAATGGGAGTCATGTGGCTAAATCTCTATGTGGTATTTAGAAAAATTTTCCTTCAATGTTACTTTAATTGCATTAACTATAATTCCAAACAAATCTTATTAGCCTCTTAGTTTATAGTCGTTTTGTGAGTAGCTAAATAACTGGTGCACATTTTGCTGTTAAATTTTCTACTTGGTCTCCAATGAAAACAGCCACTCAAAGTTTTTTTGGTCTTTCCCTGTAGAACATGTTGAGTCAGAATTGCTTCATACCTACTCTTCTATCTTGGGAGCTGATATTCTTCTTCTCATTGTCCGTCTGGCTGTGTTAATGGCTGTGACCCTGACAGTACCAGTAGTTATTTTCCCAGTAAGTAATCACTTGCTCTGCTTTCAGTAGGAAGGAGTTTTTAAATATGTGAAAATTTGTGAGATTTTCATCTTCTGGAAGAAGGGAAACACCAGTAGAACAATACAAAGTTGGTGGTAGTTTTGAGGGGGCTTTTTAAAAATACAGTGTATATTTTCAAAATATCCTGGGGACATTTTTTTCACCATAAGATATAAAATGATCTTTAAGTGTTCAGATGTTCAGGAAACAGCAGAGAAAGAGGCACAGTTTTATTTAGAAATTGTTACTATTTTGGATAGGTTGCTTTTTACTTGGGCATTCTTTTCATTCATTGAAGCTGGATTTTTAAATTTTATATTGCTGCTATTTTTAAAATACATTTTATTTATTTTTTTTGCAGATCCGGAGTTCTGTAACTCACTTGCTGTGTGCATCAAAAGATTTCAGTTGGTGGCGTCATAGTCTCATTACAGTGTCTATCTTGGCATTTACCAATTTACTTGTCATCTTTGTCCCAACTATTAGGGATATCTTTGGTTTTATTGGTAAGTTGTAGAAAGTATCCAAGTTGATTCAAACATCAGGGATTTTAAGATTTAAAGAATGAATGACGAGTGGTTCATTGAATCCTCAAGAAACATAAATGTTCTTTTACAGGTGCATCTGCAGCTTCTATGTTGATTTTTATTCTTCCTTCTGCCTTCTATATCAAGTTGGTGAAGAAAGAACCTATGAAATCTGTACAAAAGATTGGGGTGAGTGAAAGATTATGACCATAGAAACAGTAATAATATCATAAATTTCCCCAACTGATTTTAATTTTATTCTCGTAGCTGTTATTTGTTGTGGTTTCACTTTTAAGTTTCCAGTAAACATTTCTGTAATGGTCTACTTCACAGATGGAAGATTGCAGAGGGAGGGGGAAAGATAGTTTGCCATCTAATAAACACTTAAGTTAATTGCAATAAAGTTATTAGATACTTTGGAGATAGGAATAGGGATGAAGACTAGTGTCAGATACTTAGCTTTCAACATTTGTTCAACCAGTTTTCATTGGACTGCCTACTGTGTGACAGGCACTTAAATGGGCATTGAATATATAAAAGAGAAGGAAGGGCTATTTAGTTGAATGAGACTGATCATCTTCAGAGCGAAGCTCTCAGGGAGGCCATCTTTTCATAGTGTTTACTATTATGTATCTACTCTAAAGTGTAGTACCAGTTGGTGACAGAGAATGATGTGCTAACTACAAATGATGTGGTTCCTGGTACCAGAATCCTGGTGGTGATATTTAGGAAAAAGACTGCTTTTTAGTCATTATTTTCCACCTTCATTCTGCTCTGATTAAAGTACTAGAATTGTTTATAAACCAACAACTGTCAACTTGTTTTACTCTAAATTACATAGTGGCAGTATTGAAGGGTAGGGTTTAGGAATTAACTTAGTATTTCCTGGAAAGACCTCTGGCTTCGACTTTTGCTGCATTTTAGGATGATTTGGGTTTGATTTTGTGACTACTTTAGCTCTAAAAAATTGCAAAAAAATCCAGTCCAGTTCTATATGAAGCAGTTTGTTTAGCAAGAAAATTCCCTTTTCACTTGAGACAAAGGAATGAAAAAGTGAAAAAGTTCAGAAGGCCTCAAAGGTAGTTATTTTGTACTGCAGATAACATACTGATCACTTAGGAGTTTATATTTAGCAAGTTAAATATTCTATAGAACATGATATAGTAGATAGACTTTAGTAATTAAAGCACATTTCAAAAACTAGAAAAAGAAATGTTTAGCATATATGTTTTATTACTTGCTGATCAATTTTCTCTATGCTCTTTGCAGGCTTTGTTCTTCCTGTTAAGTGGCATACTGGTGATGACTGGAAGCATGGCCTTGATTGTTTTGGATTGGGTACACAATGCACCTGGAGGTGGCCATTAATTGGCACCACTCAAACTCAAACTCAGTCCATCTGATGCCAGTGTTGAGTAAACTCAACTACTATGAAATTTCACCTGTTTTCAGTTTCACTTCCTTTTGAAGTGCAGATTCCTCGCTGGTTCTTCTGAGTGCAGAATAAGTGAACTTTTTTTTTTTTTTTTTAAAGAAACTTATCTGTATGTTAGAAATGGATATGAACAACAAAACCACGAGTCTCGGGTTAAGGGAAGTGACAATTTTATTCCATTCCAGAGAATGGACGAACTCTTAACTTTTATCAAGCCACATGCTTGGCTGTGTCATTGTTTAACTTGGATATTTTATGATTTTACTTGAATGTGCCTAATGGAACCATTCGATGTGAGAAACAATTCTTTTTAATTTACAGCAAAGTATTGAATAACCATTGACAAAAACACTATTATTTTTTGTACCAAAAATACTTAAAGACCTCAGAAGCACTCTTTTACTTTTAAGAAATTGCTTTTTTTGAACTTTATTCAGAAGCAGTTATCAATAAATTCCGTAAAATAATGTCATTGGTATTTAAAAATGAATATTAGTATAATGAAATGATTTGCCTTTTTGTAGGCATAATAAGCCAAATACTTTTTTACCCAAAATAATTTTTAGAGAAAATGATGTAATGAAAAATTGTACCATGAATTAGGAGCATAGTTTTTTCCATTTAAACGTCACCATTACTTAAAAGATGATTGATTGATTATTGCTATACCAAATCAGATGAACTCTGTTCATCACTTTTCTTCTCTGTCCCCAAACAATTTGGTTCATTCAGACTGAAATGTTTGTGTCTTCAACTTATTAGAATGGAAAATAATGCAGATATTTCTATGGGAAATAAAATAACTAATTTTGAGGTACCAAATAGTGCAATTGGGTAAAACAGGGTTTATTCAGTTGCATCTGTCTCCAGTGTTGTATTGACAGCTCTGGGTCTTTTTTTTTGGGCCAGCCCTTTTTTGACATTGCTTCCAGCAGTGGAAAATGGGCATTTGATGGCAATAGGCCAAAATTATTGTGTCCAGAGAGTACACTTTTTCAAAATGCTCACCTACTGGAAGTGTGAATTACTTGACAATGTATGGCTTAGTTGTGTTCATGTTTTGTCTACAGTAGAGGTCTAATCCACAGGTTACACCTATGTTTGGTATGATATAAGTTCTCTTTGTGTAGGCCACTGGGTTTCTCATGCAGTAAGCTTTATAAAAACTCATTTGCACTGGACTGTCATCTCATTCTTGTACAACGTAGAATTACTTGTTTACATCCAACAAATGGTTAGCTAGGGAAAACAGTGCAAACTGAGTGTTAGTAGTCATTTTGGTCCAACTGCATGTCAACCCTTCCATTTCAATCCCGGTTAGAAGGGAAAATAATTACTTGGAAACTTGGCTTTAAGAGCACATTTATCGTACGTCACAGTGTATGGTGAATATATTATTAAATAATGTGGTACTTTGCTCATCAGGCATAATGTCTAAAATCTAATATACATAATTCCATTAAGTGGTTGAGGGAAGCAAATAATGGAATTGTCAGTTGGTCATCTGGCTCTAAGGTTTGCCTTTGAACTAAAAATGTTGTTTGGGGCAAGGGCCAGAAATGTGGCAGACATGGTTTTTGTTACGCATTCTTGTATTATATGTGACTAAATTTACAAACAAGATACATGTGTAATTAAAGACCCTTACGGAACTGGAAGACGTCTTGTAGTGCTACATTGGGTGAAACCATTGGTCCATTTTTGTCTGTTTCTATGAAGATAAAATAATTGGGGACCATCTAGAAATAGAAAGGCAGTGAGAAGACAGATTCTACAGCACTGCTTTCATTTAATTGGGCTTTAGGCACTCCATTCGAATGCAGAACCTCACCTCTAGTTGAGACCAAGAATTGGCAAATTTGCATGAGCTCCTGGAAAGAGTTGCTGACTTTGTATCTAAGACCTGCCAGGGAATACCAAGAGTTGTTTCTACAGACTGTTTTTTTTTTCTATGTGAGAAGATACTGTGGCAACCAGGAAGGAATGGAAAAAAAATTCTTTTCTCTACAGTAAATTAATGTGAGGAAGCTCCTCCAATCCTCTGGCTATTTGAGGTTCAAAATCAACTGCCTAGGGAAAATTCCAATGCATGATTCTCTTGGAGCTATCTTGTCTGCCTTGAGGTTCCTAAACAATGAATTCCCATTAATGAGCAGTCTTCAGTATTAAAACCACTGTCTTGTCACCTTATTTTGCATTACTGTCTTCCGTGGATGTTTCAATTATAACTGTAATGTTATTTATAGAACAACATTAATCCATTAAAGCTAACCTATTTTTCAATATTTATGATAATCTATGTACATATATTGTCTGTCCATATGTATTTGTAAATAGGTTGTATATAATGTCAGGTTTGGGTCTTGGGTTCAAGTGTACATATTCCTGTAAGTTTCTTAACTGCATTTTGATGAATTCACATTGTGTAACTATAAGAATTGTCCCAAAAGTACCTGTACAGAAAATTGAATATTGAAAAATTGACAAATTGTATACAAACACTAAAAAAAAACTTGTTTAAATTGTATTTGCAATAAACAGCATCAATTTTTTTCATGAAATCTTGGTGCAAATTCAGATCTCTTATTTAAAATTTAAATAAGGAATAAATTTTCAAAATGCAGTAATCAAAATGTGATCTAGTGTAATGAAATAAAATGTGATCTAGTGTAATGGAAGACCTTTGAGAACCTGGGTGTATTAACTTGGTGTATATAGTGTAAATATCCCCACTGTACTTAGAGGCCAACAATTCTAGTATGGCTTGTTGGCAAAGAGTGCTACACCGTTTCAATGAAACTATGTTTGTTTTAACTGAACTAAAATAAATACATGCTTAATCCTGAGTAGCAGTGTTTTTGTTTTTTGTTTTTTTTCAGGTAATGGGAAGATAGGCAGTGTCTAATGCAAATTGCATTGTAACTGCAGTACCTAGCACCTAGTAGGTGTCCATATGTTTGTGACGAAGAAAACAATGGTCAGGAAAAAAAGTTGAGGTTCCCAGAGATTCTAGGTTTCCAAAGTGAGAAGGAATGGAAAGTCTTGGAGACTTGGGGGAAGATGCTAAAATGCATCTTAAGGGCTCAGGCTCAGCCCTGCTGATGGAAATAAACAGGTCAATAATGTATCAGAATCAACTGGAGAGCCTTTTAAAACCGCAGCTTTCTGAAACGTGCCTAGTTGGTCTGATTGCAAAGGTCCAGCTGTAGGGTAGCCCAGGATCTGGTTTTTTACTTAAGGCCACTCGGGTGATAATGATGCACAAACTCCAGGAGCAATGAAGTGGCCTGGAAAGAAGTTGGCATATGTTCAGTTTGGTGAAAAAGTCGCAGGAAAAGAATTAATGGACAAGCTGATGAATGTAACAGCATGGTTTTACTTGAGCAACAGTGGAAGTGGGAAGGTTACTAAGATACACAGGCTAGTTTAGGTATGGCCTACTGGTAAGTCTGAAAAGCTTGAGGCTTGTGAAATAAAATAACCAGAGCTGAAACAGAAAAGACCACATCTTGGGATAGCCAAGTACGCCCGATGGTAGTTCCAAAGTCAGGAAACGTCTCCAAGAAACTTAAAATGCAGTTACTAATGATGGTCAAATGAGAAGGATTAGGAAAGGCAGCAGAATTTGCAACAAATCAATTGAAGAATGACTTCTGGAACTTTTAAGTATTCATAGGCAAGCTCTAACTGAACACCTAGCATATGCAACTAACATGTTCATTGGAAAGAGGGTAGGGTTATGTGTCAGAACTGAGTTCTAACAAAATCCATACACTTTCAAATGTGCTATTTTTTAGAAAAAAATGATAACAGCTGGTCGTGGTGGCATACCTGTAGTCCTACCTACTCCAGAGGCTTAGGCAATAGCATTACTTGAGTCCAGGAGCTTGAGACTAATCTGGACAGCATAGTGAAACGCTTTGTCTCAAATACAAAAAATTACCGAAGTGAACCAGAATGCAAATTTATTTATCTACAATTAGAAATATACTGGATGAAGCCAGGCTTGGTGGCTCATGCCTCTAATCCCGGCACTTTAGGAGGCCAAGGAGGGTGGATTGCTGAAGCCCAGGAGTTCAAGACCAGCCTGGGCAACATGGTGAAACCCCATCTCTACAAAAAAAATGCAAAAATCAGCCAAGTGGTGTGCACCTGTAGTCCCTGCTACTTGGAAGCCCAGGAAGGTCGAGGCTGCAGTGAGCCGTGATCAGGCCACTGCACTCTAGCGTGGGTGACAGAGTGAGACCCTGTAAAAAAAAAATAATAATAAAAGGAGTGAAGGAAGGCAGGGAGTGAGAAAGGAAAGAAATTGAGTTGACAGGTCCACTGAATATAAAAATACGGTACTCTAACCAGGGAGCTAGCTATTCCAGAGAGATTTCCATTAAGCTTAAGGAATATTCTAGGAACATTTCTAAATAAAGAACCAGAGCTGTTTGTCTTGACTTAGAAATTTAGAAATACACCTGGACATTTGGCTTAGTCAAATTTCTGATAACAAAAAAAATCCATTTAAATTAGTTTAAGCAAGAATGTCAGATGGAGAGAACTCCTTAAGAGATCAGGATGCCTCGGATAATTAAAAGATAAACAGCTTCCAAAAATCAAAAATTGTCTTTGTTTTAGAGACCTCAATGAGAGAAGTGTGTGAAATTTCACTATAGAGCTATGCAACTAGATTCTGAGCTGCTTGTTTTCAGTTCAATTTCTCAATACAAACAAATCGGCCAGTAGTGGGTCAAGATTCCACCCTAATCTCAAATGTAGTTAGGTGGGCAGGGTAACACAGTACAAACAGCTGCCAGGACCTACCCATATGGTGGACAGAATAGTTTTCAGAGCAGAGGTACAATGGTCATGCACTAGAAATAGACTAGAAAACTGGGATCAACTGTCCAGTTTTAACACTGAAAGTCTTGCATCATGGAAACCGCAGTCCCAGGCAAACTGGGAATGGTTGGTAACCCTAGCTAAGAAGGCAACTCCCAAAATGTTTAATGAAACAGTCCAGAGATATTGATACATTTATTTTCTTTGGATTTCTTTTTTCTAGGCTTCCATGCAGGACACCAACCTTCTTTCATGACTTTGCCCCAACTCAGTGGTTGATTGCTTCCTCAAATCACATTTTTTCTGACTTCCCCACCACAAGAGCTATAAGCTTCATAGGAACAGACATCTGTCTATCTTTTCATCAATTTATCCCCAACACAGCCGGGCGCAGTGGCTCATGCCTCTAATCCCAGCACTTTGGGAGGCCGAGGTGGGCAGATCAAGGGGTCAGGAGATTGAGACCATCCTGGCTAACAGAGTGAAACCCCATCTCTACTAAAAATACAAAAAATTAGCCGGGCATGGTGGCGGGCACCTGTAGCCCCAGCTACTCGGGAGGCTGAGGCAGGAGAATGGCATGAACCTGGGAGGTGGAGCTTGCGGTGAGCCGAGATCGCACCACTGCACTCCAGCCTGGGTGACAGAACAAGACTCCGTCTCAAAAACAAACAAAAAATTATCCCCAACACTCAGAACAGTATCTAGCAAATGGTACAATAGGTACTCAACATAATTGTTGGAATAAAGGTACCCTTGATTTCTTAAAGTTTCTTATAGTATAGTGGAGGTGAGGCTCAAACTTTTAAGCAAGAATTTACTAAACGCTTGCAAGATAAATACTGCATGTGACATGAAATTAGACACTTTGACTTAAAAGATATAATATCGGTCACTTACCTTCAACCAGAGGCCCACAACAGGAAGGCTTTCTTAGTTCACCTGTGATCGGCCTCCAGATGGCAAAGCCATCTTTAACCTCTACCACATAAGTGATTTTGTGGCAGTGAAATCCTTTTTTCAAATTCTAGCCAGATTTGGTTCTCCCCTACATATTGGGAGGAAAGAGTTAACACAGCAAGTCTGGTGGCTCCCTCCTATGTCTTCAAGGGAACCATGAGTGACCCTTGACTAACTCCTGGGAATGTGGCCCTCAGAAGGTTCTTTATGTTAGTGACTGATGATTTTGTTATATTCACCTGGAGCAATGGACCATGCTGAACTGGTTTGTCAGTTTGCTTTGCACAAACACCAAGGTTAATCATGTGGACCTGGTTTCATTGTTGGGGTCCTGATTTTGGGTGGCCAAGGATGGTTGCACAGCTGGATATGCCTATGTTAACTAGCACCCCACCCCCTTACCCTTCCAAAAGCATGGATCCCTGAGACTTATTTGGGCTTCCCTGAGCAGAGAAAATCCACACATTTCCTAACAGTTCACTGCTAGAAAAAAGAGCACACCTGTGTGATCTTGGACAAGAAAGGTATTAAAGCCTGTGCTGGACCTCTCTAGACTCCACTGTTGCATATATTTTTCCTGTTACTCTGTATCCTTTCCTGTAATAAATCTTAGCAGTGAGTATTACCTGCTATTGAGTCGTGGGACTCCTGGCGAATCAGCAAATGAAATGTGTGTAGTCTCTGTTTTTTCTCTACACCATCAGTTTAGAAACCTCAGTGCCTCTTGGCTTCTCCAAAAAGAATCTATTCTCAGTAAAAGCTCCAAGCATTATTGTGCAAGTTTTACTAAATAATACTGGGGGTCAGGAGGATTAGATAGCAAAGGAGG
The DNA here is from genome assembly GCF_028878055.3 of Symphalangus syndactylus. Lineage (NCBI taxonomy): Eukaryota > Metazoa > Chordata > Mammalia > Primates > Hylobatidae > Symphalangus > Symphalangus syndactylus. The sequence goes on along the minus strand of NC_072439.2, from coordinate 47,425,572 downwards.
GTTTTACATTGCACACCTTACTGCATGCAACTTTATAAAATCCCATTTGACAGATCTTCCAAGTCCCTTTGGTGGTGTTGTGAATTAGAGATTGTCTCTGTCTGCCCTTCCTCCCACACCATCTACGGCCTGTCCCCTCTTCTGGGTAGTTCAACTCTGCCTTCAAATCTGCCTATTCTTCTCAGAAAAATAAAAGCTTTGAAGTTATCAGAACTTACCTTCCTGAGATGAGAGTTTACTGGCCATGTATTTTTGTTTCCATTCTGCTCTTGAAGACCTCACTTCTACTCCAACCCTTCCTAAATGACTTTTCTAAGTATTGTTTATCTAGCAACTTACAGTACTTTTTCTAAAAGGAGCTCTGGTAAATAAATTCAACTTTTTCATCAGATTACCTTAAAAATATCTGCAGTAGATCCTAATCTATAAAGTAGGTGAAGACAGAGCTCTGCTTGTTGAAAAGGGTTATGAGTGAAATCTAGAGACTGAGAACTCAACCTCCCAACTGCTTTTCACCTGCTTCATCCCTCCATTTACCCATAATGGTCCACGAAGTGCTGCCTTAACCTGGGCCTCTACGGAATGTGATTTGAAAAACATGGCTCTAAATTATTTCAAGAGAACAAGACCTCATGATGATAAGATTCCTATCAGCCTGGCGTTTAGCTTCTGAGTCCCCATTTTCTGAGAACAGCTTCTTTCTCTCCTGACAGGATGGTGGCCTTAGCCTCCCTATACAACACGATTATCTTTAGTTAGGTATAACCCAATAACCTCAAGATTGATGTGAGGTTCACATAGAGGCCAGATGTCCTGGACTGCAGATGTGTTGCTGAGTAGATAGTCAAGTTTTTCCAGGTATCTCCAAGGCAGGGCAGGTGAAGAAGTCAAAGTGGAAAATAGACACAGATGTCATGTAATCTACCTCCTCCTGTTCCCTAGTCAACAATGATGGTCTTTTTAAATAGGAAAGGGAAGACATCTTAAAGAAGAATGTGTTGACCTTCAGTTAGATTAATTTCTGAAGATCTTTAATGGTTTATGACAAGTAATCATAAACCAATACTGAATCATTTGTTTCTCAGGGATGTGGAGAATTATTCCTGGGTCCTAAATGTGCAACTTGAACTTTCAAAGTTATCATATATTCTTCCTGAAAATGTAGCAAAATTGCACACCAATAATTTTTTAAAGAGAGATATCTGGTCAATAAGGCAATGAAAGAAGCCAAATAATACATCAAGGATGCCCATTTTAAGGATACAACTCCAACAAGCAACTATTTATTTTTATTTTCTTCTTTTTTTTAAACAAAGTCTCACTCTGTTGCTCAGGCTGGAGTGCACTGGCACAGTCATGACTCACTGCAGCCTGGACCACCCAGGCTCAAGCAATCCTCCCACATTAGCCTCCCAAGTATCTGGAACCACAGGCCCATGCCACCACACCCAGTTAATTATTGTATTTTTTTGTAAAGACGGGTTTTTTTTTGCCATGTTGCCCAGGCTGGTCTTGAACTCCTGGGCTCAAGTGATCTGCCCTCCTTAGCCTCCCAAAGTGCTGGTATTACAGGCATGAGCCACCATGCATGACCTATTTATTTTTCTAAATGGGAAATATGCCCCTTAAGTTTTGGTAAATGATAAATTTTCTTCCAGTGTCACCAGTTTGTATCTTATCATGGAATCATGGTATGTTCTAAACCAAAAATAAACTGTATTTCTTTTTATTTCCTTTCATTTTCTCCGTATTTCCCTTTAAAGTGACTGAAAGTCTCAAGAGATGTGGAACTCATGGTTCACAACCCTTCTGCTTCAGATAGAGGAATTGTATTTTTAAACTGATCCCTAAATAGAAAGATCCAAAGAAGGAAATATGTGGAATATGAAAATCTCTTCTCAAAATGCATGAGAGCCTCATAAATTTGGAAACATTCTTCTCTCATAAACTGCTCCAAAAAGAAATGTTTAGTACTTACGGCCTATATTGAAGGCAATGAAGCAAGAGAGCATTGCTTCTTTCTTGTGGGGGAGAGACAGTGAATTATATATATATATTTTTTTGTAAAAGTGAGAGATATTTATTAAGCATTCAAACAATAAATTGCCTATAGAATACAAAACCTAGTTAATAATGTCATAGATCAAAGGATTCAAAATTTGAAAAACTATATGTTGCTTTCTTTAGATTGAGTTCATGATATGAGACATTGACAAATTAATGTTGGACATATGTTTTGTTTCAAATGACTTGTAGATTTAAGAAGAAATGTAATCAATTTGTGTCATATGAAATCAAACCATGGCACAGATATTTTACAATCATTTTTGTCTCAGTATATTAAAAATAGGTTTTATTATCTTTGACCATGCTTTAGCTATATAGCAAAAATTTTGGCCTGGAATTTTAATACAAGAGACAGATAATTCTCTTATTGAATATGTTTGCCTCCATGGTACATATTAAACTTTTTTTTCTTTATTATACTTTAAGTTTTAGGGTACATGTGCACAACGTGCAGGTTTGTTACATATGTATACATGTGCCATGTTGGTGTGCTACACCCATTAACTCGTCATTTAGCATTAGATATATCTCCTAATGCTGTCCCTCCCCCCTCCCCCCACCCCACAACAGTCCCTGGGGTGTGATGTTCCCCTTCCTGTGTCCATGTGTTCTCATTGTTCAATTCCCACCTATGAGTGAGAACATGCGGTGTTTGGTTTTTTGTCCTTGCAATAGTTTGATGAGAATGATGGTTTCCAGTTTCATCCATGTCCCTACAAAGGACATGAACTCATCATTTTTTATGGCTGCTTAGTATTCCATGGTGTATATGTGCCACATTTTCTTAATCCAGTCTATCGTTGTTGGACATTTGGCTTGGTTCCAAGTCTTTGCTATTGTGAGTAGTGCCGCAACAAATATACGCGTGCATGTGTCTTTATAGCAGCATGATTTATATTCCTTTGGGTATATATTTTAAACAAGCATTCTTCTTTTTTTTTTAGAAAAAAACATGTAAACAATAATACACTTAGAAGCCTATAATTCCCAATAAACTATCACAGATTTTACTGTAATATTTATGGCAAAGGAGTTAATTATCCACAATGCCAGTAATTGCTCCACACTAGTTTTCACAATGCCACACTATTTCTGGAAAACTCTCTCCTGCGTGAGGAAAGAGAATGATCTTGTAGTTGTGCAGAGATGGACTCAAGCTCTGGTTTGCCATTATCAGCTGTGTGACCTCCAGCAAGCTCCTTAACCTACTCATGCTTCAGTTGCTTCACTTTGTAATAAAATTTAATATAACTCACATGATTTAGTGCTTCAGGTACTGCACAGAGGGTAGTCACCTTAATCCCCTAAGGCAGGCACTTTTTTAATCTGCATTTTACTGAAGAAGAAACTAAAGCTTTTAGGTTAAAGCCTCAATCTTAACAGGGTAAGTAACTTGCCTGGAAAGTGGTACAGCTGAAACTAAAGCCCTAGTCTTTACCCCATGCTCTTAATCCACTTACTTTACAATTTGCAATTGCAAAAATATGGAACCAGCTCAAATGCCCCTCAATCAATGAGTGGATATATATATATATATACACACACACACCATGGAATACTACTTAGTCATAAAAAAGAAAAAAATGGCTTTCACAACCACCTGGATGGAATTGGAGACTATTATTCTAAGTGAAGTAACTCAGGAATGGAAAGCCAAACATCGTATGTTCTTACTTATAAGTGGGAGCTAAGCTATGAGGATGCAAAGGCATAAGAATGATACAACGGTGTTTGGGCACTTGGGGGAAAGGGTGGGAGGGGAGTGAGGAATAAAAGACTACAGATTAAAAAAATAAAAATAAGAAATTATCAAAAAAAAAAGTAAGTATGAATATTAAACAGCCATTTTCAGGGTTATTTTGGATATTAAATGAAGTAACCCAGAAAGTGGCTTTCACTGTGTTAACCACACAATGGAATATTATACAGCACTGAAAATGAGTGAACTACAGTTGATTTTTGTAATAAACAAAATTTTTTAAAAAATCGAGTCCCACAATAATACAAACATCTAGTATTATATCCTTTTGTAAAGTTCAACTAAAATGAAATGATATCTTTATTAGCATACTTATATATTTGATACAACAATTAAAGAAAAAAGCAAAGGAATGATGTACACAGCATTCAAGATAGTCGTTAGTTTGGAGAGGGGGAGAAGGTATGGTGGGAGAGCACACAGGCAGATGCAAGTTAGTGTCAACATTGTAGTTTGTTGGTGTTCCTAGGGGAAAGATGGAGAAAAAATAGACACACAAAAGAGGACCCATATGGACCAATCATGAGTGTGCTGTGAAGCAGACTGATTACTCCAATTATGTATTTTTGAAGTCCACAAAAAAGTGACTTTCATTCAGCCTGAATCATAAGAAATTTCCAATTTTCTATCATTTTTTGACCTATGAAACTGGAAATTTTATATGGTTTGACCTGATATGTATTAATAATTTCTGGTTTCCTCTGTTGACCCTTTCTCTAGCTTGCTTGATATAATGAGATGCCTACATAATTCCACAGTGCCCTGAACCCATCAGCTTCCCCAATGTGGGCTATGAGTCAGATAGGTGATTTCCAATCCCAATACTAATTATTGGACTGAGTCCCAAAGGTTTAGCAAAGTGACAGGTTCATCTAGGATGCTAAATAATTACTGAATCAATGATCACTCAAAATCTCAAAGTAGTTCAATGACTGAAGAAAAAGATTACAGTAGATACAGAATAGGTTCAGAAGTCTAGGCACAGAGAAATATATTAGAAAAGATCACAGGCCCGGCCGGGCATGGTGGCTCACGCCTGTAATCCCAGCACTTTGGGAGGCCGAGGCAGGTGGATCACAAGGTCAGGAGTTCAAGACCAGCCCGGCCAAGATGGTGAAAACCTGTCTCTACTAAAAATACAAAAAATTAGCCGGGCGTGGTGGCACGTGCCTGTAATCCCAGCTACTCCAGAGGCTGAGGCAGAGAATTGCTTAAACCTGGAGGGGCAGAGGTTGCAGTGAGCCAAGATCGTGCCCTCTGCACTCCAGCCTGGGCGACAGAGCGAGATTCCGTCTCAAAAAAAAAAAGAAAAGATCACAGACCCAAATAGTTGGCTCCTTCTAGTCCTGTCCCTTGGGACGAGGAGATATGCCTTGCTGCTTTGAGGTTTACTCTAAGATGCTAAAGTCTCTGCAGGTCCTGCAAGGACCTAATCTTGAAATCCATATCCCGTACTGGCATCCACTTCTGCCTTCCTAGTCAGCCTTACTCCTAGACCTTGTCTTTGACCTCTGAGGCTGTTTCCATTTCTGGTATCTGTAGACAGGGCCCTTCCTGTAGCCCTTGGCTTGCAACCCTGTTCAGTTAGTTTCAGGCCACTGGCATTTCTACAATCTACACTTGACTTGCAGCCTTGCCCCCTTCCAATTCATTTCCCTTATGGCAGTCAGGCTGATTTTTTCCATGGAACAAATGTGATCATGTCAGTTCTATTAAAATCTTAAAGTGGCTTCCTGTATCTCTCAGTATAAACTTTCAAATCTTCACAGCACTTCATGACCAGGACTCTTCCCTCCTCCCCAGCTCTGTATCATAGCATTTTCTCACCTCTTACTTCATGTCCCAATCACAAAGAATTATTTGCAGATCTCTGGACCCACCATCCTCTTACACCTCCATGCCTTTGTATATGCCCTTGTACGTGCTTTGTCTTCTGCCTGGAATGCTGTTTCCTGCTCTTCTGCTGGGTAATACCCATTTTTAATCAAAACACAAATCAAGCACCACCTCCTGCAAAAAGCCTCCCCTAACTTCCTGCCTGTGTTTTTCCTCATGGGATCCCAGGGTGTCCTGTGCTCTAGCCAAGCACATGTTTTACTTTGTCTTCCTGTCCACCTGACCCACTAGACTAAAGCTAGTGGGAGACTATCCCTGTCCACCTAACCCACTAGACTGAAGCTAGGTCAGAGACTGTGTGCTCTTTTTTTCCTGTACCCCAGCACCTAACAGTGCCAGGAATAGCTGCCACATGAATGTTTGCTGAGTTACTAGATGGAATCCATTACCAACCCATTTCAGACCAAGCCTTCAGCTGAGTCTTACCCTAACCCTTAGCAATGCTTTCAGATGGCTGTACATGTCAGACCCTGAGATAAACATTAAGCATCCAAAAATGGAGAAGGCTATTTTTGTCCTTTAAGAAGTTCACAATCAAGGTAGGGGAAAAATAGTTAACTATAACTTAAATTTAGAAGTGCTATCATAAAGCAGTACAGTAAATGATAGAATAATGATTTAGTGCAGTATAGGATTTAGAGAGTAGGCTTGAATCCATACCTGGATTTGAATTGCAATGCTGCACTAGCTGTGCGGCCTTGAGAATATTACTTTCCTAGACCTAAATTTAAAACTCTGCATAGGGGAAGAAGGCAAGAAATAACTAAGATCAGAGAAGAACTGAAGGAGATAGAGACACAAAAAACCCTTCAAAAAATCAATGAATCCAGGAGCTGGTTTTTTGAAACGATCAACAAAATTGATAGACCACTAGCAAGACTAATAAAGAAGAAAAGAGAGAAGAATCAAATAGATGCAATAAAAAATGATAAAGGGGATATCACCGCCAATCCCAGAGAAATACAAACTACCATCAGAGAATACTATAAACACTTCTATGCAAATAAATGAGAAAATCTAGAAGAAATGGATAAATTCCTGGACACATACACCCTCCCAAGACCAAACCAGGAAGAAGTTGAATCCCTGAATAGACCAATAACAGGCTCTGAAACTGAGGCAATAATTAATAGCCTAACAACCAAAAAAAGGCCAAGACCAGATGGATTCACAGCCGAATTCTACCAGAGGTACAAGGAGGATCTGGTACCATTCCTTCTGAAACTATTCCAATCGATAGAAAAAGAAGGAGTCCTCCCTAACTCATTTTATAAGGCCAGCATCATCCTGATACCAAAGCCTGGCAGAGACACAACAAAAAAAAGAGAATTTTAGACCAATATCCCTGATGAACATCGATGTAAAAATCCTCAAAAAAATACTGGCAAACCGAATCCAGCAGCATATCAAAAAGCTTATCCACCATGATCAAGTGGGCTTCATCCCTGCGATGCAAGACTGGTTCAACATATACAAATCATTAAATGTAATCCAGCATATAAACGGAAACAAAGACAAAAACCACATGATTATCTCAATAGATGCAGAAAAGGCCTTTGACAAAATTCAACAGCCCTTCATGCTAAAAACTCTCAAGAAATTAGGTATTGATGGGGCATATCTCAAAATAATAAGAGCTATCTATGACAAACCCACAGCCAATATCATACTGAATGGGCAAAACCTGGAAGCATTCCCTTTGAAAACTGGCACAAGACAGGGATGCCCTCGCTCACCACTCCTATTCAACATAGTGTTGGAAGTTCGGGCCAGGGCAATCAGGCAGGAGAAAGAAATAAAGGGTATTCAATTAGGAAAAGAGGAAGTCAAATTGTCCCTGTTTGCAGATGACATGATTGTATACTTAGAAAACCCCATTGTCTCAGCCCAAAATCTCCTTAAGTTGATAAGCAACTTTAGCAAACTCTCAGGATACAATATCAATGTGCAAAAATCACAAGCATTCTTATACACCAATAACAGACAAACAGAGAGCCAAATCATGAGTGAATTCCCATTCACAATTGCTACAAAGAGAATAAAATACCTAGGAATCCAACTTACAAAGGATGTGAAGGACCTCTTCAAGGAGAACTACAACCACTGCTCAATGAAATAAAAGAGGATACAAACAAATGGAAGAACATTCCATGCTCATGGATAGGAAGAATCAATATCATGAAAATGGACATACTGCCCACGGTAATTTATAGATTCAATGCCATCCCCATCAAGCTACCAATGACTTTCTTCACAGAACTGGAAAAAACTACTTTAAAGTTCATATGGAACCAAAAAGAGCCCACATTGCCAAGACAATCCGAAGCAAAAAGGACAAAGCTGGAGGCAGAATGCTACCTGACTTCAAACTATACTACAAGGCTACAGTAACCAAAACAGCATGGTGCTGGTACCAAAACAGAGATATAGACCAATGGAACAGAACAGAGCCCTCAGAAATAACACCACACATCTACAACCATCTGATCTTTGACAAACCTGACAAAAGCAAGAAATGGAGGAAGGATTCTCTATTTAATAAATGGTGCTGGGAAAACTGGCTAGCCATATGTAGAAAACTGAAACAGCTTATACAAAAATTAATTCAAGATGGATTAGAGACCTAAATGTTAGACCTAAAACCATGAAATCCCTAGAAGAAAACCTAGGCAATACCATTCAGGACATAGGCATGGGCAAAGACTTCATGTCTAAAACACCAAAAGCAGTGACAACAAAAGCCAAAATTGACAAATGGGATCTAATTAAACTAAAGAGCTTCTGCACAGCAAAAGAAACTACCATCAGAGTGAACAGACAGCCTACAGAATGGGAGAAAATTTTTGCAATCTACTCATCTGACAAAGGGCTAATATCCAGAATCTACAAAGAACTCAAACTAATTTACAAGAAAAAAACAAACAACCCCATCACAAAGTGGGCAAAGGATATGAACAGACACTTCTCAAAAGAAGACATTTATGCAGCCAACAGACACATGAAAAAATGCTCATCATCACTGGCTATCAGAGAAATGCAAATCAAAACCACAATAAGATACCATCTCATGCCAGTTAGAATGGTGACCATTAAAAAGTCAGGAAACAACAGGTGCTGGAGAGGATGTGGAGAAATAGGAACACTTTTACACTGTTGGTGGGACTGTAAACTAGTTCAACCATTGTGGAAGACAGTGTGGTGATTCCTCAAGGATCTAGAACTAGAAATATCATTTGACTCAGCCATCCCATTACTGGGCATGTACCCAAAGGACTATAAATCATGCTGCTATAAAGACATATGCACACGTATGTTTATTGCGGCACTATTCACAATAGCAAAGACTTGGAACCAACCCAAATGTCCATCAATGATAGACTGGATTAAGAAAATGTGGCACATATACACCATGGAATACTATGCAGCCATAAAAAATGATGAGTTCATGTCCCTTGTAGGGACATGGATGAAACTGGAAACCATCATTCTCAGCAAACTGTCACAAGGACAAAAAGCCAAACACCACATGTTCTCACTCACAGGTGGGAAATGAACAATGAGAACACTTGGGCACAGGAAGGGGAACATCATACACCAGGGCCTGTTGTGGGGAAGGAGGAGAGGGGAGGGAAAGCATTAGGAGATATACCTAATGTAAATGATGAGGTAATGTGTGCAGCACACCAACATGGCACATGTATACATATGTAACAAACCTGCAGGTTGTGCACGTGTACCCTAGAACTTAAAGTATAATTTAAAATTTTTTTTTGTATTTTTAGTAGAGAGAGGTTTTGCCATGTCGGTCAGTCTGGTCTCGAACTCCTGATCTGGAGTGACCCTCCCGCCTTGGCCTCTCAGAGTGCTAGGATTACAGGAGTAAGCCACCATGCCCGGCCTATTTTAAGATTTTAAATGTAATTATCCATTTAGTTTATGACATAAATACTTAGAAAAAAATGTATAAAAAAAAAGAAAAACCTCTGCATAGGGGAAATAATACATAGCAATTAGAAAAAACATGATATTTTGGGGGAAGGGAGTATTGTAGTAAAATATATCTCACATAATATTTATCATTTTCTAATCGTTCCTAAAAATATAGTTCAGTGGCATTAAATACATTCATAATGTCATGTAACTATCACCACTATCCGTATTCAAAAGTTTTTCATCATCCTCAACAAAACCTCTGTACTCATTAAAGAGTAACTCCTCTTACCCTCTTCCCCTCAGCCCTGATAACCTCTATTCTGCTTTCTGTCTCTATAAATTTGCCTCTCCTAGGTACCTTTTATAAATGGGATCATGTAATATTTGTCCTTCTGTGTCCGACTTATTTCACTAAGCAGTGTTTTCCAGGTCCATCCATGTGGTGACATGTTTCAAAATTCCATTCCTTTATATGGTTGAATAATATTCTGTTGTATGTATAAGTTATATTTTGTTTATCCATTCATGTGTTGATGGACACTGAACTATTTCCACTTTATTATAAATAATGCTATTATGAACATTGGTACACAAATATCCGTTTGAGTCCCTGCTATCAATTTTTGGGGTATATACCTAGGAGTGGAATTGCTGGGTCATATAGTAATTCTATGTTTACCCTTTTGAGAAACTACTGAACTATTTTCCATAGCTGCTGCATCATTTTGCATTGCTACCAGCAAGGCACAAGGATTTCAATTTTTCCACCTCCTTGCCAGCACTTGTTTTTTATTTTTTAATTATAGACATCCTAGGAGGTGTGATTTAAAATAAGAACTAACTGAACCTTCCTAAATTTGATGGCATAATTCATGGAGAAGATGGATGACCTCTTTGGACATGAAAGATAAAGCTTCCTTTTTTACCCCCTATTGGGCATGGTTTGGAAAGCTGGAGAAGAGGATAAAATTAAGGAAGAATCAAAAAAGAGGTGGGGGTTGTAGAGAATAAAGAGTTGAGGAGGCCAGGAGCAGTGGCTCATGCCTGTAATCCCAGCACTTTGGGAGGCTGAGGCAGGCTGATCACCTGAGGTCAGGAGTTCAAGACCAGCCTGGCCAACATGGTGAAACCCAATCTCTACTAAAAATACAAAAATTAACCGGGTGTGGTGGCATGTGCCTATAATCTCAGCTACTCTGGAAGCTGAGGCAGGAGAATTGCTGGAACCAGGCAGGCAGAGGCTACAGTGAGCCGAGATCATGCCACTGCACTCCAGTCTGGGCAACAGAGCAAGACTCCAACTCAAAAAGAAAAAAAAAAAATGACAGTTGAGGGCAGAAGTAGTAGGAGGGAAGGAGAGGGCCCAGCTACACAGCGGGAAGCTGAAATACTTATTATAAGAGATAATACAAGAGGTAGCCAGAGGAAATGTTTCAGAGTACAAGATTGGTCAACGAACTTTTAAGAACAAACTTCAGTAATACTTTTAAAACAATTTTTAAGATTGTATTTTGTTTCCTTGAGAAAAGCACTATAAGCTCATGTATAAATTAAAAGCCCACCTTTTACTCATAATCCCCCAACCTCTAGTTCCATTCTCCAGAGGCAACTACTATTGGCAGTTTGTAATGTATTCTTTCAGAGATATTCTGGTTAACGCTGAATTTTATGTTGTTTGTCATTCTGCAAGCAACCTACTGCTTGTTTCCCTTCAGATTTGTGTGGAAATTTGGTCATTTTAATTGCTTTATGCTGGTGATGCTTGGTAAAGTTAAAGAAAAGGCCAGTGTTTCATGTTTGCAACTTGGATGCCAACTCAGCCATAGGAGGATAGGGCACCAGGCAGAGTTGTGAGGCCCCATTACAGGTCCTAGCTCCTGGATGTCATTTCTAGACACACACTGGGCCAGAAGAGAGCCTGCTGCCTTGAAGGGAAAGACTGAGTCCTGGAAGAATTCATCACCTGCTGACTGCGAGCCATTGGCACCTGAATAATCAGCAGTGGTAACCAGGTAGTACTCACTGTGGCCCATGGGTGAGACTCTGAGATGTACTGGCTTCAGGTGTGATACAGCACACTCACAGCTGTTGTGGCTACAAGAAGAGACACTTTCTGTTTGAGAAAAGGAGAGAAAAGATAAAGGGCCTTTGTCTTGCATCTTAGGTACCAGATAGGCCAGAGTGGAGAAGAGCACCAAGTGGGGTGCTGGGGTCCCCAATTTCAGGTGTTGGCTCTTGGATCACATTTTTGGACCTACACTGGGCCAGCGGGGAGACTACTGCCCTGAAGGGTGAGTCACAGGCCTGGCAGCATTCATTATAAGAGCGGACTAAAGACCACATGGGCCTTAAGTAAACATTGCTGGCACCATGGCAGTACTCCCTGGGGCTTGTGGTGGTGCTGGTGGACACAGGGAGAGACTCCTCTGCTTGGGGAAAGGGGAGAAAAAAGTGGAAAGGACTTTGTCTTGTAGTTTCAGTGCCAGCTTAGCCAAAGTAGAATAGAGCACCAAGTAGATTTCTAAGGTTTTTGACTGTAGGCTCTGGCTCCTGGACATCATCTCTGGACCCACCCAGGGCCCAGGGGGAACTTGCTGCACTGCAGAGAAGGACACAAGACTTGTTGGCTTCACCACCTACTGATTGTAGAGCCTTGGGGCCTTGAGCAAATACAGGTGGTAGTCAGGTTGTGATTACAGTGGGCCTTGGGCAAGATCCAGCGCTGTGCTGGCTTCAGTTCTGACTCAGCACAGTCCCAGTGGTAGAGGCCACGGGGGTGCTTGTGTTACTACAACCACTCCTAGCTCCAGGCAGCTCAGCGTAGAGAGAGGGAGACTCTGGGAGAAAGCAAGGGAAGAGAACAAGAGTCTCTGCCTGGTAATCCAGATAATCATTGCAGATCTTATCCAAGACCACTAAGGCAGTACCTCTACTAGGCTACAAGAATTATAGCATTACTGGGCTTGGAGTGCCCCCTAATGCAGATATGGCTGCAGTGACCAAAAACTTAGACCACAATGCCCAATTTGCTTCAAATATCTGGAAAACCTTCCCAAGAAGGACGGGTACAGACAAGTCCAGAATGAAAAGACTACAATAAATACACAACTCTTCAATGCCCAGACACTGACAAACATCCATAAGCACCAAGACCATCCCGAAAAACATGACCTCACCAAGCAAACTAAATAAGGCACCCAGGGGCAATGCCACAGAGACAGAGATATATGACCTTTCAGACAGGGAATTCAAAGTAGCTACTTTGAGGACACTCAAGGAAATTCAAGATAATGCAGGGAAGGAATTCATAATTTTATCAAATAAATTTAATAAAGAAATAGAATAAGTTTTTAAAATCAAGAAGAAACTCTGGAGTTGAAAAATGCAACTGACATACTCAAGAATACACCAGAGTCTCTTAATAGCAGAACTGATCAAGCAGAAGAAAGAATTAGTTAGCTTGAAGACAGCCTATTTGAAAATACAAAGTCAGAAGAGAAAAAAGAAAAAAGAATAAAGCACAATTACAAGATCTAGAAACTAGCCTCAGAAGGGCAAATCTAATAGTTATTGGCCTTACTGAGGAGGTTGATAGATAAAGGCAGAAAATTTATTCAAAGGGAAAAGAACAGAGGTCTTCCCAAGCCTAGAGAAAGATATCAATATCCAAGTACAAGAAGGTTATAGAACACCAAGGAGATTTAACCCAAGGAAAACTACATCAAGACATTTAATAATTCAACTCCCAAAAGTCAAGGACAGAGAAACGATCCTAAAAGCATCAACAGAAACGAAATATATAGCATGCAGTGGAGCTTCAATACATCTGGCAGCAGACTTTTCAGTAGAACCCTCACAGGGCAGGAGAGAGTGGGAGGACATATTGAAAGTACTGAAGGAGGAAAAAAAGTTTTATCCTACAAAAGAATAGCCAGCAAAAATATCCTTCAAACAAGAAAGAGAAATAAAGCCTTTCCCAAACAAAAGCTGAGAGATTTTACCAACACCAGACCTGTCCTACAAGAAATGCTAAAGCGAGTTCTTCAATCTGAAAGAAAAGGACATTAATGACCAGTAAGAAATCATCTGAAGATACAAAACTCACTGGTAATAGTAAGTACAGAGAAAAACACAGACTACTAAAACACTGTAATTGTACTATATAAATTACTCATATCTTAAGTAGAAAGACAAAAAGATGAACTGATCGCAATAATAACTATAACTTTTTAAGACATAGTACAGTAAGATATAAATAGAAAAGACAAAGAGTTAAAAGGTGGGGAGAGAAAGTTGAAGGAGGGAGTTTTTATTAGTTTTCCTTTTGTTTGCTTGTTAGTTTCTTTGTTTATGCAATCAATGTTAAGTTTTCATCAGTTTAAAATAATGGGTTATAGATATTATTTGTAAACCTCATGGTAATCTCAAATATAAAAACATACAAGAGATGCACAAAAATAAAAAACAATCTACAAATTCAATGCAATTCCGATCAAAATACAATAATCATTCTTCACAGAACTAGAAAAAACAATTCTAAAATCCATATGAAACCAAAAAAGAGCCCACATAGCCAAAGCAAGATTAAGCAAAAAGAAAATCTGGAGGCATCACATTACCAGATTTCAAACTATACTATAAGACTACAGTCACCAAAACAGTATGGTACTGGTATAAAAATAAGCACCTAGACCAATGAAACAGAATAGAGAACCCGGAAATAAAACCAAATACTTACAGCCAACTGATCTTCGACAAAACAAACAAAAACATAAAGTGGGGGAAGGACACCCTATTCAACACATGATGCTGGGATAATTGGCAAGCCACACGTAGGAGAATAAAACTGGATCCTCATCTCTCACCTTAAAGAAAAATCAACTCAAGATGGATCAAGGACTTAAATCTAAGACCTGAGACTATAAAAATTATTGAAGATAATATTGGAAAAACCCTTCTAGACATTGGCTTAGGCAAAGATTTCATGACCAAGAAAACAAATGCAAACAAAACAAAACAAAACAAAAACAAAGATAAATAGGTGAGACTTAATTAAACTAAAGAGCTTTTGCATGGCAAAAGGAACAGTCAGCAGAGTAAACAGACAACTCACAGAGTGGGAAGAAATCTTCACAATCTATACATCTGACAAAAGACTAATATCCAGAATCTACAAGGAACTCAAACAAATCAGTAAGAAAAAAACAAACAATCCCATCAAAAAGTGGGCTAAGGACATGAATAGACAATTCTCAAAAGAAGATATACAAATGGCCAACAAACACATGAAAAAATACTCCACATCACTAATGATTAAGGAAATGCAAATCAAAATCACAAAGTGATATCACCTTAATCCCACAAGAATGGCAATAATCAAAAAATCAAAAAATAATAGCTGTTGGAATGGATGTGGTGAAAAGGGAACACTTCTACACTGCTGGTGGAAATGTAAACTAGTACAACCACTGGGAAGGAGTGTGGAGATTCCTTAAAGAACTAAAAATAGAATTAGCATTTTATCCAGTAATCCCATTATTGGGTATTCTACCAGAGGAAAAGAAGTCATTATATGAAAAAGATACTTGCACACACGTTTATAGCAGCACAGTTCGCAACTGCAAAAATAAGGAGCCAGCACAAATGCCCATCAATCAATGAGTGAATAAGTAAACCATGGTATATATATATATGGAATACTACTCAGCCATAAAAAGGAATGAATCAATGGCATTTGCAGTAACCTGGATGGGAATGGAGACTATTATTCGAAGTGAAGCAACTCAGGAATGGAAAAACAAACATCATATGTTCTCATACGATGGGTACAAAAATTGTTAGAAAGAATCAATAATATCTAGTATTTGATAGCACAACAGGATGACTGTAGTCAATAATTATTTAACTGTACATTTTAAAGTAACTAAAATAATATAACTGGATTGTTTATAACACAAAGGATAAATGCTTGAGGTAATAGATACCCCATTTACCCTGAGGTGATTATTACACATTGTATGTGCCTGTATCAAAATATCCCATATACTTCATGAATATATATACCTACTATGTACCCACAAAAATTTAAAATTAAAGAACTCACACTCTGGTGAGGCTAACAGATAAGTGGGCCGTCAACTACCATACAGTGTGATAGAATCTGCAGTAGAGAGAAGCATAGGGTTCCCAGGGAATATGAAAGAGGGTTAGCTAACTCAGCAAGAGTGTCTGGAGAGGCAGCCCACAGAGGTGTCTGAGCTGACAATCTGATGTGCTATATATCTTCTTCCCAGAACAATCCAAATACACATTTTGCATATACTTTTATAATTGGATTCCAGGCTGCAAAATCCTGTACTAGTAATAAAATACATCTTGCTGCAGTACTTGGAAAATCATCAAAAGGGTTTTTAAAAGGAGGCTGAGAATAAGGGATTCATATTTAGAAATACCTCTGGAGCAGCCCATATTATATGCTCAATAAATATTTATTAAATGAAAGAGTGAATTCATCTCCAGAACTAAATGATAAATAGTTAAATCGATACTTCATGCCCTGTCTCCACTTTCAAAATTTTAATGTGCAAGTGAATTCTATAGGCATTGGTGCAAATGGAGAAGAGCATTCCTGGACTATCTGAAGTCACAGTCATATGGCAGCACAATGTATCAAAGATTAATGCATCAAACGTCTATGAGTCTTTTTACGTATGTATGTGAGTAGTTTAATGAGTATGGATATGCTTCTTCCACTGGTTCTGCTTAGAGGAAAGCTTAGATGACTTTGTGATGGAATGAAATGAAAGAAAATAAATAACCTGTCTTGGAGACAGTTTAATTATTGCTATCTAGTTAATAATATAAAGTACACCTGGCAGCATGCACTTTGCTTACCTGAGGCATTTGATCTTACTATGTATATCAGACAGTATAAGTTATGCTGTGTAACAAAACACTCCAAATCTCAGTGGCTTAACACAATTAAGATTTCTTTCTTCTTCATGTGATGTATCCAATGTGTGACAATAGGGTGGACCCAGGCATCTCAGCTCATGCTTACCACTTTAGAAAAAGGAAGAGAATGAGGTGAATTGTGCACTGGTTCTTAAAATTTCTCTTGGGAAATACACACATATCTTCTCCTTGCATTTCACTGGCAATGAGATAAGTCATATGGTCTTATACAGTGAACCTGAGAACTGTGATCCCAACATGTGGCAGGAAGCAGAGAGAACAAGAGTATTTGTTGAAAATCACTGATGACATCACAGTCCACCTTTCTAGTCACCAAATATTTGGTTGCCTCTCCCACCTGCACTTAAAATACACTCTTCCTGAGGGAGACAACCCAAAAGTCTCCTCTTCAGTATTCAACTTAAATTCTAGCTCCCCTAGGAGATGTGTGGTAGTTTCTGCATCATGGGCTGACACCCTATTATGTCTACATAAAGTCTGGATGGGATGCCTTTTGCTCCAAGTCCAACAAGCTAAAAAGACAAGTTATCAGCCCTCAATATATCATACAGTAGTGGATCAGGGCAGGATATGTGCCCTAAATGCTGCCATTTGGAAGTCAGGGTCTGTCGAAATTCTAAAACCCTCTTGGGCCAACCTTAGAAGGACTTCCTACACTGAAGAGGGATAAATTCCTTTATTAGGCTCCAATTCTGCCTCCTCCACCAGAAGGGATTCCTCAATCCACCTGTCTCCACAGCCCTTGCACGTACCTTTTGTAAGATTCTTCTTTTTCTGATATCGTGTTTGGCCTCATCAGAAGCGGGAATTAACGAATATGTCTTCTTTAGAGGTTAGAAAGATATCTTAGCCCACTTCCTACTCAGAAGGTTGGGGCTAAGGCTTGTGTAAAATTCTGTGCAGTCAGCTTCTTTTTTTTCTAAGCTAGTGATCCCTTTAGCAGTTTAACTCTCTCAAAAATTCAATAATCTTCTCATCTGATTCCAGTCAGTTCTATATGCCAATAGTCACATCTACAGTTATTTTCTAGACATAATTGTATTTTTTAGATATAATTCATAAAACATACAATGCATCTATTTAGAGTGTACAATTCAGCGGTTTTTAGTACAGCCATGTGCCACATAATGCTGTCAGCCAACAACAGACCTCATATATGACAGTAGTCCCATAAGATTATAATGGAGCTGGAAAGTGACTATAGCCTGGTGTCATCATAGCTGTCATGAAGTCTTGGCACAATGCATTACTCACATATTTGTGGTGATGCTTGTATAAACAAACCTACTGAGCTTCCAGTTGTATTAAAGTTTAGCAAATAAAATACATAAGACTTAATAAATGCTATGTCACTGGCTTATGCACTTACTATACTATACTTTTTAATTTAGAGTCTGCTTCTACTTATGAAAATAAAGTGAACTGCAAAATAGCCTCAGCCAGGTCTTTCAAGTGGTCTTCCAGAGGAAGTTATTGTTACCTTAGGTGTAACAGCTCTATGTGTTACTGTGCCTGAAGACCCTCCAGTGAGACAAGATGTGGAAGTGTAAGACCAGTGATACTTATGATCCTTACCCTGTGTAGGCCTACATTAATGTGTTTGTGTCTTAGTTTTCAACAAAAAAGCATAGAAAGTAAAACAAAGTTAAAACATTTAAAAATAGAGAAAAGCTTACCGAATGTAGGTATAAAGAAAGAAGGCCGGGCAAGGTGGCTCATGCCTGTAATCCCAGCACTTTGGGAGGCTGAGGCAGGCAGATCATGAGGTCAGGAGATCAAGACCATCCTGGCTAACACAGAGAAACCCCGTCTCTACTAAAAATACAAAAAATTAGCCGGGCGTAGTGGTGGGCGCCTGTACTCCCAGTTACTCGGGAGGCTGAGGCAGGAGAATGGCGTGAACCTGGGAGGCAGAGCTTGCAGTGAGCTGAGATAGCACTACTGTACTCCAGCCTGGGCAACAGAGTGAGACTTCATCTCAAAAGAAAGAAAGAAAGAAAGAAGATATTTTTGTATTGCTGTACAATGTGTTTGTGTTTTAAGCTAAATTGTATTATAAAAAAGAGTCAAAAGTTAAAAAATTTTAAAGTTTAGGCCAGGTGTGGTGGCTCATGCCTGTAATCCCAGCACTTAGGGAGATTGAGGTGGGTGGATCATGAGGTCAGGAGATCGAGACCATCCCGGCCAGCATGGTGAAACCCCGTCTCTACTAAAAATACAAAAATTAGCTGGGTGTGGTGGCACGTGCCTGTAATCCCAGCTACTTGGGAGGCTGTGGCAGGAGAATTGCTTAAACCAGGGAGTCAGAGATTGCAGTGAGCCAAAATTGTGCCACTGTGCTCCAGCCTGGTGGCAGAGCAAGACTCTGTCTCAAGAAAAAAAAAAAAAAAATTAAAGTTTATATAGTAAAACAGTTACAGAAAGTTAATTTGTTATTGAAGGAAAAGAGTTTTTACATAAATTTAATGTAGCCTAAGTGTACAGTGTTTGTAAAGTCTACAGTAGTGTACAGTAATGTCTTAGGCCTTCACAATCACTCACCACACACTGACTGACTTACCAAGAGCAACTTCCAGTCCTGCAAGCTCCAACATGGTAAGTGCCCAATATGGTTTGGCTGTGTCCTTACCCAAATCTCATTTTGATTTGTAGTTCCTATAATCCTCACATGTCATGGAACTCAGTGAAAGGTAATTGAATCTTGGGGGTGATTTCCCCATGCTATTCTCATGATAGTGAGTAAGTTCTTATGAGATCCAATGGTTTTATAAGGGGCTGCTTCCTTTGTTCAGCTCTCATTCTTCCCCTTCCTGCTGCCATGTGAAGAAGGACATGTTTGCTTTCCCTTCCGCCATGATTGTAAGTTTCCTGAGGCCTCCACAGACCTGCAGAACTGTGAGTCAATTAAACCTCTTTTCTTTAGAAATTACCCAGTCTCAGGCAGTTCTTTTTAGCAGCATGAGAATGGACTAATACAATGTCCCATATAGATGTGCCATTTTAAATCTTTTATACTGTATTTTCATTGTAGCATTTCTATGTTTAGATATGTTTAGATGCACATATACTTACCACTGTGTTTTAATTGCCTACAGTATTCAGTACAGTAACATGCTGTACAGATTTGTAGTAGCCTAGGAGCAATAGGCTATGTGATATAGTGTAGGTGTGCAGTAAGGAATACAATCCGGGTTTGTGTAATTACAGTCTATGATGTCCCCAAAAGAACAAATCACCTAATGACATATTTCTCAGAACATATGCCCATTGCTAAGTGATACATGACTATATAATTGTGTAACTATCACCACCAATTACAGAACATTTTTGTCACCCCATAAAGAAACAGCATATCCACTAGCAATCACTCTCCATTTCTCCCCACCTTCTCCCACCTCACCCCATTCTATCCCCAGCCCTAGGCAACCACCAATCTGCTTCCTGTTGTGGATTTGCCTATTCTGGACATGTCATATAAAGTGAATCATACAATACTGCATATGGCCTTTGTGACTGGCTTCTTTCACTTAGTCACAATGTTTTTAAGGTTCATCCATGTTGTAGCACATATCTGTACTTAATATTTTTTACTGTCAAATAATATTGCATTGTACACATATACCACATTATATTTATCCATCAGTTCATGGATGTTTGGGTTCTTTCCACATTTTGGCTATTATAAATAACGCTGCTATAAGCACTTGTGTACAAGTTTTTGTATGAACATACGTTTTCATTTCTCTTTGCAATTTGCTATATTCCTTCGCTTTATATATGCCTCTTCCTCTCCCTCTCTCAGTTGCAGTTACTTTGGGAATGTCTTTGGTGGGAGGGCTGCATCTTTTGTTTTTTACCCTGAACTATTTCAGCCAATTAAAAAGATATCACAGGTGCCATATTAATCCATACGGAAGTTTTAACAATACGTCCACTGGCTTTACCTTGATTTGATCCTTGCTTCCGCAATAAGTTTTTTTTTTTTTTTTGAGATTGAGTCTAGCTCTGTCGACCAGGCTGGAGTGCAGTGGCGTGATCTTGGCACACTGCAAGCTCTGCCTCCCAGGTTCATGCCATTCTCCTGCCTCAGCCTCCCAAGTAGCTGGGACTATAGGCACCCGCCACCACACCTGGCTAATTTTTTGTATTTTTAGTAGAGATGGGGTTTCACTGTGGTCTCAATCTCCCGACCTCGTGATCCGCCCACCTCGGCCTCCCAAAGTGTTGGGATTACAGGCATGCGCCACCATGCCCAGCCAGCAATAAGTTTTAATCAGACTTTGTAATCAGGGCATTTCTTAATGCTACTTTTTATTGCTTGGGGCTCAGAAATGGTTGCCTTTTCCAACTGTATAAATTTCCAAGTTTGTGGACATTTTCTATGCTCTTTCCTGCTTTTAAATTAGCCAATTCTTTTCTGAGTCCATCTATTTCTTATATTACCCTGCCAAACATAGTCATCAGCAGCCAATACAGGCTACCAACATTCTATTTTTCAACCTCTTCTTCTAAGGCTACAAATTTATGAGGAACATGATGTGTCCTCCAAGTTTTACCAAATGTTTGGCCACTGTGTAATAATGGATATACATCTTTTCATCCTCCAATAACAGTTTCCTGCCACATGCTGCCAGCTCCTAAGCCAGTACTTCATTTTATGGAAATTTAACTAAAACAGAAATTTATGTGACATACAGAGTAGGCTTGGTTATGCTATGATAAAACATAACAAAACAAAACAATAACAAATAAAACACCTCAGAGACTCAGCATCTTAATTTTACAAAAGCTTATTTCTTGCTTATGCTCCATGTCTACTGCAATTGACCAAGGTAATAAGGAAGTAAAAATTAGCTCAGACTATAAAAATCTGCCCTACTGTTCCTCAGATTGGAATAAAAAACATAGATAAAACCAGTTGCAAAGTTAACAGAAAACAATATTTTCACCCAAGGACACACTGAAGCTGTCATAACAACTCCCTTCTTTAAGTGTCTACTATTTTCTTAGGCACTGAGAAACTTGTTCTCTAAAATCTGAGACTTTCAGAAATTTAAATGATTTGATTGAAATTGTTGTTTGAAAGTATATCAGTAAAAATGAAACAATCCATGCTGCCTTGGAGATCTAAGTTACTGTGACACATAGAAATAGTCTCCATTTACAACCCAGATGCAGAGCTTCAGATAAGGGGTTTCTGCACACAAAATTCCACATCTATCTTAACTTTCTTTTCTTCCGAGGAAACAAAATCCTGGGTCTAGTTTGCATATTGGATGCGATGTTGACCACTTTACACAACCCTGTTTTGCTTTGAGCCTACAAAACACCCCTGCATTGAAATTCACCTAAATTCTACTCTTCTCCCCAATTCTATCTATCTAACTCTATGTTTCCCTTTGGTGAGATGCTTCATGGTTCTTCTAGTATGTTTGTCTCCCTTATTGCAGTGGGTCAATATATCTGATTTTGCCTGATAAAAGTTTCGTTTTTAGTGGTTTTGGCCTGAACAAACTCAGACAGACTGAACTCATAAATTTTGATATTAGAAGTTCTGTATTCTATATAATAAAATAATTATAGGTTCTTTTCAGGCTCTGCCTTGACCCTAAACTATTCTAGCTTGAAACTAGCTGGCCCATATAACATGAATTCTCACTCACAAAAGCTATCGTGTTTAGAAATAAAAATGGCTGAAAGATGAAGTCTTAAATGCTTCAGGGCAACTTGGGTACCAGGCCATCTCTAAAAATCCCATTGGTGCATGGCCAAGCTGCCCAGTGAGCCCTTTCCTGTCTCCATATCTTTAAGACACTAAGACCCTGAATAGAGCAAATCCTGCACTGTGTCCCAGGTAGCTGCCATCTCTCAATTATATTTGAAGAATAAAATAGAGGGAAAGGAATTATAAATATGCAATCCTTTCCTCACTCCCCCATCCATCAATGTGGTTATTCCTAGAGAATAAACAAGGAGCTCAGAAGTGAGTATCAGCAGTTTTCTCAAGAAGTTAGAGTTAGAGTCAGGGAGATACAAAGAGAAAGGGGTAGGATATCAGCCTTTGTTACGACAAGAAACTGACATGGCAGGAAAAGAAATGACAAGGAGGAAGCCTTATCACTCCTTGGTCTGAAATGGCAAAGGGAAGGAAAGGTAGAGCCTGGTGAACACTGGAGATGTGGAAGAGGGATCGCCTGACAGGAGCCATAAGTGCAGAGGAATGAAGCTACTACCAGGGTGGTAACGAGGCAAGCACTGGGAGTAGGGGAGCGGGGAGAAGACAGAAGAATAAATATCTCAACTTCTTTGCTTTCACCCTTCAATCAAACCTTTGATGCCTTCCATTGGCCAAACCCAACTGGACTCCAAAAGGTAGGAGAGCCCAGGAGATGCACTGTTGAAAGTTATTCTCTGGAATCATAGTTCAAGGTGGGAAAGAGAACATAATGGACTAAGGTTGGGAGTAGGGCAAATGGAAACTAATCAGCACAAGTGGATTGAGGAGAAAAAGGGGAAGGTTGATGAGCAAATATACGAGACAGGAACTGTCATCCACAGCTGACTTTTACATGGATGCAACTTCCATCAGTCTAGGCTGGTACTTTTCTGGTTCATCAGATCATGGATGGACAGCCTTAATTTATTCTAAGACTAATGCATTCTAAAGCTTTCTTGCAGTTGGAGGTGAGCTCCATTTTTCCTTCCAGCCCAAAATCTTCTCAGTGAATCAGGTGCTAGAACTGAACAACATGTCACCAGGAATCTAACATCTTTTTTAAAAAAATTGATATGTAACTCACATAACATAGATTCATTCTTTTAAAGTATATAATTATGTAATTTTTAGCAAATTCATAAGGCTGTACAACAATTACCACTATCTAATTTTACAGCATTTATCACCTTAAAAAGAAAACTCATACCCATTAGCAGTCACTTCCCATGGCTTTCTTTCCCCAGCCCTAGGCAACCACTAATCTGGTTCCTGTCTCTATAATTTTGCCTATTATGAACATTTTGTATCAGTGAAATTATACAATATGTGGCCCTTTGTTACTGGCTTCTTTCACTTAGCCTAACGTTTTTAAGGTCCATCTATGTTATAGCATATCTCAATACTTCACTCCTTTTTATGGCTGAATAATATTCTTTGTATGGATAGACTATATTTTGTTCATCCATTCATCAGCTAGTAAACATTTGGGTTGTTTCCATTTTTTGTCTATTACAAATAATGCTGCTGTGAATATCCATGTACAATTCTCCACATGCCATATGGGACATACATCTAAAAGTGGAATTGCTGGGTCATATGGCACTCTATTTTTAACTTTTTGAGGAATTCTCAACAAGTCACCCACCTGTTCCTTCAACATTCATTCTCCAAAGGATATCGGGTATCCCCCTCCAAAGCTCAAGTTTCTTCTCCATCCATTACCTACTTCAACATGATTCTTCATAAAAACACACGTGGTCTCCCTGCTGATTGTGTCTGACTGATCTCTCAAATCCCAACACCTTCTACACAACAACAACTCCTTTCCTTCCTAGGCATGTTTGGATACTTTCACCTTTGGATACCTGGTTTTGCCATCCTAACAAAACCATTATATAAACTCACAAAAGGAAACCTAGCTGACACCATAGATCTTAAATCCTTTCCCCACTCCTCTTTCAGTTCCTTGAAGACAGCTTTAGAGACTGCCCCCACACTAGCTCTCCCTGACTCATCCCAACCGCTTTCATTACACACAGCTGAAGTCCAGGGCTATGCAGTTGGAATTCTTACACAAGGACCGGGACTGCACCCTGTAGTCTTTTTGTCCAAACGACTTGACCATACTGTTTTAGGCTGGCCATCATGTCTCTGTGCAGCAGCTGCTGCCACCCTAATACTTCTAGAGGCCCTCAAAATCACAAACTATGTTCAACTCACTCTCTACAGCTCTCATAACTTCCAAAATCTATTTTCTTCCTCATACCTGACACATATACTTTTTGCTCCCCGGCTCCTCCAACTATACTCACTCTTTGTTGAGTCTCCCACAGTTACCATTGTTCCTGGCCCGGACTTCAATCTGGCCTCCCACATTATTCCAGATACCACACCTGACCCGCATGACTGTATCTCTCTGATCCACCTAACATTCACCCCATTTCCCCATATTTCCTTCTTTCCTGTTCCTCAACCTGATCACATTTGGTTTATTGATGGCAGTTCCACCAGGCCTAATCACCACTCACCAGCAAAGGCAGGCTATGCTATAGTATCTTCCACATCTATCATTGAGGCCACTGCTCTGCCCCCTCCACTACCTCTCAGCAAGCCAAACTCATTGCCTTAACTCAGGCCCTCACTCTTGCAAAGGGACTAGGCATCAACATTTATACTGACTCTAAATATGTCTTCCATATCCTGCACCACCATGCTATTATATGGGCAGAAAGAAGTTTCCTCACTACGCAAGGGTCCTCTATCATTAATACCTCTTTAATAAAAACTCTTCTCAAGGCCGCTTTACTTCCAAAGGAAGCTGGAGTCATTCACTGCAATGGCCATCAAAAGGCGTCAGATCCCATTGCTCTAGGCAATGCTTATGCTGATAAGGTGGCTAAAGAAGCAGCTAGTGTTCCAACTTGTCCCTCGCAGTCAGTTTTTCTCCTTCTCATTGGTCACTCCCACCTACTAGTCCACTGAAACTTCCTCCTATCAGTCTCTTCCCACACAAGGCAAAGGGTTCTTAGACCAAGCAAAATATCTCCTATCAGCCTCACAGGCCCATTCTATTCTGTCATCATTTCATAACCTCTTCCATGTATGTTACAAGCCGCTAGTCCATCTCTTAGAACCTCTCATTTCCTTTCCATCATGGAAATCTATCCTCAAGGAAATAACTTCTCAGTGTTCTATCTGCTATTCTACTACCCCTCAGGGATTGTTCAGGGCCCCTCCCTTTCCTACACATCAAGCTCAGGGATTTGCCCCTGCCCAGGACTGGCAAATTGACTTAATTCACATGCCCCGAGTCAGAAAACTAAAATACCTCTTGGTCTGGGTAGACACTTTCACTGGATGTGTAGAAGCCTTTCCCACAGGGTCTGAGAAGGCAACCATGGTCATTTCTTCCCTTCTGTCAGACATAACTCCTTGGTTTGGCCTTCCCACCTCTATACAGTCCAATAACGGACTGGCCTTTACTAGTCAAATCACCCAAGCAGTTTCTCAGGCTCTTGGTATTCAGTGGAACCTTCATATCCCTTACTGTCCTCAACTTTCAGGAAAGGTAGAATGGACTAATGGTCTTTTAAAAACACACCTCACCAAGCTCAGCCTCCAACTTAAAAAGGACTGGATAGTACTTTTACCTCTTGCCCTTCTCAGAATTAGAGCCTGTCCTCGAGATGCTGCAGGGTACAGTCCATTTGAATATTTTTATGGATGCACTTTCTTGCTTGGCCCCAACCTCATCCCAGACACCAGCCCTCTAGGCAACTATCTTCCAGTCCTCCAGCATGCTAGACAGGAAATTCACCAGGCTGCTAATCTTCTCTTGCCTACTCCAGATTCCCAGCCATATGAAGACACCCTAGCTGGACGATCAGTTCTTGCTAAGAATCTGACCCCTCAAACTCTACAACCTCGATGGACTGGACCCTACTTAGTCATCTATGGTACCCCAACTACCATCTGCCTGCAGGATCCCACCCACTGGGTTTATCATTCCAGAATAAAGCTGTGTCCATCAGACAGACAGCCTAATCTCTCCTCTTCCTCCTGGAAGTCGCAAGTACTTTCCCCTACTTCCCTTAAACTCACTTGCATTTTTGAAGAACAGTAATAACCCTTATGAGCCTAATACATCCCTTCATTCTATTAGGTCTGTTCATCCTTACCCTACTTTTCGCAACAGGGCTTTATGCAGTCAGCCTCATTACTCAGACTGAGCCCCAAAAACTAGTCATCCCTACTATCTTCTGTCTAGTCATACTCCTATTCATTGTTCTCAACTACTCATAAATGCCCTACTGTTGTTTACACTGCTGGTTTACACTGTTTCTCCAAGCCATCACAGCTGATACCTCCTGGTGCTATCCCCAAACCACCACTCTTAACTCCCTCTTAGAGTGGATAGATGATCTTTGCTGGCAGGGCACCCTCCAATACTTTCACGCTGATGAAGTTCTATTCTTTACTTTTATACTCACTCTTATTCTCATTCCCATTCTTACGTCACGCTCTACCTCTCCCCAGCCATCTCCAACACACTATCAACCTTACTCACTCTCTCCTAGCCATTTTTAATCCCTCCTTAGTGAACAATTGCTGGCTTTGCATTTCCCTTTCTTCCAGCCCCTACACAGCTGTCCCTGCCTTACATACAGACTGGGCAATATCTCCTGTCTCCCTACACCTCCAAACTTCCTTTAATAGCCCTCACCTTTACCCTCCTGAAGAACTTCTTTATTTTCTAGACAGGTCCAGCAAGACCTCCCCAGACATTTCACATCAGCAAGCTGCCGCCCTCCCCTGCACATACTTAAAAAACCTTTCTCCTTATATCAACTCTACTCCCCCTATATTTGGATCCCTCACAACACAAACTACTATTCCTGTGGCTGCTCCTTTATGTATCTCTCAGCAAAGACCCACTGGAATTCCCCTAGGTAACCTTTCGCCTTCTCAATATTCCTTCACTCTTCATCTCCAAAGCCCAACTACACACATCACTGAAACAATTGGAGACTTCCAGCTCCTTATTACAGATAAGCCCTCTATCAATACTGGCAAACTTAAAAACATTAGTAGTAATTATTGCTTAAGAAGACACTTACCTTGTATTTCACTCCATCCTTGGCTACCTTCCCCTTGCTTATCAGACCCTGCTCCCAGGCCCTCTTCTTGTTTACTTATACCCAGCTCCATAAATAACAGTGAAAAGTTGCTCGTAGACACTCAATGTTTTCTCATACACCATGAAAATCGAACCTCCCCCTCTACACAGTTACCCTATCAGTCCCCATTACAACCTCTGATGGCCGCTGCCCTAGCTGGATCCCTAGGAGTCCGGGTACAAGACACCTCTTTCAGCACTCCTTCTCATCTTTTTACTTTGCATCTCCAGTTTTGCCTCGCACAAGGTCTCTTTTTCCTCTCTGGATCCTCTACCTACATGTGTCCACCTGCTAATTGGACAGCCACATGAACACTAGTTTTCCTCACTCCCAAAATTCAATTTGCAAATGGGACCAAAGAGCTCCCTGTTCCCCTCATAACACTGACATGACAGAAAAGAGTTATTCCACTAATTCCCTTGCTTGTCAGTTTAGGACTTTCTGCCTCCACTATGGCTCTCAGTACTGGAATAGCAGGCATTTCAACCTCTGTCACGACCTTCTGTAGCCTCTCTAATGACTTCTCTGCTAGCATCACAGACATATCACAAACTTTATCAGTCCTCCAGGCCCAAGTTGACTCTTTAGCTGCAATTGTCCTCCAAAACCGCGGAGGCCTTGACTTACTCACTGCTGAAAAAGGAGGACTCTGTATATTCTTAAATGAAGAGTGTTGTTTTTACCTAAGTCAATCTGGCCTGGTGTATGACAACATAAAAAAACTCAAGGATAGAGCCCAAAAACTTGCCAACCAAGCAAGTAATTATGCTGAATCCCCTTGGGCACTCTCTAATTGGATGTTCTGTGTCCTCCCAATTCTTAGTCCTTTAATACCTATTTTTCTCCTTCCTTTATTTGGACCTTGTATCTTCCATTTAGTTTCCCAGTTCATCCAAAACCATATCCAGGCCATCACCTATCATTCTATATGACAAATGCTCCTTCTAACAACCCCACAATATCACCCCTTACTGCAAAATCCTCCTTCAACTTGATCTCTCCCACTCTAGGTTCCCATGCCATCCCTAATCCTGCTCGAAGCAGCCCTGAGAAACATCGCCCATTATCTCTCCATACCCCAACACTTCAATACTATTTTATGTTATTTTTCTTATTAACATAAGAAGGCAGGAATGTCAGGCCTGTGAGCCCAAGTTAAGTCATCGTATCCCCTGTGACCTGCCTGTGTACATCCAGATGGCCTGAAGCAAGTGAAGAATCACAAAAGAAGTGAAAATGGCCAGTCCCTGCCTTAACTGATGACATTACCTTGTGAAATTCCTTCTCCTGGCTCATCCTGGCTCAAAAGCTCCCCGACTGAGCACCTTGTGACCCCCACCCCTGCCCACCAGAGAGCAACCCCTTTTGACTGTAATTGTCCGCTACCCACCCAAATCCTAGAAAGCAGCCCCACCCCTATCTCCCTTCTTTGACTCTCTTTTTGGACTCAGCCCAGTGGCACCCAGATGAAATAAACAGCCTTATTGTTCACACAAAGCCTGTTTGGTGGTCTCTTCACACAGACGAGAGTGAAAGATCTACCATGCGATGTCCATGTTAACATGTTCCATCAGGCTGAGAGTGGTGAGTGGATACTAGAGAGCTTTGAAAATACTCTTCAAAACTGGCATGCAAAGTGGATAATGGAGAGGTACAGTCCATGGATGGAAAAAATATGCCTTGACAAGCAAAATAGAGGTAGTGAGAAAAGAAGCACATGCTATATAGAAGAACAATACATCACTGGTGAACTACAAATGTTAGAATGGTATGGGAGCAGACCTGATGAAAATGAAGTCTACTTGAGTGAGTCCCAGGGTATCAGAAGTGGGTACAGCTATTCCTCAGTTACTGACCAAGTAGTGCTTCTTTGTCCTTCTTTCCACAATAGCCCTCAGGCATTGCTATGCATGGAATTCTTGGGTGATAGCAGCAGAAAAGAGGGCTGTTTGGACCCAGGAAGGAATCATCTTTTGGCTTTAAAGAAGTTGTCAAGGATTGACTCTGTCTCGATCTTTCTTTTAATTAATGTTTGTTTAATGCTGGAAGTTTTTTTTTTTTAAAGGAACTAGCAATGGATTAGCACATTGAGTATTAGGGATAATTTCTGATAATAACTAATAATAATAATGGTTAGCAGGCTAAGGAGATTTGTGCAGTAATTGCTAATCTGTTTTATAAGCTTTTCTCAATAAGTATAATTAAATGTGTGATCCAAATAAGCTTTGACTCTGATCACATTATGTATTTTTGTGTGTGTGTAGAAATTTTTCTATAGATAATGAAGAAATGATCCCTAGCCCCAAGATATCAGTTTCCATACTTGTGAGATTAGAATATTGCATAACTTGAAGCCTGTAATATTATTTCAGCCAATTCCCTTACTTTAGTGTATTAATGACATTGTTCATTTTAATTATTAAAGAGGATCAAACGGAAAAACAATAAAAAACTCAAACTTGTTTTTAGAGTGGACTTTTATCACTGCCTGCCAGTTTCTCAATTTCTGGAATAATGTGTTGCTTAAATAAATTGGGCATAGGAAAACAAGGCTTATTCATACTGGTAGAGAGCAGAGGTAGAATTTAGAAACAGCTTTTCTAGAACTTCATTAGTCATTCTCTTTAATTCTTCCTGTCAATTGTGTAATGCTGTTTTGGCATCACTCTTAATAAGAATAAGAATTCTTCAACCTCTCTAGGAAGCTTTAAATGTTCAGAAAACAAACTGCCTCAGAAGCTTCAACCGGTGAATGTGAATAGAGAGTGCAAACCATAATCCTTCAAGAAGGTTTAAGCAAATTTATTGTTAATGTTCCCCGCTATTCCTAGAAAACTCTGATTTCTAAGGTAAAGATGTTTTCAGAAAAAAATTTACTGGTTTCACGCAATTTTTTTTTTTTTTGAGATGGAGTTTCGCTCTGTCGCCCAGCCTGGAGTGCAGTGAGGCGAAATCAGCTCACTATAAGCTCCGCCTCCCGGGTTCACGCCATTCTCCTGCCTCAGCCTTATGCAATTTTAATAAATAACCCCAGGGTTATTTTAATAAATAAATTTTAATGAATAACCTCAGGATCATTTATTAAAATGCTATAACTCTTCTATGGTGAAATTAAATATCTATATGATAAAAAATTAGAATTGTTCTATCAGAACCCAGTTGCGTTTTTCTTTTTCTTTTTAACAGCTTCATTTAGCTATAATTCATATACCATAAAAATTCATACTTATAAAGTGTACAATTCTGTGGATTTTAGTATATTCACAGAGTTTAATATACTCAATATAAATATGCACATATTTGTATATAAATATATTTAATTATATGGATATACCACATTTTATTTATTTATAATGTACAGGTGATGGACATTTGGGTTGTTTCCACTTTTTTGTCTTTATGAATAATGGTGCTGTGAAAATTCTTGGGCAAGTCTTTGGACATATGTTTTCAATCTCAGTCATGTTTTAAATGCTCATGTGCTTAGGTTGTTGATGTGCTTTTTTGCTTCTCTGTGCCTTCGGAAGTGAGAAAGAGACTTTTATAATCATTTACACTCTCATATGCTGTCTTTGAGCCTGAATAAAGAAGAGAGAAGGTACTGGGGGGGGAGGGCAGGTGAAAGGAAGAGGGGTCTGAAACCCCAAACACACTTTTTCTGATGTAGAATCAAGGGTGAGTTCACCACAATTGTCTTATAATGGCACATTTCTTCTTTTTTCTGTGAAAAAAATATAAGTAAGCAAACTAAAAATACACACACACACACCCATATGAATATATATATATATATAATATATATACACAATACATGAGTGTGTATATGTATATGTGTATGTACAGGCTTTATCCAAAAAGCAAATAAAAAGTAATTGGTATAGAAGATTTTCATATCTATACATTAATTTTTTTTAAAGTATCTCTTTTGAATATCTAATTTCCAGGCCTTTTTGAGAAAACCAACTTTGTACAACTAGGTCTTGAAAGGTTTTATTTTACCCTTATTTTAAGAAACCATATGCCCACTCAGGCCTAGTTTTATAGGATAAACTCAAGTGAAATAAAGATACTTTCCACTTGCTTATTTTGTAAATGTAATTGCTAAATTGTTTTTGCTTTTATAAAGCCTATTACAAAATTCTTGTTCTGTTGCTTTTGTCTATAATCAATAGAACAATGCTCTGGACATAATTTCCACTTCACATTGCAAAGTGAGCTGGCTGTATCATACTGACAAAGTCAACTCATCAGCAGACAGAAAGAGACCGAGTCAATACTGTCACTTCCTGCTGGGGCTTCACAGTATAACAACGTGCATTATCTTTTACTGGTTTCAGACACTGTGCACTTTATCATTACATATCCATTTTGTCTTCAATACCCACAAGAGACCACAAAGGAAACATTATCCTCATTTCACAAATGAACGAACTGAGGCTTAGAGACGTTGCCTAACTTCCCAAAGTCACCTGTGGAGCTCAGATTCAAACCCAGGTCTTTCCGACTTTTTCAGATCTAATCCCAGAGCGGAAGTTTTTACCCATTCCATTATAGTAACTTTATGTGTTATGAATCTAGAAAAAAAACCTGGAAAATAAATTGTGAAAGAATTTCATGTGTTTAGGACTCAACTATTTGGCAAGCTTCTTTGAATAAAATAGAGCCGGGAATCGGGAAAGAAACAAAAAGGATGTATAAATAGTCCAAGTAGATTTTATAAACTTCATGCACTAAAATTCACACTCATTGCTCACAGGAAAATTCTTCAGATTCCCTCTCACACAGTTTTTAAAAATTGCAGTAAAAGACACATGACATAAAATTTATCATTTTAAACATTTTGAAGTGTATAGTTCAGTGGTACATTTATACTGCTGTGCAACCATCACTGCCATCCATCTCGGAAACTCTTTTCACCTTGCAAAACTGAAACTCTATATCAATAGCTCCCTAATATATTCTTCCCCTAGCCTCTGGCAACTATCATTCTACTTTCTGTCTCTATGACTTTGACTACTCTAAGTACCTCATATAAGTGAAATCATACTGTTTTGTCATTTATGACTGGCTTACTTCACTTAGCATAATATCCTCAAGGTTCTTCCATGTTGCAGCGTATGTCAATGTTCTCATTTTTAAGGCTGAATACTATAACACTGTATGCATATAGCATATTTTGCTTATCCATTCATCCATCCACGAACACAAGGAGTTGCATCCACATTTCAGCTATGGTGAATGATGCTGCTGCTATGAATATGTGTGTACAAACATCTCTTTAACACCCTTCTTGCAGTTATTTTAGGTATATAACCAGAAGTGCAATTATTGGATTATATGGTTATTCTATTCTTAATTTTTTGCAAAGTAGCCATATTGTTTTCCACAGTGGCTGCACAATTTTACATTATCACCAACAGTGCACAAGGGTTTCAATTTTCCCACATCCTCACCAAAATTTATTTATTTATTTTAATAGTAGCCATCCTAATGGGTGTGAGTTGGTACTCATTTTAGCTTTGATTTACCTTTTCCTAGTGATCAATAATGTTGAGCGGTTTGTGTGGTTATTGGTCATTTGTAATGTTGTCTCTTGAGAAATGTCTATTTGAGTTCTTTGCCTATATCTGAATCAAGTTTTTAGTTTTAGAAGCACTCTGTGTATTCTGGATATTAATCCTTTATTAGATATGTGATTTATGAATATTTTCTCCCATTCTATGGGTTGCTCTGGTACTCTGATAATATTGTCATTTTTTTCCATTTTTTTGTAGCAAAATACACACAAGATTTACCATTTTAACCATTTTTATGTGTACAGTTCAATGACATTAAATTCACTTATAATGTTGTGCATCACCACCAATAATGACCTTTGATGCACAAATTTTATGAAATCCAATTGTCTAATTTTTGTTTGTTGCCTGTGTTTCAATGATTTTGGCAAAATCATTGTCAAATCCAATGTCATAAAACTTTTGCCCTATGTTTTCTAATTATAGCTTTAGGCATTACATTTTACACCACAAGCCCATTTTGAGTTATTTTTTGCATATAGTGTTAAGTAAAGGTCTAACTTCATTCTTTTCCATGTGGAGATCCAGTTTCCCAACACCATTTGTTGAAAAGACTATCTTTTTCTCCATTGGATTGTCTTGGCACCCCAGCTGAAAATCATTTGACCATATTTGCAAGGGTTTGTTTCTGGGCTCTCTAGTCTATTCCATTGGTTAATATGTCTGTCTTTATTCTAAATACCATAGCATTTTGATTACTGCCACTGTGTAGTAAGTTTTGAAATCAGGAAGTATGAGTCCTCCAGCTTTGTTTTTTGTTCTTTGTTCTTTTTGCTTTGGCTATTCAAGGTCTCTCGAGATTTCATGTAAATTTTAGACTGGGTTTTTCCATTTCTGCAAAAAACATCATTTGGATTTTGATAGGAATTGCATTAACTCTGTAGATCATTTTGGGTGGTATTGACATCTTAACAATAGTAAGTCTTCCAATCCATGAACATGGAATGTCTTTCCATTTATTTTGCCTTCTTTAGTTTCTTTCAGCAATGTTTTATAGTTTTCACTGTATAAGTCTTTCACCCTTTTGGTTAAGTGAATACCTAAGTATTTTATCCTTTTGATGCTATTATAAACCAAATTGTTTTCTTAATATTTTTGCATTGTTTATTTTTAGTATATAGACATAAAACTGATTTTTTTGTGTGTATGTATATGTGTGTGCATGTTGACTTGATATCCTGCTAATTTTCTTAATTTATTTATTAGTTCCAACATTTATTGGTAGAGTTTTTGAGTTTTCTACCTATAAGATTATATAATCTACAAACAGATAATTTACTTCTTTCTTTTCAATTTGGATGCCTTTTATTCCTTTTTCTTGCCTAATTGCTCTGGCTAGAACTTCCAGTACTATGTTGAATAAAAGTGGCAAAAACAAGCATCCTTGCCATTTTCCTAATTTTAGAGGAAAACTTTCAATCTTTCACCATTGAGTACAATGGTTGCTGCGGATTTTTTATACATAAATTTTATTAATTTGAAGTAGTTTCCTTCTATTGCTAGTTTCTTGAGAGTTTGTATAATGAAGAGATGTTGAGTTTTATCAAATTATTTTTTCTGTATCAATTGACATGATTATGTGTTTTCCTTCCTTCATTCTGTTAATGGTATATTACACCAGATCTGTATTATATTGATTCATATTTATATGCTGTGTCATCCTCGCATTTCACAAATAAATCTCACCTGGTTATGGTGTATAATCCTGTCAATATGCTACCGAATTCAATCTGCCAGTAATTTGTTGAAAATTTTTGCATGTTCATAAGAAATATGAATCTCTAGTTTTCATTTCTTGTAATGTCTTTGGTTTTAGCATCAGTGTAATGCTGGCCTCAATAAATGAGTTAGGGCTGGGCACAATGGCTCACACCTGTAATTCCAGCAGTTTCAGAGGCCAAGCCATGAGGATCTCTTGAAGCCAGGAGTTTGAGACCAGCCTGGGCAACAAAGTGAGACCCTGTATCTACAAAAAACTTAAAAAGTAGCCGGGTGAGAGGGCATGTACCTGTAGTCCTAACTACTCATGAAGCTAAGGCAGGAGAATTGCTTGAGCTCAGGAGTTTGAGGCTTCAGTGAGCTGTGATCATACTACTGCACACCAGCCTGGGTGACAGAGTGAGGAACTGTCTCAAAAAAAAAAAAAAAAAAAGAAAAGAAAAGAAAAAAAAGAATTAGGAGGTACTTCTTCCTCTTCAAATTTTTGAAAAGTTTGACAAGTATTGGTGT
Source organism: Symphalangus syndactylus (assembly GCF_028878055.3). Taxonomy (NCBI): domain Eukaryota; kingdom Metazoa; phylum Chordata; class Mammalia; order Primates; family Hylobatidae; genus Symphalangus; species Symphalangus syndactylus. The sequence continues at coordinate 47,390,244 of NC_072439.2, read as the reverse complement.
TTGTTCTTTTTAAAAGTCTTGGTAAATTTCAACAGTAAAGCCATGAGGTCCAGGGATTTTCTTTGGTGAAAATTTTTGATTAGTGATTCAGTCTTGTTACTGTAGGTTAAGCATCCCTAATCTGAAAATCCAAAATGCAAAATCTTCCAAAATCTAACTTTTTGACTCCTCATCTGACACCACAAGTAGAAAATTTCATACCTGACTGTCATGTGAGGGTTGCTGTCAAAACTCAGTCAAAACTTTATTTCATGCACAAAATTATTTAAAATAGTGGATAAATTATCTTCACTTTGTGTGTATAAGATGTATAGGAAACATAAATAAATGTCATGTTTAGACCTGAGTCCCATCCCTAAGATATCTCATTATGTATATGCAAATATTCCAAAATTCAAAATCTGAAACACTTCTGGTTCCAAGTATTTCAGGTAAGGGATACTGAAGCTATAATTGTAGGTCTATTCAAATTTTCTGTTTTTTAGTGATTTAGTCTTAGAAGGTTTTGTGTTTTTAGGAATTTGTCCATTTCATCCAGGGTAACCAATTTTTTGCCCTACAATAGTTCATTTACTATCTTATAATCCTTTATATTTATGTAGAATTGATAGTAATATCCTCACTTTCATTTCTGAGTCTGGTAATTTAAATCTTTTCTCTCCTTTTCTTAGTTTATCTGGCTAAAGGTGTGTTAATGTTATTGATCTTTTCAAAAAACTAACTTTGGTTTTGTTGATTTTGTCATTTCTTCCTACCTATTTTGTTGTCTCTGCTTTAATTTTTATAATTTCATTTATTCTGTTAGCTTTGGGTTCAGTTTGTTCTTCTTTTTGTAGTTCTTTAAGTTTTAAAGTTAGGTTGTTGACCTGAGGACTTTCTTTTTTTTAAATGAAAAAAAATTGATAGCTATAATTTCCCCCTTTAGCACTGATTTCACTGAATCTAGTAAGTTTTAGTATGTTGTCCTTTCATTTTCATTAATCTCTAAGTGTTTTCTAATTTCCCTTGTCACTTCTTCTTCAATGCGTTGGTTGTTTAAGAATGTATTGTTTAGGCTGCATGCGGTGGCTCACGCCTCTAATCCCAGCACTCTGGGAGGCCAAGGAGGGTGGATCATGAGGTCAGGAGGTCAAGATCAGCCTGGCAAAGATGGTGAAACCCTGTCCCTACTAAAAATTAAAAAAAAAAAGATTACCTGGGCGTGGTGGCAGGTGCCTATAATCCTAGCTACTCAGAATCCTGAGGCAGAGAATTACCTGAACTTGGGAGGCGGAGGTTGCAGTGAGCCAAGATTGTGCCACTGCACTCCAGCCTGGACAACAGAGCAAGACTCCATCTCAAAAAAAATTGTTTTCATTTCCACAAATTTGTGAATGGTTTTCCTTCTCTTATTGATTTCTAACTTCATTATGTTGTGTTTGTAGTATATGATTTCTATAATATTTAGCTTTTAAAATCTATTAAGACTTTATTTGTGGCCTAACATATGGTCCTGTGTTGTGTTTGTAGTGTATGCTTTGTAAAATATTTAGCTTTTAATATCTATTAAGACTTTGAATAGGAACAGCTCCAGTCTACAGCTCCCAGCCTGAGCGATGCATAAGATGGGTGATTTCTGCATTTCCAAATGAGGTACTGGGCTCATCTCACTGGGCTTGTCAGACAGTGGGTGCAGGACAGTGGGTGCAGCACACTGAGCATAAGCCAAAGAAGGGCAAGGCATCGCCTAACCCGGGAAGCACAAGGGGTCAGGGAATTCCCTTTCATAGCCAAGCAAAGCTGTGACAGATGGCACCTAGAAAATCGGGTCACTCCCACCCTAATACAGTGCTTTTCCAATGATCTTAGCAAACAGCACACCAGGAGATTATATCCCGCACCTTGCTTGGAGGGTCCGATGCCCACAGAGCCTTGCTCATTGCTAGCTAGCACAGCAGTCTGAGATTGAACTGCAACGTGGCAGTGAGGCTGGGGGAGGGGTGCCCACCATTGCTGAGGCTTCAGTAGGTAAACAAAGCGGCCAGGAAGCTTGAACTGGGTGGAACCCACCACAGCTCAAGGAGGCCTGCCTGCCTCTGTAGACTCCACCTCTGGGGGCAGGGCATAGCCAAACAAAAGGCAGCAGAAACCTCTGCAGACTTAAATGTCCCTGTCTGACAGCTCTGAAGAGACTAGTGTTTCTCACAGCATGGAGTTTGAGATCTGGGAACAGACAGACTGCCTCCTCAAGTGGATCCCTGACCCCTTAGCAGCCTATCTGGGAGGCACCCCCAGTAGGAGCAGACTGACACCTCACATGGCCAGGTATCCCTCTCAGACCAAACCTCCAGAGGAACAATCAGACAGCAACATTTGCTGTTCAGCAATATTCGCTGTTCTGTAGCCTTTGCTGCTGAAACCTGGAGAAACAGGGTCTGGAGTGGACCTCCAGCAAACTCCAACACACCTGCAGCTGAGGGTCCTGAATGTTAAAAGGAAAAGTAACAAACAGAAAGGACATCCACACCAAAACCCAGTACGTCACCATCATCAAAGACCAAAGGTAGATAAAATCACAAAGATGGGGAAAAAACAGAACAGAAAAACTGAAAATTCTAAAAATCAGAGTGCGTCTCCTCCTCCAAAGGAACACAGCTCCTCACAAGCAATAGAACATAGCTGGACAGAGATTGACTTTGACGAGTTGAGAGAAGAAGGCTTCAGATGACCAAACTTCTCCGAGCTAAAGGAGGAAGTTCGAACCCATCACAAAGAAGTTAAAAACCTTGAAAAAAGATTAGACAAATGGCTAACTAGAATAACCTATGCAGAGAAGTCCTTAAAGGACGTCATGGGGCTGAAAACCATGGCACAGGAACTACGTGACAAATGCACAAGCTCTAGTAGCTGATTCGATCAACTGGAAGAAAGGGTATCAGTGATGGAAGATCAAATGAATGAAATGAAGTGAGAAGAGAAGTTTAGGGAAAAAACAATCAAAAGAAATGAACCCAGCCTCCAAGAAATATGGGACTATGTGAAAAGACCAAATCTACATCTGATTGGTGTACCTGAAAGTGACGGGGAGAATGGAAGCAAGCTGGAAAACACTCTGCAGGGTATTATCCAGGAGAACTTCCCCAACCTAGCAAGGCAGGCCAACATTCAAACTCAGGAAATACAGAGAATGCCACAAAGATACTCCTCGAGAAGAGCAACTCCAAGACACGTAATTGTCAGATTCACCACAGTTGAAATGAAGGAAAAAATGTTAAGGGCAGCCAGAGAGAAAGGTCAGGTTACCCACAAAGGGAAGTCCATCAGACTAACAGCTGATCTCTCGGCAGAATCTCTACAAGCCAGAAGAGAGTGGGGGACAAAATTCAACAGTCTGAAAGAAAAGAATTTCCAACCTGGAATTACATACCCAGCCAAATTAAGCTTCATAAGTGAAGGAGAAATAAAATCCTTTACAGACAAGCAAATGCTGAGAGATTTTGTCACCACCAGACCTGCCTTACAAGAGCTCCTGAAGGAAGCACTAAACATGAAAAGGAACAACCAGTACCAGCCACTGCAAAAACATGCCAAATTGTAAAGACCATCAAGGCTAGGAAGAAACTGCATCAACTAAAGAGCAAAATAACCAGCTAACATCATAATGACAGGATCAAATTCACACATAACATTATTACCCTTAAATGTCAATGGGCTAAATGCCCCAATTGAAAGACACAGACTGGCAAATTGGATAAAGACTCAAGACCCATCAGTCTGCTGTATTCAGGAAACCCATCCCACGTGCAGAGACACAAATAGGCTCAAAAAAAAGGCATGGGGGAAGATCTACCAAGCAAATGGAAAACAAAAAAAGGCAGAGGTTGCAATCGTAGTCTCTGATAAAACAGACTTTAAACGAAAAAAGATCAAAAGAGACAAAGAAGGCCATTACATAATGGTAAAGGGATCAATTCAACAAGAAGAGCTAACTATCCTAAATATATATGCACCTACTACAGGAGCACCCAGATTCATAAAGCAAGTCCTGAGTGACCTACAAAGAGACTTAGACTCCCACACAATAATAATGGGAGACTTTAACACCCCACTGTCAACATTAGACAGATCAACAAGACAGAAAGGTAACAATGATATCCAGGAATTGAAATCAGCTCTGCACCAAGCGGACCTCATAGACATCTACAGAACTCTCCACCCCAAATCAACAGAATATACATTCTTCTCAGCACCACACTGCACCTATTCCAAAACTGACCACATAGTTGGAAGTAAAGCACTCCTCAGCAAATGTAAAAGAAGAGAAATTATAACAAACTGTATCTCAGAGCACAGTGCAATCAAACTAGAATAGAACTCAAGATTAAGATACTCACTCAAAGCCACACAACTACATGGATACTGAACAACCTGCTCCTGAATGACTACTGGGTACCTAATGAAATGAAGGCAGAAATAAAGATGTTTTTGGAAACCGATGAGAACAAAGACACAACATACAAGAATCTCTGGGACACATTTAAAGCAGTGTGTAGAGGGAAATTTATAGCACTAAATGCCCACAAGAGAAAGCAGGAAAGATCCAAAATTGACACCCTAACATCACAACTAAAAGAACTAGAGAAGCAAGAGCAAACACATTCAAAAGCTAGCAGAAGGCAAGAAATAACTAAGATCAGAGAAGAACTGAAGGAGATAGAGACACAAAAAACCCTTCAAAAAATCAATGAATCCAGGAGCTGGTTTTTTGAAAAGATCAACAAAATTGATAGATCGCTAGCAAGACCAATAAACAACAAAAGAGAGAAGAATCAAATAGATGCAATAAAAAATGATAAAGGGGATATCACCACCGATCCCACAGAAATATAACTACCATCAGAGAATACTATAAACACTTCTACACAAATAAACTAGAAAATCTAGAAGAAATGGATAAATTCCTCGACAAATACACCCTCCCAAGACCAAACCAGGAAGAAGTTGAATCCCTGAATAGACCAATATCAGGCTCTGAAATTGAGGCAATAATTAATAGCCTAACAACCAAAAAAAGGCCAGGACCAGATGGATTCACATCCGAATTCTACCAGAGGTACGAGGAGGAACTGGTACCATTCCTTCTGAAACTACTCCAATCAATAGAGAAAGAGGGAATCCTCCCTAACTCATTTTATGAGGCCAGCATCATCCAGATACCAAAGCCTGGCAGAGACACAACAAAAAAAAAGAGAATTTTAGACCAAATCCTTGATGAACATTGATGCAAAAATCCTCAATAAAATACTGGCAAACTGAATCCAGCAGCACATCAAAAAGCTTATCCACCATGATCAAGTGGGCTTCATCCTTGGGATGCAAGGCTGGTTCGACATACACAAATCAATAAATGGAATCCAGCATAAAAACAGAACCAAAGACAAAAACCACATGATTATCTCAATAGATGCAGAAAAGGCCTTTGACAAAATTCAACAGCCCTTCATGCTAAAAACTCTCAAGAAATTAGGTATTGATGGGGTGTATCTCAAAATAATAAGAGCTATCTATGACAAACCCACAGCCAATATCATACTGAATGGGCAAAAACTGGAAGCATTCCCTTTGAAAACTGGCACAAGACAGGGATGCCCTCTCTCACCACTCCTATTCAACATAGTGTTGGAAGTTCTGGCCAGGGCAATCAGGCAGGAGAAAGAAATAAAGGGTATTCAATTAGGAAAAGAGGAAGTCAAATTGTCCCTGTTTGCAGATGACATGATTGTATATCTAGAAAACCCCATCATCTCAGCCCAAAATCTCCTTAAGCTGATAAGCAACTTCAGCAAAGTATCAGGATACAAAATCAATGTGCAAAAATCACAAGCATTCTTATACACCAGTAACAGTTGAACACAGAGCCAAATCATGAGTGAACTCCCATTTACAATTGCTTCAAAGAGAATAAAATACCTTGGAATCCAACTTACAAGGGATGTGAAGGACCTCTTCAAGGACAACTACAAACCACTGCTCAACAAAATAAAAGAGGGCACAAACAAATGGAAGAACATTCCATGCTCATGGATAGGAAGAATCAATATTGTGAAAATGGCCATACTGCACAAGGTAATTTACAGATTCAATGCCATCCCCATCAAGCTACCAATGACTTTCTTCACAGAACTGGAAAAAACTACTTTAAAGTTCATATGGAATCAAAAAAGAGCCCGTGTTGCCAAGACAATCCTAAGCAAAAAGAACAAGGCTGGAGGCATCATGTTACCTGACTTCAAACTATACTACAAAGCTGCAGTAACCAAAACAGCATGGTAATGGTACCAAAACAGCATGGTAATGGTACCAAAACAGAGATATAGACCAATGGAACAGAACAGAGGCCACAGAAATAATACCACACATCTACAACTATTTGATCTTTGACAAACCTGACAAAAACAAGAAATGGGGAAAGGATTCCCTATTTAACAAATGGTGCTGAGAAAACTGGCTAGCCATATGTAGAAAGCTGAAACTGGATCCCTTCCTTACAGCTTATACAAAAATTAATTCAAGATGGATTAAAGACTTACATGTTAGACCTAAAACCATAAAAACCCTGGAAGAAAACCTAGGCAATACCATTCAGGACATAGGCATGGGCAAGGACTTCATGTCTAAAACACCAAAAGCAATGCAACAAAAGCCAAAATTCACAAATGGGATCTAATTCAACTAAAGAGCTTCTGCACAGCAAAAGAAACTACCATCAGAGTGAACAGGCAATCTACAGAATGAAAGAACATTTTTGCAATCTACTCATCTGACAAAGGGCTCATATCCAGAATCTACAAAGAACACAAACAAATTTACAAAAAAAAACAAACAACCCCATCAAAAAGTGGGTGAAGCATATAAACAGACACTTCTCAAAAGAAGACATTTATGCAGCCAACAGACACATGAAAAAATGCTCATCATCACTGAGCATCAGAGAAATGCAAATCAAAACCATAATGAGATACCATCTCACACCAGTTAGAATGGCCATCATTAAAAAGTCAGGAAACAACAGGTGCTGGAGAGGATGTGGAGAAATAGGAACACTTTTACACTGTTGGTGGGACTCTAAACTAGTTCAACCATTGTGGAAGTAAGTGTGGCGATTCCTCAGGGTTCTAGAACTGGAAATACCATTTGACCCAGTCATTCCTTTACTGGGTATATACCCAAAGGCATATAAATCATGCTGCTATAAAGACACAGGCACACGTATGTTTATTGCGGCACTACTCACAATAGCAAAGACTTGGAACCAAGCCAAATGTCCAACAATGATAGACTGGATTAAGAAAATGTGGCACATATACACCATGCAATACTATGCAGCCATAAAAAATGATGAGTTCATGTCCTTTGTAGGGACATGGATGAAGCTGGAAACCACCATTCTCAGCAAACTATTGCAAAGATAAAAAACCAAACACTGCATGTTCTCACCCATAGGTGGGAATTGAACAATGAGAACACTTGGACACAAGAAGGGGAACATCACACACCAAGGCCTGTTGTGGGGTGGGGGGTGGGGGGAGTGGGGAGGGATAGCATTAGGAGATATACCTAATTTATATGACGAGTTAATGGGTGCAGCACACCAACATGGCATATGTATACTTATGTAACAAACCTGCACAATGTGCACATGTACCCTAGAACTTAAAGTATAATAAATATATATATATAAAAAATAAAATCTATGAAGACTTAATCTGTGACCTAACATATGGTTCATCCCAGAAAATATCCCATGTCCACTTTAGGAGAATGTGTATTTTGTTGTTGGGTAGACTGCTCTATATACATCTACTAGATCTAGTTGTTTTATTGTGTGGTTTAAGTCTTCTATTTCCTTACATATCTTTTGTCTAGTTGCTCTGTTATTGAGAGTGGGATATTGAAGTCTCAATTTCTTCTTTCAATTCTGTACATTTTTGATTCATAACTTTTGATAGTCTGTTATTAGGTGCACAGACATTTATAATTGTTATATCATTTTGCTGTATTGGCCTTTTTATGTATATATGATGTTATTTTTGTCTCCTGTAATCTTTTTGATACGTCTATTTTCTCCAATATTAGTTATAGTCATCCCAGCTCTCTTCTGGTTACTATTTGCATGAAGGAGCTTTTTCCATCTTTTCACTTTCAATCTGTTTGTCTGGATATAAGGTTAGTTTCTTTAGACAGCATATAGTTGGATAATGTTTCTTTTTCAATCCATTTTGCCAATGTCTGTGTTTTGACTGGAGAATTTCATCCATTTATATTTAAAGTAATTATTGATAAGGAGGGACTTACTTCTGTCACTTTGCTGTTTGTTTCCTACGTGTCTTACAGCTTTTTTGTCCCTCATTTTCTGCATTACACCTTCTTTTGTGTTTAATCAATGTTTTTGTAGTAAAATATTTAAATTTCTTTTTCATTTCTTTTTGTGTATATTCTATAGCTATTTTCTATGTGGTTACCATGGGGATTGCATTTAACACACTAAAGTTATAACACTGTAATTTGAATTTATAACTTCAATGACATACAAAATTATCCTTTATATCTCCATCCATGCCCTTCAGTTATTGATGTGACACATCTTTCTACATTGTGTGTTCCAAAACATAAACTAATATTTTTTAAATGCACTAGTCTCTTAAATTATGTACTCTTTAATTTCAACCTACAAGATTTACTTCAGTATTTCTTGTAGAGCAGGTCTAGTGGGAGCAAAGTCCCTCAGCTTTATTTATCTGTGAATGTCTTAATTTCTCCCTCACTTCTGAAGGATAATTTTGACAGGTATAGGATTTTTCATTGACAGGCTTTTTTCTGTTTAGCACTTTGAATATATCAGTCCACTCTCTTCTGGCTTCCAAAGTTTCTGATAAGAAATCTGCTAATATTCTTATGGAGGATCTTTTGTATGTGATTAGTTGCTTCTCTCTCACTGCTTTCAACGTTCTTTTTTTATATTTGTATTTCAACTGTTTAATTACAGTATGTGTTGGTGTGGGTGTCTGTATTAGCCCATTCTTGCATTGCTATAAAAAAATACCTGAGACTGAGTAATTTATAAAGAAAAGAAGTTTAGATTTCAGCAGGCTGTACAGGAATCATTATGCTGGCATCTGCTTGGCTTCTGGGGAGGCCTCAGGAAACTTACAATCATTGTGGAAGGTGAAGGGGATGCAAGCACAGAGCAGCAAGAGAGAGAGTGAGGGGGGAGGTGTGACATGCTTTTAAACAACAAGATCTCACAAGAACTCACTCACTAGCAGGAGAACAGCACCAAGGGGGTGATGCTAAACAATTCATGAGAAATCTGATCCCATGCTCCAATCACCCCCCCACCAGGTCTCACCTCCAACATTGGGGATTACAATTGAACATGAGATTTGGGTGGGGACACAGATTCAAACCATATCAGTGTCTTTAAGTTTATCTTATTCAAAGTTCATTGAGCTTTTGGATGTTTATAACCATGTCTCTCATTAAATTTAGAATGCTTTGGCCACTGTTTCTTCAAATATTCTTTCTGTTTTTTATCTTTTTTCTTCTTGGACTCCCACAGTGCACGGATCAGTCCATTTGATGGTGTTCCACAGGTCCCTTACATTCTGTTCACTTTTCTTCAATTTGTTTTATTTCTGTTCCTCAGAGTAGATAATTTCTTTTGTCCTATCTTCAAGGTCACAAGCTCCAGAATTTTTTTGTGGTTTCTCTCTAGGTTTTCTGTCTCTTCACTGATATTTCCATTTTTGCATACATTGTTTTCTTGACTTTCCTTATGTCTTCCTTTCAATCTTTGAGCATCTTTAAGATGATTGTTTAAAGTTTTTGGTCCATTCAGAATTAGGTGTTTTTCAGGAACACTTTCTCTTGGTTTATTGTTAATTTTTTTCTTTTGAATGAGTCTTTCTTTCTTGTTTCTTTGTATGCCTGGTGATTTTTTTGTTGAAAACTGGACATTTGAATAATGTGGTAACTCTGGATATCAGATTCTCCCCCTTCTCCAGGGTTTTTGGTTTTTGTTTTTGTCTATTGATTATTGTAGGCTATCTCTGTGCTGAGGATCAGCCTGAGGCATAAACCTAAAGTCCTCTCAGTCCTTTTCTGAGCCTCTGCCTTTCCCTGGGTAGGCACTATGACTTTCTAATTTCTCTGTATATGTAGTCACTTTTGGATGTTCTAGTTTTTAATGTATTGTCCCCAAAGAGGAAAAAGACAAAATGAAGGGAAAAAAAATGTGCCAGCCATTTAAATGCTCTGGAAATCACTTCAGCCAGAGAAAGAGGGACTTCCAATAATAGAGAGAGGTGCAACAATAGGGGCTTCCTGCCCCTTAGTTTATATCTCTGTAATCAGAAGCAGCAATCAGCAAACAGGTCCCAAACATTAGGAGGACAGGGCCCTTTTTGCCCACTCTAGCTCCCTCAAGCTGTGTGCAATCTGCTCCAGGAACATGTGTACAGCTGCCTGCCAGAGGGTTGAGGCAGCTGTTACTGTGCCAAGAACTGAAATGGACCAAAAGAAACTGCAATTTACTTTCTGAGCCTTTCCCTGGAAGTTGCAAGCCTTGAAGATACTCCAGAGTTCCAAAATAGTTACATTAGCCAGATTCTGCCATTGTGATTGTTGTGTAGGTGGGGAGACAGCCTCCTGGTGCTTCCTATTCTGCCATTTTCCCAGAATCCTCCTTTCGGGGAACTTTTATTGTTATTTTACACACAATTCTGACAAGATTAAGTATCTGGTATCCAAGCCTGTAGCAGATCAGAAGTAGCAATTCAGAAGGAGGAAAGTAAGCTTTAATGAGCAGGCCCACTGCCTCACATATACTTAGTGGTGCCTAAAGCAATGCTCTCCCTGCCTCAGCATCTGCTGTTTGAGCCATCCCTGCTCCACCGACAGCTGCTGCTCTGCTACTCACAGACCCCTGCCTGTCCTAGTCACTCTAGATCTTTTCTCACTTTGCAGCTGGTTAGAGACATCTGCTTTTCCTAGTTGGAGGCCAGCCGTTTCAGAGAAAGGTAACCACAGCAGAGATGTGCCGCACATGATACAGTTCTTCTCCTTCCTCTACTCCTTAATCACCATCTTCTCTTTCTAAACCCACAGAACACCAACTCTTTCCAGCAGCCCAGACCCTGCAGTTAAGCCTGAACCACTCTGTCCAATGTATATCTTTATACTAAGATAATTTTTCCTTAAAGGCTCAATTGCCTCTTCCTGAAGTTTAATGATTTTTGTTTTGGGGGGAGGTTCTCTCTTTTACATTAAAACTTTCTACACATCGTAAACCCCATTTGTGAGCTGAATTCTATCTAGTTCATTTACCCTGAGTTTCCGGATCGCTGTAAGTTGAGAGATAAAACTGAACATCTAGCGACAACATTCCAAGGGAGTTAAATTTCTGGAACTTTCTAACACAGGAAGTCAGTCAGCCAGGATTGACCTCTAGGGGGCAGTACTTCCTAGTTCCACAGGCCAGCCTATCAGAGACTGCTCTGGCTTAGCAAAAAATAATCTTACATCATCATTAGCTTCCCACCAAATTAGTGAGCATACACAAACACAGGCATGTGTGTACATGCATGCACACATGCACACACACAAATTAACTTTCATATTCAATCCTGGCAATGGTACAGTAAAACTATTGCTTTCAAATATTGATGATGCTATTGGAACGTATTTGGAAAGCGATATAGTATAATGTATCAAAAATTCTAAAAAATTTTTGCTGGCATAGTAATTCTGTTAATCTATATGTGGTCTCAAAAGATTATCTAAAATGTGGGGACAGATATGTCCTGCATTATTTATAATGTTAAAAATTATAAGAAAATTGGCTGGGTGCAGTGGCTCAAGCCTGTAATCCCAGCACTTTAGGAGGCCGAGGCGGGCAGATCACAAGGTCAGGAGATCGAGACCGTCCTGCCTAACACGGTGAAACCCCGTCTCTACTAAAAATACAAAAAAATTAGCTGGGCGTGGTGGCGGGCGCCTGTAGTCCCAGCTACTCAGGAGGCTGAGGCAGGAGAATGGCGTGAACCTGGGGGGTGGAGCTTGCAATAAGCCAAGATTGCACCACTGCACTGCAGCCTGGGCAACAGAGCAAGACTCTGTCTCAAAAAAAAAAAAAAAAAAAAAGAAAAGAAAATTAAAAGCCAATAATAGATTAAAGATATTATACTACCTTTATCCAATGGAATTCTATGTTGATATTAAAATAATTTACATGAAGTCTATGTTACAATATATGCATGGTACAATAGCTACCATTTATTAAATGCTTACTATGTTCCAAGCTGTATATTAGATATGTATGGATATTACTTCCTTTCTGTCTCACAATAACCCTAGGAAGCAGGGTTTAAGACTCTCTCTCTCGTTTTGTTGTTGCTTTTGTTTGTTTGTTTGTTTGTTTGAGACAGAGTCTTGCTCTGTTGCCCAGGCTAGAGTGCACTGGCATAATCTTGGCTCACTGCAACCTCTGCCTCCCAGGTTCAAGCAATTCTCCTGCCTCAGCTTCCTGAGTGGCTGGGATTACAGGTGCATGCCACCATGCCTGGCTAATTTTTGTATTTTTTTAGTAGAGACGGGGTCTCACCATGTTGGCCAGGCTGATCTTGAGCTCCTGACCGCGTGATCCTCCCTCCTCAGCCTTCCAAAGTGCTGGGATTACAGGATTACAGGCATAGGCCACCGCTCCCAGCCAATTTAAGGCTCCCTTAAAGGTTCTACTTCATGCTCGCTTCCCTCTTCCTATCTAGCTAGTCTCCTTTTCCACTTGATGAATAGAGAACTCCTTATAGAAGCTCATAGCTGACTCCAGAGCCTGGGAGTTTAAGCACTATCCTAAACTGTCTCCTATCTAATATGATATTAAATGGAAAAGCAAAAAGGAATTAGATTACAAAATTATAATATCCACTACAATTTAAACTTGACAGATGTTGTCTTTAGAAAAAATCTTGGAAATGAATACACAGGATTGATGACAGTTGTTTTAGAGTAATGGGATGCTAACTTTTTCAAAATTTTTTTGTAATATAGTTTATTCTTATAAGCTTAAATATTTTAAGGCTCCAAAATGAAAATTTTTGGGTTCTCAAATGATGGATCATTCTTTCCTTGCTCTAAAACATTCATCATGGTCATTGTAATGTTTTCACATTTTAAAAATATGTTAAGCAATTAAAAGTGTTTTCCACAACATATATGAAAGTAATGGTGATTAAGCACTGAAGCTTTAGAGCTTAAGGGGAGAAATAATGATAATCTCACAGAAACTCATCAATATAGTGCTGTGTAGGTTTTTATTTTATGTATATTGGCTCACTTGATCTTTCCAATGCCTGAAAGTTAGAACTTCAACTTTCTGAAAGTTGTCCAGAAAGCTAATTCCCTAAAGGCTCAATGAAGTCCCAGCTCTACCATATTTACTGTATTTACTGGCTAGTCTACATGTCCCAGAAAAAAGCCACTGGGGCGCTTTGCCCAACCCCACTTAGCACAGCTGGAAACACAGCTGCAGGATGCAGCTGGCCAAATCTCTCAAATAATCATCACTGAAAAATGCTGAAGAGGAAGGCCCTTTTGAAGATTCCTCCTTTATCACCCCCCTTCTGCCTGTCCCTGCAGGCTGGCTTCCCTTTCCCACTTAATAGGAAGAACACTTCTACTTACTGTTGTTAAACAACTAACAGCTGGTGAAAGAGGAGGCACCTGACTTCTTCCCTGCACTTAAGGCTCTCACAAACATAAATGCAACTACAGAAATTTGAGGGACAAATATTGCCCCCACTGGGCAAAATCTCAGCAGAAACTGCAGCTTTTTTTTTTTTTTTTTTTTTTTTGAGACAGAGTTTCACTCTTGTTGCCAAGGCTGGAGTGCAATGGTGCGATCTTGGTTCACTGCAACCTCCACCTCCAGGGTTCAAGCGATTCTCTGCCTCAGCCTCCTGAGTAGCTGAGACTACAGGTGAGTGCCACCATGCCCAGCTAATTTTTTGTATTTTTAGTAGAGATGGGGTTTCACCATGTTAGGATGGTCTCGATCTCCTGACCTCGTGAACCACCCGCCTTGGCCTCCCAAAGCGCTGGGATTACAGGAGTGAGCCGAGCCACCACGCCTGGCCAAAAGAGCAGCTTTAATTCAGACTTAAAACACCTAACAAGGAAAACAAACTCTAAATGCCACTCTTTTAAAAGTATGATTTTCTTCTGATTATAAAATTAATGCTTCATGTAGAAAAATGCAAAAATGAAAATGAGTTTAAAGAACATAAAATCACCCTAAGTGCTTTCAGCCAGAAATAGCCTCTAATAACATACATATTTTTAAGAATCCTGACCTTTAAAACTATGTGATTATATGTATTTTTCAAAAACGTACATTTACATGCACTTTTAAATTCTGCCATTTGAGAATCATACTGCATATACCAGTTTGCTAATTTATTTTCAGTTAACATTACTTGGATCTTCCCATTTTATTAACTAAGCTGCAAAATTACATTTTTAATGTGTTATGCATAATATCATAACTTTAGAAACCGTTCCCCCTACAGTTTTATTGTAATATTAGCACCATCTGACTCCTCTTCCTGTATTCCTTAACTCCACTATATCCTCATGGGCATTTAACACTCTCTGGCTTCAATGAGAATTAAGCACAGGAAAAGGAAAAGCAGGCCATCTGTGCAGGAAGGTAAAACCCGTGTAAATTAAATGGGGTGTGAAAAAAAGGCACTTATGCTCTTTAAATATGTGCTACTTGAAAGAAATGCTTACCTATGTACAGAACTAATCACTGGACACACAAGCTTCAGGTGCATGATGGGTTCTAAGTGTTCTTTGTTCACAAAGCAAAAGCAATCCTATTTTTCAAAATAAGCTTTATAGCTCCAAAATGAACCAAAGAGATTTTGATCAAATCTTAAACATTTCAAGGACATTAAGCCAAACACAAAACAAACCTCCCCCTCTGGTGATGGTGCCATTCTCCTCCTGGCCCTACTTATCAGCTCAGTTATTTTTGACTCTTTCTATTCATCCAGAGCTGTTTGCTCACACATTGCCATCTCCTTCTCGCTGATGAGTTTTTGTTCTTCCATTTTTTTTTCTACTTCTCCCACCACTCATCTCCTCCTTGTCTTCATTGGAACACTTGTAGTGGAATAGCATGGTGATAGAGAATGGGGGGTTTGAAGTCATGCTGAGATTTTGAATTCTGTCTGTGGCAACTTATGCAAATAATTTATCCTCTCTGTCCCTCAGCCTCCAATATGACAGATGGGGATGATGGTACCTACTTCATAGGACTGTTGT
Source organism: Symphalangus syndactylus (assembly GCF_028878055.3). Taxonomy (NCBI): domain Eukaryota; kingdom Metazoa; phylum Chordata; class Mammalia; order Primates; family Hylobatidae; genus Symphalangus; species Symphalangus syndactylus. The sequence goes on along the minus strand of NC_072439.2, from coordinate 47,374,881 downwards.
GAGGAGTACATGTGTTACTTTCTGTAATGCACTATTAAAACAGTGCCCAGCACACAGTGAGCACTTGACCAATATTGCTATTGTTCTTACTACTGGAGGAGCTCCCTCAATGTTTTCTCTGCTTTCAGGCTCTCAACTCACACACAAGAATAACTATAGCGACCTCTGTTGCCAGCTAAGTGCCTCCTGTGTGCCTAAGCTCAATATATGTTTTATTTTTATTCCTTACCACATTCTGTCCACTAGATATTATGCTCCGTTTTACAGATGGGAAAACAGACTTGAAAGAAATTACAATCCATCTTTTACAATTTCACTGAAAAACTGCAACATCCATTTTAGTCACATGATTTCTTTGCTCAAATGTCCCTAAGATATTCTATTAACTGCATACACCACTCTCACCTTACTTCAGCTTTCCAATCACAGATATTGGGTTAGTGTCTGTTAATTCATTCTCACTGCAACACAACGTAGCCATTCCAAATCTATCTCTCTGCCTTCTCAGCTCCAGTCCTGAGGTTCCTTTTTATTTTCTCATGCTCCTTCCTTTCCTTATTACCATTTTCTATCATAAGAGAAGATTTAAATCTTCACCTTCTTCTAGAAGTGCAGTGAAATACTCTGTTCTTGTACTTCTTGGAGTACTTCACTCACATTGAAGGTCCCTAATTTAACTATGGATACCTTTTTAAAAAATCAATACATGTGGTCAAGGATAAAATGATTGGTATATGTTGGTGGAATTTTGGAACAAGATATTGTGATTTTAAGATTTTTCCAGCCACTGACAGAGAAGCATAGTTTAGATGGCTGAGGTGGTCAAGCCGGCAGTGATGGTTTAAAGCTTCTCAGACTTCAGTGTGCAAAGCAATCACTTAGGGAACTGGTTAAAATCACTTAGGGAACTGGTTAAAATCGCTTAGGGAACTGCTCAAAATGCAGATTCTGATTCTGCAGGCCTAGAGTGGAGCCTGATGTTCTGCATATCTGATAAAGTCTCAGGTGATGCTGATGCTGTTGATTCTTGAGTAGCAAGGGTTGAGGAGACATTCTCAAGGAAAAAATGGAAAAACTCTAATCGAGAATCATAGAAAAACACTAATAAAGAGATAAAAAGCAAAAGTAACCTACAAATGACAAATATTTGTCAAGGAATAGAAAGGCAAAGTTTTAAGGGATTTCAGGAATAAATTTGACTGTATGTACTTTTCATCTTTTGTATTAACTTTAGATCCAAATTCTGCATGCCTCTCTTGCACCTCTCTGTCACATAGGATTTATTATCTGCACCGTCTCCTAGCACTCCATGGTCACTCCTGCATTCCATGTCCACTAGCGCTTTAGAATAATGTTTAAAGGCCTCTAGACACCAGCACTTTTTATAGGTAAACGTGCAAAGAACTTAGGAAGTTGTAATGGGTTGAAGCGGGAGGAAAAGAACAAGATCAGGAGTTAGAATTAGAGATTCTTGGAAGTAAGGTGATGGTCCAGAGAAACATCTTCAAACAAAATCTGGGACCAATGATCTGACAATAGATTAGCCAAAGTGACCACAGATCATATATTTGAAAATTTAAAGCATGGGACACATCGTCCACACACATATAGAAAATAGTTGAGGAGACTCGAAGTACTTATGCTGAGGAAGAGGGAAAAAAGACAGATTGGCAGGGAAGGAGAGGGGAAGGGCATTGCAGAGAGAATACATGAGAAGCCACCTCAAATATCTGGAGTATGTGTCATCTCATGAAATAACTGTTTATTTCCAGCCCAAGGAGCTGAAAGACCATTTATCAGGAAGTGATTATAGGAAATTATCATATGGAGGAATATATTATGAAGAAAATTCCAGCATCCCAGCTTGGATTGCTGTCTTTCTATGATGGTTTCAAGATCTGGCCACTTATTCAGCTGACACCTGCATTGCCACTGGTAAGTCTGGTCTTTTCAGGGACTTTGCAAGCTTCTTGAGAGGTTCAACCCCATAAGTAAATCTCTTTCTCCTTCTTTTTTTTTTTTTAGACAGAGTCTCGCTCTGTCGCCCATGCTGGAGTACAGTGGCCTAATCTCTGCTCACTGCAACCTCCGCCTCCCGGGTTCAGGCGATTCTCATGCCTCAGCCTTCTGAGTAGCCGAGATTACAGGTGCCTGCCACCATGCCCGGCTAATTTTTGTATTCTTATTAGAGACAGGGTTTTGCCATGTTGACCAGGCTGGTCTGGAACTCCTGACCTCAAGTGATCTGCCTGCCTCAGCCTCAAAAAGCTGGGATTACAGATGCGAGCCACCGCACCCCGCCCTCCTTCCTCTTTTTACTGTGACCTCTGGCCCACTTCTCCTTTTCTCCACCTAAAAATGTGAAAGTTTCTTGTGGAATAGAAGTCACAGAGACTGACGAGATGTCTGGTGATAACATTTTCTAAACCAAATATAAGAAGCCCTGCTTTGACTTATAATCTGGTAACAGAGCCCACAGCTGATGTGGGCTGTGCCTCCCTAACCCAGCATATATAACCCCAGCCCCTCCAGAGGAGTTGCAGGTAGAGTCGGAATGGTTCCCCTGCTCCACTTGCTGTGGGCTCTCACCACAATAAGGGCAGGTATTGAGGAAAAGCAGAAGGACTGGAGGCAGGGAAGCCATGAAGCAAGCATTGCTCCTTCCTCCTCTAAAAAAAGGAAAACTTCCCCTGTGAGGTTTCCTGGTTGAATTTATCAGCAAATACCTTAATCAAAGTTCATACTTTAGTAAGGACTCTTCTGAAATTCACTGAATCCAGGGACTGGACATAGGGGAGGCCCTGGGGTGGCAGTGGAGGGTAGGAGTGGCACAACGAAGGAAATAGGCTGATAAGGAAGTAAGGAGGGCACCAGGATACTCTGTCCAGAGTTGGCTGTGCCACAGGTTGCCCTTTCCTCTTGTGTTATCTTGCCCATAGATTCTGTTACCGGAGTTATCTCCCTTTCTCAGAGAAAGAGCTGAGGTGGAGAGGATTTTAGTAGGAGAGTAGTGCATTGATGGTGTCCCCAGAGAAGGAACTGTAGCCAATTGGACTATGTGTAGCGTGTGTGTGTGTGTGTGTGTGTGTACATACCAATGTGTGCATGTGTGCCTAAGAGCTTGTGTGTTTTGCAACTTCAGCTGATCAGAGGAGCACTTATCTTTAACTACCCAAGTGGTAATGATAATGATGATGGCTAAGATTCACTTGGCTGTTGCTATATGGTGCTGTTCTAGAGGCTTTACATACATTAACTCACTTAATTTTCACAAGGACATTTTGAGCAGGAGCTCTTATAATCCCCACTTTGCAGACAAGAAAATTGATGGACAACGTGATAAAGTAACTTGCCCAAAGTCAGGCAGCCAGCACGGGGCAGAGCCTGGGTTTGAACCCAGACTGCCTGATTTGACTCTGCTTTCTTTATTTAAAAAAAATTTTAATTGATACATAATAATTGTACATATTATGGGGTACATGTGATATTTGGATACATCCATACAATGTGTAATGATCAAATCAGAGTATTCAGGATATTCATCATCTCCAACATTTATCATTGCTTTGTGTAGGGAACATAGAAAATCTCTTCTAGCTATTTTGAAATATACAATAAATTGTTAATTATAGGCACCCTACTGTACTATTGAACACCAGAATTTAGTCATTCTATCAAACTAATGTTGATTACTCATTAATCAATCTCTCTTCATCCCCCTACCCTGACTCTTCCCAACCTGTGGTAACTATCATTCTACTCTCTATCTCCATGAGATCAACTGTTTTAGCTCCCATATATGAGTGAGAACATCTGTTATTTGTCTTTCTGTGCCTGGCTTATTTCAGTTAACATAATGACTCCCAGTTCCATTTATGTTGCCGCAAATAGCAGGATTTCTTTTTTTATGTCTGAATAGTATTCCATTATGTTTATGTACCACATTTTCCTTATTTATTCATCTGTTGATGGACACTTAGGTTGATTCCATACCTTAAGTACTGTGAATAGTGCTACAGTCAACAATAACGATTAGTTATGTTGATTTTTTTTTTTTTTTTTGAGATGGAGTCTCGCTCTGTCACCAGGCTGGAGTGCAGTGGCATGACCTCTCGGCTCACTGCAACCTCTGCCCCCCAGGTTCAAGCAATTCTCCTGCCTCAGCCTCCTGAGTAGTGGGATTACAGGTGCACACCACCACACCCAGCTAATGTTTGTATTTTTAGTAGAGACGGAGTTTCACCATGCTGGCTAGGATGGTCTAAATCTCCTGACCTCATGATCCACCCGCCTTGGCCTCCCAAGTGCTGGGATTACACGCGTGAGCCACTTGTATGTCTTTTTTTGAGAAATATCTATTTATATCCTTTGCTCATGTTTTGATATTGGGATGACATTGCAACTATTTTCTCTCATTCTGCAGATGTCTCTTCACTCTGTTGATTGTTGCCTTTGCTTTGCAGAACTTTTTAGTTTAATATAGTCCCATTTGTCTAGTTTTTTGTTGTCTGTGCTTTTGAGGTCTTAGCCACAATGTCTTTGCTTATACCAATGTCCTGAAGCATTTCCCCTATGTTTTCTTCTAGTAGTGTTATGGTTTTGAATCATACACTCAAGTCTATAATTCATTTTGATTTTTTATATGGTGAGAGACAGGAAATTCATTTCCTTTTTTGGCATATCGTTGTCCAGTTTTCCCATCACCTTTTATTGAAGAGGGTGTCCTTTCCCCAATGTATGTTCTTGCCTTTGTCAAAAATCAGTTGGAACCTGATCAACAAAGGGAGACTCCACCTATGCAAATAATTAAAAAAATTAGCTAGGCATAGTGGTTCATGCCTGTGGTCCCAGCTACTTGGGAGTCTGAGGCAAGAAGTATCAGCTGAGCCTGGAAAGTCAAGGCTGCAGTAAGCTGTGATTGTGCCACTGCACTTCAGCCTGGACAAGACAGTAAGACCTGGTCTCAAAAATAAATAAATAAATAAGTTGGCTGTTGATATGGTTTAGCTATGTCCCCACCCAACTCTCATCTTGAATTGTAGCTCCCACATTCCCATGGGAGGGACCCAGTGGGAGGTAACTGAATCATGGGGGCAGATCTTTCCCCACCCTTCATGATTCAATTTGGAGGGAAAAGTTTGGAGGGCTCAGAAGAAGACAGGAAAATGTGGAAAAATTTGAAATTTTCTAGAGACTTGTTGAATGGCTTTGCCCAAAATGCTGGTAGTGATGTGGAGAACAAAGTCCAGGTGGAGGTGGTCTCAGATGGAAATGAGGAACTTTTTGGGAACTGGAGCAAAGGTGACCCTTGTTATGTTTTAGCAAAAAGACTGGTGGCATTTTGCTCCTGCCCTAGAGATTTGTAGAACTTTGATCTTGAGAGAGGTGATTTAGGATATCTGGCAGAAAAGTTTCTAAGCAGCAAAGCACTCAAGGTGACTTGGGTGCTGTTAAAGGCATTCAGTTTAATGAGGAAAGGAGTGCATAAAAATTTAGAAAATTTGCAGCTTAACAATGTGATAAAAAAGAAAATCCCATTTTCTGAGAAGAAATTCAAGCTGCTGCAGAAATGTGCATAAGTAATGAGAAGCCAAATGTTAATCCCCAAGACAATGGGGAAAATATCTCCAGTGCATGTCAGAGGTCTTCACAGCAGCCCCTCCCATTATTGGCCTGGAGGCCTAGGAGAAAAAAGTGGTTTCATGGGCTGGGAAAGGTCCCCATGCTGTGTACAGTCTAGGGACTTGATGCCCCATGTCCCAGCTGCTCCAGCCATGACTAAAAGGGGTCAAAGTACACCTCAGGCCATGGCTTCAGAGGATGCAAACCCCAGGCCTTGGCAGGTTCCATGTGGTGTTTAGCCACAGAATGTCAATGCACAGAAGTCAAGAATTGGGGTTTGGGAACCTCTGCCTAGATTTCAGAGGTTGTATGGAAATGCCTGGATGCCCAGGCAGAAGTTTGCTGCAGGGGCAGGGCCCTCATGGAGAATCTCTGTAAGAGCAGTGTCGAAGGGAAATGTTGGAGCCGCTACACAGAGTCCCTACTGGGGCACCACCTAGTGGAGCTGTGAGAAGAGGGCCACTTTCCTCCAGAACCCAGAATGGTAGATCCACCACCAGCTTGCACTGTTCACCTGGAAAAGCTGCAGACACTCAATGCTAGCCTGTGATAGCAGCCGGGAGGGAGGCTATACCCTGCAAAGCCACAGGGGCAGAGCTGCCCAAGACGATGGGAGCCCACCTCTTGCATCAGCGTGACCTGGATGTGAGACATGAAGTCAAAGGAGATCATTTTGGAGCTGCAAGATTTGACTGCCCTGCTGGATTTCAGACTTGCATGGGGCCTGTAGCCCCTTTGTTTTAGCCAATTTCTCCCATTTGGAATGGCTGTATTTACCCAATACTTGTACATCCACTGTTTCTAGAAAATAACTACCTTGCTTTTGATTTTATAGGATTATAGGTGAGAAGGGACTTGCCTTGTCTCAGATGAGACTTTGGATTGTGGGCTTTTGGGTTAATGCTGAAACCAGTTAAGATTTTGAGGGACTGTTGGGAAGGCATGATTGGTTTTGAAATGTGAGGACATGAGATTTGGGAGGGGCCTGGGGCAGAATCATATGATTTGGGTGTGTCCCTACTCAGCTCTCATCTTGAATTGTAGCTCCCACAATTCCCATGTGTTGTTAGAGGGACCTGGTGGGAGATAATTGAATCATGGGGGTGGGTCTTTCCCCTGTTGTTTTTGTGATAGTGAATAAGTCTCACAAGATCTGATGGTTTCATAAGGGGGAGTTTCCCTGCACAAGCTCTCTCTTTCCCTGCTGCCATCCATGTTAGATGTGACTTGCTCCTCCTTGTTTTCTCCCATGATTGTGAGGCTTCCCCAGCCACGTGGAACTGTAAGTTCATTAAACCTCTTTTTCTTCCCAGTCTCACGCATGTCTTTATCAGCAGCGTGAAAACTAGTAGAGCTGCCAAAAACATGTGGATTTACATGTGGGTTCTCTAATCTGGGTTCACACATTTATTGATTTGTGTATGTTGAATCATCTTTGCATCCATGAGATGAATCCTACTTGATCATGGTGTATTATCTTTTTGATGTGCTGTTGGAGTTGGTTTGCTAGTATTTTGTCAAGGATGTTTGCATCTATGCTCATTAGAAATGTTAGCCTGTAGTTTTCTTTTTTTTATTGTATCCTTGTATGGTTTTGGTATCAGAGTAATGCTGGCCCTTAGAATGAGTTAAGAAGAACTCCCTCTTTAGTTTTTTGGTAATGTTTTGAGAAGATTGGTATTAATTCTTCTTTAAAAGTTCTGCAGAATTAATCAGTGGAGTCATCAGTATTGGGCTTTTATTTATTAGAAGACTTATCATTACTGATTCAATCTCATTACTCATTATTGTTCTGTTCATATTTTCTATTTCTTCCTGATTCACCCTTGTTAAATTATATGTATTCAGTAATATATCCATTTCCTCTGAGTTTTCAAGTTTGTTGGCATATAGTTGTTCATAATAGTCTCTGACAATACTTTGTATTTCTCTGGTATCAGTTGTAATCATTTCTGATTTTGTTTATTGGTGTTCTCTCCTTTCTTGGTTAGTGTAGCTATCAGTTTATCAATTTTGTCTATCTTTTCAGAAAAACAACATCAAGTTTTCTTAATCTTTTTATCATTGTTTTTTAGTCTCTATTTCATTAAGTTCTGCTCTGACCTTTATTATTTATTTTCTTCTACTAATTCTAAGTTTGGATGTTCTTGCTTTTCTGGTTCCTTGGTGTGGATTGTTAGGTTGCTTATTTGAATCTTTCTACATTTTTGATGTAGGCATTTATTGCCATAACATTATAGCAATAAGCTCTTAGCTGTGCTTTCAGTGGTTATTCAGGAATATGTTGTTTAATTTCTATGTATATGCACAGTTTTCAAAGTTCCTCTTATTCTCGATTTTTAGCTCTATTCCATTGTAGTCTGAGGAGATACTTGACATAATTTTTATTTTTAAAAATTTGTTGAGACTTGTTTCATGTTCTAACATATGGTCTATCCTGGAGAATGCTTTATGCACTGATGAGAAGATATGTATTCTGCAACTGTTGGATAAAATGTTAGGTCCATTTTTTTTTAACTTCAGAGGTACATGTGCAGGATGTGCAGGTTTGTTACATAGGTAAATGTTGCCATGGTGGTTTGCTGCACAGATCATCCCATCACCTAGGTATTAAGCCCCGTGTCCATTAGCTATTCTTCCTGATGCTCTCCCTTCCCCCACCCACCCATCCAACAGGGCCCAGTGTGTGTTGTTCCCCACAATGTGTCCGTGTGCTCTCATCATTCAGCTCTCACTTATAAGTGAGAACATGTGGTGTCCGATTTTCTGTTCCTGTGTTAGTTTGCTGAGGATAATGGCTTCTAGCTCCATTCATGGGCTCATTTGGTTTAAAGTGCAGTTTAAATCAAAAGTTGTTTTGTTGATTTCCTGTCTAAATGATCTGTCAAATGCTAACAGTGGGATATTGAAGTCCTCAACTGTTATTGTATTGGAGCCTATCTCCCTTTTGAACTAACAATATTTGCTTTATATATCGTGGTGCTCTAGTGTTGGGTGCATATATATTTAGAATTTTTGTATCCTTTTGCTAATTAATCTATTTAACACAATATTATTATACTCTATGTCACTTTTTATTGTTTTATACTTAAAACATGTTTTATCTGATATAAATATACCTACTGCTTGCTTTTGGTTTCCCTTTCTGTGAAGTATTTTTATCCATTCCCTTTACATTCAGTCTATATATGTCTTTACACCTAAGGTAAGTTTCTTGTAAGCAGCATGTAGTCAAGTTTTTTTTTAATCCATTCAGCCAATTTATCTCTTTTAAGTGGGAATTTAATTCATTTTCATTCAAGGTTACTATTTATAGCTGAGGACTTATTTCTGTCATTTTATTAATTGTTTTCTGGTTGTTTTGTGTATCTTTTTTCCCTTTATTTCTCTTGTGTTGTTTATCATTGAAGTTTGGTGATTTTCTGTAGTGGTAACATTTGATTTCTTTCTCTGTCTCATTTGTATCTCTGTGAGTTTTACACTGCCAGTGAATTTTATATTTTTGTGTGTTTTCATGAATGTAGATATTGTCCTTTTGCTTCCAGATGTAGGACTCCCTTAACCATTTCTTGTAGGATTGTTCTAGTGATAAATGCCCTCAGTTTTTGCTTATCTGGGAAAGATTCTATTTCTCCTTCATTTTTGAAGGACAGCTTTGTTGTTGTCACTGACAGCTTTTTTTTTCCTTTTGGCACTTACATTTATTTATCTGTTTTTATTATACTTTAAGTTCTAGGGTACATGTGCACAACGTGCAGGTTTGTTACATAGGTATACATGTGCCATGTTGGTGTGCTGCACCCATTAACTCATCATTTACATTAGGTATTTCTCCTAATGCTGTCCCTCCCCCAGTCCCCCACTCTACAAAAGGTCATGTTGTGTGATGTTCCCCACCCTGTGTCCAAGTGTTCTCATTGTTCAGTTCCCACTTATAAGTGAGAACATGTGGTGTTTGGTTTTCTGTCTTGTGATAGTTAGCTCAGAATGATGGTTTCCAGCTTCATCCATGTCCCTTCAAAGGACATGAACTCATCTTTCTTATGGCTGCATAGTATTCCATGGTGTATATGTGCCACATTTTCTTAATCCAGTCTATCATTGATGGACATTTGGGTTAATTCCAAGTCTTTGTTATTGTGAATAGTGCCGCCATAAACATACGTGTGCATATATCTTTATAGTAGCATGATTTATAATCCTTTGGGTATATACCCAGTAATGGGATTGCTGGGTCAAATGGTATTTCTAGTTCTAGATCCTTGAGGAATCACCACACTGTCTTCCACAATGGTTGAGCTAATCTACACTCCCACCAACAGTGTGAAAGTGTTCCTATTTCTCCACATCCTCCTCAGCCTCTGTTGTTTCCTGACTTTTTAATGATCACCATTCTAACTGGCATGAGATGGTATCTCATTGTGGTTTTGATTTGCATTTCTCTGATGGCCAGTGATGATGAGCATTTTTTCATGTGTCTATTGGCTGCATAAATGTCTTCTTTTGAGAAGTGTCTGTTCATATCCTTTGCCCACTTTGTGATGGGGTTGTTTCTTTCTTGTAAGTTTGTTTAAGTTTTTTGTAGATTCTGGATATTAGACCTTCGTCAGATGGGTAGATTGCAAAAATTTTCTCCCATTCTGTAGGTTGTCTGTTCACTCTGATGGCAGTTTCTTTTGCCATGAAGAAGTTCTGTAGTTTAATTAGATCCGATTTATCTATTTTGGCTTTTGTTGCCATTGCTTTTGGTATTTTAGTCATGAAGTCTTTGCTCATGCCTATGTCCTGAATGGTATTGCCTAGGTTTTCTTCTAGGGTTTTTATGCTTTCAGGTCTAACATTTAAGTGTTTCATCCATCTTGAATTAATTTTTGTGTAAGGTGTAAGGAAGGGATCCAGATTCAGCTTTCTACAAATGGCTAGCCAGTTTTCCCAGCACCATGTATTAAATAGGGAATTCTTTACCCATTTCTTGTTTTTGTCAGGTGTGTCAAAGATCAGGTGGTTGCAGATGTGTGGTGTTATTTCTGAGGCGTCTGTTCTGTTCCATTGGTCTATATCTCTGTTTTGGTACCAGTACCATGCTGTTTTGGTTACTGTAGCCTTGTAGTATAGTTTGAAGTCAGGTAGCATGATGCCCCCAGCTTTGTTCTTTTTGCTTAGGATTGTCTTGGCAATGCGGGCTCTGTTTTGGTTCCATATGAACTTTAAAGTAGTTTTTTCCAGTTCTGTGATGAAAGTCATTGGTAGCTTGTTGGGGATGGCATTCAATCTATACATTACCTTGGACAGTATGGCCATTTTCACAATATTGATTCTTCCTATCCATGAGCATGGAATATTCTTCCAGTTGTTTGTGTCCTCTTTTATTTCGTTGAGCAGTGGTTTGTAGTTCTCCTTGAAGAGGTCCTTCACATCCCTTGTGAGTTGGATTTTTAGGTATTTTATTCTCTTTGTAGCAATTATGAATGGGAGTTCACTCACGATTTGGCTCTCTGTTTGTCTGTTATTGGCGTATAAGAATGCTTGTGATTTTTGCACATTGATTTTGTATTCTGATACTTTGCTGAAGTTGCTTATCAGCTTAAGGAGATTTTGGGCTGAGATGATAGTGTTTTCTAGATATACAATTATGTCATCTGCAAACAGGGACAATTTGACTTCCTCTTTTCCTAATTGAATACGCTTTATTCCTTTATCTTGCCTGATTGCCCTGGCCAGAACTTCCAACATTATGTTGAATAGGAGGGGTGAGAGAGGGCATCCCTGTCTTGTGCCAGTTTTCAAAGGGAATGCTTCCAGTTTTTGCCCATTCAGTATGATATTGGCTGTGGGTTTGTCATAAATAGCTCTTATTATTTTGAGATGCATTCCATCAATACCTAGTTTATTGAGACGTTTTAGCATGAAGGGCTGTTGAATTTTGTCAAAGGCCTTTTCTGCATCTATTGAGATAATCACGTGGTTTTTGTCTTTGGTTCTGTTTATATGCTAGATTATGTTTATTGATTTGTGTATGTTGAACCAGGCTTGCATCCCAGAGATGTAGTCAATTTGATTGTGGTGGGTAAGCTTTGTGATGTGCTGCTGGATTCGGTTTGCCAGTATTTTATTGAGGAATTTTGCATCGATGTTCATCAGGGATATTGGTCTAAAATTCTCTTTGTTTGTTGTGTCTCTGCCAGGGTTTGGTAGCAGGATGATGCTGGCCTCATAAAATTAATTAGGGAGGATTCTCTCTTTTTCTATTGATTGGAGTAGTTTCAGAAGGAATGGTACCAGCTCCTCTTTGTATCTCTGGTAGAATTCAGCTGTGAATCCATCTGGTCTTGGACTTTTTTTGGTTGGTAGGCTATTGGTTATTGACTCAATTTCAGAGCCTGTTATTGGTCTATTCAGAGATTCAATTTCTTCCTGGTTTAGTCTTGGGAGGATGTATGTGTCCAGGAATTTATTCATTTCTTCTAGATTTTCTAGTTTATTTGTGTAGGGGTGTTTATACTATTCTCTGATGGTAGTTTGTATTTCTGTGGGATCGGTGGTCATATCCCCTTTATCATTCTTTATTGCATCTATTCTTCTCTCTTTTCTTCTTAGTCTTGCTAGAGGTCAATGAATTTTGATGATCTTTTCAAAAAACCAGCTCCTGGATTCATTGATTTTTTGAAGGGTTTTTTTGTGTATCTATCTCCTTCAGTTCTGCTCTGATTTTAGTTATTTCTCGCCTTCTGGTAGCTTTTGAATGTGTTTGTTCTTGCTTCTCTAGTTCTTTTAATTGTGATGTTAGGGTGTCAATTTTAGATCTTTTCCTTTTCTTTTGTGGGCATTTAGTGCTATAAATTTCCCTCTACACACTGCTTTAAGTGTGTCCCAGAGATTCTGATTCATTGTGTCTTTGTTCTCATTCATTTCAAAGAACCTCTTTATTTCTGCCTTCATTTCATTACTTACCCAGTTGTCGTTCAGGAGCAGATTGTTCCGTTTCCATGCAGTTGTGTGGTTTTGAGTGAGTTTCTTAATCCCGAGTTCTAATTTGATTGCACTGTGATCTGAGAGATGATTTGTTGTGATTTCTGTTCTTTTACATTTGCTGAGGAGTGCTTTACTTCCAACTATGTGGTCAATTTTAGAATAAGTGCAGTGAGGTGCTGAGGAGAATGTATATTCTGTTGATTTGGGGTGGAGAGTTCTGTAGATGTCTATTAGGTCTGCTTGGTCCGGAGCTGAGTATAAGTCTTGGATATCCTTGTTAATCTTCTGTCTCGTTGATCTGTCTAATATTGACAGTGGGGTGTTAAAGCCTCCCATTATTATTGTGTGGGAGTCTAAGTCTCTCTGTAGGTCTCTAAGGACTTGCTCTATGAGTCTGGGTGCTCCTGTATTGGGTACATATATATATATATAAGATAGTTAGCTCTTTTTGTTGAATTGATCCCTTTACCATTACGTAATGGCTTTCTTTGTCTCTTTTGATCTTTGTTGGTTTAAAGTCTGTTTTATCAGAGACTAGGATTGCAACCCTTTCTTTTTTTTGCTTTCCATTTGCTTGCTAGATCTTCCTCCATCCCTTTATTTTGAAGTTATGTGTGTCTCTGCACATGAGATGGGTCTCCTGAATACAGCAGACTGATGGGTCTTGAGTCTTTATCCAATTTGCCAGTCTGTGTCTTTTAATTGGGGCATTTAGCCCATTTACATTTAAGGGTAATATTGTTATATGTGAATTTGATCCTGTCATTATGATGTTAGCTGGTTATTTTGCTCGTTAGTTGATGCAGTTTCTTCCTAGGATTGACGGTCTTTACAATTTGGCATGTTTTTGCAGTGGCTGGTACTGGTTGTTCCTTTCTATGTTTAGTGCTTCCTTCAGGAGCTCTTGTAAGGCAGGCCTGGTGGTGACAAAATCTCTCAGCATTTGCTTGTCTGTAAAGGATTTTATTTCTCCTTCACTTATGAAACTTAGTTTGGCTGGATATAAAATTCTGGGTTGAAAATTCTTTTCTTTCATAATGTTGAATATTGGCCCCCACTCTCTTCTGGCCTGTAGAGTTTCTGCTGAGAGATCTGCTGTTAGTCTGATGGGCTTCCCTTTATGGGTAACCCGACCTTTCTCTCTGGCTGCTCTTAACATTTTTTCCTTCATTTCAACCTTGGTGAATCTGATAATTATGTGTCTTGGGGTTGCTCTTCTCGAGGACTATCTTTGTGGCGTTCTCTGTATTTCCTGAATTTGAATGTTGGCCTGCCTTGCTAGTTTGGTGATGTTCTCCTGAATAATATCCTGAAGAGTGTTTTCCAACTTGGTTCCATTTTCCCTGTCACTTTCAGGTACACCAATGAGATGTAGATTTGGTCTTTTCACATAATTCAGTGTTTCTTGGAGGCTTTATTCATTTCTTTTTACTCGTTTTTCTCTAAACTTCTCTTCTCGCTTTATTTCATTAATTTGATCTTCAGTCACTGATACCTTTTCTTCCACTTGATCGAATTTTCTATTGAAGCTTGTGCATCCATTACGTAGTTCTTGTGCCATGGTTTTCAGCTCTGTCAGCTCATTTAAGGTGTTCTCTACACTGTTTATTCTAGCTAGCCATTCGTCTAATGTTTTTTCAAGGTTTTTGGCTTCCTTGCAATGGGTTTGAACAACCTCCTTTAGCTTGGAGAAGTCTGTTATTACCAACTTTCTGAATCCTACTTCTGTCAACTCATCAAACTCATTCTCTGTCCAGCTTTGTTCCATTGCTGGTGAAGAGCTGCCATCCTTTGGAGGAGAAGAGGTGCTCTGGGTTTTAGACTTTTCAGCTTTTCTGCTCTGGTTTCTCCCCATCTTTGTGGTTTTATCTACCTTTGGTCTTTGATGTTGGTGACCTACAGATGGGGTTTTGGTGTGGATGTCCTTTTTGTTGATGTTGATGTTATTCCTTTCTGTTTGTTAGTTCTCCTTCTAACAGTCAGGTCCCTCAGCTGCAGGCCTGTTGGAGTTTGCTGGAGGTTCTTTCCAGACCCTGTTTGCCCAGGTATCACCAGCAGAGGCTGCAGAACAGCAAATATTGCAGAACAACAAATATTGCTTCCTGATCCTTCCTCTGGAAGCTTTGTCCCAGAGGGGCACCCACCTGTATGAGGTGACAGTCAGCCCAGTTAGGCTACATGGAGGTCAAGGACCCACTTGAGGAGGCAGTCTGTCTGTTCTCAGAGCTCAAACACCATGCTGGGAGAATCCCTGCTCTCTTCAGAGCTGTCAGACAGGGACGTTTAAGTCTGCAGAGGTTTCTGCTGCCTTTTGTTCAGCTATGCCCTGTCCTCAGAGGTGGAATCAACAGAGGCAGCAGGCCTTGCTGAGGTGTGGTGGGCTCTGCCCAGTTTGAGCTTCCCTGGCTGCTTTGTTTACTTACTCAAGCCTCAGCAATGGCAGACACACCTACCCCTCCAGGCTGCTGCCTCGCAGGTCAATCTCAGACTCCTGTGTTAGCAGTGAGCAAGGCTCCATACATGTGGGACCTGCCGGCCCAGGTGTGGCATATAATCTCTTGGTGTGCCATTTGCTAAGACCATTGGAAAAAGCTCAGTATTTGGTGGGAATGTCCCATTTTTCCATGTACAGTCTGTCACAGCTTCCTTTGGCTAGGAAAGGGAAATCCCCTGACCCCTTGCACTTCCTGGGTGAGGCAATGCCCCGCTCTGCTTTGGCTTGCCCTCCATGGGCTGCATCTACCGTCCAAACAGTCCCAGTGAGATGAATCAGGTACCTTGATTGGAAATGCAGAAATCACCCTTCTTCTGTGTCAATCATGCTGGGAGCTGCAGACTGGAGCTGTTCCTATTCGACCATCTTGGAATGGCCTTCCCTTGGCACTTTAATATATCATTCCATTCTCTCCTGGCCTGTGAAGTTTCTGCTGAGAATTTGCTGTCAGTCTGATTGGTATTCCCTTTTCTGTGATTTGACACTTCTTTCTTGCTGTTTTTAAGAGTTCTTTCTTTGTCTTTGACTTTCAACATTTTGATTATAATGTGCATTTAAAAAGACCTTTTTGAGTTCAATTTGTTTGAGGTTCTTTGACTTTGTTGTCTAGATGTTTATATCTGCAAGTCTTGAGAATTTTTCACCTATGATTTTGTTAACTAGGTTTTCTGTGCCTTTGTCCATCTCTTTTCTTATGGAACATTACAATTTGATTATTTGGTCACTTTATGGTGTCCCACATGTCACATAGGGCGTCTATGATTTTCCACTCTTTTTCTTTCTTCCTTTCTTCTTTTTTTTTGTCTGACTGAGTTATTTCAAAAGATTTGTCTTCAAGTTCAGAAAGTCTTTCTTCAGCTTAATCTAGTCTATTGTTGAGGTTATCAATTGTATTTTTTATTTTATTTATTGAATTCTTTAGTTCTAGGATTTCTGTTTTTGTTTTTCTTTTTTTAATGACATCTATCTCTTTGGTGAATTGCTTATTCACATAATGAATTGTTTTTCTGCTTTCTTCATATTATTTATCTGTGTTCTCTGGTATCTCACTGAGCTTCTTTATTATTTTAAATTCTGTTTCAGGCATTTCTTAAATTTTTTGATGGAACCTGCTACTGGAGAATTATTGTGTTTCTCTGAATTTATGTTTTGTGGCTTTTCATCTTTTTTGTTGTTGTTGTTCTTACATTGATATCTACTCAATCTGTTATAACAGTCACCTCGTCTAATTTTTTGGTCTGGCTTTCATAGGTAAATATTTTTTCCTGTAGATGTATCTATAGTGTTGGTTGGGTAGGGCACTTTAGCTTTGATTCTGGGTGGATGCAGCAGTGTTATCTCTGTTAATGATTTATTTGGCTGTAGACAGCATCATGTGATTTCCTCAGTGGCTTAGGTTACAATTGTTAGTGGAGGCTGTAATGAGGCTTTGCTGGGGATGGGGATACCAAATGGACCTGTCCTAAGGCCCCAGTAGTAGTGGAAGTAGGCCAACATGCCTTTCCTTGAGCTCTTGGATACAGCTTTGGCTGGTTCTGGGGGGACAATTATTGGGCCTCAAGGTTGCTTGTTTGTGTGCCAGCAATGACCGGCATAAGTTGGGTGGGTGGGCAGGTTCTTGGGCCCCTGGACAGTATGCATGGCATCAGCAATTGCAGTAGTGGTGGCAGGCCAACCCTTAGGCTCCCAGTCAGCATACATTAGCTTCACTGGTGGCAGCAATGGGCTGAGTGGGCCAGTTCTCAGCCCTTGTGGGATGGTGCAGGTGGGTGCTGGTGGTGGTGGCAACATGCTGGGCAGGCCCATCCTCAGGCCCCTGGGATATGTGTGTGTGTGTGTGTGTGCGCGTGCGTCTATGTAGTGGTGGTATGCAGGACGTGACAATCCCCATCCCTCTGGACAACATGCTTGTGCAGGTGGGGGTTTGAGTAGTACATGTGAGGTGGGCTTGTCCTCAGGCCCCTGATAATATGCTCAGGCACGGGCTGTGGTGGGCAGGGTGGAATGATTTCTAGGTCCCTCAGATAGCATGCTTGGGTGCTGGCAGCAGGCAGTCTGGGCCTGTTATGAGGCCCCTTGATGGTGTAGGCACATATCAGAAGTGGCAGGCAGGGTAGGTTGATCCCCGGGCCCCCAGATGCCACACTCAGGGAATGCAGGGAGCTATGTCAGATAGAATCGGCCTGTCCTCAGGTCCCTCAATGGTTCACACAGGGGCAACTGTGGTGGCTGGGTTTGGGCATTCTTCAGGCTCCTCTATGGCATTGCATGCTTGAATGCTGGCAGCAGGCAGTCTGGGCCTGTGTTAAGCCCCCAGATGCATGTGTCAGATATGACAGGCAGGACAGGTTGATCCCTAGGGCCCTGAACACTTAGGCACTGTAGAGGGTAGCACAGGGCAGGGTAAGCCTGTTCTCAGGTACCCCGATGGTGCACATGGGCCAGGCTGTGGTGGGCAGAGCAAGGCAATCCCTAGGCACCTAGTGGTGGTGGCAGTGAGCAGGGTAAGCCTGTCTTCAGGCCCCAGGATGGCATTTGGACAGGTCAGTCCTCAGGCCCACTGCAGGCATGTGCAGGTGCATGGTAGGCTCACTACTGGGGTGTGGGAGAGCAGAGTTGCTGTCAGTGGCCATGGCCTTAGGCTCTGGGGAGTGCACACTTCAGCTCTTTTTGTCCTGGTGGCAACTTCTCTGGTGTGCTATACTGCCCATTTTCTTGGGTGTAGGACACTGTAGGCTAGAGTGCTAGGGACCTGGCCACACTGCTGGGTCCAGCCAGCATTGTGCCACTGCAGCCTTCCAGGCAGACTTGGGAGGGGGTCAGTAGGGCTCCATGAATGTGGAGATGCAGGGATTGTTGGATCCCAGGGCAGGATGCAGCCTTGTGGGGGCTGGGGTCTCAAAATGGCATGGTGCTGCAGCTGCTTGGGTGTTTTTGTTTGTTTGTTTTTGTTTTTGAGACAAAGTCTCACTCTGTTGTTACGGATGGAGTGCAGTGGTGCAATCATGGCTCACTGCAGTCTCGACCCCCTGGACTCAAGCAGTCCTCCCACCTCAGCTTTCCAAATAGCTGGGATTACAGGTGCACACCACCACATCTGGCTAATTTTTGTATTTTTTGTAGAGATGGGTTTCTCCATGTTGCCCACGGTATTCTCAAACTCCTGGGGTCAACAATCTGCCCACCTCAGCCTCTCAACATGCTGGAATTACAGGCATGAGCCACTGCACCTGGCCAGCTGCTTGGGTTTTGAGGGATGTGTGGGACCCAGCACAAACTATCTGTCTGGAACAATGCTGTGGTATGGACCTCAGGCAGTTCCCTACACTAGTCTCAGGGCCTGTGAGGGCTGAGGGGCTTTCCTATGGCTAGCACTGTAGTAGTCCATGGTGGGAATGTGGATCAAATTAACTTGTAACTCTTCTTTTAAAGTACAAAATTTAATTAGACTCCATTTACAAATGTTCATTTCTTTTCTTTTTTTTTTTTTCTTTTTTTTTTGAGACGGAGTCCCGTTCTGTCGCCAGGCTGCAGTGCAGTGGTGCAATCTTGGCTCACTGCAACCTCTGTCTCCCAGGCTCAAGCGATTCTCCTGCCTCAGCCTCCCAAGTAGCTGGGACTACAGGCACACGTCACCACGCCTGCCTAATTTTTGCATTTTTAGTATAGATGGGGTTTCACCATGTTGGCCAGGATGGTCTCGATCTCTTGACCTCATGATCCGCCCACCTCGGCCTCGTGAAGTGCTGGGATTACAGGTGTGAGCCACTGCACCTGGCCACAAATGTTCATTTCATACCAAGAAAGTGACTTGAAGAATGCTGGCACTTATCCAGATGATTCTGGAAGCAAAAACCACACTTACTCTTAAGGGAGGTAATCTTTAGGTGATTGGGGTTCTGAATTTTCCAGATAATTTGCATAAATTAGAAAACTGTTAAATGAGATATGTTACTTTTTAAATACAGACTGAGGTTTCTTTTTTCCTTTAAAAATGACATTCAATAGGCACTTACTCTTGATGTTTTAAACTTGTAATTTATTCACAAAAGATTCCAAAAATAGTTACAGTTCCAAATATTGCTATTCATCTGATTTGTGCATATAGCCTACTAAACTTTAAAAATTTAGCTAAATGTATATTTGATATTTCATATTTTTTCAATTCTTCCTCCTCTAAGGACTTGAATTTTTAAAAAATATGAAAGAATTAAAGGTATTTAACTATAAAAGTATTCTATTTACTCATGTATTCATTCAACAAATATTTATTGAGCTTCTGTTATGTGCTATGTGCTGGGAAACCATTAAGAACATCGCATCTACCTTTGTGAAACTTGCACATTAGTGGGGAAGACAGCCTCTGAATAATTTCCACGTAGGGTAACACATAAGCTAGTTTGGGTTTCAGAAATGGCCTTCTGTGAAAGTAATTTCTAATCTGTAGTAGAGACATTAGGTGCCCAGAAGTGGATGGAGGGAGTCTTCCAACTGGAGACTCTTGTGGAAGGCTAAGAAAGGGTTACAAAATGGACTGCAGGGTGAAAATATTGGAACTTCTGTTTAGGTTACTAGGTTGATGGTGGCCCCCTTCAGCCCATACATCAGATGGCTCCCTGTCACTTACAGTACTCAAGGTGTCTTGAAGAAGACACAAAGGAATACAGTGGTGCCCTCACTGATTTGTTCTCTTTGGCAGATTTCAATGTATTACAGTTCTGTGTGCTTAGTTGAGGGAATTTATAAATTATATTATCTAGTTTAGCTTGTCTTCCCAAATAGACAAGTAGAGTTAAAAGATTCCTCTAAACTTCAGATTTAAAAAATAATAATAACATGAGCATAAAGAAAGAAGAAAAAGTAGAACTGACACTTCCAGTCCTATTAAGAGCTCTTTTGTCAGCCACAATGTCAGGTATAGCAATGGCCCTCTAACTGACTGTGGAAAAGAATCTGTCAAAACAAATTCAGAATTATGAAGTAGGTTTCATGGGTTCATATTCATAATTATTAAGGATGACCCTCATTTAAGTGTACATTTGCAGACTAGCAATGAAAAATAAGTAAATCTCTGTAAATTAGTGAATGGGATTGAGAAATGAATGGCTTGATTTGGGAAGTATAGCCAATAGGACACTGCCTCCACTGGGTCTCTGTGAGGTCCCTTTTCAGCTATGACAGCCATTACAGGAAAGAATCAAAATAAGCCAGATTTGGAAGTAGACTTGTGAATTGCTGTATCAGAGAGTATTAAACTAAGATTTAAAAAAAGGTATAGTATAGTGAAGCAAATTTCTGTAACATGATAATATATTAATGATAATTAGGAATATATGTTTAGTAATATAATAAAGTATTGTTATCAAATAAATAAAAAATGTAAAATCTTACCATTTGGATTTTTAATTTTTTGTGAATGCTTTTAATGTATATAATAAATGGGACAGTAATACATATATAATTGTCAAATACATACATGTACATATTATGTTGGGGAGGTATAATGATGTGGTATAGTTTTCATAAGATGTGTTATCAGTGCCCTTTGAGGGAAACTTCCCCCACAGTGAGCTGTTGGAGGCCCACGCCAGTGAAGGTCGTGAGGATGGAGGAAAGGGAACAGATGTCAGAAATATTTAGGAGATAAAGTGATAGGACTCGTGATATTCCTCTAAAAATGTACACTGAATCATGTCCATCACCTGCTCCTTATTAAAAGCCTTAGCATAAACAGAATAGAGTCCAAACAAGGGTCACATCTCAGGAAAGTCTTCCTTGATTCCTAGTTCAGAACATGGTCTTCCGTTTCTCTCACAAGAGTCATGCTCCTTCTGCAGAGCACTTATCTCCACCTGTAACTTGTACATTCACTGGCAAGATCATTTGAGTAATATCGGTTTCTCACTCTAACTCCAAGCTTCACGAAAGACTAGCAGAAGGCCTGGCACTTAGTAAATGTTACTCAAAAGAGGGAATGAATTAGATGTGAAGAGTGAAGGGGATGAGCCAAAATACCCCCATCCTTCTAGCTTGAGCAACTATGCCCGTGGTGGTGCCATTTCCCAATATGGTGTTTATGGGAAGAGAAGAGGGTTTGAGTTGTGAAAAAAAAAGACAAAAAAAACACAAGGATTTCAATTTTAGACATGTTACATTTGAATCAAAAACTTTGAACATTTTATTTTAGGAATAAATAAATATGTGTATAAGTAACTATAAATATATATTAACAGAAGACTATCAATTCTAAATCTCATTAAATACCCCTTTTGGGATTATGAAATAGCTTCATATGCCTAAAATATAACCAAATAAAGAGCCCTTCAAAATAAGGAACACTGAATATTATGTGATGTTTCTTATTTTAAGAACAATCATGGGCCGGGCGCAGTGGCTCATGCCTGTAATCCAAGCACATTGGAAGGCCAAGGCAGGTGGATCACCTCAGGTCAGGAGTTCGAGACCAGCCTGACCAACATGGTGAAACCCCCGTCTCTACTAAAATTACAAAAATTAGCCAGGTGTGGTGGTGTACTCCTATAGTCCCAGCTACTCGGGAGGCTGAGGCAGGAGAATCACTCAAACCCAGGAGGCGGAGGTTGCAGTGAGCCGAGATCGCGCCACTGCACCCCAGCCTGGGCAACACAGCAAGACTCTGTCAAAAAAAAAAAAAAAAAAAAAAAAGAACAACCATGTAGAATGGAAGCTTATTTTAGTAAAGCATGTTACTCTACTGAAGTCATAAATAGAATTCTTCCTCCTAAATACTGCCAGCAGAAAAAAAAATTTTTTAATGCTTCTTCTCAAAAGGTACCTTTTCTTTTCTTTTTCTTTTTCTTTCTTTCTTTCTTTCTTTTTTTTTTTTTTTTTGAGATGGAATTTTGCTCTTGTTGCTCAGGCTGGAGTGCAATGGCATGATCTCGGCTCACAGCCACTTCCACCTCCTGAGTTTAAGCGATTCTCCTGCCTCAGCCTCCCAATTAGCTGGGATTACAGGCATGTGCCACCACACCTGGCTAATTTTGTATTTTTAGTAGAGAAGGGGTTTCTCCATGTTGGTCAGGCTGGTCTTGAACTCCCTACCTCAGGTGATCCGCCTGCCTCAGCCTCCCAAAGTGCTGGGATTACAGGAGTAAGCCACCGCGCCTGGCCTCCCAAAAGGTACCTTTTCAACAGAAAAGACAAAAACCATGTTTTTGCCTAGCAAGATCTTAGCATAACACAGCGCCCCCTGAGAGTATGCCTTGAACATCCTGGGATGATCCAGCCCTGGTCCTTACCTGAGAGCTCATACTATGCATTTGTGACTTGTTTTAGATATTCCTGTCTTCTGAGCTTGTTTTCTCATTTGCATCCTCACTTTGCTTGATACCTTTCATCACTTTCCTGCTATCGACTTTGTTTCTCTTTGTCTTGGATGAAGATCCTTTTTCCAGCTATATCACCTTTGGATGTCCACTTATAAATGAGAAAGTAAGGATTATCACACAGGATCAGAACTAAGGAACAGTCAGCCCTGTATCCTGTTTCTCAAAGTATCTCTAAGGGCTTATGGAAGTGTTACACCTGCCCTCAAGTCTAGTCAAATGCATATTTAATTTGGACTGTAAATTTATGGATTTATGTTATACTTGCTTTGGAGAAACATTTTAAACATGCTTTTTACCTTTACTTGACTTATTCCAGAGCCTGCGCTTGTAGATCCTGTGTTATTAGGAAACTACTTTGTGCATAATTTTTAGGGTGTAGTGTCCCAGAAGTGACACTAGCGGTATCTAAGTTCTTCCTACTTATTGCCAAACTGATTTCCAGTAATAATAATTATTAATGACTGAATACTTAAGACATATTGTTAATTATTTTTAATGCTTTACATGTATTAATATATATATATTTCACAAAGCCTTATGAAGTAGGTATTATTGTCTATTTCCATTTTAAATATGAAGAAACTGAGGCACAGAGAAGTTAAGTAACTTGCCCAAGTTCACAAAGCTAACAGGCTGTAAGAGCCAAGATTAGAACTCAGCTAATCTGGCCCCAGAGCCCACATTCTTAACCCCTAAATTTGCTATCTCACAAAATGTGGTACCAATTTATATTGCCCCCATTAGTAAATACAAATGCTATACTCCATTTTGGAACACTTCTACTTTTTTTTTTTTTTTTTTTTGAGACGGAGTTTCACTTTTGTTGCCCAGGCTGGGGTGCAATGGCATGATCTTGGCTCATCGCAACCTCTGCCTCCTGGGTTCAAGCGATTCTCCTGCCTCAGCCTCCTGAGTAGCTGGGATTACAGGCATGCACCACTACATCCAGCTAATTTTGTATTTTTTTAATAGAGACAGGGTTTCTCTATGTTGGTCAGGCTGGTCTCAAACTCCAGACCTCAGGTGATCCACCTGCCTCGGCCTCCCAAAGTGCTGGGATTACGGGGATGAGCCACCACGCCCAGCCCACTTCTACTTAATTAACACATTCTTATAGGTTCAAAACTTATCTTTCTCACCTTAAAGTTAAGATTGAGAGTTGAATTGGAGGCCTAACTCTTCTTTAATACCTTCTCTCTCCTCATTCCCACCGTAGGAGAAATGGGAGTGCAGGTGTGGGCTTAACAGCTGTTTCAGCATGAAGTGAACATAATAGAATACTTCGTGCCTATAAACTTGGACTTTGAAACTTAATTGCCCCATTTTTATTTCTGCAAAGTGTGCAAAATAATAACAGGTACGTTTTATTGGACACTTATTATATACCAAGCATTGTGCTTAGGTACTCTGTAGGCATTGAGTCATTTGATCACCAGATGGGTATCTGTATTAGTCCATTCTTGCATTGCTTTATAAATCACCCAGTCTCAGAAACACCTGAGACTGGGTGATTTATAAAGAAAAGAGGTTTAATTGGCTCACAGATCTGCAGGCTATACAGGAAACATGGGAGCATCTGCTTCTGGGGAGGCCTCAGGGAGCTTTTACTCATAGCAGAAGCCAAAGCAGGAGCAGGCACTTCACATGGAGAAAGCAGGAGCTGGAGAGTGAGAAGAACCAGATCTCTGGAGAACTCACTCACTATCTTGAGGAAAGCACACAAGGGGATGGTGCTAAACCATACATCAGAAATCTGCCCCCATGATCCAATCACCTCCCACCAGGCCCTACTCCAACATTAGGAATTACATATTGATATGAGATTTGGGTGGGGACATACGTCCAAACTATATCCATATCATTTCCCCGATTTTGCAACAAGCTAGGGAGTTGCACTCACAGTTGACCTGCAGAATGTTGCATATCAGACAAGTTAGACATTAAACTTCCAGGACTGATTATTTGGTCCTGGGTCTTTAGTTAATTTGAATAAATGTCACAGTATTGCCATACAGTTACAATTTCCTAATAAACTCCACTCCCAGCTCCCGTAACAGATAAAAAATAAATAAGTGACCTTACAAATATGACTCAGGCCCAAATCAGAGACAGTAGACATTTTTAAAGCATCTCGGGTCAGGTATGGTGGTTCAGGCCTGTAATCCCAGCATTTTTGGGAGGCCGAGGCAGGAGGGTGGCTTGAGGCCATGAGGTTGAGACCAGACTAGACAACAAAGTGAGAATCTGTTTCTACAATAATAATAATAAAGAATAACAAGGCATAGTGGCACACACTTGTAGTCTCAGCTACTCAGGAAGCTGAGGTGGGAGGATCCCCTGATTCCATTTGAGGCTGCGGTGAGCTATTATGATTGAACCACTGCACTCCAACCTGGGCAACAGAATGAGACCTTGTCTCTAAAATTATTAACTAATAATAAAAGATAGTTTTGTTCTGGGATTTTAACTTCAGTTTAGAATCAGTGGGGGTATTTGACCTCTTGCCAGAACCAGTTATCAATCTGGTGAGGTAGGATGTTCATTTCAATGATGGAAGAGGTAACAATTGCCCCTGACACAGTGCTACCCACCAAGGAATGTTAGGGCACAGTGCCATGTATCTGCAGAAGGCTGACCAACACAATTTGGGAGCTCTTTTAATTGCAAATGTGCTTTTTCCTATGGCTGCTTTACTAACTTCTAGTGTCAAAATATTGTCATCTATGGATGAAATACAAAGAACATCAACGATGATATAAAAAGGGTTAATCAGGCAAAGAAATGTGAAAGTCAAGGAAAACCAATAATCTTAAAGACCATTTGTTGTTTAGGGTAGACCCTATAAATAGGAATAAAAGACTGCAGAATAAACAATTTATTTTCTAGTAAGATTGGATTTGTTCATCTAACAGCTGCAGTGTTTTCTGTTACAAGTAGGAGATATGCAGGACACTTGTTCTGAGATCATCTCACCAGCTGACTTTCCTACTTTTTCATCATCGTTAAAAATCAGATTTCCCACTGATAGTCTTTCACAGATTTTTAAAAAACACTATATTCAGAAAATAGTTTTGATCTTATTACCCAAAAATTATTATACAAGAAGACTGCTGGTATCAAACCAGATGTATTTGGAAAGCTTTGAAAACCGGTGCAGGAAAACACATATTCTCTGTAAGCGCACAGCTGGTGGTGGCCCCTTCTGCAGCTGTCCTACTGGGCAACCCAGGTAGGGAGCAAGTGCAACCCGGGTGAGTACAGGGTGAAGCTGGGATGACAGCAGATGTGGCTTAAGCTCAGGCTGAATCCTCTTTGGGGTATAATTGATTTTTCTTCACAAAGCTGCCTCACCTTCCTGGAGCCATACAAAAAAGAGCTATGGGGGCTACAAGAAAACTCTCGGGTGACCTAAAGTTACCCAATTCTACTTTCATAGTACAAATTCCTTCCCTAGCCTCACTTTCAGAGCAGATACAGAATTTTCTCAGTTCCATAGGATAGCCTGCAATCAAACCTGGTAATCTGTCCTGAATACCTTAATAACATTGGAAATCTGTTCAAATGGGAAAGGTCCACAAATAACATTAGATACTATCAACAAGGCTCTTGGACCTCACAACCCTATTACTGAGAAAACTAACTCCCTGGACTCTACTGAAATAGGGCAGTGGTTCCTATTCAGAGGCAGAGTGGCCCGAGACCGCTTCCACCCACTAACCCTCCAAAGATGGTTATTCCAGAATCAGGGAACATTTTAGATCCAGCCACAGAAAACTGGCTTAGCAGTCAGCTCTGGATGCAAGATTTGGATGTGCCACTTAGGGCTGTGTGGACTTGGGATAAATTCCCTAACCTTTGAGTCAGGGATTAGGATAGGCTGCCCTATCGGGAATGTCAAGAGAATTAAACGAGAGACCATCTGTGAAGTGTTTAACCTGCTGTTTGTCTCTCAGTAAGCACACAGTGAATAGAGGAATCACCTAGACATCCCTGGCCTCAATTTGAGACCACAATAGCCTCCATGTTGATGTTTACTCAGGTTCTAGGTTGTCAACTAAAATCCAGAGGAGGGGTGAAGATCCTTCTAACTCTAGGCCCAAGAATATCTGACTGCAAATGGTTGCAGCACCACTGTGAAGACTGAGCACGGATTTTGAATTCAGACCTGAATGGTAATCACTTCCCCTTCACTAATTACTGTCTTAGGTGAACATGGCCAATTCAACTTTGTACTTGTTTTCTTAAAGAGGATAATACCCGACTGAGGGATTGAAAGCTTTAAATGAAATATTTACATGTAAAGTCCTTAGCACAATAGCTGCCATATCATAGGAGCTCAATTCATAACTATTGAATCCAATTCAAAAAGTGCCAAATAACTGCAGTCGTTTTGGTATATAGAAACTAGCAAGTAAGTTAAAATTGGAACCAAAAGATAAGCTTGGTTCAGATAATCTTCAAACACCTATGAATACACATTCTGCCTTTAATAACGTAAATATTCCAACAGGCCTATTAAGCTATGGCTCACAGTTCATCTACTTTACCTATTCTGATTTCTTACCTTATTGATAAGAATTATTTGTGCCAGGCAAGGTGCACACTACTTAAAGTCATTAATTTCACACTAAAGTAGCTTCCTCTAGTAAGGTAGAAAGAACCAACTTTTTGATGACCTATAGAATATTGCTATGTTGCGTGTACTCTTCTCCCCCCTTTTTTTTTTTTTTTACAAATTTAGAAAACAGGATTAGGACAAAAGTAAAGCAGATGAGGGAAGCAGTAAGTGTCAGAGGAAGAAATTGAATGCAGGTCTGTCTGAGCTAGGCTGCCCATGTGTTTGCCCTTTCTGTTTGCTCCGAACTTTCCGTTTCTCAGTATTTCTCAAGAGCATGCCTTCTAAATAGGATTCTCAGGAAGCCGCTGTTGAACTAATAAAGGCCATTTACTGCCATTCGAAGGGAATAAGTTTAGTCCGTGATGAGTTTCAAATTTGGTTATCATCTTGCTTTTCCAGTGGTGATGAAAAAGCAAAATTCACCCAAATACAATGACTACTGTCTGCTTGAAAAGCTCCAGGTAGTTAATTTTTGAATTATGATTCACCTTCCTTTTCCTGTTTTGATGAACCATGAACAGGAGACTGAACTATCCCTCTCAATAAAAAGCTCGCGTTTCCACCCTGCAAATTCGCGCTATAATGACAGTCTAATTGGCTGAGGCGCAGGTGGGATTTCCTGTCGCCATTTTAAGACACAACTCCTCTGCAAGCAAGTGCCCAGCCAGTGAAACGGGGCTGTGTCTGAAACAAAGAGTAAGCGGGAAAAAAGGGAACCAGGCCCAGTTGCCCCTGCTCCCCTCTATCCCGCTCCCTCGTCCCCCGGACTTGGAGCACCCCAGCTCCGTTAACCTGGACGCGCCAGGTCCTTCGGTCGGAACCACGTGGGGTCTCCCGGCCCTCCAAGAGCCGGCCCCCGCCTCTTTGCGCCTAGGCCGGTGCTTTCTCGGCGCTCAGCAAATCCTTCTGGTTCACCTCACACCCAGTCCCCAAAGCAGAGCTCCACAGGGCAGATCTCAGGAAGGCCTGGCCAGGTCTGCGGGCGCTGGATCCGGAAGAGGGGAGGTGCCTCCCGCTTCAGGTTAGGGACAAAGGGTTTCTAAAGGTGCCCGAGCTCCCCGCTGCCCCTGCCACTTCGGTACCCTTCCCGCCAACCCGGGCCATCTGCAGGCTGTACCCAGGGCCAGCCCTCCGCTCCAACGCTGCCCGTAGTCCCAGGCCCTGCCCGCGGCTCTCCGGGCTGCGCTCGGACCTGCCACTCCCGCGGCCATCCTCATGCTGCGCCCTTCCCACAATGCAACTCCCTCTCTCCTTCGGCCCCGGTGGGGCTCTGGAGTACCCAAAATGCAGGCCCCAGCGGAACGCACAGCCCTCCTGTCCTCCGCCGGTGCCCCTTTAGCCGCCCCACCCCCATCCCTAAGGGCTCTCATTCTCCAGCTGCAGCCGCAGCTGGGTTCCGAACACGCAGCCTGGGCCCAGGAGGGAGAGGGGCAGGTGCCAGGGCGGCGCGCAGCCTCTGCTCCCGGTGCCACCTTCAGTGCGCCGGGCACACGCGCGCCCCGCAACCCCTCCCTCACCCTTTCCCCGTTGCTCAATCTCCGCCAGCCGCGGTCGCTGCATCGTCAGAGCTGCAAGAGGGAGGCAGCAAGGCGCGGCCGCCAGCAGTGACACCATGTGACCGGCACGGCTCACTGACACGCAGCTTTGGTTAAAGAGCGGGCGCACAGGAGGGGAGGAGACGGCGCGCGGGACGGGGAGGAATGGCCTGTCCCCGTTAAACCATCACAAGCTATGGTTGCGGAAGGGCCACGCGCCCCCCAGTAGGGGAATGACTCCGATTCGTGACCCGCAGCGCCGGTGCATGTCGATGTAAGTGCGAGGCCGGCGAGCAGAGTGTGAGTGGGGGTTGGTGGTGAGGGGAGATTCTGATGCAATCCGCCCGGAAAGGAGGAGAGCCAGGCGAGCGCGGACTGGGACAGCCACGCCACTCCGTCTGAAGGTCGCCAGGAGCCTCCGCCCTTCACCTTCCTCGGAAATCCGCCAGGCCACGCCAAGCTCCCTGCCCAGCCCTCACTGACGGGGGCCACATTTTCCCGGCCTCCGCAGCCAGACCTTGACACAAAGGACATCAAACTGCCGAGGGTAAAAACCCCGGAAGGGCGGACACCTCCATATCGCCTTTTGCCACCTTTCCCTTTATTTCCGGAGGTAAGGTGATTATCTGTTCCCGGGGAGGGCTGGGCGAGCGGCAAGGGGATGTTTAGATGTCGGAGGAGGAGGTAGCGTAGAAATCTCTCTACCGGCGTGAAAGCAGAGAGAGCTCTGCTGTGCCCGATGCTTTCGGATGTTGCTTTTAGGAGAGGAAAAGTCCAGGTCTCCTGTGCTTCCCGAACGCACGCGGCAGCGCGAGGAAGCGCCAGGGCCCCCGAGTTCACCTTTGCGTGAGCTGTGGCTTACTTTTTGGTTTGTTTTCCTGTGGCTTTGGTGTGTTTTCCTGTGGCTGTGGCAGAGTGTGGTACCAGATCTGGTTCCATTTTTACGAGGGCCAGGAACCACGCAGGTCTGGAGGGAGAGCGCAGCTGACCCGAGGGCGCGACCGTGTTTTAGGAGTGTTTGAATCCCCGGCCTTTGGGGAAAATTTCCTGTGTCCGCAAGGCCCAGAGGAGATCGTGTGATGTCCCGGGGGTGCTGCGTGCGGCCGGCTGGGTAGCCGCCGCGGACCACCAGTAAACCGGGGCATGTTAGCCGTCCTTCCTGGTGCTCTGCCCCTCTGTAACGCGGGGAAGTAGGAGGGCGCGGGGAGAAATTACTAAAGGATGCTTGTAGTGACTCACTGTCCTTTTCTGCCCTGAAGAGGTTTTCCTAAAATGCAGAGGGTGGCAGGGGACAGGGGTAGTGTTTTTTCGAGTGCCGGGATGTGCTGGAGCCAGCGAACAAAAGGCCACCTCTTGCGCGGTCTTGGGCGCAGACTGCTCTCGCTTCCAGTCCCACCTCCTCCCCAACCCCCGGCGCCTAGTTCGCGTCCCTAAACATTGCCACAGAGGCCTTTAAACACGTGGGTCGGTGCCGGGAGGAGAGCGCATCTTCCCCCTTGTGCGAGCCCCTTGCCCCCTAAATTATCCACCTCCCGGCGCGTGGGGCTCCCCAGCACCTACTGGGACCCAGTAGGTTACCCAGCTGCCTGGGCACCGTTTCCCTGCCAAATCGCCCGCCGGAGGTTTGTGCTGAACTGTAGTCAGAGAAGGCACAAGCGCATATGGCAGCAAAAGGAATTTCGCGGTACCCGCGTCACGCCGCTCCCAGTGCCTTTCAGAGGCTGCCTTGGGCTGGGGAAGGTGGTGCTACAATTCAGAGTCCTTTGTCTTGCTCTGCGGCGTGGACCCGGGGTTTGTACAAACCCTCGTTCTCTGTTAGAAACCTAACTGCCGCCAAGATCACGTACTTTCTCGGACGAATCCACGGTGATGTGTGTAGCAAAAGCGAAAAAAGATGCCTCTGCTAGAAAACGGTATCATTTGCATTTGGAAGGGGTTTTGACCTCTCTGCAGTGGATTTTTACATTTTTCAATATAAGGGGGAGGAGGAAAATAGATTGATGGTTTGCAGAATGCAGGGCCCAGCGAGGGTGTAATTTGTCACCTTGATAAAAGAAACTGTGCAGCAACTCGTGCTTTTTCTGACGTCAGAAGGACAACGGAAATAAAACCTGAGCTCGGTGCATGGCTGGCCTCGTTGTCAAATATCTCATGCCAATTTGGTACTCCCGAAATCTTGCAAAACAGCCAATTCCGGGGTACTGACCTGGTGTGGACCCCCTGGATTTTGGTTCGACCCCAGCCTCAAAATGGCCTTTCTCTTGAGAATCACTCGAGTTCTCAGTATGTCGCTGTAAGCAATTGGAAACTGGAATAGTTTGG
This sequence comes from Symphalangus syndactylus, assembly GCF_028878055.3. Taxonomy (NCBI): domain Eukaryota; kingdom Metazoa; phylum Chordata; class Mammalia; order Primates; family Hylobatidae; genus Symphalangus; species Symphalangus syndactylus. The sequence continues at coordinate 47,343,948 of NC_072439.2, read as the reverse complement.
TTTGAGGTCTTAATCTTGAGGTTTATTCGCTTTTTAAAAAATGTGGCTAATAAACATTTTATACAGAGGGCTTACTGTGCGACTGGCAGCAACTAACAAGATTTGTTTCACCTTTTATGAAGCTTCCGTTCTCAGGGGGAAATAGACTATATAAATGTAGGCATATACATTCCAGGTATTCTTAGTGCAATGAAGAAATAAAACAGGATCATGTGATGGAGGAGGATGCTTGAAATAGAGTGACTCACCGGGAGAGCCAGTGTGAGGGTATAACATTTGTCCTCAGACCCGAATGATGAAAAGGGATCAGCTATTTCCATAATTGAGGGAAGAAGGCCAGCAGAAGGAACAGGAAGAAGGAACAGCAAGTACTTACTGCACTCTTCTTTGACTGTAATATAATTGAACAGATAGATGAATAGATCGTAAAGGTGTTTTGGATCTTTAAACCTATATGTATGTTGTTTATGTATATTTTTTATGATGCTTCATGAATTAAGGCCATTTAATGAAGGGAGCACCATGTTTCTGATATCTGACTATTGCTACTCTTTTCTTTACTCTGGGTGATGCTCGTGGACAAAAATCGATTTTACTCATTGTTCCTCTAATGTCCAGCACGTAGTACCTGCTTAATAAATACTTGTTGGATTGAGACCTTGATCAGGCCATCTTGCTCATCTCTCTGTGATATTATTGACCATCCCTTCCTTTCTATATCTCGTCTGTTCCCCTTCTCCTAAGTTTGAAAATTAGTGTTTTTCTTCTCTGCTTCTCCTTCTCTTACTGCTCTTCCCACTTTGAGCAGTGACCAGGCCCTTGAAAATACCCCTCACACTTGTCCTCTTGTCTCCATTTCCACTGCCCAAGTTCAAGTCCCTGTCCCCTTACCTAGACGTGGAGACAAAACAGATATAGAGGTGCCTTGAACAATCTAGGGGCAGTGGGAGTGGGCGGTGGAGAAAAATGCAAGCACAACATATGGTTAAGAGTGAAACAGCCAGTTACTGAGGTGGAACAGCTTTCCTGTTGGTCTCCTCCATACCAAGTTATGCTCCCCTAATTAAATCTCCATTCTTTCATGAGATTTATATTTCTAAAATTCAGTTCACGTTTTGTTAAAGGACCTTGCTTTTAAAAACCTCTGAGGGTTTCCATTGCACACAAATACAGTCTAAATTCCTTAGCCATACACTTAGGACCCTTCACAATCTGCCTCCTCATCTCTTTCCAATTTTTTCTCTTGATATTTTCTTTCTCACAGTTCACCCTATTCCCTCCCTATCACTTTTCTGCTTCGATGTGTGTGTGGATTGGATTCCAGTCCAGAATGCCTGCTGAAATCCTGTGTACTTGTGATGGCCTATCCCTGATGCCACTTTTCCACCTCTTGGGAGAAAATCACTGGCATTTTCATAAGTATTTGTTTATCCTTCACGTTTTGCACTGTTGTTACTCCAGGTGAAGGAAGGTGGTGAATAGGGGCTTAGACTCTGAGTCAAATGTAAATATCAGGCCTCAGCTTATTCACCCAGGAACCTTGGGCAAGGTGTTTGCATCTCTAAGCCTCAGTTTTTTTCTTTTGCTAAATGGGAATGATGATGCTGGTGGTAGTGTTGGTGGTACACATTTTATTGAGTTATGGTAAGGATTTAATTAAGATAATGAATGTGAAGTATTTGGTATAGTGTTAGCATTCCGTATGTATTGAATTAAACCAGACTCTCATCTATCAGAGGAGGGAGAGAAAGTTGATCAGTAAAGTTCCCTCTACCTCTGAAATTCTATGACTATGTAATCTTTTAAAAATACTTTTCTGAAAATAATATCTTAATGGAAACTACCTGGATCTTTTTAGTCTCTAGGAGAATATACATCTATGAAAGGTGGTGAGGAGGTAGGAGAAGCATGTGTGCAGAAGGACTTTGAAGAACTTGTGATAGACTTCAAAAAAGACATCTTGTGTGCAAAGGCACACAGAGTAATATAATGGACTGTGGAGATTCAGAAGCCAGAGGTTGGAAGGGAGGATGCAAGATAAAAAGCTACATATTGGGTACAGTGTGTACTACTCAGATGACAAGTGCACTAAAGTCTCAGATTTCATCACTTTCAATTCATTTATATAACCACCAAAAATCACTGATACCCCAAAAGCTATTGAAATAAAAAATTTAAGTAAAATTAAAAGATTAACTTCAATAACCTAAAAAAGACACTGACTCTAGATTTAAAATAAGATTTTAAATTTAAAAATATTGTTGTACTTATTTCTGAAAATTGATCACTTTTGTTTTCTAGCGATAACCTTACTAATAACAGAGGAGTTCCCCTAACCACGTTACCTTCCCAATCACTGAATTCCTCCACTATTAGTAAGTAACTCTGTTTCAAGCGAGGTTACAATGCGTCTTTGGCAATAACTAGCTGGGTACCCTTGAGCAACTCATTTTACATTTTTATGCCTCATTTTCTCATCTGTCCAATGCTAATAACTGTATCAGTGCTGCGTACCTCAGAGTTGTGAAGATACAATGAGAGCGGAGCTGAGAAAGTCCTTGAACCAGTTTAAAAAAACTATTCAAGATGATAGTCATCTGGCATTAAGCATGCTGCTAATCTTCAGGGTCAGGTGATGGTTTTAGATTAGTGAGTCTCAGAGCAGACTTCACATTAGACTCATCTAGGGTGTTTTAAAAGCTGTCAGTGCCAAGACTTCATCTCCAGAGATTCAGATTTAGTTGGCCTGGGATGGAGCCCAAATATGGGAGCTTAAAAAATATCAGGGGTGGTTTTGATATGCATTGGTTTAGATTTAAAGCAAGGAAAGCAAAACAAAATCAGAAATTAAATGAGGGCCTCTATATGTTGCTTGACAAAGTCTTAGTCTTAGTAGTGTGAAATTAGGAGCTTGACTGACTTTTCCCCCTGATTTTACTAAAACAACCATTTGTTGACATCATGGAGCCACAGCCTCAGGTTACAGTTTATAACCTGAATTCTCCCAGGCATAGAAGCCTGTCCAGTGATACAGCCAGAGCCACATGAAGATTTAATGTGTAGATCTCAATTTCCATCTCTTAGGAATGGCGAAGGTTGGAAAAGAAAGCGACAATGGAAAGGAAAAAGAAAGAGATAGGCTATGGACCAAGGTATAGAAGAAAGAGGCTCTGAGCAGGAGACAGACAGGGCAGAGCACAGAGAAAACATTGTGTTTGATTTATTGAACCGGTTTTGTTTAGGTTGCAAACTGGTGGCTAGAGAGCCAATTAAGCTTGTGGGCATATTTTATGTGACTTACACTTTCTTTTAAAATTATTTGAAATAGTTGTCAACTCTTAAATATCAGAATTTCACTTAGAATTTTGATTTCTGGCATTTACTGAAAAACATAAAAATAAAAAGACCAGGCTCATTCCTCCCACTAGTTGGAGGGAAATAGATGGGACATGTGTTCTCCAGTTCCTTATGCCCAGTCTGCTTTGCCCATTTATCTTACCTACCTGAGCACTAGCTGCGTTTGTTTTAACTTTTATTCTAAATCTGGGGATCTTAACATTGTCTGCAAATAAGAATGCTCTCCTCTGGAGAGCATTTCAAATAACCATGCTTGGATCCTGTCCTATACCAATTAAGTCAGAGATTGTTGTGTGTGTAGTGTCCCCTTATCACTTTTATTTTTTTAAAGCTCCCCAGTTTGTTCCAATGTCCTGTTAGAACTGAGACCTATTGGCCTACAAAGGCAACTATTCAAGAGATTTGTCTACAAGTCCACCTTCTTATCTTTGGAAGTGATTCATTAAGAAATAGTGTATAGAATCATTAAGCCAGAGAACTGGGAGAGGTCTTTGAGAGAGCAGCCCTTAATCCAATCTTCTTATTTTAAGGTGAGGAGGCAGAGACCCAGAGAGGAGAAAGGAATTGTTCTGAGACTATAACCATCATCTGGTATTGAATTATATAGTGTCTTTTATTATATTTTCTCTTTTCAAATAAAAGTCTCTTTTTAAGATTTCTTTTTATAAATGATCCTCTTTATATACACCACTTTGTGTTGCTTTAAAGTTCTTATTATTTCTGTTTTTCCTTGAGTATTTTGTTAGGAGTCATAACTTAGCTAGGGCTTAAAAACAAACACACAAAACTGTATCCGTCTTTTTTAGTACAATAGCAATCCTTGATCAGAAATATCTTTAGAACAAAAAACATATATGCAAATAAAGAGATTTTTCTCAAGGGCTGAAATATTCCAGGCTGTTTTCAACTGCATGAGTTTTTAGTAATTATTTAAATCCATTAATTTTCAATGGACAAGAAATATTTTTAATTTTGTTGGTATTCACACTACTCATATACACTCACTGTTCTAATTAATTAAGATTCAATTCTTTTTTTTTTTTTTTAATGTAATATACAGTCTGTCCTCCTATATCCAGTTACAGGTTGACTTCATTAACTTTAGAGTTTATTAATATTTTCTGTCTTAAATAAATTGGAATCGTTTCAAAATTTCTGAAATACAGATAGGTTAGTTACCAACATCATAAGCCGGCCATGTTAATCAGACATTTAAAAGATCATATGGGAACTTGAAGACAAGAGGAATTATGGAGCGATTAAGAGCAGGTTTTGGGATCCTGTTAAGATAGGATGCAATGGGCAATTTGTCCAAGGAAGTTAGCTGTTCATCTCCATGCCCCACAAAGAGAGGGTCCATACTCATCCCTTGTGAGCTTCCTGTAACACAGGGCTTCTTGCCCTTCACACTACTGACATTTGGGGACAGACAACTCTTTGTTGTGTATGGCTGTCCTGTGCATTGTATGATGTTTAGCAGCATCCCTGCTCTTTCTCAACTAGATGTCTGCAGCACCCCCTCACTTATTGCAACCTAAAATGTCTCCAGGCATTGCCAAATACCTCCTGGGGGCAGGGAGAGGGACATAATTATCCCCAGTTGAGAACCACTTCTTTAATACAACTCCTTCTCTGGGCTTTTAGAAATCATGCCAAGAATTCTTAAACATTCCAGGCATAGTGGCTGGGACAGTAATGATAAATAACCTTCCGTTTGTATAGTACTTTACAATATTAAATGTATTTTTACATAAATCCCACATGCCCAGATCAAATGTAAAGGAGATTAGGTGGTAAACTTAATGAAAACTATAAGGTAGGGCTATCCACATTGCTTCATGTTCCCATTTTTGTTTTGTTTTCCATGGAGAGATGGTGTTTGTGATATTCACTGAATATATTGTCTGCAGGCAGGTGATCATAGCTTTCTTTTTAAATTTAGTCCTCATTTTTATTGTTAACATGTGTTTACTGTCACCATATACTAGACCTTTGAGATGTATGGTCCTTGTCCCCAAGGAATTGAAATTGTAAATAAAAAGATTACTGAAATATGAGCGCCCTTGCTATAAGCCAGTGAGTAATCTACACAAAACTGCTGTAAGAATTCATCACAGGTAAACAGTCAAGCAGGTTCTCAACTGGGACAATTATGTCCCTCTCCCTGCCCCCAGGAGGTATTTGGCAATGTCTGGGTTGGTCATTGGAGAAAGGCATCACAGAGGAGTTGGCTTGAATTTTTTTAAAAAGCAAGCAAGCTGGGCTTTGAAAGAAAGGTCATACTTAAGTCAGCATAGGCTTCATGGGAAGGTGGAGAGGGTGTGTCCAGGACCAGGGGGGATGGTGTGAACAAAGCAGAAAACTGCATAAGAGTAGACCCATTGCAGGCATGGAAAGTTAGAAGGAATGTAGTGGGAGCATACATTAAAGAGAAAGCTGTCTGAGGTTCTAGAGATTAGACCTCATCCTGTAGAGAGAACAGTTATGATTGGCAAGGTAGAAAGAGGAATGTGCAAGACTGTATTTTCAGGAAGAATCTGCCTCTATAGGTGGGAGAGGGCAAGAAGCAGGAGGTAGCGTGGCAGAGAGTGACTGTGGCAAAGTTCAAGCTGTGAAACTGTAAGGAATAAGGGAAAGGAAAGGGATTTTGTGAAGGAATGTTGGCAGGACTTGGCAACTGATTAGATATGAGGTTGTATGAAAGCCATACCCAAGTTTCAAGTCTGAGTGACAAGGAGAAGGTGCATTGTATCTTTAACAAAAGTAGAATGCTGGCATGTGAGGTCAGGTGATGCGTTGTGCTTTAGGCATGTGGAAGCTGAGGCAATGATAAACATCCTAATGGAGCAGTCCAGAAGGCAGCAGGAGTCTGAAAAGAATTTATGGAAATGTTTCTGCGAAGGAAAGAACCTGAGAGATCACCTCTCCCTCCTGCCCTCTCATTTTACAGATGAAGAAACATGTGACATGTTAAGTGGCATGATCATGATCAAGTTGTATTTATGAGGGAGATCCTATTTCATAATGCAAAGGAATTCTAGTTTTAAAAAGTGAAAAACACTGGGAAGAAAGATCTGAAAGATGCCTTTGTAGAATGAAACTTGACACTACAGCCCTGAAGCCCTAAAAAGGAAAGAATTTGGAATATGTGGAACAAGAAGAGTCGAGGCCCAAAGAGCTACTTCTACACACAAAGTTGGGAGGAGGAGGGATCTGGCAGAGGAGACCAAGAAGAAGCTCTTGGGAGGATGCAGTGTGGAGTTATTTGGGATAAGTCAGAAAACAGGAACAATGGTCACAGTAATTTACAAAACCCGGGCCAGACGCTGTTCTAAGTGCTGCACATGGATCAAGTCATGGAATCTTTATGACTGTATCAGATGGATATTGCTTTAAGTCCATTTTACAGATGAGGAAACTAAGGCAAAGAGAAGTTAACCTTCTTGCCTGGGACCACACAGCTTCTAAGTGGTGGAGCCAGAATTTACTAATCAGGCATGATTTCAGAGGAGTGGTGGCAGGAGCGAGTAGTTTAGAGACTGCTAGCAGTAAAGAGGGGTGTGGTGATAGTTCAAGGTTCTAGACAGAGTTATGTTCCAGATAAAGAGCTCTGAGAATGATGGATGTCGAGAAGGGAAGGCAGAGAGAGGAAGTAGAGAAACAAGGTCCTAGTGGAGGAGCCAGAACCTTAAGCACAGGTTAAACCATTAGTCTTGGGCAAGAAGAGAGTAAAACCACTTATTTTTCTGAGACCACTTACTAGCTTCCCAGGTTTTTCACACCAAAGGCCATTTTTATTATTCCCCACCTTCCAAGAGCCCCAGATTTTCAAAGATTTTGATGATCGGCTTTAATTTTTTAAGTATAAATTATATGCAATGCAGTGTCCAGATATTAAGTATACTGTTTAATGAGTTTTGAGTGTTGACTTTAATATATTAATTCATTTCCCATTTTTATTACTCAACGGTATATAAAATTGCCAATCAAAATGTAGGATTATCACATCAAGTTAATGAAGTCTTGCTAACAATATGGATACCTGACCATTTAGTTAACCTGTTTAGCCTGTTTGAGGCCTTTTGAAATATAGATCCATGTTAGTTCTTAGATCCTTATCACTACTGAACGCTGAGAATCCAAGAACCCCAAGTGGGCAAACAGACACAGTCAGTTATGGGACTAGCTGGCCCGGAATTATAGGACCATTGTTGACCTTAGGCTTAACACTTTCTTTCTCCGCTTTAAAAATTATATGTATTTAAGGTGTGCAACATGATGTTTTGGTATACATATGCATGGTAAAATGATTACAAGAGTCAAGAAAATTAATATATCCATCATCTCGTGCTCACTTCTTTCTTGTGGCAAGAGCACCTAAAATCCACTCTTTTAGCAAAAATCCCATATATACAATACAATATTACAGGTTGAGCATCCCTAATCCAAAAATCCAAAACCCTGGCTGGGCACAGTGGCTCACACCTGTAATCCCAGCACTTTGGGAGGTTGAGTTAGGTGGATCATCTGAGGTTAGGAGTTCAAGACCAGCCTGGCCAACATGGTGAAACCCCATCTCCACTGAAAATATAAAAATTAGCTGGGCGTGGTGGCATGTGCCTGTAATTCCAGGTACTCGGGAGGCCGAAGCAGGAGATTCTCTTGAACCTGGGAGCGGGAGGTTGCAGTGAGCAGAGATCTCATCACCACACTCCAGCCTGGGTGACAGAGTGAGATTTCATCTCAATAAATAAATAAATAAACACATTTTAAAAAGTCCAAAACCCACAATGTTCCAAAACTTAAAACTCTGAGCACTGACATGATGCCCAAGTAGAACATTTTACGTCTAACCTCCTGTGATAGGTCACAGTCAAAATGCAGTGAAAACTTTGTCTTATGCACAAAATTATTAATATTATATAAAATTGCCTTTAGGGTATGTTTGTAAGGTGTATATGAAACAAATGAGTTTCAAGTTTGCACTTGGGTCTCGTCCCCAGGATATCTCATAATATGTATGTAAATATTCCAAAATCCAAAAAATCAAAAATCTGAACTACTTCTGTCAGAGGCATGTGAACCAGAGCAACTCCATCTTAAATAGGAGCTGAGTAAAATGAGGCTGAGAGCCACTGAGCTGCGTTTCCAGATGGCTAAAGCATTCTAAGTCACAGAATGAGATAGGAGGTTAGCACAAAGTACAGGTCGTAAAGACCTTAATGATAAAACAGGTTGCAGTAAAGAAGCTGGCTAAAACCCACCAATACCAAGATGGTGATGAGAGTGACCTCTGGTCGTCCTCACTGCTACACTCCCACCAGCACCATGACAGCTTACAAATGCCATGGCAATGTCAGGAACCCCATATGTTCTAAAAATGGGAAGCATGAATAAGTCACCCCTTGTTTAGCAAATCATCAAGAAATAACCGTAATCAGCAACCAGCAGCCCTCAGAGCTGCTCTGTCTACGGAGTAGCCATTCTTTTATTCTTTTACTTTCTTAATAAACTTGCTTTCACTTTGCTCTATGGACTCACCCTGAATTCTTTCTTGTGTGAGATCTAAGAACCCCCTCTTTTGGGGTCTGGATTGGGACCCTTTTCCTGTAACATCTTTCTGGCAACCACGAAGGGGCTATAGTGCAGAAACCCCCAGTAAGTGTTGGGGCCTTGTAACATCTTTCTGGCAACCGTGGAAGCAACTATTGTGAGGAAACCCCTGATCCAAAGGCTAACTTTGGGTAAGTGGTGGGGTCCTGTGACATCTTTCTGGCCACTGCAGAAGCAACTAGTGAGGAAACTCCCAACCCAAAAGCTAACTTTGAGTAAGTGGTGGGGTCTGGTAACATTTTTCTGCCAAACCCTGAAGGTACAATACTGGAGAAGCCCCCCAACCCAAAGGCAATAGATTGATCAACTGACTTGGGGTAAGTGGTGGGGTACCTGGGTAAAGAATGGGATTGGGTTAGAGGCCCAACTTAGGAGAGTTAGAGTTTCTCCTAAGACAGAGAGGGTTAAAGCCTCCTCTTGATAAAAGACAAGGACACCCTTAATGGGTTAGAGGCCCAAATTAGGAGGGCTAGAAATCCTTCCAAGATTTAGGGGGTTAGAAGTCCCTCTCAGTAAAGTCCTTCTCATAAAGTCCCTCTTGGCTAAGAATGGGCTTGGTGCTACAGCCTGTTAACTGCTATTCTCTTTGGATTAATCTGCCTGGCAGTCTCTGCTGATGGCTGTGGGTGACAGGATTAGGCATGTACAGAATCTTGGGACATGGAATGCTTTCTCCTCCCTAAAAGGGGAAACTTGAGAGCTGATGGGACTGCTGGAAAAGATCACTTCTTAACTGACAAGTGGCCGCCTGAACTTTTCAGTGGTGCTGCAATGGGTGGGTCTTTTTCTGGCCTCCCTGAGCATTTTGCCTTCTCCACCCTGCCACAGGCAATGCTTTTCTCTCTCTCCTTTCCCTTTCTTATCTTTTCTGTTACTCAGGGCGACCATCTTACCCAGAGACCACATGTTGAAACTCTTGGTTGGAGGTTGGATTAACAATGATGGGGGCAAGTTTGAGCCTTGCCAGTTTGATATTGGGTGTTAAGCAGAGTGGTAATGTCTATGTTTTGTCACACATATTTTGTTCTGGCCAGATGGAAAAAGATAATTTTCCTTTGTGTTGCGGCTTCGCCCCCAGGGCTGTGATGCAGCCAGCCAGGTCTCAGGGAGAGGGAACCCAGAAGCCTGGCATGCTGGCCAAAGGGTAAGAATTTCTTACCAGCCAGACTTCTGGTCTCTCTCGCTCTCTCTCTCTCTCTCTGTGTGTGTATGTGTGTGTGTGGTGTGTGTGGTGTGTGTGTGTGTGTGCGTGCGCAAACTGGGTGAGGTTTCCTTCTGGTTAGTCATGTCCTTGGGAGCTTGACCTTGCAACCACGTGGCAGTACTTTCTCTTGGTCTCTGCCATCACAGTGGCAGCCCGGGTTCGGGGTTGAATTCCCAGCTTAAGGGATCATCCTTTGTCTTCTATTTGTCTATGTATTTATATGTATTATGTGTGTGTAATATAAAAGAATTTTAATTAATTGCTTTAATAATAATGAGCTTAAATCAAATATTTTGTCACATAAGTAAAAAGTGTAATGCCTTTTATAGTTCATGTGACTTAAGTAATCTTTGGGAAATAAAAACAGTTTTAAAGATTATTGGTAAAATAAAGATATTTGGTCTACATTATGCAGGTCAGATATTAAGTTTGCTAAATGCCTTAAGGTCATAAACTGCTGCTTTGACTTTTTTTTTTTTTTTTGAGACAGAGCCTCGCTCTGTCGTCCAGGCTGGAGTGCAGTGGTACGATCTCGATTCACTGCAAGCTCTGCCTCCCAGGTTCACGCCATTCTCCTGCCTCAGCCTCCCAAGTAGCTGGGACTACAGGCGCCCGCCACCGTGCCCAGCTAATTTTTTGTATTTTTAGTAGAGACAGGGTTTCACCATGTTAGCCAGGATGGTCTTGATCTCCTGACTGTGTGATCCACCCGCCTCGGCCTCCCAAAGTGGTGGAATTACAGGCTTGAGCCACCACACCTGGCCCTTTGACTTTTGAAAATTGTTCAGTTTACCTACTTTGGCTACTTTGGAGCATTAGATTCTAGATAAGGCCAGGTACATGTGGAGTTAGCCACACCCCGTAGCTATGCTGGAAAAAGTCAGCCCTTATCTGCACTTCCAGGTGCTATCCTAGGCTGCACACCTAGTACATAATTAAAATCCCAAACTTACCAAGGTTTTCATCAAAAGTAAAAGAGTTAGCATTGTAACATATCAAGACTACTGAAACAACAGTTCTACATGCAAAGTGTGTAAGAAAAGTGAAATGTGTTTTTGGTGAAAGATTATAAGAAGGTATGGGAATGTGGATTTTTCTTGCCCAAATTAAAGGATTAAAGAATTGTTTTAAGTTAGATAGAATAAAGCTGAAGGTTTAAGCAACTTATGGAAAGTGTAAAAAACTAATCTTGTAAAAAAAGATTCTGTATGTGGACGTTGGCTAAAACTAAAGGGGTGTTATTCAGTTTTTCCATAAGTTAGACATTGGAATAAAAGCACAACAGGTTTTTCTTAGAGGAAAAACCTTCTCATGATCTGTATGTTATTAATAATTATAATTGTTACATAAAATTATTGTGTGCACAGAGGTAGCCCAAATTTCCTAGTCAATCGTGGCTTTAATAGTGGCTGTCCTAAAAGATTTTGTCACCCACAGACAATTATTTTCTTGTTTTAATCCTCTTTAAAAGGTGGTTTTATAATCAACAATAGGACTTTGACAGATGTTCTAAAAGGCAAGCTTCTGATAACTTTGGAAATTGTGACATTAGAATAGAAGAAAAAACTTTCAGAACTCTCAGAGAGGTGAAATGTTCATGAATATCAAGGAGAACAGGGGTTGACTAAATTAACAGAAATAATAGAAGACTAAAGTAATCTTTTTGACTTTGCTTAAAATGTTGCTGACCCTTTGTTTTGGTTTTCAGAGTCAAGAAACTTTTGAGCTATTTACAGCTTGTAGCAATTATGTAAAGTACACTCCTCTGAACAAAATTTGGAGCTTGTTTGTTTCTCTCTACCTGATTTCCCCAGAATCTGGAAACTGTATTTTTAACTTTTAGCAATATAGTTATTTGCATAAGTGCAATAAGAATCTGTTTTCTTTTGTAACAGGACACAATTGGAGAAACTGGCTATTTTACCAAGGCTTTGACTGGAACAGCATGCTTTCCTTTAAGGAATCAAACTTGACTTGTAAAGCCAATCAAATCCCTTTGGGGAATTGGCCTCATACTTGCCTACACAGTCCCTGTACAGGGTTTCTAACCTGTCGTAAGAATGTCACTTTCTAACAGGTCCAGGAGTCCCTAGTTATCTTGGGACCTCAAAAGGAGAGAAATTTACATAACTCATAGGTATTTGAGGGTTCAAACTCATTGCAAGGCTTGGTTCTAAAAAAGTCTTATCTGAGATTCCTTCTATGGAGCAGAGTTCCATCAAAGCGAAATTACAAAAGGCTTATGTGAAAAATAATTATTCTTGCTGCACTTTATACAAAAAATCAGGCCAAGTATAATAAAGCAAATCAGTGTTACTATGATTTATCTTTAGTAAAAAATGGGAAACTGGAGAGAGAAACTGTGTTTCAAGAATTATGCTACACTTGTTATTAAATTCTAGTCTCATCAGTTGCTTTTAAGTTAGTTGCTGCAATTTAGGCTAACCCTGCTTATTCCTGTGAACCAACCAGTGATCTCTAGCTGCTGCTCAGAAGAAACATGAGAGATGAGTAATGTAAAAATCTGGATCAATATTCTAATTCTGGACATATTGGAATCATCTAGCAATGTCATATCAGCTTGGTTCCGACAGTTGCCCTTATAATTTGGAAAGCCTTTTAATTTAGTTTACTTGAGATAATTTTACTTATTTTGCTTTACTCTTGTGGAATACATTGCTATGGCACTCTGTATAGGAATAAGGATAAGCTTACTCAATGTTTTCTTAAATCGAACACTTATTAATTTCCCAAATATTACTTTTTGTCGGAACTTAAGAGTCATGAATGTCCCTCACCATACTGATGCTTTCTGACTGAGCTCGTCTCTACCCTGAACACAAGATATTCTCATATTTAGGTAGGAATACCATCACCCCTATTCAGCCTGAAGAAGTTACTAAAGATGGATCTTCATCCCTCTGCAGCCCTTAGGGTTCTCTTATAAAAGGGAGGGGGGAAATGTCAGAGGCATGTGAACCAGAGCAACTCCATCTTAAATAGGAGGTGAGTAAAATGAGGCTGAGAGCCACTGAGCTGCATTTCCAGACGGTTAAAGCATTCTAAGTCACAGAATGAGATAGGAGGTTAGCACAAAGTACAGGTTGTAAAGACCTTAATGATAAAACAGGTTGCAGTAAAGAAGCTGGCTAAAACCCACCAAAACCAAGATGGTGATGAGAGTAACCTCTGGTCGTCCTCACTGCTACACTCCCACCAGTGCCACGACAGCTTACAAATGCCATGGCAACATCTGGAAGTTGCCCTATATGGTCTAAAAAGGGGAAGCATGAATAATCCACTTTGTTTAGCATATCATCAACAAATAACCATAAAAATGGGCAACCAGCAGCCCTTGGAGCTGCTCTGTCTATGGAGTAGCCATTCTTTTATTCCTTTACTTTCTTAATAATCTTGCTTTTGCTTTGCACCATGAGCTTGCCCTGAATTCTTTCTTGCGTGAGATCCAAGAACCCTCTCTTGGGGTCCAGATCAAGACCCCTTTCTTGTAACACCTCTGGTCCCAAACATTTTTGGTAAGGAATACTCAAACTGTATTAACTACAGTCCTCATGTTGTACATTTGCTCCCTAGACTTACTCATCCTACACATCTGCAACTTCATATCCTTTGACCTACATCTCCACGTTTCCTCCCCAAACTCTTTATAACAACTGTTTTATTCTCTATGTTATATCAAAAAGTCTATATCAGACTTTTTTTTTTTTTCAAAAAAAGATACCATGTATACATGAGATCATGCAGTATTTTTCTTTCTGTTTCTGGCTTATTTTACTTACCATTATGTCCTCCAGATTCATCCATGTTGTGGCAAATGAGAAGATCCTCTTCTTTTTTAAGGTTGAATAACATTTTATTTTATATGTGCCTGTGTTTCTTATCCATTCACATCCATGGGCACTTAGATTGTTTCCATATCTTGGCTATTGTGAATAATGCTGCAATGAACATGGAAAGAACATTTCTATGTGCATAGAAAAACCATGGAAGGCCATACAACAATATATATATACAGTAATCATCTCTGCTTGCTGAGATAACAGGTGAACTTTTTTCTTTTTGCTTGTTTTATTCCATTTGAAAAATTGCATTTTCTAACTTTTCTACTAAATCTATATTAGTTAATTCATTCATGTATTTATTTTTTAATAAATTAATTAGCATTTATTTATTAATAAAGAATGAATATATATTTTTTGTACTTCTAGGGTATATATATTATATTTCTAGGGTACATGTGCACAACGTGCAGGTTTGTTACATACGTATACATGTGCCATGTTGGTTTGCTGCACCCATTAATTCATCATTTACATTGGGTATTTCTCATAATGCTATCCCTCCCCCAGGCCCCCACCTTGAGAGAGGCCTTGGTGTGTGATGTTCCCCTCCCTATGTCCAATTATTCTCATTGTTCAATTCCACCTATGAGTGAGAACATGCAGTGTTTGATTTTCTGTCCTTGTGATAGTTTGCTGAGAATGATGGTTTCCAGCTTCATTCATGTCCCTTCAAAGGACATGAACTCATCCTTTTTTATGGCTGCATAGTATTCCATGGTGTATATGTGCCACATTTTCTTAATCCAGTCTATCATTGATGGACGTTTGGGTTGGTTCCAAGTCTTTCCTATTGTGGATAGTGCTGCAATAAACATACGTGTGCATGTGTCTTTATAGTAGCAAGATTTATAATCCTTTGGGTATATACCCAGTAATGGGATCGCTGGGTCAAATGGTATTTCTAGTTCTAGATCCTTGAGGAATTGCCACACTGTCTTCCACAATGGTTGAACTAATTTACACTCCCACCAACAGTGTAAAAGCATTCCTATTTCTCTACATCCTCTCCAGCCTCTGTTGTTTTCTGACTTTTTAAATGATCGCCATTCTAACTGGAGTGAGATGGTATCTCATTGTGGTTTTGATTTGCATTTCTCTGATGACCAGTGATAATGAATATTTTTTCATGTGTCTGTTGGCTCCATAAATGTCTTTTTTGAGAAGCGTCTATTCATATCCTTTGCCCACTTTTGTTGGGGTTGTTTGTATTTTTCTTGAAAATTTATTTAAGTTCTTTGTAGATTCTGGATATGAGCCCTTTGTCAGGTGGGTAGATTTTCTCCCATTCTGTAGGTTGCCTGTTCACTCTGATGGTAGTTTCTTTTGCTGTGCTGAAGCTCTTTAGTTTAATTAGATCCCATTTGTCTAGTTTTGCTTTTGTTGCCATTGCTTTTGGTGTTTTAGTCATGAAGTCCTTGCCCATACCTATGTCCTGAATGGTATTACCTTGGCTTTCTTCTAGGGTTTTTATGGTTTCAGGTCTAACACTCAGGTCTTTAATCCATCTTGAATTAATTTTTGTATAAGGTGTAAAGAAGGGATCCAGTTTCAGCTTTCTACATATGGCTAGTCAGTTTTCCCAGCACCATTTCTTAAATAGGGAATCCTTTCCCCATTTCTTGTTTTTGTCAGGTTTGTCAAAGATCAGATGGTTGTAGATGTGTGGTGTTAATTCTCAGGCCTCTGTTATGTTCCATTGGTCCGTATATCTGTTTTGGTACCAGTACCATGCTGTTTTGATTACTGTAGCCTTGTAGCATAGTTTGAAGTCAGGTAGCATGATGCCTCAAGCTTTGTTCTTTTTGCTTAGGATTGTCTTGGCAATGTGGGCTCTTTTATGGTTCCATATGAACTATAAAGTAGGTTTTTTCCAATTCTGTGAGGAAAGTCATTGGTAGCTTGATGAGGATGGCATTGAATCTATACATTACCTTGGGCAGTATGGCCATTTACACGATATTGATTCTTCCTATCCATGAGCATGGAATGTTCTTCCATTTGTTTGTGTCCTTTTTTATTTCGTTGAGCAGTAGTTTGTAGTTCTCCTTGAAGAGGTCCTTCGCATCCCTTGTAAGTTGGATTCTTAGGTATTTTATTCTCTTTGTAGCAATTGTGAATGGGAGTTCACTCATGATTTGGCTCTCTGTTTGTCTGTCTGTTATTGGTGTATATGAATGGTTGTGATTTTTGCACATTGATTTTGTTTCCTGAAATTCAACTTTGCTGAAGTTGCTTATCAGCTTAAGGAGATTTTGGGCTAAGATGAAGGGATTTTCTAAATATACAATCATGTCATCTGCAAACAGGGACAGTTTGACTTTGTCTTTTCCTAATTGAATACCCTTTATTTCTTTCTCTTGCCTGATTGCCCTGGCCAGAACTTCCAACACTGTGTTGAATTGAGTGGTGAGAGAGGGCATCCCTGTCTTGTGCCAGTTTTCAAAGGGAATGCTTCCAGTTTGTGCCCATTCAGTACGATATTGGTTGTGGGTTTGTCATAAGTAGCTCTTGTTATTTTGAGAAACGTTCCATCAATACCCAGTTTATTGAGAGTTTTCAGCCTGAAGGGCTGTTGAATTTTGTCAAAGGCCTTTTCTGCATCTATTGAGATAATCATGTGGTTTTTGTTGTTGGTTCTGTTTATGTGATGGATTCGGTTTATTGATTTGCGTATGTTGAACCAACCTTGCATCCCAGAGATGAAGTTAATTTGATTGTGGTGGATAAGGTTTTTGATGTGCTGCTGGATTTTATTTGCCAGTATTTTATTGAGGATTTTCACATCAATGTTCATCAGGGATATTGGCCTAAAATTCTCTTTTTTTGTTGTGTCTGTGCCAGGCTTTGGTATCAGGATGATGATGGCCTCATAAAGTGAGTTAGGGAGGATTGCCTCTTTTTCCATTAATTAGAATAGTTTCAGGTGGAATGGTACCAGCTCCTCCTTGTACCTCTGGTAGAATTTGCCTGTGAATCTGTCTGGTCCTGGACTTCTTTTACTCGGTAGGCTATTAATTATTGCCTCAATTTCACAGCCTGTTATTGGTCTATTCAGAGATTCCACTTCTTCCCGGTTTAGTGTTGGGAGGGTGTATGTGCCCAGGAATTCATTCATTTTTCCTAGATTTTTCTAGTTTATCTGTGTAGAGGTGTTGATAGTATTCTCTGATGGTAGTTTGTATTTCTGTGGGATCGGTGGTGATATCCCCTTTATCATTTTTTATTGCGTCTATTTGATTCTTCTCTCTTTTCTTCTTTATTAGTCTTGCTAGTGGTCTATCAATTCTGATGATCTTTTCAAAAAACCAGCTCCTGGATTCATTGATTTTTTTGAAGGGTTTTTTTATATCTCTATCTCCTTCAATTCTGCTCCAATCTTAGTTATTTCTTGCCTTCTGCTAGCTTTTGAATTTGTTTGCTTTTGCTTCTCTAGTTCTTTTAATTGTGATGTTAGGGTGTTGATTCTAGCTCTTTCCTGCTTTCTTTTGTGGGCATTTAGTGCTATAAATTTCCCTCTACACACTGCTTTAAATGTGTCCCAGAGATTCTGGTATGATGTGTCTTTGTTCTCATTGGCTTCAAATAACGTATTTATTTGTGCCTTCATTTTGTTATTTACCCAGTAGTCATTCAGGAGCAGGTTGTTCAGTTTCCATGTAGTTGTGTGGTTTTGAGTGAGTTTCTTTTTTCTTTTTCTTTGTGGCAGAGTCTTGCTCTATCGCCCAGTCTGGTGTGCAGTGGCGCGATCTTGGCTCACTGCAAACTCCATCTCCCAGGTTCAAGCGATTCTCTTGCCTCAGCCTCCCGAGTAGCTGGGACTGCAGGCACCTGCCACCGCACCTGGATAATTTTTTGTATTTTTAGTAGAGGCGGGGTTTCAACCTGGCAGCCAGGATGGTCTTGATCTCCTGACCTCATGATCTGCCCACCTCGGCCTCCCAAAGTGCTAGGATTACAGGCGTGAGCCACTGCGCCTGGCCTTGAGTGAGTTTCTTAATCCTGAGTTCTAATTTCATTGCACTGTGGTCTGAGATACAGTTTGTTGTGATTTCCGTTCTTTTACATTTGCTGAGGAGTGCTTTACTTCCAACTATGTGGTCAATTTTGGAATAAATGCGATGTGGTGCTGAGAAGAATACACATTCTGTTGATTTGTGGGGGAGAGTTCTGTAGATGTCTATTAGGTCCGCCTGGTGGAGAGATGAGTTCAAGTCTTGGATATCCTTGTTAACTTTCTGTCTCGTTGATCTGTCTAATATTGACAGTGGGTGTTAAAGCCTCCCATTATTATTGTGTGGGGGTCTAAGTCTCTTTGCAGGTCTCTAAGGACTTGCTTTATGAATCTGGGTGCTCCTGTATTGGGTGCATATATATTTAGGATAGTTAGCTCTTTTTGTTGAATTGATCCCTTTACCATTATGTGATGGCCTTCTTTGTCTCTTTTGATCTTTGTTTGTTTAAAGTCTGTTTTATCCGAGACTAGGATTGCAACCCCTACTTTTTTTTGCTTTCCATTTGCTTAGTAGATCTTTCTCCATCCCTATATTTTGAGCTTATGTGTGTCTTTGCACGTGAGATAGGTCTCTTGAATACAGCACACTTATGGGTCTTGACTCTATCCAATTTGCCAGTCTGTGTCTTTTAATTGGGGCATTTAGCCCATTTACATGTAAGGTTAATATCGTTATGTGTGAGTTTGATCCTGTCATTATGATGTTAGTTGGTTATTTTGCTCGTTAATTGATGTAGTTTCTTCACAGCATTGATGGTCTTTACAATTTGTCATGTTTTTTCAGCAGCTGGTACTGATTGTTGCTTTCTATGTTTAGTGCTTCCTTCAGGAGCTCTTGTAAGGCAGGCCTAGTGGTGACAAAATCTCTCAGCATTTGCTTGTCTATGAAGGATTTTATTTCTCCTTCACTTATGAGGCTTAGTTTGGCTGGATATGAAATTCTGGGTTGAAAATTCTTTTCTTTCAGAATGTTGAATGTTGGCCCCCACTCTCTTCTGGCCTGTAGAGTTTCTGCTGAGAGATCTGCCGTAGTCTGATGGGCTTCCCTTTGTGGGTAACCTGACCTTTCTCTCTGGATGCCCTTAACATTTTTTCCTTCATTTCAACCTTGGTGAATCTGATAATTATGTGTCTTGGGGTTGCTCTTCTTGAGGACTATCTTTGTGGTGTTCTCTGTATTTCCTAAATTTGAGTGTTGGCCTGCCATGCTAGATTGTGGAAGTTCTCCTGAATAATATCCTGAAGAGTGTTTTCTAACTTTGTTTCATTTTCCCCGTCACTTTCATGTACACCAGTCAAACGTAGATTTGGTCTCTTCACATAGTCCCATATTTCTTGGAGGCTTTGTTCATTTCTTTTTACTGTTTTTCCTCTAAACTTCTCTTCTCGCTTTATTTCATTAATTTGATCTTCAATCACTGATACCCTTTCTTCCACTTGATAGAATTGGCTATTGAAGCTTGTGCATGCATCACATAGTTCTCGTGCCATGGTTTTCAGCTCCATCAGGTCATTTGCGGTCTTCTCTACACTATTTATTCTAGTTAGCCATTCGTCTAATGTTTTTTCAAGGTTTTTAGCTTCCTTGTGATGGGATAGAACATCCTCCTTTAGCTTGGAGAAGTTTGTTATTACCGACCTTCTGAAGCCTACTTCTGCCAACTTGTCAAACTCATTCTCCGTCCAGCTTTGTTCCATTGCTGGCGAGGAGTTGCCATCCTTTGGAGGAGAAAAGGCGCTCTGGTTTTTAGAATTTTCAGCTTTTCTGCTCTGTTTTTTCCCTATCTTTGTGGTTTTATCTACCTTTGGTCTTTGATGTTCATGACCTACAGATGGGGTTTTGGTGTGGATGTCCTTTTTGCTGATGTTGATGCTATTTCCCTCTGTTTGTTAGTTTTCCTTTTAACAATCAGGTCTCTCAGCTGCAGATCTGTTGGAATTTGCTGGAGGTTCTTTCCAGACCGTTTGCCCAGGTATCACCAGCGGAGGCTGCAGAAGAGCAAATATTGCAGAGCAGCAAATATTGCTGCCTGATCCTTCCTCTGGTAGCTTTGTCCAAGAGGGGCTTCTGCTTGTATGAGGTGTCAGTCAGCCCCTACTAGGAAGTATCTCCCAGTTAGGCTGAACGGGGGTCAGGGACCCACTTGAGGAGGCAGTGTGTCTGTTCTCAGATATCAAACATCATGGTGGGAGAACCACTGCTCTCTTCAGAGCTGTCAGACAGGGATGTATAAGTCTGCAGAAGTTTCTGCTGCCTTTTCTTCAGCTGTGCTCTGTCCCCAGAGGTGGGGTCTATAGAGACTGCAAGCCTTGCTCCGCCATGGTGGGCTCCACCCAGTTCGAGCTTCCTTGGCTGCTTTGTTTACCTATTCAAGCCTCAGAAATGGCAGACACCCCTTCCGCTGCCGGGCTGCTGCCAGGCAAGTCCATCTCAGACTGCTGCGCTAGCAGCGAGCAAGGTTCTGTGGGCGTGGGACCTGCCGATCCAGGTGCGGGATACAATCTCCTGGTCTGCTGTTTGCTAAGACCTTTGGAAAAGCACAGTATTTGAGTGGGAGTGTCCTGTTTTTCCATGTACAGTCTGTCACAGCTTCCCTTGGCCTGACAAGGGAAATTCCCAGACCCCTTGCGCTTCCCGGGTGAGGCAACACCCCGCCCTGCTTCACCTCACCCTCCGTAGGCTGTACCCACTGTCCAACCAGTCCCAATGAGATGAACCAGGTACCTCAGTTGGAAATGCAGTATTATCACCTGTCTTCTGCTTTGTTCATGCTGGGAGCTGCAGAATGGAGCTGTTCCTATTTGGCCCTCTTTGAACAGACCATGACAGAGATCAAGAAATAATATTTTTTAAAAGATCCACTTCTGTTCTTCAAAATGCTTACAATACAATACTCAATTTAAAAACTAGGCTAAAAACAATATAAAATCACCAATGCTAAATTAAAAAAGAGAAGGAAGAGGAACTAGAGCTAGAGAAAGGAAATAAAAATAAAAAAGGAAGAAAAAAAGGAAGAAAAATCTCAACAGTGGCCCATTTGGGGGTGGTAGAATTTCTTCTACAATATCTGTTCTGAAGATTCTACAGTGAGTATGTGTTACTTTTATTTATTTTTTGAGACAGGGTCTCCCTCTGTTACCCAGGCTGGAGCACAGTGCCATGATCACAGTTCAGTGGAGTCTTGACCTCCCCAGGCTCAGTGCACATGTCTTTATGAGGTGATGATTTCATTTTCTTTGGGTATATATCCAGAAGTGGGATTACTGTGTCATATGAAACAGTAAAGTTCTACTTTTAATTTTTTTAGGAACCTCCATACTGTTTTCTATAATGGCGCACCAAACTACCTTCCCTCCAACAGTGTACAAAGATTTCCTTTTCTCCATACCCTTGCCAACACTTGTTATCTCTTGACTTTTGATAATGGCTGTCCTAAGAGCTGTGAGGTGATAGCTCATTGCAGTATGGATTTGCATTTCCCTGATGGTTAATAATGTTGAGCACCCGTTCACATACTTGTGGCCATTTTTATGTATTCTTTGGAGAAATGTCTACTAATACTTTCTCAAAATCACTGACTTAGCTTTTATAATTGATTCTCAGGAGTTGAGCTAGGAGAGGTCTGATTATATTAGTTCTTCACAATAAAAAACCAATGATGATTCATAACAAGTTTTAGAATTAAGCGTATGTGGCAAGATATGTAGTGCTACCCAATTTTTGTTATTTTTTAGGTTTGATAGTGATGCAGTGGTATTGTTTAAGAAGGGGGTTCTTTTTAGAGATTCTTGCTGAAATATTTACAGATGATATGATATCAAGGACCTGCTGCAAAATAATTCCAGGTGATGGTGGGCATAAAAAAATCCAACAAGACAGGCCTGAATTGATAATTGAAGTTGGTATATGGGAGTTCATTGTACCATTGTCTACTTTTACATGTGTTTAAAGTTTCCAGTAGCAAAAAAAATTTTAAGGGAGAAATAAAATTAAGGATATCAGTCAGGGTTTAGTTTTATTTAACAGAGATCTGTTTATGCTAAGGAAAACAGATTTAATACAGGGAATTCAGTGCCTAAAAATTTGTTAAAATTACTGGCAGTGCAGGCTCTAGGCTGGGCCTCTAGGAATAATTAACATAACAACACATTCAACTGGCTTGCTAAGGTTAAATGCTATCTGTGCCTCCTTCAGGAAGTCTGGAAATCAGGAAGCCATTATCTCAAGTGCATGCTCCAGGAACACATCACTTGAGCCAAATCTGATGATCAAGAATCATAGCCACAACTGTTGTCTCCAGGGCTACCTGCTGCTGCAGCACCTACTAGAATGGTACCAGCAAAGCGGATGCCTTGCTCTGGCCACCACGACTCTCTCATTGGTGGAATCTAAATTATATCTAGAAACCTAGCTGCAAGGGAGTGTGGGAAATGTAGTTTTCAACTTTCTATCCTTTACAGAACTGGACTAAAAAGAGGTGGGAACAAATATTGAGTGGACCAGTCCACCACAAAGTGTTAGCAATTAGGCTGCCAGTACTGTCCCCGGTACAGGGAAAGTCCTCCCTCTCCCCCAATCTAATATTACCTATTGTTAGACACAGTTCAGGTCCTATCTCTTTATTAAATGAAGACTTACCTGATCTCTCCTGGCCTCATTGATTTCTCCACCGTTCTGCTTTCCTTTCCTCTTTCCTTCCTTGCTTCCTTCCCTCCTTCATGCATGTATGCACTGTGTAGGTATGTGTGTCTCTGAACCAGACTTATTCTTCATTCTGCCATGTAGTTTAGTCTATATCATGCAAATGTTTTGAGGTACAGTGTCATTTTAGATGTGTTGGTCTTGCTTGGTTAAATAGGCTCTAAGTGACTTAAGGCCAGATAAGTTTCTTTGTTTATCCTCTCCTTTGATATATAACACCATGCAGTATAAATAGCAAGATTATGTATTTTACATTGGTACTATTAATAAATTGTACCAATAAGCATAACAAGAAATTGATGCCTTCCTTAAGTACCTCACAAGGTTGTGGCAAGGATCAGAAATGTCCTGTGCTAAATAAATTGTAATTTGTAACCTATTATAAATGTTGACAGATAGTAATTATGGTTATGTTAACACCAAGATCTTCACATGATGACCCTAGTCTGCCTTTTAATTAATTGTATAGCCTGATGATTATTTCTGTCTTTCAGTGAAACTATAGTCCTTTGTTTCTTGAACTCAATCTGCACTTCCCACCTCTGCGCCATTGACCATGTTCTCCCTCCACTGAGAAGTCTCAGCTCAGGCCCCATCTCCATCTGTCAATCTTCTCTCCACCAAGCAGTCTGAATGTCCAGCAATAACTGGTTAGATGTCAATTTCTGGCAGAGTTAACCAAGTATCAACAGTAACGGTGTAGACCTGTGCTTACTGACATAACTCAGGATAGGAAATGATATCTTGTTAAGTGAAAAAAATGTTTTAAAAACTCAATGTTTGTTATAATTTCCATTTTTGTAAATGTGTATACATCTTTTATTTGTGCTCATTCTTTCGTTTGACAGATATTTATTGAGTGTCTACTGTGTGCCAGGCACTATATCTATGTGCATAGAAAAACCCTGGAAGGCCATACAACAATATATAGAGAGAGTGATCGTCTCTGCTTGCTGAGATAACAGGTGAACTTTTTTCTTTTTGCTCATTTTATTCCATTTGAAAAATTGTATTTTCCAACTTTTCTACCAAACCTATATTAGTTAATTCATCAATTCATTTATTCTTTAATAAATTAGTATTTATTAATAAATAATTAATATTTTTTAAAATAATCACTTCTTTTCTTCAAAATGCTTACAATATAATACTCAGTGAAAAAAGTAGGCTAAAAACAATCTAAAATCACCAATGCTAAACTTAAAAAAGAGAAGGAAGAGGAGCTAGAGAAAGGAAAGGAAAAGAAAAAAGGAAGAAAAATCTTAACAGTGGCCCATTTGGGGGTGGTAGAATTTCTTTTACAATATCTGTTCTAAAGATTCTACAGCGAGTATGTGTTGCTTTTATTTATTTTTTGAGACAGGGTCTCACTCTGTTGCCCAGGCTGGAGCACAGTGGCATAATCACATTTCAGTGGAGTTTTGACCTCCCCAGGCTCAGGTGATCTCCCACCACAGCCTCTCAAGTAGCTGGGACCACAGGCACGTGCTACACACCCAGCTAATGTTTTGTTTTGATTTTGTTGTTGTTTTGTTTTTTTCTGTTGTTTGTTTGTTTTTTGTAGAGATGGGGTTTTGCCATGTTGTCTCAAATTCTTGGGCTTAAGTGATCTGCCTGCCTGGGCATCCCAAAGTGTTGAGATTACAAATGTGAGCCACCATGCCCAGGCATTGTATTACTTTTAGAATTAGGAAAAAAAAATTTCAAGGTCCAATCCAAATGTGACTTTTCTGTGAAGCTGCCTGAGATCTCTGCATTTAACATTTTTCAAGCTTTTTCAATCCCTTCATCACTTAGTACTCAATAAATATATGATAAGTTGAATTGATACTATTTTTTCAAGTGTAGCCTTGGTAATAAGTGTCATTAATTTTGTTAATTTTTCCCTTCAATTTCCATTTTGATTTTCAAGAACAAGTTAGGTTTCAGAGAGGTTATTTAATAATAATAAAAAATTATTCTTTGTGATTAATTTGTACTAGTATTTGCATAATATTGACTGAATTTTAGTGGCCAGGACTTCATCTGTTGTTTTCATTCTTTTGCCTTCTTCTCTGTTTCTTACTAGTTTTACACACGTGCACGTGTGTGTGTGATATGCATACACACACTCACATATATATACATACATATGTATTTTTAATATGAAAATTTAAACAGTAGACTTGAGATCTATTATTAGTCAATCCTTTCTTACTGAAGAAAATTTTTGTCTGGTGCCCTATTTCCTTCCATTTTGTAGAGAGAAAAGTCTCCTTAACCCAGATTGGAAATGTCATCCACTGAATTAACTTTCTATCAGCCCTGTAGTATCACTTCAGTAGCCTGGGATATAGTCACACAAGAGGGAGTCAGTGTGGCAAGACTTTTAGAAATTACCCAGTCTAGCCCATTTGGGCAGCTTTCATCAAAGACGGCCAAGGGATAAGAGTGGGGCTCAACCATTTTAATTCATTTCAGCTTTTGCAAAATAAAGCAGGTGGTAAAACATCACCACTGCATGAAAGTACCAGAAACAACCAGAGATGGGCCAGTCTCTAGCACCACCACTGTGGTTAGAGGAATCAGCCTCAGACCAGGAGTCATGGGGTCAAATCTCCCTGTCCTGGCTCTCCTCCTTCTTGAGGAGGTACCTTGCCCTGAAGACAAGACAAGGTTCCTAGAACTTGTGTTCCTGGAACACCTCACGCGTGAGATGTTATAAATATGTGTATATTATGGCACATTACAGGATCCTGAAACCGGGGAAGTTGTATTCTAGATAGGAGACTGTGTGAATGAAAAGAATAATGTGTGGCCTGGCTGTGGAAAGAGGAAAAGAGGGGGATGCCTGGAAAAGTTATCATTCTAGGGCACTCTCTGTGGGTCTTCAAAATAATACAAATTAGTAAGATGCTTCTTGAAATACTACTTAGTTGGGCACATTGGGGTTTGACCCTTAACTAGGCTACAGCCATCTTACGGAATTTAGGATCAGACAAAATTCAAAACATTGTCCAAGGGGATTTGCTAATGACATTAAAAAAAAAAATCCAGCTCATTGACATTCTGCTTCATTCCATGGTCCCCATCACTTTGCTGAGAGTATCACAGTGATGCTCCCCATGCATTATACGCCTTGCTTTCGAAGTTACATTTGCTTCTGTGGCCATCTGCTTTTTAGACAAGATTGGGCACATTCAGGGTGGCATGGCCATAGACAAGCCATCTGCTTTTTAATTCGTGAGGCTGCTGTGCCCCCAAAATTCTTTTTCTTGCACCCTACTTACTATGGGTAATCCCTCAGAAACTTAAACTACAGTCATCCATATGGGAGAAAATGTGAACTCTGGAAGTTTTTCATTTCTGATGAGTAATATAGTAGCAGTTGGATTAAACCAAATCCTTTTGAGTATTTAATTCCCTAATTCCCTGACATAAAGTGATTTCATTGAAGAGATTGATTTAATCTCTTGCAGTTGATGGATACACTACTTGCAAAATTTCAAAACATAAATTTGTTGTTTACTGGTTGACTACCAGGTTGGGTACTTGATCCCAGGATTTGCATTTTTCTTTAAGCTGGGATTGCTAAACCGAAGGTGCTTTTGTGTCTGTGCAGTCTGTACCCAGCTATATGTGTGCTCTGTGATCTGACACATTAAAATAACTGAATCACTTTCATTTTAAAAGCACTGCTTCAGGCCAGGCGCAGTGGCTCATGCCTGTAATTTGAACACTTTGGGAGGCCGAGGAGGGCGGATCACCTGAGGTCAGGAGTTTGAGACCAGCCTGACCAACATGGAGAAACCTGTCTCTACTAAAAATACAAAATTTTAGCCAGGCGTGGTGGCGCATGCCTGTAATCACAGCTACTTGGGAGGCTGAGGCAGGAGAAACGCTTGAACCAGGGAAGCAGAGGTTGCAGTGAGCCGAGACTGTGCCATTGCACTCCAGCCTGGGCAACAAGAGTGAAACTCCATCTCAAAGAACAACAACAACGACAACACTGCTTCATATCATAAAAGGGGGTCTCTGTTACCTACAGCTAACATGATATTCTTAAAAACCTGATCGGTAAGATTATGGGGCATGATTCACTGTATAGTTAAAAATGGAAGGAAATCTATAAAAGGCATAAAATTTAGATACACCTCCATAACTTGATAGACAAAGATTGCTTTAATGCATCTAGTAGCAACATGTAAAAGTTGTATAATCAGTAAATTAACTACTTGTTTATTTGTGGTAATTTATTTTTAATCAGTAGCATTTCATATGTTTAGTTATTTTTTTATTTTGCTATATTTTAGGGGTGTCAAGCTTCCATTTTGGTATCTACTTATAAATACACTCAGAACAGGAGAAATTTGGACTAATTTTCAAACTACAGATACTTTCTAATCATGATGCATTTCAAAAGTGGACTCGAATTAACTGAGTTGCAAAACATGACAGTGCCTGAGGATGATAACATTAGCAATGACTCCAATGATTTCACCGAAGTAGAAAATGGTCAGATAAATAGGTGAGTATTTTTCCACTAACACTTCTATCCAGTGAAAGAAATGGCTCGTGGCTCACGCCTGTAATCCCAGCACTTTGGGAGGCCGAAGTGGGTGGATCATTTGAGGTCAGGAATTCGAGACCAGCCTGACCAACATGGTGAAACCCCGTCTCTACTAAAAATACAAAAAATTAGCCAGGCGTGGTGGCGCATGCCTGTAGTCCCAGCTACTTGGGAGGCTGAGGCAGGAAAATCGCTTGAACCTGGGAGGCAGAGGTTGCAGTGAGCGGAGATCATGCCACTGCACTACAGCCTGGACCACAGAGTGAAACTCTGTCTTGGAAAAAAAAAAAAAAAAAAAAAGTAAAGAAAAAGAAATGGCTTTAAAAATTATTCTGGTTTTTAGTTATTCTGTTGAATTATTCATTACTAAAGTTATGTTCCATTTGAAGATGCAATTTGAATTTCTTATGTGACATCTGTTGGGCATAGTCTGCAATAGCAGATGAAGCAAATAGGAAAGTAATTTATTCATCTTTTAAAATCTTTCAATTGAGACTAATAAAAATATATGAATGCCTTGAACCCCAACCAAGCTCTGTTATGAATTAAACAGACTACTGGAATTTCACTGCATCCCATATCCAAATGTGTACTACAGTCATCTGTACATATTTTAATCAAGAAATGGTCAAAGTTGCATTTGCTGATGAATCTGTGTTAAACTACAAGAGTATCATCCTTATAAGCATCATTTGTAGTATGGATTTTAAATAATAATAATGGTTGAGCCCAAATGACTCTGTGAGGAACTATAATAGAGACATAGTACATAAAAGAAAAAGAGAAGGAAAGCGACCACGACTGAGGAGAGAAGCAATGGGGAAGACGTAGAGGGTCAGGGTAGGAAGAGTGCTGGCCTGGAAGCTCCCAGCCACTAGCTGTGTCCTCAGGCAAGTCGTTCCAACCCTTGGGTCGTTATTCCTTACATCACAAGAGTAGAACCAAATGTCTTTTTAAAAAAATGATTTGGGGCATTCTTAGACCCACTGATTGTCTAGCTGGCTTAGCAGGAAGCCTCCAGCTTGAGAGTTAGCGGCACAGCCTCCTGAAAGATTAGGAGAAGAGAGTGACATATGCAGGACTGTTAGAACACCTACAATGTTATGCTTTGGGAGGGTCAAAAGGAAATTGGGATGGAAGAGGATAAGAACATTATGTCAACTAACCAGGCACCTTTGTAGAAATCATTTCTGATAGTCTACATTCTGATAAAGTATGTGATTAAAAGCCCAGCATAGGATTTAGCTACCATCATTTATTAATACAGATGTTCTCCTTTTTTCCTCCTTTAAATGTTCTTGGAGGTTAAGTCCCCAACTCAGACATTTTTCCTCATTATTATCCAAGTATGGTCAACTGTGCTAGGTGATGTTTCTTACTATGGGACTCAAGTGTACTTACTTCTTTCATCTTTTTTGAGTAATTCTTAATAATAATACCCATTTCTTGAGTGCCAGGTATTTTACATATGCTACCACATATCCTTATAACTTCCATGCACAGCAGGTATTCTTCTGCAAATGAGAAAAATGTAAAATTTCCTTTTACAAATAAGGAAACTAAGTTTCAGAGGAAGAAAATAACTTATCCAAGGGTACACACAGGTCTGTCTAAAATTTGTGTATTTTTACTCTACCCTCCTCCCTCTGGTTATAATGCTTGGGCATTGGTAAAAAGCTAGTCTTTAATAGTTCTATTAAATGCTTCCAGGGCCATTTTATGTGCTGTACTCCTGGACAGTTCAGTAGTCCCTGCTGACCTCCACTGAACAGTGAAAGGAATTCTCACCACAAGTAGGACATGTGGTTTTATAAAATTATCAAAGCAATCCATTATCAAAGCAATCCAAACCTCAAGGGCCTTAAAGGTGGGAGTCATTTATAATAGTCAGTTTAGAATCTGAACTTGATTTTTAAAAGTGTCACTTACTAAAAATGTCAAGTTTTTAGATGATTACCACTTGCAGTAGATGGGAGAAACATCGATTCTCATCCGCGACTTAGGCATCTTGCCTGGATGAGCTCACTTCCCTATAGGCTCCAACCAGGGCAAGCGTTGGTACAGAGGGAGGTCTGTTGGCTTTTGATTCCTGTATTGCAAATGCAGTGTGATGAGTCTTTTGGGTTTTTTTTTTTTCTTTATTTCCGCTCCTTCTCTGACTCAGTTCATGACTCTTGTTTCATTTCTGGCTCTAAGACAATTGAAAAACAACATGTTATAGGATGAAGCTAATAAAGAAAAAGACCCTTGCCAATTTTATTGAAGGTCCCTACTGGGTTATCTGGCTTACTGTATTGGCATATTTTAGTAGTCCATGATTCCTGCAAAAACTACACCTAAATACCCCTCATTCTTCCTGCGGTTTTCTCAAATTTGTGGGAGGAAGGTAGGTCCAATTATATGAATCTAAGAAAACTGCTTCTCCCCAAACAGTGAACTTTTAGCAAGCTGGAGAAAATGTTGAAAACAAACATTGATGGTGTGCTACTTGGCATCTAGCTGATAGCTCTGCCTGGAAACTTCGCAATTGGATACAATAAGAACCTTTTATTCTTTTAAGTTTGGTTGAAAATAAGAGTAGAGTCATTTGAGCATTCAGACACCTGCCCTTATTCCAGTTCAGTTGTTTTATTTCATGCCCAAATTTTGGGGTTGTGGTCATAGAAACCTATACCTGGAATGGCAATACCTTTGAAAATATCCATTAGACCAGTGCTGCCAACTGGTGTTTTAATGTGTGTATGAAACACTTGGAAACCTTGTTAAATGCAGATTCTGATTCAGTAAGTCTGGGGTAGGGCCTGCAATTCTGATTTCTAGCAAATTCCCAGGTGATGCCCATAACTGCTGGTCCATGAACCAAACTTTGAGTAGAAAGCTCTAGACTCTTCCTCTAAATGTGAACTTGTTGTGAGAAGGGACTGTCTTAATCATCTTTATACTCCTTCTGCCTATCCTAGTGTCTAGGCAGGGTGGACTGCCTATCCTAGTGTCTAGGTAATGTCTACAGGGTGGACATTACAAATTATGTGTTGACTGAGAGAGAGAGTAAAGTACATGGCTTTGGATTTAGACTTGCATTGAATCCTGGCTCTATCATAGATCTTATTGATCTTGTGCTCTGAGCCTCAATCCCATCCCTTTAAGATGGGGATAATAATAATACCTTTCCTCATGGGATTGTTGGGGAATGTTTAATGCACTATTATCTGTAGGTTAAGAACATAGGCTCTGCACTTAGCCTGCTTATATTCAAATCCTGCCACAACAGGTTAGGTAGCCCATTTATACCTAGTGTTCCATTATTGGAACGCTAAGCTTGTGGGACTTATTTATATCCTACTGCTCAAGGTCATTGCCAAGGTCTAATTTTTTGCACAAAGAAAATTGCAACCTCTGGCATAAATGGGTTAATAGTAATGTAACTTTGGTCAAGTTACTTAATTTTTCCAAACTGGGGCTAAAAATAATACCAACCACATATAATTATTGTGAAAATAAATGAGGAAATCCATGTAAAGTACCTGGCACAGTGTCTGGCAATAGTAAGCCTCTTAGTATGGGAAAAGTCTATCAGTAAAAATGCAGTCCCCTTTCTTTGGCAAGCACTTCTTTCTTCTCCACCTCGAGAAGCAATGACATTGCTCTAGGTTTTGGATGATTGCTGGTTATTGCCACCTTAAATTTGGTGAAACATTAGTAGATTATTCTAGTGTATCCAGACAAATATGCATGTATTTTAATATTTATCTGCTATTGTTCTTTCTGTATACTTATTGCTATTATGACCCAG
Source organism: Symphalangus syndactylus (assembly GCF_028878055.3). NCBI lineage: Eukaryota > Metazoa > Chordata > Mammalia > Primates > Hylobatidae > Symphalangus > Symphalangus syndactylus. The sequence continues at coordinate 47,312,855 of NC_072439.2, read as the reverse complement.
GAACTATTTAACAAAATTTGAGAGTATTTCATTAAGATTTGTTTTTAAAAGAATTCGAGGCAACTCTTGTCACTACACCCTGAATCCACTTGTCTTTATATATCTTTTGGAGTTTGTGGGCTAAATTTTTATCACTTGAGAGGACCCTTGAAAAGTTATCCCTCTTCTTCTATGTTTTCTATACCTTAGGGAAGAAGATACCATAACATCTTTCTATATTCAATTTTCATGTCAGAAAATTCTTCTCTTGCTTTCATTTCTCCTGTTACAATTAAAGTCTTTTTTTCCTATTTTCAGTGGAATTTGTCCATCAAATAAGGCTTTGCTTACCTCTCAGTCTTCTCTTCTCTTTAGATTCCTGTTTCTTCAATTCTCCCTTTTCATGTTTTCCAATCTCTTTGTTACTTGCTTCTTCCCTTTCATTTTATTCTCCTTTTTAATACAATGTTAGCATTTCAGAGAAAGGAGTAGAAAAGGTCATTTAAGTTCAACCACTCATCTCTTTTATGTTATGAATTCTCAGAGGAAACAGTATAATCTAGTAAGAACCTGATTGGTAAGAGATTAAAATAGGAAGATTATCTTTCTGTTGTACAACTCATCCTTAATTAGATTGTTACTGTTGATTTGTTTCTGGTTTTAAATAACAGCTTTCTGTTGCTTGCCTCTCTTCACAATGTACCTCAGTATAACAGCTTACATCATTTTTTAAGGCTTTGTCTGTTCAGGTCACCCAATCACCCATTGTAGAGTTTGTTTTGTTTTGTTTGTTCACAGAGCAATTGGCTACCTAATGGTTAATTAAATACTGTTTTATGGGTACAGACACACCCAGTGAGAACTCTTTTTTAAATAATACTTTATCATCCTGAGATAACAGGTCAAAGGCACCTTCTTCCATAGCATATTTTACGTCAATAAAGAGAAATATTACATCAATTATATTGCCGGAGGTCATGTGCTTTTTAATAAGCAAATGCATCTTTTAAATGGTGAGATAACAGAAACTTGTGATAAGCTGCTTGACCTAGTTATTTTGAATGGAATTTTCCATTACAAAAAGTTAGTTTTATATATTTTTTAAATGTATAGAAATACAAAGCAAACACTTTGGGAAGCTGAGGCAGGAGGATCACGAGGTCAGGAGATCAAGACCATCCTGGCTAACACGGTGAAAACCCGTCTCTACTAAAAATACAAAAAATTAGCCGGGTGTGGTGGCGGGCGCCTGTGGTCCCAGCTACTCGGGAGGCTGAGGCAGGAGAATGGCGTGAACCCAGGAGGCGGAGCTTGCAGCGAGCCGAGATAGCGCCACTGCAGTCCGGCCTGGGCAACAGAGCGAGACTCCATCTCAAAAAAAAAAAAAAAAGAAATACAAAGCAAAGATGTAAAGACTTAAAGAGAAGAAAAAGTTGAAACATCATAAAGAGAATAGGGAGGCTTTAAGTACTTCATTCTTATTGAGCTAAATTTCCCTCCAGCTTAAGCTACTCCCTAATTTCTAAACAGAAGATGCATATTCAGCTCATGGAGAGCTCCTCTGAGTTGCTAATGTGTGGGTAGGTACATATTAGAAGGAGCTGAGAGACAGCACCGGACAACCACAATTCAAGATGAGTTCAGTGTTGACAGAATGTGGTACAGATAAAGTAATAAGTAGGTCACAGTCCAAAAGTTCCAAACCAGAGTGTGGAAGACTTGTGGATGATGAGGGTTTTGAACTGATAGGGAAAGATTGGCTGAGAGGAAGAAAGAGGACCTCCTCAAGGGAAAGTGAATTCCTACTGCCATCTTGTTTTTCATTCTCTGCTCTCAGAATGCCCTGGTCGTATCTCAGCCCTCAGCCCCTCTCAGGAGGAGCAGTGGGAGCTAAGATTGGAACACTGAGGCAAAATCAAATTAAGTAGTACCTGGAATTGCAGGGTGAGGAATTTGTGCTTGAAGCTTATTCAGTGGGGGAGGCAGTGAAGATTTTTGGGAAAACCTATTAAGTCTTGTTGCAGAAAGTAGACTGAAAGAGACAGAATCAAGGAGACACTCTACAAATAATGTGTTTTAATGTGCTTATTTAACGGTTACTCATTAAAATAGCTCTGTCAGTCAGCATCATTATTCTCATTATGCAGAAGTTCTGCAGGAAACAGCTGGCAGTCATACAGGGACTTATTCTTTATCTGCTTCAACTGTACAATGTTTGACCTGGCTGAATGCCCCCTCATGTCACAGTGCCTGGATCTCTTTCTTCTCTGCTCACCTATGCTTTGCTACCAACCCAGGGGAGTGTTACCAGGCCTGGAATTTAGATCTTCCATAACAGGCAGTTTATTGGTGTTTTGTTTGGTTTGTTTGAAAATGTTTAGGCTTTTCTATTAATTTAAATGTAATGGAAATTCTCTCTGGGAAACAAGTCCCTCCACAAGAAAGGCAAAGGGAAACTGCTGGATAGACTTAGTAGACGTGAGTTGGTTATGAAAATTAGCCAGATTAGGTCAAGCACAGTGGCTCACACCTGTAATCCCAGTACTTTGGGAAGGCGAGGTTGGAAGAATCACTTGAGCCAAGGAGTTCGAGACCAGCCTGGGCAACATAGCAAGACTCTATCCCTACACAATTTTTTTTAAAAGATAAGCTGGGCGTGGTGGTGTGTGCCCGTAGTCCCAGCTACTTGGGAGGCTGAGGCAGGAGGATTACTTGAGCCTAAGAGCTCCAGGTTACAGTGAGCTATGATTGTGTCACTGCACTCCAGCTTGGGCCACAAAGCAAGAACTTGTCTCTAAAATAATAATAATAATAATAATAATAAAATTAGCCTGACGAAATACAGTTGGCTGCCCATATCTTTGGGTTCTGCAACTGCAGATTCAACTCAGGATTGAAAATATTTGAGAAAACAAACACAAATTGACAATACAACAATTTAAAAAATGCAAATTTAAAAATATAGTATAACAGCTATTTACCTAGCATTTGTATTAGGTATTATAAGTAGTCTAGAGATGACTTAAAGTATACAGGAGGATATGCATAGGTTATATGCAAATTCTGTAACTATTTTAAGTTAGGGACTTGAGCATCCTTGGATTTTAGTATCTGCAGAAGAGAGAGGGGTATCCTAGAACCAATCCCCTACAAATACCAAGAGACACTGTATAGTCTTTTGACAACAACACTTAAATATTTTGACTCAATTTCATTTTGGAAAGTCCAGTCCCCACGTTTCTTAGGGCGGCCTGTGTGAAAGGGAAGGCTGCTTTCCCCTGCTGTTCTGCAGCCAGATCTGTAAACCTTAGTTCTGTGGAAAGATTCAAAATGTTAAAGACAAAAGAAAAGCCAAACCAGTTATTAGCAGCAATGCTATATACAACCACCAGAGTTTGCCTGCAAATATATTGCTTTTATTATGTCAATCTCTTGCTAAGAACATTCTATATTATTACTTAGGCTTTTGTCTTTTAGTTTCCTCTGGCTAATCCCAGTCTGTGCTGGTTTTTTCCTTCTCTGGACTCCTTACCTCATCTTAATCTGCACAGCCTGACGTTCCTATACTGGTGTTAGCTGGTATGGTCTCTCCTTGGCCGAATGTCAGCTCCTGTGTTTCAAGAGACCAAGGTTTTTCTTCCACATCATTTTGATCCCCAGTAAGTCCTAGCCAAAAGCAGTGTCCACAGATTGTATAACTTATACCAAGCGATGATCCCAGAGCAAGTTTGTAATAAGTGTATTGCCTAACTTTGGTTATTTTGTTTGAAATAACACAAACTTGGAGAAATAATGCCTGAAAGAACCAGATCCCTTGGATAAAGATGAAAAACGTCAATGAATAAAATCAACATCAATGATACATATGTTTCATTTAAAAATGTTTTATTGTGAAATATAGCATCATTGAAAAAAGTGTATGAGGCCGGTTGCGGTGGCTCATGCCTGTAATCCCAACACTTTGGGAGGCCAGGAGTTCAAGACCAGCCTGGCTGGCATAGCAAAACCACGTCTCTACTAAAGATACAAAAATCAGCTGGGCGTGGTGGTGCATACCTGTAATCCCAGCTACTTGGGAGGCTGAGGCACTAGAATCACTTGAGCCTGGGAAGTGGAGATTGTACAACTGCACTGCAGCCTGGGTGACTGAGTGAGACTCTGTCTCAGAAAAAAGTATATTAAAATCTAATGTACAGTTTAAATAGGCATGCATCATTGCTTCATTAAACTAGTCCAGTTCAAGTGGTTTTATATTTATTAATGCAAAATTCACTGTCGTTAGTTCTAACCATGATCAGGTAATTGAATTTCCAGACTAGAAGAGCCAGAAAGCATCCTTAACATATCTTACTAATATATGCAGCAGTTTGCCTATGCATGGACTTTTAATTTCATTTAATTTTTTATTTTTATAGATTTAGGAGGTACAAGTCCAGTTGTGTTACACAAATATAGTACGTAGTGGTGAAGTTTGGGCTTTTAAAATAGTAAACATTGTACCCATTGGATAGTGTTTCATCCCTTGCCCCCTCCCACCTTCCCCTTCTTTGGAGTCTCCAGTGTCTATTATTTCACTCTCTATGTCCACGTGGACCCATTGTTTAGCTCCCACTTATGAGTAAGAACATTCAGGTTTTGATGTTCTGTTCCTGAGTCATTTCATATAGACCTTCAGCTCTACTCACGTTGCTGCAAAAGACATGATTTTGTTATTTTTTATGGTGATATAGTATTCGTGGTATACATCGACACTCTATTTTCTTTATCCAGTCATCTGTTGATGGACACTTAGGTTGATTCCATGACTTTGCTATGGTGAACAGTACTGTGATAAATATATGAATGCAGGTTTTTTTTGATATAATAGTTTCCTTTCCTTTGGGTAGATACCCAGTAGTGGGATTGCTAGATGGAATGGTGTTCTATTTTTAGTTCTTTGAGGAATCTTCATACTGTTTTCCACAGAGACTGTCTTAATATAAGTTCCCACCAATGGTGTATAAGCATTCCTTTTTTTCCACATCCTCACCAACATCTGTTGTTGGACTTTTCTTTGACAAAATAATTTGTTGGATAATTTTTTAAATTAGAAATTTAGGCTATAAAGTTTTGATAGTCATCCTGAATATATTTGATGATTCTTAAAGCATTTTAAATTCTTACTTCTGTATATTTGTACATCATTTACTCCATTTAGCCTGGCTGAATTGTTCCCATCTCAAGTCCCATTTTCCCCATGGAGAGGACTGTCTAACATCTATTGCTGTTACTCTGTGCCAGGTGCTGGACTGATGTTTAACATGTGCTCTCTCATTTAAGTCTCCCAATAACTTGATAAGATAATGTAATAGTGTTAACTTCTGTTTCCCAGATGAGGAAACTAAGGTAGCATGCTCAGTTCCTCAGAGATAGTGAGGATTTGAATTCAAGTTCTAAGTCCCTTGCTTTCTTAAAGCCTTGGCTCTGATCTTCACCATCAACCATATGCCTTGCCTCCCCACGGTAATTTCCTAGTCTGAACTCCCGTAGCCTCCTGTTTGCATCACTTATTACCTACCCCCATGTCTCCCCAGTGCCTGTTCCAGTGACTTGCATATAGCAGGTGCCGAAGGAATGTTTGGTGGTGAAACAGTTGTTTTCTTTTCTGCAAGGGAGAGGGAATTTCTATTTAACAGTTTTGTAGTCCAAGAACCTGAGCTCAAAACAAAACTTGCCTCTAGTATCCTTTTAAATACCAGGTTTATAGTAGTCTTGATATTATCTAATTTTCCACTTAGGGAAAAACTATACAAAAATTAATTTATGTTGTATATAGTGTTTAAGTTTATTATTAAAATGATTCAAAATGTATAGCTGTTTTTGACTTATGGTTGTCTTTCATTTCATCTCAAGATGAGCACCTGTTATTGGCATTGTTTTGTACTAGGTAGAGTGCAGGATATAAAAATGAATGAGGCAAAGTACCTGCCTTTGGGGCACTTATCGTTCATTTGGTAAAACGAGAATATAGACAACTCATAATGGCAAAAAAAAAAAAAAAGTGGAGGGAGTTGGTGGTTGAATAGGGCTGTAAACTCTTAGAGAGCTGATTGGTGAATGTTCATGTATGTTTTGGTGAGTAGTATATCATTTAGTAAAGATGTCAAGCTTCAAATCATTATCATAAGGTTAAATATATTACGCATGTCTTTACAGCAAGTTTATTTCTGATCGTGAAAGTAGAAGAAGTCTCACAAACAGCCATTTGGAAAAAAAGAAGTGTGATGAGTATGTAAGTATCATTATAATGAAGTATGCTTATTTTTTTAATCATATAAATTGGGACAAATCTTTTTAATTCAAGTAGCATAATACCAAAAGCATAACTACCTGTATTCACCAGGATATTCCTCATACTTTATGTATTTTCTCTTGAAATCCATTCAAGGAAATAACTAGGTAACTTAAGAATGGATTTTCTTGAATTTTACTTCCATATTGGTTCCTGAGAGTGCATTAAAGGCTTTGGCTTGATGCACTTTCTTGGGGATTATTTTGCTTAGTGTCAATGTTTGTTTGTTTGTTCAGATTCCAGGTACAACCTCCTTAGGCATGTCTGTTTTTAACCTAAGCAACGCCATTATGGGCAGTGGGATTTTGGGACTCGCCTTTGCCCTGGCAAACACTGGAATCCTACTTTTTCTGTGAGTATTGACGTGCCAGTACTTTCCATTTTAAAACTGAACTTTTTGTATGTTTCTTTTATTACACAGAAGAAATGTGAAATATTTATAAATAGTTTTTTTATTAGCTTGGCTAAGTTACAAGTACATACTTTGATATTTATTGCTTGAGTGATTTTCCAAAATGTACCTAATGCTTACAACAAAGAGGAAGGAGGAAATCTTTTTATTAATCAAAAATACTGAAATAAGCATTTGTGAAAAGGATTAAAACATTTGAAAATAACTTTTTTTTGGTATTTTTGCAGTCTACCTGTGACTTTAAATCTCATTTAAAATATTAAGAGGTGTTTAACCGCAGCCAGTCACCACTTTGGCATTTGGATTGCTGTGAAGTGTGTACTACATCAAAGGGCAATTACAAATTTGTTTGTAATAAATGTTCAAGAAGCATAGAAATTTTCAGTGTTTTGAAGATGAGAAATTAGCATGTACTTTCCCACTGAGATTCAATGAAAAGAAAATGGGCAATTTTCTTTTTAAATAACTTTATCTCAAACTGTTGAATGGGACTTTCTGCAAATGTATGGAGGGCTTATTTTTAGTTGGAACAAGATTAAGAGAGATGATATAATTTGTACTAAGAAAATTCTCGCCCAGCCTAATTCCCTCTCAAATGTCACACGAGTGTCAGTGGTGAGGTGAGGGAGAAAGCACTTCTCCGAGGATCTTGCCTTTTGTTCCCTGACTTGAAACTCATGCTTTTCATTGCCCTGGCTAGATAGTCCTTGTTGCCATGTCATTTTGACAGGAGCATCATTTCCTTAGAGCAGTGACCTAAATGGTTACTAATCCTACAAACTGTGGATATCCTTTCAAAAAACGCATCAAAAACTCAGATAAAAGAATATTACTGCCCATTCCATTACTCCAGGAACAGAAATGCCCATCCATGCTGCTCTGTGTTAGGCATTAATATTTTTTTGTGTGTAAACTAACGTGTCCTTTCTAAAATTAAAAGACTGTGTAAGATGGTGAATTCGATACATTGTCTTCCATATTGTCAGCCTAATTCAGTGAACCTAACTCTAGCCTCCTCTCTTGATCTTTCTGAATGCATCTTTGTAAGTTGCCTTTCCACTTGAGCTGAGTGCCAGGTTTTAGGGTAATATGGCAGAATTGGACAACATATTTCTATGGTGATTTTTTTGGGTATATGTGAAATTCTGACTCTCTGAGGATAGTAGACTGCTTGAGGAGCTACACTTCTGGTTTTCAGTGCATTTACACGAGACACCTGAGTGCTACTCCCATCTCCTCTTCTAAATGGCTATGTAGTTTTAAGCAAGTTTCTTAGCCACTCTGAGCTTCAGTTCCTTCCTCTTCAAAACAAGGAAATTGTGCAAGAAAATTTCAGAACCAGGCCAACCTCCAAAACGCTATGGTTCTGTGACTATTTTCAGTCATTCCAAAGCTGGGAATATGTTCAGTTCAGAATGTGTATTACATTGATTTCTTTTTTTAAAAGTTATCGCAATATATCAAGTTATAAATTCACCTAGTGTAAAAAGTCAATTCTTTGATGACTGTAACAACAGTAATTCTTGTATCTCTACAAGAGATACAAGTAGCATCTAGTAGTGCCAGGCATTACTCTGTTTTATGCAGAATCCTTACAATAACTCTACGAAGTGCTGCTAGCATTAATTTCCTGTTTCACAGATAAGGAAACTGAGGCATAAAGGGTAGCTTTAATTTCGCAATCTCTCTTGATCACCCTTCTGGAGATTTCCTCTACCTCTCTTCTTTGCTAGATCCATTGTTTCCTATATTCCATTTATTCTTCTTTCTGGATTTACTTATGTGCTGTTATTGCTCAGAAAAGGTGACTGAAAATAAAATTTTTGAGACCTTTATTTCAGAAAAATATTTTTATTCTACTTTTACCTTTGATTGGTAGTTTGGTTGCATATAGAACTTTATACTAGCAATAATTTTCCTTCAGAATTTTGAAGGTATTGCTGTATTTCCTTCTAGCTTTTTTCTGTTGTGAAGTCCTACATGCTTCTGATTCCTGATCTTTTATATATAGCCAGGTTTTGTTAATTTTTTTTTTTTTTTGGAAACTTGTCAAATCTCTTAGTTCCCAATATCCTGCAGTTTCACAATGACATGCCTTGATGTGGGCCTGTTTTCATCAATTGTGTCAGGCATTGGGTACAATCTTTTCTTTTAGAAATCCATGGTCTTGGCTGGGCGCAGTGGCTCATGCCTATAATCCCAGCACTTTGGGAGGCTGAGGCCGGTGGATCACCTGGCAGTTTGAGACCAGCCTGGCCAGCCTTGCCAACATGGTGAAACCCCATCTCTACTAAAAATACAAAAAATTAGCTGGGTGTGGGGGCGGGCACCTGTAATCCCAGCTACTCAGGAGGCTGAGGCAGGAGAATCGGTTGAACTCAGGAGGCGGAGGTTGCAGTGAGCTGAGATCGTGTCCAGCCTGAGGGACAGAGCAAGATTCTGTCTCAAAAAAAAAAAAAAAAAGAAAGAAATCCATGGCCTTCAGTTTGGAGAATTTTTTTTACATTATTGTGTTGATGAATTCCTATTACCCCCAGATTTTGGACCTTCTAGACTAGTCCTCTAAGTTTTTTAATCTTTCCTTTATTTTCATTTCTATAATGTTTCACTGTAATTTTGGGGATATGTCCTCAATTTTTCCCCTTTTTATTGAATGTTTTATTTCTGTTATTATTTTTTATTTATAGGAGCTTAAAAACTCTAAGAATGTTTCTTTTTAATATTATTTTGGTTCTGTTTCATGATTTCAGTATCTTCCCTGAGGATTCTAATGATAGTTTTTTTCCTGCATTATGAACAATTTAAAACGTGCAGTAGAGAGAATAGTGGAAAAAGATTTTTATGTTTCCTTCCTTCTATGGATGGTTGTTTTAGTCAGTTCGCCACCAAGATTGTCTTGAAGCAAATCTCAGCTATTTTATTATTTCATCCCTAAATATTTTATATATATCTCTAAAATGTAAGGACTCTTTTAACTCAATATGTCATACCTAGAAACAAGTCGACAACAGTTCCCTAATATCATCAAATATACAATCAGCATTTAAATTGCTTTGATTATGTTATGTTTTCAAACATAAGGGTTGTTCAAATCAGTACTCAGATAAGGTTCACACAGTGCAATTGGTTGATATGTATTTTAAGTCTTTTTTAATTTATATTTTCCCATTTCTCTCCTTTTATTCTGTGCCATTTATTTAAGAAACAGGGCCATTTGTGTAAAGTTTTCCACAATCTGGATTTTGCTGTTTGTATCCCTGAGGTACAAGCTGATTTTTGTTTGTTTTGGGGTCTTTCACCTTAGAGTCTTTGCCCAGATGTCAGATAGTTCCTCTTTATCTGCTGTCTTCAAGAATGGGGGAAAAACAAGGCTGATTTGAGCCTGGCACACATGAGTGGAGCTTGTTCGCAGTAGCTTCACTTAAGATGCTCTTGAGCCCTTTACTTGGGAACCACCAGGGTCATTTGTCTAGGACCCTCTTCTTTGGCTGTTCAGATCACCCAGAGAACAGCTCCCAATCCCCTGTTCTGGAGGCCTGGACCTCACTGCCATCTTTCTGGGAACCAAGTAGGGGGAAAGGGCTGGAATGATTATCCCAGCAGGCATGTGTTCACTCAGTTCCCAATTTTCATTAGAGTATGCCTCTTCCCCATAAATTGTGCCTAGTCTCCCACCTAGAAACATATATTGTATACTTTCCAGAGAACATATATTCAGATTGTTGCCAGGATGGGAGAGGACCAACCAGACAGCTTTATGGAGTAGGACCTGGTCTGGGGAATCTAGCTATTTCTTGAAAAAAGTTCAACAGATCCTCACTATTTTAGTTCACCCCTTCCATTATCCCCAACTTTCAGTCATGCCCGCAGTGCCTTTTAGAGATTCTCTGAGGTAAACTGAGTTGGTCTTGGCTTTTTCCACTGCCAATTTATGGTTCAGGTCTGTCTGCTTTCCAGCTTTCAAAATTTCATTATTGTCTACTATTATATTTTATCCTAGCAGCTTTACACCTTAAAAAAAATCTTTTTACTGGGATATCAAGGGAGAGGGAGTAAGTTCTTGTATTCAATCTACTATTCCTAGAATTCAATTGATTTTTATCTATACTGGCTGAGGGATAATTGACGTTCTATCTCATGACACTTTAGAGTCTGATTAAAGCGGGGAGTTGGAAAAATTTACTTTTGTAGTCGAAGGAAGATTTTTCCTGGATGAAACTATTATAGATCATTTAGTTATTTGTAAGATTCATGGATAACAAGCGCGACACACCAAGTCTTCAGCTAAATCTCATGAAGGTAGTTGTACAAAGGCTCAAACTTTAAGTTTCTCACTAAACTTAGGACTCTCCTACCTCAGGACAAGGACTCACTCTGTGACTGTTGTAAAACCAGCTGCTCCTACAGCTGCTCAAAGCCAAGAAGCAGTTGGCAGGATCAAGATATTTCATCTGGTACAGGGCTCCATTCCAGACTCACATTGGCCAACACAGGAAAGGAGTCCAAGACTGTCCAGGCTTCTTTGGACCAGCAGCTGGGAAGGCTCCTTAGTGTCTCCCTGAGGCTGGGTGTGGAGCCTTCTCTGCGGTCATCTGGAAACTTGTTGGTGCGATTTCTTTTTCTTGGATGAGTTTGTGGCTCATTTTTTTTTAACCTATCCATAATGGCTGTCATCCCTGTTTAACGCACTCTAATTCACTTAGATTCAGTGAGTCCTGTCCTGTTGTAAGAATGGTGCTGGATTTTGCATTTTTCTGAATTCTGAGGATGCTGGTGGGCACCCTCGATTTATCATAGTTCTGCAGGTATATATCCTCTATCGGGAACAAAGTGGGGCTAGACTCTGAGGCTGCAAGTCAGGGATGTACTGAGGCACAAGTACCTCAGGGTAAAGGGTACTTGTTGAGCTGTTTTCCTAGGAGTGAGGACCCAAATAAAAGGCAATAGATGCTAAAGGAATTTCCTGCTACCGTAACTTCCTCTTTATCTGAGTCTTACCCATAACTCCATCATAGCAGAAGTAGGGATTAGAAATCAATATTGACATGGAAGAATGGTGGGTTTTGTTTTGTTACATTTTGTTACATTTTCTGAAGATTTCTATTAAAGGCATACATTTTATAGGAAATTAACCTCTAGAACATATCTCATAGTACTAGGTAAGTGTGATGTTTATTACACTACACAGAATCTGATAAAGCAATAAATGCTTTTTATTTTTCCATAACTTCTTAGCATGTATTATTATTTTTATTTTAATAATGTAGTCCTTAAGTTGAAAACCATGAAAAACAAAAGTAGAATTCACGACACTTCTGAGATATCAGTTTATTATTAACACTGAGTTTGTGAACAATCTCTTTGAAATGTTAATTGTGAAACAAAAGTACAATGTGTGTAAAACAATAGTTTAAATTTTATTTGGTTGATTATAATACCAGACCTTTTGGGTTCTTGTTTTCCATTTTCTATCTCATTTGTGTTGTCGTTGTGGGAATGAAAAAGATAATTTATCTAAAAACAGATTTTGAAAAGTGGCATGCACGGAGACTTTTATTAGCACCAATGCATAGAGCTGCTAAGAAGAATAAATGAGTGGTGTGTGTGTGTGTGTGTGAGAATGTGAGAGAGAAAGAGAGATGGAGAGAGTGATAATAGTGCGTGGTGCATAGTACACACTGTAGGTATTTGTTAAAATACTACAGTTAGTATTAGGTAGTCACTAAATAATGGCTAACATTTACTGAACAGTATCTATATATGCTACACTATCTTAATCCCCACCACCAACATTATGAGGTAGGTATTAGCCCCATTTTACAGATAAAGTAACTGAGGCTTAATAACTTACCTGTGATCACACATTAGAAAGTAGGGGAGCCATCGTCCCATCCAGGCTTGCTTGACTCTAGAGCCAGCATGATCTAAAACACCATACTGCCTTTGGTGATGCCTTCTTCAGACACCAAAGTTGCATTATTGCTCTACAACTTGAGAAAAACTTTATTCTTATCAATGGATGCTTGCAAGTTAGTACTTACCTTTTACTTTCCAATATAATGTACCTTTAAAATCACCTTATAAAATCAGCCAGTATTCCTGAATTATCTTGCTAGTGTTCCACCAATAACCGTCCCCTTTACTGTCATGAAAACGGCTTGGCAATATCAAGTGTACCAAACTGTAGACAGAGGCTGTCAGGTTCCTGTTCACAAGAAGTAAAATGTATGCTTGAAGTATATTGTGAAACCAATAAACCTCTCAGCGGCTTCATATTTGTCATGTGGGTTCCTGCATGTGCAATTTAAGATTTCCCATTGCTTTCAGGAGCCCTTGAACTCCTGAAAGAAGTAACTAAACATTTTGTTATTAAGAATTAAACACCAAGTGATAGCAAAATCAAATAATACCAAGTCTAACCCTAGGAAACTTGTTAAATAATCATGGTACTTTCATAAAATAGAGTATTAGACTACTACTTAAAAGAGTAAAATAGACTTATATGGGCAGGTGAGGAAAAATCTCCTAGGTTGTAACCGGGAACATAGTGTGTAACACTATGTTACTGTGTAGCATAGTATTATTAATACTGTGTAACATAGTACTATTACATGAATCCAAACTGAATATTGGGTGGAAGTGAGCAAGGAAGGAGGATGTGTCTATATGTATACATTATATTGCCCAGAATATTTGGGGAGGGTACACAAGAGAACTGTTGGCAGTGGTTACTTCTGGAGAGTGAGAAAAGGTCTAGAGGTGGAGTGGAGATGGAAAGTTTAGACTCTTTAAATTTATTTTTAACCTGCTTTTAGAGGAAAAAAATCTAGTTGAAAAAATTGGTTTTTTGAAGAACTTAACACCAGTGCAATAAGACTTTTTCCTTTTCCTCTTACCTACTAAAAACTTGAGAGAGAAAATGTATTTTTGGTGTAGATAGATAGACCATGAAGCTAGAATGAGGACTCTGTCAATGCTGTGCCACTTGTTCCAGACTGTATTTTCAACCTCTTTTCCCTTCGGATGACCTCAGCTTCTGCCACACTAACCTTCCCTTTTCTGTAGAGGCTGCCTGCCTCAAAACCGTTACCTTGGTCTTTCCAGCAGCCCACCCCTACCCTGTCTCATCTCTGTCTTCTGAATCCTCATGGTCCTGGAAGGCCTAGATCAGATGTTATCTCCTCCAAAACTGCTTGTCTGATCCTCCCAGGTAGAAGGGAGGTCTCCCTTTCCTTTTCAGTGTCATTTGTATCTTTCTAATAGTAAGTATCACTTCCATTATTTAGGCATACATTTTACCATCCCTATTGAACGCTGAGCCCTACAAGGGCAGGATTAACGCCAAATTCTTCCTTGTTGAAATCATCCTCCTCCCGCTAACACGATCTAGAACAGCATTTGCACGTAGCTGCTCCTTAGCAAAGTTTTACTGAAATGAGTGAATGGATATGTAAGAATTAGATTTTGCAAAACCAGAAACAAGGCTTTAGGGCAAAACAGTGGCTTTCATTATTGTTGCATATTTATCAGAGAGGAAAAAGATCAACTGAAAGGTTTAGTTCACCCTCAAACTTTTAGTAGGCTGTGGAGGTGTGGTGATAATAATAATCACAAAGTCAGCATGGGACTGGCTGCTCATTGTCTACTTTCCTAGGAATGCCTCCTTCATTTGAAAATTCAAAATAGTTCCGAGACTGCTAAGAAATACTAGATGAGGTTGGTATTGCAAAAGGGCATTTGTTGTTAAATTGCTATTTGGGAAAAGGACAGTAATTGTCATTGTCAGTTACAGCAATTACCTTCACTTTGGTGGATTGTTTACTTAATTGTAGGTGAATTCTCTGGCCCTCTCTCCCTCCCTGTCTCTCTGTTTGTCTCTCAATATTTGCCTTTGTGGGCCATTTGTAATTACCCTACCAGCAAAACAATGCACCATTGATCCATGTTTACAAACAAATCAGTAAATACCCCTTCCAGTAAGGATAAGTCTAAAAATATAAGAGTCTTTGTAAACTGAGATCAGACTACCAGGTCCCTTCTCTCTTTAAATTTAGTGTTTTACAATTGAGCCTACATAAGGAGGAAATAAAAATAGAAGTAAAAGTATAGACCCATCAGCACGTTGCCCTAAGTCTTTGCTCATATATTATGGGAATTTGATCATTATTATCCCATCATAAAAAATAGTCTTCTCATTCTATCAGAAGAATTATATTCTTTTTTTTTTTTTTTTTTTTTTTTTTATTATACTTTAGGGTTTTAGGGTACATGTGCACAATGTGCAGGTTTGTTACATATGTATCCATGTGCCATGTTGATTTCCTGCACCCATTAACTCGTCATTTAGCATTAGATGTATCTCCTAATGCTGTCCCTCCCCCCTCCCCCCACCCCACAACAGTCCCCGGAGCGTGATGTTCCCCTTCCTGTGTCCATGAGTTCTCATTGTTCAATTCCCACCTATGAGTGAGAACATGCGGTGTTTGGTTTTTTGTCCTTGCGATAGTTTACTGAGAATGATGTTTTCCAGTTTCATCCATGTCCCTACAAAGGACACGAACTCATCATTTTTTATGGCTGCATAGTATTCCATGGTGTATATGTGCCACATTTTCTTAATCCAGTCTATCGTTGTTGGACATTTGGGTTGGTTCCAACTCTTTGCTATTGTGAATAGTGCCGCAATAAACATACGTGTGCATGTGTCTTTATAGCAGCATGATTTATAGTCCTTTGGGTATATACCCAGTAATGGGATGGCTGGGTCAAATGGTATTTCTAGTTCTAGATCCCTGAGGAATCGCCACACTGACTTCCACAATGGTTGAACTAGTTTACAGTCCCACCAACAGTGTAAAAGTGTTCCTATTTCTCCACATCCTCTCCAGCACCTGTTGTTTCCTGATTTTTTAATGATAGCCATTCTAACTGGTGTGAGATGATATCTCACTGTGGTACTGGTACCACAGTGAGATATCATGGTACTGGTACCACCACAGAGACATAGATCAATGGAACAGAACAGAGCCCTCAGAAATGATGCCGCATAGCTACAACTATCTGATCTTTGACAAACCTGACAAAAACAAGAAATGGGGAAAGGATTCCCTATTTAATAAATGGTGCTGGGAAAACTGGCTAGCCATATGTAGAAAGCTGCAACTGGATCCCTTCCTTACACCTTATACAAAAATTAATTCAAGATGGATTAAAGACTTATATGTTAGACCTAAAACCATTAAAATCCTACAAGAAAACCTAGGCAATACCATTCAGGACATAGGCGTGGGCAAGGACTTCATGTCTAAAACACCAAAAGCAATGGCAACAAAAGCCAAAATTGACAAATGGGATCTCATTAAACTAAAGAGCTTCTGCACAGCAAAAGAAACTATCATCAGAGTGAACAGGCAACCTACACAATGGGAGAAAATTTTTGCAACCTACTCATCTGACAAAGGGCTAATATCCAGAATCTACAATGAACTCAAACAAATTTACAAGAAAAAAACAAACAACCCCATCAAAAAGTGGGCAGAGGACATGAACAGACACTTCTCAAAAGAAGACATTTATGCAGCCAAAAAACACATGAAGAAATGCTCCTCATCACTGGCCATCAGAGAAATGCAAATCAGAAGAATTATATTCTTAACCAAATGCACCAGCATCACTTTCTGATGTCTCTAAATATTTTTCAGTAAATTCTACTAAGTTGCAGCGAGATTGCAGCATACCTTTATACAAACTCGGCCTGTTCTTAAGCTATCATTGCTTTATGACTTTATATATATGCCAAAAAGATTGAATGACACCTACCAAGATAATAATTTTGCTCTCAGTGGCAACGAAGATGGTCTGTGTGCTATTTATCAAGTTATTCCTTATAAATGGTAAGTCATCTCCTCCGTGCATTCCTAAGTGAGCAGTTCTTTGCCTCCTTAGGAAATACCAAACCAGACCTTGTGATCTAAAGACAGAGCAGTTAAGAGGAAGTCAATAAGGAAACCCTACTCTTCCGGATGATCCTAGGAGGTCCATCGGACTAGTCACATTCATCTTTCCTCTTGCCAATCAGTTTCTTGTTTTTAGAATTCTTTGAGTTATAGTCACAGTTCCTTAGAAATGATTTGAAGAGAAAATTGTCCTTTGGCTGGCAGCAAAAATCATTGACATCAGAGTCTGTTGTTTGGGAGTAATAACCCAGGAGAGGGAGAAAGGGCACATTCAGGCTTGCCAACATTTGAAATACATGGAAAAGGGACAGTGGCAGTGCCATTGAACTCTATTGAAATCCACTGGATTAAGAAGCTTTTCAGAAATAGGGAAATGGGAAAGTGGTTAGTGTTGCGCTAACAATGAGTGCCTATTTTGTAAACAGAAATAGTTGGCATGCGTAGGAGATGAGTCCACCCATTGTTTTTAGAAGTTGAGCAGCTATTGCTAGTTTATGAGTCATCTGTGATGCATCTGATAAGGGGGTTCTAAGAATTCAATTCTCTTAGCCCCAGAAAGGTAGGGGTGTGTGTGCATGAGTGTGTGTGTGTGCGTGCGCACGTGCGCGCATGTGCTACAGTGTATACCCTGAGTTCACTCAGTCCTATTTATGCTGAGTTGCATCAGGTGCCTCGGTCCTATCCAAGGACAACAGTGTGATCTCTGTTTTGGTGCAGTGTATTTTTCTTAGCCTGCAACAGACAACTTAACTATACTGGCTGTGGTTTTACAGCATTATTTACCTCCATGATTGGTAGAATGCCCTCTCTGTTCACTCGTCTGGTTTACAGTAGGCCAGGTGCGTGTTAGCACAGTAGAGCAGGTTAAGTATGGTGCAGAGAGTTGGATTTTCAAGGTTAGCTTGAACTTTTATTACTCACAGAGTGGTAGTTGGTTTAATTGGAAAACTGCTCCTTTGTGGGCCAGTTAGTTTTGCTTTGTTCTCTGGCCACAAACTTCACCTTATGTCAGGCATATGATTTCAAAGATCTGCATCTGTATCAGGGGTCAGCAAGGGACAGCCTGCAGACCAAAGCCACCCGCAGCCTCCTTTTGTGTGGCTGGCTAGGTAAGATTGACTTTTAATTTTATAAAGGACTTTAAAAAAGAAAAGATAGTTATAAAGTGTACATTGTTCCATGAGATCTTTATAACAACCCTGTTAATCACCCCCATTTTATAGATAAAGAAACTGAAACCGCCTTTGCAAAATTATAACCAAGGAAATTATGACAGTGAAAGAAATCAGACCTAACCAACTCTGTCTTGCTTCTAACACTTAAGCTGTCCTTGTTCATTCCTGGGCATAGGCTGAACTAACTTTGGGAAGGAATTCAGTTCATGGTTTGACTGAAACAAAATTGGTAACAGCCCTTTTCCAAAAAGACCCCCTTCTTGCCTGGGGTCCAGTCTGCCTTTGCAGGACTAACAAATTAACTACACGATTAGAAATTACAGTTTAGGGGTCATGCAGCCTCTGGCTCCAAGAGTCTGAACCTCCCCAAATTGCTCCTCGGGGTAACATCATTATGGTAAAACCTAAGATCAGTGCTTGAGATATTTTGCAGAGCTGTACTCAGTGTATCAGCTGACACCACCCAGACTGCTAATCTTGCCCAACCAGTTCTGCCATCGCACCCAGGAACAGAAGACAGCAAGAAAATCTTACTTCAACCCCCTATGATTTCATATCCAACCTAACCAATCATCACTCTCCACTTCCCCAGCCCCTAGCTGCCAAATTATCTTTTAAGAACTCTGATCCCCGAATGCTCTGGGAGACTGAATTGAGTAATAATAAAACTCTGGTCTCCCGCACAGCTGACTCTGCTTGACTTACCCTTTCTCCATTGCAATTCCCCTGTCTCGATAAAGTGGTTCTGTCTAGGCAGTGGGCAAGGTGAACCCACTGGGCGGTTACAAAACTAAAATTAACAGAGGCTAAGTAACTTGCCCAAGATGACTGACATCTGTGGGGAGGAGAGCAACAATTAAACCACCTATTTCTCCTTAAATGTGCCTTGTTACCACAAAAACAGAATGGGAAAATATGAATGAAGCCCCCAATCCACCTTTCTACTGGAACAAAAGTCCCAAATACCCACCGAGAACAGCATATTCCTTCATTTCAACAGTCACATGGGATTTTTCTGTCACTCAAGGGTTAACATCTTTAGAGTATGATAAAGAGTAAGGATCTAGGTTTGAGGAGAAGGGAAATGACTTGTCCTTGTGAAGTGGGAAAAGAGGAACGAGGACACATCAAGAGTGTCAAGAGTTATAAATGGAGCGCCCACAAAACCCACAGCCCTCTACTCACTATAGGTTAAAAACAGGAAGTGGTAGTGGTACATGGCTCTCTTTCTCACTGGTACAACATCCTCATTTAAGCTCAGACCTCTCTAACTTTTTTACAAAGAACCAACTAAACTAAAATTCTATTTTTACCAGCATACTTCTTTTAGATTCCTCTTTCTTTTTAGGATTATATTAGATACTATTTGAATTGGCCATCAGCAATGCATATTTCTTTTTCTAGACAAAACAAAATACCTTACTGACAGTGAGGCTAGTTTAAGAAAAGCTTTGCACCACAGAGTTTAGATTTACCTACAAGGAAAGAAATGGAAAGAACTGTACAAATAATTGCTCTCCACCTGTTTCCTGCCTGGCCTTTTAAAACCACCCATTTAATTCCCTAATCTAATTTGTAAGCATTATACATGATCACATGCTACAAGGTCACCATGTGCTGGTCTTCTGACCCTCAGAATTTTGAAATTTGATCAGAATTTAGTGACTAAGAAGTCCACTTTAGGACTGAATAATTATGTTTCTACTCCTTTCTGTAAGTATTTTGTGAGCTCCTTAATCAAACAGGGACTCTGTTAATGAGCTTAAGACTTAAACAAATGTAACTCTCCCCTAAAAAGGGGTTAAAATCATAATACTGTCACTTGAAAAGTTCTTTGTATTTTTATTGTAAAACTAAGATAACCATTAAACCATTTTGAAAATGCATAAAATAAATGAAATAAAGTATAAAGAAAACACTCAAAGTCTCTCTGTTCAGAGTGTTCAGGCTCACCTTAGACAAGCTCTATAACATTTCAATGTATTTCATTCTAAGATTTTTGTTTTCTGCTTAGGTCTTATTTTTTACAGTGTTATTCCTCTCTGGATGTTTGACTTTGATAGACAATGCAACATGATGGGTAGGGACTTTGGAGTCATACTACCAGGGTTTGAGTGCTCTGACACTAGCTGTGTGACCTTAGACAAAATACTTAACCTCCTTGTTACCTTATTTACCTTATCTGTAAAATAAGGATAGTAATAGTACTACTCATAAGTGAAGTATTTTAAAAAGTGCTTAGAAAGGGCCTGATATATAGTGAATACCCCAACATTTGGTACTATTAATGATCAGTAAAGTGTTTTATTAATTATATTGAATCCCTTAAGGTAAATTAAAGAGATTGACAAACCCACTTTCATATAAAAGATCATTTTGAATTTTTCAAAATATTTAACATTTTCATATGAATTTAGGTACTCAGAACACCTTGTCCCTCTCTCTTCGCTTTTGGGCCTGCCTCTTTCCATCTGAGCTCTCATTAAACAATGGATTTTTTTTTTTTTTTTTGAAACGGCATCTCACTCTGTCACCCAGGCTGGAGTGCAGTGACATGATCTCAGCTCACTGCAACCTCCGCCTCCCGGGTTCAAGCAATTCTCCTGCCTCAGCCTCCTGAGTAGCTGGAACCACAGGCACACGCCGCTATGCCTGGCTCATTTTTTGTATTTGAGTAGATAACGTAGATACGGGGTTTCACCATGTTATCCAGGCTGGTCGTGAACTCCTGAGCTCAGGCAATCCGCCCACCTCGGCCTCCCAAAGTGCTGGGATTACAGGCGTGAGCCACCGCGGCTGGCCAGGACTCTTCTTCTGTGTCTCTTTGCTCACCACTGAAGTCTTCTATTGGCATTGCTTCCCTGGGCCAGAAACCACTATTCCTGTCCTCAAGCCTCACTGAGAGCCTCTGGTCCCTCACTTAAACCTTCTACTCATGCCCTACTTCCTGTTTCCACTGGCTAGCTGTCACACTTGCCTGGAAAACCCCTGAAGCTGAGCTTTCCAACCACATAGACACGGCAACACTAAATTCTTGGTCTGCATTCTCAGTTGGGTCCTCCCCACTGTCCAACCCCTCCATCATTTTCAGCAAGTGTTCTAGTGTCTTCAACAGTGTTTTCAAATCTTTATACAGATATTTCCCCTAGAATAATTGGGAGTGGGATGGAGAAGCAGGGAGAGTTGGTGGAGATGAAAGATGAACGGGAAAGTGCAAGGTGAAGATGCAGGAGGGTTGAGACCCTTGAGAAAGGTAGACCGGAAGTAAGAGGTAGAAGAGGGTGAGGGAGAGGCCAGCAACAGCAGAAAGGAGTGGAGAAAGATAGGCTAGCCCAGAACCGATGCATTTCCTATGGTTTGTCTAAGTTCCTTTTCCTGGATTTTAAATTTTTCTTATAAATACTCTGCCTCAACAAGCAGTATGTCTGTAAGTTTTGGGGTGAGGGCTGTGGGTTAATAGGAGACAGTGATAGATCAAAGGAGGACTAGTAGTAAAGACCACTTTTACCCCAGCTCAAGGAGTTTTTATATGTACTAGCCTGCTTGTTTAATTGAGGATAGTAAAAGTTTTATACTTCTAACTGGATCTAGAAGAGGAAGAATTACATAGTTTAGTAAGCCTCAGATCCCTTTTGGAAAGAGTGAAACATGGAGGAGGGGAGGTTGAAAATAATATTTAAATATATGTCCTGCTGAAGTAAATAATGCTTGAGGTGGGCAGATCACCTGAGGTTAGCAGTTTGAGATCAGCCTGGCCGATATGGTGAAACCCGCATCTACTAAAAAATACAAAAATTAGCTGTGTGTGGTGGCATGCACCTGTAATCCCAGCTACTCAGGAGAGGCAGGAGAAGCGCTTGAACCTGGGAGTCAGAGGTTGCAGTGAGCCAAGATTGCACCACTGCACTCCAGCCTGGGTGACAGAGCAAGACTCTGTCTCAAGGAAAAAAAAAAGTAATGCTTGAGGAAGTCAACCAAAGGAAGTAGATGAGACCTTACTTTTCACACTGGAAGCTAGTCAGCATCCCACAGCAATGAGAATGATTCAGCTGTAAGTGCTTTTCTTCACTGCCACCTTACCTGGGTCGCCGTGGGGTCTGTGTTTACAGGTAACTGAGCTGCAGTGTTGGCACAGCACCTCACCACAGACAGTGTGGCGGGTGATGCACAGCACGGTGTAGTGAGAAACAGAAAGAACTGGAATGTATGTACCACAGGGTGAGAGCTTAGGGCTTTCAGTCTTGCTGCTTCCAGGGAGGTCAATGGACCAGTAGCAGCAGCAGCATCTGGCAACTTGTTAGAAATGCTGAATCTCAGGTCCCGACCCATCCATTTTAACAAGATCCTAATTTGCACACGTTAAAGTTTGAGAATAGCTGCTTTCAACTGTGCAAGGGAGAGTCGTGCTAGGGAGGGCTGGTAACGGTTCTCTCTTTTTTTGGGAGGAATGGGTCCTGGAGGAGTTGAAAGCACTCAGCTGCAAGGCAGCCCCAAACACCCCCATCTGAGCTATTTCTGGATCTGAAGCAGTGACGGCTGCTTTACCTCCACCCCTACCAAAGGTTCTGATGCTGTGTTGGGAGGATGTCATATGATTTGTTGCTGTGTAGCTAGGCTTTTAAAATATAGTCTTATCTCCCTTAAAGTGTCCTGAGGTTGGTTTTTGTTGGTTGGTTGTTTTTTTGTTTGTTTGTTTTGGGGTATACTTTATATACAATAAAATTCCCCAATTTAAAGGGTGAGGTTTGTTAAATTTACCCAAATACAGTTGTGAAATCACCACCACAATCACGGTATAGAACATTTCAATCACATTAAATGTTTTGGTTTTATTTGTTGTCACAGCTTTCCACTTTATTAGCATATGGCACTTTTAAATATGAAAATAATAACAACATTATTCGTATAATCTTTGGGTAAATTATGGAAGACCAAATAATCACAATTCTGTTAATATGATTCAAAACATTGACAAATAACGTTTTTTAAATAGATGTTTAGATGTTCGTTGTTTAAAAGATGAGTCAAAATTTTCTTGCAGCAAAAAGAGTAAATATATCTAGGACCACTGTGAGAAATCTTTTTCTTTTTTTCTTTTTTTGCTCATGCCACTTTGTCTAAGATACTGTCAGAAATCTTTTTAAAAATCATGGAAAGCAAGAGTATCCCCAGAGGATTAGAAATAGGCTAATTTAATCCCAACTTTCAAAAATGGCAAAAAGTAGATGCCAAGAAATAGTGTAGAGAAAATTATTAAACAGCTTGTTTATGTGCAATGACTGCAGAAAAGATTGCTCTGTAGAAACCAACAGAGTTTTTCTAAATAGTCACTAAACTAATATCATCTTTTGAGATAAGGTTAGCTAAGTACATCATGGGACTATCTTCATAGAGGGAGTCTTGATTTTAGTTAAGATATTTGGCATAGTCTCACATAACTTGCCAATGAGGTTCTAATGTTTCTAAATTCACTGATTCTCAGCGAAGACTCTGTTATGTGTGTGTCTGATGTTGAATGTAAATAGGTAAATAGTGGAATTAAACTGTCATGGTCTGTCTTACAGTCTAGTGATGGGGACACATAATAAAGCAATAAAGTAAAATGATTACTCTGGCTGCTGTGTGGAAGATGGATGTGAGGAGACAAAGATGATCACAGTTATCCAGAAATTAAAGACGATGGCTGACACTAGAGTGGAAATGGGAACAAAATGCCTATGGATTTGGGATAAATTTTGGAGATAGAAATGATAGGGCACTTGCCAATGAACTAGATATAAAGGATGAGGGAATGGGTGAGAGATAAGAGCGACTTCCAGGCTTCAAGCAGTTGGCTGGACAATGGGCCATTTCCAGATGGTCTTGTTCTATTCAAAGTTGATGCCAGTGACTTGGATGAAGGTACACTTAAGATATGAAGTTAGATGCAGTGGTTAATATATAAGTAAAAAGGATCAACAATTTAAGAAGAGATCATGAGACTTGAAAGATAAAATGTAATGTAAACAAATATAGGACTTGCACTTAGCTTCAAAAACAAAAAAAGTACACAAGATATAATCAGGAAGACAGCTTAGTAGCATTCACACCAGAAGCTCAAAAAGAATGAAAACTGTGTGGTTGCCGTAAAAATAAATTCCAAAATAGATTACCTTGAAAGAAGAAAGATGTCTGACTCAGAGAAATTAAAAATCCTATCATGCTTTATGCTGTTTGGACCAAATCTGATGTTCTAGCGTTGTGTTCATCTCAGCACATAGCCTTTATAAAGGATGATTGAGGAACTGGACCATGACCGAGATGTAAACAGCCCAAACACTTCATCACAAGATGAACAGTTCAAAGAATTAAAGATGTTTGAGTTAAAGAGCACAATCTTAAAATGAGCACCCTCAGGACTGTTAGGTAGGAGAGGTGTTAGATTTCAAGTAGATTCAAATAGGTCCAGAAAGTAAAATAAGGACCCAAGGATAGAAGTAGCGACAGTGATTTCAGCTGAGCCTCAGTTCCAAGCACAGAACTTTTCAGAAACAGAATGGGTTGCATAATATGTCCCCTTTTAAAAGACACTTTGCAGACCTGGATGCCTGTGTGTTGGCATGGAGCATAGAGGTTTCCTGTCCTGGGTAAAAATCCTGTGCTGGACTAGGTTCTCTCTGAAAGTCTCTCCCTGCTTCAGGAGTCTAGAATTCTAAGTTTCTTCTCAGGAGACTCAAAAATTTACTAGAATGTCCTGCACCACATCTTTCATAATGTTGCTGACTCAAGGACTCTTGAAGGTTCCTGATCACATTCTTCGCAATTCTAACTCTCTTGCCACCCCTTCCCCATGACCCATGTACAATTACATGCTCTAGATCTTCTCCTCAAAGATGAACATAAGTCTGAAATATCAACACCTTGGCAGCCCTATTATCAATTGCTGATCTGTAGTCCCCATGTAAGTATGCCTTTTTTAGCAACCAGTTTTTGCCCCAGCCATATTAATACTTGTGTTCGGTGGTTAACAAATGTTGAAGCTTAAATTATATCCAGATGAAATTTTAAAAACGAATCACTTGTGTTCCTCTGTGTTAACACAGGAATCCTAGCATGTGTTTCTCTTCCAGGAAACCATGATTATATGTACAAATATCTACCTGGACAATTAGGGGCATAATCATGCTCTAAATGGAAGTGTTCAAACAAGTCAATACCTTCTCTCCAGTTATTCTTCTTTCTTCTCTCTCTTAGAAGTCATGGTTTCTGTGTCTCAAGACATTTATGGTTTTATTTTTCTAACCCTTTCTAGGTTCTATTAGAGTCAGTTAGACAACATATTCCTTCTTTCTAAGAATCTGAACAAGGAGGTATACTTTTCTAAATTTTAATCCTATTAATGCCAGATTCTTGTATAGGCTAAAGTATTCTTAGAAGTTTATTTTACAGTTTGCCTCTTAGTGATCTGATAGAAAAGGGGGTTTTGCCTTATATTAATTTTCAGTCTTGGAAGAGAAGATCAACATTTGGGAAAGGACTAAGAAGAGAGTCTTTGCAGATCAGACAGTTAAAGGCAAAAACTATCAGACTCTAAGTACTCTGGGGTGCAATGTTACGTCTCTTAAACATGGGAGGGGGTTGTTTTCATCACTGTGGGAGTACCTCATTCTGTTGTGTTTAAGTGGAGGGAAGAAGATATGTGAACACTACTAAAATCTTCCCTAATCAACACTTTCCTCCTGCTTGAAAAGGGGGGATAGCAGTTTATGACGCTCAAAGGGCCAGATGCCACTGAGCATCATCTGCAAAGAGATTCAACACATAGATTGTGTTAAGACGCAACCATGTGCAAGAACCATGTGGCTGCAGGGGCTACTGGCTGAGGGAACACAGCAAATGTTTCCTTAGAATGTTTCTTTTGCTAATAAATACTGAGTTCTCCAGGGTTAGGGCCTTTTGTAAATAATTATGTAGATATTCACAATTATCCCCTCCTGCTAGACACGTAGATAGTTCCTACAAGGTCATACTCTTTATACATTAGCCTTGGGCCCATGGGACAATCCCTTTGGTCCTAGCAGAGTAGACCCAACAGGGCACATGGTCACTCCAGAATAGCATCTGGCTCATCCTAAGATGTCACTCATTTTACCCCACTAGGAAGCCTGTGCTCTGCTGTGCCACACGGAAATCCTCTAGGGCCTGTCACATGTTCGTGTAGAAGTGGCTACTTAGTATTGTGTCCCTCAAAACAAGTGAACTCTGCAAGAAACCGAAAGCTTGCTTCTTTGACATAAATATTGCTTATCTTACTTGATGGGAAAAAAAATCATGCCACAGTTAGGTCCCATATCTTATTCTGTGGCAGACCATATCAAATCCTGTTCCATTACATATCTCAGAACTACTGCGTTGGCTAATAAATGCTTGCTGTCCGTTTCTCACATCCCTCAACCTGAAGAGATAATAAGAGACCTACCCTCTTAATCAGTGTATTAGTTCATTTTCATGCTCTGATAAGGACATTCCTGAGACTGGGTAATTTATAAAGAAAAAGAGGTTTAACAGACTCACAGTTCCACGTGGCTGGGGAGGCCTCAAAATTATGGCAGAAGGCTAACAGCACATCTTACTTGCCCGCAGATGAGAGAGAATTGAGAGACAAGTGAAAGGGGTTTCCCCTTATAAAAAAAACCATCAGATCTTGTGAGACTTATTCACTACCACAAGAACAGTATGGGAGAACCACCCCCATGATTCAGTTACCTCCCACCAGGTCCCTCCCACAACACGTGGAAATTATGGGAGTTACAATTCAAGATGAGATTTGGGTGCGGACACAGCCAAACCATATCCATCAGCCTCCTCACTCAAGGATTTTAGGGAAATAAGTATAGATCTGAATGTACTTCTTTACCAATCATATCTTAACCTAAATTCCTGTTTATTGGCAGATCAGTTGGGCCTTTACCCAAAGTGTTAGGTCTTCTGTTCTTTCTCCTAGTGTTTGTTTTGCCTTTGCTGAGTTCTGCCCCTCTTTTGTTTGCTGGCTAGTTTCTGGCAGTTCATCTGTTCTGCTGTTGACCATTCTGTACTCCCGGTTTATCTCCTCATGGCTGCCCCGTATGCAGGAGAAACAAAACGCTGTAGGATCATAGACAGCTGAGGAGCAGTCATTCTGCCTGGAGCCAGGGAAGGCAACTGAGGAGTTGGCATCTGAGCTGGGGCCTAGAGCAGCCTTCAACAGGTGTGCTGGGAGGGGGAAGGGCCAGGAGGAAGCAGCCCACGCAGAGCGAACGGCATGATGTGCCAAGTGCCTCTCAACAGCCCTTGGTGGAAAAATAATTGCCTTTAATGACTCAAACGTAGAGTCAATTGCAGTAATGTATTGTTCTAGGGATATATTTTCCCACATCAGGAAGTGAGCGGTTTCATCTAGGGACTGGATTTTTTTTCTTCTTTTTTAATAAATAGGCTTTATTTTCAATTATCATGTCTGTTTTAACCAAATGTTTCAGAAATCATCTATATAATATCCCACATCATTTTAACTGCACTTTTTCTTGAGAAGGGTTTGATAATGAGCCAGATGTACTAAAACAAAAACATGAGTTTATCATTCAAAAAAGTCTTTTCATTATACTTGATTGTCAAATTTTCCCACTAGTTAGCAAGCGGTGCTTATTCATCTAAGAGGAATCAGGTGCAAAAAAAGTGAATTACATTAGTAGCCCAATATATAGATTTTAAAATAGCCATGAAGTAATAGATGAAAAGAACCCTAGACATCATTTGGCTTGTATCTTTGTATTATGGGCAAGGAATCCAGAGATGGGAATGTTAAGCAAGTTGCCCAAAGTCAAGTGGTCATTCTCCTCAGGTCACTGCCAGCCTTTCCCTTTGCCCCTCCCACCCCATTCTCACACTTTCTCACCCTGATGTAACAGAGAGTGCAACGTAGACTACAAAAGCCTTCTTTCATAATGTTGTTTTAAAGTCATCTCAACCGAAATGCTCCCAGAGAGCTATTTGGGCTTTGAGTTACATAAAGGATTTGAACTGTTACTCAGATTCTAACGAGCACTTCTTTATTTGGTAGGACATTTTTCTTGAGGATTTTAAAGCAGGGATGACTAATAGGTTCCAAAATTTGGATACTATTAACAAATAGTGTTAACCATACAAATAAACCTTTGCCCTTCTAAACTGTAATGCTGGAATATATTCTTTTCTAGGTATTACAATAAGATTTATTTTCTTTGCTTTAGGGTACTTTTGACTTCAGTAACATTGCTGTCTATATATTCAATAAACCTTCTATTGATCTGTTCAAAAGAAACAGGTAAGCTGAGGACATGTTTGATTTTGTTAAAACCAGGGTGAATTATTTTTATGGTGGCATTATGGAACAATGATGTTCTGTCTGTACAGCAATTTGATTATTAAAAAGAAAGACTATTTTGACCTAGAGTGATTGGAAGACCTATGGGAGTATTTATCTAGAGAAACAGTTGCAGCAAAATATAAATTAAATTGTCATGGACAATGAGGAAATAAATGTTGTCGCTTAAAGTGAACCCTCAATTATACCTGTTTTCTAGTTTTAAAAGCTTCAGTTTTTCCTTAGATCTTTATAAATACAGAACAAAGATCCCATGTTTTATATTATAGCTTCCAAGGTTTTAAAAGTAAACAGACCTATCATTCTCTTGTGCATATTCCAAGGAGAAAGTGTTACTCTTGAGGCAATGTGGGAGTGAGCAAGCTATGAAGAGACTTCAAGTACTCTGGGCAGTGTAATACCTGAAGTGTTTATTTTCTATTTCTGGGACACTGGATTATGTTTGTAATTCTTTGACTTTTACATTAGCTAAAACCACATTGGCCAACTATTATTGTATATACATGACTCCATTTAACTGGAACGTTTTATAATAAATTGAGGAGCTAACTATTGTCTAGTTTAAACACCAGTCTTATGAGAGATTAAACAAAGGTTTAATTATAGCCTGTCCCATGTTGCTCTCCATGAATCTTTTGAAAACATGAACTGAACAGTTATAAAGAATATAAACACTTTTTAAAGAGTGAATGCTTTAGAGTTTTAGTATTTATTGAGATGAGCCAGTCGAACACTTTCAAATTTTGCTACAGACAAATTATGCTTTTGACAGATTAGTCTTCTGCTCTCTTTTGTGAGTTGCATGTATTTGAACTACATTTTATGAATGATTAGATTTTGTATGTTGTGGCTATTAAAATGTTTCTAAGCTTGTTATTACATTTAGAACATGGAGGCATTGATGGGATGTATATTAAGATAATTCCTTGTTAGTCTAATCAGTTCAGGTCGTTAATTCAAAAGGAATCTTTTTGTTTCAACTATTAGGATCTTTTTAAATCAAATATGTATTTTAATGGTATATACCAGACCTGAAGAAAAAGATCACAGAAGGAATTTCCCCTTCATAAGATAGAGGTAGTTAAAAATAAGCCTTATGACCTAATAGGTTAATTGTAATGCTCTGGTAGCCAACTTGAAAAAGGAGAAATGATGGTTGCGTCTCACATTTTAAAATGTCAAAAGTTTGTTTGTAATGAGGATACCTTAACCCCTGAAAGCCAAAATGATTATTTGTGTGAGTTTGAGAAAGGCACATAGTAACTTGGGGAATAGCCAATAGAATGACAAAATCTTGACTATTTTAACTTTCTGAACCCTGTCATTTCTCGTGTTCTCAAATTTGATTTTTAAATAGGCTGCATGGTGTATGAAAAGCTGGGGGAACAAGTCTTTGGCACCACAGGGAAGTTCGTAATCTTTGGAGCCACCTCTCTACAGAACACTGGAGGTAAAAAGAACATGCTTTTCTATACATAACTTGAAACTAATTCTGGTGGCTGAGCGGCCACATGAATTTTAACATAATTCAAGCAGTTATCATCCTCATTGCTAAAATGGCACAGGGAAAGTAAAGCAGAGACAGCAGTCACTTATTTAAAGCCACAAATCCTGCTAGAGTAGCTGAAGTTGCCTTTGTGTCTTACTGACGGTTGGTCTAAGAACGGGCTGATAACTTTTTATATAGCTTGCAACATAAGCCTTCGTATCTTCTTTCTAAAAATGTTCTCATTTTCCTTCAGCAATGCTGAGCTACCTCTTCATCGTAAAAAACGAACTGCCCTCTGCCATAAAGTTTCTAATGGGAAAGGAAGAGACATTTTCGTAAGTTATAGACCATTTTTTATGATATAACTAAAATGTTTTTAATTTAAATATGGGCTAATCAGAATTCTTGCTTTATGAATATTGCAGAAAGTTTTTCCTAGGCTGCTTTTTGTTTGTTGTTTCAACAATAAATTTCTTTGGGGCTATATAAATGAAAAAAGCAGGAGAGCCATTCGAATATGCACATTTGAAAAGTAGATTTGTCTGTCATGCTGTGAGCGGTAGATACTGCATTTTCCCAAGAGCCTGAAATCTATATCTAGTTTCTGTGAAATAGAACAGATATGGGGTATTTTTAACACAAAAGTGGAACGTGCAAAAAAAATGAAGACCCTAGTCTCTTGCTTAAAGAACGGACATAGCATTTTGGGGGCAAAATTTACAAGAGCCAACCTCGTTAAAGATGTAGATAACCCTGGAAAATGTTGTAGCTACATTTGGCACAATTGTGTTTTGACTCCCTCTTGTTTAACAGTTCTTGTCAGTCTTAGTTTCTCTGTTTTCTTTCAAGGGAGAATAGTAGAAGCCAGAGTTTCTGGTGTTCTCAGGATTCAAGGTCAAATCCAAGGGATCAGGGAGAGAGAAATGCCTACCTGTGGTGACTTGTTTCTCACTGACACTAGCCCAGCAAAACTAAAAGGAGCTTTCTCTTTAAATAATTGATAGGACAAGTTGTAATCTGACAGAATGAAATGTATGCATTCAGCTTTGAAACCATGTAAATAATTCAAAAGAGTGCCACATTTAGCCAATGGGAAAAAAAAAAAAAAATATGCCCTCTTCCATTACATGGGAGTGAAGCTGTAGTATATAAGTAGTGGCTGGGTTAAAGTGTTTGGATAAGACCTGAATAATGATTTTAAAAATTAATGCATATAGTAAAAATTAATAAAAATATATATCATGAAATTTTACACTGGAGGGGGAAAAAGTCACTTTCTAAAAAAATATAACCTAATCACTTAAATGCCTTTCAGAGCCTGGTACGTGGATGGCCGCGTTCTGGTGGTGATAGTTACCTTTGGCATAATTCTCCCTCTGTGTCTCTTGAAGAACTTAGGTAAGGACAGATTTTGTTTTTATCATATTCTGCAGTGCCCAAGTGAACCAGAAACTGAATAAAAAGGGACAGCGTTGCCCTCTGCTTCCCCTCTGCATGCACTCAAAGATTAAGTGCATGATAAATTGCAAGTATTAATCAGTCCCAACTTTAATATGGGATAAAAACAATAGTCAGTATGTGACCTCCTAAACAATCCCTCTACTGAGCTGTGGAGGGGAGAAGGGAGGTTCTGGAGCCGGGACAGACAGAGATATTTTCAATAGTACAACTTATATGCTAATCTAAGAAAAGTCCAGAAAATGGAATTCTCGTCATACAGTCTTAAATACCCTCATTATTTAGATAAATACATTTTCAAATCTAATATGGAGACAGAAAGCTGCCTAGATTTATACTCACAAGTATTATAAATTTAGAGAGTCTAACCAGCCTCATTTCTCTTCGAAGTGGGAGAGAGAAATCAAAAGTCAG
Source organism: Symphalangus syndactylus (assembly GCF_028878055.3). Lineage (NCBI taxonomy): Eukaryota > Metazoa > Chordata > Mammalia > Primates > Hylobatidae > Symphalangus > Symphalangus syndactylus. The sequence continues at coordinate 47,281,260 of NC_072439.2, read as the reverse complement.
AAATGGTGGATAATCTCCAAGTCATATCCATTTGGCTTTGTTCTACTACTTGTTTTTATGCTTGTATTTGGAGACAAGGATGCCTGATGTTAAGGGAATTTCATACATTGAATAATGTGGCCAGACTGCCATCCAGTCAAAAACCTGTAAAATGTATTTACTTTAATTCTGGGCTAATTCGAACAGAAGTTTGGATGAAAGCTCTCCAAACAATAATTATGAGCCTCAGTTTTTTGTTTTGTTTTGGATACAAAACAAAACAGCTCTGTAGTTGTTCTGGGAGGTTTATAAGTAGATTTTTTTTAACTACTTAATTTTCTGGTTTCTGCATCTGTGTTTTCTGTACCTATAGAGGTAGCTCTTTTCAGTTAAGTAGAGAAAAGCTCTTCCCCAGGGTTGGAAATAATGCAGTCCCGAGAGGCTACTTAACTCTACCTTTCTGGAGGTCATGGTGGCAATTGGAGATCTCCCAGGCATTCTAAGGGGAGCTACTAAAGAGCCCCAAATACTCAATTTACCACCAGAAATTCGCTTCATCTACTCTCCCTCATCTGGGGAGAAAAGTATTATAACTGACATTCAGTATGCACACAGTAAGTGCATAATAAAGAGCTCTCGAGGGGATCAAGGAGTAAATGGGTTGGCCCATAGGACTCCATCAGAGTCCACCAACACAGACTTACAGCAAAAATTGGAAGGCTCTTTTCTGCTGGATTCTGGGAATCTGTGTTCTCTAGTGTGCCAGGGAGAGTTGGAATCAAAACACATAATATAATGTTTTTATTCAGAGCTCCATTTTTTTGCCAAATAAAGTAGCACTGTCAAATAATAAATCTTGTATTCACTTGGGCATGTATATTTATGATTGGATCTCTAAAATATGCTTCAAATAATGCACTGAAATAAATGAGGTGATGAATTTTGAAATAGTAACAGTTTATGATGGGTAGCTCCAAAATTTTAAAAAATGGAAAAAAATGAAATAATTTATTTTTTACTTTTTTTTAAAGGGTATCTTGGCTATACTAGTGGATTTTCCTTGAGCTGTATGGTTTTTTTCCTAATAGTGGTAAGTGCTGATTGAAATGGCTGGTTTGGTTTTGTGATAGTACAATGGCAGGTAATAATTATTCATTATTTGGCTTTACTAAAGTCTGTATTGCTTCTACTATACTTCTTAATACCAGGTTATTTACAAGAAATTTCAAATTCCCTGCATTGTTCCAGAACTAAATTCAACAATAAGTGCTAATTCAACAAATGCTGACATGTGTACGCCAAAATATGTTACCTTCAATTCAAAGGTAAGTTTCCTGATCCTTTGCAGATGAAACAAGCATTTTTATTAAGGACATTCTATTTCTCACACTTGTAATTGCACTGGTTTGAACGTATTAGTTCTCAAAAGAACACATGATACCATTGCTTCCAGATTACACATCTATGTAGAGATCCTTGAGAAATGTACAAATATTTTATTTTACACTCTGTCTTACCATTAAGCATTCTCTGTTAAAATCCCATTCTGGATAATTGTCTCAGCTTTTCCTGTGTAGAGTGCTAGGTGATACTTCAAAAACAGACTAATAACATCCTTAGCCCCCTTCTTCTGGTGATGATAGAAAGGAATACTGCAGAATTCCTCAGCTTGCACAGTTGAAATATAGATCCCACCACAAACTGGCACTTAAAAAACTCTCATACTATTAAAATATTGTTGATACAATGGGAAACAGAGGATTATGGAGTCAGTCAGGCTTGGATTTGAATCCTCAGGCAAGTCACCTAACCCCTTGAGTAAAAATAAGGATTCTATTCTGTATCTTACAAGGTTTTGTTAGAATGTGCCTGGCATAGTGCATCAGCAGAGTTAGGGCATAAGATAGGTTAGTTTTCACTTCTTTTTGCATAGGAAGTTAGATTGAGTTTGAGAGTTTCAAAGAGCCTTATCTAAGAAAACTAAATAGATCACGATCTTTCTCTTTCTCTCTAATTGTAAGGATATAGCCAAAGTAGTGCAATATGGAACAGATTTTCTTTACAGAGGGTATCTTTTAAGTCCGATTCCACGCACCTGATGTAGAGCAAAGAGCAGCAAATTAGAGGTGGGAGTGCTGGGCCAGTTGCCTGACCTGTTGGAGGGAGCCAGGAGAACAGCCACAGTCTGCTTACTGCTTGGGATTGCTGTGGGGACCCAGCAAGCTATCCTAGGAAGAGTGCCATGTAACTGGTTCATGCTGTATAAACAGGGGGTGTTGTATACCTGGAGTATATAAAATACGCCATAGGTGAGCCAAATCCGAAGTCCCTCTGTGACAAGTGGCTAATGGCTCAAGCTAGATAAGCTGTCTTAGAAAAGCTGCTTCTATTTTAGAGATCAAAACCTTCCTAATAACCGAATAATCCAGGGATTCTGAAGAGCTGTCAGATAAAAAGACAGCTCAGAAATACTGGAGCTGTGTCATTTTTATGGTAAAAGTGTTTTTCCTAATGTCTGTTCTTTTCTCTCAAATAGACCGTGTATGCTTTACCCACCATTGCATTTGCATTTGTCTGCCACCCATCAGTCCTGCCAATTTACAGTGAGCTTAAAGAGTAAGAAATTTGTTTAATTTTTTTATCTTAATTGTTTTACATTCCCTCATTAATAGGCAAGTATGCAATTAAAATAAACAGACTTGTCTAATGAACGTCAGAGGATTCATCACCTAGCTTCAACATTTACTCTCATTGTGCCATTCTTAAGCATTGTATTTTAAGAAGCAAGAAAGCAAGAAAAATCAGAAACTTGCAGTATTTTGGGGGGCCATAAACATAAAAAGTAGTCAACCATGTGGGCTTTTTCATTAATTTGGTTTTTCAAATATTGTATCATCGAGGAAAGTTTAAGTATTTGTGTTGCTTTCCATTACGTATGCGTATTTTGCAAGTGGGTGATAATCTTCCGGTTTATCTGTAAACTGCTAAATACATCATCTCTGATTTGCATGTGGGTTTGGGTGAAAAGGCTAGTAAATCAGACAATTAGAAATCAGTGTTAAGACCACAAACTAGGAAAAGAGAATATTGCTGTTCATTTTTAACTATTAAGAAAATCAAGTGGATGATAACCTTCAGATTTATCTGTAAACTGCTAAATCCATTGTTTTTGATTTGCCTGTGGGTTTGGGTGAAAAGGCTAGTAAATCAGACAATAAGAAATCAATGTTAAGACCACAAACTAGGAAAAGAGAATATTCCTTTTCATTTTTAACTATTAAGAAAATTCTATGGATTCATTGATTTATTTTTGATTGCTAGTTTTGAGAAAATTAAGGCCTGCTTATAAACTTCTTCATGTCTCTTTTTAGCCTATGGTTATCAAACATAAACAAAAATAGTCACCATAGCGTATCTTAAAAACTTAGAAAAGATAGACAATATTGGTATTTATTTCCAGTTTGAAACAAAGTTGATGTCATTTAGCATTGAATCCACTCATATATCCTTGGCATCTTTTAATAGTTCAGCTTTTAGTTTTAGTTTTTAATTTTCTCAAGCGTATACTTCTCAATTTTTATTTTTTTTTTTTTATTTTTATTTTTTGAGACAGAATCTCCCTCTGTCACCCAGGCTGTAGTGCTATGGTGTGATCTCAGCTCACTGCAGTCTCAACTTCCCAGGGTCAAGCAATCCTCCCACCTCAGCCTCTCAGGTAGCTGGAACTACAGGCACATGCCCCCACGCCCAGCTAACTTATGTATTTTCTGTAGACACAGAGTTTCACCATGTTGCCCAGGCTGGTCTTGAACTCCTGAGCTCAGGTGATCTGCCTGCCTCAGCCTCCCAAAGTGCTGGGATTATAGGCGTGAGCCGGCGTGCCCGGCCTACTTCTCTGTTTTTGTTGTTTTCCATACTCCCGTGGCATCCCAGATTCCTTGTTATGACATAACCAAATGTTATGATTATCAGTGGTCTGTTATTTATTGAATACAAGTCTTGCAGATTAATTGTTTGGGCAGTTAAAGAAACTTAGAGGGTCATCCCAACCCCAGAGTGAACTTGACCTGAGAGATGGAGCCCTTCATCATTCCAGCTGTGATCTCTTGGGCACTTGGTGCGCTGGAGACCTACAGATTTCCAGGTGCATCCCTGAGGCCACCCAATGGGAAAATCAGAACCTGAAACAGCAGCTTTAGAGACAGAACACCTGAGGTCAGTTCCAGCTCTGCCACTAATCTCTGGAGCAAGGAGAACAGCATTGATTTTTTTCTGTCTTTTTTGCTTTGCCCAGCTAGTGTGGAGATAATATCAAGCACAAATATTAAAAAAATGCTGTTTGCCCTTCCGATGAGAACTCGATATTCTTTTTTTTTAATTTTATTATTATTATACTTTAAGTTTTAGGGTACATGTGCACGATGTGCAGGTTTGTTACATATGTATACATGTGCCATGTTGGTGTGCTGCACCCATTAACTCGTCATTTAGCATTAGGTATATCTCCTAATGCTATCCCTCCCCCCTCCCCCCACCCCACAACAGTCCCTGGGGTGTGATGTTCCCCTTCCTGTGTCCATGTGTTCTCATTGTTCAATTCCCACCTATGAGTGAGAACATGCGGTGTTCGGTTTTTTATCCTTCCGATAGTTTGCTGAGACTGATGGTTTCCAGTTTCATCCATGTCCCTAAAAAGGACATGAGCTCATCATTTTTTATGGCTGCATAGTATTCCATGGTGTATATGTGCCACATTTTCTTAATCCAGTCTATCCTTGTTGGACATTTGGGTTGGTTCCAAGTCTTTGCTATTGTGAATAGTGTCGCAATAAACATATGTGTGCATGTGTCTTTATAGCAGCATGATTTATAATCCTTTGGGTATATACCCAGTAATGGGATGGCTGGGTCAAATGGTATTTCTAGTTCTAGATCCCTGAGGAATCGCCACACTGACTTCCACAATGGTTGAACTAGTTTACAGTCCCACCAACAGTGTAAAAGTGTTCCTATTTCTCCACATCCTCTGCAGCACCTGTTGTTTCCTGACTTTGTAATGATGGCCATTCTAACTGGTGTGAGATGGTATCTCATTGTGGTTTTGATTTGCATTTCTCTGATGGCCAGTGATGATGAGCATTTTTTCATGTGTTTTTGGCTATATAAATGTCTTCTTTTGAGAAGTGTCTGTTCATATCCTTTGCCCACTTTTTGATGGGGTTGTTTGTTTTTTTCTTGTAAATTTGTTTGAGTTCATTGTAGATTCTGGATACTAGCCCTTTGTCAGATGAGTAGGTTGCAAAAATTTTCTCCCATTCTGTAGGTTGCCTGTTCACTCTGATGGTAGTTTCTTTTGCTGTGCAGAAGCTCTTTAGTTTAATGAGATCCCATTTGTCAATTTTGGCTTTTGTTGCCATTGCTTTTGGTGTTTTAGACATGAAGTCCTTGCCCATGCCTATGTCCTGAATGGTATTGCCTGGGTTTTCTTCTAGGGTTTTTCTGGTTTTAGGTCTAACATGTAAGTCTTTAATCCATCTTGAATTAATTTTTGTATAAGGTGTAAGGAAGGGATCCAGTTTCAGCTTTCTACATATGCCTAGCCAGTTTTCCCAGCACCATTTATTAAATAGGGAGTCCTTTCCCCATTTCTTGTTTTTGTCAGGTTTGTCAAAGATCAGATGGCTGTAGATATGCGGCATTATTTCTGAGGGCTCTGTTCTGTTCCATTGATCTATGTCTCTGTTTTGGTACCAGTACCATGCTGTTTTGGTTACTGTAGCCTTGTAGTATAGTTTGAAGTCAGGTAGCATGATGCCTCCAGCTTTGTTCTTTTGGCTAAGGATTGCCTTGGCAATGCAGGCTCTTTTTTGGTTCCATATGAACTTTCAAGTAGTTTTTTCCAGTTCTGTGAAGAAAGTCATTGGTAGCTTGATGGGGATGGCATTGAATCTATAAATTACCTCGGGCAGTATGGCCGTTTTGACGATATTGATTCTTCCTACCCATGAGCATGGAATGTTCTTCCATTTGTTTGTATCCTCTTTTGTTTCATTGAGCAGTGGTTTGTAATTCTCCTTGAAGAGGTCCTTCATGTCCCTTGTAAGTTGGATTCCTAGGTATTTTACTCTCTTTGAAGCAATTGTGAATGGGAATTCACTCATGATTTGGCTCTCTGTTTGTCTGTTATTGGTGTATAAGAATGCTTGTGATTTTTGTACATTGATTTTGTATCCTGAGACTTTGCTGAAGTTCCTTATCAGCTTAAGGAGATTTTGGGCTGAGACAGTGGGGTTTTCTAGATATACAATCATGTCATCTGCAAACAGGGACAATTTGACTTCCTCTTTTCCTAATTGAATACCCTTTATTTCCTTCTCCTGCCTGATTGCCCTGGCCAGAACTTCCAACACTATGTTAAATAGGAGTGGTGAGAGAGGGCATCCCTGTCTTGTGCCAGTTTTCAAAGGGAATGCTTCCAGTTTTTGCCCATTCAGTATGATATTGGCTGTGGGTTTGTCATAGATAGCTCTTACTATTTTGAGATACATCCCATCAATACCTAATTTCTTGAGAGTTTTTAGCATGAATGGTTGTTGAATTTTGTCAAAGGCCTTTTCTGCATCTATTGAGATAATCATGTGGTTTTTGTCTTTGGTTCTGTTTATATGCTGGATTACATTTATTGATTTGCATATGTTGAACCAGCCTTGCATCCCAGGGATGAAGCCCACTTGATCATGGTGGATAAGCTTTTTGATGTGCTGCTGGATTCGGTTTGCCAGTATTTTCTTGAAGATTTTTGCATCAATGTTCATCAAGGATATTGGTCTAAAATTCTCTTTTTTGGTTGGATCTCTGCCAGGCTTTGGTATCAGGATGATGCTGGCCTCAAAAAATGAGTTAGGGAGGATTTCCTCTTTTTCTATTGATTGGAATAGTTTCAGAAGGAATGGTACCAGCTCCTCCTTGTACCTCTGGTAGAATTCGGCTGTGAATCCATCTGGTCCTGGACTTTTTTTGGTTGGTAAGCTACTGATTATTGCCACAATTTCAGAACCTGTTACTGGTCTATTCACACAGATTCAACTTCTTCCTGGTTTAGTCTTGGGAGGGTGTATGTGTCGAGGAATTTATCCATTTCTTCTAGATTTTCTAGTTTATTTGCATAGAGGTGTTTGTAGTATTCTCTGATGGTAGTTTGTATTTCTGTGGGATCGGTGGTGATATCCCCTTTATCATTTTTTATTGCGTCTATTTGATTCTTCTCTCTTTTCTTCTTTATTAGTCTTGCTAGTGGACTATCGATTTTGTTGATCTTTTCAAAAAACCAGCTCCTGGATTCATTGATTTTTTTGAAGGGTTTTTTGTGTCTCTATTTCCTTCAGTTCTCCTCTGGTTTTAGTTATTTCTTGCCTTCTGCTAGCTTTTGAATGTGTTTGCTCTTGCTTTTCTAGTTCTTTTAATTGTGATGTTAGGGTGTCAATTTTGGATCTTTCCTGCTTTCTCTTGTGGGCATTTAGTGCTGTAAATTTCCCTCTACACACTACACTGAATGTGTCCCAGAGATTCTGGTATGTTGTGTCTTGGTTCTCATTGGTTCCAAAGAACATCTTTATTTCTGCCTTCACTTCGTTATTTACCCAGTAGTCACTCAGGAGCAGGTTGTTCAGTTTCCATGTAGTTCAGTGGTTTTGAGTGAGTTTCTTAATCCTGAGTTCTAGTTTGATTGCAGTGTGGTCTGAGAGACAGTTTGTTATAATTTCTGTTCTTTTACATTTGCTGAGGAGAGCTTTACTTCCAACTATGTGGTCAATTTTGGAATAGGTGCAGCGTGTTGCTGAAAAAAATGTATATTCTGTTGATTTGGGGTGGAGAGTTCTGTAGATGTCTATTAGGTCCACTTGGTGCAGAGCTGAGTTCAATTCCTGGGTATCCTTGTTAACTTTCTGTCTCGTTGATCTGTCTAATGTTGACAGTGGGGTGTTAAAGTCTCCCATTATTATTGTGCGGGAGTCTAAGTCTCTTTGTAGGTCACTCAGGACTTGCTTTATGAGTCTGGGTGCTCCTGTATTGGGTGCATATATACTTAGGATAGTTAGCTCTTCTTGCTGAATTGATCCCTTTACCATTATGTAGTGGCCTTCTTTGTCTCCTTTGATCTTTGTTGGTTTAAAGTCTGTTTTATCAGAGACTAGGATTGCAACCCTGCCTTTTTTTGCTTTCCATTTGCTTGGTAGATCTTCCTCCATCCCTTTATTTTGAGCTTATGTGTGTCTCTGCACATGAGATGGGTTTCCTGAATACAGCACACTGATGGGTCTTGACTCTTTATCCAATTTGCCAGTCTGTGTCTTTTAATTGGAGCATTTAGCCCATTTACATTTAAAGTTAATATTGTTATGTGTGAATTTGGTCATTTGGTCCTGTCATTATGATGTTAGCTGGTTATTTTGCTCGTTAGTTGATGCAGTTTCTTCCTAGGCTCGGTGGTCTTTACATTTTGGCATGTTTTTGCAGTGGCTGGTACTGGTTGTTCCTCTCCATGTTTAGTGCTTCCTTCAGGAGCTCTTGTAGGGCAGGCCTGGTGGTGACAAATTCTCTCAGCATTTGCTTGTCTGTAAAGGATTTTATTTCTCCTTCACTTATGAAGCTTAGTTTGTCTGGATATGAAATTCTGGGTTGAAAATTCTTTTCTTTAAGAATGTTGAATATTGGCCCCCACTCTCTTCTGGCTTGTAGAGTTTCTGCCAAGAGATCCGCTGTTAGTCTGATGGACTTCCCTTTGTGGGTAACCCGACCTTCCTCTCCGGCTGCCCTTGACATTTTTTCCTTCATTTCAACTTTGGTGAATCTGACAATTATGTGTCTTGGAGTTGCTCTTCTCAAGGAGTATCTTTGTGGTGTTCTCTGTATTTCCTGAATCTGAATGTTGGCCTGCCTTGCTAGATTGGGGAAGTTCTCCTGGATAATATTCTGCAGAGTGTTTTCCAACTTGGTTCCATTCTCCCCGTCACTTTCAGGTACACCAATCAGACGTAGGTTTGGTCTTTTCACATAGTCCCATATTTCTTGGAGGCTTTGTTCATTTCTTTCTATTCTTTTTTCTCTAAACTTCCCTTCTCACTTCATTTCATTCATTTTGTCTTCCATCACTGATACTCTTTCTTCCAGTTGATCACATCGGCTCCTGAGGCTTCTGCATTCTTCACATAGTTCTCGAGCCTTGGCTTTCAGCTCCATCAGCTCCTTTAAGGACTTCTCTGCATTGGTTATTCTAGTTATCCATTCGTCTAATTTTTTTTCACAGTTTTTAACTTCTTTGCCATTGGGTTGAATTTCCTCCTGTAGCTCGGAGTAGTTTGATTGTCTGAAGCCTTCTTCTCTCAACTCATCAAAGTCCTTCTCCGTCCAGCTTTGTTCCATTGCTGGTGAGGAGCTGCGTTCCTTTGGAGGAGGAGAGGTGCTCTACTTTTTAGAGTTTCCAGTTTTTCTGCTCTGTTTTTTCCCCATCTTTGTGGTTTTATCTACTTTTGGTCTTTGATGATGGTGACATACAGAAGGGTTTTTGGTGTGGATGTCCTTTCTATTTGTTAGTTTTCCTTCTACCAGACAGGACCCTCAGCTTCAGGTCTGTTGGAGTTTGCTAGAGGTCCACTCCAGACCCTATTTGCCTGGGTATCAGCAGCAGTGGCTGCAGAACAGTGGTGGCTGTAGAACAGCAGATCTTGGTCAACTGCAAATGCTGCTGCCTGATCATTCCTCTGGAAGTTTTGTCTCAGAGGAGTACCCGGCCCTGTGAAGTGTCAGTCTGCCCCTACTGGGGGGTGCCTCCCAGTTAGGCTGTGTGGGGGTCAGGGACCCACTTGAGGAGGCAGTCTGCCCATTCTCAGATCTCCAGCTGCATGCTGGGAGAACCACTACTCTCTTCAAAGCTGTCAGACAGGGACATTTAAGTCTGCAGAGGTTACTGCTGTCTTTTTGTTTGTCTGTGCCTTGCCCCTAGAGGTGGAGCCTATAGAGGCAGGCAGGCCTCCTTGAGCTGTGGTGGGCTCCACCCAGTTGGAGCTTCCCGACTGCTTTGTTTACCTAGTCAAGCCTGGGCAATGGCAGTCGCCCCTCCCCAAGCCTTGCTGCTGCCTTGCAGTTTGATCTCAGACTGCTGTGCTAGCAATCAGCGAGACTCTGTGGGCATAGGAACCTCCAAGCCAGGTGTGGGATATAATCTCCTGGTGTGCCATTTTTTAAGCCCATTGGAAAAGTGCAGTATTAGGGTGGGAGTGACCTGATTTTCCAGGTGCCGTCTGTCACCCCTTTCTTTGACTAGGAAAGGGAACTCCCTGACCCCTTGCGCTTCCCAAGTGAGGCAATGCCTCACCCTGCTTCGGCTCACGCACAGTGCGCTGCACCCACTGTCCTGCACCCACTGTCTGGCACTCCCTAGTGAGATGAACCCGGTACCTCAGATGGAAATGCAGAAATCACCCGTCTTCTGCGTTGCTCATGCTGGGAGCTGTAGACTGGAGCTGTTCCTATTCAGCCACCTTGGCTCCCCCACTTCTCGATATTCTTTTAAAAGAATGGGGAAGAATGCTAACTGGAGTGTAGTTCCATAGATCTCACCCTCAATACCAATTCAGTATAAGAGAGGTTATTTTCAATTGGCATAACTGCCAGGGGTAATTTCAGCTGCTCAGATCTTCCCTAACCTGATAGAAGCAAAGTTTAATTAGTATTCTTCAATGTTAACACTGGTGCTTAAATTCAGTGGTATATGATTTTTAATTTTTAACATGTATTTGTTTTTAGCCGATCACAGAAAAAAATGCAGATGGTTTCAAACATCTCCTTTTTCGCCATGTTTGTTATGTACTTCTTGACTGCCATTTTTGGCTACTTGACATTCTATGGTAAGTGATTCCTACTGGTACATAAATATAAGTATTTGTAAACAAGTTAGTAAAAATTAGTGTTGAAATAACTTTTAACATGAAGGGCAAAGAAAGCAACAAATCCATTGGTTTTTCTAGTTTTTTCTTCTACTTAAAGCAATGGTGATCTTTACATGTTCATGCAGACTGCCAAATAAAATAATTACTAAAACAATATTTATAATTTTTTTCTCCTAACAGTGTCCTTAAAAGAAATTGCATTTTAGAAGCATTTTAGAAGCATGCAACTAAGTACATATTTACTGAGGAAGGTTTAAAACTTACATCAGAAAAGGCTTTCCTAATTGACACTGCAAATTGGGTCAGATTCCATTAATAGAATGGAGAGACACAAGACAGATGCTGAAAGTGAGAAAGAGCAGAGTGCTACACTCATGACACTCTGAGTTAATTAAAAATGAAACTTCTAATTGTTCACTGGAAGTCGGAGCCTTGCAAAGATCCAAAGGAATGATAGAAAATTATAAAAAATGAAATCTGAAAAAGGGAACAAGTTTTCATATGTAACTTTTACTGACCCTTAATGAACAGTTTACCAGCTTTTACTGCTTCTTCATCCTCTCCTATTCAAATTATCCTGAAGCTTTATTTAACATCTTTCATTATCTTTATAATTGGGGACCTAATTTAAATATATATATGTGTGTGTGTATATATCTATATGTATATGTATGTATTTCACAATCTTCTCTACTAAATAATAATTCTTTGGGACTTTTTTTCATAAACACAAATGTCTCAAAATTAAATACATTTAAAAATTATTAATTCAGCCTGGAGAAAAAGGCTACTCTGATTATACAGATGTTATTATCGTTTTCACTAGCAATAGAGAATAGCATTGTCTAATGAATTCATAAATACCATATTTAATTTTTACATAAAAATGGTGTTGCTAAGGTGCATACAGAGTTGCAGGGCTGGAGTGGGTACAGGGAGAGAGAGGCAGAGAACTTAATGTTAGTTGAAGTCTCACTGTTGTCTTGTTGAAGCTATAATTTTTCTTTGTAAATGCATTTTTTTCACACAGAATAGAACACCAACACTTTTATTACTCTTGGATTAAATAAGGCTTAGCTATTTTTAAGTGGTTAGTTATTTTGAATTAAGGAAATTAGAACTAGTGAGATTTGTATTATAACTTATGGTTCTTTTTTGGAAACTGAGACCAAGCTCTATGGTACAGATTAGCATTTGAATTCCATGCTGAGGACCTTGAGACTAGTGCAGTGAGAGGCCCTTGCAGGAGACAGGAGGGGAAATTACCTCTTGTCAAAAGAGTGAGCAGTTTCATACTCTATGTAACTGCCATTCTAGCTTTGTTAGTCTTTGAAATAACACTTTCTGAAGTTCTGGGATTGAGAAAAATTCAAAAGTAGTACATAAGGCCCTGTGCGGTGGCTTGCACCTGTGATCCCAGCATTTTGGGAGGCCAAGGTAGGTGGATAGCTTGAGCCCAGGAGTTTGAGACCAGCCTGGGCAACAATAATGAGACCCCCATCTCTGCAAAAAACAAAAAACAAAAAAAACACAAAAATTAGCCGAGCATGGTGGCACACGCCTGTAGTCCCAGCTACTCGGGAGGCTGAGGCAGGAGGATTGCTTGTGCCCATGAAGCAGAGGTTGCAGTGAGCCAAGATGGCACTATGGCAACCACACTCCAGCCTGGGTGATAGAGCAAAACCCTGTCTCAACACACACACACACACACACACACACACACACAAAGTAGTACATAAACTAATTTTTTTTTTTTTTACAAGAACAACATACATGAAAGAGTGGAATTATTTCCTGATGGTGAAATTTCAACTAGTGTCTCTGCTGCTTGGCCACTTGAAGTTGACTTAACAAGAGAAGAGTTTGAAACAAGCTCCAAGGTGGCTTGTAGCACCCCCCACCCCACCCCCTCCCTGAGCAAGCCTGTGGCAGTTTGGTGTGGTTTGAAGAGGGGAGGGAAAGTCTAGATTAAGTGCAGCTCTGCGTTTCAACTGTATGTTTCATTTTCAAGCCCAGCGTACTCCTAGGTTTAATTTAGTCTGAATTAAGCATTCCCACTCCATGTAGCTTCTTCCAGTGATTACTTTAAATTCCTTTGCTAAGTCGCGTATGCACAGTGGAGCATGTCTTACATAGATTTTTCTTTCCAACTTAATTGTTTTAATAGACATTTCAAAACATTGCTTTTCTTGCCTTTTAGTTTACAAATTCTTTGTTGTTCAGAAAAACTGTCATTCAGCTATATACTTTGTCTCCTTTTAAAACCCTCTTGCTTTTCCCTCATTTTAGACAACGTGCAGTCAGACCTCCTTCACAAATATCAGAGTAAAGATGACATTCTCATCCTGACAGTGCGGCTGGCTGTCATTGTTGCTGTGATCCTCACAGTGCCGGTGTTATTTTTCACGGTGAGTAAGGTCCTCGGTGCAATATGAGAAAAGCTGAGGTCTCGGCTTTCCTTCTGCCTGCAGGAGCCCATTGCAGAGAAAGCCTACCCCAGGTAACTTTCCTGGGTTATTGAATCTGCATCTGGGAAAGATCCCAAGACTCAGTTCAGGCTCTTTGAAAAGCAAGTGGCATTCAGTGCGTCAGGGAGCCTCTAATGCGGTGAATCTCCATTCTAATTAATCTGACCCTGTTCTTTACAAAGAAATGACAATAGAATGTTCAAATCTCAGTCAGACATGAAGAGAGAATATAAAAAGCAGAAATGAACACTCAAGTCTTAGATAAACCAAAGACAGAAATTACACCCCCCAACAAGAAAACTCTACTACTCATAAATAAAAATGCTTTCCCTCTTAAGTCAGGCCCCCGTACTTCCAAAACTGTTAAGCTATCTATAAATTCACTAGGCATTACAAAACATTTCATGAATTCGTGTGCACCAATAAATCAGTTACTCTGCGGAGAAATGTCAATGTTGGCATGCTGTAGGCACTTACAGAATCTTTGTTTTCTTTTCTTGCAGGTTCGTTCATCTTTATTTGAACTGGCTAAGAAAACAAAGTTTAATTTATGTCGTCATACCGTGGTTACCTGCATACTCTTGGTTGTTATCAACTTGTTGGTGATCTTCATACCCTCCATGAAGGATATTTTTGGAGTCGTAGGTATGGCTTCATGACTTTGTGCTTGTCATTCTACAGTAGCTGTTTAGAGGGAAATTTTCACAATAGCAATGCTAAACTTTCTCTTTCTTCTTATTTTACAGGAGTTACATCTGCTAACATGCTTATTTTCATTCTTCCTTCATCTCTTTATTTAAAAATCACAGACCAGGATGGAGATAAAGGAACTCAAAGAATTTGGGTATGTTTCTTGCCAGCCACTCTAACTTTTCTGATTAGTTTTCCATTTAAATTTACAAAATAAATAGTTCACCTCTCTATCAAGACTACTTTCAGTTGCCTTGAAAGGAGGCAGAAGCCCTGTAGCTTTGCTACTTGGGAGAGATTTAAAATATCATATCAGAATCTTCTCCCGTCCCTCCAATTATCTTTTCTGGTTTTACTCTTTTTTTGAGATGGAGTCTCACTCTGTCGCCCAGGCTGGAGTGCAGTGGCCCGATCTCAGCTCACTGTAAGCTCCCGGGTTCATGCCATTCTCCTGCCTCAGAGAGTAGCTGGGACTACAGGCGCCCGCCACCATGCCTGGCTAATTTTTTTTCTTTTTTCTTTTTTCCTTTTTGTATTTTTAGTAGAGACGGGGTTTCACCATGTCAGCCAGGATGGTCCGGATCTCCTGACCTCATGATCCGCCCGCCTCAGCCTCCCACAGTGCTGGGATTACAGGCATGAGCCACTGCGCCCGGCCCTCTGATTTTATGTTATTGTGCCTCAGCTTTTGTTCTGATCCAGGGCACGACCAGTCAGAAGAATGGACATTCATCCTCCTGTGTCTCTATAGGACAGTGTCTAGTCTTCAGCAAGAGAGGAAGTGACGAGGGACTCACAGATGTTATGCAGTCCACTGTTTCCATATGATTTCTAGTCATGTAACTCCTCCCTACAGCCCAGGGAACATGCAATGCCTTAATTAAAATGTCTGAGTTAGCTTAAATAGTCTTTTTTATTATTTGACAGATATGCTTTGGAACAACAGACCTGGATTCAAAAACTACCTTTCTATATTGGGATTCTTGTTTCCAGGTCTGGTGAAGTTCAAGGGCATCTTGAAGGTGGTGCACTTGGAGACAGTGAGGGAAGCAGGGGTGAAGTGGCTGCTACCTGAGTCCCTTCTGGAGCTCCATTTTGCTTGGTCTTGGAGAAGGCTTCTCAGCTGCCCTCCCAGCTAGTGTAAGCACTGCAATTGTACCTGTTACCTGAGTCAACAGATCCAGATGAGAGGTGTAGGCAGGAGGGTCATCCCTGTGCATTTAGGAAAAGCAGCACTGATGCTAGTAGAGCATCCAGTTCCCCAACATGATCACCCCTGAAGCCTTAATTCCCAAATCCTTCCAAGCCTTATCTGTAGGGGCTTAACGAGAACAGAGAGGAAGAAGCAGTCACTCCGGCACAACAGGACAATATATTCAGATTAAATCTGAAAATGGTGGAGGCCTGCTGCCCATGAATTCTGAGCCTCTCCAACCCTGGTCCCATAATGAAACTAGTAGTAGGGTCTGCCAAATGGCATTAGACAAGGGCTCCATCTGTGTAAGGACCACTGGGAGTTAGACTGGACCCAGGATGGTATGCCATGTGCAGCCATGTCAACCCCCAATTCGCTCCTTTCCTTCCTTAGCTCTTTCTCTTCCTCCAGTTCCCAGTCCAGCCCTGTTGGCTCTCAGAATGCATCATCCTTCTCCCTGCAGTGCTCTCACTGAACATGCTCAAGCTCAAGGAACTTATAATCTTGTGTTCTCTGGACTCTGGATTTAGTAATCTGTATTAGTCTGTTCTCACACTGCTAATAAAGAAATACCTGAGGTTGCTTCCAAGATAGCTGAATAGGAACAGCTGTGGTCTGCAGCTCCCAGCAAGATCGATATAGAAGACGGGTGATTTCTGCATTTCCAACTGAGGTACATGGTTCATCTCATTGGGACTGGTTGGACAGTGGGTGCAGCCCATGGAAGGCAAGTTGAAGCAGGGCAGGGTATCACCTCACCCAGGAAGCACAAGGGGTCAGGGGATTCACCTTTCCCATCCAAGGGAAGCCATGACAGACTGTAACTGGAGAAACGGTACAACAGTACACTCCTAACCAAATACTGCACTTTTCCCACAGTCTTAGCAACTGGCAGACCAGGAAATACCCTCCTGTGCCTAGCTCAGTGGGTCCCATGCCAATGGAGCCTTGCTCACTGCTAGCGCAACAGTCTAAGATCGACCCGCGACGCTGCAGCTTGATGTGGGGAGAGGCATCCAACATTGCTGAGGCTTGAGTAGCTCACAGTGTAAACAAAGAGGCCCGGAAGCACGAGCTGGGCAGAGCTCACCGCTGCTCAGCAAGGCCTACTGCCTCTACAGATTCCACCTCTGGAGGCAGGGCATAGCAGAAAAAAAGGCAGCAGACAGCTTTTGCAGACTTAAACGTCCCTGTCTGACAGCTCTGAAGAGAGCAGTGGCTCTCTCGGCATGGCATTCGAGCTTCAAGAACAGACAGACTGCCTCCTCAAGCAGGTCCCTGACCCCCACGTAGCCGGACTGGGAAACACCTCCCATCAGGGGCTGAGAGATACCTCAAACACACAGGTGCCCCTCTGGGACGAAGCTTCCAGAGGAAGGATCAGGCAGCAATATTTGCTGTTCTGCAGCCTTCGCTGGTGATACCCAGGCAAACAGATTCTGGAGTGGACTTCCAGCAAACTCCAGCAAACCTGCAGCTGAGGGGTCTGACTGTGGGAAGGAAAACTAACAAAGAGAAAGCAATAGCATCAACATCAACAAAAAGGACATCCACACCAAATCCCCATCTATTATAGGTCACCAACGTCAAAGTCCAAAGGTAAATAAAACCACAAAGATGGGGAGAGAAACCAGAGCAGAAAAGCCAAAAATTCCAAAAAACAAGTGCCTCTTCTCCAAAGGATCGCAGCTCCTCGCCAGCAAAGGAACAAAACTAGATGGAGAATGAGTTTGACAAGTTGACAGAAGTAGGCTTCAGAAGTTTGGTAATAACAAACTTCTCTGAGCTAAAGGAGCATGTTCTAACCCATCGCAAAGAGGCTAAAAACCATGAAAAAAAAGGTTAGATGAATGGCTAACTAGAATAACCAGTGTAGAGAAGACCTCAAATGACCTGATGAAGCTGAAAACCGTGGCACAAGAACTTCGAGACTCATGCACAAGCTTCAATAGCCGATTCGATCTAGTGGAAGAAAGGAGATCAGTGATTGAAGATCAAATTAATGAAATAAAGTGAGAAGACAAGAATACAGAAAAAAGAGTGAAAAGAAACGAACAAAGCCTCCAAGAAATATGGGACTATATGAAAAGACCAAATATACGTTTGATTGGTGTTCCTGAAAGTGACGGGGAGAATGGATCCAAGTTAGAAAACACTCTTCAGGATACTATCAAGGAGAACTTCCCCAGTCTAGCAAGGCAGGCCAACATTCAAATTCAGGAAATACAGAGAACACCACAAAGATACTCCTCAAGAAGAGCAACCCCAAGACACATAATTGTCAGATTCACCAAGGTTGAAATGAAGGAAAAAATGTTAAGGGCAGCCAGAGACAGAGGTTGGGTTACCCACAAAGGGAAGCCCATCAGACTAACAGCAGATCTCTCAGCAGAAACCCTACAAGCCAGAAGGGAGTGGGGGCCAATATTCAACATTCTCAAAGAAAAGAATTTTCAACCCGGAATCTCCTATCCAGCCAAACTAAGCTTCATAAGTGAAGGAGAAATAAAATCCTTTACAGACAAGCAAATGCTGAGAGAATTTGTCACCACCAGGCCTGCCTTACAAAAGCTCCTGAAGGAAGCACTAAACATGGAAAGGAACAACCAGTACCAGCCACTGCAAAAACATGCCAAATGGTAAAGACCAGTGATGCTATGAAAAAACTGCATCAATTAACAAGCAAAATAACCAGCTAACATCATAATGACAAGATAAAATTCAAACATAACAATATTAATCTCAAATGTAAATGGGCTAAATGCCCCAATTAAAAGACAGAGAAAGGCAAATTTGATAGAGTCGAGAACCACCAGTGTGCTGTATTGAGGAGACCCATCTCATGTGCAAAGATGCACATAGGCTCAAAATAAAGGGATGGAGGAAGATCTACCAAGCAAATGGAAAGAAAAAAAAAAAAAAAAAAGCAGGACTTGCCATCCTAGTCTCTGATAAACCAGACTTTAAACCAACAAAGATCAAAAGAGATAAAGAGGGCCACTACATAGTGGTAAAGGGATCAATTCACCAAGAAGAGCTAACTATTCTAAATATATATGCACCCAATACAGGAGCACCCAGATCCATAAAGCAAGTCGTTAGAGACCTACAAAGAGACTTAGACTCCCACACGATAATAATGGGAGACGTTAACACCCCACTGTCAATATTAGACAGATCAATGAGACAGAACGTTATCAAGGATATCCAGGACTTGAACTCAGCTCTGCACCAAGCAGACCTCATAGACATCTACAGAACTCTCCAGCCAAAATCAAGACAATATGCTTTCTTCTCAGCACCACATTGCACTTATTCTAAAATTGGCCACAAAATTGGTAGTAAAACACTCCTCCACAAATGTAAAAGAACAGAAATCCCAACAAACTGTCTCTCAGACACAGTGCAATCAAACTAGAACTGAGGATTAAGAAACTCACTCAAAACCACATGGAAACTGAACAACCTGCTCCGGAATGACTACTGGGTAAATAACAAAATGAAGGCAGAAATAAAGATATTCTTTGAAACCAATGAGAACCAAGACACAACATACCAGAATCTCTGGGACACATTTAAAGCAGTGTGTACAGGGAAATTTATAGCACTAAATGCCTTCAAGAGAAAGCAAGGAAGATCTAAAATCGACACCCTTACATCACAATTAAAAGAACTAGAAAAGCAAGAGCAAACAAATTCAAAAGCTAGCAGAAGGCAAGAAATAACTAAGATCAGAGCAGAACTGAAGGAGATAGAGACACAAAAAAACCTTCAAAAAATCAATGAATCCAGGAGCTGGTTTTTTGAAAAGATCAACAAAATCGATAGTCCACTAGCAAGACTAATAAAGAAGAAAAGAGAGAAGAATCAAATAGACGCAATAAAAAATGATAAAGGGGATATCACCACCGATCCCACAGAAATACAAACTACCATCAGAGAATACTACAAACACCTCTATGCAAATAAACTAGAAAATCTAGAAGAAATGGATAAATTCCTCGACACATACACCCTCCCAAGACTAAACCAGGAAGAAGTTGAATCTCTGAATAGATCAATATCAGGTTCTGAAATTGAGGCAATAAATAATTGCCTACCAACCAAAAACAGTCCAGGACCAGAAGGAATCACAGCCAAATTCTACCAGAAGTACAAAGAGGAGTTGGTACCATTCCGCCTGAAACTATTTCAATCAGTACAAAAGAGGGAATCCTCCCTAACTCATTTTATGAGGCTAGCATCATCCTGTTATCAAAGCCTGGTAGAGGCACAACAAAAAAAGAGAATTTTAGGCCAATATCCCTGAGGAACATTGATTTGAAAATCCTCAGTAAAATACTGGCAAACCAAATCCAGCAGCACATCAAAAAGCTTATCCACCATGATCAAGTCAGCTTCATCCCTGGGATGCAAGCCTGGTTCAGCATATGCAAATCAATAAATGTAGTCCATCACATAAACAGAACCAATGACAAAAACCACATGATTATCTCAATAGATGCAGAAAAGGCCTTTGACAAAATTCAACAGTGCTTCATGCTAAAAACTCTCAATAAACTAGGTATTGATGGAACATATCTCAAAATAATAAAGAGCTATTTATGACAAACCTACAGCCAATATCATACTGAATGGGCAAAAACTGAAAGCATTCCCTTTGAAAACCGGCACAAGACAAGGATGCCCTCTCTCACCACTCCTATTCAACATAGTGTTGGAAGTTCTGGCTAGGGCAATCAGGCACAAGAAAGAATAAAAAGAGTATTCAATTAGGAGAAGAGGAAGTCAAATTGTCTCTGTTTGCAGATGACCTGATTGTATATTTAGAAAACCCCATTGTCTCAGCCCAAAATCTCCTTAAGCTGATAAGGAACTTCAGCAAAGTCTCAGGATACAAAATCAATGTGCAAAAAATCACAAGCATTCCTATACACCAGTAATAGACAAACAACTGATTATGAGTGAAATCCCATTCACATTTACTCTAAAGAGAATAAAATACCTAGGAAGCCAACTCACAAGGGACATGAAGGACCTCTTCAAGGAGAACTACAAACCACTGCTCAACGAAATAAAAGAGGACACAAACAAATGGAAGAACATTCCATGCTCATGGGTAGGAAGAATCAATATCATGAAAATGGCCATACTGCCCAAGGTAATTTATAGATTCAATACTATCCCCATCAAGCTACCACTGACTTCACATAATTGGAAAAAACTACTTTAAAGTTCATATGGAACCAAAAAAGAGCTCTCATAGTCAAGACAATCCTATGCAAAGAGGACAAGCTGGAGACATCATGCTACCTGACTTCAAACTGCACTACAAGGCTACAGTAATGAAAACAGCATGGTACTGGTACCAAAACAGATAATATGGACCAATGGAATAGAACAGAGGCCTCAGAATTAATGCCACACATCTACAACCATCTGATCTTTGACAAACCTGACAAAAATGAGAAATGGGGAAAGTATTCCTTATTTAATAAATGGTGCTGAGAAAACTGGCTAGCTATATGTAGAAAGCTAAAACTGGATCCCTTCCTTACACCGTATACAAAAATTAACTCAAGATGGATTAAAGACTTAAAGGTAAGACATAACACCATAGCAACCCTAGAAGAAAACCTAGGCAATACCATTCAGGACATAGATACGGGCAAAGACTTCATGATTAAAATACAAAAAGCAATGGCAACAAAAGCCAAAATAGACAAGTGGGATCTAATTCAACTAAAGAGCTTCTGCACAGCAAAAGAAACTACCATCAGAGTGAACAGGCAACCTACAGAATGGGAGAAAATCTTTGCAGTCTACCCATCTGACAAAGGGCTAATATCCAGAATCTACAAAGAACTCAAACAAATTTACAAGAAAAAAACAACCCCATCAAAAAGTGGGCAAAGGATATGAACAGACACTTCTCAAAAGAAGACATTTATGCAGTCAACAGACACATGAAAAAATGCTCATCATCACTGGTCATCAGAGAAATGCAAATCAAAACCACAATGAGATACCATCTCATGCCAGTTAGAATGGCGATCATTAAAAAGTCAGGAAACAACAGATGCTGGAGAGGATGTGGAGAAATAGGAATGCTTTTACACTGTTGGTGGGAGTGTAAATTAGTTCAACCATTGTGGAAGACAGTGTGGCGATTCCTCAAGGATCCAGAACTAGAAATACCATTTGACCCAGCAATCCCATTACTGGGTATATACCCAAAGGATTATAAATCATGCTACTATAAAGACACATGCACATGTATGTTTATTGTGGCACTATTCACAATAGCAAAGACTTGGAACCCCAAATGTCCATCAATGATAGACTGGATTAAGAAAATGTGGCACATGTACACCATGGAATACTATGCAGCCATAAAAAAAGGATGAGTTCATGTCCTTTGCAGGGACATGGATGAAGCTAGAAACCATCATTCTAAGCAAACTATCACAAGGACAGAAAACCAAACACTGCATGTTTTCACTCATAGGTGGGAGTTGAACAACGAGAACACATGGACACAGGACAGAGAACATCACACACCAGGGCCTGTCGTGGGGTGGGGGGCCCGGGGAGGGATAGCATTAGGAGAAATGCCTAATATAAATTACAAGTTGATGGGTGCAGCAAACCAACATGGTACATGTATACCTATGTAACAAACCTGCACATTGTGCACATGTACCCTAGAACTTAAAGTATAATAATAAAAAAAAATACCGGAGACAGGGTAATTTATAAAGGAAAGAGGTTTAATTGACTCACAATTTCACATGACTGGGGAGGCCTCACAATCATAGCGGAGGTCAAACAAGGAGCAAAGTCAAGTCTTACATGGTGGCAGGCAGAGAGCATGTGCAGGGGAACTCCCCTTTATAAAACCATCAGATCTCATGAGATTTATTCACTATCACAAGCACAGCATGGGAAAGACCCGCCCCCAGGATTCAATTACCTCCTACCAGGTAACTCCCATGACGTGGGAATTAGGGGAGCTAAAATTCAAGATGAGATTTGGGTAGGGACACAGCCAAACCATATCATCATCTGTCTACCAATGGCCTTCATCAGCCCTTCAGGTAACTTGGTTTTTGACACCTGTTTCCTATTTCACTTAATCAAATCTATTTTGCTTTTGTATGTTTTTTTTCCACTTTTTCAAACAGAAATGTTTGCTTGCCAGTGATAAGCTAGGTTGGTGGGTAATGAATAACAAAATGACCTGGATATTTTCTAAGGCCTTTTTTTCCCCCTTGGTTGTAATCTTAGTTTGAGAGGAGCCATAAGGATACCCAGTTATTTGTAGAATGGATACATACACTTGAGGTGACCATGAAGTCAAAGAATGGGACATAGAGGACTACTCTGCTTAGCTTGGTTTTTTTTTTCCTATTTTCCCATCCTTGCAGAATCAGATTCATAAAATTTTAGAAAGATTCTCCCAGTTCAGCCATGGTTGTGACAAACTCCGAATACCAGAGGACACAAAGGGAGAGGAAAAACCGTTCTATTTTTTTTCCCCAGGTACATGTGGAAAATTCTTGCTGCACTGAAAATAACCCTTGCCTTTCTCTTGCTCCAGGCTGCCCTTTTCTTGGGCCTGGGGGTGTTGTTCTCCTTGGTCAGCATTCCCTTGGTCATCTATGATTGGGCCTGCTCATCGAGTAGTGACGAAGGCCACTGAGACCCGCCGAGAAAAAGAAACATCCCTGTTGTCTGCTCAGTCAAGTCCCCACACATCAGCAATCTCTCACCACTTCTTTTGCAAGTTTACAGAAGCAAACAGAAATGTACAGGATACTTAAAATGGAATAACTCTTTGGTTGCAAAACAGAGACATGTTTCTATAATGCTTCATGTCCCTCCAAGATTTGAGATCAATTTAGGGATTGTGAATTTTTTTTTTTTTTTTTCAAATTTCATACAATCATATTTCCCAGTACTTTTCACAATCATTTTTTACCCGTCTAACTCTATGTTTTGTGGCTTCCCGGTCTCTTAGAACTTTGAAAACATGATATGCAATCATGTTTATTTATTATACATCCAGATTCTGAAATAATTTTCCTACTGATGTTCAGCTCACACTATCTGTACCTTTTTAGAAGAGAAAAGAATCTTGAATTGTATATATTTATTTTGCTTTACAGAAAAAAATGGTTTCGTAAATAATTTGCCTATTTTGGTTAACATAGCACACAGAGATAATCATCTGAAAGTTATAGGGCACTGCTACTGCTGAATCAGAGCATGCCCAATATTTGAGGTGGCTCTGATTTCCTGGCAGCTGAGCTCGGGTAGGCCAGTGGCCTAGCTGGTACCACATCTATCCCCATCCAGAGACATTCTCTGGTAAGTGTTCTCAGCTGAAAAGTGGTTGGGGATGATTCTTACCTTGGTAATTAAATGAAGCTACACATTTCGGTAATCAAGCAAATGAAGTATTGTTTCCCTCTTGGCAACTTGTGTCAGAGTTACTCTGGTCTGAGTCAACTTTCGCTGGGGAAAACCTATGGAACCTACTGCAAAAAGATTGTCCAAAATACCTAAGAAAATACTCCTCTGATGCATTTAGCCTTCAACCCTACCTGTCTTGTTGAAGGGAGAAAAATGTTTTAGTACATTATAGGCCCAGCAGCTTTTATTCATGTCCACCAGCTAGTTGCACAGAGAATCATGTGTACCTAACTAAGGATGATCTAGGATAAGTAACTCCTGTTTTATATTGAGTACTTTAGGGAAGTCTTTAAAAGACTTGTTTTATATCTATAAATCTAGGTTATTACAAATACAAGATTTTTGTACCTTAAATAAGCCTCATTTCTATTTCTTCTTCATTAATTCTCCATCTAGTCTTGTGAAAAAAAAAAAACCCTCAGAGATAGTCTTTGTGAAGAGCTTCTGACAGAATCACTGAGTACCTTCCTTCCCCCAGATGAGGAAGGCAAGGGGGTCTCAGTGTCTGTGCTGTCTTCTCTTCTCTTCCCCAAGCAAGGACTGTGCCATTACTGCCCATCTCAACTGTCCATGCAGGAGGACAGAGTTGCCTGGTACTCTTACCCTAGTCCCTCTCCTAAAGGGAGCACGAGGAAACTGAAGAGACTGAAAAAGAAGAGTTTGTAGCTGAAAAAGGAATAGGGATAGCAAGGAAACCCAGAACTGCATTCCCCTAAGCGGGGCCATCCCCTGTGATTGAATTGTCCATAGCTTGCCTATGGTGAGAAATGTGCGTGCTCCGTGAGCTGGTCTCTTGAAACAGAACTTATGTTTCCTCTATATTCTAGTTGAATTTTCCAAACACATAAGTTCACTGAGCACAGATTTCTTATCCAGAGATAAGTAGAATCTAACCGCAGACTGTTGGCAGAGTTTCCAGGCACTTAGCCGTGTTCCCTTCCTGACTCAAATCCCCAAAGGCCTTCACTCTCACTGAGAATCACACTAATGTCCCATAGATAAGGCAGGCATTGAAGCACCTGTCGTGATCCTCTTGGGGGGAGAATGAAAGGTTATTTCCTGCATTGCATCATCATAGCCTTTAATATAATGCTACAGAATCATATCCACATTAGAGTTCAGATATTTGGATATGAATACCTAACCTAGCCATATCCATGGCCATCTCTGTCCTTTTCAGCAATGTTTTCCATATTATATTAGCAATGACAAACAGAACAAGCCTAGATTCAGTCAGTTCTTGGGAGCTTGTCTAGAGCACCAAGTAATGAAATAGCCAGGTAGTGGGATGACCTTACCTTTAAAAATACATAATTTAGTTTGCAAGCTATATTATGCTACTTTCTATTTTCCTCTTTACTTTATAGCAATTCATTTTACACTCACAAAGTCAATTTAGAACCTTATCATTAACTGGGATGTGTAGTGATATTTTTGGGCCTCTGGGTTTCATTTGTCAGTACAAGGAATATTTATTTAAAATAGATTTATTTAGAGGGGGCACAGTGTTGTTGATCTGTGTGACACCACACATATTTTTAAAAACCTTTGTATGTTTATCTAAATTTGTTGTTAACTGAATAGACCCTACCATAATTTGTCAAATATCACTGATTAGTTACATCCTTTGTGTGGGATTAGCTGTAAAGTATACTGCTCTTATTCTTATTCAGAATAGTTAATTGGTAGCCAAAAATACATGTATCACAGATGTCAGGTCGAATTTAAACAGCACAGTCAAGTGCTGTGGAAGTTTTTCTGCTAAATTAGTAGATTAAAGAATACTATACCCTAGGCATGGGCAGCAGCACGTTTTCCTTTGGTAGGTAGGATCTCTATACTAGTGAACAGTGCCAGTTTCACACTTTGGATTTAGAACTGTTCTCTAGTTATTGTAGCACAGAATACTGTCAATCCCTGATTTACTTAATGTTACTTATTGGAAGTGGGGCTCATGAAATATGCACAGGAGGGAAATCTACTCTGTTTAGGCACAGGCAGCCCCAGTGTGTAAGGAGGTCATACTCCAAAAGGTTGTCAGTTGGTTGTTTGCAACCTGCAATGTATTTTCCTTTAGAGACCAGGTTATCCATGGTGGTTAGGCCCCTAGAGCAGCTGGAAAAGATGATCAAACCTATAGGTTAGCTGAAATCAAATAATGTAATAGGTTTGCCAAAGAATCTAACCATCAAATATAATATTGTTTCCAGGGAGGGTGTTTGTTCAGAGTTGCCTGTCAGTAGAATCTGGACTGTCCATCCCAGCCACATCCCACCTACTGGACAGTAGGGGTAGAGATGCCACCAGACTACAGGTGACCAGAGTGGCCTGAAACATGGTGTCCAGCAAAAATGGGGAGGAATAAGTCCATGACTGCCAGAGAGCCTGGTGGTAGGAGGAGGGTGAAGGAGGGTGAGGGGGCCTCTCATGGGTCAGAAACCTCCAGGGACATCCCTCAGCTTGTACCTCTGCTGTTGTCCGGAGGGTTCAGGCTTGGTCTGCCTTCTTCTGTTTGTCTGACTTTTGGCTCTTATGGTTCATCTCCTGCCCTGCCCACCACAGAAAAGGATGCTGCTGCACAGCTTCTCCCATGTACCAGTCATTGAGGCCAGCTCACAGCACTTTTAATGTTTTTAGTGCTAGTAACCATGTTTTAACTCTCCAGGAATCAGCTGGGAGGTTAGAAAACAAGAAAAAAGGAAAAAAAAAAAAAGCTCTCCACCCACTTTCCTTTTTTACAGTTACACACCCTGTTGAGAAAAAGAAGCACCCAGATGGGTGATGGTGATAGGGCTTGTGGTAGACACAGGATTGTGGTAAGATTCCTCAGTGCTTTGGAGAGCACCTAAGACTGTTACCCTGGAACTGACTGCTTTCTAGAGCTTGATTCATGCCTCTAAGCCAGTGGTTCTTAAAGTATGGCCCCTAGACCAGTAGCATCAGCATCATCGGGGACCTCATTAGAATGCAGATTCTCAGCCCCCTCCCAGACATGGTGAAGTCAGAAGCTCTCAGGGAGGGACTCAGCAAATGATTCTAAAGTGCATCAAGTTTGAGAACCACCCTAAGCCAATGAGTCTCCCTTTTACTTCCCATTAGTCCTACCTCACCAGATGATTCCTAGGACTCATGGTGCAAGATACAGGAGCCAGGCTTTAGGGAGGGGAGGAAAGGAGCCTGGCGGCAGAGGTCTCTGCAATGGCAAGAAAGTGAGCGAATCCAGCGCTGCCACCTGGTCATCCCCCTCTCGTTGAAAATACCAGTGCAGGTGCAAATTCCTAAACACAGGCTGCGTGCACTTGGTGTTATCTCGGGCTGAGGCATGATAATATTTTATTTTTTAAAGCTGTGAGGAAATGAAAGTGAGGGTTTGGTAGGGGCAGGGCAGTTGTGAAGAAATTAAAATAAAAGACCCTTTGTAAATGCAGACTTAGAAGAAATACTGAATTCATGTCAGAAGTTCTCCAGTGTTTGTGTTAATCGTGTGGTGATAATCCTGTCCTTTTAAAGCGAATTCTCTACTGAAAGGTCTGCTCTGCTTAAGGAGCTACAAACTGCTGTCAAAAGAATGAAATACTGAATTCCAATTCAGTGGGGCAGTGTTGGACTATGGCACATTTAGTTGGAGTCGGGGGGAGGTCAGGAATATGATCAGATATTGGATTTTATACCTTAGAGCAAAACCTATTAGTCTCTTTCAGTTTATCAATTTAAATGGCTTTAGGCTTAGAGGGGGTGTAAACTTAAAGAATATAATTCTCCCATTCAAGTTTACAGCAAACATCTAGCCACCTTCAAAACAAAGAAGATACAGACCATCATTTAGCAATACTAATACATGATTTTCCTTGGGGATGGCAGGTTTGAGAATCCTTTGGCAACAAGACATACTTCCCCTAAATTACAGTGAATTATTTAAATGAGATGAAGCTTTCAGGTACAAACTGAAGGTGGGGTGTCTGACAACTAAAAACTATCACTAAATCTCAACGAGAAAGTTCTTGCAAAATATGTAAAGTTCACAAGGTGCAGACATTTTCTCTCTTTAGGCTTTTATCTAAGGAAGGGCTATGAAACTGGGCCCATCTGTATACAGGCTCAAATTGACGTTTTTAAAGGAAGAATCTATGCAGCTGAGGCTTATTGCGGGAAATACTTCATTTGTATGTAAATATTATTGTAAATAAATAGGAGGCTGTATATTTTTGAAGTTGTTGATCCCCACTGAAATAGAAGTCTCTAGGATCTGCATATAAACAATAAATGTTTCCTAGATATTAGTGGTTTTGTTTGGGAATTAGAAAAATTTACATTCTCTCCCAGGTAACATAGTTCTCTCAATGTAAACTTGGAACCTAAAACCCTACTTAATTTAGAGAAAGAAATGTCTGAGAAATAGTTCCACTGATTTCTTATGCTGGCATTAAGATCAATTATTTAACAGACAGTCCTCTGAGATACAGATAAGGAATATTTAGACACAAATCCTTGTCATATAGAAACAGATATACCCAAATGACAAATTGTTTCTTCATAATGATCTTCCATTGTTAACACTGATACCACTACATAGTACATATGAAAACAGAAGCTGGGGAGAAGAAATGTTTTTTTTTTTCACAATTGAATTGCTGCATTTCTCAAACTTTGGCATCTATGAAAGCGGGGAGAGGGAACCTGAATATTAATTATGAGCACAAAATTTGAAGGAAAGAAAACAAAGAACCATTATCTAATCAAGCTTTGAAAGTCCTGCATGTTTGCCTTTTATTTTAGCGTTGACGCCAACATAGACTGTCTTAGGTAATTTTTTCCCCAAACACTTGAATCTTGGTCGTTGGTATGTAATCCACCCGTGTACTTTAGACTTCATCTGAGTCCAGTACATGTACCACACTACTGTTTTATTAATATAAAAACCTTGTAAATGAATTTCAGATGGGTGATTTAAGTGAGTCACAAGTCACAAAACTTTGCTATTCATAGTTAATCGAATAGAACTGGGTTTTTTTTTTCAGGGTGTTGTGTAAATAAAGAAATATAAGAAGTTCTGTTCTATAACTGCTCTGTTAACATAGTTTTTAAACATTAAAAAATGTGAACTAAAATATTTAAAAATTTTGTGTTTGTTCTTTTGCAATGCAATACTAAAATGGGGCAGTTGTGTACTATATACACTATTCAGGATTGCTGGAGAAGGGTTGTACATATTTGTCAGTGTTCTAAATCATAGAAGGTTATATATTTAAGCACCCTAACATAAATATTTTAAAAAATACTTCTGATAGAAATCTATCTGGTCTGAAACATATACCACATTTCTCCATTCTTCATAATCAGAGTAGATTCACCATAATATTTTCTTTTTTAAGCCAAGTTTACCTTTAGGAGTGTTAATTTCTGCCCTGTGTTGTAGGAAGGAGTTGAGTCTTCCTCTACCCACATTGCTGCCACCTATAAAAGAAGAAATTCTATCAACATTTCCATTTCTCAGTAACTATTGGGTCAGAGCTAGTGCAGCCTTGTCTTTTCTTTATCCATCACCAGCTCCTCTCCAGTATCTTAGAAAGGCTTTACCAGACCAGCAAGATGGCCAAAGTCTGATATCCAAGTTCTTCTTGTGGACGGGGCTAGCACAGGAATAGCCTGGGTCTTTTACGGTGTGGCTGGGGATGAAGACCCCCTTGATGAACTCCTCTGGCCTGCCTAGGTGACAGCAGTGCATTCTGCAGGGCCTCAGTGGCACACACACAAAACTCAAAGTAGAAACCTGGGGCACGGGAGTCCAAGTCATGTTCTCCAATATAACTTCATTAGGAATAAAGCTGATATTTTTATCCTTACATGCCTACTTCTTAATTGATCAAAACCCAAGGGCAAAGGGTGTGAGTGAGTAATTATCACTTTTAAACTCAAGCAGTGGTAAAAGTTAAAAGACTGTTGAGAATCTGAGCAGATTTTGTTCCAAATTGAAAGGACCAGTCCTGCGGTGCCTTTGATAGTTCTGGCTTCTTCCTTCTACTCTCCCTCCATGAGTATTTGCTAATACTGTTCCATTCCATCCTTTTTTACACAGAATTGTCAGGGAAGAGCTATTCTCCTCCTTTCCCATGGAATAAACTATGGGCTTGTATTAGTCAGGGCTCTCTAGAGGGACAGAACTAATAGGATATATGTACATATGAAAGAGAGTTTATTAGGGAGAGTTGGCTCACACGATCATAAGGCGAAGTCTCACAACAGGCCGTCTGCAAACTGGGGAAGAAAGAAGCCAGTAGTGGCTGAGTCCGAGTCCAAAAGCCTCAAAAGCAGATAAGCTGACAGTGCAGCCTTCAGTCTGTGGCCAAAGGCCAGAGAGCCCCCAACAAACCCCTAGTGTAAGTCCCAGAGTCCAAAAGCCGAAGAACCTAGAGTCTGATGTCCAAGGGCAGAAGGAATAGAAGGAAGCATCCAGCACTGGAGAAAGATGAACACCAGAAGACTCAGCAAGCCAGCTTAGCCCATCTTCTTCCACCTGCTTTGTTCTAGCCGTGCTGGCAGCTTATTGGATGGTGCCCACCCACATTGAGGATGGGTCTTCCTCTCCCAGTCCACTGACTCAAATGTCAATCTCCTCTGGCAACCCCCTTGCAGATGCACCCAGAAACAATACTTTACCAGCTATCGAGGCATCCTTCAGTCCAATCAAGTTGACACCTAATATTAACCATCACGGGGCTTAATGATAACTTTGCATCTCAGATGTCCTGTTTTCTTACTTTCTAGATTTATAATTGGGTTCTGCCTAGTTTGGAAAGGGTGGATGAGGCCCAAATAACTAGGCCAATTTTTGAATATCAATTTTTAAAAATCTTTTATTAGTTTACATGTTAAGCTAATCCAAGTTGGTAGAATAATCTGCTCATTGGGAGAGTCAGTACAACACCAAAATTACCTGCCAAATTATCCAAATTATATAAAGCCATAGACTTAAAACAGAATTGAACTGGGTACAAATAAATAGATCATAATAGTGAATGCATAAATGATTCAAATAATACCAGAAAGGTGGCCTTTCAAATCAATGGGGAAAAATAAAGGTTATTTAATAAATGATAGGAAAAAATACATAGTTTTTGAAGAAAATGAAACCAGATTTCTATATTACCCCTTATGTCTAAAGAGAACTTAGATATATTAAATACTTTAAATAACACATGGGTAAATATATCTATTTTTATAAGCATGAAACCATGACTTAAAGTATGTGTCAAAAAATTTAGTTAGCTTATTAATTAAGGAACAAGTAATATGTTTAAAAATTAGTCCAAAGGAGAACTCAAAGAACAGATATATATATCAGCACTCAGGAATTCTAAAATGAATTTGCTAATAGATGAAAAACTGGCCTGTCCACAGGGGGAAATTAATTGCATCTTAATCAGACAGAATTATTTTGTATGTCTGGACAATAATCATTTCCATCTCTCAGTTTTCTACAATTTAGAGGGTTATAAAGTAGCTCAAAAACCAAGAAAGGGGGTGCGAGACAAAATTCTTATAGAATCAGATAACCCAGAAGCAGCCTATAATATTTCGTTGAAAGTACCCCCACCCAGTAATCTTTTTTGCTTCTTTTAAAGTCTTTCCAATTTCCCTAACAACTTCCCCTTTGTGACTATAAAAATCTCAAAGATTATTCTTGGTCATAAAAAGAATGGTCTCATTAGCCTTGGCCTGATTATTTGCATGGGTGCGGCAAGGGTGTTAATTAACCACATAAGCTTCCTTGAGTTTGGTTTGCAATTCTAGAGCTATGTACTATTGAACAGCTACTGGAGCCATAGAACTGCACTTTTAAAAGTCTCTATAGGTTGAGGGGGAAAAGGTCTCCATCATTTGCTAGCTCAGGGCTAGGAAAGCAAGCCCGAGGGGCTCCACCATATTCACCTATACCACCTGTAGATTTGGATGAATTCCTTTCTACTTGAGTTCTCTTAAATTTACTAAGGTTCATGGCCTGCCAGGAAGTGCTCTTTGTCACTACCCATCATAATAGGATCCTATAGACCAGTTTAGTTACTAGGCTCTAGGTTACAACCCTAGAAGGTTGGTACTAAGCCAGGGTGTTGTAGGCATTAGCTACGGAAGTAAAATTAACCTTTGTTCCTTGGAGTTGTTTGACATACCTGTTAAATGACCATCATCCTCACATGTGATCTTCCAAGTAAGGCCATGGTGACATTCAATTTTGTCCAGTTATGTACCAGGAAAGAAAAAGACTATTGTTGAACCTATGCAAATAACATTGCTGTCAAAAAGGTAACTCAGTCACAGTGTTTAAACTTGGGGTGGGGGAGAGTTCAGTGAGAAGCAGGAAAAAAATGTTTAGTTTCATTTTACAAAAGCAGCATCTACTGAATTGTTGTAGACTGAAGATAGCCTAAGAAGAAAGAGAAATGTCTTCCTTATATATCCAGCAAATCAGCCTTAAAACAACATCAGTACAACCACAGTAAAAATTTTCCTCATCAGCTCATTCTGTCCTTTGTAATTGTGTTTTGCTGAATTTTGGATTAGCATTTCTGCATTCAGAAAGCTATGTGCTTCTGCATTGAAAAGACTCCTGTAAATTCATACTCATTACACAGGTACAGACTGAAAATTGTCTAGACACCATCAGCTCAGGGTTTGTACCCAAGAGTCTATTCTTTGAATAGACTTCGATAGTTTAAAGTACTTGGTGCAGTCTTCTTCCATGAGACTCTGAGGCTGTCTTTCTTTGCTGAAGAACCAAATTTTAGCTTGTAGTTAATAGCAGAGACTAAGGCTAGTTTCAGGAAGCAGAAATCTATTTGATAATAAAACCAAAAGGTTGTAGTTAATTTACCTCAGTAACTAATAGTTATCCATTATATCTTAGGTATCCTTATCGATAACCTTGAAGGACCATGTGGTATTCCACTGAAAGGTCACCTAATGATCTGTTTTGCCCATTTCAAAGTCCTTCGCAATTTTTCTGTTGCAATATGTGTATCTATATCTTATATAGATAATACCTTGGAATGCAGAAGGCCTTTCTTGTTACAAAACATAGGAGCCACAGAGGAAGTAATTGATCAGTAAATATTTTAAAACTCTGTATGACATACAATAGTGCTAACATAAAAAAAATCTGAAAATCCAAATGGGATACAAGACTATTATTTGCCACTCACATGTTGCAATGGATGGGACCTGCCTCTTTAGTTTGAGGTTCAGATTATTCAAAATATTCCCCTGGCCAAATTTCCAGGATGCCTAACACCTCTTTCTTTCCCACTTCCAAATGGTGCAAGAACCCAGAGGTGTCTGCTTCCAAACTCCAAGCAAAGAGAGAACTGGTGAATGTAATCAGTTCACAGCAGGCTTCCTTCCCACCTCAGTCACTTCCGTCACTGCCACATGATGTCCCTGTTGAACACCAGCCCTGTGAAATCTGTTACATCTGTGTCTGCTGCTGCAATCATGTCCTTATAGGTCCACAACTCGAGAAGGGCTGAAGCAGCAGAGGAAGGTTGACCCCAATCCACACAGTGCTATGGTAGCTGTCACTTTCGGAGCCCAAGCAAGGAATGGCTCCTTAGCTTGCCACCAGCTCACTCCCAATCCATACCCTCCACCCTGTCTGGCTCAGGAGGGACTTCTTTTTACAGCTGCACACTGTATTAAAACCAACCCTCTCACTTTCCCCCAACGCATGGGAGTTGAAACTTGATACTGATTCCAGGTTCTACTCCTGATGTCCTCATGGTGAGTTCCCCTGTAGAGCTCTTAG
This sequence comes from Symphalangus syndactylus, assembly GCF_028878055.3. NCBI lineage: Eukaryota > Metazoa > Chordata > Mammalia > Primates > Hylobatidae > Symphalangus > Symphalangus syndactylus. The sequence continues at coordinate 47,247,708 of NC_072439.2, read as the reverse complement.
GACTGTTTCTTGCTCCTTCCATGATTATCTTAATCCACAAGTGAAGTATGAAAAGTAGCAAAACCCAAAAGGGAAAACACTGAGTAGGAGACAATATTATTTTCCCAGGAGCTGTCCTGGTGCCTCTGCAACTTTGCCTGACTCAGTAATTTTTGGTGCAGAAATGTCTGCCTCGGGGCACTCATATTAAACCACAGAAACACTGTTGCATCCTTCCTTTGGAGCGGAGCCTGCCTGATTGGTCCCTTTTTAAAAATCCCCTTTTCAAGAAAATTTGGCTGCTATGCAGAATCTAAGGGCCATTTGACTTTTCTCTTGTTTAAAAGTGACTAATTGTCTTCACAAAGAAGCACCTAGAAGCTTCTTAAAGTTTCCCTAAGCAGCCCTTGGCTACATAGCATAAGGCTAATCTCCTTAATAAATCAAGAGCTTCTAAAAATCACTAAGAAGGAAAAAAATAAGCTGTAGAAAATAAAAGAGGAGCCACCAGAAAAAGAAATACAATAAACACTTGAGATGTGTTCACTCTAACGTTCTAACTCTTAAATCAATACATGCAAATTAGAATATCTATATGATACCTTTTTATTTCTTTTTCATATTGGCAAAGACCAAAATGGTTGCTGTTATAGTTCTGGTAAGGATGTAAGAAACGCATTTGGGTATGCAACTGGTGAGAATGTAAACTGTTGCAACCTTTTTGGAGAGCAATCGGGCAATATCTATGAATATTGTAAGTGTTCTTTACTTTTGTCCCATCAATTCTGTGTCTGTGAATTTTTCTAAACTCACAAGAAGGTATAAGAACATATGAACAATAGAATGTCAGATTCTCGTCTTGTCTGTTTACCTCAGTTCATATTCCAGCCTCTCTTCTTTTATGTTTCTGTAGTCCTCCTAGCTGTTCCTTCACCACTTCTGTTTTTTCAATAAGCTCTTCAACAGTCCTTGTATTTATACTTCCCCTAACTTAACCCAGCCCCAGCCCTAGCCCTGTTTTCCATATTCAAGCTCCCAGTTAGCCCAGCTCCCTACCACAGATAGAAACTAGAGACGATATTTGACCATACACATCAGAAAATATTAATTGGTAAATCCCTGTTCAACTCTAGTTTGTTTCCACATAGCCAGTTTCAAAATGATAGTGGTAGTTTTTATGAAATGTATGAATTTAGGACAGCTTTAAAAAATAATTATGCTAGGTCCCTACCTCAGACCAATTAAATCGTAATCTCTAGCAGTATAGTCAGAGATATTTTCAAAATCTTCCAGGGTGGAAGGTGGGAGGAGATAGAGGATCAGGAAAAATAACTAATGGTTTAATACCTGGGTGACAAAATAATCTGTATAACAAACCCTTGTTTGTTACAAACTTTACGTGTGTAACAAACCTGCACATGTACCCCTGAATTTAAAAGTTAAATTAAAAAAATTATTTTAAAAAATTACTCCAAACTTAAGATGAAGAGAGGATATAATATGAAACTGGGAAATTATTTACCAGTCCTAGCCAAGGATTATTTAATTACCTAGAGGAATGTACTTTCGTTTGTTCAGATTTTTATCTGGTAGAGATGCAAATGATTTCTGCCCAATAGAAAAATAACCTCAAAGGTTTGTATCTAACTTAACAATCTTTTTATATTATTCTATTATTTCTATATGCCTATAAACATCCAGTTCTTCAAAATGCTCTGAGTTTTTTTTTTTTTTTTCTTTGAGACAGGGTCTCACTCTGTCACCCAGGCTGGAGTGCAGTGGCTAGAACACGGCTAACTGCAGGCCTGACTTTCGGGGCTCAAGTGATCCTTCCGCCTCAGCCTCTTCAGTAGCTGGGACCACAGGCACACACCACCAGATCTGGCTAATTTTTTTTTTTTTTTTTTTTTTTGGTAAGGATGGGGTCTTACTAACTTACAAGAAGGTATAAGAACAAGCGATCCTCCTGCCTCTGCCTCCCAAAGTGCTGGAATTACAGGTGCAAATCACCACACCTGGCCTCAAAATGTTCTTTGAACCAGTTTTACCATCCTATTTCAGATTGCCTGTGTGTGGCCTTTGTCTTACTATTTTTGTTAAGAATACTATCAGCCAGGCGCAGTGGCTCATGCTTGTAATATCGGCAGGAGGATCGCTTGAGCCCAGGAGTTTGAGACCTGCCTGGGCAACAAAGTGAGATCCTGCCCCTACAAAAAAAATATATTTTTTAATTAGCCTGTCATGGTGGTATGCACCTATGGTCCCAGCTACACGGAAGGCCAAGGCAGGAGGATGGCTTTAGCCCAGAGGTTGAAGTTGCAGTGAGCTGTATTCACATCACTGCACTACAGCCTGGGTGACAGAGTGAGACTCTGTCTCTTAAAAAAAGGAAAAAAAGAATACTATTCATAGGATGTGAAATTCTCATCTCTGTTGTGATATTTGATGTTGTCATACTTGCTGCCCCCGTTGTATTTATTATCTTTGATCATCAGCTTTTTATTTTATTCATTATATGGGTACCCTGGACATAGAGTAATTTTTTGATTTATTCTTGATGGGCAAAAAATGTCTTATATGAAGATAAACATTGCAATTCCAATTTTTGGAAACAATAGGCAGGCCAAGCAGAACCTGTCTGAGAGCAGGACAGGCCCCTGACCACCACCAGTTGGTGACTTTTTCTTCAGTCAGTCACATTGGAAGCAAATTAGATCTGTATGAACAGCTCAGCACTTGGAAATCAGGCATCAGAAAAAACGTTATATACCATCCCTACCTTTTGAAAGCATAGCTCTTCTAAGTAGTTTAGAAGTAGTCATTCCTGCCTGGGGAAGCCGCATGCTTTTACTTTTCAAACATCAAAGTTTTTATTTGAGGTAAATGTTTATTTTCCTGTGGAATACGGATGGTTTGGAACAGCATGAAGGAAAAAGTTAGATCTACTTTCCATTCATAGTTTTCAAAGACCGTTTTGACAGTCAAACGAAGTCCTTATTCCTGGATCTGTTCCCTGAGAGATTTTCCGTGGAGCCCACTATGTGATGTACATGCCGGGTATTTGGCATTTCCCCCCTTACTTAACCCGTGACTGACAGGTATAAATGGCACAGCAGCCCTGCCACTAATGGGGATGGTGTGGAGATGTGTTTGCGTGTCTTCACTGCTCCCCCGTGGGATGGAGCCAGTTTCCCTTTGGGTTTTGCTGAATACTGCATCCCTCCTTGCATGGCTCCTTCCCTTCCCAGCCTCACTCCTTGACCCTCTGTGAATTCTTCTTGGGAACACTTCCTAATAAATCACTTTCACATACATTCTGTCTTGGGATTTGCTTCTGGGAAACCCAACCTAATACTTTAAGTGTGCCTCAGCCCACAGTACCTATAGGTTATATTTAAAATAATCATTTTCCCCCTATTGTTTTGATCTTTCTTTAAAAAGTAAAATAAAATCCTGGTTTTGTTTTTTGTCTTTTTTTTTTCTTTTTTAGTATGGGGTTGGGGCAGGCCTTAGCTAAGTCTTGTGGACCTTCTTCCCCTTGTTCAATATCAAACATATAGATAATGCTCCTTTTGAAATAAAATTCCCCTACCAATCTCCCAAGGTTCTTTCTCTGAATGACATAACCACATAAACCATGTAAACAGCATATTCTGTCTGCAGTGTCTGTTCACCTGGGACCTAGCATGGGATTTCCAAACTGTTCTCAGGAACACCCCATAGTTCCCCTCTCAGACTTCTCTGAAAACTCTTGCAGAACACATCCTCTTTTCAGATAATGCTCTCAGGGGACACTCACTGCATTGTTTGTGTGTGCTGTGTGAAATGAATGGCAAATACTTTACTATCTTCATATTTGAAATGACCGACTAAATAATCGATTCTTCGAGTAGTAGATCAGTAAGTCTATCATGTGATTGTTCGCAATTCCTCCAAGGCTCCACGACTTCCCGTATCACTCAGAGAAAAACCCGAAGCCCTTCCCCAGATGGTCTTCCCGTGATCTCTTCCTCCCACATCCTGAAACCCCCTACCCCGGCCACCACCACCCAAACTGGCCTTGTTCCTGGAACATAACGAACAGACTCTGACCTCAGGGCCTGTTCATTTACTGTTCCCTCTGCTGTCATCCTCTTCTCACGCTTCTTCATGTATAATTTATTCTCACTGCCCTCAGGTCTCTTCTCAGGCGTCACCTTCTCACCAAGACACTCTCAGAGCATTTCATAACAAATAACAACTTACCTACCCATCCCACTCATACTTCACTCCCTATATCCTTTCTCTTGCTTTATTATTATTATTTTTTAGTCAACTCTTGTCTTCATCTGAAATGCTTTAGTTTGTTTAGTTATTTGTTTATGGTCTATGCCTACCTAGAATGTAAACTCTATGAGGGCACGGTTTATTTTGTTCACTGCTGTCTCTCAGCACCTGAAACAGGGTAGGTGTTCAAATAAATATTTGAGTGAATAAATAAATGAAAATGTTTACACTAAGTCACATTTCATCTTTAAAGTGGAATAATTAGACAGAGGGTTCAACATCATGTTTCCAGATTTTTCTTTCTCTTTACAATTGTTTAATTTAATTTAAAAATATATTTCTTCCTAGGGGTTTCAAAAATTATAGGTTCCTCCTTGCAAGATGTCAAATATTACAGAGATGTATTAAGAAATGACTAATAATCTTCTCTTTCGTTATCCCACCCTCTGAAACAATAAAAATTAATACCCTTTTCCCCAGTGCTCGCACAGCAATACATATCTACCTAGAGACACATAGATGTAGGGCTGGATTTGTTCGTCTTTAGAATATTAGACTGATACTAAATATCACGAATATGACTTTCAGCATGGTGGTTACACAAACGGATTCTAAAGTCAGACTGGTTGGATTCAAATTTATTGGATCAGCAGTCTCAGACATGTTATTTGATGCCTGGTTTTGCCTTTGTAAAATGGAAGTAATAAGAGAAGCTTTCCATAAAATTGCTGTGAGAAGTAAATGACATTAATTAAAACAACAGCAACAACTTAGAATGGTACACATCACATTTAAGCATAAGTAAATTATCTGATTCTTTTCTCACTTAATAGATTTTGGATATGCCTCTGAAACAGTACCTACAGATTTAATTCACTCTAGGAATACTTGCATAACATTCCCTGGTATGGATAAACCAGGGATATAATTTTTTTTCAATTTTTTTTCAATCTCTCCTCTATTGAGAGACATACAGATTTTTATAGTTTTAACCAGTACACACAGTGCTGCAACAAATATCCTCACCATAGGTGCTTGTAAATTGCTGCTTTGTTTCTCTAAATATCCCAAAATATCTCATAAAATCCTAAAAGTGAGATTGTTTTGGGGATTCAAAAGGTCTGTGCTTATTTAACTTTAACAGAAATTATCAAATTACTTTTTAAAACTATTAGTAATAATCCACAAATACACAAATAATAAATATTTGCCCCTTTTCCTGCACCCTCACCAGTACTAAATGCTGAGACACTTTTAAAGTTTTGCTTAGTGATGACAAAAACATGGAATTTTGTTTTCATTTTATTTTAAAATTTTAAACCATGACTGATCATTGCTTCGTGTATTTACTGGCAATTCTTATTTCCTTTCCTATGAAATGTCTCTTCCAAGTTCTTTATCCATGGTTCAGAAGGGTTGTCTTTTTTACTCAATTTGTATAAGAGGAACAAAGGAACACTTGTTTTTTGTTGTTCATTGAATTTTTGTTTTTTGAGACAGGGTCTCACTCTGTCACCCAGGCTGGAGTGCAGTGGAGCAATCATAACTCACTGCAGCCTCAAGCTCCTGGGCTCAAGCGATCCTCTTGCCTCAGCCTCCTGAGTAGCTGGGACCACAGGTACATACCACCATTCCTGGCAAGAACACTTGTTTATTATTTGTGTTATGAAATATTTTTTCCCAGTCTATTGTGTTTGGTTTTAGACTTTGTAATATCTCTTGTATCCTTTTATTTCATGTTTTCATGTAGTCAAATTTATCTATTCTTATTTTAAGGTTTGGGGTTTTCTGTATTTTCTTGTTTTTGTAAAGAAATTATTAGTATCAAGTAATAAGAATATCTTCCTAAAATTTAATCTAATTGGTTTATTATCTTGTTTATAATACTTAAGATCTTCAATCCATCTGAAAAATATTTATGTATGTATATGAGGTGAGGGCATAACTTTTCTTATAGATGGATGGATCATTGAGTCAGCACCATTTATTATATAAGCCACTCTTTGCCTGTTTATTGATGAAGTTTTCAAGTATATTTCGATTGTTTCTTGGCTTACTCTTCTAGCCTTCTTACTAATTTTTCTAGTCCTGTGCTAACACTGTCTGGATTACAGTCATTTTATATTATGTTTCAGTAATTGATAAAGCAAGGCTCTCTCAACCCTTCTTTTAAAAAATTATTGGTCACTTTTAAATGTATAATCTCCTTTCTTGGTGCTAAGATAATTTTGTGCAAGTTTTGAAAGCCTTTTTGGATGTAGCTAGACATTGAAATACATTAACCTTTTTTATTTAGGAAAAAGACGTTTTTCTTATATTGAGTCTTCTTCCCATCTAAAACATGGCATGTCTCTCAATTTATGTAGATGCTATTTTGTATCTTTCAGAAAGAATTTAGTCTGCTTCATATAGATCCTATACCTTTCTTTTAAGATTTATTCCTGAGAATTATGTTGTTTTTGTCACAATTATAAACTGAATATTTTTCTCTTTCTCCATTTCTAACTGATTATCAGCAGACTCTAGATTCTTTATGTTATTATGCCAGGTAGAAGAAGCATCTTACTTATTTCCAGCCTGGTCAACTTATCACTGACATTCTTTTTTCCTTTAAAATTTGCCATTATTCTAGCTCTAAACACTTACAGTAAGTTTGAAAAGCTGTATCTGCTTTATATTATGTGCTTTATACATAACTCATGTGATTTTCCCTTGAAAGAAAGTTTAACAGAGGGCCGGGCACGGTGGCGCATGTTTGTAATCCCATCACTTTGGGAGGCCAAGGCAGGTGGATCACTTGAAGTCAGGAGTTCAAGACCAGTCTGGACAACATAGCAAAACCGGTCTCTACTAAAAATACAAAAATTAGCCAGGCAGGGTGGCACGTGACTATAATCCCAACTATTTGGGAGGCTGAGGCACAAGAATAGCTTGAACCCAGGAAGTGGAGGTTGCAGTGAGCCAGTAAGCTGATATGGCGTCACTGCAAGCCAGCCTGGGTGACAGAGCAAAACTGTGTCTCAAAAAAAAAAAAAAAAAAAAAAAAAAATTAAGAGTACTTAGGTTTTATCTATGAACCAAAAAGGTATTTCACAAATATTTATGAGAAAAAACTCTAAGAATGCAGGATTTGGAGTTGGACATAGGATTACTTTACATCACGCAATGTGGTTAAAAAGACTATTGTGTGACTAGCACCTGCCACTTTGCTGTGACCATTTATAGATTCCCTTTCAGTAGTATTTTCGTAACTCAGCCCCCTAATTCAAGCCATAATGGCCTCAGCAGTAAGAGCAGATGGGAAGGTAAAGAGATTCAGCATGAGGACTGGTTCTTGGGGGAGGCCATCCAGCTGCCAGTTGAGGGGAGGTTCAGGAGGCCTATAGAAACTGTCATACCAGCTTCAGGGGTGATGGCCTTCTGTTGTAGCTACTGATTCCAAAAGGAAAGTGACTAGGTTCCTTGTAGTGATGAAACTGCAACAGAAAGTCAGAAGCAATTCCTAGGTCAGGATGACAATAAGCATTGGCCAGGAATCTTTTCCAAAGACAGCAGCTCCACAGTCAACCATACTGTGCCTCAGGGCAAGTCTCCAGTCCTAGAAGGGACGAGAGTACTCAACAAGGTACTGATCGGAACTTAGAAACCAAGGCTGAGGCAAAAGGCAGTGCCACCAGCTGAGGCAGCAAACAGGTACAGCAAGAGCACGGTCTAATAACAAGGTGGTCTGGGAGTAACTCCTGGGCACAAAGGCTGCCAGTATGCCATCAGATCCTGGGTCTGGCCCCTTAGTTCCTTGACCTCCCCTCCTTCAGTGACTTTGTCCTCCATGCTAGTCACTCACTTGCATCATAATATCTAGACCTTGTCATCACCAGCAATTGCAACTCCTCCATAATCTCAGTTCCATATATCCCACTTTCTGACCACCACTTCCTGTCTGTATAGCTTACTCTTTCTGTTACCTGAATGCCAGCTCTCATTCATTTTCACCAGATGACAAGTTCTCTGCATTCTCACTGCCCCTTATACATTTTATGTCCTTTTTACTTCTTTATCCAGCTTAAATTCCACAAACAATTATTACACAAGAGTATCTTGTTTTATTATACTTCCTTTTATTGCACTTAGCAGATAGTGCATTTTTTACATATTGAAGATTTGTGGCAACTCTGCCTTGAGCAAGGCTATCAGCACCATTTTTTCAACAGCATGTGTTCACTTAGTGTCTGTGTCACATTTTGGTAATTCTTGTACTATTTCATACTTTTCCAATATTATTACATCTGTTACCATGACCTCTTGTTACTGATCTTTAATGTAACTATTGTAATTGTTTTGGGACACCACAAACTGCACCCTTATGAGACAGTGTACTTAATTGATTAACGTGTATGTTTTGACTGTTCTACCAACTAGCTGTTCCCATTTCTTTCCCTCCCCTCAGGCCTCCCTCTTCCCTGAGACCCAACAATACTGAAATTAGGCCAATTAGGAACCCAACTTCTAAGTGTTCAAGTGAAAGGAAGAGTTGTGTGTCTCTCCCTTCAACCCAGTTAGAATTGATTAAGCTCAGTGAGGAAGGCATGTTGACAGCCAAGATAGGCTGAAAGCGAGGCTTCTTGCACCAAACAGTTAGCCAAGTTGTGAATGCAAAGGAATAGTTCTCGAAGGAAATTTAAAGTGCTACTCCAGTGAACACACAAATGATAAGTGAAACAGCCTCATTGCTGATAGACAGTTTTAGTGGTCTGGATAGACCAAACCAGTCATCACATTCTCTTAAGCCAAAGCCTAATCCAGAGAAAGGCCCCAACTCTCTTCAATTCTATGAAGGCTGAGATAGGTGAGGAAGATGTAGAAGAAAAGTCTGAAGGTATCAGAGGTTGGTTCATGAGGTTTAAGGGAAAAAGTCATCTCCCTACAATAAAAGAGCAAGGTGAAACAGCAAGTGCTGATGGAGAAGCTGCAGCAAGTTATCCAGAAGATCTAGTTAAGATCACTGATGAAAGAGGCTACGCTAAAAACATATTTTCAGTGTTGACCAAACGGCCTTCTTTTGGAGGAAGATGCCATCTGAGACTTTCATAGCTAGAGAGGAGAAGTCAATGCCTGACTTCAAAGCTTCAAAGGACAGGCTAACTTTCTTGTTAGAGGCTAATGCAACTGGTGACTTTAAGTTGAAGCCAATGTTCATTGACCATTCTGAAAATCTCAGGTCCCTTAAGAATTATGCTAAATCTACCCTGCCTATGCTCTACAAATGGAACAACAAAGCCTGGATGACAGCACATTTGTTTATAGCTTGGTTCACTGAATTTTTTTTTTTTTTTTTTTTGAGACGGAGTCTCGCTCTGTCGCCCAGGCTGGAGTGCAGTGGCGCAATCTCGGCTCACTGCAAGCTCCTCCTCTCAGGTTCACGCTATTCTCCTGCCTCAGCCTCTCCGAGTAGCTGGGACTACAGGCGCCCGCCACCACGCCCGGCTAATTTTTTGTATTTTTAGTAGAGATGGGGTTTCACCATGGTCTCGATCTCCTGACCTCGTGATCCGCCCGCCTCGGCCTCCCAAAGTGCTGAGATTACAAGCGTGAGCCACCGCGCCCAGCCGGTTTGCTGAATATTTTTAAGCCTGCTGTTGAGACCTACTGTTCAAATGAAGACTCCTTTCAAAATAGTACTGCTTATTGCCAAAGCACCTGGTTACTCAAGAGCTCTGAGGGAGATGTACAAGGAGATAAATGTTGTTGTTTTCTTGTTGCTAACACACCCTCCATTCTGCAGCCCATGGATCAAGAAGTCATTTTGACTTTCAAGTCTTCTGATTTCAGAAATATATTTCATAAAACTATAGCTTCTATGGATACATATGGGCAAAGTAAATTGAAAACTTCTGGAAAGGATGCACCATTCTAGATGTCATTTATAACCTTTGTGATTCATGGGAGGAAGTTAAAATAGTAACATTAGCAGGAGTTTGGAAAAAGTTGATTACAACCTTCATGGATGGCTTTGAGGGGTTTAAGACTTCAACGGAGGAAGTAACTGCAGATGTGGCAGAAAAATAAGAGAAGTGGAGCCTAAAGATGTGACTGAATTACTACAACCTCATGATAAAACTTGAACAGATGAGTAGGTACTTCATATGGATGTGCAAGGATGGTTTCTTGAAATAGAATCTATTCCTTGTGAAGGTGCCCTGAACATAGTTGAAATGAAGACAAAGAATTTAGAGTATATCATGAACTTAATTGATAAAGCAGTGGCAGGGTTTGAGGGTATTGACTCTAATTTTGAAAGTTCTATGGTGGGGAAATGTTATCCAACACCATCACGTGCTACAGAGAATTTTTTTCTGAAAGGAAGAGTCAATCAGTGAGGCAAACTTTATTTTTGTCTTATTTTAAGACATTGCCACAGCCACCCTGTTCTTCATCAACGACCACGCTAATCAGTCAGCAGCCATCAACGTTGAGGTAAAATCTTCTACCAGCAAAAAGATTACAACTAGCTCAGATGATTGCTGGCATTTTTTTTACCAATAAAGTATTTTTCAATTAAGGTATGCACATTTTTTAAGACATAATGATATCACACACTTCCTATACTACAGTATAATGTAAGCTTTTACATGCACTGAAAAACAAAACATTCATATGACTCACTTACTGTGATATTTGCTTTATTGTGGTGGTCTGGAACTGAACCCACAATACCCCCAAGGTATGCCTCTAATCACTCTCTTGCATACTTGCATATAATTCCCTTGCCACTCTTTCACTTCATTGTACTCGTTTAGCAAAAGCATAACTCTTGTCAGACTGGATATTCTTCTCTGTTCACTCCTCTAGATTCTCGCTCTATCCTTCTTTGCTCTGTGCCCTGGGAGGATGCCTTTTATAGATGTCTTAACAAGATTCTCCCTCCTTTAGCTATTAGTTAGGTTCAGCCAATGAGAGGACCACTAGGAGCATGGAGGGCAGGAGAAAGAGTGGTAGGGGTATTGATCTTCTACTCTTCACTGTCAGGCTGAAGTTTGGCAAAGGCTGAGTTTCTTTAAGGCCACAGATCTGAATGAGGGACCTTTCTCCTACAGCTGCACTTGTCACAGGGTTGTGATAATTACTCTTGCCCTTTTAGCCATGGGGTGGTAATGTCTCCCTGCTGTTGCTAACCCTGGAGTGTTTCATCATCCTTGTGGGCTCCCCATATCACAGCCCTTATCTTCAAGAATTGTCCCTTCATTAGATTCTCTTCAATTTTAACTCCTCTTGAAAGTGTCTTTTCTTTCCTCCTTGGATTAAATCCAATTTTCAACCACTTGGTGCCTGCTCCAGTGCATCTAAATATGGCTGGAGAAAAACTACAACCTCCTAATGAGTTTCAGTTAAAATTTATGACCAGGAACTATCACTGTGCCCTTAATGGCTACAGGTAATGATACCACATATTTCAAGTTCATTCATTCCCCTACTCTCTATTTCATACCGTCTTCTCTCTTCTTAAACCCCAAAATTTCATCCCATCGTCCCTCTCAACAGATGATTTTATTTCCTACTTTCCTGAGAAAATTGAAGCAATCAGAAGACAGCCTCCCCCAGCTCACACCATCTCATGTATCTAATAATCAGCCTTATCTCCCACATACTCAGCTTTTCTCTCTGGTACCACAGAATCTATTTGTACTCTATATAAAGCTAGTCTCCACACGTGTGGACTGGACTCCAACCCCTCTTATCAAATCAAGGACATTGCTCTAGCAATTTTCCTTTGTCTCTCCACAGCATCAACGTTCTCTCTCTCCCTTCTTCTCTCTCTCTCTCCGATCATTGTCATCATCATATTAGCATTTATATTTCTCTCATTTAAACAACAACAATAACAACACCTCACTTATTCCCTACTGTCCCATTTCTCTTCCTTTCCATTGGCAGCAAGATTCCTAGAAAGAGTTATCCATATTTACTGTTTTCAGCTGCTTTCCTTGTATTTCATTTGAACCCATTCCATGTTATTAATTATAATGCTCAAACCTTGGGCCTTGACATATCAGCAGCTTTTGATGCTCTCCCTCTTCCATAATACTCTCCAAACATACCACATTTTTGGTTTTCGTCATACCTCTTGGGTTGCTTCTTCTCATTTTCTTTTGCTGTTTGCTTCTCTTAATTCATCCTCTTAATGTTGTAGTGCCCCAAGGTTCAGACTTGGACCTCTTTTTCATCTACATTTTGATAACCTCAAGCATTCCCATGTCCTTTAATAAATTCTATATGCTAATTATTTCCATTTTTATGAGTCTGTTGAACTCCAAGCTCATATGCCCAAGTGCCTACTCAACATCTTCATGTGAATGTCTGATATTTCCAAAACAAGCCTCTTGATTTCCCTGTTCCCTAAACCAGCTCCATCCATAGCCCTCCCTATCTCAGCTAATGTCAACTCCAATCTTCTAGTAGCTCAGACAAAAAGTTGTAGTTATTCATGACTTTCCCCACCAGTATCCCTTATTTTGCCTCCTGTTATCCTTCTTGCTCAATTGGTTCCAGTTACACTGGCTTCTTGGCTGTTCTTTGAACATGCCAGGCATATCTCTGCCATAGAGACTTTCTTGTAACTTATCCCTCTGGGTAGAATGTTTTTTGGTGTGTGTGTGTGTGTGTACCTGTGTGTTTTGAGACAGAATCTTGCTCTGTCACCCAGGCTGGAATGCAGTGGCGTGATCACAGATCACTGCAGCCTCAATCAACTGGGCCTCCCAAATAGCTGGGACTACAGGCAGGCACCGCCATACCCAGCTGTTTTTTTAAATTTTTGTAGAGACAGGCCTTGCTATGTTGCCCAGGCTGGTCTCTAACTCCTGGGCTGAAGTGATCCCCCCGCGTCAGCCTCCCAAAGTGCTGGGATTAAAGGCGTGAGTCACCACGCCCAGCATAGAATAGAATGCTCTTTCCACAAATATCATCTGGCTACCTTCCTCTCATGCTTTTAATCCTTACACAGTTCTCATTTTCTCAATTAGACTTACCCTGACCATTCTGTGTAATAATGCAACTTACGTATACATAGACACACACACACACGCACGCACACACACATCCTTAACTCTATTTTATCATTTTCTCAGAGAACTTACCACCTTAATTATAAATATTGTTTGTTGTCTATATCGTCTGCTGAAATATAAGCTCTACAAGGGGATGGGGGAGCCTTCTGTTTTGTTCACTGACATATCCCAAGTTCCTAGAACAGTTCCTGGCGCATAGTAGGCACTCAAATATTGAGTAGGCACAAAAATGTTGTTGAATGAATGGAAGGTAAATTAAATATTATTAAATCCTGCTGGTATGGAGGAGGAATCTAAGTATGCTTGTATCCCGCTTATCTCAGACAAAATGGGATCAAGGACCAGGCCAGAACTTATATAGAGAGTCTACCTGGATAGGTCTGGATAGGAGAGTCTAGCCAAGGCAGAGGCAGGTTTAGGGAAAGGGAAAAAAGGCCAGCAGATCCTCCCAATCTTGGAACAGTGTAAGGCTCAGCTGAGAAGATCCTCGTTCATGCTGGTAGGAATTTGGAGAGTTCTGCAAGGTCCAAATGTGGAGAAAGTAATAGGTAATAAGGTACTAGGGTTTATTCACTGACATGACTAGAGAAAGCTTTTAATGATAAGGTATGCATCTCAGCATGTATTTGCCTAAGATATTCAGGAATACAGAAGCATGTACTGGCCTAAGATATTCAGGAATACAGAAATCAGAGGTGTGTGTGTGTGTGTGTGTGCATGTGTGTGTATAGAGTGTTTTTGCTCCCACCTTTTCCTGAATGTAGCTTATATAATCCAGAAGGAATGAGACAATGTGCAAGCCTCAGACCAAAGGTGAGTTCCAGAGATTCTCTGTTCAGGCTTGTCTGCCCAACCCTTTATGAAGTTTCACTCCCTGAGGAAATCCAGCCTGTTACACCAGCAACTACAGATACTAATCTGTACTAGTATAGCTCAGTGTCTTTCAAAACATGGCCTGTGGATCACCTGGATCAGAATAGTTGGGTGTCTCTGACAAAAATGTAAATTCCTGAATCCCCCTCAGACCTGTTAAATCCTAGGATAGGGCCAGGAATCTGCATACTCAAGAAGCTCCCTAGATAATTCTGGCACATACAAAAGGTTGAGAACCACTGCTAGAGATGAAGAGATGTGCTTTGCCCTACTTTCATTGGTCTGTACTATTTCATCTTTTATTCTAAGTCTCATCCTTTTTTCATTTCACATTTTAAAAGGAAGACTTTGTTCTGAAAATAATCCATTTTTGCGATTAATTGGGAAATTACAGATAAAGTTTACTTGATTCGATGAATCCTGTGACTCATTTCCTCTCCTTCATGTACTTTTAGGTGGGTGATAAGAAGCGCCAATCCATACCCTAATCAGGCACACAAATTCCCCTTTTTCTCCCAGTTAGGGTTTTGTCGAACTTTTTTTTTTTTTAATACTTTAAGTTCTAGGGTACATGTGCACAACGTGCAGGTTTGTTACATATGTACACATGTCCCATGTTGGTGTGCTGCACCCATTAACTCATTTACATTTGGTATATCACCTAATGCTTTCCTTCCACCCTTGCCCCAACCCACAACAGGCCCCAGTGTGTGATGTTCCCGTTCCTGTGTCCAAGTGTTCTCATTGTTCAATTCCCACCCATGAGTGAAAACATGTGGTGTTTGGTTTTTTGTTCTTGCAATAGTTTGCTGAGAATGATGGTTTCCAGCTTCATCCAGGCAACCTACAGACTGGGAGAAAATTTTTGCAATCTACTCAACTGACAAAGGGCTAATATCCAGAATCTACAAAGAACTCAAACAAATTTACAAGAAAAAAACAAACAACCCCATCAACAAGTGGGCGAAGGATATGAACAGACACTTCTCAAAAGAAGACATTTATGCAGGCAACAGACACATGAAAAAATGCTCATCATCATTGGCCATCAGAGAAATGCAAATCAAAACCACAGTGAGATACCATCTCACACCAGTTAGAATGGTGATCATTAAAAAGTCAGGAAACAACAGGTGCTGGAGAGGATGTGGAGAAATAGGAACACTTTTACACTGTTGGTGGGACTGTAAACTAGTTCAACCATTGTGGAAGACAGTGTGGTGATTCCTCAGGGATCTAGAACTAGAAATACCATTTGACCCAGCCATCCCATTACTGGGTATATACCCAAAGGATTATAAATCATGCTGCTATAAAGGCACATGCACATGTAGGTTTACTGTGGCACTATTCACAATAGCAAAGACTTGGAACCAACCCAAATGTCCATCAGTGATAGACTGGATTAAGAAAACGTGGCACATATACACCATGGAATACTATGCAGCCATAAAAAAGGATGAGTTCATGTCCTTTGTAGGGACATGGATGAAGCTTTTAAACTGCCTTGTCTTCAGCTCTAGACCAACAATTCCTTCTAAGTTAAGGACTGCTTTCCAGAGAAAGTGGAAAGTTTCACACCAAATACACAAACTGGGCAGAATTTGAGGCTAAAATACCCCCTTGAATATCAATTAACCCAAGGCCGAATTGCAGTAGACAGACTATCATCTGTAGCATCATCCATGATTTAGAACAATGCAATCATGAACTGCAATCTGTGAGTATGCTTTCCTCGCAGAACAACCCACTGTCTGGTACCAAACAGGTAGAAAGTCATATCTAAGAGGTTCCCCAAACAGTTATCGTAATTTGATTTTAGCAAATAATCAAATGATCTTAAGATCTTCTAGATTATTTCTTAAAGGGAAACTCAATAGAGGAAATTTAGCTAATAGAATACCTATTCTTCCAACCTCTCTCTAAAACAAAATGATTTGGCTTTTATTAAAAGAGACTTCAAAGCAAACTATTTTTGCCCAGTTCACCTTCATTATCGTCGAAGCTAAAGAGAATTCAGCAGATATTAGGATAATTCCAAAAGACTCTTTTTTGCTCTTGGGTTATCTTGCTTTCCAAATGATACCCCAAATCCCCAACAATCAAGTGGAATTCCAGAACCATTTAAAAGCGCAGGAAATTTCAACACACCCTGTCTCTTCAGAACCCAGTTGCTTTCAGAAAGAAGAATTCTCTTTATCAGTATTTTAGAAGGACATATCAAAATGCTTGTCATTTTGAAATTTCTATTAATTTTGTATTACTTCTTACTTTTCAGTTCTCAAAATAATACTGTGAAAGTGACTATTTTTTTTTTCAATTTTCCCAACTTTGGTGGGGGGAGGGGAGGCATACGATGCAAATTTATTAAATCTAGGCTAGAACCTCATAACACCATTTACTACAGAGGAATTTGGTAAGGAGGGTCCAAATTCTATGGCAAGTGGGTTAATTGATGAAGGAGCCTGTCCTCATGGGGCAGTTTCAGCTATAACCAGTGCTACAACACTGCCCACAAGCAAAGCCTTATATCACACCACCACACAAAATGGAAATAAGGTGGGAAACAGGCCTTACATCCTGCCCATAAAGGCATCCAGCATAACCTGCCTTGCAGTGAACTGGCTTGGGTTCTTGTACTCCTTTGGAGAGTAGTCCTTAGGTAGGTAGGGTAGGAAGCAGAGCTCCATTCTTGGGATGGAGGACCAGCCTGAACAAAACAGTATGTCGGCCGGGCGCGGTGGCTCACGCTTGTAATCCCAGCACTTTGGGAGGCCGAGGCGGGCGGATCACGAGGTCAGGAGATCGAGACCACGGTGAAACCCCGTCTCTACTAAAAATACAAAAAAAAATTAGCCGGGCGTGGTGGCGGGCGCCTGTAGTCCCAGCTACTCGGAGAGGCTGAGGCAGGAGAATGGCGTGAACCCGGGAGGCGGAGCTTGCAGTGAGCCGAGATTGCGCCACTGCACTCCAGGCTGGGCGACAGAGCGAGACTCCGTCTCAAAAAAAAAAAAAAAAAAAAACAAACAGTATGTCAAGACCTCCCACCACTAGACGAGGCTTCAGGAAGTGGGCTGTCTTTTACAGAGATTTGGTGTCCTAGGCAGGTAGAGATATCCCCAGTCAGCTCTATGAAACTAGTCCCATGTCTGATGGGAAGCAAAGCTAGACTCTGGAGTCTGTGTGTGTGTGTGTGTGTCTGTGTGTCTCTCTGTGTGTTAATGCCTGTTTTTCTGTTTCACGATTCCCCATAAGGCCCAAGGACAAATGTATTGTCTAGGAGAATTTGCAAGGAGGTAGGAACATGGCTCTGGACTCAGACTGACCTTGGTTGGAATCCTGCCTCTGCTACTTAAAAGCTAAGTGACATTGGGCAGGTTTCCTTAATCTCTTTCAGTCTCAGTTTCCACAACCATAAAGTGGGAATAATAATAGTCATCCCATAGAATGGTTGTAAGGAATAATTAGACTGGATAGCATATTGTAAATTGTCTAGCACAGTATCTGTCACATAGTAAGCCCACAATAAGGTCCCCTATTAACATTGAGATGATCTTATCTGTGCCATTTTCCATGCTTCCTTTGAATTCATGGAACAAAGTAGTGAAAAACTCTGCTCACCAAGTACAAAATCATTGTTTAGACCAGATCTGAGGCCAGCATAAAAGCCAAAAGAATGTTGTAGTTAGAGAGTCCAAATGCAACCCTAGCTCTTCTGAATTCCCTAAGGGGCTACTCAAGGTAAAGCTGTCACAGAGAGTTTGTGATTAAACCATTGGATAAAAGCCAGACACATTGCATTCTTGAAAAAGAAGTTATTTTCACAAGGGTAATTGCCAGAGACCGATGCAGTCAAGAGTCAAAGCAGGGTAGATTCTCATCAGAAACGTGTGCCCACAGCAAAGACTCTTGGCAGAGGACACACAGCATTAGGCTCTGACATCAGACTTTTGGGCCATCGAGCTGCATAAGCAGGCCCAGCAGAGCGAAAACTCACCAGTAAGAATTAATGCTGGTGGAAGTTTAAGAATGCCAGGCCCCAAGAAACATGCAAAATCACATTGCTATGGAACAGCTGGTTCCTTCAGTGCCTGAGATCTTTGCCAGATTCCATCTTTTTCCATAATAATATATTACCTCTATTAACTTACAGAATCCAGGGCAAGATTATATGAAAACTACTAGATGCTGTGCAAATGGCCCCTTATCCATAACTAGAAATTATGTATGTTGTAATCAGTTTGCTATAACTAAAACTGCGAGCCCCAACATGAAGAATCTTGTTCTTCACGGCATGAGACGCTTGAGCAGTTTTATTTTATTTTATTTTTTAACTGTCTTTGGCAGCTGTCCAATAATACTCGAAGACAAGCAGTCCCTTGCACTCCAGCCACTCCCTTGCTGCTCCATTTAGCCCCTTAAAAAAGCCTGTTGAGTAATTAAGGCAGGAACATTGAAACCTTACTCACCTTCAGTCAACCTTTCCTTAATTGGGCAATCAATTTACTACTTCCAGTCCTGATAAAAGAGAAATGCAGTTTTGGCTTTCCAGGAGCGAACTATTAAGATTGTAAGCCATTTACCTGAGTACTGGCTTCTTAGTTACACACATGTAATACAAAAGAAAGATCTACGTGCTTCTTTTCATACTTCGTCTTTCTTGATTTTTTTTAGCAAGTGGAAGTTTAAAATCATTAGCTCAAAACATAAAAACACTCTTGATATTTCCATAGTATCTTTTTACAATTCTCAGGGTCACTTAGATTTGTGACTGAAAACAAAAAACAAAACAAAAAAAAAAAACATAGCCCTCAAAATGGCTATTTGAATGATTATAATTTCACAAATACATCTTTTATTTGAAAGAATAGTGAACTGAAGTAAGGCAGCATTGGTGACTTGTTCCAAACAATTGGTTACACAAGTGTATTTAAAAAGGAAAGCTTTTGTTCACTTTCATATTTTCACTTAGAAGATTCTTCTTAAATATCTGAAGTGAGGCCAGGCACGGTGGCTCACGCTTGTAATCCCAGCACTTTGGGAGGCCGAGGCGGGCGGATCACGAGATCAGGAGATCGAGACCACGGTGAAACCCCGTCTCTACTAAAAATACAAAAAATTAGCCGGGCGTGGTGGCGGGCGCCTGAAGTCCCAGCTACTCGGAGAGGCTGAGGCAGGAGAATGGTGTGAACCCAGGAGGCGGAGCTTGCAGTGAGCCAAGATTGAGCCACTGCACTCCAGCCTGGGTGAAAAAGCGAGACTCCGTCTCAAAAAAAAAAAAAAAATATCTGAAGTGAATTTGCAGATTGAAAAGTTACAGCCTCCTTCATAGATTGGGAACAGTGGTTCTCAAACATCTGTGTGCGTCCAGTGCTGTCCCAGGATCTAGTTTTCACTGGCCAGGAAAAAAATGAGAAAATTGAGGACATTGAAGTAAGGTTTTTTTTTTTCTTTCATATATTTGAAAATATTCCATTTAAAAGGCTGACCTTTTCCTAAGATTTTTTGGCTTCTCTCTATCTCCATACTTCTTTTATTTTTAATTGTACTTGTCCATGAAATCTAAATCTCGGGAACCACTGCTGGTATGTCTAGCAATATAAGAGTCTGTCCTCTGAGAATTGGCTGAGCTCACTAAATTCATATTGTGCAGGCCACAGAAAAGCTGTCAGCTTTAGGTCAATAACAATTTGGCTCAACTAGCTGAAAATAGCCCCAAATGGTGTCCAGTCTCCTACCCTTTTCCTTGTCTAATTAAATCCACTTCCTCCCCTAATCCTGATCATCATGAACTGCCTCCATTTTAAAATACAGGAAACGTTGGACCAAACTCATTTATTTGAACACAGGAAGAGTGAGTAGTAATTGCTGGGCAACCTGTGCTGAATCCAAAGTGATAGAATAATTTCTGAAGAATGAAAATGGAGGGAAATAAATATTCTCATCTCTCTAAAAAACAATAATGTTCACCCACATAAAAAATCTGTAGGCAGGCAGCAGCTCCATTTTGATTCAGCTAGATGGCTTCATGCTAGTGAAGAAAATATTTTGGCAAAGAATTATTTTATCCAAAAGTAAAACACAGAATTCCAAGTACCTGGTATAACCCAAGTGAAAGCACATCCGAAGGAAATCTCTCCATACCCACTGCCTTGTAGCATTACCACTCCTCATTTGACCTCTTAATATGAAGCCACAAAGTGAGTACATGCAACTACAGCACTTCTTGGGCTGAGGTGGCTGGGAAATTTGATTCCCCAAAGAAAGGAAGAGCATGAAAATCCTCTGAGGAAAGTGATCTTGGCAAGGACTCTGGCTAGGACTCCAGCCCATGTGGATTTCGCATCCTTTGAAGTGTTTATGGTTCTATCCAGTTTTTCATCACTGAGAGAGAAAGAAAAAAAAACTACAAAGTCCTCTCTTTATAGAAGATATTTTCAGATTTAGATTTTAACTAGCTCCAAATTCTTGTACACAGAGATGCATATAAAACTGTCACTTTGATAAAGTTCTAGGAAAAAGTTAATATAATTTTAGAATCCTGTCTGCTGAGTATCAGTAGCCATCCTTCATTCCCCATAACCGATTATCTACTCTGGTTGATGAGAACCTTCACAGTAATTCTTTTGGCTAGCTTTTATACCATAAGGAAAGCAAAGTTCCTGGATCTGACATGCAGGAAATCTTGGTTTTAGGAATTCTAAAGAATAGAGAGCAAAGTTTATAAAACAAGAGTTCAGGACAAGAGCCTGTGGCAATCTCCTCTTTCCTCATCTTGGGTACCTCAGTCTTTTATTATATTTTCCTACTACCTACTTTACCCTCCCACCAAAGGTCTGACTGGGGCATTATTTGGTGCCGTAAATAATAAATTGTTAGTGGCTCTTTGATGCTCTCAAAGTACTTTCACTTTACTGTTACATTTCATCATCACAGAATATATGCAGCAGGTAATCTTACTATACTGAACTTATTGATGAAAAAATTCAGGTTCACAGATGAATCACAACACCTGGAAAAAGGGACAGAACTGGAACTCAAAAATCAGTTTTCCTTATTTCATAGCCTGTGTTTTAAAACGCATTTGATGCTAAATAAGTTAGCAGTATAAAGCCTAAGTCAGAAATCTATTTTTTTAGTTAAACATACCTTATTTTTTTCTCAAAATTTGTAATTGCCTGAGTTCCTACACCATGCTTAAAAATGAAACAAAACAAAACTAAGAGTAGAGGTGGTCTCACCACCCAATTCTTCCCTTCTCTCAGGAAATTGCAGCCAACAGCAGGACAGGGTAGTGGGCAAGCCAAGTAAGGCACTGAAAGATACAGACAGATAAAAAGCAGGACAAAAGTAGAAGTAGTATTTACTACAGGCAAAATCAGTGAACCTGCATTCTGGGGCTGGAGAAGCAGGCCAAGAAACCAAGAAGAATGCCCTCTAGGAGGTGGAGAAGTTACACTAGGAAAAGACAAAAAGTACCAGTTCCAAGCTGAACAGCTAGCACCTCTCATTTCTCCCACATAAACACTGTTTAAACAGTGGAGACAAACTTACAAATTCTCAAATACAAAGATGAACAAACAACTAAGAATCTGCAAACATTTGGAAAATACTAATACCTTGAAACAAAGGCAAAAACTCAACAAGTAAAACGTTTTGAAGAATCATAGTTAAAAGAGCTCACAACATTTTGGAATAAGTATATAAAAATCTCTGGAAAGATGTAGGAGGACACTGTAACTAAAAACATTAGCTGATTATGGTAGAAATTTAAGACTTGAAAATAAAAATAAAAAGATTGATTTAGGGGTAAAATAGTAGAGTGGACATAGATAAATAGCATTTTGAGAATGCTCTCAAAACAACGGAAAACACAAGGGAATAAAGAATACAAAGAGCTGGGCTCAGTGGCTCACGCCTGTAATCCCAGCACTTTGGGAGACTGAGGTGGGCAGATCACCTGAGGTCAGGAGTTCGAGACCAGCCTGGCCAACATGGTGAAACCCCATCTCTATAAAAATTACAAAAATTAGCCAGGCATGGTGGTGGACACCTGTAATCCCAGCTACTCTGGAGGCTGAGGCAGGAGAATCACTTCAAAACAGAAGGCGGATGTTGCAGTGAGCTGAGATCATGTCACTGCACTCCAGCCTAGGCAAAAGAGTGAAACTCTGTCTCAAAGAAAAAAAAAAAAAAAACAAAGAAAAGTTTAGAGACATGAAAGATTGACCCAGATTTCCGCAGCCATTTAGTAAGGGTTCTAGAAATAGGAGTTCATTTTAAAGGCATTCTAGAGAAAATGTAGGTGAGAAAAAATTGAGAAATTAGTAAAATAAGATTTCTTAGATTAAGAAAATATTCATATTGTTAACCACCAGGTTCCAAGCAGAATAAATTTAAAAAAAAAAAGGATTCACTCAGAGTGACCCTTGTGAAAATTCAGAACAAAGAAAATAAGGAGGGCATTCTAAAGGCTTCTAGAGGGTAAACAACAGATGATCTATGCAAGAATGAACATCATGTTGACATTAGACGTCAATAATTCTGAATTAAGAAGATTGTAACATCCTCAAAGTTCTGAGAAAAGATTGACCCTAAAATTCTATACCTAGCTAAGCTATAACTTAGGTGAAGGCAAAGACATTTTTATAAATGTAACTACTCAAAAAATTATCAACCATGAGTTATCTCTGAAAAAATTAGTAAAGAATGTACTCCCAAATAATGAAAAATGAATTCAAGAAGGAGACACAGGATAAGAAAAAAGGAAGGAATGGGCAAAGAAACTAGAAAAAATTACAGATGCTCCTTGACTTACAACGAAGTTACATCCCAATAAACCTGTTGTAAGTTGATAACATTTTCAACTTACAATGGGTTTATCCTGATGTAATCTCTTAGATCGAGGAGCATACTGAATGGGTATGCTTTGACACCATCGTAAAGTTGACAAATCATAAATCAAACCATCATAAGTAGGAGACTTACTAAGTTATTATATACTTATAATTGTTAATTAATAATTTAACAATTATTAAGTTAAATATTAATAATTTAACAATTATTAAGTTAAATATTAATAATTTAACAATTATTAAGTTAAATATTAATAATTGGAGGTAGGGAAAGAGAATAACCACCAGAAATGAAAATCCAGATGATCTCAGCATAAAATAGCAGCAGAAAAAGAGGAAGCTGGTAAATGAAGGTGTGCAAAAGTTTGTCTCATGATTGAGTTAAATGCTGGATCACTCTAGACATAGAAAAATATACTTAAAAGGTATATTATAAAAGATATAAGAATAATCATTATGAAGTAGAAATAGATTGTATAACTTCCAAGCAACTAGAAAAACTAAATGTAACAAAAACAAAATAAAACTTCGATAATTGAATAAAAGACAAAGAAGAGGAGAAAATAAGCAACAAAAAACACAAAATCTACAAAACCATATGATAGGAAATCCAAAAGTCACTCCTTGTAAACTTACCTGGAATATTGAGAGCAATGAAAACAGGTCTTAGAAAGAAGTTTTATTTTAGAATAAGCCATCTTAGATGGAGGGACCCATTGGACCTATAACTTTTGTTGCAGGAAGGGATAAACCTAAACCTGTCTAAAGCATCTGTCTCAGGCACTTGAAAAGCCAAATTACTGCTTTATATATTTACACATCCTTTCTCATGGGAACCCATAATATATTATGCTTGTGAAAGCTCTTAAGATCATGCTGCTTGCCAAAGAATCATCATAGGAAACCTATGCTACTTCAGAGTTTACATACATAGACACATACACATATATACATACAATACACATATACATACATATATAAATATACATTTTTAAAAACAGCTTTATTCAGATATAATTTATATGTCACTAATAAGTTCACCCATTTACAGCATACAATTCAGTGGCTTCTAATATATTTTAAGAGTGCAACCATCAGCGTAATCTAATTGTAAAACATTTCATTACCCTAAAAAGGAACCTTATACCCATTAGCAGTCAAGTCCCACTTCCAACCTCTCCTCTCCCATCTCCAGTGTCTAGCAACCACTAATCTACTTTCTGTCTTCACAGATTTGACTCTTCTGTGCATTTCATATAAATGGTATCACGCAATATGTGGTCTTCTGTGACTGGCTTTTTCTGCTTAGCATGAATGAAAGTTTATACTTTCAAGGCTCATCTATCTTAATCTATCATGTATCTGTACTTCTTTCCTTTTATGGTCAAATAATGATTCATTTTGGTTATTGTTTAAATATACATATATATTATTGTGTGTGTAAATATATATATATTAAATCTCTATTAATATCTTTTAGAATCATAGTTAAAGATTTGGAAGTGGCCTGAGAGGTTATCTACATGCTAGTTCAACCCTTTCATTCATGTATAAGGAACAGCTTAGACAAGTGAGGCATCTTGCCTAAGGCCAAAAGTCAGTGGTTGATGGATTCGAGAATCCCAGACTGATCCCAGTCTGACTCCTTTCTGACTCAGATTCCTTTCTGAGTCAACTGCATTGTTTACTCTTCTAAGGAAAGAAAATAGTTCAAAAACTTTAAGGACATTTTGATGGAGGGAAGGGGACATGGGATGTCTAGTTTCCTGACAGAAAGTGACTGGTTTTTCTTACAGTGAAAGACGTGTTTACTCATTTTAATATGGGCTTCTGCCCGGGGAACAACTTCCACACTAGAGACAATCCCTGCCCAAATTCACAGAACTGCTGCAGTCCTCGCACAGGAAACATTTGGATTTTATCTAATTTAAATAAATATGTGGTGATATTTTTTCTTTAAGCATCCACAGGCATTCAGAGAGCTACATATGAATATTTGGGCATTATTTCATAAAGCAAATGTTATAGAAAGAAACAAATTTTCATTTCTTAGGAAGTGACTAGAATAAAAATGTGAAACTGAAAAAATGAAACAACAACAACAAAATGTTATCTAAAATGAAAGCAAAGCTGTTGGCAGTTATATATTGTGTGACTTTAATAGTCTGCTTCCCTGCTTGAATTTGACTAGCAATTCCATCTAAACCATCTGAGTAATGATTTGTCTTAAAATTTTGCACCTTTTCTATAGGTTTTTGTGTCTTCATAAATGTAGCACTGTGTTTTACAAAGACAGTGGCATTCTTTGGATATTTTGCTTTTCAAATACAAAGAATGGTGTTGTACACTTTTACACCACTACCCACCATAAATAAACATACCACACCACTATCTTTTTGCTAAGTACATGGTTGATTAATCACTATATATTAAACTAATCCCAAATTTAAAAACAATAGTTTTAAAGGCTAGTGGAAAGTGTAGCTATAATTTATTGTTCTCGTAACAGTTTAATTTATAAATAAAAGAGTAATTGCAAAAATTTTCCTCAAAAAAAAAAAAACACCATTTTTAGAATGTGTCCTTGCAATGAGAACAGCACCACCATCTGGAATGCAATAGTTTGTGCAATGAAAGAATTTATATGGTTTTCATTTTGTTTTGTCTTAGGCAACAGGGAAGTAATTTGTCTCTTCCTCAAAGGTTTTCCAGGTAAAAATAATGCAACATTAGTACTTTGTTACCAAGTTAAAAATAACTGTATTCCTCCTCTCTGACGAGGGATTTGTGTTGTTTGTGTCCTACAGAAATCAATTGATTTTAATGGCATCAGCCACTCATATGATTTTTTTATAGTTCATGTTATTATAAAATGTACATTTCAGCAGGGATTTTCTTGGCTATGCATTTTCTCCACAACTAGAAAAAAAAACACATTTTCTTTTCTTTAACCTGAGATTAAATAAACTTGATCTGATTTCTTACTTTTTTCAAAAGTAGTGATTAATCAGAGTGTATGATTAAAAAAAGAACCAATCCTCTAAAAATTGAAAAATTCATACAACAGTTTTCAGCACTATACAAGCATGCAGAATTATTCTTATCATTGTCATATAAATTCAAGGGAACTCTAATAGTGTGGCATATATACACACGTGAATGAAATATAGTTCTGTATAGTCGTTTTACTCAACAGTAAATAAAATTATGCAAGACTTAAGCTCTTCTAAAATTTAAAATACTGTATAATGTTTGTTAAAATCCCTGCTATTCTCATGAATGGAACAAAGCAATTTATTCAAGAGCCAAAAATCACATCCAACGCTCTAAACAATCATTTTATTGTATTAGGACATTTTAGTCAATTGCTTTATTACCATTGTTTTTCACAAATGAGCCTTAAAACTGAACTCTCCAATGTTCCATTCAGTTGCCAAAATCAATCTCACCCTGCACTGAGCCATGTACATCCTCTAAAGTGGAGCCAAGAACAATTGTGTTTCCTGAAAAACAAAGGCAAAGATTCTCCACTATGTCAAATGAACACTACAGATAGACATTCTTTCCGATCTATTCCTAATGTCACTTTTGTATTTCAGTTCTCTAGTCTGTGAATATGTTACCATTCAGCTTATTTGATTATGCTTTCTCCTTTACCACTACCATTCTAAAGATACTTAACCTGGTGGCTAACACTGAGCATTTACAGTGTACCAGCACTGCAATAGGTGGCCCACATGCATTCATTCATTCTCATGATCATCCTAGGAAGTAGGCACTATTACTTTCCCCATTTTTACAGATGAGGAGGCTGAGGTCCAGAGAACTTAAATAAATTTGCCCAAGGTCACACAGCAAATAAGAGGCATACCATGGGGTCCAACAGAGATAATCTGGTTCCCTTACCTTAATTTTATACATTCATCATTAATAGGATATTGGTTTAATAACTTATGATGCATCCAGAGAAAAAATGACATTAAAAGTGCAGATGTAGCTCTATATGTATTAATATGAAAATGCCAAGATTTATTTTAAGTAAAATATCAGGTTTCAAAATAATATGATTTTAAGATCCTGTTTTGTACAAATATTTGTGAGTTAGGTACAGAAAAAAGCCTGAAATGATATATATTGTTAAATGCTAATTGTATTAATCAACAAATAATAAGATTCCAAGTGGGTTTCACTTTCTTTTTGTGAATTTCTGCATTTTATTATTTTTAAAATGATTAGGCATTACTTTTACAGCACTTTTAAAAATGCTACTTTCATTGGGAAAACCAGAAAAGAAATAGACCTTGAAAAATGAGTATGACAACATCCCCTTTTTCTCCCTGTCATTTAGGTCTGTCAGAAATGTTTGTATACATTTGGTGACACCTTTCTAAATATGAGGGAATGCAGAGCTAGGGGGAAAATCTATTTGTATTACAAGTAAATACTTGATATGAGAACTTAACATCTCAAGGTTAATTTAAATATATTAATCCTAGGGATATTTTTCCCACTAAGATTCAGCAGAAAAGTGTTTATAATCTTCTTAATCATCAGATTTTTTTAAAGATTGCTGACTGGAGCAATGATATTTTTGAACAGTGCCATAAATAGGCTTATGAACTACATGATAAAAGGTAAGTCTCTTCTTCAAAGACTTAGCTTCTCCACTCACCAAACATCTATTAGGCACTGACTCTGTGCCAGGCACAGAGATTACTAAATACATGAAACAGAGACTCTACCCTTGAAAGGTTTCAGTTCTAGCAAAAAGTAGACAGCCAAGTAAACACATAACATGGTTAACTCTGATAAGTGCTTGTATTAGTTCATTTTCACACTGCTATAAAGAAATACCTGAGACTAGGTAATTTTTAAAAGAAAGAGGTTTAATTAACTCACAGTTCTGCATGGCTGGGGAGGCCTCAGGAAACTTACAATCATGGTGGAAGGTGAAGAGGAAGCAGGAAACTTCTTCACAGGGCAACAGGAGAGAGAGCAGGGAAAAACTGCCAAAGACTTTAAAACTATGAGATCTCATGAGAACTCACTCACTGTCACAAAAACAGCATGAGGGAAACCACCCCCAAGATCAAATCACCTCCCAACAGATCCCTCCCTCGACACATGGGGATTACAATTCAAGATGAGATTTGGGTGGGGACACAGAGCCAAACCACATCAGCGCTAAATTAATAGTAAAAATCATAGGGGTACAAAGAAAGTCTACCTAGTAAGCAAGTCAAAAAAGGCTTCATAGTGGGGTAGCTCTAGAGCTGGGCCTGGAGAGATAAAAATTTGTCTTCAGAAAGGAAGAGGGAATGACAAAATGTAAGTAGCATTTCAAGGCACAATGAGAGTCAGATGAAAATAACACAATGGTTGGAGTGCTCAAAGAGGCTTTTTTAACTTACAAAAGTAATATATCCTCATTGTAACAAATTAAACAATCTAAAGCATTTAATTAAACAATACAAGGCATTCATTACCTCCCCCCACCCCCTTCCTCCATGCCCACTTCCACAAGGAACAGCTGAACAGCCTGGTTAAATGATGTAAAAATTATTTTGCTAACATTTCTCATTACTTTATGGCTAAATTGGCATTTATTGGCTGGTTTGGAGCTTAACTATATTTCCATCCACACTTTCTCCATCAAACACAGAACACCTAAAGGGTTTTATTTGCTTACTTTTCATTTGCTTCACTTTGGTAAATATGGAATCATTCTACTCACATTATTCAGCAACTTTCTTTTTTTTTTTTAATTTAGCCATCTACCCAAAGATATCTCTCTTGCTCAATGAACACAGATCTGATACATTTTTAAATAACTGCATAATATTGCATATAGTGGAATTCATTCGATCATTTCTCTATTGTAGAACATTCAGTTTGTTTTTATTCCTTTTTCCCCTCCCAATACAAACAATGCTTTAATGACCACTTTTTTGTGTGTATTCTAAATTTTGTGTGTGTTTATTTTTATGGGATAGACTTCTAAGTATTTGTTGAGTCAATTACTATGTGGACTTTAAATCTTAATAGACAATGTTAATTTTATTTCAAAAAGCTCCTAGTAATTCATACACCAGTAATGCATGACAGCATGTATTTCAGTCAGATTTATTTTTTAAATATATCTATCTTTCTCTTTAGACAGTGAATCCCTTGAAAGCTTCTCTGACATTAAACACCATCACTTTTTAAAGGCTTTGCTGATCTGATGGCTGAAAGATGATACAATTTAAATTTTCCTGGATATCTGGGAAATTAAATAACTTTTCTTATGTTTGTTGGACTTTTTGAGTACCCGTTCTGTCAATGTTCTCTTCATATACTTTGCCCATCTTCCTATCAGATTTTTTATTTGTCTTACTATTTTGTAGAAGCCCTTTATTTCTCAAATGTAATGTAAATATTTTTTCCAGTCTATAATTTTTATTTTTATTTTGTTTCATTTTCATGTAGTCAAGTATGTCTGTCTTTCTTTTTATGACCTTTGAGCTCCTCTTGAATTTTGTTATTCTTAATTTTTCTTAGAGTATACACTTTCCATGCATCTAGATTTTTAAATGTTGTCTGAGGATAATATATAACCTTGATTTATTCTAAAGGCATATCCCACTATTTCCCACTAAATTGGAATGTCACCTTTTCTATGAATCTATTTCTGAACTCTGTTCTATTCCTGTGTTCTATTTACCTATTCCTGTGTCAGTATCATACTTTTTATTGCTGTGGCTTTTATGGCTTAACAGGATGGCAGCAGGATTAAGCATGTGGGCTCTCGAAACTGAAAGTCTGGGTTTAGATCAGATGCCATCAACTTTGTAATAATCTTGGGCACATTACTTCAATGTATTCATCTATAAAAAGGGGATAATAACAGTACCTAACCCACAGGGTTGTTATGAATATTAAATAACTAATTCCAATAAAGTGTTCAGAATAGTGCCTGGCTCAGGAGAAGTAGTCTGCCAATCAGTTTTAATTGTAATTATTATAACTGGTATGGCATGTCACCTTTCACTATTCTTCTTATGCACACTCTCCTTCTTTCTTCTCTGGTTTTGTTTTTTCTGTCCAGTTTTCCCACAAAATTCTTGGGATTTCTATTCGTGTATGCATAGAGTATGTATCTGGAAGAGATTACAACAGACTTGTAACCATGGTTCCTTAATGGAGGGGAAAGGGTTGGAACTTCACACAACTGAATTTTTTCACATGTGTATGCATAACATTTTTAAAAATCTCTTCTGAGTTTCCTTTTTTATAATACCTTAGTATTCTGATTTGAATTGCATTCATATATATTTGTATGTATTCTAAACTGGCTTTGTATCCTTAAGTATCTGAGTGCTATTGAGCACTTAAAGGTAGCTAGAATGCCTGAGGAATGAAAAACTTCATGAGGAAGGAACATCTGGGCTAGATCTTGAAGGATTAATGGATGTTTTTCTGACATAAGAGAGATGTGAGGAGATTCCAGAGTTTGAGAATGGCCTTGCCTAAAGACACAGAGATATGAACAAGGACTGCATGTGAGTGGCAGAGCCCGGGGGCTGGGAACGTGGGGGAAGGATCAAGTCCTGGGATGTAAGACACAATGTGATGGGATGGGAAATGTGCTCGCTCTTTTTCTTCCCCCAGGGAATTTCAGGTTTGGAAAAAGATAAGGCAGAGGTAAAGGCAGAGCCAAGATAGCCAAGACAACACTAAACTGTAATTTCTGTGAAGACAAGGAACATACCTGTTTCGTTCGGCACTCTATCGTGGTTCCTAGGGCAGGGCATGCAAGGACCCCAACAAGTATTTGTGGAATTAATGCATGAAGAGTGCATCCAAAACAACAGTGACTGTTTTGAGTAGGAAATGAAGGCAAATGATAATGTTGAATATGTTACCAAAAAAATTAATAGCACATTTAAATAAATAGCAAAAACATCATCACAGAGGAACCTCCTGCAATACTAATGATAAACATGTAATGAATGTTGACTGAATCAATGAATGCATATGAGATGGGCCTGAGAGAACATTAGATAAACTACTTTTTTGAAGGAAACACTTACTCTCCCTTCCAAGTTCCTACTTGAAAACTAATATTTGAAAACGAGTTAAAATTGTGTAACTAAAATAATTGAAATGAGATGGAAAAGCAAAATTGAGGGACATTAGACCGTGGCTAAAGATGCAGAACTAAAGCCGGACATAGTGGGCCATTCTTGTAATCCCAGCAACTTGAGAGGCTGAGGTAGGAGGATCATTTCAGCGCAGGAATTTGAGATAGGTCTGAGCAACAAAGCAAGACCCCATCTCTACAAAAATAAAAGAATTAGCTGAGTATAGTGGTGCACGCCTCTAGCCCTAGCTACTCAGGGGGTTGAGGCAGGAGGATCACTTGAGCCAAGAAGGGAGAGGTTGTAGTGAGCTATGATCACGCCACTGCACTCCAGCCTGGGCAACAGAACAAGACTCTCTATCTCTTTAAACAACAACAACAACAACAACAAACAGAACTAGCCAGAGCGAGATCTGTGGAGCAGCTACTTCATGACATATTGTCACCAATGCCAGAATGGAGATAACAGGTCAATGACATGAAGAGATTGCTTAGTGTGGTGGGAACAGCTCTGGCTCGGAGTCAGGACCTGGGCTCCAGACGCAGCTTTCACACTCACTAGGCAGCCCCGTTCTCAGTTCCTCCATCTGTAAATGATCTCTAAGTTCCCAGCCGATTCTGATATTCTGTGATACTACATCATGAAAAATTTAAAAAAAAAAAGGAGAGAAGTTCACAGCCTGGCAATTTAGGGCTAGAACATCATCCATCAACCATTGCAGCCATTTTAAGAAAGCAACATCCTTCAGTCAACAAACGTGTATCTGTCTTGTAAGGCAGCATGCGGTGTCCAAATGATAGAAAATTAATAAAACATAATCCCCACTCTCAAGGCGTTTTCAGTGTAGTAGAAGAAAGGAAAATAAATTTCTAGAAATAAATAAAATTCAAGCAGAATGTGGCAAGCACTATGAAAGAAACACAAACGAAATGTTACTGAGCATTTGAGCGCTGGCAGATGAGGCTCTCACTCCAACGCAGGGCAGAGTGTGAGAGGTAAGAGCCCTGTAGAAAAAAGGCCCGTGGAGGTCATCTTGCCATCCTTTCTGCAGCTATGGCCACTCAATTTACAGGCGGAACTGACTTTGGCTATATCTATTCAGGATTCTAGTTTGACCATATCTTATTTATGATCTGTGGAGCTAAGTTTATTCCCAGAGCTGCAGCTGCTTTCCACATAGACAGTTCCCCGTCAGCACAAGTGAACTCCAGAAATTTATTCATTAGTTAGGTGTTAGATATGCAGAACTCACACATGATTTCTTATTGACAATGAAGTCTCCAAACCAGCCAATAAAAGCCAATTTAGCCATAAAGTAATGAGAAATGTTAGCAAAGTAATTTTTACATCATTTAACCAGATACATTTAATGTTGTACAAAATGCTATTTTGAATTTCAGAAACAAGAACACATAATTTCAGAGCACAACAGGGTTCCCCAAAAGTGGCTCCAAAGGAGACTGTTTTAGTCATATACCCCAAAACACGGTGACCCAAAACAACCATGTTGTTATACCTCATGATGAGAGGTTTGGGCAGATTTGAAGTATTTCCTCCTAAAGTTCCTACTTGAAAACTTTTACTTGAAAATGAGCTTTGTAAATGATGTAGGCTATAATAATTGAGATGGGTTGGAAAAGCAACATTTTTTAGGAGTTTTGGATGATTCTTCTCTTCCTCACGGTGTAAGCGGAGGTCACTCAAGTAAGCAGTAGGCAGACGATGGGTTTGAAGGTTCCAAGGTGGCTCATTTGCATGTCTGGCACCTTGGCAGGGACATCTGGAAAGCTGGGCTCAGCTGAGACTGTCACCAAAGCACCTACATGTGGACTTTCCTGCACAGCAGTCACAGGGTGGTAGGACTTCCCATATAACCACTGGAAGTGGGAGTTTATGGAGGCTTGGGCTTCCGAGAGACAAGGCAGAAGCTGCATGGCCTTCTGTGATATAGCCTTGGAAGTCACACAGCACCATTTATACGATACTCTGTTAGTGGAGGAGTCACAAATCTCCCCAGACTCAGGGGAGTGAACATAAAGCCTTATTTAAAGCTACCAAAGGGATAGAATCCATTGAAGGATAGAGACACATATACCAGAGCATGAGAGCTTCTTTATTCTAAGTATTTTAACTCCTAAGAAAGGGGTCTCTACAGATGTTTGATTGTAGGAGAACGACAGTAAGCCTGACAAGGCAGAAGATTTCTGAACCCTTCTACTACTTATTTACTTACATGTGCTGATTGTGGGTAAAATGAGTTAGGATAAAACTTGGCTTCAGATCTCTTTTTTATTTTAAACCCTGTACCTACATTACCTACATCTAAACGTACAGTAGCAGATTCCTTTAAGTACCCCTGAAAATTTGAAAATAATACTACCTAATTTTCAAATAAGGAGTAATTAGGCAACCACATGACTGAATTAATATTTCAGTTTACGTTTTCTTTGTATTTGGCAAAACAAAGCTGGTCTTTTTGTGTATGCAGATTTATGTTTTCTTTCCCTTTGGTACTCTTTTATTACCTTGAAAAAGAAGACTCATACTATATATTTGTGGAAAAAATATTTTTCAACTTGGAACCTTAGTCTTTTCCTTTTTTTATTTTGTTCCTATCAGTCTGTTAAGTGATTTAATTCTTATACTTATCACTGGACTGAATCCAAAGTACCGGGCCTGGCCTTGGAAATCGCTTTCATGATTGAAGAGGTGTAAGTTACTGTATAAGTTAAGCAACCTACAAAAAGGAAGAAGTAATTTTTTTTGCATACCAAAAAGGAGTTCTGACTTTGTATCGGAGGCAGGGCAGAGAATGGCCCCCTTTAAGAATGTCACTGTCATTATCCCCCGTTGCTTTCTACAGGCAATGACGTGAGCATCAGGACAATGCATCCTTGGTGATATCTATTCAGGATTCTAGTTTGAAAGAGAACTGACACAACTAGCAACTCGCGGATCTGGTAGGAAAGACACCTAAGCAGATGTGGAATGGACTGAAGCAAGAAAGCTAACAAAATCAAGAATTTCATTCAGGCTTAAAAGTTCTTCCCAGTGTGAGAGTGGTGGTCTCATTAATATTCAGGCCAAATCTTGATTGTACTAAGCTCCCACCACTCATAAGGACACTCAAACTGCCACGGGAGTTCCCAGGGAGGGTCTTGTACACATTTAAGAATCAGTCTGAGTCACCATTTACACTGGTCTCTGTGACACCATTTCTTTCTATGTTTTCAAGGGACTTCAGACAACATTCAAAGGTGCAAAACTAGATAGAGTGATACTATGGAGAAGGTATGTCATGGTATAGTGCTGCCTCTGCTGGCTTCTGACAACCCAAGCCATGCAGTACTGCTGGCCGCTCTCACTCCAAGCTCGGCATGGTCCCCACTGAGGCACAATTTGCTGCTCGCTGTCCTGGCTGCTGAAACTAAACATGCTTACTGTGTTCTGACACCACTGCCATTTCTTGCAAAGTGAAGACAACGCACTTAATTCTCTGCTGTAGGTTATTTAGAGGGTTCCACTTGAGCAGGTGGCTTAAACTTCAAAATTAGAGGAATTGTCATTCACACACAGAAATCCAGGAGTGCTAGAAAAGATCAAATGAGTTTACAGCCTGCAGCCACACTTCATTTAAAACAACTTCTCTCCATATCTCAGTCCTTTTGCTGAATTTGGCTCATCATACCAGATTCTATCTACTTGCAGCATGGCTTCTATCATGTCCCCTGACACATGCCAAATGTAGCACATGCACACCCCAAATATGTTTGCATATGTCCACATCCAATTTTTATTTTTTATTTTTTGAGACGGAGTTTCACTCTTGTTGCCCAGGCTGGAGATCTCAGCTCACTGCAACCTCCACCTCCCAGGTTCAAGTGATTCTCCTGTCTCAGCCTCCTGAGTAGCTGGGATTACAGGCACGTGCCACCACGCCCAGCTAATTTTTGTATTTTTAGTAGAGACGGGGTTTCACCATGTTGGCCAGGCTGGTCTCGAACTCCTGACCTCAGGTGATCCGCCTGCCTCCGCCTCCCAAAGTGCTGGGATTACAGGTGTGAGCCAATGCACCCAGCAATCCACATTGAATTTTAAGCACACTTCTGAGTTCTTCTCCACTCTTTGTATGAATAAATTCTTAAGAAGAGAATATTTTCAATAGTTTAAATGTAGCTAAGCCTCATAGGCCACTGTGGCACACATCTGTAGCTCCTGCTACTCAGGAGGCTGAAGCAGGAGAAACACTGGAGCCCAGGAGTTTGAGTCCAACCTGGGCAACACAACAAGACCCTGTATCTATTATAGACAAACCCTAATTTCAGTCCTCCTAAGCTGAGTACTCTGTCCCCATCATTACCCTTACTATTCGGCATTGTAATTCCTACTTCATTTGCCTATTTCCACCTCTAGACTGTGAGCTGCTCCAAGGGAGGGGACTTAGCCAGGTCTCTCTGTCTCCAGAACCATCTTA
The DNA here is from genome assembly GCF_028878055.3 of Symphalangus syndactylus. NCBI lineage: Eukaryota > Metazoa > Chordata > Mammalia > Primates > Hylobatidae > Symphalangus > Symphalangus syndactylus. The sequence continues at coordinate 47,212,073 of NC_072439.2, read as the reverse complement.
TATTCCTAGTACCCAACATGGTCCCAGGCATATGGCAGGGGTCCATAAAAGATTTGTTCAATAACTGGCAAAGAAGAATGCAGGTAGTAATTGCCATGGGCCCTGGGTAAGACTCTGAGATGCCCTGGCCTCAGGTGTAACCCAGCACATTCCCAGCTGTGGCTGCTATGGGGAGAAACTCCTTCTGCTTAGGAAAAGCAGAAGGAAGAGTAAAGGGGACTTTGTCATGCAGCTTAGATACCAGCTCAGCCACAGTCGGGTAAAGCACCGAGCAGGCTCTTGGAGTCCCTGATTCCCAGCCTTGGCTGTTGGATGGCATTTCTGGCCTTTCCCAGGGCCAGAAGGGTGCCCAATGTGCTAAAGAAAGAGACACATGCCTGGAAACATTCACCACAAGCTGACTGAAGAGCCCTTGGGCCTTGAGTGAACATTGGTGCTACCTGCCATAGGCCTGGGGCAGTGGTGGCCATGGGGAGAGAGTTCTCTACTTACGGAAAGGGGAGGGAAGACTGGGAAGGACTTTGTCTTGTGGCTTGGGTGCCAGCTCAGCAGCAGTGGAATACAGCACCAGGCAGATTCCTAAAGAAATTCAAGATAACACAGAGAAGGAATTACGAATTCTATCCGATAAATTTTAAAAAGAGATTGAAATAATTAAAAAGAATTAAGCAGAAATTCTTGAGCTGAAAAATTGCAATTGACATACAGAAGAATGCGTCAGAGTTTATTAACAGTAGAATTAATCAAGCAGAGGAACAATGAGTGAGCTTGAAGACAGTCTATTTGAAAATACACAGTCAGAGGAATCAAAAGAAAAAAGAATAAAAAAGAGTGAAGTATGTCTAAAAGACCTAGAATAAAGCCTCAAAAGGGCAAATCTAAGAGACGCTGGCCTTAAGGAGGAGGTAGAGAAAGAGATAGGGGTAAAAAGTTAATTCAAAGGGATAACCTTTGATAAGAGAACTTCCCAAATCTAATTAATATCCAGGTACAAGAAGATTACAGAACACAAAGCAGATTTAACCCACGGAAGACTACCGCAAGCCATTTAATAATCAAACTCCCAAAGGTCAAGAATAAAGAAAGGATCCTAAAATGAGTGAGAGAAAAGAAACAAGTAACATACAAAAGACCTCCAAAACATCTGGCAGCAGACTTTTCAGTGGAAACCTGACAGGCCAGGAGAGAGTAGCATGATATATTGAAAGTGCTGAAGGAAAAAATGAACTTCTACCCTAGAATAGCATATCTGGCAAAAATATCCTTCAAACATGAAGAAGAAATAAAGATGTTCCCAGACAAACAAAAGTTGAGGTATTTCATCAACATCAGATCTATCCAACAAGAAATACTAAAGCAAGTTCTTCGATCTGAAAGAAAAGAACGTTAATGAACAGTCTGAAATTATCTGAAGGCACGAAACTCAATGGTAATAGTAAGTACTCAGAAAAACACAGAATATCATCGCATTCTAATTGTGGTGTGTAAACTACTCATATCTTGAGTGGAAAGACAAAAAATGAACCAATAAAAAATAATAACTACACAGCTTTTCAAGACATAGACAGTACAATAATATATAAATAGAAACAACAAAAAGTTAAAAAGCAGAGTAATAAAGTGTAGAAATTTTATTAGTTTTTTGCTTGTTTGTTTATGCAATCAGTGTTATCATCAGTTTAAAATAATAAGTTATAAGATATTATTTCCAAGCTCCCTGGTAACCTCAAATCAAAAAACATAAAACAGATAAACAAAAAAATAAAAAGCAAGAAATTAAAACATACCACCAGAGAAAGGAAGACAGGAAGAAAAGAAGGAAGACAAGGCCAGAAATCAACCAGTAAATAAATAACAAAATGGCAGGAATAAGTCCTTACTTATCAATAATATAATGTAATTATAATGTAAATGGACTAAAATCTCCAATTAAAAGTAATAGACTGGCTGAATGGGTTAAAAAAAAAAAAAACCTCCCAATGATCTGTTGCATACAAAAAACGCACTTCATATATATAATCTGGAAATAAAGGGATGAAGAAAAGATAGTCCATGAAAATGGAAACCAAAAAAAAGAGCAGGAGTAGCTATGCTTGTATCATACAAAATAGATTTCAAGACAAAAACTGAAGAAAGAGAAAAAGAAGGTTATTATATAATGATGAAGGTATCAATTTAGCAAGAGTATATAAAATTGTAAGTATATATACACTCAACATTGAAGCACCTAGATATATAAAGCAAATATTATTAGAATTAAACAGAGAGATAATCTTCAACACAATACTAGCTGGAGACTTAAAAACACCCCACTTTCAGCATTGAACAGATCATCCAGACAGAAAATCAACAAACATTGGACTTTATGTGTGCTATAGACCAAATGGACCTAATAGATATTTACAGATTATTTTATCCAATGGCTGCAGAATACACATTTTTTTCTTAAGCACCTAGATCATTCTCAAGGATAGACCATATGTTGGGTCACAAAACAAGTCTTAAAACATTCAAAAAAAACCCTGATATAATATCAGGCATCTTCTTTGATTACAATGGAATAAAACTAGAAATCAATAACAAGAGAAATTCTGGAAACTATACAAACACATGGAAATTAAACAATATGATCTTTACTACCACTGGGTCAATTAAGAAATTAGGAAAGAAATTGAAGGACAAAAACCATATGATCATTTCAGTTGCTGCTGAAAAATCATTTGATAAAATTCAACATCCCTTCATGTAAAATTCCTCAAAAAACTGGGTATAGAAGTAATATACCTCAACATAATAAAAGCCATATATTACAGACCCACAGGTAGTATCACACTGCATGGGGAAAAGCTGAAAGCCCTTCCTCTAAGATCTGGAACAAGACAAAAATATCCACTCTCACCATTGTTATTCAACATAGTACTGAAAGTCCTGGCTAGGGCAATCAGACAAGAGAAAGAAGTAAAGGGCATCAAAATTTGAAGATAGAAGTTAAATTATCTTTGTTTGATCTTATATTCGAAAAAACCTAAATACTCCACCAAAATACTGTTAGACCTGAATCAGTAAAGTTGCAGGATACAAAGTCAACATACAAAAATCAGTAGCATTTCTATATGCCAACAATGAACAATCTGAAAAATAAATCAAGAAAGTAATCCCATTTTCAATGCTACAAATAAAATCAAATAACAAGAATTAACAGCGAAGTGAAAGATCTCTGCAATTGAAACTATAAAACACTGATGACAGAAGGTGAAGAGGACACCAAAAAATGGAAACATATTCCATGTTCATGGATTGGAAGAATCAATATTGTTAAAATGTTCGTACTAACCAAAGCAATCTACAGATTCAATGCAATCCCTGTTAAAATACTAATGACATTGTTCACAGAAATAGAAAAAAAAATCTTAAAATTTATATGAAATCACAAAAGACCCAGAATAGCCAAAGCTATCATGAGCAAAAAGAACAAAATTGGAGTAATCACATTACTTGACTTCAAATTATACTGCAGAGGTATTATAATCAAGACAGCATGGTACTGGCATAAAAACAGACATGGAACAGAATAGAGAACAAAGAAACACATCCACACATTTACAGTGAACTCATTTTCAACAAAGATGCCAAGAACATACATTGGTGAAAAGACAGTCTCTTTAATAAACGGTGTTGGGAAAACTGGATATCCATACGCAGAAGAATGAAACTAGACCCCTATCTCTTGCCATATACAAAAATCAAACCCTAACAGATTAAAGACTTAAATCTAAGACATCAAACTATAAACTACCAAAAGAAAACATTGGGAAAACTCTCCAGGACATTGGTCTGGGCAAAGATTTCTTTAGTAATACACCACAAGCACAGGCAACCAAAGTAAAAATGGACAAATGGGATCGCATCAAGCTAAAAAGTTTCTGCATCGCAAAGGAAACAATCAACAAAGTAAAGAGACAGCCCACAGAATGGGAGAAAATATTTGCAAACTATCCGTCTGGCAAGGGATTAATAACCGGAATCCATAAGGAGCTCAAACAACTCTAAAGGAACAAAATATAATAATCCAATTATAAAATGGACAAAAGATCTGAATAGACATTTCTCAAAAGAAGACATACAGTGGCAAACAGGTATATGAAAAGGTGTTCAGCGTCACTGATCATGAGAGAAATGCAAATCAAAACCACAATGAGATATCATCTCACCCCATTTAAAATGGCTTTTATCCAAAAGACAGCAAATAACAAATGCTGTCAAAGATGTGGAGAAAAGGGAACCCTTGTAAACCATTGGTGGGAATGTAAAATAGTACAACAACTATGAAAAACAGTCTAGAGGGTCCTCAAAAAACTAAAAGTAGAGCTACTATATGATCCAGCAATTCCACTGCCAGGTATATACTCAAAAGAAAGAAACTTGGTACATCAGACAGATATCTGCACTCTCATGTTTACTGCAGCACTATTCACCATAGCCAAGATTTGGAAGCAACCTAAGTGTCCACCAACAGATGAACTGGTAAAGGAAATATGGTACATACACAATGGAGTACTATTCAGCCATAAAAAAGAATGAGATCCTGTCATTTGCAACAACATGGATGAAACTGGAGATCATTATGTTAAGTGAAATAAGCCAGGCACAGAAAGACAAACTTCATATGTTCTCACTTATTTGTGGGAACTAAAAATTAAAGCAATTGAACACATAAATATAGAAAGGAGAATGATGATTACCAGAGCTGATAAGGATAATGAGGGGATGGGAACTGGGGATGGTTAATATGTACAAAAAAGTACATAGAATGAATATGATCTAGTATTTGATAGCAGAACAGAGTGACTATAGTCAACAATAATTTATTAATGTTAGACCTAAAACCATTAAAATCCTACAAGAAAACCTAGGCAATACCATTCAGGACATAGGCGTGGGCAAGGACTTCATGTCTAAAACACCAAAAGCAATGGCAACAAAAGCCAAAATTGACAAATGGGATCTAATTAAACTAAAGAGCTTCTGCACAGCAAAAGAAACTACCATCAGAGTGAACAGGCAACCTACAGAATGGGAGAAAATTTTTGCAACCTACTCACCTGACAAAGGGCTAATATCCAGAATCTACAATGAACTCAAACAAATTTACAAGAAAAAAACAAACAACCCCATCAAAAAGTGGGTGAAGGACATGAACAGACACTTCTCAAAAGAAGACATTTATGCAGCCAAAAAACACATGAAAAAATGCTCATCATCACTGGCCATCAGAGAAATGCAAATCAAAACCACAGTGAGATACCATCTCACACCAGTTAGAATGGCCATCATTAAAAAGTCAGGAAACAACAGGTGCTGGAGAGGATGTGGAGAAATAGGAACACTTTTACACTGTTGGTGGGACTGTAAACTAGTTCAACCATTGTGGAAGTCAGTGTGGCGATTTCTCAGGGATCTAGAATTAAAAATAGCATTTGACCCAGCCATCCCATTACTGCGTATATACCCAAAAGACTATAAATCATGCTGCTATAAAGACACATGCACACGTATGTTTATTGCGGCACTATTCACAATAGCAAAGACTCGGAACCAACCCAAATGTCCAACAACGATAGACTGGATTAAGAAAATGTGGCACATATACACCATGGAATACTATGCAGCCATAAAAAATGATGAGTTCATGTCCTTTGTAGGGACATGGATGAAGCTGGAAACCATCATTCTCAGTAAACTATCGCAAGGACAAAAAACCAAACACCGCATGTTCTCACTCATAGGTGGGAATTGAACAATGAGAACTCATGGACACAGGAAGGGGAACATCACACTCCGGGGACTGTTGTCGGGTGGGGGGAGAGGGGAGGGACAGCATTAGGAGATATACCTAATGCTAAATGATGAGTTAATGGGTGCAGCAAAACAACATGGCACATGGATACATATGTAACAAACCTGCACATTGTGCACATGTACCCTAAAACCTAAAGTATAATAATAATAAAAAAGACAAAAAAACCCAATAATTTATTATACATTTTACAATAACTGAAAGGGTAGAATTGGACTGTTTGTAACACAAAGAAAGGATAAATGCTTGAGGTGATGGATAGCACATTTACCCTGATGTAATCGTTACACATTGTGTGCCTGTATCAAAATACCTCATGTACCCCATAAATACGTATACTTACTATATACCCACAAAAGTTAAAAATTAAAAACTTTATTTAATAAAATTGTGGGTTTTCAATAGTCTGTCATCTTTGTATCATCTGTGAAATGTCAATGTTTTAATCAGAGCCCTTCCTACAAATTATTTTTCAAGTGAAGAAGACAGAGAGTTAAAGGAGGGTTAAGTTTAAAAAAGTAGAGTGTTCAAGGTGTCTGGAGAAGAAAGAGCATTACAGTGTGAGGAGGCATCTGTAATTGTTGACTATAAGTGACCAACATGCAAATTTAATGCAAGTTATACGCAAACCAGAGTCTATCATTCCCAGTAAACATCCTATTTAGGTGCTTTCTATAACAGGACTGTTTTAGCATAATAGCCTTAGTAATCATAGTCTCTGCCAAAACTGTGGCCAATATAATACTTTTGCAGTGGGACCTGGGGAATGATACATTATTTAAAATGAAGTCAATCAAACAAGCAAAAGACAAAATGCCTTGATTTAAGTGATGTGTGGACTGGAGCCTGTGAACAGGGCAGCAGTTAACACCAAAGCTGAGGTGCCCTGGTACTGTTGATTTGGGGGCCACACACGCAGGATAACAAGCCTCCTCACAATGGTGTGACAGTGTTTCCTCACCCGGGTGCACACAGAGATGGGAGCACAGCAGTGACTACCCTGTCCCTGGCCTCCTGCTGGGTTTGCCAACAATGGTGACACTTGGTACCAGCTGGAAGGCCCTGAGATGCTGAGAAGGGACCACTGCATTTCCTGTGGATGGGAAAATAATCTGCAGATGTCATTGGCCAATCACCACCAACCTAGACTGGATTTCAACATAATCTAGAGATCCCCTAAATCAGCCTTTCAAAGAGTGATACTTCTTACATAACAGCCATTCTTTGAACAGCATGTTTATTAAACAAATCTAATGTAAAGATCTGTTTCTCATTTGGCCTGATTGGACCTTCAAGAAAAGCCAGAGGATACATAAAAGCCTGAAATTATCTTAGGGCCCAAAAGAAAATACTCAACATGCTTAGTACAAGGGATAATATATCATACTTACAATTAAGAAAAATTGTAGATTATGCATTCTTTTAAACATTTCCACATGAAACTGGAAAATGAAGACAAAACTTTATTATGCTGTGGCTTGACAAAGAAAGAGTGGTTCTGTGTCTCTGCAGGGCTGCTGGATTAACAATCCCAACAGAACTGATGTCAATGCTTGTAAGCAGCTACCCAATTCAGCTAAACACTAAGTCATTTCAATCAAATGCTTTATCTGATTATCTCTTTTCAATGAATTAACTGATTGCTTGATGAAAATGCTCAAAAGGGTCTGATATTTTACTCTTGGGAGATATAAGAGTCTTTATTAACAGTTTTTTTAACTGTTCAGCATATCTTTAAGGTATATCTTTAGATAAAATATACCACCATGACCACCACCACTTCCCATAAAACAATTCAAAAACTTTGCCACCATTTTACAATTGTTCAATTCAACAGCATTATGGAGCTAAATGCCTGGCACTGTATGATCAACATCTGATTTAAGTAAGTAATAAGAAAGGGAATTAAAATAAAATATATTGCAGGTCAAACCATTCCCTTCCACAACTCAACATTTTTTATAGTGACACATAAAATAGAAGCTTTTGCCTTTTCTGGGTGTTGGAAAGAAGAGCTTTTTCTTTCCCTCCCATCCCTGTCATCATACCTGCCCAAGAGAAATGAAGTGACCTACTCAATTAATGGACTGGGATTATGAGGCATGAACTGGGGGTACAGAGCACAGCCTCTGTGGGGTGCAGGGCACAGCCTCTGTCTCTCTGTATCTTTCAGTCCCTGTCATTCAGAATGGCTTGAACCAGGACAAACGCATTCTCTGCTCCAACATGCAGGAAGTGGCCTTCCCCTGGGAGGGAGACTCAGCATGCGAAGGTCCAGCCCTGCCAGTGACCACATAGGTGAACTCTGTTCAGGGACAAGAAATCAGGAAGCTTGTCTAGCCACAGATAGATGTTGTGATGTCTAATCACGTTTATTAGTAACTGAGATATTGATCTTCTATCTTTCAGTTTGTTCCAAACTCAGAAGGGTGAGGGCATTATTTATTGCCTCTCCCAGAAAATCTAATACATTTTTACTCCAATGGTCTATTTGACCATTTAATATGTTGTTTCCTCATTTGACTTTCTAAATTTGGCACATTAATCCTGAACACAGGAATAGGAAAGACTTGTGTGTCTATCTACAAATAGTGACATGTTGGTAAACATTCAGTAACCACCTTTCTGGAAAGAAAAGGCCACAGTCTATAGCACTTGATTACTTCTGTGGTGTGAATACTCCTACTATGGCCAATTGCAAGCAGCCAATGTGAAGTCATTGAATACAATGTGAGAAAGAGAGCCACACAACACATTCCTCACAAGTGTGAAAGTTGTCTAAATCAAAATGGAGTCACTTGTGTCAAGCCCTGACAAATGGAGCTGGGGAGGGCCATGAAGGGAGGGTTCTCCTGCACATATGCTTGAAAACAAGAACTGTCATAAAAGACTCTGAAAAAACCACAACCCTGCACAAAGTCCACTGCAAACTCTCACACACACACACACACACACACACACACACACACACACACACTATATATTTCTGTGAGGACATCTGCCCAGCAACTGCCTGTCCAACCCTGGACTGACACCACCCTTGTTATTACTGATTCTTGTAGCCAAGAACAATTGATTTAAAACAGTGTTGAAGTCCTCCTCATTTTCCTTTCTTGTCTTCCTTTACCTCCCAGAATACACACATAGTTTACTATGGCACATGTATTCTCATTACAATGCCCATTCCCAAATAAATATCATTTTATTTTAGACAGACTCCTTTTCTGTTTGATAATAAGTTTGACACAAGCTAATACTAACCAGCTATGGCACACCACTATCTATAAAATATGCTGAATTTCTGTTATTTCTTGAAAATTAAATTTCAAGAATTATTGTGCATCTTGGTCAGTTTTCTGCTGCTATAAAAGAATAATATAGACTGGGTAATTTATAAAAAACAGAAATTTATTTCCTAACATTTCTGGAGGCTGGGAAGGCCAAGATCAAGGTGCCAGCACCTGGTGAGGACCTTCTTGCTGCATTTTCACATGGCAGAAGATAGAACAGCAAGAAAGGACAAATGTTGTGCCCTCACATGTCAGAAAAGCAGAAGGGAGAGAACTCACTCCCACAAGCCCATTTTATAATGGCATTAATCCATTCATGAGGGCAGAACCCTCATGATGTAAACACCTCCCATGAGGCCCCACCTCCCAACCCTGTTGCATTGGGAATTAAGTTTTCAACACGTGAATTTAAGGGACACATTCAGACCATAGCATTGTGCCACTTTTATAAACAATCTACCATTTCATCATCTATTGAAACTAATAAGTGAATATCACACTTATTATCCAGCTATCCATTAAAGAAGAAGAATCATTCACTTCCAGTTCAAATAACGTCATTAGTTGAATCATATTTCCCTTCTTCCCCACATTTTTTATTTCTGCTTTCTCTCTTTCTTCTACAAATCAGACAGTTAGCCTGTCAGTAGTAGCAGCAGAAACTATCTTGTGAAGGACTGCGCATGGCAGCTTCAGAGTTGTTGATAGCAATGTTCAGTAAAAATAAAAGTTGAAATACATTGAGAGGCATTCATATCTGTGAAATCTCCTAGCTATGAACTCCTGAAGTTTGGACAGAGTATGGAGTATTGGAAAGAATGCACTCGTAAGTGAGACAGAGCTGGATTTGAATCTGTGCCGCCCTGGAAAGCAGTGGTTAGCAGCAAACCTGTAATACAGTCTCTCCCTTCACGAGAAAATGTCCCTGGGAAAGAAAGAAGGAATGAAGAAGGAAAAGAGCCTGGTCAAATTTCCTTGTAAACATGTCATAGCAGACCTCCAGGCAAACACACTACTACTACTTGTAGTGGGAGAGTTCTTATCTATGCAATGCTTTCAGCAGAATGAACTTGTTTAGGATTGATTGCTAGGGTAATCAAATCTGGAATTTATGGATTCATGAAATTTGTCTCCCTAAACAATGTCATTAATCTATGTAAGAATTAGAGTATAAAATGGGGATGTTTCATGAAAGAAACAGCTGTCTTCTGTGCAAATGATAGGACTGCAGACATCACTAAGAGACCCTGTTTGTTAGTCAGGGCCAGAAGTAATCCTAACACAGCAAGAAATGACCAGGAGAGCTTTGCTGGTGATCCTAGACTTCTGCTTTATGTGTGCCTTGAAGCTGTGTATCCTTGAAACTATAGTCATGCATCATTTAACGTCAGGGATACAGTCTAAGGAATGTGTTGTTAGGCAACTTCATTGTTGTGCAAACATCATAGAGTGCACTTACACAAACCTAGCTGGTTTCGCCTACTTACTACATACTAGAATATATGGTACAGCCTATTTCTCCTAGACTACAAACTGGTAAAGTATGAAAGTATACTGAATACTGTAGGCAATTATAACACCACGGTTAAGCATTTGTGTACCTAAATATATCTAAACATAGAAAAGGTACTGTAAAAACACAGTGTCCTAATCTTAGGGGGCCACCGACATATATGTGGTTGGACATTGACTGAACTGTCATTAGGCAATTCATGGCTGTATTAGTAAATCTTGCTACTGTGTAAGATCTCTGATCCATGTGAGGCTGATTTGATCATCTGATCCTTTCTGTTATCCAATGCCCTTAGCAAATTAGTTAATATTTTGGCCATCAGTCCTCTCATTTGTAAAATGGGAAAAGTTATGGTTATCTCTCATAATTGTTGAAAAGAATAAACCAGATAAGATACAGGAAGCACGTAATGCACAGCAAAGGACAATAACCGTCATTTATATTCTCTACCTCTGACCCTCCACTAATGAAATGACGTTTTTAACTTTATATGTGGAGCCACCAGTATTTATTTACTTTATTAATAAAGTATCTTGAGAGAGAGAGAGAGAGAAAGGTGCCAATTACACAAATGAGTGGAAAAATGTCAACTCTCTTTCACACACTCCCTACACCTCAGATTATACAAAAATTCAGTGGACTGCCAATTATAAACATTCTTTTTTTTCTCTCAAGAAAAAACCCTAAATCATACCAACAAGTTTTAAGACTTTTAAAAATTATTAAAGTGGATTTCTGGATTAAAACTTTTTCTAGCATAACTAACATTTTCTAATGACAAAGATGGTTTGGTAAAAGTCAAATAAACTTTTTTTCCCCTAAGCATTTATTCAAGTATTTATTAAGCACCTACTACATGCCAGGTATGTGCAAGACTCTGAGAATACAGAAATAAACAGAACGACATGGTCTCTGCCCTTTTATGTGGCACTTACAGCCTGATAGATAAACCATCTTTAAATAAGTATCACACAAATAAATGTATTACTACAAATCCTACTTAGTCCTGAAACAAGAAGTACAGACAGTACAAGAGAGAAAAATAGGTGGACTGTTTTAGATTGGGGGCTCAGACAAAGTGGCCTTTAATCCAAGAAGGTAGCGTGGCACAGTAGGGAAGTCCTGAATTGGGGGTTCGGAAGCTCTCCAATCACGTCCTGGCTCTGCCACTTGCAAACTATGTGCTCCTGGACAAATTGCTTAAGTTATTTAAGCCTCAGCCTTCTTCTCTTTAAAATGGTAATAACAGCACTAGGTTCACAGAAGGTTGTTATAAGGTTTAAGGAAATAATATATGCAAAGAATGTATAAGACTGTACATGTTATTTCCCAAGGTCTCCCCTAGTCCTTGTCAGCCTAAAAAACATCAGATAAAAATATATTCTAATTTAATGAGTTTATTGGGGTGTAAGCAAAGAGGATCATAGTCCAGAATGCACAGATATAGAAAGCCACAGATGCATTGGAAGAGGTGGGGATAAGGGAAGCTTTTATTGGCAAAAAGACGTTTAAGCAGCTTGGAAAGAGCTCATTGGTTCCAGAGGCTCAAAGCCAGGCTTGGCATCAGTTCACTGGAGGAGATGCTGATACTGGGCAAAGTGTTCTTTTAAGAGCATCTTATCTGAACTGCTGCAGTTCTAAACAATGTCTAGTGATAACCTGGTCATAGAAATACACGCATATGTACAAAATGTAGATCATGAAAAGCATGAGATGTGTGAAAGATGAGAAGGAATTTCTCGTGGAATTATTTTAGAAAGTGCTTAATACAGTTTGATCTCTGACACACAAACACAGGGACTCCTCCTTCATGCTTTCCTGACTTGAACTTGTTTGGTTCTGACAAAAGTGACTTTATCCTGGTGTCTGCAATTTTTACATCCTCTAGTGTCCTCAGGTGGCTTCTTGGATGGCCCAAAGCCCTACTAATGCAGCCCGTCATACCTGCCTCCAGGGGCAGCTCAATATATTTTGGTCATTTCCTAAGCACCTCCTCTACCACTGAAATTCACAGTCTCTTATCCATCTCTTTACTCCCCAATCTTCATGTATCTGAATCAACTTGAAGTAGATAAACTGATGTCAAAAAGAGATGTGTCAGAATGCCAAATAATATAAGTGCTTTGCAAAGGGGATATTCCAAACATGCCTTTGCTCCTCCTTTGCCTTCCGACATGATTGTGAGAACTCCCCAGCCATGTGAAACTGTGAGTCCATTAAACCTCTTTTTCTTTATAAATTACCCAGTCTCTGGTATGTCTTTATTAACAATGTGAGAACAGACTAATACACAGACTCAATCTCCTCAACTCTACTAAATACAGTGCCACCAGGGTTATTCTTTCTGTGACACTGTTCCAAACACATCACATCATCCTTGGCTCAAGAACCTTTAGAGACTCTTTTCCTGCTCCCATTCTATGCTCCTTGAGCTGGAAGAACACCCCTTGACAGCACCCCCATCCACACCACCAGAGTGGGAAGTTGTTAGGACCAAAGAATACAATATTTTCTCACACGTTCCCCCCTTCCTCCACAGAGATCACAGAAAAATTCTCTGCCTAAAAATTTGTTGAGACACCAAAAATAGAGAAAGAAATTTACTTAGGGGGAGAAGAGGGAAGGGATAAGGCAATATTTTTTTAATCTTCATTTTTCAATTGACACTTTTACTGAGACAATTGTAGATTCACACATAGTTGTAGAAATAACACAAAGAGATCCCTGTACATTTTGTGCAGTTTCCACCAATGGTAATATTTTAGAAACTATAGTAAACTATCCTAAGCAGTATATTGACATTGACACAACCCACCTATCTTATTCTGATTTCCCAAGTTTTACATTTTTACTTTTATTCATTTGCATTTGCGTTTTTATGTTTGTGTGTATTAAGTTCAATGTGATTTTATCAACTGTGTAGGTTTGTGTATCCACCACCACAGTCAAGATAATGTGACAACACTACAACGACCTCTCATGATGTTTTTTCATAGCCACATCCATCTCCCTTATTCTCTCCCCCATCCCTAAGATCTGGCAATCACTAATCTGTTGTCCATTCATAAATTTGCCTTATATAATATATATTATGTTATATTATATAAGTGGATCACACAACATGTAACCTTTAGAATTGATTTTTTATTTCATCTGCATAATTCCCTGGAGATTAATCCAAATTGCTGCATGTATCCATAGCTTGATCCTTATTATTGCTGAGTAGTATTCTACAATATGTATGTACAGCAATTTGTTTAACTGGTCTGGTCTTCTGTTGAAGGACATCTGAGCTCATTCCAGTTTTTTGCTATTATGAATAAAACTGCTATGAATAATTGTGTACATATTTTTTATTTTCATTTCTTTGAGATAAATGCCTAAAAGTGCAGTTGCTAGATTGAATGGTAGTCTCATGCTTAGTTTTTTAAGAAAATGCCAATTTATTTTCCAGAGCGTACCATTAACATTTTCACCAGCAATGTATGAGTGACCCATGCATTTACTTTTGGACCTCCTTGCAGTTCTTGTTTAGCCAGGATATACTACCAAAAAGTAGATGGCTCTTCAATCTCCATCACTCATGAAGGTTCCTGATCAAAGCCTGAAAGCAGAAGGATGAACAAAAGAAAACTGCTACTCTTTTTAATAATAATAATAGCTGACTTTTATTGAGTAGTTACTGTATGCCAGGCACTGTGCCAAAGACTTTCTATGTTCAAATTCATTTGTTATTCATAACAGCCCTGGCCCCCATCTCTACTAAAAATACAAAAATTAGCTGGGCGTGGTGGCACGTGCCTGTAGTCCCAGCTACTCGGGAGGCTGAGGCAGGAGAATTGCTTGAACCCAGGAGGCAGAGGTTGCAGTGAGCCAAGATCACACCACTGCACTCCAGCCTGGACAACATAGCAAGACTCTGTCTCAAAAAATAAAAACAAAAATAGCCCTAAGGGTAGGTCCTATTACCATCCCCAATTTATATATTAGGAAGCCAAGGCTTAAAAAATAGAAGTACCTTGCTCATGGCTACAGATTGTAAGTGGCAAAGCTAGGATTTGAACCTAGTGGGCTGTGCTTTCTACTACCAGATTATTCTGCCTCCTGTGTAATAATGGAAGGAACATCTCTGTGTTTGCTGAAGCAGCTGTGCAGGTTATAGTTAGGACAGTGTTTCTCTTTTTAAATATAAGTGTAGATTTTTACCATCTCTGGGAATTAATGTCTATCATTGCAATGTGCGTGTGCGTATGTGTGTGATTCAATAGGTATACAATGATCTTCCCTCAAGCCTGGTCATAGCTGCAGCTGATGTCTATTTCTATCTGGTCCTCATGTGTAACTTGGAGGGGACAAGAACATATACTAAAGAGTACAGGAAGAAGATAAAGAAGAATTTATTCACAATATCTCAAATTAAGTGGAAGGTCTTGGTAAACAGTGCCCCTGTTAAGCATGAGCAAGAGGAAAATAAATGATACAATGATTATACAAATACATTCTAGCAAAAAATAAAAGCAGAGAACAGATAAGAACAAGCATATAAAAGACAAATAAAGGGCCCAGTCTGGAAGAAAATATAACCCCACAGTTAGAAAAAACTCCTGCCAGCATTTCACAGTATAGAAAAACGTAATAAGCTCTCAAAAGCAAAATGATAAAACAAGAGGTAAAATGGGAAACAGCTGAGCTAAGACTACAAATTGAGGACCAAAACAACACCATGACAGAACTGATAAATTAGGCAGAGCAAGAATAAAATAGGCTGAAAATGGAATTGCAGCAGTGACAGAGAGGGAAGATTTGATATTGTTATTGCAAATTAAGAAAAAAAAGAAAAAATTTTTACAAGTAGAGAGGAATAGATGTGAAAGAGAGATAAAGATGATTTCACCCATGTATAATTGATGTCTCTGAAGTAGAGAACCAAAAAAATGAAACAGAGGAAAATATTTTTTTAAAAAAGTTTCCCACAAATTAATGAACTATCTAAGCACTTGGGAGTTGAAAGAAAGGTATATAAAATAAAAATAAAATAAAACAAAGAATGACTAATTTTACATATAAAAGAAGCAGTTTGAGTTTCAGGAAAAACTGATATGGAGTAATTAAAACAGATAACAGCTTGGTTAGGTTAATGACCTTTGGTGTTATAAGAATGGCATTAGGTTAAGACCTATAAGAGGTAGAAGAATGGAGGTAGAAAAACAAGTCACCTACGTGGGAGAAAAAAAATTAGGCTAGCTTAGACTTCTCTACAACAATTAGTGCCAGAAGATAATGGAGCTGTGTCTACAGAATTCTGAGTAAAAGGAAGTGTGACTGAAGAATACCCAGACAGGTATATACCCAAAGGATTATAAACCATTCTACTATAAAGACACATGCACACATATGTTTATTGAAGCACTATTCATAATAGCAAAGACTTGGAACCAACCCAAATGCCCATCAATGATAGGCTGGATAAAGCAAATGTGGCACATACACACCATGGAATACTATGCAGCCATAAAAAAGAATGAGTTCATGTCCTTTGCAGGGACATGGATGAAGCTGGAAACCATCATTCTCAGCAAACTAACACAGGAACAGAAAACCAAACACCGCATGTTCTCACTCATAAGTGGGAGAACAATGAGAAAGCATGGACACAGGGAGGGGAACATCACACACCAGAGCCTGTCAGGCGGGAGGTTGGGGGTAAGGGGAGGGAGAGCATTAGGACAAATACCTAGTACATGCAGAGCTTAAAACCTAGATGACAGGTTGATGGGTGCAGCAAACCACCATGGCACATGTATACCTATGTAACAAAGCTGCACGTTCTGCACATGTATCCCAGAACTTAAAGTATTAAAAAAAAAAAAACAAAAAAGAATACCCAGACAGGCTGGGTGCAGTGGTTCACACGTGTAATCCCAGCTCTTTGGGAGGATGAGGCAGAAGGATTGCTTGAGGCCAGGAGTCCGAGACCAGCAAGACCTCATCTCCGCAAAAAATTAGCCAGGCATGGTGGTGCATGCCTGTGGTCCCAGCTGCTTGGAACACTGAGGTGGAAGAATCACCTGAGCCCAGGAGTTCAAGGCTGCAGTGAGCTATGATCATGCCATAGCACTCCAGCTGGGACAACAGCAAAACCCTGTCTTTAAAAATATTACCTACACAGTCTTGTTTGAGGATAAAAGCAATAAGCACACATGCTGAAGCACAAAAGGCCTTAGCAGATATAGCCCTTCTAGGGAAAAACTACAAGAGATTATATCAAGCTACACGAGAAATAAATGGACATGATAGGGTAAAAGCACTGGGATTATACTCAGTATTAAAAGAAAACAGTGTATGTAGTGAATAGTTCAGGAATTAGACCTCTTGAGCTTGAATCATGGCTCTGCTAATTCTTATTTTGAGCTTCAGACAAATTATTTAACCTTCCTTTTTCCCTTATTGGTAAGATAAGGATGATGATGTTTGGGTATCAGATGAAATAATCCATGTGAAGTTCTTAGCATTATGTCCAGCATTAGATACTACTGTTATAATAAAACAGTAAAACCTATTAAAAAATAATGGCTCCAATTTTTAAAGACTTTTTTATAATCTTTTGTCTTTTAATCTTGAGAACTAATATCTCTGCAGTAAAGAAATTTTTTAAAGACTGAAATCATTGGAAAGTTGGACAAGAAACTGATATCACTGATAACTCTGAGAAAGGAAAGTAGGTAGTTGGAAGACAGAATGGGATGGAGGATTTTCACTGGCTTTTCACCAACATACAGCTTTTGAAATTTGTCCTATGTGAATACATTACACATTTTTTAAACAACTAAAATTAAGAAACATTTACCTAAGTTTCCATAACTCCTCATTTTTAATCATGGTTTCTTTTTCTTCTTTGAAAATTCAAGTATAATTAAATTTAATACTTTAATGTAAAATTAGCATGAACAGTATGGTCTCATTTTTGCAAAATTATTCTTAGCCAGCCAGCCCTCCATCTGTATATATGCAAGAAAGAGGTCTGAAATTATTTCCTAGGTGGTGAAATTTAAACTATTTTTAAAATTCATATTTTTCAGAATTGCTTGAATTTTTAAATAATAAATATCTGCCTTTTTTAAAAGTCATTGTTCTAAATAAATAAAAATTGTTATCTATTGGTTGCTAAGAAAGAACAAGGAGCTTGCCTGTACCACACAAGGGACTGGGCTCTGAATGTTGAAGTCCACCCTGGAGGGTCTGGTTAAAGTTCTGGTTGTAGAATTCTGTGCCTTAACTTCTGCTTTGGTAAATGTGCTGCCAAGAGGTTATGTCCCGTGGTGTCTCTTGTTGATTCTTTAAGTGGGAGGCTGATGCCTGATCTAGCCTCCTGCCAAACTGGACTAACTGTCCTTTCATAACGACGGTTCTTTTTTTTGTTCCTGGTGTTCCAGTCACCTAGAGTGCTCTCATCCTCCCTGACCCCTCAATTATATCTTTCTTCTAAAGCCATGTCAGGACCATGTCTTCCATGTACCTTTTTCTAACCTGTATACCTGATTGCTCTCTTTGAAATCCCATAGCACATTTTTACAGCTGTCTTACGGCCATTCAATCATGTAACAAATGTTTATTGAACATACGCCTTATATTTGTTTGTATATATGCCTTACTCTCTCTGCCTTAGAACAATTACCTGAGGGCAGGAAGTATGTCATGCTCATTTGGTATTTCTACAGCACCCAGCATAATACCTTTTAAAGAACAACAGTCAAAAAATGTTTGTTGCATAATTAAAGAAATGAACAATAAGCATTTGTTGGATTGAACTGATTTCTTGTTTTTGCACATTTTCGGAAGCTTAGAAGACTTTTTGTGTTGAAAGCTAAGTGGTTCACATGCCTTCAGAATTATTCTGAGTTTGTCTAAAGAGCAAACATTTCCCCTTTCTCTCAAAACACTGGCATGGATAAAAATCCTTGGAAAGGTACAAGGTCCAAATGGCTGAATAACAGAGTAGTGATTTTTATTTCTGCTTCATTCTGAGGAGGTACAGTAATACTGAAAGCTGACATAACAAAGACAATTTCTTCCTAGTCCTCTGATCCCTAATGTTCAATATCGGCTCAGAGACAGCTTTCCAAAATGAGTTCACATTACTCAGAGTTTTCATCTTTTAGTGGGGCTGTTTAATCACAAAAAGCTACATTTGAGCTATATTACTGAAAATCTAAATAAAGCTAATATGGTACAAATAATGGCATATTGATGATGAGATAATGTGTATGGAATTTAAAATAAAGGCACTACAAATACAAAATAATGTGTAGAATTAAAGGAACATCTTTGAGATAGTGAGGGTTAGATATGGAAACTGTTCCTCTATGTTCTAGTTAGGGCTGTCTTTCCAAAACAGGGTGTGTTGAAAAGCCTCTCTCTCTCCTCTCCTCTCCTCTCCTCTCCTTTCCCCTGAACCCATGAAGAGTGAGCAAAGAGTAATGTGCTGCCATCTACTGACAGCTGCATTAAAGAGCAGCTCAGGACACATTAAACAATTTTTTTTTAATGAAACTTGAAAACTTCAGAATACGTGTTTAGCTTAACTTATTTTAAACATAGTAATTGGCACCTACAAGATCCTTAACTTTATGGGGGATAATCATCATGAAAATTGGTGTAATTGAAGAAGAAAATCAATGGATATGTGTAAATAACCATACAAATTTAAAGATTAGAAAGTTTAACTTCAGGCTTCAGTAGAGGACCGAACAGCTGACTCATTCCATTAAAAAAAAAAAAAAAGGAACAAGAGAACAAAAGTACTTCCATACTAAGGTAAGCTAGTGCTTCCGTCAGTCCAATGCTATGCACAATGAACAATGTAAACTGAGGTGGTCAGGGATCTGATATTTTATATTCAGCAGTATATTTCTAGTGTTGTATGCCATCCCCACCACATGGTAGGTACTCTAGAAATACTACTTGAATTAATAATCAAGTAGGGATTCTTTCTATTTCTTTTCAGTTTTCTGTGTTTGAGCTCCAAGGAGTGTACCAGAATCCTAGCATCTCAAGATTCAGTACACATGACCCTGTGGTTCATATTTTGTTTTGTTTTGATATTTCTGGTGAAAGATTAACTTGAGTCTGAATCACCAAGATAACTCCTCAGTCAATATTATTTGTCAATTAAGTTTTTAGTACATTGTAAATTGAAGTGTAAAACTTGACTCTGCACTGAAATTAACTTTCAATGTGTCACTCAGAGACAAAATCAAGAAAAAAAGTTGGAGACGATCCTGTGCCTAATTAGAAGGATTAGAAAGGGCTTTGAAAACAATTAGCTTAGACTTTCTAACTAAAGCAAAGTTATTTAGTTTAGGGAGGCCCCTTCCTTTTTTTAGTCCTTTAAAACTAGACTCATATAGCCAAAGTTTATCCTCCAATAATCATCTGTTTACACTGGCAGAAGCCCCAACAGATTATGGCCTGGATGGTCTGTAACCCATCTACTCTGCTCAGGGGCCCTCAGCTCTAAACTGTGTATAGATTAAGATCTGCATAGACATGGGGCACAGAATTTGATACCTGGAGCCACGACAGTTTTTCTGGGAACTTTGTATCCAACTATCCAATTTAATGCACTTCAAAATGTGTGGGTAAGAAAACAGCTCCTGCCTCAGAAGAGAAGGGGATTTAACGAGGGGCAAAAGACGAAGTGAACAAATTATTACGTTATTTGATTCAAAGAAGGAGGAGGCCACATCTGTTGGAGGGACCGTAACCAGTGTTATGAAGGAGATAGAATTGGCATGGGTCTTTAAAGATAAGTAGAATTTTACACTTTGGGTTTTAGATAGGGAAAAAATCATAAATGACATTTAGAAGACATTTTTGAACATTATATGTACAGATTTGGCTACTATGAGCCTAATCGTCACCTCCAAAAAGTGGCAACTAAATGGGAAAGGCAACATCATGTGCTGACTCTGAAATCAGGTTCCTGGGTTGAGTTACATTTTTGTTGTGTGTTAGGCAAGGTATTTAGTAGCCCCGGTCCTCAATTACCTTTTCTGTACAGTGAGAACAATAGAAAGGCCTATCTCATAGGTTGTTTTGAGGACTAAATGAAAGAATTCATGTGCTTTGGTTAGTGCCTGGAATATAGTAAATGCTCAATAAATATTATCTATTAAATTTGGTGAGTTTGTACTTAGTTTACTAAACAATGGGGAGCTATTCAAGGTTTCTGAGTAGAAAAGCTGTATGTCTGAAGCTGAAACTCAGAGTAATCCATTTGTCAATGAGGCTTATGATGAATTAAAGAAAGTTGAAGGGGATGCAATTAAGGATACCAAGTAGGGGGATTATACAACTGTCCAGGGTAGAAGTAATGAGGGTCACAATTACAGGTAAAGTGGTAAAAGAGAAGAAGGAGGAGGAGGAGAAAAGAAGGGATAATTCTGAAAAACTTCGAGATAAATAATTGATAGGTATGCCTGTGAAGTGAAAGGGGTAGGGAGGAGTCAAAGGCAACTCTAAGCTTTTAAACCTGGGTCCTAGAAAATCTTTAGTGAGGAACAGGAGATATGCGAAAAAACTGATTCAGGGGAAAGTTATCCAGGTGGAGATCCCAATAGACAGTCATAACTTTAAATATGGACCTCAGAAGACAAGTCAAACCTAGATTAAGTGAAGCCTTGGGTAGAGATGAAATCATGGAAGATGTGAAGGTTGCCCAGGTCAAACCATCTAACTCAAAATTTCTTCTTCTTTCCACCTATGGATATTACATGAGTTCATATGCATTGGTGGAAAGAGAAAAGGGCTTGTATATTTTAAAAAGTGAGGCTCAATTCCTGATTTCCCCATCTAGCCAAGTGTCACTTTAGGAATCAGCTGCCTTGTCTGAAAAATAGAAATAGTGCAATCTCTTCCTTGCAGAGTTATTCTGAGTATCAAATGAAGTCCCAGTCTCTTTACGGCTAGTTCAACAGTGATTATCTGCAGGTGCAGGATGAAATTTCTCTCCCTGAAGGTCTCCAAGGCTCGGGCTTTTCCCTGCATCTAGTATTCCTATATCCACCAAACACTTGAACTCGCCACTGAACGCTTGAACTCGCCACCGAACACTTGAACTCATCTCTCCCAAACCTTCCAGGCTTGGTCAAATTCTCCAAGCTGCTGCACGAGCTTCTCCTGACTAACTCCAAATTCCCTGTCCGTGGCCCTCTTCTGCCCCACTTCCTCTCCCACCAAAATTTAGATGCTTTCAACTGAGCATGAGAAAAGTGAGGAAAAACAAATACAAGGAGAAAGTGGTCCAGGAAAAAGTTATTCTTTCAACTCCTTCACTCATTGTGTCCTTTTTCATTTTGTCTTTCATAAAAATTCTCATTCCAGAATCATATTTAATCTCAGTTTATTAGTCCCATAATTACTTAGTCCCTGCCAGTTAACATTCACCCCAATACAGAGTTATCATCCCCACACCATACACACACCCACAGGCACATGTAACAATGTTATTTTGCATGTAGAGGAAAGAGCCATTATTGATGTCAGAACAGATTTTCTCTACTCTGTCCATAGGAGGAAAAAGACCCTAATGATCGTAATGTAAGTCAGTAGGTCCATTGGTTCATTCTCCCCTTCCCCCATCTTATACAACAAATTCTAAGCAGGAAGTTTTAAAATCTGTTTAATTCCACCTTGAGTGGGTCCCAGGACCTCCATAAACTATATTATTTCTACATGGAAGATAGCTCAGTAGGCACCTTCAAATTTACAATAAATTGCTACAGACTTGGGGTGTCTTTTAGTTTCCAGGAAAGCCAGAATGCTCCCTTCTGTACTCTCTCAGCATGGTGACCTGCAATTTCAGAATCTTTTGCAGCCTGTATTTTGGTTTCTCTGCCCATTCATTAGTTGGACAAATGTCTGTTATCACCTGAAGCATTTATGTTCCAAGCCTAAAATCAGTCTTCTCCCATTCAGCATCTCTTTGTTCTCTGGAAAGCATCTTGGACTTACTAAAGAATTTTCAAGAAAAAGCACATTCTAGTATATCTAGTACAGAGGAATTCTGGATTTTTACTCCAGACTTCAACATCAGCATCAGGTCTAGTAGCCTTGACAAATATCTTGCATCATGTAATAATAAATAGCATGTATTATTAGGTGCCTGTTATAGATTCTGTATTGCATTTTGTGATGTAGGAGATTCAGAAGTAAAAATAAGGACTACATGTGTTTTGAACATGACTTTATATACAGCACTGGGTTATAGAAGGGCTGGCACAGAAGAGATAATAAAAATGAGTGAATGGAACCTCTGAGCAACCTAATGCATTAGGAGCTATAGAGAATGACATAAGTTAACTCACAATTAAGGGATCCCTTAGATGGTGGTGCAGGTATAAGGGACACAGGAATTCAAAGAAGTGAGATAGGCTGGTCATTTCAGGTGAACGATGCCCACAGTCTCTAAGGATAAGTACTATTGGAGGAAGCACAAGAGAGAGGACTGGAATTTCAGATATCAGAAGAAGATCACAATTGGAGGCCAAAAAGTAAGTCAGTAAGAGCTAATTAGAAGCCAGACAGACGTTACAGAGTAAAAAATAAGGTTGGATAATAAGTGGGACCAGATAATAACGGATATTAAAAGATAGAAGAATTGTTAGCGGGTCATGTGCCAAAGTTTGTTTCTTAGTTGTTTAAAATTCGGAATGGTCTTTTTTGGTTGTGTTTTTGTGGGGTTTTGTTTTGGTTTTTGTTTTTTTTGTCGTATTAAGACAGTCTCACCTTTGTCACCCAGGCTGGAGTGCAGTGGCACAATCTCGGCTCACTGCAATCTCTGCCTCCCAGGTTCAAGCGATTCTCATGCCTCAGCCTTCTGAGTAGTGGGGATTACAGGCATGTGTCACCACACCAACAGAATGTTTTTTTTTTAATTTCATAAATTTTTATTTTATTAAATAAACTGCTTTTTTCATTTTATCAATGTAAAGAGGAACTTTATGGTGGTGACCATTGATTTGAATCAATTGTTCAGTTACAAGAAAGCAGGAGGCTTTGAGAGGGTTCCTATTCTTTTTTTTTTTTCCTTTTTCTTTTTTTTATTGTTATTATACTTTAAGTTTTAGGGTACATGTGCACAATGTGCAGGTTTGTTACATATGTATCCATGTGCCATGTTGTTTTGCTGCACCCATTAACTCGTCATTGAGCATTAGGTACATCTCCTAATGCTGTCCCTCCCCACTCCCCCCCACCCCACAACAGTCCCCAGAGTGTGATGTTCCCCTTCCTGTGTCCATGAGTTCTCATTGTTCAATTCCCACCTATGAGTGAGAACATGCGGTGTTTGGTTTTTTGTCCTTGCGATAGTCCGAGAATGATGGTTTCCAGTTTCATCCATGTCCCTATAAAGGACATGAACTCATCATTTTTTATGGCTGCATAGTATTCCATGGTGTATATGTGCCACATTTTCTTAATCCAGTCTATCATTGTTGGACATTTGGGTTGGTTCCAAGTCTTTGTTATTGTGAATAGTGCCGCAATAAACATACGTGTGCATGTGTCTTTATAGCAGCATGATTTATAGTCCTTTGGGTATACACCCAGTAATGGGATGGCTGGGTCAAATGGTATTTCTAGTTCTAGATTCCTGAGAAATCGCCACACTGACTTCCACAATGGTTGAACTAGTTTACAGTCCCACCAACAGTGTAAAAGTGTTCCTATTTCTCCACATCCTCTCCAGCACCTGTTGTTTCCTGACTTTTTAATGATGGCCATTCTAACTGGTGTGAGATGGTATCTCACTGTGGTTTTGATCTGCATTTCTCTGATGACCAGTGATGATGAGCTGAAAGCTCCAACCCTCAAATCATATGGGTAAGCCCTCTGGCAACCAGCTCCCCATTCTTAGGGACTTTCTAAAAGTCATCTCATTAACATAAACTCATGTGAGATTGTCATAAATAACAGAAAATGCTCCTTTCACCTTTATGGCTCTTATCACTTAGGAAATTCCAAGCGTCTTAGGAGTTCTCTGCTAGGAACAAAAGACCAAATGTGTATTTCTCATATCACAATCACAAGGGTTCCTTATGGCGGAAAAGGAGAGTAGAAGAGGTCAGTCGGGGGAAATGTCACTAAGGAAGACTGATCTTAGAAATGCAGCATTACTGGCTTTGAAGATGGAAATAGCAAGAGGACTTGAGCCAAGGAATGCAGGAGGCCTCTAGAAGATGAAAAAGGCAAAAAAAAAAAAAAAAAATTATCTCTTAGACCCTCCAAAAAGGAACACAGCCCTGTTGATACCTTGATTTTAGCCTAGAACAACCCATGTCAGTTTTCTAACCTATACAACTGCAAAATAACAAATTCATGCTATTTTAAGCTACTAAGTCTGATTATATGTTACAGTAGTAATAGAGAATTAATACAACATCTTTATCCCAAATCTCTGCTTCATAAATTTTGTTTGGAGACAGTGAAGCTTTGATATTCCACCTTAATTTTTTTCTCTCATAAGTTTTTAGAATGTACATAAGTTCACAGAATGTCCAAATGGAGTATCTTTACATTGTTAAAATGCCATTTTTAAGTATAAGAAGTGGGAGAAAGTGCAGAAACTTGGTAATATTCTTCAAAACAGTCAAGGTAACACTTTTCCACGTCTTCTGTTCTGAATGAAATTATGTGCATTTCTATTTGTTTTTACTTAATTTAACACAGTAACTACAGTGGTAGCATTCTTTTAATTAGCTGACAGATTTGTAATGCAAACAATATCACAAGTTTTTCCTAGTGTTTATAAGCACATTCCAGGAAACTGAGATATTTAGTAACATGTTGCCTAAATTGATATCTGCTTATCTAAAATAGATTCCTTCTAATTCCTTGTAGTTTTTCAGTGCACCTTTCCCCTTGAATTATCTTTCTCAGAAAATAATTTATGTTTCTTTGCATAAAAGGCATCTTCTTTTTAAATAATTTTTTTATTTCAATAGCATTTGGGGTACAAGTGGCTTTTGGTTACATGGATGAATTGTACAGTGATGAAGTCTGAGATTTTAGTGCACCTGTCACCCAAGTAGTGTACATTGTACCCAATATATAGTTTTTTATTCCTTACTCCTTTCCCACCCTCCTCTGTTCTGAGTCTCCAATGTCCATTATACCACTCGGCATGCCTTTGAATGCCCATAGGTTAGCTCCCACTTACAATTGAGAACATACGGTGTTTGATATTTCATTCTGGAGTTACTTCACTTAGAATAGTGGCCTCCAGCTCCATCCAAGTTGCTGCAAAAGACATTATTTTGTTCTTTTTATGGCTGAGTAGTATTCCATAGTGTGTATATATACACCACATTTTCTTGACCCACTCAGTGAATGAGTACTTACGTTGGTCCCATATCTTTGCAATTGTGAGTTGTGCTGTGATAAACATATGTGTGCATTATATAAAATATATATATAATGGCTTCTTTTCTTTTGGGGAAGATACTCGGTAGTGGGATTGCTGGATCTAATGATAAATCTACTTTTGGTTCTTTGAGAAATCTCCATGCTGTTTTCCATAGAGGTTGTACTAATTTACATTCCCTCCAGCAGTGTATGAGTGTTCCCTTTTCACTACATCAATGCCAACACCTTTGTTTTGTTTTCTTTTCTTTTCCTTTTTTAACTTTTTAATAATGGCCATTCTGACTGGGGTAGGGTGGAATCTCACTGGTTTTAATCTGCACTTCCGTGATGATTAGTGATGTTGAGCATTTTTCCTAATCTTTTTTGGCCATTTGTATATCTTCTTTTGAGAGGTGTCTGTTCATGTCATTTGCCCACTTTTTGATGGGATTATTTATTTATTTTGCTTGCTGACTTGAGTTCCTTGTACATTCTGGATATTAGTCCTTCGTCAGGGGCATAGTTTGCAAATATTTTCTCCCATTCCTTGGGTCATCTGTTTACTCTGATGATTATTTCTTTTGCTGCACAGAAGATTTTTAGTTCAATTAGGTCCCATTTATTTATTTTGGTTTTTGTTGCATTTGCTTTGGGGTTCCTAGTCATAAATTATTTGCCTAGGCCACTGTCCAGAAAAGTTTTTCCTAGGTTTCCTTCAAGAGTTTTTATGGTTTTTAGGTCTTAGATTAAAGACCATACAGGGTCTGAGGGAGATAGGGATCCAGTTTCATTCTTCTACATGTGGCTATCCATTTATCACATCACCCTTTATTGAATATAGTATTGTTTCTCCAATTTATGTTTTTGAATGCTTTGTCAAAGACCAGTTGGTTTTAAGTATTTGGCTTTATGTCTGAGTTCTCTATTTGGTTCCATTGGGCTATGTATCTACTTTTATACCAGTATCATGCTGTTTTGGTAACTACAGCTTTGTAGTATAACCTGAAGTCAGGTAATGTGATGCCTCCAGATTTGTTCTTCCTTAGGATTCCTTTTGCTATTCAGGGTCTTTTTTGGTTCCATATGAATTCTTGGATTTGTTTTAAATCTGTGAAAAACGATGTTGATATTTTGATAAGAATTGCATTGAATCTATAGGTTGCTTTGGGCAGTATGGTCATTTTCATGATATTGATTCTTCCAATCTGTGAGCATGGGATGTATTTTCATTTGTTTGTGTCATCTATTATTTCTTTCAGCAGTTTTGTAGTCTTCCTTGGAGAGATCTTTCACCTCCTTGGGTAAGTATATTCCTATGGGTTTTTTTATAATAGCTATTGTAAAAGGGACTGAGTTCTTGGTTTCATTCTCAGCTTGGTGGTTGTTAGTGTATAGAAATGGTACTGATTTGTGTACACTGATTTGGTAACCTGAATTCAGTCAAACCTAGGAGTCTTTTGGAGGAGTCTTTAGGGTTTTCTGTGTATACAATGATATCATGGGCAAACAGAGATAGTCTGATTTCTCTTTTCCAATTTGGATGCCCTTTATTTCTTTATCTTGCCTGATTGCTCTGGCTAGGACTTCCAGTACTATGTTGAATAGAAGTCATGAAAGTGGGCATCCTTGTCTCATTCCAGTTCTTAGGGGGAATTATTTCAACTTTTCCCTATTCAATATGATGTTAGATGTGAGTTTTACAAACATGACTTTTATTATTTTGAGGTATCCTTTTATGCATGGTTTGTTGAGTTTTTTATCATAAAGTAATGCTGGATTTTATTGAATTTATTTTTCTGTGTCTATTGAGATAATCACATGGTTATTGTTTTTTAATTCTGTTTACATGGCGAATCACATTTATTGACCTGCATATGTTGAACCATCCCTGCACTGCTTGGATGAAACCCACTTGATCATGGTGAATTATCTTTTTGATATGTTGTTTGATTAGGTTGCTAGTACTTTGTTGAAGATTCTTACATCTATATTCATCAGGGATATCAGTCTGTAGTTTTCTTTATTTTTTATTATTATTATTTTTTTGGTTATGTCCTTTCCTGGCTTTGGTATCAGGATGATATTGGCTTCACAAAATGAGTTAGGAAGGATTCTGTCTTTCTCAATTTTTTGGAATAATTTCAGTAGGACTGGTATCAATTCTACTGTGAATGTCTGGTAGAATTCAGCTGTGAATCCATGTGGCCCTGGGCTTTTGTTGTTGTTGTTTACAATTTCTTTTGTCACTTTTTCAATCTCACTGCTTGTTATTGGTCTGTTCAGGATTTCTATTTCTTCTTGATTCAAGCTGGGAGGGTTGTATGTTTTCCAGGAATATATTCATTTCCTCTAGATTTTCTATTTTGTGTGCATAGAGGTGTTCATAGTAGTCTTGAATGATCTTTTGTATTTCTGTGGTGTCCATTGCAATATTTCTACTTTCATTTCTAATTGAGATTATTTAAACCTCACTCCTCTTTTCTTAGTTAATTTAGATAATGGTCTATTGATTTTGTTTATTTTTTCTCAAAACAAACTTTTTGTTTCACAGATCTTTTGTATTTTTTGCTGCAATTCCATTTAGTTCTGCTCTGATCTTTATTTCTTATCTTCTGCTAGCATTGTTCTTGTTTTTCTAGCTCCTTGAAGTGTGATGTTACATTGTCAAATTGTGATCTTTCAGACTTTTTCGATGTAGGTGTTTAGCAGTATAAACTTTCCTCTTAGCACTGCTTTTGCTGTGTCCCAGAGATTTTGATAATTTGTGTCATTATCATCATTCATGTCAAAGAAGTTTTCAATCTCCATCTTGATTTCACTGTTAACCCCAAAATTATTCAGGAGCAGATTGTTTAATTTCCATGTATTTGCATGATTTTCAGGTTTCTTTTGGAGTCGAATAATAGTTTTATTCCACTGTGGTCTAAGAAGATACTTGATATAATTTTGATTTTTTCAAGATTTATCAAGACTTATTTTGTGGCCTATCATGTGGTCTATCTTAGAGAATGCTCCATGTGCTGAGGAGAAGAATATATAGTCTGAAGTTCTTGGGTAGAATGTTCTGTAAATATCTGTTAGGTCCATTTGTTCTAGAGGGCTAGTGTTCTAGAACAATTCAGCATATACTATATATGCAGTATATACTGAACTACAGTATATAGCATATACAGCATATATATATAGTATATGCTGAACTACAGTACATAACAAATACTGCATATATAGTATATCCTGTACTACTGTATATAGCATATACTATACATCAGTATATGCTGAAGTGTTAGCATATCTCAGTATATATCAATTCAACAAGAAGATATTATAACCTATAATATACAATATATATGTTATATATTATAGGTTGTTATATATTACAGGTTATAATATCTTGTTGAATTGATCATTTTATCATTATATAATGACTGTCTTTTGTTTTTACTGTTGTTGCTTTAAAATTTGTTTTAACTGCTAAAAGAATAGCATCTTCTGCTCATTTTTGGTTTCTATTTGCTTGGAATATCTTCTTCCACCCCTTTACCTTGAGTCTATAAAAATACTTGTGTTAGGTAAGTCTCTTCATGACAGCAGATATTTGGTTTGTGATTTTTTTTATCCACACTGCCAATCTGTATCTTTTAAGTAGTGCATTTAGACCATTTAAATTCAATATTACTATTGAGATGTGAGGTACTGTTTCAGTCATCATATTGACTGTTATCTACTTTGTTTTCTTCATTGTGTTATTGTTTTATAGGCCCTGTGAGTTCTATACTTTCAAGAGGTTCTATTCTGGTGCATACTGACTTTTTGTTTCAAGATTTAGAACTCCTTTTAGCATTTTCTGTAGGGCTTGTCTGGTAGTGACAAATTTCCTCAGTATTTGCCTGTCTGAAAAAGACTTCATTTATGAAACTTGGTTTTGTTGAATACAAAATTATTGGCTGACAATTACTCTGTTTAGGGACGCTAAAGATTCCAATCTCTTCTGGCTTCTAATGTTTCTGGTGGCAAGTTTGCTATTAGTCTGAAACATTTTCCATTATAGGTTACCTGATATTTTTCTATCACTGCTCTTAGAATTATTTCTTTCACATTGACTTTAGATAGCCTGATTACTATATGCCTTGGAAATGTCCTTTTTGCAATGAATCTCCTAAGGTTCTTTGAGCTTCTTATATTTAGATAGATGTCTAAATCTCTAGCACAGCCAAGAAAGTTTTCCTCAATTATTTCCTCAAATAAGTTTTTAAAACTTTTTGCCTTTCTTCTCCCTTGGGAACACCAGTGATTCTTAGGTTTGGCCATTTTACATTAATTCTGAATTTCTTGGCGACTTTGCTCATTTCTTTCAATTCTTTTCCCTTTATTTTTGTTTGATCGAGTTAATTTTAAAGGCTTATCTTCAAGCTCTGAAATTCTGCCTTCTAGTTGGCCTAGTCTATTATTAAAACTTTCTGCTGCATTTTGTAATTCCCTAAATGTGTCTTTCATTTCCAGAAGGTCTGGTTGGTTTTTCATTACAATATATATCTCTTTAGAAAATTTCTTATTCATATCCTGAATTGTTTTTTTAATTTATGTTGAATTTCACCTTTCTTTTGTATCTCCTTGAGTAACTTAATAATCAACCTATTCTTTATCTGGTATTTCAAAGATTTCATCTTAGCCTAGGTCCATTGCTGGAGAGCTAGTATGATCTTTTGGGTATGTTACGGAATCCCATTTGGTCATGTTGCCAGAATTATTTTTCTGGTTCCTTTTTATATTGGTAGATTATTCTCCTAATTATTTTTAAGTTTATTTTTACTTTGGCTGGGTTTTTTAAATTTCTTTTTTCTCTCTTTGAGGGTATATTTTTAACGATTGTGGTTTATAGTAACCTAATCTGGCTCCGGGTGCTTTCAAGGATGAAGACTCTGTATTAGTTCCTTGGTTACAGAGAGTCTTTATATTATGGCCTTTTCAGCTGCTGGTTGTAGTGACAACGTGCTCAGTATATGAGCAGGTTCATTGTTTCCTGTGTGGTTGAAAGGGCAGAGTTCTCTTGAAGTTTATCTTATTCCCCAGTGGTGTGTGTTTATTTATTTATTCTCCCCTTCTACCCCCCAGGATTTTATTTACTGAGTTGAAGAGTTCAGGCTTCAGCCCACTAGGGGAGATGTTTATGGGCAAATATCAGCTGTGGTTAAAGCAGATGGGTAAATGCCATATTCAGTAGTGGACAGAGGTTCCAGACTTGACAGAGGCAGCTGGGGGAGCTCTTAGTGAAACAGACTGAGGTATTTTCAGACAGAAAGGAGAGAACCACCTCAGCTCCCCTACCAAGCCAGTAATCTGCCTCCCAGTCACACCCTTGACCCAATGTTTGGCTGTTCAGATCAGACAAGTGCCTCTTTTTATCTGTAGGAATGCTGATGTTCTTTGTAGAGAGGGATTATGACTCTAACCTTTATACAAGCCTGAACTTGGAGGACACTCCTCCTATGAGGATGCAATCACTCTGCAGTGTTTCAGAGAGGCTGTCTACAGGTGCACCCATGCTGAGATCCCATGGGAGAAGCCCCAGTGAGCTGTTTCTGCAGTGGTGGGTGAGGGAAATAAGAAGGCCCTTTTCCAAGACCTTTCATGAACACCAGGCTGCCTGACTGTTGGTGAAGAGCCACAGACTTTCCCCACTGAGGCCAGTACTGCACTTGTGCCTCTGTTGAAAAAATCTTCCCACAAGCAGAAAGTTCAGAAAAGCAAGGCCTGCCCTCTGGATTATAATGTCCCACCGGGTGCTCCCTTGATGTACTACATTCCCCCTTCTCCTAGGAGTAGGAGACCTTGCGGACCAGACTACTGTGAATCCTGCTGTTCCTCTCGGTCTAGCCACCCAATGGTACTGCCACACTCCAGGCTGGTACTGGGGAATTTCTGCAAGGGATCCAGAGATGTGACCTGTCCTCTAGTCTCCCAGCAGCAGGTACTAGCACCAGCTCTGATGGGGGTGGCAGGGGAGTGATGTAGACTCTGAAATTCTTTGGTTATAAATAGCCTTAGTGCATTGGCTTCCTCAAACACCAGTTGTAGTGGTAATGAACTGGTCACATGGACAGACTCAGGACCTCCTGGCTAGCAAGGTTCATGCAGGCAATAGTGATAAGCTATGGTCGTACACAAGTTTCCTCCTTCTTAGGTGCAATGTTATTGTGCCTGCAGATGCTGTAATGGACTGTGTCAGTTGGCCTCTAGTCAAGAGGTGGCACTTGCCAAAGAGCACCAGCTCTGGTGGCAGGAGTGGAATACGTGCTTGCCTTATATCACCCAGGGGAAGCACTCTGGTGCCTCAGGCAAAGGGCAGGGCCATAAAGCTCCCCAAACTTCTGTCACTTGTGTTATGCTACCAGGGTGGGTGGAGGGCAAAGCCAGATAGGAGCTGGGTCAGGCAAGTCCACACTGGCTCCACACATGTGGGGCAAGCAGCAGTCCCAATGGCGATATGAGGGCAGTTCCCTAGCCACTGGAGTAATGTTCCAGGGAGGAGCACAGCTGCCTCTGCTGCACAGAAGTGTCCACCCAGGGAGTGGGGAGTAACAGGCATGCCCTTGGCAAGGCAAGTCTCGCACCACAGTGTTCCACTAGCAGCAGCTAGCTAGGTTCAAGGCAGTCTGTGCTCAGAACTCAAAGCTGCCCCAAGCCATAAGCCTTCCCCATGGGGACAGAAACCGTGGCTTTCAGGCCATGCAGTTCCCAGTCTGCTCGTGAAACAGGAGTGCCCACCTCCTGTACCCCTGGCTACAACCCACTTCCCATTCACCCCTCAGTTCTGGCCACGGTGGTTTATCCCTGCTTGAGATTATATTACAAATCTCAGTTGGGAGCTTCTCTCAAGCTATAACCACTGCCTGAGTTAGCTGGCAGACTTCCACAAAGTCCCCTGGGAAGTAGGATCAGGAATGGCTTCCCTCCACCCCTACTGGAGTCTAAAAGTGCACGCAAAGCATGTCCTGATGCCGCTCCTCATCTTCTCCCTACCGCTCACTAAGTCAGCTGCAGCGTTGAGTAGGGTTAAGGCCTTTCCCCCATGGCCTGGATTGTCTGGCTCCCCTGTGGGAGTGTGTATCCCAGAGGCAGTTTATCCCCTTCTCCCACTCTAGGGACTTAAACAATTTTCTGCCTGATTCACAGTGTAGGTTGCAGCCCATCACTCTTTCAAAGGTTTTGTGGTTTCTTTCAGTTTTCCTGTTAAGTTTCTGTGTTGCTTCCTGGAAAAAAGTTCACAGCATGAATGTCTACATACTATTTTGTCTTTCCAAGTGAGAGAGGCATGCTAACAATGTTTCCAAGCTGCCATCTTGGACCTAACTAGCATCTTCTTTTGTTTCAGTTATGACAATTTAGAGTGGCTGCTCATTCTCTTTGTCTGCCTTTGCATTTTTTTACTTCCACCTACCAGTATTTTGGAAGAAAAGAAAGAAACAGGATTGTGGAAAGATAGTAGGCCATGAAAACATGGCGACCTCCTTCCACAGACATTTAAAATGCAAAACCATGAAAGTGTGTATTTGAGCTTGGTGGGAGTAAGGGGATAAACTCCAGGTGCAGAAATAAAGCAGGAACTGAAAACTAGGGTGGTAATTATATGAGCAGATGCTGTGATAGTCCAAGGCTTGTTTATTAGTCTCCATAATCCTCTTGAGTTTCACTTCCTAAGGAGAGGTAGATGGTAACTCCTTCAGGCCTATGTGAGGTAAAGTTGAAACTGAAAATCTCTCTGTAAAACCAAGAATCTCAAAGGGACACCCCTCAGTGAAGCAGGGAGAAGGCCAGAAAGCCTTTCACTCAGTGAAAAAACATATGTATCACTAAGAAATCAAAACCCTGATTCTATACCTCGCACAAGCTAAGGACTGGAATCATATAACCCTCATAGTCTAGGAATTCCCATGCCAAAAAATTAACATTAAAAATTAGTCCGTGCAGGTCCTTCCCCTGTGTGCAGGACACAAAGCTACTATCGAAGGACACTCCTATAATACATATAACATGGGATTACCAAAGAGCAACCAAGCCCCACACAACCCATCATTAGTGAATGTCAAAAGACAGACAAAAAATAAGATCAGCTACACCCCCAATGACTTGAGATGAAAGAGCAATCAGAAAAAGATGATAAAATCAGTACATTTAAAAGTATTCAAAACACATCCTATGAAAATACTAAGAAAATAAGACCCTAAGAGAAAAAAGTGGAGATTTTACAAAATCTAAATAGAACTTATAGAAAGAAAAAGATATAGTCCTTGAGATTTTGGTAAAACATGGCAGATTTAACACAAGCACTTATTCTACTTCTGAAACCCCACCAAAATGAAAGTAAAGAAAAAATTTTTAAAGGCTTAAATATGTAAGGTCATGACGATGGAAGAGAAGACAATAAATGCCAACAAAATTTTGGAAGCTGGAACTAGGATCGACAAATGGTAGTTGATTTATTGAGCTGAAGAAAATAGAAATCCAAACCTCTGGTGTTGATGGTGAGAGAGAGAGTGGTGAAAAATAAAGGAAATGAAAAATAATCAAGGTAATTCAAGTTACTGAACCCCAGGAAGTCAAGGAATTGAGAGCACCAGGACCTCTAAAGAGAGGGAGAGTAGCAGACCAAAGAAGAATTGATTGGAAATCTTTAAAAAGTAAGATTAAATCCCCCAAATACTCTTCTAACACCCAAATAGCCAAGTGGCTACTTCTAATTCACCAGGCAGAAGAGTGCAAGTTAAACCAGACAAGTCTGGACTTGTGGACACCAGGCACTACTGAGGACACATGCTGAAAACAGAAGAATTAAAAGAAAGTTTACATACTGCAAAGGGAGATGCCCTCACTTTTAGCCCCCTCCCTCTGCCCAGTTCCCGGCATGCTGGCAACCAACTTAATGCAATGCTAAAATGAAAGAGAAAATATTAAAAGTAAAAACAACAAAGAAATACATATTATTTACAAGAAACAAAAATTAGACAATTATCAGATTTATCAACAGCAACATTTAAGGTGGGATGGTCAACAATTCTAGTTTTCCTGAGACCGAGAAGACTTCAAGGTCTCCAGATTTTTAGTGCTGAAATCAGGAAAGTCTTCATAAACTGAGACAAGTTGGTCACCCTAATGCAATGCAAGAAGACAACAAAAAAGTATCTTAAAAGTGCCAAAGGAGAAAAAATCTGTATACCTTGAGTTCTCTATATATCCTAAAGTACCCACGATTGACTGAGAAATCAAGAAATTTTCAGACAACTATGACTAAAGAGTTTACTGTTTGTAGACTCTTGCAAAACAATTACTAAATTATATATTTTAGAAAGTGGAAAGCTGAATCCAAAAGGATGGAGTGGAAGGCAAGAAGCAATTATGAACAAATAAATTGTTAAACATCTAACTAATCAAAATAATGATAGACTATATAAAATAGTATTAATAATGATGACTAACTTAGGGGATATGGAAATATAATGAAAATAAATAAAAATCACAGTGGACTAAAGGGAGTTCTTGTATCTTTCCAGGAGTTGAGTAGAGATTATGATAACATTAGAAATTAAGTCAGCTGTGATGGTTAATATTAGGTGTCTACTCTACTGGATTGAGGGATGCCTAGATGGCTGAAGAAGCATTGTTCCTGGTGTGTCTGCGAGGGAGTTACCAGAGGAGATTGACATTTGAGTCAGTGGACTGGGAGAGGAAGACCCACCCTCAACGTGGGTGGGCACCATCCAATTGGCTGCCAGTGCAGCTGGAACAAAGAGAGAAAGTCTTCCTACTCTCTCTCTTCCCATGCCATGCTGGACACTTGGCTTCCTCTCCTGCCCTTGGACATCAGCCTCAAAGTTGTTTGGCCTTTGGACTCTGAGATACCCAACAGAAGCCCCTCCCCCTGGTTCTCGGGCCTTTAGCCGCAGAGAGAAGGCTACACTGTTGGCTCCCCTGGTTTTGAGGCTTTCAGACTTGGACTAAGCCATACTACTGGCTTCTCTCTTTCTCCAGCTTTTATCTCAAGAGAAGCCCATAAGACTAACAGCAGAACTCTCAGCAGAAACTCTACAAGCCAGAAGATATTGGGGGCCAATATTCAACATTCTTAAATAAATAATTTAAAGTTAAAGTTAGTGGGGATCAGGTGTGGTGGCTCACATCTGTAATCCCAACACTTTGGGAGGCCCTGGTGGAAGGATCACTTGAGGCCAGGAGTTTCAGACCAGCCTGGGCAACATAATCAGACTATCTCTACAAAAAAATTTAAATATTAGCTGGGTGTGGCAGTGTGTGGCTTTAGTCCTAGCTACTTGGGTGGCTGAGGTGGGAGAATCTCTTGAACCCAGGAGTTGGAGGCTGCAGTGAGCTATGATTGTACCACTGTACTCCAGCCTGGGAGACAGAGGAATACCTTGTCTCATAAAATAATAAGTAAATGAACAAAGTTAATGAGAGTAAACCTACCCTGCACTCACAAGAGGTGCAGCTGGCATCATCATTCTTGCCTACCAGACCATAAACATCTTGAAAGCAGAGCACAAGTTTGTTGTATTATAGTCATGTCCTCAGAATCTACTATAGTCTCTGACACATATTAAATGCTCAACAGATATGTGATGCAATCATTGATTCATTAATTCACTTATTCATTTAACAAATATGGAGCTTCTGCTGTGTGCCAGACTTTATGTTAGATGATGGATAGACACAGCACTACAGGCAAACTTCTTGTCCTCAAAGAGCTTACATTCTGGTGGGAGAAGACAAGAAATCAGCAACTTTGAAATAATATGTCAGGTAATTACATGAAAAAGCATTTAAAAAGGATAAGCAGAATAAAAAATATTGGGTTTAGGGCGAGTTCCTATTTTGGTCAAAGGTCTGTCTAATAAAGAGAACTTTGAAAAGACACCTGAGGCTGGGCGCAATGGCTCATGCCTGTAATCTCAGCACTTTGGGAGGCTGAAGCAGACAGACTACATGAAGTCAGGAGTTCAAGACCAGCCTAGCCAACATAGAGAAACCTCATCTCTAATAAAAATAAGAAAATTAGCCGGGCGTGGTGGTGGGCACCTGTAGTCCCAGCTACTTGGGAGGCTGAGGCAGGAGAATTGCTAGAACCCTGCAGACGGAGGTTGCAGTGAGCGGAGATCATGACACTGCACTCCAGCCTGAGCAACAGAGCAAGACTCCATCTCAAAAATAGAAAGAAAGAAAGAAAGAAAGAAAGAAAGAAAGAAAGAAAGAAAGAAAGAAAGAAAGAAGAAAAAGAAAGAAGAAAGAAAGAAAGAAAGAAGAAAGAAAGAAAGAAAGAAAGAAAGAAAGAAAGAAAGAAAGAAAGAAAGAAAGACCTGAAGGAAGTACAGGGGGTGGTCCAGATGGATATCTAGGATAAGTGCAAAGGGCTTGAGGCAGGGGAGAATTTGGCGAGGGGGTTAGAGTGCCACAGCGCCTCTCTTAAAAGAGAAAGAAAAAGTGTCTCTCAAACAAGGAGAGAAAGTGTACACCTGGTTCTGTGGAGACAACAAATATTCCTACTTATACTCTTTTGGGGACAAAGTCAAACAGCAATATTACATAAAAATAGTATGTATAATCAAATAGAGCTACCCAGCATTTGAGATGGGGCATCCCTTCTTGGAGTGCAGAAAGAGGGAAATATGACTTGATTGATAGGGAAGGAGAGTAGAAAGAGTCTCTCTTTCTCATATTAAAGCCTGTATACTACACAAAATACAATCCCTAGAGGATATTAACTATTTATGAAAGCCAAATATATGCTCTTAACCTATGACACTTGAATTCTGAGCAAGAGGGTGTAACTGCTCTATCTTCAAGCCTTGCCTCCCAGGAAAGCAAAAATCACAAAGAAAAGATACAGGGAAAAACAGGAGGCAGTCACAAGCTAACTGTAATGTTTCAGTTTTATTAGACATACATTTCTTTAAAAAAGAAGGTAAGCGTCTACTTCTGAGGTTTTTATAGCCAATATTCTTCATTTACCATTTCTTATGTTACAATGACCAATCAAATGTGCAAATGAGTAATTATAAACCTGGCCATTAGAGACTAAGAAGTTATTTTCCATGGTTATGCGTCTTTGTAATAACAAGATTCCATTTATTTTTATTGCTAAAAATACAACTAATAACATCATCAAAATTCAAAAAGTTAGATACAAAACATTAAAAATAAAATCCCTATTGAAATACAGACTAGCTAGGCCATAGTATAATTGTGTGCTTGTAATTTAATTATTGATACAATCAATGCCTCCTGGTTTCCCTGGGCCTTTATACATCTGAAAGGTCTTAATCTGCTCAAGGTCTTCACTTCTGTATATAAAGGAAGAAAAACACTAGAGGGGAGACGTTGCATTTTTGGACAGCCTGCACACAGCCATCAGTGTATCTGGCAAGAGCAATCCATTAGAGCTCATTACTTCTGCATGTGAAGAGAGGGATAGAGTCACAAACATACTGAATTGCAGCTTCATAAAAATTATGCCTTCATACTGGTAAATTAGAATTGAATTTCAAGCCTAGAGTCAGTAGTTAAAAGAATCCAAGTCCGGGTGCCATTAAAAATCTACCAAGCTATTCCACTCAAAGCTTCAGAGTGGAGCCACATACACCAGACTGATTGCTTCTCAGCCAATGGTCAGAGGAAATCCATCCTGCTCCAAAAGGCTAAAAACACTACTTATTTACTTGAAAGAGATTTAAGAGACAAGTAGCTGAGACATGTGCCATTTTTTGGAAATAATGATGAGCTAAGTCACCCCATTTCTGACTCCAAATGTGAATATCATATAAAAGAGAATAGGGCCATTTGTATTTCGTATTGGCTTCTTCCTCCCCTCTTTCTCTGCCAGAATTCTCTTGCGATACATTTGCCTTCAGGGTTCAGGGGAGTATCATCTCTGTCATCTGGCCTCTGCACATGAATAGAAGTAGTTTTCCATTTGCTAAATTATGTATGAGCTCAGCTGCTGTTTGGATTTTTTATTGAATAATTTTTTACATAAATATTTTATAAGCAGCCAGAGGCTACTGGTATTTGACACATTTCAGAAAATAAAGAATAAAATTTAAATTGTAGTATAAGAAGACAAAAGGATCATCATGTCCTTGTTGATAAAACATTCACACTATACCCTCAGTAGATGAATTTAGACATGTTTTAAATAGACTGCTTCTTAAACCACGTTTTTTGAATTTAGGTAAATTCTCCTTTAACAGTGAAATAAAGAAAATTATAGCACTTTGTTTTCCACTTTGACATTCAGTAGTAAGTTGGATTTTTATGTTCTTGGTGCTTTCAGAATTAGATGTAGGTTCTGGGCTTTATTCTTCATCTCAAATTTGCTAGTTTACATCGTTTTAAAGATAGTGCACTAGTAGTCGTTCTTATTAATAATAAACTGTCTACTATTTTCCAAATTCCCTATATTTGACCTAAAATTGAATGTTTGAATTATTTTTAAGATATCAACTTAGTGCTTTCCAGCTATGGTGTGAAATAAAAAAGATGGAGACCAAGAAGTCAAATGCCTTTAGAAACTGACTGAAAAAGGAGGACGAGAGAGGTCAAATAAAACACTAATATTGTGGCCGGGCATGGTGGCTCACGCCTGTAATCCCAGCACTTTGGGAGGCCGAGGCGGGTGGATCACGAGGTCAGGAGATCCAGACCATCTTGGCTAACACAGTAAACCTCGTCTCTACTAACAATACAAAAAAATTATCCGGGTGTGGGGGTGGGCGCCTGTAGTCCCAGCTACTTGGGGGGCTGAGGCAGGAGAATGGCGTGAACCCGGGAGGCGGAGCTTGCAGTGAGCCGAGATCGCACCACTGTACTCCAGCCTGGGCGACAGAGCGAGACTCCGTCTCAAAAAAAAAATAATAATAATAATATTGTAACTCCATGCAGGTTCAGTCGCTCACCACTTGCAAAGTCAGATAACAAGTACAAGGTGTGGTAGAAGAAAAGTCACTTTATTCCAGAGCTAACAGTGGGGAAATGGCCACGGCTCTGAAAGGGGAAAGGCTCCCTTGTCCCCCATTGCGGGGTGTGCGACAGGGGGAGTGGCTCGCTTCTTCAGTGCCCGACTGCTCAAACCTCTAGGGAAGCATGCAGACAGGCAGGCTTTGGAGCTCCAACCCCACGGCAGCATCTAGGGATGGATGTTTACAGCTCCTGAGGCCCCAGTGGGCCTGTGCTACCTCGTGCTCTTTTAGTTTTGCCATCTATAGGCAGCTTGTGTTAACCAGCTCAATTAGACCCTCTACGTTGTCGCAGGGACAGAGGGCTTTCTGTATCTCGGGTTCTTGCCTTGGTGTACCAGAAGAATCGGATCCCACCTGGGCTTGGAGAATGAGTGCAGCTTTTATTGAATGGAGGTAGTTCTCAGCAAATGGGGGAAGCCAGAAGTGGATGGAGTGGGAAGGTTTTCCCCTAAAGTTGGGCCACTCAGCGGCCCAGGCTGTTTTCCAACTGCCCCAGCTAAACTCCACGTTCCACCGGGAGGATGGCCTGCTGGCATGCTGGTGTTCTCGACATCCTCTCGATATCCAGCCGCTTGTGTGTTCTTCCGCTGATGTGTTTCTCTCCACGTCCAGCCGCTTGTGTGTTCCTGCTATGGTCTTGGGGTTTTTATAGGCACAGGATGTGGGCATGGCAGGCCAGGGTGGTCTTGGAAAATGCAACATTTGGGCGCAAAGGCAGGAGTGCCTGTCCTCACCTAGGTCCGTGGGCACAGGCCTGAGGGTGGATCCCTAGCCAGGGACCCGCTTTTCTCTACCCAGCACGTCCCTGTCCCCCTCCCATAACAGCTTCATGCCTTAGAGAAACCATTTCAAATTTTGGATAGAATGCAACGGCTTAAAAAGGAAAGCTTAGTAGAGGGAGAATGCAGGAGGGGCAAGAAGGTGCAGGTCTACGTGACTTGCACCTATGACTTGTCCTGAGTTATTGCCCCCTCTCGTGAATGGGCTGGGGCATCCTGGCGTAATCAGATTGTGATTAACTGCAACTTTGAGGTATTCTACTGGTGAGGAAAAATTCTATAGGTGCTTGGATTGTTTTAAGATTCAGTCCCTGGAACTTCTAAGCAAGTGTATAATTAGATAAGGAGGACATTGTACCTGGTGGAAAGAAAGAGAGCAAAGGTCATATTTCATTTGTAAGAAATTAAACATAAAGTAAACAAGGAGGAAAAAGAAAAAGTGTGATGGTTAATATTAGGTGTCAACTTGACTGGATTAGGGATGCCTAAATGGCTGGTAAAGTGTTGTTCATGGGTGTGTCTGTGAGGGTGTTGCCAAGGGAGACTGACATGAGTCAGGGGACTGGGAGAGAAAGACCCACCCTCAGTGTGGGTGGGCACCATCCAATTGGCTGCCAGCGCAGCTGGAACAAAGCAGGCAGATGAAGGGGGATAACTACTTTGCTGCTGAGTCTTTCCGTTCTCTCTCTTCTCCTGCTGGACACTTGGCTTCCTCTCCTCCCACCCTCAGACTTCACACTCCATGTTCTTCAGTCTTTGAACTCTGGAACTTGCACCAAAAGACTTGCGGGGCTCCCAGGCCTTCAGACTGAAGGCTGCACTGTCAGTTTTCCTCGTGCTGAAGCTTTTGAACTTGGACTGAGTCACTACCTGTTTCTGCCTTTCACCAGCTTGCAGATAGCCTATTGTGGGACTTTGCCTTGTGATCATGGGAGCCAATTCTCCCTAATAAACTTTCTTTTATATATACATATATCCTATCAATTCTGTTCCTCTAGAAAACCCCAACTAATACAGAAAGGAACAAAAAAAAACATTTAAAAATAGGGTACTCATTACAACTCCCCACTGCCAAATTCCATTCCATTTCTGTGGAACATGGGCGATGTGTTCATTCTGCCTACTTCCTGCTGAATGAGGAGGTAGTTAAAGGACATTGTAATGGAACTAATCTACTGGAATTGGAAATATTCTCACATGCCTGGGCTCCCAGATGAAAACTGTTGGAGATTTGCAAGTCTCTGGGAGAGTTTATCTTGCATTCCCATGCAGAATGTACAACAGCAGTAGAATCCGCAGCAAAGAAGTATGCCTATTCCCACAATTATGGTCAAGGTCACAAGTAACTTTTCCCACCAGGATGGTTCTGACCCAAACCAGGGCACAAACCATTGATCTGGTGACAATGTGGGTCAGACATAGCTTTAATTTGTTTATGCATATCTTGCAGGCCTAATGAGACATTTCCTGAGTTGTCTGGGATGTATATATACACTACTCAGGTTTTCAATAGTTTTGGGGTAACAGGTGGCTTTTAGTTACATGAAGAGTTTTAATGGTAATTTCTGAGATTTGGAGCACCTGTCACCCAAGCAGCGTACACTGTACCCAATGTGTAGCAGTGTACACTGTACCCAATGTGTAGTCTTTTATACCTAACCCCACTCCCACACTTCCCCCCGAGTCCCCAAAGTCCATTATGTCATTCTTATGCCTTTTCATCCTCATAGCTTAGCTCCCATTTATAAATGAGAACATAGGATATTTGGTTTTCCATTTCTGAGTTACTTCGCTTAGAATAATGTTCTCCAACTCCATCCAGGTTTCTGCAAATGCCATTATTTTGTTCCTTTTTATGGCTGAGTAGTATTTCATGGTTTTATATATATATATATATCGCATTTTCTTTATCCACTCATTGGTTGATGGGGATTTAGGCTGGTTCCATATTTTGGCAGTTGAGATTTGTGCTGCTATAAACATGCATGTGCAAGTGTCTTTTTCATATAAGGACTTATTTTCCTCTTGGTAGATACCCAGTCATGGGATTGCTGGATTTAATGGTAGTTCTACTTTTAGTTCTTTAAGGAATCTCCATAATCTTTTCCAC
Organism: Symphalangus syndactylus; assembly: GCF_028878055.3. Classification (NCBI taxonomy): domain Eukaryota; kingdom Metazoa; phylum Chordata; class Mammalia; order Primates; family Hylobatidae; genus Symphalangus; species Symphalangus syndactylus. The sequence goes on along the minus strand of NC_072439.2, from coordinate 47,169,095 downwards.
AGTGGTTCTAGTAGTTTACATTTTCACCAGCAGTGTAGAAGTGTTCCCTTTTCACTACATCCACACCAACATCTGTTATTTTTTTATTTTTTAATTATGGTCATTCTTGCAAGAATAAGGTGGTATCTCCTTGTGGTTTTAATTTTCATTTCCCTGATAATTAGTGATGCTGAGCATTTTTCATATGTTTGTTGGCCATTTGTATATCTTCTTTTGAGAATTGTGTATTCATGTACTTCGGTCACTTTTTGATGCTATTATGTGTTTTTTTCTTGCTGATTTATTTGAATTCATTGTTGATTCTGGATATTAGTCCTTTGTTGTATGCATAGTTTTCAAATATTTTCTCCCATTTTGTGGGTTGACTGATTGCTGATTATTTTTTGTTGTTGCTGTTGTGCAGAAGGTGTTTAATTTAATTAGGACCTATTTATCAATTTTTGTTTTGTTGAATCTGCTTTTGAGTTCTTGGTCATGAAATTTTTGCCTAAGCCAATGTCTAAAAGAGTTTTTCCAATGGTATCTTCTAGAATTTTTATGGTGTCAAGTATTAGATTTAAGTCTTTGATCCATCTTGAGTTGGCTTTTGTATAAGGTGAGAGATGAGGATCCAGTTTCATTCTTCTACCTGTGGCTTGCCAATTAACCCAACACCATTTGGTGAACAGTGTCCTTTTCCTACTTTATGCTTTTGTTTGCTTTGTCAAAGGTCTGTTAGCTGTAAGTATTTGGCTATATTTTGGGGTGTTCTATTCTATTCCATTGGTCTATGTGACTATTTTTATACCAGAACCATGCTGTTTTGGTAACTGTAGAATTCTAGTTTAGTTTGAGATTGGGTAATTTGAACAAATCCAGATTTTTTCCTCTTCCTTAAGATTTCTTTGGCTATGTAGGCTCTTTTTTGGTTTCATGTGAATTTTAGAATTGTTTTTTCTAGTTCTGTGAAGAATGGTGATGGTACTTTGATGGGAGTTGCATTGAAATCTGTAGATTATTTTTGGCAGCATGGCCATGTTCACAATATTGATTCTACCCATCCATGAGCATGGGATGTGTTTCTGCTTGTATCCTGAAATGTTACAGAATACATTTATCAGATCTAGGAGCTTTTTGGATGGATCTTTAGTTTTCTAGGTATACAATCATATCAAGATCTAAATCATATCATTGGTGAACAGCAACAGTTTGACTTCCTCTTTACCAGTTTGGATGCCCTTTATTACTTTCTCTTGTCTGATTGCTCTGGCTAGGACTTCCAGTTCTATGTTGAATAGAAGTGGTGAAAGTGGGCATCCTTGTCTTGTTCCAGTTCTCAGGGGGAATGCTTTCAACTTTTCCCCATTCAGTATAATGTTGGCTGTGGGTTTGTCATAAATGGCTTTTATTTTTTATTTATTTTTATTTTTATTTTATTTTTTGAGACAGAGTCTCGCTCTGTCACCCAGGCTGGAGTGCAGTGGCTTGATCTCGGCTCACTGCAAGCTCCGCCTCCTGGGTTCATGACATTCTTCTGCCTCAGCCTCCCGAGTAGCTGGGACTACAGGCACCTGCCACCACGCCTGGCTAATTTTTTGTATTTTTAGTAGAGACAGGGTTTCACCGTGTTAGCCAGGATGATAAATGGCTTTTATTACCTTGAGATATGTCCTTCCTATGCCAGTTCTGCTGAGGGTTTTAATCATAAAGTGATGCTCAATTTTGTCAAACGTTTTTTGTATGCCTATTGAGATCACCATGCAGTTTTTGTTTTTAATTCTGTTTATGTATCACATTTATTGACTTGCATATATGAAATCATCTCTGCCTCCATAGGATGAAACTACTTGATCATGATGTGCTTTCTTTTTGATGTGCTGTTGGATTTAGTTAGCTAGTTTTTTGTTGAGGATTTTTGCATCTATGTTCATCGGGGATATTAGTCTGTAGTTTTCTTTTTTATGTCCTTTCTTGATTTTGGAATTAGGGTGATATTGGCTCCATATAATAATTTAGGGAGAACTTCTTCTTTCTCTATGTTTTGGAATAGTTTCAGTAAGATTGGTATCAATTCTTCTTTGAATGTCTGATGGAATTCAGCTGTGAATCCATCTGGTCCTGGACTTTTTTGTTGGCAATTTTTTAAATTACTATTTCAGTCTCTCTTGTTATTGGTCTGTTCAGAGTTTCTGTTTCTTCCTTATTTAATCTAAAGGGTTGTATATTTCCAGGAATTTATCCATCTCCTCTAGATTTTCTAGTTTGTGCAGGTAATGGTGTTCATAGTAGCCTTGAATCATCTTTTATATTTCTGTGGTATGTTATAATAGCTCCTATTTCATTTCCAACTGAGCTTCTTTAGACCTTCTCTCTTCTTTTCTTGGTTAATATTACTAATGGTCTTGCTAATGGTCAATTTTGTTTATCTTTTCAAAGAACCAGCTTTTTGTTTTATTTGTATTTTGTAATTTTTTGTTTGTTTCTTTCAATTTCATTTAGTTCTGCTCTGATCTTTGTTATTTCTTTTCTTCTGCTGGGTTTGGGTTTGGTTTCTCTTTGTTTCTCTAGTTCCTTGAGGTGTGATCTTAGACTGTCTATTTGCACTCTCTCAGACTTTTTGACATAGACATTTAATGCTATAAACTTTCCTCTTAGCACCACTTTTTCTATATTTCAGAGGTTTTGGTAAGTTGTGTCACTATTATTCAGCTCAAATAATTTTTTAATTTTCATCTTAATTTCATTGTTGACCCAAAGATCATTCAAGAGCAGATTATTTAATTTCCATGTATTTGCATAGTTTTGAGGGTTCCTTTTGGAGTTAATTGCCAATTTTATCCCACTGTGGTCTGAGAAGATACCTGATATAATTTCAGTTTTCTTAAATTTATTGAGACTTGTTTTGTGACCTATCATGTGGTCTATCTTGGAGAATGTTCCATGTACTGATGAAACTAATGTATATTCTGCAGTTGTTGTGTAGAATGCTCTGTAAATAACTGTTAAGTTCATTTCTCTAGGGTATAGTTTAGGTCCATTGTTTCTTTGTTGACTTTCTGTCTTCATGACCTGTCTAGTGCCATCACTGGAGTATTGAAATCCCCCACTATTATTGTGTTGCTATCTATCTCATTTCTTAGCCCTAGTAGTAATTGTTTTATAAATTCAAGAGTTCCAATGTTAGGTGCATATATATTTAGGATTGTGATATCTTCCTGTTGGACTAATCCTCTTATCATTATATAATGTCCTTCTTTGTCTTTTTTTACTGTTGTTACTTTAAAGTCCATTTTGTCTGATAAAAGAACAGCTACTCCTGCTTGCCTTTGGTTTCCATTAGTGTGCAATATTCTTTTCCATCCCTTTACCTTGAGTTTATGTGCATCCTTACATGTTAGGAGAGTCTCCTGAAGACAGTAGATATTTGGTTTGTGATTTTTTTATCCACTCTGCCATTTTGTATCTTTTAAATGGAGCATTTAGGCCATTTACATTCAACGTTAATGTCGAGATCTGAGGTACTGTTTCACTTATTATGTTACCTGTTACCTAGATACTTTTTTGTTGTGTTTTTGTTTTATAGGTGTGTTTTTATTTTATTTTAAGTTCCAGGATACATGTGCAGGACATGCAGTTTTGTTACATAGGTAAATATGTGTCATAGTGGTTTTCTGCACCTATCAACCCATTACCTAGGTATTAAGCCCCACATGCATTAGCTATTTATCCTGATGCTCTCTCACCCCCTGACCCTCCAACAGGCCCCAGTATGTGTTGTTCCCCTCGCTATGTCCATGTGTTCTCATTGTTCAGCTCCCACTTATAAGTGAGAACATGCAGTGTTTGGTTTTCTCTTCCTGCATTAGTTTGTTGAGGATATTGGCTTCCAGCTCCATCCATGGCCCTGTAAAGGACATGATCTCATTCCTTTTTATGGCTGTATAGTATTCCATGGTGTATATGTACCACATTTTCTTTATCCAGTCTATCATTGATGGGCATTTGGGTTGATTCCATGTCTTTGCTATTGTGAATAGTGCTGCAATGAACATACACCTGCATGTATCTTTATAATAGAATGTTTTATATTCCTCTGGGTATATATTCCTCTGGTAATGAGATTGCTGGGTCAAATGGTATTTCTGGTTCTAGGTCTTTTTTTTTTAATTATACTTTAGGTTTTAGGGTACATGTGCACAATGTGCAGGTTTGTTACATATGTATCCATGTGCCATGTTGATTTCCTGCACCCATTAACTCGTCATTTAGCATTAGGTATATCTCCTAATGCTGTCCCTTCCCCCTCCCCCAACCCCACAACAGTCCCCAGAGTGTGATGTTCCCCTTCCTGTGTCCACGAGTTCTCATTGTTCAATTCCCACCTATGAGTGAGAACATGCGGTGTTTGGTTTTTTGTCCTTGTGATAGTTTACTGAGAATGATGTTTTCCAGTTTCATCCCTGTCCCTACAAAGGACATGAACTCATCATTTTTTATGGCTGCATAGTATTCCATGGTGTATATGTGCCACATTTTCTTAATCAAGTCTATCGTTGTTGGACATTTGGGTTGGTTCCAACTCTTTGAGGAATTGCCACACTGCCTTTCACAATGGTTGAACTAATTAATTTACATTCTCACCAACAGTGTAAAAGCATTCCTATGTCTCCAAAGCCTTGCTGGCATCTGTTGTTTCTTGACTTTTTAATAATCACCATTCTGACTGGCATGAAATGGTATCTCATTGTGGTTTTGATTTGCATTTCTCTACTGATCAGTGGTGTTGAGCTTTTTTTCATGTTTCTTTGGCCACATGAATGTCTTCTTTTGAGAAGTGTCTGTTCATATCCTTTGCCCATTTTTTGATGGCGTTGTTTTTTTTTCTTGTAAATTTGTTTAAGTTCCTTGTAGATGCTGACTATTAGATCTTTGTCAGATAGATAGCAAAATTTTCACCCATTCATTTGTAGGTTGTCTGTTCACTCTGATGATAGTTTCTTTTGCTGTGCAGAAGCTCTTTAGTTTAATTAGATCCCATTTGCCAATTTTTGCTTTTGTTGCAATTGCTTTTAACATTTTCATCGTGAAATCTTTGCCCATGGGTTGGCAGGCTTCTCTACAATCTCTTCCCAGTGTCCCTGAGCCCAGAAGAGGCCCAGAGTATAGCATCCTAGCCATCATCATGGTAGCCAGGGCAAAAAGTTTGTAGCACATAACCAATGAGTTCCATTAGGAACATATCAGTTAAGCCTGGGTCATTGGGACAAATTTATTGCAAACAAGTCCCTTTTCTATACAACTATGGTAGGTTGACATTATTCTGAGGGAATCCAACCCATGCCTCCAGCACTACTTGACTCCAGTCTAGGGTATGATTCCACTGCTCCCAGAAAAAGGGGACTTAAGTGTACTATTGATGCTGTCAGCCATAAAAAGCCATTCCAGATTTGAAGAAACTCATTCTTAGAGTGAGAGTACTGGGGCTTTATATCTTGGATTATCATTTCTTTCTCCAGTAGAAGGGTGAGCAATGCTATTCCCCTTTCCATGAGAAAGGCTTTCCATGTCCAGATTCATTGAGAGTCTTATCTATGGGCCATGGGTTATGTCTTTTCTGGTAACACCTGACATCTGTGCCCCTAACCTACTCCTTAAGGTCTTCTATGAAGGCTTGCAAGTGTGGCCAGTCACTTCTCTTTATAGGTGATACTTACCAGGGCAGGCCCAGGCTGCTAGAGAAAGGCAATAGGCCACAGATTCAGCAGGAGTCCTGCTGTCAACCATCTGCATACTGTTGTGCCCATTGTAGGAAAAGGTTAGTGGTGGCAGCAGTAGACAGAAGTAATAAATTTAAAATTGAAGGCACTAACAAGGGTTTCATTCGATAGGAAATTACCCAAAAAATGTTACTTCTCTACAGAATTTTTCTTAAGTAGTAGTTTTAACTCCTCTTTTGGTTTACATGTCCAAGCAGCCTCCTCTGTGTGGTCAGGCCAGGGTGGGGCTGCCTTTGTTTGAGAGTTATGGACCCATAGTCTTACTCCAGACAGCTTGACTGATGAATGAGTGGTCAGTAGCACATCATGGGGTCCAGTTCACTTTTCAGCCAGTTTTTGATCCAGACGTTGTTTTTTTTCAGGACTTTAGTGGCACCTTTTCTCCTGGAAGGGGCTCATCTGCGGGGTAGGCAGACCTGGAGAGAGGAAGCTGATGCATAGTCAGTAATGTTTGTTACTATTGCTGCATGTATTGCCTAATTCTAGACTCACTTAAGAAATCCAAAGGCAGAATCCCTGGCAAGGGGATCTAGAAGTGTCTCCCACATATAATTTCAAAAGGATTTCATCCAAGCCCACTTTGGGATGCTACCCTGATCAGAGCAAAGCAATAGGCAAAACTTCATCCTAGCTTGGACCAGTCTTCTGGCAGAGTTTGGCTATTGTCTTCTTTAAGGTGTGGTTCATCTTCTCTGTTTTTCCCATCTATTGTGGTCTCCATGATGAATGCGATTTCCATTTAATCTATAATGCTTAACTTATCTTCTGGGTAACTTCTGAAATAATGGAAGAACTTGTAGCTCTGTATAGTGCATGGGAGTCCAAATTGGGATTATTTCCTTCAACAATGCTTTGACTACATCTGTAGCCCTTGAGATTTTGTGGGGTATGCCTTGACACATCCAAAAAAAGGTGTCTACAAATACCAAAAGAAATCTGCAATTTCCACTGGCCATGGGTATTTGAATGAAGCCTACCTGCCACTCCTCAAAAGAGCATATCTATTTGTATTGTATCCTCTGTTGGGGGGACTTCATTCAGTCTTGGAAATATTCTCAGCATGTAAAACACATCCTTGTGTTATTTTATGAATCATTTTCTGGAAGTGTGTGGGCTTCAGAGTAGGGCCACACTAGGTAAGCAAGAGCATCTCTCCTATAATGTGTCTCCTCATGTAGATGTCTTAAAATTAAATAAACCGTGGCATTAGGGAGTAGAATTGTTCCATAAGTATCAGTTTTCCTGGGTCTGTTTTTATCAAACTCCCAGTCCTGCATGTGCTTTTTGTCTTGCTCCATGGTCCAATTGCTAGAGAAATAGGCTATGGGTTGTGGAATATCTCCTGGCCTTTGGATCAGCACAACCAGACTATGCCTTGTTTCTCATGGACATAGAGTTTGAACTTCTAGGGGTCCATCAATCCCAACACTAGGGCTGATAGCAGTTTTTCTTTGTTGGCATAAAATGCCTGTTGATATTCATCTGTCCAGGGCAGGGGCTCTGAGTTCAATCTTTTTAAAGCTTCATAAAATGGTCTAGCCATTAGCCCCAAATTAGAAATCCAAATTTGACAGAAGCCAGCCATTCCTAGGAATCCTTGCAATTGCCTTCTATTTCTTGGAGCTTTGATGGCTACTATTGCCTGCTTTCAGTCAGCCATTGGCTTCATTTGTCCCACCTTAACCCAAAGCCAAGATAGGTTACTTTTCATTTGCAGGTTTGGGCCTTCTGTGGGGATACCTTATATCCACATTGGTCAGATGCTTTAGGACTAGAATAGTATTGGACAAGCATTATTTGGAATCATGGCTTGCTCTAAGTAAGTCATCTATACATTGTAGCAGAACTCCTTCATCTAGTTATAATCACCTCAAGTCTTTTTCCAATATTTCCCCCAAAGATAGTGGGTGAATTTTTGAATTCTTAAGGCAGCACCATCCAATAATATTCAGGGGTTGTTTTGGTCTCTGGGTTCTGCCATTCAAAGGGAAATAACTGCTGGACTGTCTCCTCAATCAGGATGCAGAAAAAGATGCCTTAGATACAACACTGAAAACCACCTGTAGTTTTTGGGTATAAAAGTTAATAATGTATATAGGTTAGGCACTGTCGGATGAATATCTTATACTATTTTATTAATAGCCCTCAAGTTCTGGACAAACTGATAATTCATCACAGTGCAGCTTTTTCACAAGCAGGATAGGAGGGTTATGTAGGGACCTACAAAAATGAATCACTTCCTTTTTCAAACATTTTTGTAGAACAGGTTGTGTTCCTTCTAAGTCTTCTTTTTTTTTTAATAGATATTGCTTTCTCCAGGCACCCTATCCCCCTCTTTTACTTCTATATGCATTGGGTGTGTGTTTTTGGCTTTTCCCTGTATCCCATCTGCCCAAATGCAATTACGCACTCTTTTATAGTTTTCTGGGGGAAAGGCTTCTTCTTCCCCTTTCTCAGACTAAGTGAGCAGCATTTGTAGTCACAGCACCTATTCCAGCAGGAGCCATAAGCACAATTACTGCTTCTCTAGGGGAAGAATAACTTAAGCATTTAATTTACCTAGCAGGTCCCATCCCAGCAGGGGGATTAGGCAGTCTGACATATAGAGAAAGCTGTATCTTAGTTCCAGGTCTCCCAGTTTGTACTCTAGAGGTCATAAGAAAGTTTTTTATTGTATCCCTCCTGCAAGTCCCATTATAGGTAGTTATTTTGGTGCTTTTTGCTTCTGGGATGTTAAGAACTGAGTGAGTAGCACCTGCGTCAACCAGGAAATGGATTAGCTTGTTCCCCACTGTCATTTATAACGGAGCTCCTGTGGGGAAATTTTAATTCCAAGAGATTTAAGGGAGCCTCCAGGCATCCCTATTTTTTGTCAGGGCCACAGCTTTGTCCTGTCATTTATTTGCCTATGACCTCTTGGGTGAATTCTGCTTTTCTTTGTCCACCCAGCCCCTTCTGGGCAGCTATCTTTTCCAATGCCTTCCTCTATACAGTAGGCACATTGGTTGTGACCCAGAGGCTTGCCCTGGTTTCTCAGGTATGGAGGCTTTCCTGCCTATGCCACATGTGGTGCCAGGCTTTTGTTTATTTTCTTCCCTGCCACTGAATACTTTGAAAGTAACATCCACCAACTTGGGATGAGTCATTCCCAGTGCAGCATCCCATTTTTCTAGCTTTCTCTTTATATCTGGGATGTTCTGCTGAATGAAAGTTATGTTCACTAGTCTTGAATTGTCAGAGTCTTCCAGGTTTATATCAGCATATCTGTGGAAGGCTTGGTAAGTACATTCTGAGAATTCAGAGGGATCTTCATTTGTCTTTTGGATGACTGGATTTTGCTTAAACTCTTTTGTTTAAGCAGTCCTCTTCTGAGTCCAACCAAGATGTGTGCCTGCTAATGTGCCAGACAGGCCATATTCCTAGTTCACTTGGGATCCCAGTTAGGGTTTGTGCCAGGAATAGCCCCTATGGAATTAGGGGTACTATTTGGATTACCCTCATAGAGGCACCAAGCTTCCTCATTTGCCTTTTCCATTACTAGTCACCTTTTAACTGCAGTTAGAGCATGTTTAAAAGGACCCATACATCTGCTCAAGTGGGCTGACGGGTGGCAAAATAGATTCAAAGAGGTCCATCGTTTTCAGAGGATCCTCCCTATAAGGTGGGTTGAAACTCTTCCAATTCAATAAATCAGATGTTGAAAATGGGCCGTTAAGTCCAATAGTGTCCAGCAGGCTGCCCCTATTCATCCAAACCACCCACAGGAATTAGCCTGAGTGGGAATTGCTCTGCTCCAGCTGTGGCATTGCCCTGTCCAAATCAGGTGGCCTGTTGGGTCTTAAAGGGGGTGATCATTCCAATTCCCTCATCATACTGTGGAGGGACAGTGGCTCCTCCTTCTAGACATGGCTCAGTTATGAGTACTTTGGGGTTTTAGAAAGGATGACTCATTCAGGGGTATGGTAGAAACTGTTCCCCTTCAGGGCTGGATCCCTGGATTGAGCAGGCAAGAAAAATAAAGAAAGATAATTAAGGGTCCAAGCATAAATGTCACACACTCACACAGTCACAATCCCAAGTGGTGCACTCTCAAACATATCCCCACTCAAGGAGCTGGGTACAGAGTCCCCAAATTGAACTTCATCTCAATTTCAAATGGCTCCACAAGTAGATGAGTATAAACACAGCAGAGCTCAGGTAGCACCACAAATACAAACAGCATACAAGCCCAAATGATGCTACCAGCAGCTAAGTCTGATAAGAGCAGACCCCAAGTAGCATTTAAAGAAACAGAAGAAAGCCAGGTGCACTCTGGCCAACTTACCCTATTCTGAAGTCTGTCAACTTCCTCAGCTGCCACTTTCTTGGCACCAGTGAAGCATAAGGGGCAGCCAGCACCACAGCAGGAAGAGAAGGGAGGTTTCTCAAGACAAAAGCATTTCAGCAGCTTCAGAGAAACTCCCTAGAATCTCAGCTACAGGGTCAGCTAGACACGAGCAGCTATTGCTCACAGGTGGCAATTTGCCCCATCCAGTAGAAACCAGACCAGCAGGCTCAGACTACTCAGAAGGCACAGCACTCCCAATGTGGGCCAACAAAACTCATAACCAAATGCAGGTTCAGTTACTTGTTATTTACAAATTCAAACACCAAAGATGAGGGGGGGTGGAAGGAAAGTGACTTTATTTCAGGGCTAGCAGTGGGGAAATGGCCAATGCTTCATGCCTTAAAGAAACCATTCCAAACTTTGGGCAGAGTACAAGGACTTCAAAAGGGAAGCTTGGTATGAGGGGAATGCAAGAGGAATGAGGATGTGTCAGTCTGCGTATCTTGCTCCAGTGACTTATCCTGAGTTATTGCCCAATCTGCTGAATGGGTTGGTGCCATCCAAGGCACAGTTGGGTTGTAAGTTAACTGCAGCCTGCAGGTAATCTCCTGGTGGGGAGAATTCTGTAGGTGCCTGGACTGTTTTAAGATTCAGTCCCTGAACTATAAAGCAAGCATGTAATTAGATAAGGGGAACATTGTGTCTGGTGGAAAGAAAGAGCAAAGGTTATTGCTTCATTTTTAAGAAGTTAAACACAAAGTAAACAAAGAAGAAAAAGAAGAAAGAAAGAGAAAGAAATACAGAAAGAGAGAAAGAAAGAAAAGAAAGAAAGAAAGAAGGAAGGAAGGAAGGAAAAAAGAAAAAGAAAGAAAGAAGGAAAGAAAGAGAAGAAAGAAAAAGAAAGAAAGAAAGAAAGAAAGAAAGAAAGAAAGAAAGAAAGAAAGAAAGAAAGAAAGAAAGAAAGAAAGTTAAAAATAGGGTACTTGATTACAATATTTCAAGCCTGTGTGCCTGGGAGAAACTGATGCAAGGGCAGAAATAGAGACACCAGGAGAAGACTTCACTTGTGGGACAGCTGACGATATGAGGTGCTGCTTGCAGAGTGTTCATGGCATGTTCAGCAAGTGCTTGGTAACACAGGCCCAAAGCCCTGAATTGTGGAATCAGTAAATGAATGAATGAAGCACTCAGATCAAACAAATACTCATATTATAAACAAATCATGTTTACATTTACTGCTAATACTGGGATCACTTTGTGTGTCACAAATACTTTATCTCACCTTGAAGATTAGCTAATAAACTTGTACTATTTTTACTTTCCAGAGCTAAGCATGTAAAAATGTGAAATCTTTCCGTACAAATTATGATGATAAATCCAATATGTGATTAACCAATTGCTTTGGATTGCATAGTCTGGCACCTCTCAAATTTCAAAGTATGAGAAGTGTTGGAGAAATAGATTTGAGGCTGTACTTTATTAAAAAAAAAAAAACCCATCACTGTTGCTGTTGCCATGAGGCAGTAAAAGCCAGGGAGTCACCTTCACTTAAACCACTGCTGCTGCTACTTCAGTATCAAAATCTACCCTGCATCTGCTGCTGCCACCTCATCAGCAAAATGTAAATGCCACACAGAACTCATTCCCTATGATTGCTCACTTCCAAACCGAAGTCTTCTTTGGAGTCATCTAATTAGTGGTTAGTAGGTCATATGTCTGCATCCCAGCTACAGGGAAGCTGTAATTTATGTTCTGGCTTTTATGTTTCCTGGTCCCTGAGTCTCCTTTGTTGCCTAGGAGACCCGGCATTCAAGGTCCTCCTGATGACCTCTGAGCTTCCATGATGATCCCTGAGTCACAACTCGTCCCAAGAGCCCAAGTTCCCAGGACTGAGATGGTACTTTGAGCCAACTCTACTGTTCTGTTCTCGTTAATTTATTGCCCTAGAAGTGGGAGTACTGGCTTTTAGATAAGCCTACTGCCTGGGGTTTTGCTAACGTACCTAGCTCTGGCCAGTTTCCTTTCTATTTGCCTGAGATGCCTCTGCAACCAAAGGCATAAAGTAAATGTGCAACAAATGTTGAATAAAAAATCAAAAACTTTTCCACCGATGAAAAAACTTCATAGATAGCTACTACATATCTTCCCAATTCTTTTATGTTGGACTTTGTTCTGCATTCAGAATCCTGATACCTCTCATATAGAACCACAAGCCTGCAGCGCAGCTTGAACAATGTATTTCTCCACCTGCTACCTCTACAGTTGCAGTCACTGTGGAGTTCTGATCAGTAAGCAACAACAAGGAAGGGGTCCCAGATAGGGGAAAACAACCATTCCAAGAGACAGCTAATCTTAAATAGCCCACTGGCACAACTACCTCACTCTGCATGTAGCCCCAGCAGCACTATCTTATAAAACTTTCCTCCAGCCCATGCCTGTTTGCAGATAGCCCCTTCTCTGCTGTGCTGCCTATTGCTTCCTTGCAATGTACTTTCCCTCTAATAAATCTGCCTTTCTTTACCTACAACTGTCTTGGTAAATTCTTTTCCCACGACACCAGCCCCAGGCAGTCACACTTGTGATATTTTGGTGGCCTATATGGTGAGTGCTCTGGGACTGCTCCCCTACTCTCTCCCTTCCCTCTCCTCCAACTCCAACCTTTCGGTGTACAGTGTCCAAGCCCAGAGAAAATTGAAGGTTCACGTGGTAAAACTTCTGACTGCTGATGCCCAATCAGGTGAGAGTTCAGCATTAGCTTTCCTTTTCAGTCGTCCCATGAAAAAACCCTAGTATCCCTCTGGCAACTGATGGCCACTGGTCAGGGCACTTCCTGGGATAGGCTGAAGGCCAAGCAGTGAACAGGTTTGGCAGCCTTGCTCAGAAGGAAAGAAGGCTCTTTCCTATCCTTTCTGGTCAAAAGTCCCCAATCCCTATGTGTAGCACAATAGGCAGAAGAAACTTGACCAGGGCAAACCCACACATGTTTTGGGGGAACTAAGACCCCCTCTTTCTTACTCTAAATTCTCCCATGAAGACAGCCAGCCAGCCACTTGCTCCAAACATCTTAAGCCAGCTGATCCAAAACAGCACTGGGACAGTGGGTCTTCCCTCAAACTCTTCCCCTCATACTTGGATTGAACGCCCAGTGTAACTCGTGCCTGGGCTGGCCACCCAGGATAATTTGTACCTGGACTGACCTTGGGTCTCTCGGCCGGTGTTCATCCACCATAAGGCCCTAGCACCAGAAGATCCTTTCCAATAGGTGGGATGCCCCTTTGGAAAGTGCATCTCAGAGTCACTCAGCAGACATGAGTGGAACCCTTTTCACTTGGCAGAATCCCCCAAGAGAAACTGTGGTTCATATCCCTAGTGGATGTTCTTTCCCATAAGTCCCATCATGGGACAAAGTCCTTCCATTCTCTCAGAGTCACCTTGGGCTGCATTTTAAAACATTGGGATAAATTTGACCCTAAAACTCTCAAAAAGAAATGTCTAATTTTCTTGTGTAATACAGCATGGTTCCTATGCAAGAAATCCTGAAATTAGCCCCCTCAGTCTCTTATAACCAGAAGCAGAATAAGAAGGACAGGGCTAAGGAGAAACAAAAACTCAGGGACAAGAGGCAGGCTCAATTCTTGGTTGCTTTACAAATCTCCAGCCCCCTCTAAGCTGCCCTAGGGACACACCTCCAGGTAACTGCCATCAGTGAAGAAAATCAGGCCACTGGAAGGCAAACTGCCCCAGTGGAATAAATGGAAAAAAGCCGCATGTGGCTTGCCCAGTCTGTCACAATCTTGGTCACTAGAAACAGGACTGTCAAAGACACCATGGGACAGAGTCCCAACACCCAGTGGCCTTGAGCTGAAGGGGCTCTCTGCTCCATCTGGCTTCCAAATTGGACATAGTCATCAACAAGACAAATCCAAGGGTAACCCTGGAGGCAACAAGTAAAATTTTACATTTCCCTTTTAGGTTCAAGAGCTGCCTACACTGTACTAATCTTCTCTGAGCAACTATTCTCCAAATCCTGTTGGGTAATGGAGGCAAATGGCACCCCTGTCCTCCAAAAGAAAAAAAATTAATACCCCTTTATATTACTTAAGAAACCAATTACTATCCTTGCACCAGTCCCTGGTATGTCTAAATAACCCACATCCCTTTGGGGCAAAAATATAATTTTCAAGATGGAGGCTTGCTTAAAATTTACCCAACCTCTGAATTCATCTTTCCCTCTACTAGCCCTGTTTCTCCTGGAAAAGCTACCTAAATTTTTAGCCAATATCTTCAACCTAGATAGTCCTACCTCAAAGGTTTAAAAATAGCCCACACTTATTCAGACAAACCCTAGCAAGAAATCTAACCGAGCAATCTCTTGGGGGAGGGATAGCTTCCACAGTATGTAGATAACCTCTTCATCTGCTCCCCCTTCACAGGACTTGCACAGCAACATGTGATACAAACCATAACTTCCTAACAGAAGAAAAATGACTTTTGTCTAATTCAAGGGTTATAAAGGTAAAGAGGTATTTTTTGTAAGGAAGGTTATGAAAAAGAGATTTTCTATGAGAAATGATCTTGTATGGGAAATTCTTGTCCTAAAGTAAAATGACTGGTTGTTTAAAAAAAGGTATGTTTAGGACAAGTCGGAAAGTCCAAGCATTCATTGATGGTCTGTGTAAGTTATAAGAAAATCTGTGAAAGGAAATTTATAAAAGGAACATTATATGTAATTAAGACACAATAATCTCTCTAAAATTGGTTCCTTATGCTGTGTCTACTTAAATTCAAACACTTTTTCGCTGAGTTTAACTTCCAGGTTATCTAAATTGGCTTCCGATAAGGAAAAACAGTCACATTGCAAGAGGTTTTCCTTTGCCTTTTTGAAACTGACTTAAGAAAGAAAATTGTGTCTTCTAGAATTCAGCAGTTTCTTTCAAGTGATGCTGTGAATGATATCAGTCTCTCCCCAGTGATGCCTGCTACCTTTACAAATCTCCCCCGGATTCAGCTGGACACCAGCTTTGCCTTGATATTCTCCCCCTCAGACCAAAAACTATAGGTAGAGTCAGCGCTACACCCACAGTCAGCAGGTAGTTGGAAGATGAAACTTCCACCCCAATGCCAAAGATTTGTCATTGTTTTTCTATTGGGACTTGGGGGTGGGGGGGATGTGGAGTCTTAATAAGTAATCAACAACAAGGAAGGGGTCCCAGGTAGGGGAGAACAATTATTCCAAGAGACAGCTAATCACAAACAAATCACTGGCACAATTACCTTGCTCTCCACATAGCCCCAGCAGCACATCCTTGCTCTGCGAATAGCCTATAAAACTTCCCTCCAGCCCCTACCTCTTTGCAGAAAGCCCCTTCTCTGCTGTGCTGCCCATTGCTTCCTTGCAATGTACTTTCCCTCTAATAAATCTGCTTTTTTGTTTTACTTACAACTGTCTTGGTAAATTATTTTACTGCTTGCAATGCTGGCTCCAGCCAGTGATACCCATGACAGTCACCTTTTCTGTCTCCTCAATAAACAGAGATCAGGCTGCACCAACAACATATGACAAGACTTGAGACAACCATTTAACCATCACAGGGCCAGATGTGGTGTCTCACACCTGTGATCTCAGCACTTTCAGAGGCCAAGGTGAGAGGATTGCTTGAGGCCAGGAGTTCAAGACCATTTAATTATCACAGAACTTGTGTTTCCTCTCTGTAGGGCAAGAGTTGACTAGACAATACCCATAGTTATTCCATTTTACAATCATACAACTCTTTTACACTATATTGAGGCCCAAAAGCCAACATCCCAAAACACGGTGCTTTGACATGCTGAAGTAAAGAAGAAGCCTTAAGATCTCCCTGACTTCTCCTCCATTACACTACCAAAGCCAGGCTGAAATTCCTTTATCTGCCTCAAGTCCTGGCCCACCAAAAAAGACAATCTTTTTTTTCCTTCCTCTGTATGTAAGACCAAGAAGATAACCACACCTGAACAGACCTTTTCCCAAGATAATGTCTGCCTACTAGCCTCATTCCAATTCCAAAGAGAACTATTTACAAGTTAATTTTTGTTCCCAGATCCATTTATTCTCCTTAGTAATCATTTATTGTCCCTCAACAGAATTACTCCTCTCCTCCCTCTCATAACCTGTTTGGCCATGATTCCAGTTACCTGTCTTTCTGTAACCTTAGGATAGTATTAATATATAAGATTCTGATCCCCATTGGTGGGTGAGTAACCACTCTGTTCTCCCTGTATTTACATTTATAAATTTGTATGCCTTTTCTCCAATTCAGTTGCCTTTTGTAAGTTTATTTTTCAGTGAAACTTCAGAGGGTGAAGGGGGAATGTTTTCCTTTGGCCCCTAAACAACCTATATATTATATTACTACAAAATAGAATATGCCTCTTTTTTCCTCTTTAATCTAGTGTGAGGAATCATAACATTCAAACAGTATCTTTTTCCTTTAATAAAACTGCTCTACTACACAGTGGCTCACACCTGTAATCTCAGAATTTGAGAGGCCAAGGAGTGAGTATTGCTTGAGGCCAAGGAGTTCCAGACCAGCCTGGAAACATATTGAGACCCCATCTCTACAAAAAAGTTAAAAATTAGCTGGGTATGATGGCACACACCTGTAGTTCTAGCTACCAGGGAGGCTGAAGCAGGAGTTCTAGGCTGCAGTGAGCTATGATTGGGCCATTGCACTCCAACCTGGGAGACAGAGCAGGGCCCTGTTTCTTAAAATTAAAAAAAACTGCTCTACTGCACTTCAACAAAAGGATGAGCCTAACTACCAAAGAACCCTATAGCTGTAGCTAGACCTTAGTACAAGCCCTTACTTCTTTATTTATAAGCTGTGAGTCATTGAGCAAGTCATTTAAAATTTCTGAAGTCTCTCATGCATGATATATGGATATAAAGCCCCATCTACCTCTTGCAGTTCTTATAAGATTATTTATGTGAAAATATCCAACAAATATGAAAAACATAAAAAACAAAAATAAGATGATATTAATGTTTACGTCAGGGCTTGTGGTCATCCATATTTCTGAAACTTCCCCCTAAAATAAAAAAAAGATAGGAATTGACTTCCAGTATAAAGTCTCTACTTCTTCTGAGTTCATGCATATAATCTCCATAAAAGGAAATTACAACATCTAAATTGTAAACCACCTCACTGAAGCTGAGTTAAAGAACAAGTGGAGCTATATGAGTCACATGATGACTGCTATGCACCCATAGGAGATGAAAGCAGAAAATCTAAATTGGTAACAGAATTTTCATTGAATTCTCTTAATTAGCTCACTCCAGGGGAGTGAGTATAATCCACTCTCCCTATTTCCAGAGGCTTCCAATGTGTCAGGACTCTATCTCTTTTTATTACATGAATTGCTTTACAAATAAGCACAGTGTGAAGCATCAATGCTTTATAAAAACTGCATTAATGCACCAACTTGTTCAGAAGCCAAGAAGAGAATAAGATCACACAGCCTAGAGAGAATTTAATGGGCCCAGCTTGAACTTTTTTCCAGCCAACACCATTGAACACCTGTTAACAATCATGAAGAAGTCACAGGGATTATCGAGCATCTAAGTACATCGCACTAAATTCCATACTCCAGCAGTGTTGATTTATTTTCTCCTAAAGTTCCCATTGTTAAACTTTCTCACCAATGACTAATCCTGGAAAAAACATCTCTCTCCCTATAAGACTCCCAGATGGGACCAAATGATTTAAGAAAAAATTTATTAAATAGAAATAAAAAATATTTTGCTTGGAAAGAGACACCATAAGCAAAGTAAAAATAAAGTGATGAATTGGGAGAAAATGTAAATTTACAACATATATCACACAAAAGGTTAATGTCCCTGATACATAAAGAGCTTCTAAAAATAGGGAACAAAATTTCCATTAGCCTTATAGAAAAATGGGCTACAGCCCAGAAAAAATGCAAGTGGTTCTCAACTATAAGAGGCAAATGAAAACTTTACTGATATACCATTTTGCACTCTTAGATAGGCAAATCTGCAAAAATTTGACAAAGTAATCTTTTAGAAAGGCCTAGGGAAATAGAAACATCCTATTGATGAATAAATATTCACCAGGCAATAAGTGATGGAATAAACTACAGTCCAATATTGTCAAACTTTTGGTGCTTATTTAAAAAAAAAGATAAACCATAACAATTGTTGAAATGGCTATATATGAGGAGGGAGGAAATAAGGTAGACTTCTTGAGATATACCTTGTTTTAGAGATTTGACTTTGGAAGAATGTATTTTACTTAATTATAAAAAGAAATAAAATTTAAGTAAAATCTCTTAAAATAATATGAAATAAATATACCTAAGTGTGTGTCCAGTTGATGGCAAGATAATTCCAAATAGCATTAAAACACACTTGACTGTATAGCCCCAGTGGAATATGTCTCATCAAAAAATGTGCAAAAAGTAAAAATAAAATGTCAAACTCTTTTTAGTTATCATGTTGTTAGCAGTAATGTAGGCATTGTTATTCAGAGACTATCATGTATAATAGAACAAATAAGTAATTATTGGATATCTTTAATATTTTTAACTCTATCATTCTCACTGTAATTGATAAGATCCTTGGCATAGGCAAAAGGAGATACAGATAAAAGAAGAGTTACATACAAACATTGTAATCTTGAATTTGAAGTATCAGTTTAAACTCATAATTTATTTTATCTTAAAAAAAAAAAAACAGCATAAAAGAAACCATTTCTTAGCCCTGTGCCCTTAAAAGGCCACCTGGATTGTGTTCGCTAAATACCATTCCCCACTGAAAAGAAACAAGGCTCTTTAAAAAATGGCTGATCCCAGGTCTGAGGCAGGAAATGCACAAGATCAAGAGGAAACCTCCAAAGACAACTGCAGTCATGTGAAAAGGACTCAGAAGCTGACTAAAAGAGACTCCCACTAGCCAAAGAAGAGATACTTTGAGGCTCAATGAGAATAACAACTGCAATGTATTGAAACACATCAAATATGTTTAGATTCATGAGTTCATAACAATATTCAAAGAAAAAGAAGGAAAAAAGTGCTGAATTGATTTAAGACGTGCCAGTGAAACCAACTCATTATTTTTAAAACCAGTAAATAAAGAATTCAACCACTTATCCTGCTTTTCTTACATAAACTGTACCACTGGATTATGAAGTAGAAGATGAAGGAAGTTATCTCTTTATAGAAATATTCTATAATAATTTGAATTCGAACATCACCATTTTGCAATTCCTAATGAAAAAATAGACTAAGTAATGATTATTGACAGCTGATAATATAGCAAAACAAGAGATAACCGAATATCACGTGCCTCTTAACTAAAGGACAGAGCAGTTTGGCAATAAATAAATAAATAAATAAATAAAATTTCTAAAAATTGAACTTGAGTCTGATTAAGACTCTGGATCCAACAATGAATTTACAGGAAAGACAAAGAACAGAATAACAAGTTTAACAACGTGGTAATATTTGCTGATTGTATTTCACATGTATATAGTCAGCAAAATCACCACTGTAGGGAACAACCACAAAACAAACTAGTTTCTTCAATAAATTGCAAGTGAAAAAACAAAGAAGAGATTAAACCTATAAGTTAAAAGAGAGTCAACAAACATGTCAACCAATTACCCTGAAGAGGCCTTACATGTATCCTAATTCAAACAGAGAAAGAAAGTTGGAAATCTGATTACTGATAAATAATTTGTTTCTTGGGGTTTTGATGGAGTTTGTCTGTTTTTTGAGACAGGGCCTTGCTCTGTCACCCAGGCTGGAGTACAATGGCATGATCACTACTCACTGCTCTCTCAACCTCCCAGCTCAAGTGATCAATCCTTCCACTTTAGCCTCCCAAAATGCTCGGATTAGAGGTGTGAGCCACCACACCCAGCCATGATTGGTAATTGGACAATAAAGAATAATTGTTAATTTGGGGGGGTGGCTACGTACTAAAATATTTACAAATAATATAATATCATTTCTGGGATTTGCCTCAAAATATTGTGAAAGGGAAAACCGAGAAACAAAGTGGTGTACTAATAAATGCTTAACAACCAGCTTGAGTGGAATGAGGGCCTGATTGGTGTTATTTGTATCACCTGCTGATTGCCATGGTACAAATACACCCACCACGACAAATTTCAAGCTATCAATGTTGTGCAATGATGATCATAGACTACCTTCACAGGTGTTTCATTACAAAGAAAATATACAAAGTTTTCCAGAAATAACTGTGGATCCTCTCCCAACTAAAATAATGCAGAAAAAGACTTCTAAGAGTAGATCTTCCTATTATATTTGAGATAAACTCTTCCTTGTTTCATAAATTCCATAAAAGCATTTCAAAAATCTCTATGATGTTTTATATTAAATTTAGCAGCATGAAATCTAGAACTTAGAGCTGGGAAGAGACAATCACAATCCATTCTTTCCAACTGGTGCAAGCCACCTCCAGTATACCACTGGAGAAGCTGTATAGATTAAATAAGGTTGGTCATGAATTGACAAGCTTTTCACCTCAGGTGGTAATGTGGTATGGATCTGTGTCCCGCCCAAATCTCATGGTGAATTGGAGGGTGGATTTCCCCCTTGTTGCTGTTCCCATGAAAATGAGTGAGTTATCATGAGATCTGGCCATTTAAAAGTGTGTACCACCTCCCCCTTCTCTCTTGACCCTGCTCCTGCCATGTAAGAAGCCTGCTCCTGCTTTGCCTTCCACCATGAACAAAAGTTCCCTGAAGCCTCCTCAGAAGCAGCTGCCACTATGCTTCCCATACAGATTGCAGAACTAGGAAGCCAATTTAACCTCTTTTTTTGTATAAATTACCCAGTCTCAGGTATTTCTTTAGAGCAGTGCAACAACAGACTAATACAGAAAATTGATACTAAGGAGTGGGGCATTCCTATATAAAAATACCTAAATATGTGGAAGCAGTTTTGGAATTGGGTAACTGGCAGAAGTTGGAATAATGTGGCGGTCTCAGAAGAACACAGGAAGACGAGGGAATATTTGGAACTTCCCAGAGACTTGTTAAATTGTTGTAACCAAAATGCTGATAGTGATAAGGACAATAAAGTCAAGGCTGATGAGGTCTCAGATGGAGATGAAGAACTTATAGAGAACTGCAGCAAAGATCACTTTTGTTAAGCATTAGCAAAGAACCTGAGGGCATTGTGCGCCTACCCTAGGGTTCTGTGGAATTTTGAACTTGAGAGTGATGATTTAGGGTATCTGGTGGAAGAAATTTCTAAGCAGCAAAGTGTTCAAGATGTGGCCTGGCTGCTTTTAACAGCCTATGCTCATATGCATGAGGAAAGAAATGACATAAAACTGAAACTTATATTTAAAGGAGAAGCAGAGCATAAAAGTTTTAAAACTTTGCAGCCTGGCCATCTGGTAGAAAAGAAAACCCATTTTCAGGGGAGGAATTCAAGCAGGCTACAGAAATTTGCATAAGTAAAAGGGAGCCAAATGCTAATAGCAAAGACAATAGGGAAAATGCCTCAGAGGCATTTCAGAGACCTTCATAGCAGCCCCTTCTATTACAAGCCCAGAGCCCTACGAGGGAAGAATGATTTCATGGGCCACATCCAGGGCCCTGCTGCCCTGTGCAACCTTGGGACACTGCTCCCTGCATCCCAGCTGCTCCAGCTCCAACTTTGGCTCCAAGGGGTGCAGGTACAGCTAGGGTCACTGCTTCAGAGGGTGCAAGTCATAAGTCTTGGCAGCTTCCATGCAGTGTTACACCTGTGGGTGTGCAGAGTGCAAGAGTTGAGGCTTGGGAGCCTCTGCCTAGATTTCAGAGGATGTAGGGAAAAGTCTGGATGTCCACGCAGAAATCTGCTGCAGGGGCAGAGCCCTCATGGAGAATCTCTACTAGGGCATGCAAAGGGGAAATGGGGAATTGGGGCAGATTTCCCCCTTGGTGCTGTTCCCATGAAAGTGAGATCTCTCATGAGATCTGGTCATTCAAAAGTGTGTAGCACCTCCCTCCTCTCTCTCTTGGTCTTGCTCCTGCCATGTAAGAAGCCTTCTCCCACTTTGCCTTTGCCATTAATAAAAGGTCCCTGAGGCCTCCCCAGAAGCAGATGTCACTATGCTTCTGGTACAGCCTGCAGAAATGTGAGCCAATTAAACCTTTTTTCTTTACAAATTACCCAGTCTCAGGTATTTCTTTATAGCAGTGCAAGAATAGACTAATACAATTGATATAGTATCAATTATTTATAGCATCAAATCCTCCATAATAACATATTTGTAATGCAATTATTAGCTTGCCTTTCCTAAGAAAACATGCAAAATGGTTGAAACACATTAGACACCTAAGGAAATAAGAAGTTTGAGTTTTCTCAGTTAAGTGCTGTTTTGTATTCAAGTATGTTCTCAATCATCATCTAAGTAAAGGATTCTTTCTTGCTCTTGCTTTTTCCTAAGTCACAAGGATGAATAACTGAAATAATATTTTTTAAAACTTATTTGTATATGTATACATGTATATTCATATACATATATGTATACACATGTATATTCATATACATATATGTATACACATGTGCATGTATATTCATACACATATACACATATATGTATATGTATATATATCCAATCCTCTATGTGATGTGAAGGCCTGACTATAGAATGCACCTGACTTGGGCAATGATGATTACAGACTACCTTCACAGGTGTTTCACTACAAACTACAAAGAAAATATACAGTTTTCCAGAAATAACTTTGGATCCTCTCTCAACCAAAATATGAGGAAAACCTCTAAGAGTAGGTCTTTCTATTATATTTGGGATGAATTCTTCCTTGTTTCATAAATTCCATGAAAGCATTTCAAAAATCTCTATGATGTTTTATATGAAATTTAGCAGCAGAAAATCCGGACTTCTAACATTTTACACACATTAACTAATTTAATCCTTTCATCAATACTATGAAGCAAGTGTTATTATTATCCCCATTATATGATGAGGAAAGAGAGAGAGGCTAAGGTTACCATACTAGAAAACAATAGAGGCAGGATTTGAACCCAAATAGCTTGGCTGCAGAATCTAAGCTCTTAGCCAGTTTTTCAACAAGGAGAGAAATTAGCCATAGCAATTATATCATCATTGACCCAGTGACTAGTCATGGATGAGCAGGACGAGCACAGGAGCAGGAGATAATCTCTGCTTCAGAATGGCTATGTCATTCTCAGCAAGTTACTAAATCACTCTGAGTTTCAGTTTACTCCTCTATAAAACGCAGATCTCTAAGGTCTTTTCCAGTTCAAAAACTCTAATCTAATTGATGACAATTTTAATAAATGATATTTCTCTGTTTGCACGTTTATTCCATTTCCAAGTTACATTCTCTCAACTTTGTTGATAGTGAATTATGTCTAAAGTTTATAGAAACAGATACCTCAGCAGGCTCTTTAGCAATATAGATCTGGCATTTATTGCACTTTATTTTTCTATCTTTCCCCAAAATGTTCCAGTATTCTATTTTAATTCAGTATCTCTCATATCTATTTTTTAAATTCCTATCAAAATAAATAGGAAGATAGCATAGCCTTTTGGAAAGTTAAATCTACTTTTCCCAATTAACCTATACACAGCTATTATAATCCTATTGTCTTTCAGTTAACATTTGAACTTCTAGTTCCCAGTTTTCACCATTTTACAAAGTATACAGAGATCAACTTGAACTCTTTTTGGTGAGAAGTCTAGAATGCAAGGAGACACTGTTATCATGAATTTATTTCAAATTTCCTGCCTGCTATTACCCAATTGCCTCTTAGGCATCAACAGATATTCTAAATAAACTCTATGAATTTATTCAGGAACTCGGAATACTTTGCACCACATAATTTAGACTGAATTTTACAATCTAAAAGGCAGCTTTTAATTTCCTGCTGTAATTTTTTACTTCTCTGGGTTTTTATTCCCATTGTTCTTTTTTCTTATATTTAAAGACTCACCTGAAAAGACCTAATGCAACATTTCACACTGCTACTCCATCACCTGCTCTGTTAATAAAGATATTAAGCCTGGAAAGAGCAATCCCACTCAAGCCCCAATTCCAGCTTCACATATTGTTTTTACTGTGACCTCTTTATCTATAGACCCTGAGCCAGTTTTCATTGAATCATTTCATTTAGTGATTGCTCACGTTTAAATCTAATCTGAATTATTTAAAATTGCATGAATAATTGGCAAAGGATTTGATAATGTTCAAATATAACTGCCTTCCCACAAACGACTGATTTTATAATTCTATCAAAACTGCAATTGGTTTTGTCAGAAGCCATTTTTTTCATAGAACCCATTGCTTAATCCAAATTACAATTCCTATAGCTTTAGACATTTGCATCTTCTTTTAATGTTTCTGACATTATGTGGTGCTGAAGTTAAACAGTTTTATTGCTGTCCTTCATGTTTAAATATGATGTTACACTACTCTATGTACAAGAACAGCTGAAAAGACTGAAAGTGGTCTGCAGTGTTTATCTGAATGTTACACACCAAATACTTATCAAATATTCTCTAATGGGCTGGGCACAGTGGCTCACACCTGTAATCCCAGCACTTTGGGAGGCCAAGGTGGGCGGATCACTTGAGGTCAGGAGTTCAAGACCAGTCTGGCCAACATGGTGAAACCCCACCTCTACTAAAAATACAAAAATTAGCCAGGCGTGGTGGCACATGCCTGTAATCCCAGCTACTCAGGAGGCTGAGGCAGGAGAATGGTTTGAACCTAGGAGGCGGAGGTTGTAGTGAGCCAAGATTGCACCATTGCACTCCAGCCTGGGACTGAGCAAGAAAATAAAAATAAAAACAAAAACAAAACATATATATATATAAAATATATATATTGTCTAATGGCCACCACTATTTATGTGTTTGGTTTTGCTCTGGAGACAGCATGTAATTTATGCTGGACTTGAGCCACTCACATCTCCAATTACAGTATCTCAGCATAATCTTCCTGTTACTGTCAATTCCTAGTAATAACCTACTAGGTCCCATAATCCACACTGGTATTTTTCCTGAGAAATTTGCATTTGGTTCTTACAATTGTGGGGTATCTTTTTGTCATAATAATTGCTGCTGCTGTTACCATTTCATTGTCATTATAATCATCATCATCAGGCAATGTATCCTAAACTTTTCCATATGCTAGATTAAAAATGCACATATTACAGAGAAGGCTCATTTTCTGCTCTTGAAAGAAAATGAAATATTTTGGTAGATTTCTCTTACCACTAATCTTGTTTCACTGATAACTGTTAATACCATTTATTATTATGTGCCATATGCCATTTTACTCAATTTACAGGCATTATTTTATCTAATCTTCAAAGAAGAAAATTTTCTCTGCACTTAACAGATGATCAGTTGAAATCCAGTGAGGGTAGGTAATTTCCTCAAGGCCACACAGCAGCACATTGATGAAGCCACCCTTTAATTCTTGTGGGTAAAGGACACGTAGGGAGAGAAGGGCTTCTGACCACAAGAGAGACAAGAGGAGGTGGAGTTCACATTATGTTTATAGAATACGTACAGTATGAGGCAAATTGGAAGCTCAAGGAGGCGAGAGAAAGGAAAATCTCCTTAGTGGACTGCAGGGCAGCTAGCAGGGAAAGACAAAGGAAGCAGCAACATTGTTATAAAGGCCATTAGTTCATTAATGTAAAAATCCCTCAGTGTTATTTAATACTTTCACCTTGTTTCAAAATTCATCTGATTTTAATGCAACAATTATACTGAATGGGCTTAGCTTAATAGAATACAATTATAAAACACATTTATTCTATGTCACCACTCCTCAGTGAACTTACTCCGTCAAACAGACCATTCCTTGCCCTTGGGTGAAATCTTGGACAAGTCTCACAGTTCTTTAGATCACTTGTAGATAACATATAAATTGTCTTTTTGTTTTTGACATTTAGAGACCCAAGCCAGTGTGATAATGAGAACTCCAAACTCCATCTTACTTAGTTTTTTCCTTCTGCAGGCTTGGGTCGGCCCTAGTCATGAAAGTCTGCAATAGGTCATAGAGACGTGGTCAACTTCTCCCTCGTTTGCTCACTTTCTTGCTTCAGGGCTAGGTCTGTAGAAAAGAGACTTGGTATTGTCTACTGGTAGTATCGCAATCTAGATGTTCCAAGCTGACTCTTCAATGCTGTGAGTTTCTCAGAGATACCCACAGTGGAAATGTCCCACTGTTGATCCCTTGATATCAGTTGGCTGCTTTCGACCCTTCCTTCAGTCCTGGGCTCCAGTGGATTACCACTGAGGTGGGGGCCATCATCCCTCCCACAAGTCCTTTAGGACTAGTGTTTTTCTCAAACAGCTGAAAAATTATACAGTGTATTCCTGTTGTTAGTGGTTTCCCTTATTATTTTAACATTCATATTTTTAAGATCAGCTCTAACAATGTCTAGCATGAGTCAGAATCTGTATCCACTAAACAATCTTCAGAATCATAACAAGATTTTACTGCCCTCTGCACTCAACCAATTCACCCATGTTGACTTAAATTTTCTTGGATTTTAATTACTGATTTTAATTAACCTTTTACAATTTATGCTAGTTTCCAGGGTACAAGACCAATTCTGTTTTTGAGGCGGAGTTTCTCTCTTTCACCAGGCTGGAGTGCAGTGGTGTGATCTCCACTCACTGCAGCCTCTGCCTCCTGGGTTCAAGCGATTCTCCTGCCTCAGCCTCCCATGTAGCTGGGATTACAGGTGCACGCCACCACACTCAGCCAATTTTTGTATTTTTAGTAGGTCTGGTGTTTCGCCATATTGGCCAGGATGGTCTCGATCTTCTGACCTCGTGATCCACCCACCTCGGCCTCCCAAAGTTCTGGGATTACAGGCGTGAGCCACCGCACCCGGAACAAGACCAATTTTATAATTTGGTTTTCCTAAACAAATGACCATCTTCCTCTGGATTCCACATACTTTCTTTACTTTGAAGAATTCTTAAAAGCAGATTGGAGTGGTTATCATTGGGAGAAGCAGAGAGCACAGTGGGCAAGACCTCTGTGGCTAAGCTCTCTGCTCTTCACTGCGGGCTGAGATGGAGCATTTTTTTTACCTTCCTTTGTTTTCTGACCTGCTGTCATCTGAACATGGTCTTGGCTACTGTTCAAGCCCCTACACCCTACCCCACTTCTTATTCTTTATTTTACTCCCCAGCACTTCCTGTTATTTATTTAATGATTTTAATGTAGGATTCATGAAGGTAGGGAGTTTATTTGCATGTTTCACTGCAGCCATAAAGCAATTCTCACTCCTAGCCCGGATCCATGAGTTACCTGCCTCAGTCATTGCCCTTAGATAAAGTAAGAAGTTACTTGGTCCATTGTGCCTTAAGGCTCTGGATACTTTGAGATCCTGCTTGTCCCCCTCCACATGGTCAGGCAGAGCAGTACTTCCTTATGGTCTATTTAGCACCCTGTCTATTGCTTTCACTTCTTGGCCTGCTAATAATTCTCCAGGCAGTTGGAGGAGATGGTGCCTTTTTGAGCTCCCCAGTCTCTGGCTCTGGCACCCTCTAGTGGCCATTGATAGCCATGCAACTTCAGCACCGAGTTCCCGGCCTTTGCCTTCTGGCTTCCTCCCTCAAAGGTCTCATTGGTAACAATCCAACTGCAGAAGAAAAGATAAAATTAAAAAGGCGAACTCAGCACACTCTCTTCCCATCACCTCCAACATTGTCCCTTCCCCTGCTAGCACTCCTGAAGAAATTCTCAGGCAACTTGGAGACACGCCGATCTTCCTGATTTAGAAGTGCTTGTATCTGGTTTTCAGGCAAGACACAGAGGGCTGTCTTCTGGGTCTGGAAGCTGAAGGTGAATAGTGCCTGCCTTTAGCAGTGGACAGACAGAAAACCTCTCTGGCTCCATAGAAGCATTAAGCTGCAGGTTCAGAGTCCCTATCAAACGACATGACTACCAACACTATCTGAAGACTTGCCAGGGAATGTGTGTGTCAGTGACCTTTATCTGCAGGTCAGGTGCCTCACCTAATACTAAAAGGAGACTATTTAGCTGTGAGGTTTTAGTTCCCAGAAGGACTCCAGTGGGACTTAGTGGGAGAGGAGGTCATGCATGTTGTTAATAGCTTGAACTTGCCTTTTCTCCAAAAGGCCCCATCTGTTCCTTGCCCAGTGCTCCAGCCACAGGGAATCGTATTCCACCCTCTCCTGGCCGTGTGGTTAGTCGGGGGACCTTCTTCTAAGTAGGTAATTAGAGACTCAGATGCTGGGCAGATCTGCACCTCACATGACAAAGGATGCCATCACGGTGAGAGGAAGGCCTGCTCTTGCCACACTGTGGCAAGTCAGGGTAAGTCAAGAGCAAGTCAAAAGCTCATGACGAGCGATCTCCTAGAACAGAGAGTGGCAAAGTGTGGCCTGTGGGTCAAACCCGGCCTGCCTCCCGTTTTTGTATGGTCCGTGAGCTAAGACTACTATTTACAATTTTAAGTCGTTGAAGAAAATCAAAAGAAGAATAAAACTTCATGATGCATGAAAATTATATGAAATTAAAATGTCCAAATCCATAAATAAGGTTTTACTGGGACAGAGCCACACTCATTTGTTTATACATTATCTACAGACGCTTTAGTATCACAGCAGCAGAACTGAATAGCTGCAGCGGAGACCACAGGATCTACAAAACTCAAAAGATTTTCTCTCTGGCCCTTGATAGAAAAAATTTGCTAACCTTTTCCCTGTACTAAGACGCGTGCCCTTGAATTCATGACAGACTTTGAGGGGACCTGATTGGATGAAGTAAAGAATTCGTTCTGGAGCCTCATAGAGAATGAGTTTACATTGTGAAGGCCCTAACTGAAGATTTTGGATTTAATCCATTAGTCCTTGGGGAGCCTTCAAAGTTGGTACCAAGATAAAAGCAGCACATTCTAGAGAATGGTATCAATGGGTGGGAGGAACTGAATGAGAGGAGAATTCTGAGGTAGGGATACCAGTGGTGAGGCATAAGTGTTGAGAGCTTAAAGAGTGTCCAGGAAGAGGAAGAACTGGTTAGTGGTGGAATGCTGGGACAATGGCAGAGGGGAGCAGACAGGCTGTGATCAAAGAAGCAGAGAAAAGGAAGCTGAAGCCATACACAGAATGTAGTCATGAGACACAAAAAGCCGGTGTCTGTGAGACATCAGAACACTTCCGAGGGTAATGAGACTTTGCCAGCTGGCATCACTCATAACCCAGAGGATCTTGCATGTAGATTTGCTTTCCACCAGCATCTTTAAACATACAATTTAGCACCTGACAGATTATGGACAGGGAGCAAAGAGAAGTAGTTTGAGACTGATGGGTATCATTACGCAAAATCATAGGTAGAAATGGCTGGGGAGCTCTCTAATTCAATAAGTCTCTTCCTAATCCCCCCGAAGTAATAATGCTTCTGCCCAGACACCTCTGGGCTCCTTGCCATACTTTTCCATTGGATTAACATTTACTGAATGATTGGAGTTATTAAAGGGAGAAAATCATCATAATTTTCCAAAGACAATAAGCCTCCATAAGTGGTCCTATAAAATTATGTCAGAAGATATTCTATTATTTCAGCTTTAAGAACTTCTACGAGAAAATATGTTTACTGCAGGAAAGGGGAAAACCTTGAAGCTATTCTTTTTAAAGAAAGTACATTGCAAAATGAAAATAACTTCATGATACTACTTGAAGTTGATATGGGGTAGTATTTCCACTACTCAGAGAGCTCATTCTCAGTTTGTAAACATCTTAGCAATTATGAGGTCCAAATTAAACTTTGAGTTTAAGACTTCAGCGAAGTGAACCTCAGTGGAAACTATAATTGATTTTTATCTTTCACATTTTTGTCTTAGCACAGACAGATTTTCTACAAGAGTGGTCTGGCCAGCAGTGGTGGCTCACACCTGTAATCTCAGCATTTTGGGAGGCCAAGGTGGAAGGACCACTTGAGGTCACGAGCTCAAGATCAAGGGTGGTTTAACAGCAGCTTAGATCTTTGTAACAGACATAGATGGGATTTTTTAATGACAATTCATTGTTATAAAATAGTTGCATAGCGTAAATTTGGGATAAGTTCCTAAAATTTTTGTATGTTTTTCTCTTAACACCGTCAAATTTCTCACACAACAATTAGCTCATCAACGTCCTTCTATAGGACTTACTCTCCTAAAATTTTTTTAAATGATGTTATATTGAAGTCTATAAAACACGAAGGCTTTCTGAGATTTTTAGCCATAAGAAAACAACAATGTCCATAGCATATCCAATGCTATACTAAGAGCAATGACCAGGATGTGATTAAGACTTTCAGAACACCTAAACTCCATCAGATGTAAAAGGCTGCAAATGGCTTTTAAAATCATTATTTTCCGAGGAAATTCTTAACATGAAAACTTAAACATTTTAACTGTATGAACAGAAATAACACACTGAAAAGTGTAAAGAGAGAGAAATTTAAAAATAGGAAAGATATATGAATAAAAGTTTAAAATAGAGAAGACTGGGCCACTCTTCTTGTTCTTTCTGTCTTTGCCTCTCCCTGCATTAAATTATTCACCTAAATTCTCCTTCCCTGCAAGAAGCTGTCAATGAAGTTCTTGGTTTATGGCTCCAATTGGTGGCTATTGCTTAAAATGCAGTATTGTCTTTGGGAAAAAAAGCAGTCAGATAAAGTAAATAAATGATAATCACCAAGATAATCTATGGGAATTTGAGAGTTCTTAGAAGAGCATTTTATCCAGGCTATTATTTCAAAACAATATAACACACCTAAACAGAGAAAATAAATAATAGCAGACGTGTTAAGTGTTCAAACTTTGGGGTCAGAGGGTTTTATTCTGAATTCTGCCACTTCCCAGTTTACTTGAATGAATGAGTTAACCTCTCTAAGCCACAGACTCATAATTTATAATATAGGAATAATATTACAATGAATTAAATTGTATTCACATGTCACATATAAGTAAACATATATATTAATATTAATGCTACCTTATAGGATTGTTTAGAGGACTAACTGAAGTACAACAATAATGTTTAACATAGCATTTTGCACATAAGCATACAATAAATATAAATTATTATTAGATTTATGCTTCTAACGACATCTTCTAAAGTGTAACAATGAAGCAACTGGCTACTTTTGCATGATAACAAGGTTTTGTCTCCAATTTTAATAATAAACACTACAATTTTCAAGTATCAGTTCTGCACCTGGTGCCCTATATACTGCATCTCATTTAATTCTCGAAGAACTCCACTGTGTTAGTCTGTTCTCACACTGCTATGAAGAAATACCTGAGACTGGGTAATTTATAAAGTAAACAGGTATAATTGACTCACAGTTCCACATTGCTGGGGAGGCCTCAGGAAACTTACAGTCATGGTGGAAAGAAAAGGAGAAGCAAGGACCTTTTTCACAGGGTGGCACGACAAAGTGAGTAGGGGAAGCAGGGGAAATGCCAGATGCTTATAAATCCATCAGATCTCATGAGACTCATGCACTGTCATGAGAACAACATGGGGGAACCTCCCCCATGACCCAATTACCTCCACCTGGGCCTGCCCTTGATATATGGGGATTGTGGAGATTATGGGGATTACAATTCAAGGTTAGATTTTGGGTGGAGACACAGCCAAACAATATCATCCACTGAATAAGTATTACCATTCTCACTGTATTAATTAGAACCCTGAACTCTAAGAAGTTAAATAACTTTCTCAGAGTTTCACAGGTTGATACTGTAAAAACTAGAATTAAATTCAGATAGCTCTGACTTCATAGTCCATGTTATAGGACAAAGATAGCAGATAGATTTTAATTCAAATTTCAAATTGGGAACACAAAAAAAAATCCATCAAAAGTCATGTCAAAAGGATTTAGGATAGCATTTGAGAGAGCTCATACTGGCCAAAAATGACAATCCCAGCATCAAAAACAATAATGGCTACCATAGTTTAAACACATAAAATGTATTAAAAATCAAGGGTTTATTTTAATTCTCTTATTTTTAAAAAATTCACTTCACATTTTTTGGAAGCTGCTATGGCACCAGCTCATTATTCCGAAAACTTGTGAATAAAGGGGAAAAATAAGCATTTATTTTGCTTTTTCAGTTTGAGTGAGTGCAATATCTATTTCCCCTGCAAATATCCAGGGGAACGCATTCCAGGCAAGTGAATATGCCTGGCATATTCAAGAAACAGCAGCAGGGCCATGTGGCTGAACCCTCAGAAGAAAAGGAGAGAGTATTGTGAGATGACGTCAGAAGGCAAATTGGGGTGGGAGTTAGTGTAGAGCCTTTTGGGCCATTATAAGAGTTTTGGCTTTTACTTTGAGGGTAATAGGGAGCTATTGCAGGGTTTTGAATACAGAAATAACACAATTCAACTTTTGGGTTAATAGGGTCACTCTGCTGTGCTGAGTCTAGGCTGGGCGGGGGTTGGGGGGCAGAATGTGAAAGCAGAGAGTTCAGTTAGGAGGTTTAATATAGTTTGGATGTTGTCTCCACCCAAATCTCATGTCGAAATGTCATCCGCAATGTTAGAGGTAGGGCCTCTTGGAAGATGACTCAGTTATAAGGGTGGATTTCCCCCTTGGTACTGTCGTTGTGATAGTGAGTGACCTCTCTTGAGATCTTGTCATTTAAAAGTGTTTAGTATCTTCCCCCCTCATTTGCTGGCTCCTGCTTTTGCCATGTGAAGTGTCTGCTCCCGTTTTGCCTTCCGCCCTGGGTAAAAGCTCCCTGAGGCCTCCCCAGAAGCAGATGCTTCCATGCTTCCTGTACAGCCTGCAGAACCGTGAGTCAATTAAACCTCCATAAGGCTTTTTATGACCCCGATAAGGGCAGCTTTAGTGGCATGGTGAAGGTGAAAGGCTGACTAGAGAGGGTTCAAGAGTGAAGGAGAGGAGAGAAACTTCTGTTTGATTTGGTTTGGTTGTTTGTTTTTACGACTGGAGAAATAATATCACGCTTATATTAGAAACATGAGAAACATACGGAAGAGAGAGAAAGAAATTATCAGTGTGGGAGAGGGAGAGAGGAAAGTTGCTAGAGCGATGTCCTTGGGTAGGCAATAGTGGATAGAAAAGGTTGGCTCTTGGTTTTTGACATGCCTTCCTCACTAAGCTTCATCATTCTGGTTTTTCATTTAAAGCAAGAGACATGTGAGTCTTCCTTTCACTTGAACACTTAGAGATGCCATCGTAGTGATATTAATTGGCCTAATTTCAATAGTGTGTCTCAGGTAACAGAGAGGTCTGAGAAGAAGGACAGAGATGAGGGAACAGTGGGTCAGTAGAGCAGTCAGAACCCCCACAATATTCATCACTTAATTTCCCTTTTATATTGGCATGGTTTGTAGCATGTCAAAACAATTACAATAGTAATATCAAAGATGACTGATCACAGATTACCATAATAGATATAATAATAATGAAAAAGTTGAAAATATTGCAAGAATTACCACAATGTGACACAGAGACACAAAGTGAACACATGCTGTTGGTAAATGGCATCAATAGACTTGCTCGATGCAGGGTTACCACAAACTTTCACTTTGCAAATATATATATAGTAACTACAAAGTGCAATAAGATGAAATGCAATAAAATGAGGTATCCCTGTATAATTTGCAATATTTGGGTTATACTTACACTAAGAAATGATTCATTGTTTCTCTGAAATGCAAATTTGGCTATGGGTTTTATATTTTTATTTATTACACACTGCAATCTTAAGTAAAAGAGGTAGCAGGTCTGCTCTCACTCATCCCTTGCCTTCTTACCCTACTGCATTCCTACTACCTCATCTATATTATTCTGCAAATATGAGTAATTGTCAAAAAGGCAGGTAGGCCACAGGAGGAAGTGAAAGAGGGAGAGAGAGACAGAAGAGAGAGAGCGAGAGAAGAGAGAGGGAGGACAGTGGGAAAAGAAGAGAGGAAAGAAATCAGAGGGAAGGAAAAGAAAAAGACAGAGAAAGAGACCCAAGGTGAGAAATGATATGACAACTATGAGGAACTGAAAGAAATCTAGTATGGCTGGAGTGGAGTGATCAAGGGAAGAGTGGTAGGAGATATGGCTAGAGAGAAAGCAAAGGAGAACTGACCAGCTATACCCAGAAGTCACATGGATGCCATTGTGAACATGTCTAAGGTCACAGTTGCTTCCTGTTTGTGTCTGGTAAATTATTGCTAATAAAGCCTACCACAGCTGCTGAGAGCAGGGCTCCCAGAGCACTCACCACTGTGGAGCCTCTTCTGGGCACTATCACACGTGAGCTACTAATGCCTAGGTCCACAAAGCGATAGCTGGAAGATCTCATCTGCCCGCATCACCCATGAATGCATCCTTACATGGTAAGTAAACTCAATAGCTTTCTTAAATAAAAACTTTTTTGTTTTAGAAGAGTTTCAGACTTACAGAATAGTTGCAAAAATAGCACAGTTCCCCCATGCCCCCTACAGAGCTTCCCTTTTTGTTAACATCTTACATTGTATGATACATTTGTCACAACTAATGAACCAATATTGATACGTTATTATTAATGAAAGTCCATACTTCATCCTGATTCCCTTAGTTTTTACCTAATGTCCTTTTATAATTCCAGGATATAATATTACATTCATTTGCCAGACGCGGTGGCTCACGCCTGTAATCCCAGCACTTTGGGAGGCCAAGGTGAGCAGATCACGAGGTCAGGAGATCGAGACCATCCCGGCTAACACAGTGAAACCCCATCTCTACTAAAAAAAGAAAATACAAAAAATTAGCCGGGCGTGGTGGTGGGCACCTGTAGTCCCAGCTACTCAGGAGGCGGAGCTTGCAGTGAGCCGAGATCGTGCCATTGCACTCCAGCCTGGGCGACAAAGCAAGACTCCGTCTCAAAAAAAAAAAAAATACAATACAATATATTTATTTATTTTAGAGACAGGGCCTCATTATGTTGCCCAGGCTAGTCTCAAACTCCTGGCCTCAAGCGATCCTCCCACCTTAGCCTTCCTAGGCACTGGGATTACAGGAATGAGCCACTGTGCCCAGCACCATCCCACACTTAGTCATCGTCTTTCCTTAGTCTCCTCTAAACAATGACAGTTTCTCAGACTTTGATTCTTTTCAACAACCTTCACAGTTTGAGGAGGACCAGTGAGGTAGTTTGTAGAATGTCCCTTGGGGTTTCTTTCATGACTGGACAGGGATTTATGGGTTTGGGGGAGAAAGACCATGAAAGTAAAGTACCATTCTCATTACACCATATCAAGGGTATATACTTATGAACATGATTTTTATCACTGTTGGTGTTGACCTTGATCACCTCTCTGAGGTAATGTTTGTCAGGTTTCCCCATTGTGAGATTACTTGCTTTTCCCCTTTTTCATACTGTATTTTTGTAAAGGAAGTAACTATGCACAGGCCAGACATGGTGGCTCCCGCCTGTAATCCCAGCACTTTGGGAGGCTGAGGAGGGTGGATCACCTGAGGTCATGAGTTCAAGACCACCTTGGCCAACATGCTGAAACTCTGTCTGTACGAAAAATACAAAATTTAGCCGGCATAGTTAATCCCAGCTACTCAGGAGGCTGAGGCAGGAGAATTGCTTGAATCCGGGAGGTGGAGGTTACAATGAGCCTAGATAACGCAACTGCACTCCAGGCTGGGCGACAGAATGAGATTCCATCTCAAAAACAGAAAAAAAAACAAAAAAACAAAAAATGAAGTAACTATGCACAGCCCACACTTCAGAGGTGGGAAGTTATGCTTTGCCTCCTTGACAGCAGAGCATTTACATAAATTATTTGCAATGAACCTGTACAAAAAATTTGTATATTCTCCCTCATTTTATTCAATCATTTCTTTATAACAATATGGCCTCATAGACATTTATTTTATAGGTTGGGTTAGAATCCAGTACTATGTTATTTTAAGACTCATATTGTTCCAGCTTTGGCCACTGGGAGCTCTTTCAGTTGGCCCCAGTGTCCCTTTGATATACCCCTTTGTGTGGTTTTTATTTCAATAATCACTTCCTTCCTTCTGGCACTACGTCCTATATAATCCCAGATCCAGCTCTAGAATAATCTATTTCACTAAGGAGCTGGTTCCTTCATGTAAAAGTATTAGAAGCCAAGATCTGGGTGCTGGGTGTGTTAATTGCTACTGGGGTGTAATTGCTTCTGAGCCCTCTTAGCTGACAGAGCAAGGGAAAATATGTGTGTGTACTAGCCCGCTTATATACACATATTTATAAATAGTTCCTTATGTATCAATCTGTATGGATGTTAAGCTAAATATGAGTTTATACAGATTAATCCTTGACCACGTGGATCATTTCGGCCTTTGTCTCCCTGCTGTCTGTAACCTTCCACTCCAACAATCAGAAATCTGGTTCCCATCCATCATTCATTTACATAATTCCAGTATACATTTATAGTGACTTCAGAAATGTTAACTCAGACCAGCACGAGAAATTACTTTACCAACAAGGGTGTGATGCTCAGATACAGTTCTTTTGCTGTTAGTCTTAGTCTCCACTCATTCCAAAGCGAGGTTAGTATCTCCTCCCTCCCCAGTCCCTAAAATATAGTTTATTTTTTTCTCACAGCCTGCATTCTATCCTAAGATCCCAACCACACAAATGATTTTTTTAATTGCTAAACTCAGGTTCACTGTTTATGCTGTAAAGTTCTATGAGTGGGTTTTAACCTATACATAATGTCATGTATCCACTATTATAATGCCATACATAATCATCACCACATTAAAATATCCCGTCTTTCACCAGTTCAGCCCTCCCCGCTCCAAAAACTTTTGGCAACCACTGATCTGTTAACCAACTCTATAGGTTTCCCCTTTCCAAAATGTCATACAGATTGAATTATACAGTATGTTGCCTTTTTCAGACTAGCTTTTCTTTTTCTTAACAACATGCATTTAAAATTCACCCATTTTGTGGGGGTTGATAGCTCATTCCTTTTTATAGCTGAAGAGTATTTCATTTTACAGATATACAGTTTGCCTATGCACTCCTCTAGTCAATGACATATTAATTACCTCCAGTTTTTGACAATTATGGATAAAACTGCTATAAACATTTGCAGGTTTTTGTGTGAACATAATTTTCAGATCAGTTTGGTAGATACCTAGGTGCAAGATTGCAGCATCACATGGAAAGACTATGCTTAGCTTTGTAAGAAACTGTCCAATTTTCTTCCAAAGTGGCTGCATTGTTTTGCATTCCTACCAGCAATGAATGAGAATTCCTCTTGCTCTGCATCCTTGCCATCAGTTAGTATTGTAATTTTTTTAAAATTTAGCCATTCTAGTAAGTGCATAGTGGTATCTCATTTCTTTTAATTTGCAATGATAAATGATGTTGAGCATCTTTCCATATACAGATGGTCCCCAACTTAGGATGGTTTGCCTTATAATTTTCAACTTTACAAATGGTGGGAAAATTACACACATTCACTGAAAACTGTACTTGAAGTTTCCATATAGCCATTCTGTTTTTCACGTTCAGTACAGTATTCAACAAATTCCATGAGATATTCAACACTTCATTATAAAATAGGTTTTGTGTTAGATAATTTTTCCCAATTGTAGGCTAGTGTAGATGTTGTCAGCAGATTTAAGGTAGGCTGGGCTAAGCTATGATGTTCAATAGGTTAAGTATATTAAGTGCATTTTTTTTACTCACAGTATTTTCAACAACAGATTTATCAAGAGGTAACCCCATTGTAAGTTTAGGGCATATGTATTGATTTGCCATCTATTTATCTCCTTTGGTGAGGTGTCTGTTCAGATATTTTGCTAATTTTTCTATTGAGGTAAAATTCACATAACATAAAATTCACCGTTTTAACCATTTAAAGTGTAGAATTTAGTGGTTTTAAGTGCATTTGTAATGTTTTACAGTCATCATCAGTGTCTAACTGCAGAACATTTTTATCACCCATGAACAAGACAGCATACTCATTAAGCAGTTACTCCCTAGTCTATTTTCCCCCCAGCCCCTGGCAACCATTAATCTGTGCTCTGTCTCTATTTTGAATATTTACTATAAATGGAATCATACAATATGTGTCTTTTGTGTCTGGCTTTTTTCACTTAGCACGTTTTCAAGGTTCAACCATGTCACAGCATGGATCAATAATTCATCAACTGATGAATGGATAAAAATCATAGCATATTCATTCAATGTGATATTTTTCAGCCACAAAATGCAATGAATTACTGGGTTGTTTCTACTTTTTTGGCTATTATGAATAATGCTGCTATGAATATTTGTGTATGTCTTTGTATGAATGTATGTTTTCAATTTTTAGGGTATATATCTAGAAGTGGAAATGCTGAGTAATATGGTAATTCTATGTTTAACTTTTTGAAGAACTGCTAAATTGTTTTCCCCAGTAACTGTACTGTTGTACACTCCCACCAGGAATGTATGAGGGTTCCAATTTCTCTAGACCTTTGCCCACACTTAATTTTTTCTGTTTTCATTTTTATATAGCCATCCTACAGTGTATGAATTGGTATATCATTATCATTTTGATTTGCATTTTTCCAATAACCAATGCCATTAAGTATCTTTACATGTGAGTACTGGTGATTCTTATATCTTATTTGGAGAAATGTCTCTTCAGATCCTTTGCCTGTTTATTAATAAAGATGCCTTTTTGTTGAGTTCTAAGATTTCTTTATATATTATATATACTAGACCCTTATCAGATATGATTTGCAAATATTTTCTTCCATTCTATGAGTTGTCTTTTTATTTTATTGATAGTGCACAAAAGTTTTTAATTTTGATAAAGTTCAATTTTTATCTATTTTTTTGTTTTGTTGCTTGTGATTTGGTGTCATGTCTAAGAATTCATTGCCAAATCCAAGGTCATGAAGATTTACTCCTAGGTTTTCTTCTGAAAGTCATAGCTTTAACTTTTACACGGGTCTTGGATCAGTTTTGAGTTCATTTTTGTACATGGCGTGAGGATCCACTTTTTTGCATATGGATATACAGTTGTCCAAGAATCATTTGTTGGAATGACTATTCTTTCCCTCATTGAATGATCTTGGCACCCTTGTCAAAAATCAATTGGCCATGGTTGTATGGGTTTATTTCTGGATTCATAATTCTAGTCCATTGGTCTCTGTTTATCCTTATGCCAGCACCTGTAGCTTTACGCTAAGTTTGAAATGCTTAGTCCTCTACTTGTTCTTCTTTTTCAATATTGTTTCAGCTACTCAGGGTCCCTTGCAATTCCATATGAATTTTAGGATCAGCTTGCTTGCTTTTGCAATAAAAGGCAGATTCTAGAGGTATTGTATTCAATGTGTAGATTACTTTGGAAAGTGTGGTGATTTTAACAATATGAAGTTTTTTAATCCAACACATAGAAGGCCTTTCTGTTTCATTTATTTAATGTCTTTCAGCAATACTTTATAGTTCTCAGTGTACAAGTTGCATCTCCTTGGCTAAATTTATTCTAATGTATTTTGTTCTTTTTGATGCTAGTGTAAATGAACTGTTTTCTTAATTTCAATTCAGATTTGTCACTGCTAGGTTATAGGAATAAGATTGGTTTGGGTGTGTTGATTTTGTATCATACAATGGTTTTGTGTATTCTCTAGAAGATTCTGGATTTTCATGTGATCATGTTATCTGCAAATACCGATAGTTTACTACTCCCTTTCCAAGTGTGGACACCATTTATTTCTTTTTCTTGCCCAGTTGCTCCAGCTAGAATTTCAAGTACAATGTGGTGAAAGCAGGCCTCCTTGTCATAATCCTGATCTTAGAAGAAAAGCTTTCAGTCATTCACCATTACTATGTTATCTGAGGGTTTTTCATAGTTGTCCCATATAATGTTAAGGAAGTCTCCCCCTTCTATTTCTAGTTTATTGAGTGTTTTTATCATGAAAGGATGTTGGATTTTGTCAAATACTTTTACTTCATCAACTGAGATAATCATATGGGTTTTTTCCTTGATTCTCTTAATGTTAAGTATTACCTCAGTTGATTTTTGTATGTTGAGCCACCTCTACATTCCAGGGCAGGGGCAGGAGGGGACAAATTTCACTTGGTCATGGTGTATAACTTTTGTAATATGCTACTGGAATTGGTATGCTAATATTTTGTTGAGGATTTTTGCATCTATATTCATAAGAGATATTGATCAATAGTTTTGTTATGATGTCATTTATGGGCTTTCATAGCAGGGTAATATTAGTGTCATAAAATGAGTTACAGAGTATTCTCTCTCCTCTTCTATTTTTTGGAAGAATTTGAGAAAATTGGTATTAATTATTCTGTAAACATTTGGTAGAATTCACCAACAAAACCATCTGGACGTGGGCTTTTATTTCCAGAAAGTTTTTAGATTACTAATTCAAGATCTATACTTGTTACAAGTCTATTTAGATATGCTACTTCTTTTCAGTCAGTTTTGGTACTTTGGGCATATCTAGGAATTTATCCATATCACCAAGTTTATCTAATTTGTTAACTAAAATTGTTTCTAATATTCCCTTATAATGGACCACTTTTATTTCTAATTTTAATAATTTGAGTCCTGTCTTTTTTTTTTTCGTAGGTAGTCCAGCTAGAACTTTAACAAATA
This sequence comes from Symphalangus syndactylus, assembly GCF_028878055.3. Lineage (NCBI taxonomy): Eukaryota > Metazoa > Chordata > Mammalia > Primates > Hylobatidae > Symphalangus > Symphalangus syndactylus. The sequence goes on along the minus strand of NC_072439.2, from coordinate 47,128,351 downwards.
TGTTGACTTTCTTTTTTTTTTTGAGACAGAGTCTTGCTGTTGTCGGCCCAGCCTGGAGTGCAACGGCACGATCTCCACACACTGCAACCTCCGCCTCCCGGATTTCAGCAGTTCTCCTGCCTCAGCCTCCCGAGCAGCTGAGATTACAGGCACCCACCACCACGCCCAGCTAATTTTTGTATTTTTTAGTAGAGATGGGGGTTTCACCATTTTGGCCAGGCTGGTCTTGAACTCCTGACCTCAAGTGATCCACCAGCCTCGGCCTCCCAAAGTGCTGAGATTACAGGTATGAGCTGCCACGCCTGGCCAATTTGTTGACTTTTAAAGATTCAACTTTTGGTTTTGTTGATTCTATTGTTTTTCTATTCATTATTATGTTTATCCCCACCCTAATCTCTATAATTTCCTTCCTCTGCTTGCTTTGGGTTTAGCTTGCTCTTTTATTGTATGTTGGGAGCAAGCCCCCCAAAATCTGGCCATAAACTTGCCCCAAGACTGGCCATGAACAAAATCTCTGCAGCACTGTAACATGTTCACAATGGCCCTAATGCCCAAGCTGGAAGGTTGTGGGATTACGGGAATGAGGGCAAGGAACACCTGGCCCACCCAGGGTGGAAAACTGCTTAAAGGCATTCTTAAGCCACAAACAATAGCATGAGAGATTTATGCCTTAAGGGCATGTTCCTGCTGCAGTTATCTGTTGCTGTAATGGAATACTTGATGCTGGATAATTTATACAGAAAATAGATTTATTTGGTTCATGATCCTGGTGGCTGGAAAGTTCAAGATTGGGCAGCTATATCTAGAGAGGGTCTTGTACTGCTTCCTTACACTCATGTTAAAGAGTAGAAGGTGGGGTAGGTGTATGCAAAGAGGCCACATGGTGAGAGAGGAAGCAAGAGAGATAAACCAAGGAACCCAGGCACTATTTAGCAAGCTGCTGTCTCTGATGTAAAATAATCCATTCCTGAGAAAGGAAGAACTCATTGCAGCCGGAAGGCATTCATGACAGTGGTGTCCCTGTAACCCAAACATCCCCAAGTAGGTCCCACCTCTGAATACTGCTGCCACATTGGGGATCAAATTTCAATATGAGTTTTGGCAAAATAATCACATCCAAACCATGGCAACATTATTGTTGGTGAATATATGAGGAAACTGGCACTCTCATGCCCTGTTGGTATATAGGTGAATTGGTACAATGTGCCAAATTTCTGCACATGTGTACCATTTGGCCTAACAAACCCACTGCAAAACATGAATATACCAAGGTGTTCATCAGAATATTTTTAGTATTGAAAATCGAAGATACTCTGTGTCCATCTACAAGCAGTGCTTCTCAATCCCAGCTGACTTCGTGCCCTTTTTATAATAAATACTTTGTAACACTCCCTTACAGTCCCGAAATGAAAGTCATAGGTACATACAACAAAATATACCTAACTGTAATGTGAAAAAAAAGTAATTTATAACAAAATATGTATTTCATCATGTAAATAGTCTAGACACAAAACATACTCTAGAGGGCAGTACCACTCAGTTAAGAATTCTTTATCTATAGCAAACTGGTTAATTTATGTTATATAAAAATAGTGTTTAATCAAAAAGCAGCAATTTGGATGGGTTCAGTAGCTCATACCTATAACCAAAGCACCTTGGGAGGCTGAGGAGGGAAGACTGACACCAGGAGTTTAAGGTCAGCTTGGGAAACATAGCGATACCGTCTCTACAAAAAACAAACAAACAAACAAAAAACAATTAACCAGATGTGGTGGTGTGCCTATAGTCCCAGCTACTGGGGAGGCTGAGGTGGGAGGGTCATTTGATCCCATGAGTTGGAGGATGCAGTGAGTTTGATTCTGCCACAGCACTCCTGCCTGGGTGACAGAGCAAGACCCTGTCTCTATAAACAAGGTAAATAACAAATAAAAAATAAATTACAGACGTAGTTCCATTTGTATAAATATATAGTAAAAAGTCTAAAAGAATGCTCACTAGGATATTGATGAATCGACAAATTGTCTCCAGTTACAGGATTTGGAAAGATTTTTCTTTTCTTAAGCATTTCAATGTTTGAATTTCCTTGCCTTTGTAAAAATAAAAAAGTTTACATCAAGTCCCATTTGAAGAATCACAACACAGATCTCTATGGTTATGAAGCAAGTCATGCCATCTGCAGTGCAGACTTAAATCCCTTTGGTAAAATAGTTCCTGGCCTTTTCCAAGTGGCTGTTGAAGATGGTGAAAGGGCAGGTTCTGGTGATCAGATGGCCTAGGCCTCTCCTGAGTTGCCTGGTGATCATAACGGCCAAGCAGGTACCGCTGGGCAGGAAGCTGGAGGGCCTGCACTGCAAGGACATCAGCATTTTTGTCAACTTCTACAGGAACAAGTTTCAGTATCTAACCTTCCACAGGACCATGAGCACCAACTCTCTCTTTAGACCCTACCACTTTTGGGTCTCTTCTACTTTCGGGCACCTAACTGCATCTTTTGGCTGAACCATGAGTGGTATATTGCCCCATAAAACCAAGTGAGGCCTGGCCACCATGGACCACCTCAAGGTATTTGATGGGATCCACACCCCCTGTGCCCTGCCCTTTGCAAAAGTGGATGGTGATTTCTACTCTACTCAAGGTTGTGCACCTGAAGCCCACACAGAAGTTTGCCTACCTGGGGCACCTGGTTCATAAATTTGCCTGGAAGTACCAAGCAGTGACAGCCATTCTGGAGGAGAAGAGGAAGGAGAAGGTCAAGATCCATTAGGAGAACGAATGGGGAGGGGCAAAGGGAGAAGGAGCAGTTTATGAGGCTGCAGAAACAGGCTGAGAAGAATGTGAAGAAGAATATTGACAAATACACAGAGGTACTCAAGACCCATGGACTCCTAGTCCGAACCCAATAAAGACTGTTTATTCCTCACTCTTGGCCCAGCCTGCCCTTTTTCCATTGCTGCCCTAGTTTTTGGGGGGACCCAAAGGTGACAGTTCTGATGTGCAAGTGCCACAGGCAATCACTTAGGAGTGGCCTGAAAGACAGTAGTGGGGGGAATACCTCTAAGTGGGCAGAGCTTTGGTTTGTGGCTCAAAGTAAACTTATACATTAATTTATGGGCACTAGCAAAAGGCTTACTGTTTGGTCAGGGGCCGGAAAGACAAAGATTGGGGATAAAGAGTTCTGGGAAAGAGGCATGTGGATGACCCTATAAAATAGATATGAAATGTGAAGATCTTTGCTTCATGTGTTAATACCCAACAGAGAGAATCCATCACAGAAGAAGCACTAGACAACCATAAGGAACAACGTCCTGGCCAGATGACATCAGCCAGTCTCTGCCATTGGCCCAATAGGCACATGACAAGGGTAGCCATAGGTGCAGAGATGGAGGTTATACGTGGGCCTAATAGCGTGGCTCCCAATTAACAAGGCTGATCTAGCTACCACCACTGTCAAATGTCCAATTTGCCAGCAACAGAAGCCAATGCTTGGCTCCCAATGCAGCACCATTCCTTCAGCAGACCTACCAGCTACTTGGTGGCAAGTTGTCTACACAGGACTCATTCCATCCTGGAAGTAGTATCAATTTATCTTTATTGGAACTTAAACATATTCCAAGTTGGATCTCCTGCCTGAAGGGTCTCAGGTAGTACCACTGAGGGCTTAAACTGTTTGATCTACTGACCTAGGATTTGGTGCAGCAGTGGGCACAGGACCATGGGCTCCACTGGTCCTACTATATACTACACCACCTCGAAACTGGTACTGATTGAGCGTTGGGATGACCTGTTAAAGGTTCAGCTGGGGGGCTAGCTTGCAAAGGATACCGTGTGAGGAGGCATCATACCCCAGGACTCAGTGTACACTCTAAATTGATATTCTCAAGAGTAAGAATACAAGAATCCAGGAGCTAAAGAGTGGAAATAGGAATAGCTCCATATATTATGATTCCCAAGGATTTGCTTAGGGAAGTCGTACCTTCTTTCTCTGTAAGTTAGAGATTTTGGCTACCAGAGAGAAAATGTTTCCACTAGCAGAAACAGGAAGAGTCCCACTAAACTCTAGCTGCTGCCTGGTCATTTTAGTCTTCTCATTCCAAGAAACAAGGAGAGGAGTCACCATTCTGGCAAGGGTAATTGATTCTGATTTCAGTAGGGCAGCTGTTCCACAAAAGGGATAGGAAAGAATATGTTTGATACCCAAGTGACCCATTTGTGTTTCTCTTGGTTTTTGCTTGTCCAATTTACATGTTCCATGGAAAAGTGCAGCAGCTACAACCTGGGAAGAATTTGGTGATGAAGGACTTGGGCCCCTCACTGAAGAGGGTTTGAGTTATTCCACTAGGTAAGCTACTGTCTTTGTGTGTTTGGGCTGGTATAATAAATATCACAAAGTACGTGGCCTACAACAACAGAATTATTTCTTGTAGTTCTGTAACCTGTAAAATCCAAGATCAAGGTACAAGCAAATTTAATGTTTAGTGAGGGCCCACTTCCTGGTGACTTCTTGCTGTGTCTTCACGTGGTGGAAGAGGCAAGGCAGCTGTCTGGGACCTCTTTTATAGAGGCACTAATTCCATTCATGAGGACTCTGTCTTCATGACCTAATCACTTCCAAATCATCCACCTCCTAATACTATCTATCACATTGGTGACTAGTTTCAACATACAAATTATGGGGATACCCAAACATTCAGTCCATAGCAGCTACCTAGACCAGCAGAGAGTGAGGGGACTCTAGAATGGGTAGTGGAAGAAGGAAATGATCAGCACCAATTATGGCCCCAAGAGCAGCTTTCGAAGCTGTAATTAATCCCACCAACCTTCTTCTAGTAAGTTTCTCCAGTTTCTTGGAAGCCCCATAGAATTTTGGAAGAGCTGCTCCTAGATCTTATATTCACAGAGGTAGACAGTAGTGGATATCATGCATGGTGTACTGTAGATTTCCCCCAATCCAGGAATGAAGCAGTCATTCCACCAGATGCTGAAAGTGTTCGAGGCTGACAACCCTCAACTGAATCCTTCACCATCACTTACCCTCTGCTGAAGAGGGCCTCCTCACCTTTCTGAGTACAGCCAAAATGATTGGTCAATGAGATGGCATAAAGTCTTCAGAGCTCCCTGTAGGAATGGGTGAGGCCTCTGCTGGACTTCACTGCAGGTCAACTTCTTCCTTTGCCTAAGCCTGCTTTCTTTACTCTCTCTACAGGTTGATCCTAAGAGCACCCACCAATGACATTTCTGCACTCTAATCTTTATCTTAAAGTGTTTCCCAGGGAATTTGACCTGTGACAGTTTCCTTTCCCCACATATCCCTTAACCGCGAAGACCCTTAGTCTTGTAAATTTTTAAAAAATCAAAATTGCTTAAATAATGAAGGGGACTTATTGGCTTACATAACTAGGCAGGTATCAGGATTTATTTGATCAGTGTCTTACTAATTTCAACAAGAAACTAGTTTTGCTCCACCTCCCTTCTGGGCCTTCCACAGAGGCAGCATTATTCCAAAGCTAGGCTAGTTTATGATAACAGAGTAGCTACAGTAATTCCAGGCTTAAATTCTCACCTCTCATCATCCAAACAGGAAGAGAGCACGCTTTTAGTAGCTTTATCTAAAGAACAAGGAAGTCTTTCTCAGTCACCAGCTCTTCAAGTGTTACTGACACAAACTGGCCAAAGGAATGCTTGGGTTTCCTAAACTACCCTCTGTAGCAAGAAGTATAGGAATAGTATTTCATAAAATTTAGTTTTTTTGGCTTGAAAATGTATTTCTTTTAAGAAATCATGGTGACAAATATGGAAGGACTTTACAAATATATACTGTTATTTGTCAAGATTAAAAAGTTACCAGCCCTGTATCTGTTTTCAAATTGTTAGAAATGTGAATGGCCTATAAATCAAAGTCTGAAAAAAAAGATCTACAGCACAAGTAGAAAGCTAAGCCATGCCTAGCGTTCCATTACTGGAACGCTAAGCATGTGGGAGTTATTTATATCCTACTGCTCAAGGTCATCGCCGAGGTCTGATTGCAAAAATTCAAAAAATTGTTGCCTTGCACGGTGGTTCATGCCTGTAATCCCAGCACTTTGGGAGGCCGAGGCAGGGAGATCACGAAGTCAGATCGAGACCACCCTGGCCAACATGGTAAAAACCCGTCTCTACTAAAAATACAAAAAATTAGCCGGGCGTGGTGGTGGGCGCCTGTAGTCCCAGCTACTCGGGAGGCTGAGGCAGGAGAATGGTGTCAACCCGGGAGGCGGAGCTTGCAGTGAGCTGAGATCACACCACTGCACTCCAGCCTGGGCAAGACAGAGACTCTGTCTCAAAAAATTAAAAAAAATTGCAATCTCAGGCATGAATGGGTTAAACAAGAGACTAGATAGTTCTTCCTCTGTGATAGAGGAAGACAAGTAGGCATGGATGTACACAGTTCTAGATAGACTTTGTCGGTAGTGGGAAAGAAGTTGAGGAGTTTCTCTCTTATAATGACTGTCGTGAGATCCTTTGCTGGGTTCAGGGTTAAGGGGCTCAGCAGTGGCTGTGAGGTTGAGACTTGAGGGGAGTGATAAACATGTAGAAGAGGTGGTGTCAGGGATGGAAGACCAACCTGAGAGTGTACTAGAGTCTTCAAATTTGGAATAATACCTGTCTGTATTTGGTTTGGGTTACCACTTCTTTAATGAAATTGTCTTTGGTTCCTGTATTAGGGTTCTCCGAAGAGAGTTCTCCCTGTCTCAAAAAAAAAAAAAAATTATGGTACATTAATTCTACATAATATTATGCAGCTAGTTAAAAGAATGAGCTATTTATAATTAACTGCTGAGTTAGAAAGAGTTGAAGAAAAATATATATGGCGTGATTATTTGTAAATATACAAATGAAAACTTCCAAGCGTTTTAAAACATTAGAAAAAGTATTGAGAGAAACTTCAATCTTTAATATTGGTTTTGTCTAGGACTGGGATACGGAGAAGAAAACAATCTTTTTCTTTATATACTTCTGAGTATATTTTACATACTTCTGTGTTGTTTAAATTGTTAAAATGAATGCTTATTACCTTTAAAAAAGAGTAAATATAAACTGAAATGAAGAAATAGTCTTAGAATTTGAACTATTTTTAGATCTGAGGCAAAGAGAACTAATAGGATATATAGATACATGAGGGGGACTTTATTAGGGGAATTGGCTCATGTGATTATGGAGGCTAAGAAGTCCCACAACAGGCTATTTGCAAGCTGGAGATGCTGGTATGCTGGGAGTGTGGCTCAGTCCAAGTCTGAAGACCTGATGGCAAGGGGTGCTGGTGTTAAGCACTGGAGTCCAAGGCCAGAGAGCTTGATGTTTTGATGTCCAAGGCCAGGAGAAGAGTGTATCCCAGTTCCAGAAGAGAGAGACTGTTTTTGTTCTACCCAGGCTCCCAGCTGATTGGATAGTGCCTGCCCACACTGAGGGCAGATCCTCCCCTTTTAGTCCACTCAGACTCACATGCCAATCTCCTCTGTAAACACCCTCACTGACATACCCCAAAATAATGCTTTACCAATTATCTAGGTATTCCTAATCCAGTCAAGTTGACATCTAAAATTAACCATCACAGTTTCCTTTCTATTCTCTCCTTTTATTCCATCTCCCTCCCCAGGCTTTGTTTTTATTATTTTATATTTATATTCTTCTTTAGTTTGTTTTTTGTTTTCTATTTTCTTTCAAGGAATGCAATTTTGTCTTTGTACATATTTGAAACCACTATACTGTCTGTAAGACACTGTATTCATTTATATACAAGCTCAAAGCACCTCCAAAATAGATGTCCAATTAATTGTTGCTGAAATAAATTTAATTCCACATGGAAAATAATTGGATAGTATCATCCTGATTAAAATACTTCGTAGTTGTGACATGAAATAACTATTCTTATTATTATTATTATTGGAGACAGGGTCTTACTCTGTTGCCCAGCCTGGAGTGAGGTGGCATGATCATGGTTTACTGCAGCCTCAACCTCCTGGGCTCAAACGATTCTCCCACCTCAGCCTCCCAAGTAGATGGACTACAGGTGTGTGCCACCATACCCAGCCACCATTGGTTTTTAAAAAAATTCCTGCAAACTATTTTCTCCTCACATGGATATTGTATATTTGGTCATGTTTTCCTTATATGAATTTTAAAATTTACATCAACCCTTTTTTTTGAGACAGGGTCTTGCTCTGTCACCCAGGCTGGAGTGCAGTGGCATGATCACAGCTCACTGCATCCCTAACCTCCCAGGCTCAAGCAATCCTTCCAGTGCGCGCCACCACAGCTGGTCATTTTTTTAATTTTTATTTTTAGTAGAAATTAGGTCTCATTATGTTGCCCAGACAGTATATCCTTTGAATTCACACATTTTTATTGCCATAAGAATGCCAGAGATCATTAAAATAAAAATGTCCTCTCTTATAGAAACTAAAGACCAAAAAGTTAGGTGATTCGTTCAAAACTGAAAAGGTGTTAAGTGACAGTATTAGAACCATGTTTTTCTTTTTTTTTTTTTTTTTGAGATGGAGTCTCACTCTGTCACCCAGGCTGGAGTGCAGTAGCGCCATCTCAGCTCACTGCAACCTCTGCCTCCCAGGTTCAAGTGATTCTCCTGCCTCAGTCTCCTGAGTAGCTAGTAGCTCGGATTACAGGCACGTGCCACCACGATAGGCTAATTTTTGTATTTTCAGTAGAGATGGGGTTTCACCATGTTGGCCAGTCTGGTCTCAAAACTCCTGACCTTAAGTGATCCAACTGTGTCCGGAATTGGTGGGTTCTTGGTCTCACTGACTTCAAGAATGAAGCCGCGGACCCTTGCGGTGAGTGTTACAGTTCTTAAAGCCGGCATGTCCGGAGTTTGTTCCTTCTGATGTTCGGATGCATTTGGAGTTTCTTCCTTCTGGTGGGTTCGTGGTCTCGCTGGCTCAGGAGTGAAGCTGCAGACCTTCGTGGTGAGTGTTACAGCTCTTAAGGCGGCGTGTCTGGAATTGTTCGTTCCTCCCGGTGGGCTCATGGTCTTGCTGGCTTCAGGAGTGAAGCTGCAGAACTTCGCGGTGAGTGTTACAGCTCTTAAGGCGGCGTGTCTAGAATTGTTCGTTCCTCCTGGTGGGCTCATGGTCTTGCTGGCTTCAGGAGTGAAGCTGCAGACCTTCACGGTGAGTGTTACAGCTCATAAAAGCAGCATGGACCCAAAGAGTGAGCAGTAGCAAGATTTATTGCAAAGAGCGAAAGAACAAAGCTTCCACAATGTGGAAGGGGACCCGAGCGGGTTGCCACTGCTGGCTCGGGCAGCCTGCTTTTATTCTCTTATCTGGCCCCACCCACGTCCTGCTGATTGGTAGAGCCCAGTGGTCTGTTTTGACAGGGTGCTGATTGGTGCGTTTACAATCCCTGAGCTAGACATAAAGGTTCTCCACGTCCCCATCAGATCAGTTAGATATAGAGTATCGACATAAAGGTTCTCCTAGGCCCCACCAGAGCAGCTAGATACTGAGTGTCCATTGGTGCACTCACAAACCCTGAGCTAGACACAGGGTGCTGATTGGTGTGTTTACAAACCTTGAGCTAGATACAGAGTGCCGATTGGTGTATTTACAATCCCTGAACTAGACATAAAGGTTCTCCAAGGCCCCACCAGAGCAGCTAGATACAGAGTGTCGATTGGTGCACTCACAAACCTCGAGCTAGACACAGGGTGCTGATTGGTGTGTTTACAAAACTTGAGCTAGATACAGAGTGCCCATTGGTGTATTTACAATCCCTGAGCTAGACATAAAGGTTCTCCACGTCTCCACCAGACTCAGGAGCCCAGCTGGCTTCACCCAGTGGATCCTGCACCAGGGCTGCAGGTGGAGCTGTCTGCCAGTCCCGCGCCATGTGCTCGCACTCCTCAGCCCTTGGGTGGTCGATGGGACTGGGCGCCGTGGAGCAGGGGGTGGCGCTTATCAGGGAGGCTCGGGATGCACAGGAGCCCACGGAGGCAGGGGAAGGCTCAGGCATGGCGGGCTGCAGTCCCGAGGCCTGCCCCGCTGGAAGGCAGCTAAGGCCCGGGGAGAAATCAAGCGCAGCACCGGTGGGCTGGCACTGCTGGGGGACCCAGTACACCCTCCGCAGCCGCTGGCCAGGGTGCTAAGTCCCTCATTGCCCGGGCCGGCAGGGCCGGCCGGCTGCTCTGAGTGCGGCGCCTGCCAAGCCCATGCCCACCCAGAACTCCAGCTGGCCCGCAAGCGCCGCGCGCAGCCCCGGTTCCCCTCGCGCCTATCCCTCCACACCGCCCTGCAAGCTGAGGGAGTGGGCTCCGGCCAGCCCAGAAAGGGGCTCCTACAGTGCAGCGGTGGGCTGAAGGGCTCCTCAAGTGCCACCAAAGTGGGAGCCTAGGCAGAGAAGGTGCCGACAGCGAGCGAGGGCTGTGAGGACTGACAGCACGCTATCACCTCTCACAACCACCTCAGCCTCCCAAAGTGCTGGAATTACAGGCATGAGCCACCACGCCTGGCCAGAACCATGTTTTTCAATCCAGTATGTTTATACCATGATTTCCTCCCTTAATTTGAATTTTATATTGTATTCTATTTATAAGTTAAATTAAAATGGCAGTTATTTCTGAAAAAGCTCCATCAAAATCAATATGTTGATTACCCATTTTTAAACGTGCCACTGTGGGTTTCTGTTGCTATGTGACAGGACTGATATTTTAAGTGCCTGGTAAAGTGCAACACACCAAGTTGACATTCAGTTTAAGGCTGTTTTATGATGCATATCATTTGTGCTTTTTACGGTTAAAATCAAATCTAAAATGTTGACAACAATGGTTTGTATATCAACTTTACTCCTCCATTTTATAGCCCATCTTTTATTGATTTAGAACTCTGTACCTCTTTATTAAATTGTAAATTTAAAAAATATGAAAACATCAGAGAGAATAATAAATCTTTATGTCCAAACATAATAAGGAGGATGCTGCATATACAGAAATACACATGATCTTTTCTCTGGGAAGAATGGCCTATTACAAACCACCACTCTCTTCTATTTGCACATGAAGGTAGAAACCACAGCAGCATTAAGAGCATTTTTCCTTAAGACATGCTCACATGATATCTAGGAGGCCAATAGTAAGAATTTGAAAACTTACCTGCTAGGAAATAAATACATCAAAAGATTTGGTATTTTTTAGTTTTGATGAAACCATACTGTTATTATCAATTTAAAATAGTTTTCTATTTGGCAGATTTTATCATTTGAGCTTTAATTAAATTTTGAGAAAAAACACTTTCCTAAAACAAAACTGAGATTTTAAAAAATATATTTAGATTTTAAATATATATAGATTTTTTAAAATATGAAACATACACAGAAGCATGTTGCACCAGAAGTCCATATCAGGAGTTACACTCTCTAGAGTGAATCCTAGAGATTGTATACATAACAAAGCTACACCCTTATTCTGTTGGATGGCTCATAAATGTTGATCTGGTTATATCTTTCCACACTAATTTTCACTATTTCTCTTAATCATCCTTTATAATCATTCTTTATATCCAAATAGTATATATCCTTTACTATTTGCTCTGATTTTGACAGGGAAAGGTCCTTCGTAAGAATTTTGTTGTTCCATCAGAAGAACGCATTTTAACGCCTCTAGCTCATTTTTCCCTCAAATATCCCAAATACAGTAAAGCCATCTAAATTCCCAAACCCCATATCAAAAACAGTACACTGAAAAACTCCAAAGACTTTGACAGTGACAAGGCTGCCATTCATATGTTCCTTTAGCAAGTGCCAGACGCTGTTATGAAAGTGATAAGACACTGTCCCAATCCTCACAGTGTGAGACAGTGGGCAGACTCAACAGAATGCATAGGATGAAAGTGTCAGAAAAGCGACGTCCTCAGGGCGGGAGCAGGGGACGTGGCAACGTAGTCTGAGAGAATGCGGGAAGGCGGCACTGAAGCGGCCGGTCGGCGGGGCCGCGGCAAAGTGGGGAGGAAACTCATCCCGGGCAGGCGTCAGGGTGGCTGGGAGAGCGCAGCGCGCGCGGACAGAACGGGGGCAGGCGACAGGAAAAGGTGTGAGCGCGCGGCTGAAAGCGACTGGGACCTGGGTGAGCCGCGCGCGGGGAGCAGAGCTTAGTCCTGCGGGAGGCGCAAGCAGGACAAGGGCGTGGGTGGAAGGACTGGAAGGTCAGCTGGTAGATGGGGGACACTGAGGGCAGGCAGAGCAACCGGAAACTTGCTGCAGTCGACGAGAAGAGAAACTAGGAGGTTAAATAATCAGTGACTTTGAAAAAGCCAAAATACTTCCGAGGTAAAACAAAACATTTAACAACCCGCCCGGGGGAAAAAGTGGAGGATGGCACACACGTCACTATCTAACCACAACGCGGAGGCCTTTAAAGTAAATAATGATAAAGTTTTTGTTGTTGTTTGAGACAGGGTCTCGTTGTGTCGCCCAGGCTGGGGTGCAGTGGAACGATCTCGGCTCACTGCAACCTCCGCCTCCCGGGTTCAAGCGATTCTCCCACCTCAGCTTCCCGAGGAGCTGGGACCGCAGGTGCGCGCCACCACGGCCAGTTAATTTTATTTTTTGTAAAAACGAGATCTTAATACGTCGCTCAAGCTGATCTCGAAATGCTGAGCTCAAGCGATCCGCCAGCCTCGGCCTCCCAAAGTGCTGGGATTACCGGCGTGAGCCACCGCGCACCTGGCCCAAATTTAATTTTGTGATGTGGGGTTAAGACATGGGAAAGCCCCTAGGCTCGGGGAGTCAGGCGGGAAAGCTCTCTCCCCAGCATCTAAAAAAATGCCCACCAGAAAGGAGGAAAGGTGGGCTTCCAAATTGCCGACTCTTCACGGGCTGCATTTCAGGTGTACAGCGCAGCCAGGTGAGCACTCAATCCACCGCAAACATACGGACACTCTTTTCAATATCAGATTACCATAAAGATAGAGGAGCACACCCTGCGCAAAATCCTTCCTGTCCAGTCTCCTCAAAGCCTCTTTCATTGTCCTCCGCAACGCAGCCTGTAAAACTGCCAAAGGAGCGCAGAGGCCAAAGTCCACGCGCTGCGCATGCGCACCATCCGCAGCGTGGGCGAAGGGCGGGGCTGGAAGGACGTTTCCCAGAAGGCCCCTCCATCGCAGCTGCCCTTCCTCCCGCTCACAGGCCGCGTGACGTGACTCCACCCACCACGCTACTCAGTCTCAAACAGCAGTTTGCCAGCGCCGCCCTGCGGCTCAGCTGGGTACTGCGAACATGCATCAGGGCCAGAGCGAACGAGTAGGCAGAGTGCGGCGAGTCTGGCTGCCGCCGTCGTCACCTTAGCGCGCCGACAGTAAGCCGAGCGAGCGAGGGAAGGGAGGAGGAGGGAGACGCGCGGGGAGGGGAGGGGAGGGGAAGGGAAGGGAAGGGAAGAGAGGGAGGAGGCTAGACAAGGCGGGGGAAGGGGGAGTAGCGGTGGCGCAAGCCGCGCGGAGCAGCGCAACCTAGGTCGCTCCCTGCTTCGCCGCCGCCTCTGGACCGAGCCAGCGGAGTCAGTGTCCCAGAGACCCTGTAACACCACAAAGCGGACGAAGGAGTCCATGTTGGGGAACTTGGCGGCGGAGTGACTGGGACCTGGGAACCTGCTGTGGGGCCGCGGCGGGACCGAGCGCCTCGACCTCGGCCTGAGGTAAACACTGGTCGATCCGCGGGGTGGATGGGCTTGGGCAGCTATCTGGGCGAGACGAGGGTTAGCGGCCGGCGCAGAACGCTGGAGCGGGCCTAGGGCGACGCGCGGGCTGACAAAGTTTCGGAATCTCGCGCGGCCCGTGCGACGTCGTGCGCTGGGAGGAAAGTTGGAGCTGCCTCTCGAGGTGGGGGAGGCTGCGGCCGGGAGGGCCCCTTTCCCTCTCGCTGCCCCGCGAAGGAGGCTCGGCCTGGCCCGGCCCTGGGCCGCCGCCGCCTCTCTGTCGCACTCCGTCCCATTTCCTCCTTGTGGCCTACGCGCCTCCCGCCGCCTTAGCCGGCGAAGCCTGTCCCCGCCCGGGTGCAGGGTCCTACGGGGGGAGAAGGGGCTCCACGCCAAAACCGCCGCAGACACCCTCCTCCCTGCAGTGGAAACGTGTCCTGCTGAGCTTCCGGGCGTTCCCGACCGCGGTGTCGGCTTTTCTTGGGAGACTTTGGTCGCGAGCGTCCAAGCCCGCTAGTGAAACCAAACTTTACTACGCCGTGACCTCTCGAGTGCGCGAATGGGTAAGAGCCGGCGCTTCTAAGCATCAGCCTTTTTCACTCCATGATCTGAACTTCAAACTACTCACCCACCCCCAGTGTTTTAAATTCGCTACCTGGGCTGACAACTACGGGGCCAGGAGATATAAATTTAGCCTAATCAGTCGCCCCCCTCCTCAGACCTAGGAATTTTGAACCATTAAAAAGATTTCTTACAGATGGCTGGCGGTCTTGCCACCAGCACGTATTTTGAAGTATTTCAAAAGTAGATGCCTGATTTAGAGTACTTGATGTAGACATTCACGGATTCAAATGTTGAATTTTGAAATACCTCCAATATATTTCCGTATTATATTACATACAGTGTCTACCAGCTGACTGTTGTTCATTCATTTTGAATTACATTTTGGCTAACATGCTACCACTGACCTAAGATACTTAAGCAAAACTGCTGAAAAAATGTTTTTAATGCTTTGTGTAGTAGATGCTGATGTTACATTTTCTCCGATTTGGGAATTTTCCCCGAATTTTGGGAAAAGCATATTAATAAATGCATTATTTTTTCGTTTTAAAAGAAAAATTAATTTCTACATATCACTACCTACCTCAGCAGCAGAATATCAGGGCAGTACATTTTAAAATAACGGTTGGTTTTTGTATTTTATTATTAATTGTATTAAAATTTTGACATGTAATCAAGTCTGTTTCTAAACAATTGCTTTCTCTTTCCTGTTTCTTTGGCAGTTGGCTTGATCATGTCACTATTTTGGTTAAAAGATGCAAGAAAAAGTTTATGAGCCTTTTGTTTTTGTTGTTTTAACTGAGCAAGAGAAATGAAATCTTGAAACTGTCTTTGGATTTCTTTTGTTTTATATTATCCTATCGGATAATCTGAATTTATATTTTTTATGCAATGTGAGTTTTTTAAAAATAGTAGTTCTTAGGATAGCTGCATTTTAGCTATAATGTTTTTTGGTGCTTGCAGATATTTTAACAGTCATTCAGTTTTTCACATTCAGATAGTGAACTTTTTGCCTGAGAGTTTGAGTACATTTTAAGATTTCACTGGGGTAAAATTTGAATGTTTGCTTACTGTAAGTATACTCATGCTTTAAAGACATTCTTCAGTATAAAGGGGAAGAAAACTGTAGAAGAAAATTTAAAGTTTCTAAATATGTTCTCAGAAAACATGTCATGGAGAAAATTTTACGGAGAATTTTTTAATTTTTTCTGTTAATACCTTCATGTGGTAATAGGGCTAGTGTGTTAAGATCGAAACTTTTCAGGAGTTACTTAGCTCTCTATCGTCCTTTGGCACCAGCTAGAGCTTAGACGGTTTTCTTGAAAACCTGTGCTTTTATTCAGCAGAGATAGGATGAATCAGTGCAGTTACATGATACTGTTGATTCATCATCAGTAACATCTTTTAGTAATCAGAAAATACAGCATTATACTACCCATCAACTTAATACTGAACTTTTTAAAGTATATCGGAGATAGTTGTAGCACCTTAATTAAAGAGTAGCAGGCATAAAAGTAATAAAAAGAAAGTCAGCTGTAGAATAATTTTCATTGTAACTTCCCTTTAGCAAGCCCTGCTATCACCTGCTTTTGTCTTAAGATGTAAATTGTACCTTGACTTACCTCGCCCAGTGAAATAAACTTAAAATCCAGATTTTTAATTATAGTCTGTTCCCCAAAATAGGTTAATAACCTTGCACCTCGTCTTGCTTCTGAGCAGTAACTGTTAGTAGTATTGAGTAGAGCCCAGAGTTAAAATATCCAGTATCATTCTCTTGCTATTCCCAAAACTCATCTTTGCATTGTATTTTTTTAAGTTGTGTCTATGAACTTAATGTATGAATTCCTAGTACATAGACACATAAAAATTCAATACAAAACGTAAAAACACAACCACTATTTTGCTTTCAAAAATATCTTCCTAAAAAGTCACTGTGACCTTTGCTGATCTACAGTCTTTAACACTCCATAGCCAGAGTGATCCTGATAAAATGTCAGGTCATGTAACTTCTTTTCTCAAATGGCCTCCCTTCTCAGTCATAGTAAATTCCATACTTCTATGGTCTACAAGGCTCTGTGATTTAAGTCTCTTCTTCCTCTCTGACTTCATCTCCTCACCCTTTCTCCAGTCTCCTTTCCCCTATGCTGTTGTGGTCTTCTCTAACTACTGTGTATAAAACAACAGCCCTCCCCCCGATATTTCATATCTGTTTTTGTGCCAGATTTTCCTCCATAGCATTTATCATTTTGCAACATACTGTGTAATCTAACTTAGGTTTATTGTTTATTTTCTTCACTCTAATTTATCTTCTGTGAGATCAGCATTTGTCAGTATTTGTCACTGTTTTGTCCCTAAACACCTGAACAGTGCCTTTAATGTTAAGTTAATGAATTAACATATTTTCAGCTGTAAATGTTACAAATAGTGATTGTGGTTTGAAACTTTAGACTAAGCAAGTCTCAGTCTGTGGCATAAACTGCCAAGTTACTTATATCCATGCACGTGGGCCATTTTCATTTCAGGGGTCCTTGTTTTTTGTTGTTGTTTGTTTTGTTTTTGCTTTCAGATAGCATCTCGCTCTGTCTCCCAGGCTGGAGCTCAGTGGTGTGATCACAGCTCTCACTATGGTGCCCAGGCTGGTCTCAAATTCCTGGGCTAAGTAATCATCCCGCCTTGGCCTCCCAAAGTGCTGGGATTACAGGAATGAACCACCACACCCAGCCTAAGGGGTCTGTGTTTTTAGAGGAGTATAACAGTATGTGACCTTGAAACTATCGTTTGTCTTAATATAGAAGGAGCTAAGAATGCCTCAGCTAAGAGTAGAGCAGTGTATTAGCCTGTTTTCACGCTGCTGATATACCTGAGACTGGGAAGAAAAAGAGGTTTAATTGGACTTACAGTTCCACATGGCTAGGGAGGCCTCAGAATCGTGGTGGGAGGAGAAGGGTACTTCGTACATAGTGGTGGCAAGAGAAAATGAGGAAGATGCAAAAATGGAAACATCTGTTAAAACCATCAGATCTTGTGAGACTTGTTCATTACCATGAGAACAGTATGGGGGAAACTGCCCCCATGATTCAAATTATCTCCCAACAGGTTGCTCCCACAACACATGGGAATTATGGGAATACAATTCAAGATGAGATTTGGGTGGGGACACAGCCAAACCATTTCAAGCAGTCTAAGTATCTTATTGTTAAAAATGTTGTCATTTAGAAGCCATATTAATTTCTTATAGTTCCAGAAGGCAAAACTAGGATTGTGGTGATATGTATTGAAAGGGAAGAGAGAGGCAGCAAGAGATCTGGAAGAATTAGTTAGCAGGCTTTTTTAGTAGTCTGGAAGAGACGAGGATAGCTTGAATTAGGATGATAATTGTGGAGATGGGCTTAGTGGATGGGATTTGAGACCAGCAGGCCTCAGTTAATAGATTGAAAGTGAGGGAGAAGAATTTGAAAGACGACTTCTGGATTACATTCCTGGGTTGTGCCAGATAAGGACCAGAGCTCTTTTGGTTTTAACATATCAGGCTTAAAGTACCTTTGGAGCTTTCAGGTAGAAGTTCCTGTAAGCAATTAGATATATGGTTCTAAAATTCAGAGGAGGAGTATGGGCTGTAAATGGAAAACTGGAGTCGCCTATACAGGTAATTGGAACTATAGGTATGGATGAAATTGCCTAGGTGAGGGAATATAACTTGGGGGAAAAAAAGCCTAGGATGGAACCACAATGACCTCTAACGTTTAAAAAACTTTGCTGGAAGAATGTGAGCTCCCAGAGAATACTGTGAAGATCAGAGAAGTAGAGGGTGAGTGGGTTGTTACAGAAACCAAAGAAAGAGAATGTTACAAGGAGAGAGAAGTCAAGAAGAGAGAGTTGGGTCAAGTGTTGATAAGAGCTTAGTAAGGTAAGAACTAAGAAAAATTTTGTTGACTGTAACAATGTGAAGCTCATTGGCCTTTTGAACAAGCAGGACAGTAAGGTTCTTATTTTCAGATTGATGCTTCTCTAATTGCTTAACTAGATCTAAAAGTATTGAGATCAAAGTCTAAGAAATTATCACCCGTATTACAGAAGACAGCTAATGTTTATCAGATATTTACTATGTGTCAGCCTCTCTGTTGTAGACGTTTTACATACATTTTCATTTGATCTTTTCAGTAGCCTTGCAATGTTGACTGTATTAGTCCATTTTACAGAAATGAGTCTGGGGCTCTGGAGAAGTTAAATGACTTAAGTGTCAGAGAAGTTGCTAAGTATCTATACCTGGGTGCATCTGACTTTCGGCCTTCAGTTGTTTCACTCATCTAGAGGCCTCTCAACCTCTAGATCAGATTAAGGTACTAGAGCTCAAACAGAATGGTAAAATCTTCAGTATGGGGTATCTAAGAAGTATGGGGTAAGGGGTGCATCCCAAGACAGGATGTCAGAGCCTAAGTAGAGAAAAAAGTTATGCAAAGAAGGTAGGGAACAGCAAAGGCAATGGGAAACTGGCCACATGCAGGGGATTGATCAAATTTAGTAAGTAATGATAATGAGTTAGAGTTCTCCTGGTGAGAAGGGAGTTATAAATTTGATAATGGAGAAAATGAGAACAAATCTTGTGGACTGAAATTGGAGAAATTGGTACCAATTCATGGTTTTCTACACATAGACATTGAAATAATTAGAGCATCCAAATCTTGTTTTCTAAATACCTTTCTCCACTAAAAGCAACCATTCACTGGAGGAATGGTTGATTCCAGTGCTGGGGCAGGGAAAGTACAAGGTGAGCTCCATTTTCTTATGTCCAAAAGTAAGGAAGTGGCTGGGTGTGGTGGCTCACACCTGTAATCCCAGCACTTTGGGAGGCCAAGGCAGGCAGATCACTTGAGGTCAGGAGTTCAAGGCCAGCCTGGCCAACATGGCAAAATCCTGCCTCTACTAAAAATACAAAATTTAGCCAGGTGTAGTGGCCCATGCCTGTAATCTCAGCTACATGGGAGGGTGAGGCACAAGAATCGCTTGAACCCGGGAGGCAGAGTTTGTAGTGGGCCAAGATCACCACACTGCATTTCAGCCTGGGCGACAAAGTGAGCCTCCACCTCAAAAAAAAAAAAAAAAAAAAAAAAAAGGGAAGTGCGAAGAGCAAGTCAAAAGAAAACAGAAACTATCTTGAAGGGCTTTCACTAGCCAAAGCTGAGACAATCTCGGAATAAATAAATAGCAAGTTTAATAAGGCATGGGCTATTTTTACAGTCTCAAAATACTTTTCCACAAAAATGCATGTTAATTACCAATGGGACAAAAGTAACTTTACAGTGAAGATGCTTGGATGATATTACCTCAATCCAGTTATCAAAGTGCACATCATCAGTAATGAGACAAACAGAAATTGTATGCCATTTGACAGGATACAATGAGAAAAACACATCATAATTACTGTCAAATAGTGTACAATCTGAATCTAACCATAAGGAAATATCTGGCATCCTACGGAAAGAAAACTACATCTAAAAAAAAAAGTATCAGGCAAACCCAAATTGGAAGACATTCTGCAACAGAACTAATCTATAAGCTTTAAGGAGTACAAACAAGGTCATGAAAGTCAAGACTGGGGGACTGTTCCAAGTTGAAGGAGTCTAAAAAGAAGTAATCCCTTTTTCTTTTCATTAAGGTGAAAAGAACCTTAATCTGGGTTCCCTCACTGTTCCTAACATGGGCATTTTGCTCACTAACTTGGGCTCCAATGCCTCCAGCCAGAATAGCAGCATACAGACATGTTCTTTTAAAGTTTATACTTACTCGTTTTTGTAAAAGATTATTGTACCAACACTTTTAGTGAAAATTAAAGTGTTCTCAATCTTTAAATTTAAACCATCTTGAGTAAATTTAAACCCTCTTGAGACTCTCACATCTCTATTAGGGGTAAGACTAAACTTCCTTTTTTATCCTTTCTTTTACGCTAGACTTCTCAGATGTACTTTTAGGGTTGTCTTTTTATTGTAATTTTGACAGTAAGGTAAAAATAAGTTCAGTCTTTTGTGTGTGTGTGTGTGTGTGTGTGTGTGTGTGTGTGTGTTTAGGTTTAGGAGTCAGTCAGACCTGGTTTTGAACTCTGGTTGTCCTAGATAACTGATTGTCACTTTTATAGGTGATCTAATCAGCATCTCAATTTCCTCACCTAATTTTTCAATAACATTTATCTAACTCCGGTGGTAATAGCAGCTAACTCTGTCTGTGTTGATACTCTTAAGTTAGCTCTGTTTAGTGGGTGATTTTTAAGCCTTTTTAATGCAGTGTTCTGTTGTTCAGTATTGACGGTGTTTTAATTATTTAAATGTATCGTGTTCTGGTATTTTGAGGATTAAATGTGGAAAGGCATGCCAGAATGTGTAGTTCGTTACCTAGTATATTGTAGGCACTCACTCTATGTGTCTATTAGGTCTGTGCCCTAGGGGAGCTTAGTCCTAATCAGGCCTTTATTGATATCTAGTCTTCTTTCCATTTTCTCCTAACTAGTTTCTCGTACTTTCCATCTCCGCACCGCCGCCACCTTTCTGCTACTACATTAAGCTCAAAATCCCCAATTTAAACATCTTATAAACCACTTTCAAAGCAGATAAATGGAAGAGAGGTAGACTTGAAGTCCACCTAAGGAAACGCAATGTAAGTCCTAATTTGGACTTAAGAACATTAACTTTTTGCACTTTATTAATCATTATTTTTCTTTACTTGCCTCAGTCGTTAGTTACTCCCCCACTGGTACATTTAAAAAATGTCTTAGGAACTCTTTGCCTATTTCTCACATTTGGCACTTGGCATATGCTATCTTGTTCACCTTCTGTATCGTATGTCTCCAAATCTACTCTTTGTACCAGGAAGGGATACAGTATCTTAATCTGTCTTTATATTCCAATACCAGGCTCAGTACCCTGACCACGGTAGTTATTTAGCAGCTTAAAGTAAACCAAAACAGAAATACAAACATGAAAGAGAGCGGCCAAAACAACACTGTTTTAAAAATTCTCTGGGATCAGTGAAACAGTCTACAAATGATAGGTTTTGTTTGTTTTGTTTTGAGACACAGTCTCATTATGTCACCCAGGCTGGAGTGCAGTGGCACAATCTCGGTTCACTGTAACCTTTGCTTCCCAAGTTCAAGCAATTCTCCTGCCTCAGCCTCCTGAGTAGCTAGGATTACAGGCGTGTACCATTACACCCAGCTAATTTTTGTATTTTTAGTAGAGACAGGGTTTCGCCATGTTGGTCAGGCCGATCAAGAACTCCTGACCTCAAGTGATCTGCCTGCCTCGGCCTCCTGAATTGCTGGGATTACAGTCATGAGTCACCGTACCCGGCTCCGATAGGTGATTTTTTTAATGTAAATATGTTTATAGCACTATTTTGTATGCCTAGATGGCTTGTCAAGAAGAATGTTTCTGTAAACTGTTATAATGGGGAATAAATATTAATGACTCAAAAAATTTATAAGCTGTCATTCACCTGAAAACTTCATCATAGAAAACCCTTCAGATAGGACAGTTTTAATGTAATAGGTCATATTTCTTTAGGAACTGTTGTGCGTTACTTAATGCATCAACATGAGTAATGTGAGGGAGATGCATGAAGCGAAATAGCTTCATTGTTTCAAAACTGCCACAGAACTAGATATAATTAAAACTGAATGGAGGGTAAACAAATCCACTTAGACTCTTTAAAAAGGAGTAAAATATAGTTCATATTAATATAGCCATTCCAACCATCTTTTATTATTGTTTGCATTATTTGGCATATCTTGTTCTATATGTTTAGCATATCTTTATTTTTAAAGGGAGTTTCTTGTAGACAGGCATATAATTCAGTCTTTCTTTAAAATCCAGTTTGATAATCTCTTTTAATTGGTGTGCATGATTATTTACATTATTTACATTTAATATAATTATTAATGTTTGTTCCTCTATTTTCTTCCGTTTTTGGGAGGTATGGGGAGAGACAAGGTCTCACTCTGTCCCCTGGCTGGAATGCTATGGGATGGCCATAGTTCCCTGCAACCTTAACCTCCTGGGCTCAAGTAATCCTGCGTCAGCCTCCAGAGTACCTAGTACTACAGGCATGCCACCACACTCAGCTAATTTTTTAAATTTTTGGTAGAGATAGGTGTCTCACTGTGTTACCCAGGCTGGTCTTGAACTCATCCTCAAGCAATCCTCCTGCCTCAGCTTCCCAAAGTGTTTGTCCTTTTTTAGATTATATGAATATATTTTGATATTTTATTTTCAATGTATCCCTTGGTTTTTTAACTCTTATGTCTTTGTATTATTTTTTAGTGATTGCTTTAGGGCTTCGTGGTCCAGTTGAGTAGCCAGTAACTAAATATATGACTCTTGAGCACTTGAAATGTGGTTAATTTGAATTAAGATGTACTATAAGTATAAAATACACACTGGATTTTACAAAAAAGAATGTAAAATAGCTCATTAAACAATTATTAAATCGATTATATCTTTAATAATTTTTAAATTTATTACATGTTGAAATGATAATATTTTGGACATATTGGGATCTACCATTCGATCCAGCAGTCCCGTTACTGAGTACCCAAAGGAAAAGAAGTCATTGTATGAAAAAGATACATGCACACTCGTTTATAGTAGCACAATTCACAATTGCAAGGATATGGAACCAACCTTAAGTGCCCATCAACCAACAAGTGGATAAAGAGAATGTAGTATATATACACCGTGGAATACTACTCAGGCATGATGTCTTTTGCAGCAACTTAGATGGAGCTGGAGGCCATTATTCTAGGTGAAGTATCTGAGGAATGGAAAACCAGATATTGTATGTTCTCACTTATAAGTGAGAGCTAAGCTATGAAGATGCAAAGGCATAAGAATGATATAATGGGCTTTGGGCTAGATGCTGTGGCTCATGCCTGTAATACCAGCACTTTGGGAGGCCGAGGTGGGCAGATCACTTGAGGCCAGGGGTTTGAGACCAGCCTGGCCAACATGGTGAAACCCTATCTCTACTAAAAATACAAAAATTAGCCAGGTGTGGTGGTGCGTGCGTGTAATCCCAGCTACTCCAGAGGCTGAGGCGTGAGAATTGCTTGAGCCTGGGAGGTGGAGGTTGCAGTGAGCCGAGATCGCATCACTGCACTCCAGCCTGGACGACAGGGCAAAACTGTGTCTCAAAAATAAGTAAGTGGAAAGATACAATGGGCTTTGGGGACTCAAGGTGAAGGTTGGCAGAGAGTGAGGGATAAAACACTACATACTGGGTACAGGGTAACGCTGCTCAGGTGACAACTGCACAAGAATCCTAGAAATCGGCCGGGCACGGTGGCTCACGCTTGTAATCCCAGCACTTTGGGAGGCCGAGGCGGGCGGATCACGAGGTCAGGAGATCGAGACCACGGTGAAACCCCGTCTCTACTAAAAATACAAAAAATTAGCCGGGCGTGGTGGCGGGCGCCTGTAGTCCCAGCTACTCGGAGAGGCTGAGGCAGGAGAATGGCGTGAACCCGGGAGGCGGAGCTTGCAGTGAGCCGAGATTGCGCCACTGCACTCCAGCCTGGGTGACAGAGCGAGACTCCGTCTCAAAAAAAAAAAAAAAAAAAAAAAAAAAAGAATCCTAGAAATCACCACTAAAGAACTCATCCATGTAACCGGGAACCACTTGTACCTCAAAAACTATTGACATAAAAATAAATGTAAAAAAAGATTTTTTTTCTTCATGTTTGCTTTGTTGCAGTTGATTATAATTGATTGATTGATTGATTTTTGAGACAGAGTTTCGCTCTTTTTGCCCTGGCTGGAGTGCAGTGGCACGATCTCAGCCCACTGCAACCTCCGCCCCCACGGGTTCAAGTGATTTCCTGCCTCAGCCTCCTGAATGGCTGGGATTATAGGTGCCTGCCAACATGCCCAGTTATTTTTTGTATTTTTAGTAGAGATGGGGTTTCACCATGTTGGCCAGGCTGGTCTTGAACTCCTGACCTCAGGCAACCCACCCTCCTCGGCCCCCCAAAGTGCTAGTATTACAGGCTTGAGCCACTGTGCCCGGTCTTTGATTATGATTTATAAGCATGTTTTTCTGTTGCCTTTATCTTATTTGGTGTTCTCTGAGCTTGGTGAATTTCTAAATTTGTGCCCTTCTTCAAGTTTGGGAGGCTTATGAACATTATTTCTTCAAGTATTTTTTTCTGTACCAATTTCTTCCTCTTTCTGGTACTCAAGTGACAAATAAAACTTTTGATGTTGTCCACAGGACCCTGAGACTCTTTATTTTTTTCTTCTTTCATTTCTCTGTTCTTCAGATTAGATCATTTCTGTTGATTTGGCTTCGTGTTCACTGACTCATTCCTTTGCATTTCTATTCTGTTATTATACCCTCTTTTTAGACATCATATTTCTTACCTCTAAAATTTTAATTTTTTATACTATTTCACTGCTGAGAATTCTGTCTTTTCATTTTTTTGAAAGTTTATTTTTTTTCTCCATGGAAAATAGTTATGATAGCTAAAGTCCTCAATAATTCCAATAGTTGAGTTATGTTGGGGTTGGCAGTTACTGATTTTCTGTTCCCTTGAGAATTGGTCACATTTTCTGGTGCTTTGTATGTCAAGTAAGTTGGAACTATATCCTGGACAATATTGTGTTATATAGATTCTAGGTCCTGTAAATAGTCTTCTAGAGATGTTTTGTTTTAGCAAACAGCCCATTAAATTCAGACCATACATTTTGGTGAGGTTTTTGTTGTTGTTGCTTTGTTTTTGAGACAGGTCTCACTCTGTTGCGTAGGCTGGAGTACAGCAGCACGACCATAGCTCAAGCAATTCTACTGCCTCAGCCTCCCGAGTAGCTGGGACTGCCTGTGTGCCACTACCACATCTGGCTAATTTTTTTTTTTTTTTTTTTTTTTTTTTGGTAGCAATGAGGTCTCACTGTGTTGCCCAGCTGGTCTTAAACTCCTGAGCTCAAACTTTCTTGCCACTTTACCTCCCAAAGTGCTAGGATTACAGGCATGGGCCACCATGCCTGGCCTCAGACTGCAAACTTTGTCTTACCTTTTGGGGGGTGATAGTTCACCTTTAGTTTTCAAAGTCTTTGCTGTATTGCCCTGGGTCTGTCCTGTGCTAACTGAATGCTTACATAGTTCAGCTAGGACTTGTGTAGATTCATGCAGAGAATTAAGGAATCCCCTTGATCAGACTCTCTCCAGGATTTTTTCTCCACCCTACAGTGTCCCCTTTTCCTGGGTCCTTTGGCTAGAAACGCCCAGAAAAATGGGGCTTCTCTCAGACTTTTAGCCACCTGTGCCACTGCCACCATGTAGCCACCCTTAGGACAAAGCTATGAGAGAAAAGATGAAAAATAAAACAGGAAGACTCAGTGCAGTTCACTTCTCCAGATTTTTACTCCCCTCCACATTCTACCCACTTTAATTTACTTTTCAGAGTATAGTACTCAGATGAATTCCTTTAGTATTCTGCCCAGATTTTTTGAGATGGTCTATAATGGGGCCTACTTTGTGTTAGCCAAAACATATTCTAAAATATGTCTGAAAGTAAAATTTGAATCAAATATTTCTAAAACTTAGGAAATTTGAAAACCAGTGGACTAGGGAGAATACTCCAAATTTTCAGACTGAATAGCCCCGTGAACAGCCTAGAGTTAATCTGTAACTAGAATAACTGGGGGAAATGAGTTAAAAAACAAAAACGTATTTATTCAAGGATGACAGATTATATTTATTCCTCAGAAAATGGGAGAATGGTGTTTCGGTTTTTGGATCTTTTTGGGAGACAGGAATCTCAGAGCTCTAAGGGGCTATTTGTTTAGAGATTATTTTGAACAACTTTAAGGGACTTGGATTAATATCAGGGTTATTTCTTTGGCATGGATTTGTAAGACTGTTCTCTGCATTATCCCATCATTTAGAATAGTTTGTTTTAGGGATGAGTTCATTCATCGTTTTTGACTCTTCATCCCTGTTTCCTTTCTCATTAACATGTCTTACTGATATACTTTTATGGTGTCGAACAAATCATATCCTTTGTTAGTCATGGCGAACATAGCAGAAGACTGACCAGTTAGAAATTTCACTTGGAAAGGTAGTTGGCAGTTTGTAGGATTTATAATAAGATTACATTTAGGAGATAATCTGAATATCACTCAGTCTCTAACAGTATTATTTTGGTCTGAGTTGTCTCTTCCAAAAACTAACTATATATACTCTTTGACAATGTTTCTTTATTTTGTTAATTTATAAATCACCTGCCCTGTTTCCCTAAAACAAACGATTCTAAATGATGTGATATATTAGGTTATGTCCTAAGACATTGACAACTAGCATCTTACTAATATCAGTTTAGTTTTTCCTATTAGTGTATTTTGGGAGGAGGAACACTAATGGTATTTTGGAACCTGGTGGAGCAGGACAGTCTTAATCCAGTTATTCTACTCTCAGGTTCTTTGCACTAAAAGGGCATGAGAGTCACTCACTAAATAGAGCTAATTTAAGAGAATGAAACATAGAGTTAGCTGCTATTTATTACCATTGGACTCAGATAAATGTTACTTAATCAGTTACTTAAATTCTGTAAGGATATGGTGTTCAGGTGAGTTGTTGGGTAACTTATGACCCTTGTAGAGATCTTTTTGTGTATTAGGCTGTTTAGTGTCAATGGTTAAGAGCATAGGGGAGCCTGATTACCTGAATTTCAGTCCCAGCTCCACCACTTGCTAGGTGTTTCCACAATAAAATGGGGGTAATGACAGTATCACTATAAAATGAAGTTAATCTCTCAGGATCATGGTGGTTTGTTAATATATGTAGAGAGAGGGGCTAAATGTGTTTAGAGTCATACCTGACAAATAACATGTGCTGTGGTTGCTAAACATATCCATAAATAATTGGGCACTCCTTTGAAGGCATGCTGTTGGATCCTAGTAATATAGTGATAAAGAAGGCAGGTTAAAAGCTTAACATTTTTGCAGCCATTTGAATCATTAAGAATGTTACCACTTCTTGTTTGAATACTTGTAATTTCTAGTGACTTGGATTAATATTTGTGTTATTTGTTGGTAAATTGCTAATGGGTTCCAGTCCTACTACTTAATGCTGGCTTTTTGATCTTGGGCATGTTACTTATTTTCATTGTATGTAAAATTGAGATACCTCTTTCACCAGGTTCTATAAAAGTTAAATGAGATAATTCATGACCTGTTAGAAAGTAGTAGCTAAAAATAATATGAAACACTTACACAAAAATCTAGGTTATGGGCATTTGTAATATGATTACATTTAGGAAAGAATCCCAATATCTATTCATGCCTTATGCTAATGTGGCAGAATTTTTTTTTTTAATTTTAGGTTTGCATAGTATGTAATACAGTCAGTATCTGGGTTAGAGTTGTATTTCATAGGAGTAGGATTGTGAAATGCTTCTTTAAATTATGTGTAAAATATTCATATGAGGGCACATTGATACATATACATTTATGTAACATAATTGTACTTATCTCTGAGATACCTAGAAGGATGAGTTGTGTTTAAGAAATTCAGATAATAGGCATAGCTAGAGAAAAGAGTAGATGTCCTGTTTACACTGTGCGAGATAATTGCTTTTTTCTGTTTTGGTTTTATAATAACTACTTGTACCAATTTGTAAGGGATTAGTATGAAGAAAGTGATCAGTTCTCAAGAAACCAACAAAAGAGTAACTTTCACCATTTGTGCAAACTAAACTAATTTCTGGAATGGAAACTCTGTAAAGTTTTAAAAATCTTGTTTAAACAGAAGGGGTAAAATTTCAGAAGCAGTGTTTTGAACATCATCCCTTTTTTCCTATTAAATCCATTCTCATTTTTCTGTGACAAGCATTTTTATATGGTCATTTATTTTCATTAATTCTCCCACTTTAACTCTTAGGATTTTTCTGTGGTTTCAATGTTTATGCCCTCTCCGAAATTCATGTTGAAACTTAATCCTGAATGCAACAGTATTAAGTGGTGGGGCTTTTAGGAGGTGATTAGGCTGTGAGGGCTCTGCCCTCATGGATGGAATTAGTGCCTTCTGTAAGGGCTGGAGAGAACTAACAGGGCCCTTTTATAAGGCACTAATTCCATCCATGAGGGCATAGCCCTCACAGCCTAATCACCTCCTAAAAGCCCCACCACCTAATACTTGAAGATGCAGTAACAGGTGCCATCTTGGAAGCAGGGACTGGATCCTCACCAGGCAATGAACCTGCTGATGCCTTGATCTTAGACTTCTTAGCCTCTACAACTGTGAGAAATTTCTAGTTTTTATAAATTACCTGTCTCAAGTGTTTTTGTTGTTTTTTTTTTTTTTTTTTGTACAGCAGCACAAATGAACTAAGAGAGCTTTGTTTGTTATTTGCAAGTATTTTCTATGCCCTACACAATTTTCCCATCTCCCTTTTTTGGGAGGTAAGTAGATGGACAGGCATCGTCATTTCTGCTCAGAAGTCTTTCCAAGGTACACCAAGTGTTAAAGTAAAAATATAGTTGACAGTTTTCCTGTTTTTCTTAAAAGGATAAAAATTCACCAGTTCTTCGTCTACTTCCATACTTCCATCCAGGATGCCTTTCTTCTCTTTGTTATTCTGCCTCCCAGATGTGGAAATACAGTGCTGTTGATCCAAGTGCTCCTGTAGTCTTCTTGGGAGGTTTGGTTGTAAAGTGAATCTGTAACATCTCACTGCTCTTTTGCTTTTTGGCACTAATAGGCATAAAGTTTAGTTTTCTACATGTAAACTCTACTTTTCCAAACGTGTAACTCTTCCCTTTTAAGTACCTGTAACAGGCATTCAGAAATTGCCTGGCGGAAATGAATATAAGAGAGCTTTAGGTTTGCCCTTAGCATATAAATTAGTTATGTCATTGTACTTCAGTAAATGGGGATGAGAATGTTGAGGATAAATGAAGATTGTGTAACCAACTCTTTGTATTCTGTCCTCCATACCTTAAGCAGGGGTGGGGTTATTAGACAACAATTGCATAAATATATTGAAGTTATCAAAGGACATATGCTACTGTTTACAGTTGTTTCTTATTTGGAGAAATAATGGAAGCCTGTCATATTTGATGATTTTTCAGACTCTCATGGTAAACTATCCAGGCACATAAAAGGCACTCATTTTTATTTTCTTAAATAAAGTACTGCGTTGTAAATATATTCTTCCCATAGAGTGGACGACTGTCACATAAGAGTGTAACCTAACTGGGAGTCATAATAGATGTCTTCCTTTGGTGATCACCCATGCTATCATTAGGGTTTTGGAACTGATCTGTTTCTGCAATTCTGCCTTAGAATTTAGTGCAGTTGTTAAATTGAGCCTGTTGTTTTTAATCTCTGTATCTCTACAGGTTATAGATATCTGTTGTCTCTCAGACCTGTCAGTGCTGTAGAAATGGAGAAAGCAGAGATAAAACATTCAAACACCCCCTCCCAAGCTCATCTTGGGGCAGTATAATTTGGGTGCCTTCTGTGTTGGCAGTAGTTATAAGAATTGGAACAACTGAAACTATGAAGTTGACAGTGAAAAAGTGCCTTTCTTGAAAATGTTAACAATTTATATTTTAGTTCATAATATTTTCAAAAAATTGCTCTCATGTTAATCTTTTTAAGAAAATTTAACTTTTATTATATACAGTAAAATTGAGCTTTTTGAGGTGTATAGTTCTGTGAGTTTTAATACATGTATAGATCTGTATTACCACTACAATCAAGATTTACTATGGTTCTATCATCACACCCCCGCCAAAAACTGTGTTGTTCTATCTCTGTAGTCATACGTTCCCCTAACCCAGGTAACTGCTAACAAGTTCTTCATCACTATAGTTTTGCATGTAAATGCAATTCTAGAATATGTTGCCTTTTGAGACTGGCTTCTTTCACAAAATAGAATGCCTTTAAGATGCATCCAATTTGTTGAATGAAATGCTAGTTCATTCCTTTTTATTGCTGAGCAGTATTTCATTATATGATTGAATGTACCATAGTTTTTGTTTTGATGAGCAGAATATAAATTTGTTCTTTTCATGTACTATTTTTTTTTTGTATGAGGATAATGCTGGATTCATAAAATGATTTGGGAAATGCTCATCTTCCATTTTCTGGAAGAGATTGTGTTGATTTGGTGTTATTTCTTCTTTAAATATTTCTTAGAATTCACCAGGGAAATTATGTGGGCCTAGAGGTTTCTTTTTTGGAAGGCTTTTAACTACAAATTCAATTTCTTCAAATAGTCCTAAGGCTATTCAGGCTATCTACATCATCAGTCTGGCAAGAGGTTTAAATTTTATTGATCTTTTCAAAGAATGAGCTTTTGGTTTCATTGATTTTTTTATCTGTTTTTCTGTTTTCAATTTCATTGATTTCTGTTCATTTTCTTCCTTCTGCCAGTTTTGTATATACTTTGCTCCTTTTTTAGTTTAAGGTGCAAGTTTAAATTACTGATTTGAGACCGTTTCTGATAGAAGAAATTTAATACTATAGTGCTTTTGCTACATCTTATGTATTTTAAATATGGATATGTTTGGGTTCAGGTCTATTTTCTGTTTGTTCCCTCTGTTTTTGTTCTTCTGTAACTTCCTTCTTTGGGTTATTTGAACATTTTTTTAGTATTCCCTTTTAACCGGCCAACTTGGACTGATTTGAAGGGAACTGGGTATAGTAGTTACCCCTTTTCCATGTGGGATATATTCCAAGTAGATGCCTGAAACTACAGATAGTACCAAACTCTACGTATATCATGTTTTTTCCTATATGTACATACTCATGATAAACTTTAACTTATAAATTAGGCGCAGGAAAGATTAACAATAACAAATAATAGAACAATTATAACAATATACTGTAATAAAAGTTATGTGAATGTGGGCTCTCTCAAAATCTCTTACTGTACTTTACTCACCCTTCTTCAGATGAAGGTGGAGCAACACAAGACATTGACTAATGTTTTTAGTGGTAGCTCTAAGAATTATACATACTTAAAATTTTAGTCTACTTAGAATTGGTATTTTACCACTTGAAGTGAAATAGAGGTCTTACCACCATGTATGTCGCTTTACCTTTCCCCCTTTATGTTGCAGTTGTCTTGTGTTAAATGTACACATATAGGCATACCTCTTTTTATTGCAGTTCAGTTTATTGTGTTCTGTAGATACTGCATATTTTACAAATTGAAGATTGTGGCAATTCTGCATCAAGCAGGTTTGCTGCCGTTTTTCCAACAACTTGTGTTTACTTCATATTTCTTTCACGTTTTGGTAATTCTCACAGTATTTCAAATATCTTTGTTATTATTATATCTGTTGTGATCTGTGATCAGTGATCTTTAGTGTTACTATTGTAATTATTTTGGGGCACCATGAAGAGTGCCCATATAAGACAGATAACTTATGTTTGCCTGTGTGCTGACTGCTCTACTGACCAGCTGTTCCCTCATCTCTCCCCTTCTCCTTGGACCTCCCTGTTTCTCAACAATATTGAAATTAGACCAAACAGCCTTGTCGCTGATATGAAGAAAACTTGACTGATCTGGGTAGAAGGTCAAACCAGTCGTAACATTCTCTTAACTCAAAGCCTAATCCAGAGCAAGTCTCTAATGCTCTTCAAGCCAATGAAGTCTGAGAGGGATAAGGAAGCTGCAGGAGAAAAGTTTGAAGCTAGCAGAGGTTAGTTCATGAAGTTTAAGGAAAGAAGCCATCTCCATAACCTAAAAGTGCAAGGCGAAGCAGCAAGTGCTGATGCGGAAGCTGCATCAGGTTATCCAGAAGACTAGCTAACATCATTGATGAAAGTGGCTATACTAAACAAAAGATTTTTAATGCAGATGAACCAGCCTTCTATTGAAAGAAGATGCCATCCAGGACTTTCATAGGTAGAGAGGAGAAGTCAATGCCTGGCTTCAAAGCTTCCAAGGACAGGCTGTCTTGTTAGGGGCTAATGCAGCTGGTGACTATAAATTTATAAACCAGTGCTCATTGACTGTTCTGAAAATTCCAGGACTCTTAAGAATTATGCTGAATCCACTCTGTGCTCTATAAATGGAACAACAAAGCTTGGATGACAGCACATCCGTTTACAGCATGGTTTACTGTATATTTTGAGTTCACTGTTGAGACCAAATGGTCAGATAAAAAGATTCCTTTCAACATAGTACTTACTTATTGACAGTGCATGTAGCCATCCAAGAACCCTGATGGAAATACACAGAGATAAATGTTGTCATGCTTGCTAACACAACATCCATTCTTCAACCCAACGATCAAGAAGTAATTTTGACTGTTAAGTCTTATTCTGTTAGAAATACATTTCATAAGGCTACAGCTGCTTTAGACAGTGATTTCTTGGATGGATATGGGCAAAGTAATAGAAAGGATTCACCATTCTAGATGCCATGAAGAACATTCGTAATTCATAGAAGGAGGTTAAAATATGAACAGGATTGTGAAGAAGTTGATTCCAACTCTGATGGATGACTTTTAGGGATTCAAAACTTGTGTGGAGGAAGTAACTATTACAGGTGTGGTATAAACAGCAGGAGAACTATTATAGAATTAGAAGTGGAGCCGGAAGACATGACTGAATTGCTGCAATTTTAGGATAAATCTTGAATGAAGAGTTGTTTCTTAGGGATGAACAAAGAAAGTGGTTTCTTGAGATAGAATGTGCTCTTGCTGAAGATGTTGTGAACATTGTTAAAATAGTATATAAACTTAGTTGATAACACAGTGGCAGAGTTTGAGAGGATTAACTCCAATTTTGAAAGGCATTCTGCTGTGGATAAAATGCTGTCAAATAGCATCTCGTACACAGAGAAATTTTTTGTGAAAGGAGTCTTTCAGTGTGGCATACTTGAATGTTACCTTATTTTAAGAAATTGCCACAGCCAACCCTGCCCTTCAGCAACTACCGTCCTGTGATTAGTCAGCAACCATCAACATCAAAGCAAGACCCTCCACCAGCAAAAAGATTATGACTTGCTGAAGGCTTGCTGAGATGATTGTTGGCATTTTTAGCAATAAGGTATTTTTAAATCAAGTATGTACAGTTTTTAGACATAATGCTGTTGCACACTTTGTAGACTACAGTATAATATAAACATATATACTAGGAAACCAAAAATTTTTTGTGACTTGCTTTATTGCAATATTGTTTTATTACTCTGGTCTGGACCTAGACCCGTGATGTCTTTGAGGTATGCCTGTATTGGAAATCTTATCAGAAAGTGTTATAAATAATTGCTTTAATGCCAAACATATTTTAAAGAATTCAAGATGAGAATAGTTAACTATGTTTGCTCAGGCATTTACTGTTTCTGTTGATCTTCCATCATTCCTAACATTGTTTTTCTTCTGATGCAACTTCATTTAAGAATTTTTTTAGAGCTGGAAAAGAATTCTCATCATTTTTCTTCTACTTTGAATACCTTTTGTTTCACATTCATTCCTGAAGGATATTTTCACTAGATAGAGGATTTTAGGTTTACAGTTCTTTTCCATTTTAGCATTTGAAGGATGTTGTTCCCCTTCTGACTTGTATGGTTTCTGATGAGAAATCACCAGTGATTCAAATCATTAAACTCCCTCCCCCTCGTAAGTAATGCATCATTTTTTTTGCTGGGTGCTTTCAAGGTTTTCCTTTGTAATTTTCAGCAGCTTGACTCTGATGTGTGTCCAGGCATGGATTTCATTGGGATTATTCTGTCTGAGGTTTTGAGAACTTCTTAAATATAGCAGTTTATGCCTTTCACCAAATTTTAGGAAGTTTCCACCCATTATTTCTTCTTCTTCTTTCTTCTTTTTCTTCTTTTCTACTTTCTTTTTTCATCTTTTCTGCAGTGATTTTCCTTTCCTTGCATTCTTGATGTGAATGTTGGGTTTTTGGTACTGCCTCACAGGTCCCTGAGCCTTTAATATTTTTTTTTTCGATATTTTTCTCTTTGTTTTTTAGGTTGGGTAATTTCTACTGGTTTATCTTCAAGTTCACTGACTCTTTACTCTTTTATTTACATTCTGCTGTTGAGTCTATTCAATGTATTTTTATTTCTGTTTTCACTTTTTTTTGGTTTCCATTTGGTTGTTCTTTATGTCTTCTATTTGTTTGCTGTGATCTTTTGGCTTTCCATTTGTTTCAAAATTATTTACTTATACTTGTTGGAATATATCTATACTGGCTTTAAGTCTTTGTCTGCTTGTTAGGTAATTCATTTTAGATAATTCACCCAACTGTGTCATCTTGGTGGTGTTTTCTTTTAATTGTCTTTTCCATGAGAGTGTTATTTTTCCCAGCTCTCTCTATGCCAAGTAATTTTGGATTGTGTTCTGTACATTTTGAATATTATGTTACAAAACTTTGTCTTTTGTTTAAACGCTGTGGAAAATGTTGATGTTTTTGTTTTTGTTTTTTGGATTTTTTTTTTTTTTTTTAAGAGACAGGGTTTTGCTGTCGTATCCAGGCTGAAGTGCATGGCATGATTGTACCTTCCTTCATCCTTCAACTCCTGGGCTCAAGGGATCCTCCTGCCTCAATCGCCTGATTAGCTGGGACTACAATGACACACCACTATGCTTGGCTACTTTATTTTCTATTTTTTGTAGCGAGAGGATCTCCCTTTGTTGCCCAGACTGGTCTCTAACTACTAGCTTTAAGCAGTCTTCCCATCTTGACCTCTTAAAGCGCTGGGATTACATGCTTGAGTCAGTGTGCCCAGCCAATATTTTTATTTTTACAGGCAGTTGATCCATTTGGGTTCAGGTTGGTCACAAGTTCAATCAGCTTTCTGTAGGTTGTAGTTTTTTAACTTCAGTTCTGTTTTCAAAACTTCACATTACTGTTTATACTTTTTCAATATGCGCTACCCAGTAGCCAGTCTGTGACATGTGTGGAGGTTTATCTTATATTTCAGTTTTCAGAGTCTGTGGTATGTTGCTTGGGTTTAAATCCACATATGTTCAGCTTGGGTGAGTTAGGAGTTCAAAAACAGCTGTTACTTTCTTGAGTTCTTTTCTCTCTGTTATATCCATGGGATTTTCTAGATCCCTGGGACACTCTTTTCTGTCTTTTGGCCAGAAAATTGGTTTTCATTTACTCCATTTCCTATAACTGTGTCTGGATCCAAGTAACAGGAAGACAGAAGTAAACAAGATTGACCCAGAGTTTTTTATTTGGTGAGGATGGTTCATCTCTCTCTTTTCTTAAGAGTTTTAGGTTCCTGCTGCTGCCACTGTTGCACCCACTACCACCACCAGATCATGTGGGAATTGGGACATGAGGAATGAGGAACAGAGAAAGGGGGAAAACAACAACAAAAAAAGGAGCAGTTTCCCCCTCTCTTTCTGAACATTAGGAAGGAGACACTCCTTCCCTCCAGCTCCCCTCCCCGTTACCCACCTCACTTTATATTTAGAGGGATTCTCTTAGAGCTTGCTCTCTGTTGTTACTAATGCCTACTTTCTAGATTTCAGGCTTTATTAATCCCAGGCCAGGGGATTCTGGATGGAGAAAAGGTGGTAAACTTACTGACAGTTTGATGATGCATCAGATTCTGGTGTCTTCTCTAGTCCATATTGCTATTATTTACTTCTGAGTCTTCAGATAGCTGCTCCATTCATTCTGTCAGTATTTCGTAGTTTCATTCAGTGAGATTAACAAGGTGGGATGTGTTTATTCCATCTTACCTGGAACTGGGACTCCTTGATCTCACTTTTGATCTATTTTAGAATGTAATGCCAACTTTAATCACCTCATATTCATGTTAGATACAGTTTGAGAATTATATTTTATAATTTTTTTCCATATGTATGTGACCCTGCTGCATGCAACAGTACAATTTCTATTAAGGAGATGATGCTACATTAAATGAAGAAGGAAGCAGGAAAATTAATTCTTTTTTTAGAACACTTTTGATGAACTTTCTAAATAAATGTATTAGCTTTGAAAAACTTGTCCTATTTTCAGTTCAGTCTTCACTGTCTGGCTGAGGATTTCTGGCTTGCCTTTCACTTTGAAATATTTTATTCTTTATTCATTTTACTCTTTAGAAAATGATTTGTTTCAATAATTAGGTTTTTGATCATTGTAGAGCATAGTGTGAGGTGACATGCATCATTATGGATTATTTTGGCACTCGCTTCCACACTGCACGAGAATTTTAGAGACGTTCTGAAACATATTCTTACTTCCTGGATTGATATAGGAAACTGATTTTATTAAAAGACCTGTAAATGTGGGTGACTTCAGCTTCTTAATTTTCCGTTTATCTGGTAAGCATAAGATAATAGGATAATTTGTTCATCAGTAAATGGTGCTTGGTCCTTTTCTTAATATAGGTCCACAGTGGAGGAAGTGAATATGAAAGATTTCCTAGAAATTGCTTTTGTTGATCAACTGCTAACAAGCAGTCAGGTCACTGATAATCTTCTTAGAAACTGAACTAGAAACTAATTCCGGGGACTGGTATGCCCTTGGCATAAGTGTGCCCAACATAGATACTGCTTCTACTTTCCCTTTTATTCAACTCTGTCTCTCATTTATCATATCAGTGCTCTTCCATAGTAGGGTCTGTCATGGCAGGATTGGGCTTGGGAGTAGGGTTGGTAATAGTGTGATGTTTCCTCATGGCCATTTATATCCCTCTTTTTTCTGTGTAACCAGAAAATCTGATTCTACCTTTTTGACAAAATGTCACTAGAAGGCTGGGCACAGTGGTACATGCTTGTAATCCCGGCATTTTAGGAGACCAAGGTGGGAAGATTGCTTGAGGTCTGGAGTTTGAGACCAGCCTGGGCAACATAGTGAGACTCCATCTCTACAAATAAAAAAATTAGTGGAGGCCAGGCACGGTGGCTCATGCCTGTAATCCCAGCACTTTGGGAGGCCAAGGTGGGTGGATCACGAGGTCAAGAGTTCAAGACCAGCCTGGCCAAGATGGTGAAACCCCATCTCTACTAAAAATACAAAAATTAGCTGGGTGTGGTGGCGGGCACCTGTAATCCCAGCTACTGAGGAGGCTGAGGCAGAGAATTGCTTGAACTTGGGAAGCATAGGTTGCAGTGAGTTGAGATGCACCACTGCACTCCAGCCTGGGCGACAGAGTGAGACTCCATCTTAAAAAAAAAAAAATGGTTGAATGTGGTGGTGTGCAGCTGCAGTCCTAGCTACTTGAGATGTTGAGGCAGGAGGATTGCTTGAGCCCAGGAATTCAAGGCTGCAGTGAGCTGTAATTGTGCCACCACACTGCAGCCTGGATGACAGAGCAAGACTGTTTCTCTTAAAACACAAACACACACACACACACACACACACACACACTCTCTCTCTCTCTCTCTCTCTCTCTCTAATAGGAGACTTGATCAATTTAGTTGTTATTTAGTAATGTTAATTTATCTTTTTTCAGTCCTTGCATTTGCTTTAGGGAAAACAAAGTGGCAAGCAACAGTTTTATTACTGTTTCCTATTTCTCTGTTGTTTCTGACTGTAAGAATAATAATGATCTTGATGACAGCCATTTACTGAATGATGGTAGAGTTAGGATTTGAATCTAGACCTGCTGGATTCTAAAGTTTGTAGTATTAACCAGGATGTAGATGTCTTTAGATACCATGGGCTTACTTGAAGAACAGCAAGAGCAAGCAGGGAGAGGGAGTTTTGAAGTGAACTGGAAGGGAAAGGAGCTCTGTTTTGTAATAGCAGAAACAAACAGACTTTGGAAGAAAAAAAATAGAAAGAAAGAAGGGTAGTAATTTGAAACCACACCAGACTAGGCTAAAGAATAGTTTACATTATTAGGAACCCTGACTACTTCTGATTCCCTGAGGCTTGAGGTACCCAGCAACTGTTAAAAGGGAATGTACATTCTTCGCATCCCAAATATAACTTGAAACAGGTTTTTAACAGCTGTGCTCCACAGTAGCAGTGCAGCTATTAAATATATTTTTAAATAGCTCTACAGTAGCACATTGGGCTATTTAACTAAAACTTCACAAAAATTTAAAATTTAGTTTCTCACATGCACTGTCCACACTTGAAGTGCTTGATGGAAGAATTCTCTGTTGGGCAGCACTATTCTAGAGAACTGAAATGCCTTAAT
Source organism: Symphalangus syndactylus (assembly GCF_028878055.3). Lineage (NCBI taxonomy): Eukaryota > Metazoa > Chordata > Mammalia > Primates > Hylobatidae > Symphalangus > Symphalangus syndactylus. Next base: position 47,090,000 of record NC_072439.2, on the reverse strand, counting down.
ACAGACCATTTTTGTTTTTTGCTTTTTTGGGTTTTCTTTGAGATGGAGTCTCGCTCTGTCACCCCGGCTGGAGTACAGTGGCGTGATCTCGGCTCTCTGCAGCCTCCACCTCCTGGGTTCAAGCAATTCTCCTGCCTCAGCCTGTAGCTGGGATTACACCACGCCCAGCTAATTTTTTGTATTTTTAGTAGAGACGGGGTTTCACCATGTTGGTCAGGCTAGTCTCGACCTCCTGACTTAAAGCGATCCGCCTGCCTCTGCCTCCCAAAGTGCTGGGATTACAGGTGTGAGCCACTGTGCCATGCGTCACTACCGTTATTTGAATGCAGTGTAGTGGCTGGCCCAGGACACTCATTTCCATGTATTCTACTGTGGGAAAATGAGTTTTGAGTTCCTAAAAACTGATTTGTATCAGTGCTTTCTTTTTAAATTTTAAATTCCAAACTTTAATACCTTCTTATATGCTAAATAAAATTTAAAACTTAGACCATTCTACCCCAATTATTATATGAACATATTTGGAGTGTCACTTACAGTATCTAGCAGAAACAATATGTTATGAAATGGAAAAGAGCAACTGGAAGATAGAAGTATGTTAGATCATTATATTAGGGGTAACAAACTAAAAAGATACTTCAGCTTAGAAAGATAAAGCCTAGGAAGAAACATTAAAGATTGACATTTGTAAATTAAAATAATCAGAAAAGCAAAGTTTACTGAAAATCTAGAATTAACATCCATTTAGTACATGTAGAACCAATAAAAGAAAATACAATTTGACTTATAGATAATTAACTTACAGAACTTAGTAGAACTAATAAGTAGATTTGGTAGAATATAACTTATGATTATAAAGCCATAAATAGTTAATAACACAAAATTGAGATATATCTAACTTTTCAGGTAACTACAAGGAAGGATAGTCCTACCTACCCACATCTTATTTCTTAGGTCTATTGACCACAAATTACCGGCTAGGACCATGACTCTGTGTGGTATTACTGTGTTCCTGTTACTGGATATTCAAAGCAAAGCTTTTATTCAAAAATACTCGTGGATCCTTGGATTGAAAACTGGAGTCCAGGCAGATAGAACAGATAAACAGGACAAGTTACAAGTTTATAAGTTGTTGAACTGAGACTTACGACTTTCATCTAGCAAAATGCTAAGTTCCTGTCATTTTAAATGACTAAATTAGTAACATGGCATAATCATTTTCAGGTATAAAAACAGTTAATACAGGACATGTTAAGGAATAAAGCATGCAACTTTGGAATGCTTAAACAGTTTGTAAAGCAGATTTCTTTCTTTTTGAGATGGAGCCTCACTCTGTTGCCCAGGCTGGAGTGCAGTGGCACGATCTCGATTCACTGCAACCTCCGCCTCCTGTGTTCAAGCAATTCTCCTGCCTCAGCCTCCCGTGTAGCTGGGATTATAGGTGCCTGCCACCACACCCAGCTAATTTTTGTATTTTTAGTAGAGACAAGGTTTCGCCATGTTGGCCAGGCTGGTCTCGAACTCCTGATTTTAGATGCTCCTCCCGCCTCGGCCTCCCAAAGTGCTGGGATTACTTGCGTGAGCCACCGCACCCGGCCATTAAAGCAGATTTCTAACAAAGGCAGTCTGTAACTTGATTGAGGTTTCTCAGTTTCTCATGTATATTTCACTATATGGGTCTTAGAGAAGACCGTGCTTACTATAAAATATTAATTGTAGGTTTGTTTTTTTTTTTAACAGGGTCTTGCTATGTTGCCCAGGCTGGTCTTGAACTTCTTGGGCTCAAGTGATCCTCCCACCTCGGCCTTTTAAGTAGCTAGGATTACAGGCATACACCAACGCACCCCACTTTAAAATATAAATTATATATCAGGTTAGTATGCTTAAAGGAGGAAATGTGAAAATAGCATAGGTTAGACTATTAAATAGGACAAATAAATCATTGCATTACATAAAGGGATAGTATATTACATCTGAACATCTCTTAGGTTTTTAAAGGAGCCAAGATGGCTGAATAGGAACAGCTCCGGTCTGCAGCTCCCAGCCTGAGGGACACAGAAGACGGGTGATTTCTGCATCTCTGTTTGAGGTACCGGGTTTATCTCACTAGGGAGTGCCAAACAGTGGGTGCAGGACAGCCTGTGCACGACAGCCTGTGCAGCACACTGCGCGCAAGCCGAAGCAGGGCGAGGCATTGCCTCACTCGGGAAGCGCAAGGAGTCAGGGAGTTCCCTTTCCTAGTCAAAGAAAGGGGTAACAGGCGGCACCTGGAAGATCGGGTCAGTCCCACCCTAATACTGCAATTTTCCAACGGGCCTGGAAAACGGCACACCAGGAGACTGTGTCCCGCACCTGGCTTGGAGGGTCCTATGCCCACGGAGTCTCGCTGATTGCTAGCACAGCAGTCTGAAATCAAACTGCAAGGCGGCAGCAAGGCTGGGGGAGGGGTGCCCGCCATTGCCCAGGCTTGCTTAGGTAAACAAAGCAGCCAGGAAGCTCGAACAGGGTGGAGCCCACCACAGCTCAAGGAGGCCTGCCTGCCTCTGTAGGCTCCACCTCTGGGGGCAGGGCACAGACAAACAAAAATTCAGCAGGAACCTCTGCAGACTTAAATGTCCCTGTCTGACTGACAACTTTGAAGAGAGTAGTGGTTCTCCCAGCACACAGCTGGACATCTGAGAACGGACAGACTACCTCCTAAAGTGGGTCCCTGACCCCCGAGCAGCCTAACTGGGAGGCACCCCCCAGTAGGGACAGACTGACACCTCACTCGGCCGGGTACTCCTCTGAGACAAAACTTCCAGAGGAACTATCAGACAGCTGAATTTGTGGTCTCACGAAAATCCGCTGTTCTGCAGCCACTGCTGCTTGACACCCAGCCAAACAGGGTCTGGAGTGGACCTCTAGCAAACTCCAACAGACCTGCAGCTGAGGGTCCTGTCTGGTAGAAGGAAAACTAACAAACAGAAAGGACATCTACACCAAAAACCCATCTGTACATCACCATCATCAAAGACCAAAAGTAGATAAAACCACAAAGATGGTGAAAAAACAGAGCAGAAAAACTGGAAACTAAAAAGCAGAGCACCTCTCCTCCTCCAAAGGAATGCAGTTCCTCACCAGCAACGGAACAAAGCTGGACGGAGAATGACTTTGACGAGTTGAGAGAAGAAGGCTTCAGACGATCAAACTACTCCGAGCTATGGGAGGAAATTCAAAACAATAGCAAAGAAATTAAAAACTTTGAAAAAAAATTAGAAGAATGGATAACTAGAATAACCAATGGAGAGAAGGGCTTAAAGGAGCTGATGGAGCTGAAAGCCAAGTATCGAGAACTACGCGAAGATTGCAGAAGCCTCGGTAGCTGATGTGATCAACTGGAAGAAAGGGTATCAGCGATGGAAGATGAAATAAATGAAATGAAGCGAGAAGGGAAGTTTAGAGAAAAAAGAATAAAAAGGAACGAACAAAGCCTCCAAGAAATTTGGGACTATGTGAAAAGACCAAACCTACGTCTGATTGGTGTACCTGAAAATGACGGGGAGAATGGAACCAAGTTGGAAAACACTCTGCAAGATATTATCCAGGAGAACTTCCCCAATCTAGCAAGGCAGGCCAGCATTCAGATTCAGGAAATACAGAGAACGCCACAAAGATACTCCTCGAGAAGAGCAACTCCAAGACACATAATTGTCAGATTCACCAAAGTTGAAATGAAGGAAAAAATGTTAAGGGCAGCCAGAGAGAAAGGTCAGGTTACCCACAAAGGGAAGCCCATCAGACTAACAGCTGATCTCTCAGCAGAAACTCTACAAGCCAGAAGAGAGTGGGGGCCAATATTCAACATTCTCAAAGAAAAGAATTTTCAACCCGGAATTTCATATCCAGCCAAACTAAGCTTCATAAGTGAAGGAGAAATAAAATACTTTACAGACAAGCAAATGCTGAGTGATTTTGTCACCACCAGGCCTGCCCTAAAAGAGCTCCTGAAGGAAGCACTAAACATGGAAAGGAACAACCAGTACCAGCCCCTGCAAAAACATGCCAAATTGTAAAGACCATCGAGGCTAGGAAGAAACTGCATCAACTAACGAGCAAAATAACCAACTAACATCATAATGACAGGATCAAATTCACGCATAACAATATTAACTTTAAATGTAAATGGGCTAAATGCTCCAATTAAAAGACACACACTGGCAAACTGGATAAGGAGTCAAGACCCATTAGTGTGCTGTATTCAGGAAACCCATCTCACGTGCAGAGACACACATAGACTCAAAATAAAGGGATGGAGGAAGATCTATCAAGCAAATGGAAAACAAAAAAAGGCAGGGGTTGCAATCCTAGTCTCTGATAAAATAGACTTTAAACCAACAAAGATCAAAAGAGACAAAGAAGGCCATTACATAATGGTAAAGGGATCAATCCAACAAGAAGAGCTAACTATCCTAAATATATATGCACCCAACACAGGAGCACCCAGATTCATAAAGCAAGTCCTGAGTGACCTACAAAGGGACTTAAACTCCCACACAATAATAATGGGAGATTTTAACACCCCACTGTCAACATTAGAGAGATCAACGAGACAGAAAGTTAACAAGGATATCCAGGAATTGAACTCAGCTCTGCACAAAGTGGACCTAATAGACATCTACAGAACTCTCCACCCCAAATCAACAGAATATACATTTTTTTCAGCACCACACCACACCTATTCCAAAATTGACCACATAGTTGGAAGTAAAATATTGTGTTAACTTTCAAATGACATTTTATCACATTGAATTAACTCCAACCTTAATATTTTTTTATTCTCAGCTATTTAGGATAATGAAGGAGATAGTATGGTATGAATTTCCCCAAATAAAAAATAATATATAGCAGTGCAATATAACTCTAAAAGTAAATAAATTGGGAAGTTGTCTAGCGTGGTGCTTCTCAGACTTTAATGCACATGTGAATTATGTAGAGATCTTGACAAAATGCAGATTTTGATTCACTAGATATGGATGGTACCTGAGATATCCTGCATTTGTAACGAGTTCCTAGGTGGTACTAATGCTGCCTTTCTGCATGAATAGCAAGGAGATTAACCTGTAACTGAATTGTTAAAAAAGTTTTTCTTGATACATAATAGGTGTATCAAAATACATGTATGTATTTTAGGGGTACATATAATACTTTGATACATTCATGTAAGATAGGATCAAACCAAGGTAGTTGGGATGTCCATCACCTTAAACATTTTTCTTTATGCTGGGAATATTCAAATTCTCCTTTCTAGCTGGTTTTGAAGTATACAGTAGATTATAGTCACCCAACTGACCATACTCTGGGTCTCATTTCTTCTATCTTAACTGTAGTTTTGTATCCATTAATCAACCTCATTTTATCCCCTAACCCCCGCCTCTTGTAACCACCAGTCTACTCTCTGTTCTCATGAGATCCACTTTTTTAGCTCCCACATATGAGTAAGACCATGCAATGTTTGTGTGTCTGTGCCTGCCTTATTTCACTTTACATAATGACCTCCAGTTTCATGCATGTTGCTGCAAATGATAGGATTTATTCCTTTTTGTGGCCAAATAATGTTCCCTTGTGTATATATACCACATTTTCTTTATTCATCCATTGATAGACATTTGGATTGAGTTCATATTTTGACTGTTGTGAATAGTGCTGCAGTAAATATGGGATTGCAGATAACGCTTCATTATATTGATTTCCTTTCTTTTGGATATATACCCAGTAGTGGAATTGCTGGATTATATGGTAGTTCTATTTTAGGTTGTTTTTGTTTTTGAGGTGGGGTCTTGTTCTGTTTCCTGGACCGGTCTTGAGCAACTTGGCTCAAATTGTCCTCCCACTTCAGCTTCCTGGGATTATATGTGCACACTACAGCACCTGGCTTATTTTTAGTTTTTTTGAGGAGACTTTATGTGCCCTTCCGTAATAGCCATACTAATTTCATATCTGAATTTTTAAAATAATAATCTTCTGTTCAGTCAACTCTATCATTTGAGCTGGTTAGATCAAAATACTTTGGAGTTATCCTGGATCCTTGCCCTCTAACAAATACTCCACTTTGAATTTACCAGGAAATCCTGATGGCCATATTTTCAAAACATCTGAAATCTGAGTACATTTCATCACCTTTGCTACCACTATGGTATAAGCCACTATCTATCTCTTCCCTAGATTATTGCGGTAGTCTCCTTGCTGGCCTCTACTTTTTCCCTTGCTTCCTCTGTTCAGAAACCCCTAGTCGCTCATGTCACTCGGAGAAGCCAGTCTTACCTTAGCCTAGAAGGTGCTACATGATCTTATATTACCTCTCTGTCCTCATCTGCTTTTCTTCTTTCACTGTATTCTAGTCATTCATCTCTTTGTTGTTCCTTGAACATACCAGACATGCCTTAGGACTTTCATATTGGCTATTCTCTCTGCCAAGAATGCTCAGCCTGGAAGCACTGGATGATATTCACATAACTGTCTCACTTGCTGCTTTGTGATTGCCAGTTCAAATGTCCCTTTATCACAGAAGCTTTCCCTGAGTATTCTGTATGAAACAACAGCTTCCTCTTTTTTTTGTTCCTTAATAGCCACCCTGTTTTTAATTTTTCTCCATAGCACTTCTCAACGTCTAACATACTAGACATTTTACTTACTATTTTGTTTATTTTGTCTTCTCCACTAGAACATAAAGGTAGAGATTTCTGCCTTGTTCAGTACTAAGAGAATTGCCTAGTATACCTATAGTATTCTATAAATCTTGGAGCTAAAAAAAAAAAAAAAAAAAACCCACAAAAGATCACTGGGCCTTTGCTTGAATACTTTCATTGATAGATTATTCTACCTCCCTTCAGAACAGTTCATTTTATTTGAAGATAATTGCTAATGTTCTTAAGCTTTCTGTTCTTCCAAGCTAAATATTCTTACTAGTTTACCTTTCTGCATATGATAGGGTTTCCAGGGCTGTCACCATTTTAGTCATCTTCCCTGGACATTTATCATTATGTTGTTTGTCCTTAAATACCAGAATTAAAACAAGTTAGTTTGCACCAGAACTAAAACAAATGTTGCACACATAGGCTAAGAGTGGGAAATATTCCTCATCCAACTTTTATCATCAGATTGATTGGATTAAAAAAATTTTTTAGATTCTAATGCTGACTCATTTTGAGGTTGTATTTAATCTACAACCTTTAAATCATTCTTACATATGCTACTAAGTTTCTTCTGCTTTTATGGTTGGTTTTTGAACTATAAGTGTGGGACTTTGTATTTCTCCTTATTTAACCAAGTAGAGAATTTTCCTGGGCAGTTCATACCTTTAATGTAGAAACTACCATGTGTAAATTATTTTAGAAATTTAATGGAAAAACCCATTCAGATACATATAGGAGAATCACAACTGATAAAATCAGGGATTTCTTGTGCCTAGATATAAATGCATATTTGGACATTTCGTTGCAATTATGTCTTGCATCAGTTCAGGAAGGAATATTAAGAGTTGATTTAAGGCCAGGTGCAGTGGCTTATGCCTGTAATCCAGCATTTTGGGAGGTGGAGGCAGGAAGATCGCTTGAGCCCAGGAGTTGGAGACCAGCCTGGGAAACATAGCAAGACCCCATCTCTTAGGAAAAAGAGTTGATTAAAAAAAAAAAAATGTTACTGTATGAATTTCTTGCCTTTGCCACATTAACATCCTTTCCCACTTTTCTCATTTTTACGTTTTTATAAGCACCATTTTCCTAGTCTTTTAGGCCAGGATATTGTCTCCTTCACTGTAGTTGCTCACCAAATCTCAGAAATTCTTAAGCCCTTTAATTTTGTGCTTTTCAAATATACTTCACAGCCAGTACTTTAGCTATGCAAATATCTCTGCTTATAATCTCTTTCCATTGTAATCCAATCCATACTTAGCTGGCATATCAATCTTTTTTTAAAAAAATTCACTTACATCACTTTTATCTTGTCACTCTTCTTCAGAGAATCTATAAGATTGAATCTAAGGTTCTCAGACAATCATTAGTGATCCATCTATAATCTAGCCATACTTGATTTACATTGCTCTGCTTATTTCTTATTACCCCTCACTGTGATTTTTCAGATAAAATTCATGGCTTACATGCCAACCCCCTCCTCAATAGAGACACATACACACACACAACTGTCTCCTTAGTAGACACACACACACACACACACACACACACACTTTCACCCACTCTTTACTCTCACCCACTCAGTTGTGAGATTGGCCTAGCTAAATGCTATTGTATTTCGCCATACTATGTTGCTCCTTGAATGCCTGAAGTTGCTCAACACAAAAACCTATCACATTCTCTGAAAACTCTATTCCAAATTGATCTCTGTTCCTTAAGCTTCAATTGCATTTATGTCTGTGCCACAAAATGTATCATTTAGGCTTTGTTGCTTAATAGTTATAAAAGGCTTTTCCTTTCCTTTTTTTTTTTTTTTTTTTTTTTTTTTTTTTTTTTTTTTTTGAGACAGAGTCTCACTCTGTTGCCCAGGCTGGAGTGCAGTGGCACGATCTTGGCTCACTGCAAGCTTTGCCTCCCGGGTTCACGCCATTCTCCTGCCTCAAACTCCCGAGCAGCTGGGGACTATAGGCACCTGCCACCACGCCCGGCTAATTTTTTGTGTTTTTAGTAGAGACAGGGTTTCACCGTATTAGCCAGGATGGTCTTGATCTGCTGACCTCGTGGTCCGCCCGCCTCAGCCTCCCAAAGTGCTGGGATTACAGGCATGAGCCACCGTGCACGGCCAAGGCTTTTCCTTTCAATAAGACTGTGCATTTTGATAGCAAGGAGTATAAAAGAGTCCTGGATTATCCACAAACTGGCTTGGCTCGTACTGTGTTCTTTTATGTGTAAAATAATTTCTTACAGTTTAGGATTTTTTTTTAAATTGATATTATTGGGAGAAGGCAAACATAAAAATTCTCTATTATAATTTATCTTATAGGAAACCCTTTTCCAAAAAGAAATGAAGAAGAAAACTGTATGTACCCTAAATATGGGAGATAAGAAGTATGAAGACATGGAAGGTAACTTTTCATTTTTATAAAGTTTGTTTGTTGAAAGCAAAACAGTTGTTTCCAAACTGTCACTTGTTTACATTTCAGAATACACAGGAGTTTTTTGTTATTGTTGTTCTTAAATTCCAAAATAAGCTGCCTAAGTATATACACATTTTTTTTCTTCTCATATCTTATTTTCGACTGATCAAGTTTTGTGATTTGTTAAGTTGTTTACTTCTCCCTTTTTTCTTAAAGGTTTACTCTCTACTGGTTTAGGAATTACTGTTTCTGTTTTTGTCCTTGTCTTTTTAAAAAAGAAAAAAAGTTAGTATTGGTACTATCCTCTGTTTCTAAAGCTAATTTAATCTTCACTACCAACAGAAGAAGAACCCAAGAATGCTTTAACTCTGATCATCCTAATCTCAATTTATAGGTTATAGTTCCATTATTTGAGTTCTTTTATTTCAGACACCACCAGTTAGATGATGTTTTATGCAATGTTTGCTTGAGTTTATTTCCTCTTTATTTCTTTTCTTTCTGAAAATAAATCTGAGAAGTTTCTTTAGTGAAGGTCTATTGGTGATAAACTCTGAATTTTTTTTATCTATTTTATCCACTTTAAAACTATTCAAAGATAGTTTTACTGGGTATATAATTCTGGAATGATAGTTTTTTTTCTCTTAGCACTTTGAAGATATTAATTATTTTTTTCCTTGCTGTCTGGTAATTTCTTCCCAGTCTGATTATCATTCTCTTTTGTAGGTGATCTGTCTTTTCCCATTTTCTGCTTTTAAGGTCTTGGTTTCGTCTTTGATGTTTTACAGTTTTACTCCATTGTTTCTAGGCATGGATTATTTTTATTTCTCTTAACAGTATGCATTGTGTTTCCTTTGTTGGTTCATGTTTTTAATCATTTCCTGACCATTACCTCTTCATTGCCTTTCCTTTATTCTCTTTTGGATTTCAATTAGTATGTTAGACCTTTGTGTAACCTCATTTCTTAACCTCTGTTTCACAGGCTATGTCTTATATTTCCTTTTCTGTCTCCTAGAGTCTAGCTGGTTTCCTCAGATTTGTCTTCCAATTCACAAGTATTTTTCTTGGATCTAATCTGCTGATTGTCCATTTTATGTGGTATTTGAAACTTCTGATATTTGAAGTTAGTGGATTTCTAAATGTGTTTCCTGCTGCTTCTCACTCAAGACAGCTTATTTTCTTAGGTTTGGTAATGTTTGATTATGAGCTTACTTTTGATAAATTAAATCTATGAGGGCCTAATTTAGGTGTTCTTTCCTCCAGAGGATTTGTATTTGTTTCTTCCCAGGCCCATGCTGGGTCCTCTTTAGCCCCATTTAAGAGTCTTGGCTTGATACTGGAGTCTATCAGGATTAGTTCTCCTTCCTGAAGTGGTTCTAAGGCTTAGTCTCCAGATCTAAACACTGGTTTGGACAGTTGTGCCCAGGACAATTCCAACTTTGCTTGATATTTACTGTTCACATTTCAGCTGACCAATTCTTTATTTCTGTTTTATTTTTATGTTGAATTTCAGAGTATCTTTTATTTTCTTATGAGCCAGCGATGCATACTTTTGTATGAGTTGGTTACATTACTGGTGGGAGTTTAAACTAGTACAAATCCTAAGGAGAATAATTTGGCAATACCTATTCATAATACAAATGTATACACATATTACTCTAGCAGTTCCATTTTTAGGAACTTACACTACAGATATACTTTTAAAAATGTGAAATAACTAAATTTTTATTGCAACATTGTTTGTCATAGCCAAAAGTTGAAAACAAGTGAATGTCCATCAATAGATGTGAATAAAGAAAAAAGCAGACTAGTGTGTATAGTATTCTTGCATTTGTGTAAAGGAAGGAATGTGGAAGAGTTTGTATTAGCATTTGTTTTTCTGTACATTAAAAGTTCTTAGGAAGAACACAAAAGAAATTTAACAGTTGTTACTTATTGGATTGGTTGGAACTGGATGGGGATAAATTTGAATATTACTCACTTTAAATTTAATTAATGAAAAGTTTGTTTCACTCCCCTGTTAAAAAAATATAAGAAAGTAAATGTTGGGCATGTTGGGCTCAAGCAGTATGTTTGTTATAATTTATCTAAGGTCTATTTGCTTTATAGTAGGAGGGTCCTTTAGAGTATCTAATCCACTGTGCTCCTAGAAACACAAGATTTTTGGTCTGGAGAACTTGAAAGCACATATGGCTGTTTTACTTTAACAGGTGAAGAAAACGGAGATAATACTATTCCCACTGGTCTGTTGTACAGTGAGGCTGACAGATGCCCAATATGTCTTAATTGTCTGTTAGAAAAGGAAGTTGGTTTTCCAGAAAGCTGTAATCATGTCTTCTGTATGACTTGTATTCTTAAATGGGCAGAGGTAAGTCTGACACATTAATGTATTTTAATTTCCTAGCATGATTTCATTTCACCTAAAGAGTTGATACTGCCTTTCATAAATTATTTCACAGTAATGTATTTTCTTCCTACTTTGGACAAATTTCCTTGTATTATTCAAATTCTGTCAGTCATTCTCTTCTAATTTTCTTTTATCAGCTTTTGATTTTGCAAATAACATTTTAAATGCATACTCTTTTTAAAAAAGTTAATAACCTTACAGGAAGAACAGATCAAACATTTTTTTTCTGGTAGAAATGCAGTAATTCATTTTTCAGTGTACTTGACTCTGTACTTAATAGGATAATAACTGTTTACCACTAATAACACCTTCTGTCTGCTTTTTGTTTTATATTTTTCAGGGACTTTTCACATAGGTTATTTGATTTCTTCTTTATATCACCCTTGTGGAATAACCAGAGCAGATACGATAGTGTCCTTCCATTTTACAGATGAGGAAACTTGGATTTTATGTTCTATGACTTGGTCAAGATCTCATAGTTTAAGAGGCAGAAGTGAATTTAGAACTGATTTTCTAATTCCTGTTTTTAATTTAGTGTGGACTAATTTCAGAGTCTGAATTAGAGATATTACCGTCATAGACAGCGAATAAGAAACAAGACATTCGTGACTTTTAATGTATTATGTTGACTCAATTTGGGCCAAATACTTTGAAGTAAATATTAATTTAATATAAGCCTTATTGTTATGAAATGTTAAGTAAAAAATTATTGTTCATATTAATCATGCTATATTTTCTAAGTTAATATTTGTCAGTCTGTAAAAATTAGTAAAGATAATATCTTAAAAATATTTCAACATTAACTGCATTCAAATTGTTAATGTTCTTAAATACATTGGAATTAATTGCATATTACATAATTGGGGTTTTCAAAGCGCTATGTTTTGCTTAAATTTTCATTGATAGTGTGGAAAGGAGAATATAACTGTATAGTGACTCTGGCTGAGTTCTCAGAAGAGGGAAGAGAAGATTTGTTATACAAATTGAATTAATAATAGTATACATATAAACTATTTTAATTTAGTAAAACCTAAACTGGTCTTTAACAAGAAGTGACACTAAGGATAGGTGAAAATGTATTTTGGAGAAAAGTATTTTGAGTTTTGCTGAATTAATATGGTTGGTAAATCTCTCTCTGTGTAGGATCACTGTTTAATGAAATAATGCATATTTTTTTTCTGCCACCCAAATAAAGATTTCTATCTGTGTTGAATTTAGTGCACATGGTTGCTTTGTGGTTAAATTTTTTTAGAGATTTTGCTTTGGGTAAAGAAATAATATTGTTGGATGGGTGGAAGGTTTCAATACAATGCTTTTTATAAGATTGTATTTGGTGACCACATAATTGTGAACTTCAACAACTTAATCTGAGTATATGTTTTTCTCTAAGAAAATTATAACGTGTATGTGATAAGTAGATAATGGTTCTCCATCCTTTCTTTCAACTTCAAGTGCATCTTTCACACAACATTTACCCTGATGTACATGTTCCAGGTTTCTCTAGGGTATGTATCTAGAGGTGGAATTATGGGTTGTAGATGATGCACATACTCAACTCTAATAGATAGTGGCAAACTTGTCTATATTTTTAACTCTTGTTGAATATTTTTAAGTTGAAAATACTGGATAACATACATGGTATGGCAGCCAACACCTTTCCCACATGTAATATTTTTCAAATCACTTTTCAAAAGAAAGTACTTATCTTTATACTGCTATTATAAGCTGTGATGCTGGGTAGGCAGGGAGGAGTTGTGATAGTGTTTAAACAAAGGTAATTAACCTTTAAAGGGGAGAATAAACAGAACATTCTGAATTATTTCATTGTCCCTGATGGGGATAGCAATCATTAGTTAAATCTTTCAGTTAAGCAGTAACAGGAGAGCAATCTCCTAATAAATTGCTTATTATAAATTATAAGTGAATGCTGGCTAAAAAAATCACGTAGACTAAGTTTTCAGTTTGAATCTTTTATTGCTGTGATAAAAATAGATATATTTCGAAGCATGTAAGTGCTTTCACAAATAGAATCAGATTTCAAATTCAGGAGTATGTTTCTTTTTTCATCATTATAAATTAAACTCCATCCTCTCATTTCCCTCAATCTCCTTCCATCTAAAAGCAAATTTATAGTTTACTTTGGATTTCAGGATCAGGAATAAGTGTCTTCAGTCTTCTAACAGGCCATGCCTTATGCCTAGGCTTTCATACACATTCTAACATTTACTTTCATTTAATTCACTATGTTAATATTTATTTGCTATACAAGGCAAGGATTCTAAACTTATGATTTTTAAGTATGTCAAGGGATAGCCTGAAGTTAAAATCTTTTTAAAAAATTGGTCTGTGGTGTACAGTTTTATGCATGTTCACTTCTTTTTTTCTTTTCTTTTTTTTTTTTTTTTTTTTTGAGACAGAGTCTCACTCTGTCACCTAGGCTGGAGTGCAGTGGCACCATCTCAGCTCACTGCAACTTCTGCCTCCCAGGCCAAGCGATTCTTGTGCCACAGCTCCTGAGTAGCTGGGATTACAGGCGCGCGCCACCACGTCAGGCTCATTTTTTGTAGACACAGAGTTTTGCCATGTTGGCCAAGCTGGTCTTAAACTCCTGACCTCAAGTGGCCCACTCGCCTCAGCCTCCCAAAATGCTGGAATGAATGTTCACTTCTCGTAGTAGTAGTAGTTGGAAATCTGCATAAGAGAACAGTACAATTTGCGTTTAGGATCATCTTTCTAGATTTCTGTGTCTTTCAAAATTTCTATGCTTTCTGAGATTTGTACCCAAGGTTCACTGAAATATGGTTCAGAATGGATATCCAGCACCAAAAAAGGACTCATTTATTACTTTCACCTTAATATTTTAGGCATTGAACACATTCTTACAAACACTGGTCTGTAAGAAACTGGTGTTTTGAAAAATTAAAGTGTGTTGTAGTCTAGTATATTTATTTTGGACACATAGATCAAAGTTAGTTTCAGTCTTTTCAAGCTCTAAAATTTTGGTTCTGTGGTTATTTAAACAAAAGCTATGTAAGAACTTTAAAGTGATTAAGTAAAAGTCTTTAGGTATGTCAGAATCCTCTTTACTTAGGGCAAAATGTTTCAGGGTGAACCTGTGGTAGCCTTCATGACCCATAGCCTAATTGCCTGCCCTTAGGGACACTAGAACAAATTGAAAGTAATCATGTCCACTATGATTATCTTTAGTTTCAAGGAATTCATAGATGGTAAGCCTGTCGATTATAAAATAATGATGATTATATAGAAATAGAATATTGTACAATGACACAATAATTGACATTAAGGAAGGCTGAAATTTTTGTTAATTTAAACCATCACTGTTAGATCCAACAATCAGAAATTAAACAAAAGACATTTGAACTGATGAAATGTGTATAGAGCCAGTATGCTAAAGCTTATCAGCTATTCAGTTAGGAAGTTATTTTACTCATATTGTGGGCAAAAACAATATATACTTATTGATAGCTTTTAATAAATGTATCTGAGTTTGCATACTTCAGGAAGGTAAAGGACAGAGAAGTCTTGACACACATCTCAGTAATGACAGTTGATTATGATTTCCTACAGACAAGATAATCTCCAACACATACGAACACACACAGGTTAAGTAAATGGGATTTATTGGCCAGGTATGATTGCTCACGCCTCTAATCCCAGCACTTTGGGAGGCCAAGGAGGGTGGATCACTTGAGCCCAGGAGTTCAAGACCAGCTTGGGCAACATGGTGAGACCTCATCTCATCTCTACTGGAAAAAAAAAAAAAAAAAAATTAGGCATGGTGGAGTATGCCTGTAGTCCCAGCTACTTGGGAAGCTGAGGGGGGAAGGTTGGAGGATCACTTGAGCCTGGGAGGTCAAGACTACAGTTATCTGTGATTATGCCACTGCACTTCAGCCTGGGTGACAAAATAAGACCCTGTCCCAAAAAAAAAGAGAGAAAGTCGGATTCATTATTCCCCACAGTTGCTGAGAAGTGATTAAAAATTTGGCCCTTAAAATAAGATAATGGTTTGAAAACACATGTTTAAAGCATTTAAAAGTTCTTAACACTGTTTAATGGAACCTGCAGTATATGTGATGAGGATGTTCTTGATATCTGCTGGCGTTCTTTTCCCTTTTACATAATATGAAATATTTCCCTTATATTTTAAGTATTATTTTTAAAAATGTGATTAGTTTCCCATTATAAGCAGATTATTTTTCTCCCTCCATTTTATACAAAATCATCCATTTTGAATAAAATGCCGACAGCTTCAGTATGAGAGAGTAAAGGTTAATGAAATCAAAATTGGGCAGTTGGCAAAGGCATGGTTTCTCTCATAAACTAGAAATGAGGTGTCTTATTAAGGTGACATGCAGTTCTTGAAGAAGTCAAACAACAGTGTTCAACATAGATGAGGGTTATATTTTTGAATTAATAATAAATACCAAAAAATCAAGATGTGAGTTCTTATGTCTGGACTGCAAATGTGTTTTATATACAGGTGTTTATGCAGTAGGTGGAAATTTGTCCATTCTGGTTGTTAGACTACTTTTAAGTAATATAATTCAGTAAAGCTTTATTATCTGGAATTTTCAATCAATTTTTCCTCAAATTCTAATTTTAAAAAAATTAACCAGAACTAACCCAGACCCCTCTGTTATGTAGCTCTCTGTGAACAGTAATGTAAATGTACCTTTGTGGTACCACTAACATTAGTCCTTTATAATTTATAAAGTATTGTCAAATACGTTTTTTAAATTTATTACACATATGCAATAGATGATCAGAGCTCTCTCCATCTTCATCCTTATTGTGGGTTGGAGTGATTGCTAGCTCCACAAGAACTTGTAGCTAATTTTTTTCAGATCCACCACTGTTTTCACCCTGTGAATTAATCCTTTGGGAAATTTTTTAGTAGAGCAAAGAGGATTTTTGCATTGTGAACACCCATTACCTAGAGCATATATCTAAAAGAATTTAAGTACTCTGTTTACCAGTAAGGTAAATTAACATGCATTTCTTTGTGCCTAGTTTTAAATGTCAGAATATGTAAAATGATCTATATGGGTAGTTTACTGAGTTTTTTGTTTTTACACTAGGTAAAGTGTTACCTATTAATTGTCAGAATAAATTAAGATTACATGTAATTCTCCCCAACTGTTATCTTGGAGAACATGAAAGGATTTTAAGTAGTTTGATGAAATGCATTCTTACTGGGGGTTAATTTTATCACTGACAGCCATTTGTCCTTTAGGGATACACTCCTGAATGCTGGTATAAAGAACCACAATTTCACTAATACGGATTGACAAAGACTGTCTTGAAAGAACTGGTTAAATGTGATAGGGAACATGTAGGCTGACTGCAGGTGAACAATTAATTTGGAAGTACAGGTGAGGTGTCTTGGAACCATAAATGAAAAAAGATAGGTCCTGGAAAATAGCTTTAAAATAAGCGTTAGCCACTAACGGTATGCATTCCTAAGTCATCTTCATTGATTTTGAACTAGAATTTTGTATAACATGCTCTATTTTGTTAGTAGGTAGATGTTCGAGATTCCCACAAACAGGCAAACCTACCTATAAGCATAGATACTGAGATTTAGTCTTTAAGTATTTGTCTTAACACTTGTTTCTCTCTCTCTAAGAGGAGCTATCTATAAGCAGCCTATGTGATTGAGGATAGAGCAGCAGGAGGAAGCGAGAAATTAGAAATCAAGGATCCTGAATTCCCAAATAAGGAAGGTTTCTTGTTCTTACATTTAAATGTGGGTTTGTCTGAGCTGAGAATTTACAATGCTTCAGAATAGTAGGGTGTGTTTTACTGAAATCATTAGAAAGATTATTTTTTTCTATCAAAATTGCCTCCTTAACTGATACAACCTTAGTACAGAGCATTCACAGTAAAACATATGCTCTGTTTAATACACATTACACTGTAAAGCAGTGAGCAAATTCCATTAATTTTGTAGCTGTATCATAAAGCCAATGATGTTATTAGACTACTTGGTTATGAAACTGAATTAGATACTTCAAAGGTTATTGAAATGAAAGTCAGTAATTCAAACAAGTGAATCATTGAAGGATATTTTATTGTATATAAGGAATCAAAATGGTAAATAATTGAAGGATATTTTTATTGTATTTAAGGAAACAAAATTTGAGATAATTTTCTTCAAAATTGAAATAACTTAAAAAATAGATAAGTATTAGTTAAAATTTCTCTACATTAGTTTAAAATGTGAACTTTTAAAACCTCACAACTTGGAAATTTAATTGTAAATTTTACTCTGAAAACTAAATACATCTTTGAGACCTTTCTGGATGGATATCTGCTGGATATAAGAGTGAGGCATCCTTGCGAGTTCCTTCAAATTAGGCCAGTCAGGGCCGGGTGTGGTGGCTCACGCTTGTAATCCCAGCACTTTGGGAGGCCAAGGTGGGCCAATCGCTTTGAGCTCAGGAAGTTTGAGACCAGCGTGGGCAACATGGCAAAACCCGATCTCTACAAAAAATACAAAAAATTAGCTGGGCATGGTGGTGCGTGCCTGTAGTCCCAACTACTTGGGAAACTGAGGTGAGGCCATCACTTGAACCTAGGAGGTTGAGGTTGCAGTGAGCCGTGATGCCGCTGCACTACAGCCTGGGCGAGAGGGTGAGACCCTGTTTAAAAGAAAAATTATGATGGCTGAGTCTGTGTCAAAGAAAATTAACTTATTTTTGGTGTTAACTAAATTATCCTTAGGAAATTACATTTTATATAGATTGTGATGATACATGGCAGTAGTTTTCCTATTACTACTACTTTTTTTTTCTTGTTTTTCCTTTGTGTTTTTGTAATACCAGTGGAACCTTTTCTTAAAATGAAACTTTAGACAAATCTAAGACAATTATGCTTAAGGAAAAAAAAAGGGGGAAATCTTACTCAGAACTCTGTTTTTTGAAACAGATCAAATGGAATGGGTCAGAACAGGTGTGATGGCTCCTCCTGTAATCCCAACACTTTGGGAGGCTGAGGTAGGAGGATCGTTTGAGCACAGGAGTTCAAGATGAGCCTGGGCAATATAGTGAGACCCTGTCTCTATGAAAAAAGTTAAAAAAAAAAAAAAAAAGAAAAGAAAAGAAAGCTAGGCCCGGTGATACATGCATGTAGTCCCAGCTACTTGGGAGGGTAAAGTGGAAGAATTGCTTGAGCCCCAGGAGTTCAAGCCTGCAGTAAGCTGTGATCAGGTGACTGCACTCCAGCGTGGGCAACAGAGTGAAACCCTACCTTAAAAAAAAAATAATAATAACAGCTTAGATTAAAACTGTCATAATTCAAAATTGTAAAGGAAGGCTGGGCACAGCCGCTCACGCCATTAACCCCTCCAAGGCAGGTTGATCGCTTAAGCCCAGGAGTCCAAGACCACCCTGGGCAACATGGTAAAACCCCATCTGTACGAAAAATACAAAAATTAGCTGGGTATGGTGGCATGCACCTGTAGTCCCAGCTACTCAGGAGGCTGACAAAGGAGGATCATCTGATCTGAGTCTGGGAGGCAAAGGCTGCAGTGACCCATGATAGCACCACTGCACTCCAGCCTGGATGACAGAGCAAGACCCTGTCTCAAAAAATAGCACCACTGCACTCCAGCCTGGATGACAGAGCAAGACCCTGTCTCAAAAAATAAAAAATAAAAAATGAAAGAAAAAGTTGTAAAGGAAAGAAGGCAATTTAGCTAATGTCAATAGAGGAAATTTAATAAAGAAAAAATGAGATTGTATGATTTGAGAGTCTTTGAAAGATTTGATGCATCTGATATGAATTTCTTGAACACGTGACTTTCTTTGGATCTTAGTGTCACAAATCAAAATAGCTAAAATAACGAAGTACTTGGATTTCCATCTACGTCATAAACTTTGCAAATTCCAATAAAAATTGTTAAGTACTCATGTCTCTCACTTGTATATGTATCATATTATGGTTGTCTTTTGTTAATTAATCAAGTTTTTTTGTTACTAAAACTAGTTGATTACAAGACCTTACATAATATTTAGTATATGCCACACTTCTAGGAATTATTTATTCCCATAAAAACCTTAGAGGTAAGTTATTTTTTCTCATTTTCACAAATAAGGTTACTGAGGCACAGAGAGACTGTAACTTGCTCAAGTTTACTCAAAAGACAAGATATGAAAGTAGTACAGTAAATTCACAGCCTCTACACATCTTAGTTTTTACAAAAAAAGAACAAATTTTCATTTATTACCATATAACCTTTTTATTAACATTTCTCTAAATTTACCTTTAAAATAAGAATAAGAAATATATTTTGAAGCTTTTGTAAAAATAGGAAGCACTAGGAATATTTCACTTTTAACTTTATTTATCTATGTTTCAGAGATGGGATCTCACTCTGTTGCCTAGGCTGCAGTACAGTGGTGTGATCATGGCTTACTGCAGCCTCGAACTCCTAGGCTCAAGGGATCCTCCTGCCTTGGCCGCTCAGAGTGTTGGCATTACAGGCATGCACCACCATGCTCAGCCAGATTTCAACTTTTAAATATTTTTGAAAACCGTAAATGTAGCACTAATATAATCTCTAAGAAATTTCATACAGGGTATGCCAGCGGGATAAACAACAATAGTTATTATGTTAAGTTCTTCAAACTAGACAATGTATTATTAAAAAATATATGAACTTCTTTGTTGCTGAAGCAAAGCTTCTTAAGGTCAAGTTTTCCATAGGGAAAGTAATAGCCTCCTCAATCCATAGTACTTAAAAGTAGGCTGAACTGGCTTCTTCCAGTCTGAACCAATTTAATATAGTAAGGTCACATTTCCTAATTCAGATGTGGTAAAGCTTTTTTCCCATTGAAGCCCGCTTAGAAAGAAAATAGTAACTCAGCCCATATTTTGGGTGCTCCCAAAGTGACTTATGAGCTTTGTGAAAATGTGTTAAATGATCAAGGACCATACACAATCTGCTCTACTTTTACTTGTGTAAGCATGTCTTGATACGTGGTAAAACCCAGAAAGGCAAAGATCACATTTTTTACATAGGAATAATATATCTGGTTTCCATTACTATCTTTGCTCTTTGAGACTATTGCTATTAGATTGTTAAAATTCCGTTTTATTTTTGTAACCATAGGTATTAGTAATATCACCTTTTGGTACGCTCTTTGCAGAGTTTTCCCTCCTACCCTAATAGAAATTGCACTTCATCTTAAATTCTTTAAATAATGTAAACTCATTCTTATACAAATATTTAATAGTTTTATCAGAAGAACTCTTATAGTTGATGCACAGGAATTTTAAAAGGACAGGAAATAAAGCAAGATAATGTTGACTTATATTCATAGAATCAGTTAAGGACCAATTTCCTTAATAAATAAAGAGCACCTACAACTCAATTTGAAAAAGAGTAGCAACTTAATAAAAACCTAAGCAAAGAACTTCAATAGACAGCTTAAAGAAAAGGAACTTTGAATAGTCCTTAAAAATAGGAAAATATGCTCAACCTTACTCCTATAAAAGGAAATGTAAACTAAAAAACTCTTATTATGCTGTTAAGGATAAGGCAGCTCTGAATTACTAATATGAATCAATCTTAAGTTTATATATTAAAAAGATACACATATATGCATATGCAATGGATATCCACAAAAGGTTATATAAGAAGCTGCCTCTGGAGTGGTCATCTAGATGGCTGAGGGGAGGGGTGGAGGAGTACTTCATTTTCTTCGTATCTTTCAAATATTTTTATTGCTGGCACAACTACCTATTTAATGTAACTAATTTGGGGGAAAAATATTAAGTCATAGAATATTAAAATTTGTGAGGGACCTTTTGGAGCCATTTGGAGTGACCCAAGTTTAGCATAACAGCCAGCTTTACATCACAGAACTGCTGCTGTCAGCCCAACTCATATTTCACTATACTAGTAGTTCTCAACTGGGCAGCGTATCTTAATGGCGTTTTAATAACAGATTCTGTCTCATTCATCATTGTATTCCAATTATCTAGCATACAGGAGGTATTCAGTAAATGCTTGAATGAAACAAATTTAAGGTATAAAAATATTTTTTTCTTTCGAAGATAGAGATGAAAATAATTTTCCTTTATTATGGAAGTTTATAATTTTGATCTAAAGAAACATTTGTAAAGATTAATTTGTTAATCACTTTTCAGACACTGGCTTCATGTCCTATTGACCGTAAACCTTTTCAGGCAGTGTTTAAATTCAGTGCATTGGAAGGTTATGTTAAGGTAAGTCTTTTTATTCTGCAACATGAATTATGTAAGAATTAATTGAAGCTGTTTGACTTTGATTTCCAGTTTGTGTATATTTGAAAATTGTTCAACTTAAGGTTTAATATGTTATTTTAATCCTCCTTAGCATGATAAATTTATACCTTTCAACTAATATACTTAAATTCTGAACCTTTTATTCATTTGTCCCCTAAAGAGGGCATATCCATAATGATCACCTTGTAATATACCACAAAATGTATTAGATCTCTGATAATCTGAAGGACGTTTCCTACTAAGGCTTAATTATAAAATACTTAACATTTTAGAATATCTTGAATGTGAGGACTTCTTCCCATATTTCAAACAATTTAATTGGATAGCACTTTGAATACATATTTTCCATTGAAAAAATGTTTGAAATGAAGTATTAGATTCAAAGACCAACTCCCACAAAACCTTAAGTCCAAAATAACTGAAAACTGTGTTTTCCTGAAAAACATAATAATTTTGAAATTAGCCAATAAAATTAAATTCTGCTTCCCTCATTAATGTTACTTACTGTTGTGAGCCATGATTATGATTTGTATTTATGTTAATTTTTTGCTTACCTGAAAAAGCAAAAAATATGTCTGAGTTCAGTAAGAAGAAAAAAGGAGAAGAGTAGTAGTTAAGTATATGAGAAAGATTTCTTGATGTATCACTACCAAGTCATGAATGAAAAATAGCTAAAAATGAGAGTACTCAATATAAACATAAGTGATGCCATTAATAGGAGAAACAAACTGTTTTTAGGTAGCACTGTTAGTCTTTGTCCACTTGGTTACTGTCTATGTAAGCAGAAAAGGGGATGGAAGCAATGTACAACTATTTAATTATTTGTCTTTCTCAGTGTAGGTTTTTATAATTTGTTCTGATATATTTTTACCAGATGAATCTTGATGCAAGGTACAAACAGGACTGCAATTCAAATAAACGGTTGGCTTGTTGTAATTTTTTTTTTTTTTTTTTTTTTTTTTTTTTTTTTTTTTTTTTTTTTTTTTTTTTTTTTTTTTTTTTTTTTGAGACGGAGTCTTGCTCTGTCACCCAGGCTGGAGTGCAGTGGCACAATCTCGGCTCACTGCAAACTCCGCCTCCCGGGTTCATGCCATTCTCCTGCCTCAGCCTCTCCGAGTAGCTGGGACTACAGGCGCCCGCCACCACGCCCGGCTAATTTTTTGTATTTTTAGTAGAGACGGGGTTTCACCGTGGTCTCGATCTCCTGACCTCGTGATCCGCCCGCCTCGGCCTCCCAAAGTGCTGGGATTACAAGCGTGAGCCACTGCGCCCGGGCTTGTTGTAATTGTATAACTTTGCCATCAATGCAAATTAGTTTATATCTCAGAAAAAAGATAAAACATTATAGAAGTGTAATATAATAAGTGTGGCTTTTCCTGAAGACATATTCTCCATCTTTCCAAACCCTGTTTGTGTGTATAATTACGTTGCAAAAGATTCATTAGTGTAAAATAGATTCCAAATATATTTTTCTGTGAAATTATGTTTTCTTGCTTAGAATAAAATTTTATTTGATAGACTTTGTATTTTACTTAAAAGTTTGGTACAGTGCTAGTTTAATTTTAACTTAAAAGGTATTTCTTGGCACATATCTTCCACATTCTCTTAAGTGCCTTCCCTAGACCTTTACTTCTTTCGAATCTTCACTTCGTTATTTTTTTTCCCTTTGCAACTGAACTCTTGAATTCTACAACTACCTCTTCTCAATTCTTACTCACGTTTCAGTTCCCATAGAACATTTATCTCTATTACCTTATTTTACAAACACTACCCTCACCAAGGTCCAGGCTCAGACTTCCACATTCCATGGGTTTGTTTTCTGCGTGTAGTGCTGCTGACTACCCTCTACTTCCTTCGGCTTCTAAAACATCCTTCTCTTGTGGGTATGTATGTATGTATGTATGTATGAATGATTGTTTTACTTCTCGGTCCTTTCAAAATCTTCTTTGTCATATCCCTACCCTCCTGTTCCTTTTCTTAGTCATTAGGGCTCATACGATCTTCATTTAAATTCTCTCAGTATACTTCCTAAGTCTTCTCAGCTATTATACTTCAGTAGCTTTAAGTACTACCTATATTTGGATGCTTCTAAAATTGTCACTATCCTAGACTTCTTTACTGAGAGCCAGACCTGTATTTGCAACCACTTGTGCATCTCTATCTGGAATACCAACAAAATCTAACATTAACAAACTCCAAATTAATCACATTCCCTACCCCTTTCCCCAGCCCCAATAGTTAATGGAATCACAGCCTCAGTCACCAAGATCAGAAATATCTGGGACTTTTCCAGTTTTCTCTCCCTCATCTGTTTTTTTCTGCTCAATGTCTTAAATATGTTTCTGCTTTATCCCTCCATTGTTCCCTCTTTGTAGACCCCTATTCTTTCATCTAATTAGTGTTGTCTGATGGAAGTCTACTATAAGCCACTAAATAACTAAAATTTTAAGTAGGCATCCTAAAATAATAAAAAAATGAAATAAATTGAATGATATATTTTATTTTTAATCCAATATATCTAATGTATTAGCTCAACATGTAATATTTTAAAATTATTATTGAGAGATTTTACATTCTTTTAAAAAATTGTACTAAGTCTTTGAAATCTTGTGTCTATTTTATACTTGTAGCACATTCCAATTTAGACGAGCCACATTCCAAGCACTGAGTAGCCATATGTGGCTAGTGACTGTTGTCTTGGACAGCATAGATCTAGTCTATCTTAAGAGCTTTGATTTCCTGGTTTTTATAGTCTCTTCTTAACTGGTTGATTCTCCATATCACACCAGAGTTATCTTCCTAAAAACAAATTTGATCATCGCATTCACTTGCTTTAAAAAGTCCACTTACTCTCTGATGCCTGTAGATTTTCTTATTCAAGAACCTTTACAGTCAAGTCCTAACACATTTCACCAATTTCACATCTAGCTACTCTGTTTTTCCCTGTCTACATTGGCTTCTCACTGTTCCTTACAACTCTGTTCTTTCCTCCATCTAGAATATTTTTTTCTTAGACCAATTCCTAACTATCCTTTAAGACCAACTCGTAAATCATCTACTCATTAAAGTCTTCTGTGACATCCTCAGTTAATTTCTGAGTCCTATATGTATATACAAATCTGTGTTCATATCTCTGTTATGAGCACTTAATCTGTTTATGCTTAGCTCTCACTATTTTGTTTGCCCAGAGCTAAGCACACTTACTAAGCTTATGGTTTAGCATGCTTGAATGAATAAGCATATGTATTTGGACTACACTTTTTAATTGGACAATTTTGTTTCTGTAATTTTAATCATTTCAAGGAAGAATTTAAAAAGTTATTTGTAATGCTGAATTGTTGCTCTAAATTAATTTTACTTTTCTCATAGGTTCAAGTAAAAAAACAGCTGAGAGAAACAAAAGACAAGAAAAATGAAAACTCATTTGAGAAACAGGTCTCCTGTCATGAAAATTCTAAAAGCTGTATAAGGTTAGTGATTAACTTTAGAAGTGGAATGCAAATGAACGGAACAGAAGTTAACTAGTACAAAAATGGTATTTAAAAAAACGAAGTGGGGTTTAAATGTATTTAATCACTTACTCAGAAGCACACACTTGATAATTTAAGAAGGGACTAGCTGAAATCTGAGAATCTAATTTGAGCTCTACTCTGTTTTTGGTGAAGAATTGGTTCTGGCTGGGCATGGTGGCTCACTCCTATAATCCCAGTGCTTTGGGAGGCTAAGTGAGAGGATCACATGAGACCACGAGTTTGGTACCAGCCTGGGGAACATAGTGAGGACCGTCCTCCCCTCCTCTGTCTCTACTAAAAAATAACACAAAATAAAAAGAATTAAAAGAATTCATTCTTTTCAGTTTATTTCTGAATCTGTTTTAGACCAAACCTTTTGTAAAATAAAATGTTCAGCAATGTAAAATTTCTGAATGCTGGCCAGGTGTGGTGGCTCACACCGTAAGGCTAGCACTTTGGGAGGCTGAGGTGGGAGGATCACTTGAGCTCAGGAGTTCAAGACCAGCCTAGGCAACATAATGAGACACTGTCTCTACTAAAAATTTACAGATTAGCCAGGCATGGTGACACATGGCTGCAGTTCCAGCTACTCAGGAAGTTGAGGCAGGGAGATATCTTGAACCCAGGAATCTGAGGCCGCAGTGAGCTATGATCACACCAGTGCATTCCAGCCTGAGCAACAGAGCAAGACTCTGTCTCAGAAACAAACCAAAATTCTGAATGCTTACCCTTATTTTTGTACTTAATCACATACCAATATTAAACACCTAATAGATAAGCATTGGTGCTCATACCACACTGTGAATAGCACTGATCAAGTTATTTATGGACAAAAAGTAGGAAATACTTAATGGTATAGCACAACATTCTTCATCAGTTATTATTTAAACTGTTTATTAATCTTCACATACTGCTTTCCTGTGTTGCAGCAGGCACTTGCTATCTACTATAACAAGTGTTTATGTTAAAACATTTTTAGAAATATATAGGTTTCTTTTTTTTTAGTTGCTATTAAAACCATTGCCTATTTTAACATAAATGCCTAGAAATGCAGTGTTTAATACTTGAGTTTAGTAGATGTTTAACACATTTTTGAAGTAAATTGAATATTGAGTAGTACACTGGAACTTAAGTAATGCTTAAATAACTTGTTCTAATACATTTGAAACTTAAGCTCATTTTGATCTGAACTGTATTTAGAGCTGTCCAAGAGTTGAATTTTTAAGTCAATATGTTGTCAGATTCATAATTAAATCTATGATTCATTAGTACTTTTCATCAGAATACTAATTTCTTAAAAGCAAGTTTATTTAGTTCCTAAAACAGTTGGCAGTAGTTTATTCAACCTATCACTAGTTTATAACACTGTAGCTCCTTAGATGTTAACTTTTGGGTAGTTATGGCATTCTTTAAGAATGTGAAGAATGATTCAGATCCCTTCTGCTAGAAAAATACACGTTTACAGACATAAAACTTTGTATATGATTTCAAGGTATTCATGGAATACCCACTCCAAGAGCCTACCCATGAGCCCCAAAGTTAGTAACTGCATTAGACCAAATTTTATAATTATTTCTGAAAAATGCTTATCAGCTTTGGTTCTTGCATTTGTATTTACATAGTAGATAGTAGTACACTTTTCCCAGGCATAGTGAAGAAATACCTTTTAGTAGAAATACTTTAATTCTTGATAAACTCATATCACTGGCTGTGACAGTATCATAGATGTGCTTTTTTTTTTTTGCTCCCTCAAAATTACCCAATTCTCTTGGCTCTTGCCAAGGGTGTAGTGGTCATCACAGAATGACCTATAAGGCTCACAGCTCTATTTGAGTCTAACATAGCAAAAATCGTCCCCATATTTAACTGCTTTTTCTGAGATTTGTCATAAGGAAATAACAGCTGCAAAATTAATAATTTGCCTTTGCCTACCAAGGCATAGCTTAACTATTTTTCCCAAGGTGGAAAATCTGCCAGCTGTTGGATATCTACATTATACTCTTTTTTGGAGTCTTGGATGTTTTTAGTAGTCCTGTCATTCAGTCTTCTGTTTACTGAATGCTTGGTCTTCCAACACACAGACAAACTCCATTCAGTTTTGCCTCTCCCTTCCAAAGCAATAAAACCCTGGGACCTCTCTCTTTCTGATACTTTTTACCAGTTCCAAAGAAGGCATTGCAGTGGTATTTTGTTTCTTGGTAGTGAACCTCCATTTTAAGTCATTGTAGAGAATGGTAACTGAGTGAGGAGTGGAACTAATCATGCTTTCTTTGCTAGAATTTCCTAATGGTCCTTTTAAAAAAGATACCTGCTTACCTCTACTCTGCATGGCTCAATAGCCAGTCAGTCATGATCAGCCAATAAGATTATTGTTTAAAGACTGAGATGAGGCCAGACGTGGTGGCTCATGCCTGTAATCTCAGCACTTTGGGAGGCTGAGGTGGGAGAATCACTTGAGATCTGGGGTTTGAGACCAGCCTGGGCAACATAGTGAGACCTCATGTGTAGTAAAAAAAAATAATAAGAATAAGAATAAAAAATATATTAGCCAGGCATGGTAGCTTACACCTGTAATCCCAGTACTTAGGGAGGCCAAGGCGGGAGGATCACTGAGCCCAGGAGTTCAAGAACAACCTCAGGAACAAAGGGAAACTCTCTGCAAAAATAGACAAAATTAACCTGACAAGGTGGTGCATGCCTGTAGTCCCAGCTACTCGGGAGGCTGAGCTGGGAGGATTGCTTCCGCCCAGGAGGTCAAGACTGCAGTGAGCCCTGATTGCACCACACCAGTCCAGCCTGGGTGTCAGCAAAATCCTGTCTCAAAAAAAAAAAAAAAAAAAAGACTGAGATTATACAACTCAATAGATATTAAAACCTAACTTGACATTCTGATACCTCATAGAAGTCTGTGAGAATATCCTTCAAACCATTTACCAGATTTCAGCATAGTTACCAAAATCAGTGCATGATAGATTTCATTTTGATGGAGGAGAATGAGTTGAAAATAAGTGAGCAAAACGACAGTTTTTTTCTTAATTCTTTCCTGTCTTTGTTGATGTTTACAGAAGAAAAGCCATCGTAAGAGAAGATCTATTAAGTGCAAAAGTTTGTGACATGAAGTTGATACATAGTAAGTGACTTTTTGCTTGTGTATTCTACCTTTTTTTGTTGTTTTTTAATTTAACGGTTGTGTCAGAGTTCTCATCAGTAACACTTCAGGCTGGAAAATAGTCCTCAGAGCTCTGTACATTGTGTTAAATCCTACATAAATTTTGTTTTCATGGAGCAATTTATACTGTTTTCTGCCCTTTTTTCCTTCTTGCTCCCCTTAAAAGGAGTGTGTGTGTGCGTGTGTTGGGACAAAAGAGTGTTTCACAGTTTCTTGGTGTTGACCAGCTCATACTGTGGCCTTATTCCACCCATTAGTGCAGAAGTCCTTAGGGGAGATGAGATTAAATACCTTGTGGGCCAGTTACTGTAAGCAGTAGCAAAGGAAGACTGTGACAGCAAGAAAGTAATTCACAGTTCCTGAAGGAAATTGTAGTTTGGCCTCTAGCCTTACTTCTAATTTGAAACTTTAGAAATAAAGCACCTCTAACATATTTATCTACATGAGCAGTTAAATATTCCTGTCTTCTGTTTTTGTCTGGTACATGATTTTCTAATACACAGGAAGGCTTTGCAGCAGAGCCTGAATAAGAATGACAACATCCATAGTTCTTTGTGACTCTTCCTTGGGGGTTCAGGTTGTTTATTCTGTCCCAAAGAACATCTTACTATGATCTGTTTGTAAGCAAGGAGGTAGGCATTTATTTTCCAGACTAAGTCACAGTGAATTTTCACTTACAGCTAGAACTAGTGAATTAGTGAGCTGTGAAAGAATTAATTTATTGTTTTAAAAAGTGAATAACTTCATTTTTTATGCATTATGAATACTAAGTTTTGTTTTTTGTTGGTTTTGTTTTTGATTAGAATTAATATGATCCCTTAGGTTAGATTTACAGATTAACAAATGTTCTACCTTTGAAATTTTACTATTAAAGTGAAATTGAAACAAAAGTTGGTTTGATCTCTGGACTTCTGTGGTTAAAAAGGCATTTTTCTTTTGTCAGCTTTAGATATGAAAACAGTCTTTGCTTTTCTATGTCATTGCTGTAGATTAGCATTCTTTTTTTATGAATAGCATTTGCTTGCCAATTCTAAGAACCAATATAAAATTTACTGCTGAGGAAGATTAAATGATGTTACAGATTTTCTCTAGATAATTTGGCCCATTAAATTATGCTAGTCTTAGTTTTAAGACCACTGACCACTGTAATTTTCTTAAAGTGTATATCTCTTGCCTGGGCTCATTTTTAGAAGGTGAAATACAGGAAAATCTTAAATTCCATATGCTTCAGTATAGTAAAGCTCATTTATAAGCATCTATGATTAATTCTGATTTGAGATTTTGTTTTACTGTTTAGAATGTGGAATATTAGATTGGATAGCTATTTTAAAATTATAATGAGGAAAAAAACAATTTCTGCCAGAAGGTTAACATTGCCTAAGGCCTGTAACTCAATGCTGTATCTACTTAAGATGCCTGAAGTCATTTGTTTGGTTTAGGATAGGCAGAAATACTCATTATACTTTGAGTGGATAATACAAGAGTGCTGATGCCAAGGTAATTATGAGCAAATGTCTTCACTGACCAACCTGGACTGATTTGAAGGGAACTGGGTATAGTAGTTACCCCTTGTCCATGGGGGATATGTTCCAAGTAGATGCCTGAAACTACAGATAGTACCAAACTCTGTGTATATTATGTTTTTTCCTATATGTACATACCCATGATAAAGTTTAATTTATAAATTAGGTGGTGGAAAGATTAATAATAATGAATAGTAATATAGAACCATTATAACAATATACTGTAATAAAAGTTAGGTGAGTGTGGGCTCTCTCAAAATTTCTTACTGTACTTACTCTTCTTCCTTAGTCTCCTTGTGATGAAGGTAGAGTGACACAAGATTTCATCATGTTATTCAGAATGGTGTACAATTTAAAACTTAAGAATTGTTTGTATCTGGAATTTTCCATTTAACATTTTTGGGCTGCGTTTGACCACAGGTAACTGAAACTGCAGAAAGAGACACCATGAATAAGGGGGGACCACTTTACTCATGGATTATCCATTTAGTTATGAATAGTTTTGCTATGATGTTACTTTTTACTAGGGAAATTTGATAAGTCTAACATGGTCAGTTTTTCTTCCTATATTGAAATAGATTATTTATTGGATGAAGTAGCTTATATTTAGGTATTACATTAGATGAAAATTATTCAGGTTTAAATTCTAGATTCATACTCAGTATTGGATGTTCATACTCGGAGAAGCAAAAGGGAATTGAGATCACTCATACATTCAACAAATACATAACTGTACTGAGCACAGTGACTCTTAGGGGTATAGTAGTGAACAAAAACAACAAAGTGCTTGTCAATGGGATCTTCTCGTAGACAAACACAAATATAAATATATAAAAGACAGGCGGTAATAAATGCTTTAAAGAAGAATAAAGCTGGGTAAAAGGTTAAAGGGTGATGACATTGTGGAGATGACAGTTTATTTAAAGTGTTAGGGAAACCCTCTTGAATAAAGATATATTTGAGCAGTGACCTTCAAGAAGTAAGAAATTAAACCATGAAGATATCTCAGGGAAGATTGTTCGGGGCAAGGGAACACAGCAAGTGTAAAAGCCTGAGACAGGAATATTCTTGGAATGTCTCCAAAGAATAGCAAGGGGGTTAGTGTGGCTAGAATGACTGAATTAGGTAGATGGAGGAGAAAGAGTAAGACATAAGGGGAGATCATTTAGGGCCAGTGTGAGCTAGGGAGTGTTTTCAGGAGTAACATGATCTGGTACATTTTAAAATGATTACTCTGGCTGTGAAGGGAAGAAAATCATAGACGAATGAGTAGAAGTGGAAATTGACTATTTAGGTGGCTTTTTTCTTTTTTGTTCTTTTTGTTTTAGGTGGCGTTTTTCTAGGCCACAAATTACAGTGGCTTGGGCCAAGGAGATATTAGTGGAGATGGTGAGAAGTGGTTCAATTCTGTATGTACCATTGATCCTTGAAAACACAAGAGTTAGGGGTACCCCTGCACAGTCAAAAATCAGTGTATAACTTTTGACTGCCTCAGAACTTGACTACTAATAGCCTGCTGTTGACTGGAAACCTTACAGATAACATAAACAGTTGATAAACACATTTTATATGTTATATGTATTATATACAGTATTCCTACAATAAAGTAAGCTGGAGAAAGAATGTTATTAAGAAATCATAAGGATGAGAAAATACATTTACTATTCATTGAGCAGAAGTGGATCATCATAAAGATCTTTATCCTTGTCTTCACATTGAGTGGGCTAAGGAAGAGAAGGGGTTGGTCTTGCTGTCTTGGATGGCAATGGCAGAAAAGGTGGAAGGGGAAGCAGGAGAGGCAAGCACACTCAGTGTAACTTTTACTGAAAAATGTTCATGAATAAGCAGACCCATGGAGTTCAAACACATGTTGTTCAAGGGTCAACTACATCGTACTTGAAAGATGAAGCTAACAGGATTTGCTGATGGATTGGATATAGGCTACAAGAAAGAAGGAAGTCAGGGTTGACTACAGGGTCTTGACCTAAGGAACTGGTAAAATAGGAGTTGCCAGTTACTGAAATGGGGAAGGCTGGTGGGAGAACGTCTGGGAGGGTATAATGAAGAATTCTCTTTTGGAAGTAGAATGGTAGTGGTTTTTGGGAGTGGGGAAAATAGGGAGATATTTGTCAAGGGATTCAGAGGTTCAGTTATGCAAGATGAATCAATTCTGGATACCTAATGTATAGATGTACAGCAATGTGGATATAATTAATAATGGTGTATTGTACACTTGAAATTTGCCAAGCCAGTAGATCTTGTATTCTCACTACAAGAAAAAGGGAGAATGGTAACTGTGAGGTGATGCATATGTTTAGTTTGTGGTGATTATTTTCACAATGTGTACATATATCAGAACATTAAGTAGTATACCTTAAATATATACAATTTTTGTCAATTATACCTCAATAAAGATGAGGAGCAAATTCGTTTTTCAATAAGTAAGGTGTCTACGACCATAGAGATGCTCTGAAGAAATTGGATGTTTGCATTTCATGTACAAATAAGATCTATTCATCTTCGTGTTATTTTAATGGTGAACAGTTTGTGTTGATACATGTTTATGTATGCTTGACTCCTCAGTTAAATTGATGGTTTCCTCCAGTTATCATTTCTTTTCTCACTCTTGAGTTCAGGCAGAATGTTTAAGACTATGATGATCAGAAATAAGATTGAGGCAACATGGTGAAACCACCTCTACAAAAAATACAAAAATTAGCCAAGTGTGATGATACACACCTGTAGTCCCAGCTACTCTGGAGACTGAGGTGGGAGGATCACCTGAGCCTGGGGAAGTTGAGGCTGCAGGTGTGTCATGATCATGCCACTGCACTCCGGCGTGGGCGCCAGAGTAAGACCCTTTCTCAAAAAAATAAATAAAAGGAAATAAGACTGAAAAGGAAGATTGCTGTGCAAGTAGACACAAATAAAAGTTTTTTTCATTGAGATACAATGCGGTGAAACTGTTTTAGAAAAACTAACCTGGTTAAAGTATTCCAAAAGGATGAGAAGCCAAGTAATCTGTTAGAAAGTTTCTAAAGATGTCAAAAGAGGAGGTTAATAAGATAACTCTGTCTTCTGAGATTATGTATTAACATCATTTTGTAAAGTCTTTTTTAAAAGGCTAAATGTCTTGTCCGAGATCACATTGCTAATAATTGGAGCCACCAGAATTTGATCCAGTCTTCTGACTCCATATCCGATGCCACTTTCTACTACAAAATAATACCAAAGCATGATATTGTTAGTGTTACTGACCTTAATTAAGCCTCTCACTTTATGGTTGTCTGCAACCTTTGTAACTTAAATTATTGCCATTCTGATGGATCTTGTTTGGATGTACTTTTGAGCTCAAAAATAATTTTTAATGTAAAATTAGCTCTCTTTCATTTTGATAACAGAATGTCTGCTTCCCACTTATCAGTTAACTGTGATTTTTTTTTTCCTTCAGGCTAAAGGTCATAAATCATAGCTGTAAGATTAGAACTTTTAAGAGTTTTTGCCTTTAATTTGGACATTTCTTCTGTTTTTAATTTTTCTTTTAATTTTCACATTTCTTATGAGGTTTCTTAGACAGTATTTATTAACAAACTGACTAATTAGAAGACTAAGAGAACCTGTAAGTGTAACTTGGAATTATTGCAAAGTTTAGGGGCAGAAATGAGCCTGTCATGCAACAGAAAAGACAGCTTGTATCCTTAAATGTTGACATTTGATGACTAAGCAAGGAACCAAGAGACAAAGTCACGAAGGTAGAGTTAGTGGGGGATTGTGCAAATTGAATACATCTTTATTTACCCAGTTACACTGAACAGAAACCATGATACAGCCTAAGGATAATTTAAATTTCTTTTTATAAAAGAACTACTTGAGAAACTATTGTCTGTCTCTTTATCTAGGATTGATTGGTTAGATTTTAGAGGCAACTCTGCTTAGCTTAGCTTCTTTTTTTCTTTTCTTATATATTTATTTATTTATTTCAGATGGAGTTTTGGTCTTGTTGCCCAGGCTAGAGTGCAATGGCATGATCTCGGCTCACTGCAACCTCCGCCTCCTGGGTTCAAACAATTCTTCTGTCTTAGCCTCCCAAGTAGCTGGGATTACAGGCATGTGCCACCGTGCCCAGCTACTTTTGTATTTTTAGTAGAGACGGGGGAATTTCACCATGTTGGTCAGGCTGGTCTCAAACTGCTGACCTCAGATGATCTGCCTGTCTCAGCCTCCCAAAGTGCTGGGATTACAGGCGTGAGCCACTGCACCTGGCCAAACTTCTTTAATTTCTTAAAGTTTTGTGAAGCAGGATGGGACTGTTCCTTTTTTTTTTTTTTTTTTTGAGACGGAGTCTTTCTCTGTCCCCCAGGCTGGAGTGCAGTGGCGCGATCTCGGCCCACTGCAAGCTCCGCCTCCCGGGTTCACGCCATTCTCCTGCCTCAGCCTCCCGAGTAGCTGGGACTACAGGCGCCCGCCAACACGCCCGGCTAATTTTTTTGTATTTTTAGTAGAGACGGGGTTTCACCGTGTTAGCCAGGATGGTCTCGATCTCCTGACCTCGTGATCCGCCCGCCTCGGCCTCCCAAAGTGCTGGGATTACAGGCTTGAGCCACCGCGCCCGGCCTGGGACTGTTCTTTAAACATAGGTGTGTGACTTTCTATCTGAAGTCATTTGTTATACAGTAATCAAACTAATGAATAGAGCTTATGAAGTTGTGAATTCTTATGTCTTGATTAGAAATTATTATTATAGCCTATAAATATTGTATAATATTAGTTAAAACTTCAGCAGGTCTAATAGATGGTTTTACTTGACAAAACATCAAGCCCCTTGAGTTTTGTACAGTTTTTTACCATTAAAACACCTGTGACTTTGGTAAAATTATATAAACTGTCCAGTTTTCTCATATAATAAAGATGATGTTGCCACACTAGAGGTATAGTGAAAGGTTAGACAACAAACGTATTAGCAAATTTGTTGAGGAAATATCACTTTCTTTCTTCTGTCATACTAGATAACTGAATTATACATTTTTGTTTTTAATCTCCTTTGTATTCACTTTGTTTCTTGGAATGAACATTAATCTTTGGTTTGGGATAGTAGTTTATAATTGATATAGTTTACAGAAAGATCTCCCTTTCAGGCATTTCTTAATGTAGTACTTCTTTAAGTACATACTAGATCCATCTAATTATGTCTTTATTAAACTTTGGAATCAATTAATCAAACTTTAATTGGATGCCTGCCAAGTCCTGGGTTCTAAGCTCAGAGCCTTTATTATACTTGTTTGTATTATACAAAAGGATGTTTTCATGAAACATCCTTTGGGATTAGTGTTTCATGAAACATGTTTGGGGATATGCTGAATTAAAATAAATAAATCAAGCTTCTAGTTAAGCATAGTAGATTGAGTACTTGTTTAATGCTCTGATGCCTCTCATCCCAAATCTCTACTAAAATGACAATAAAGGAATGAAAGAAAAGTGTGGTGTTTTTTTTTTTTTTTTTGAGATGGAGTCTCGCTCTTGTCACCTAGGCTGGAGTACAGTGGTACAATCTCAGCTCACTGCAACCTCCGCCTCCCAGGTCCAAGCGATTCTACTGCCTTAGCCTCCTGAGTAGCTGGGATTACAGGTGCCCGCCACCATGCCCGGCTAATTTTGGTATTTTTAGTAGAGCAGGGTTTCACCATGTTGGCCAGGCTGGTCTCGAACTCCTGACCTCAGGTGATCCACCAACCTCGTCCTCCCAGAGTGCTGGGATTACAGGTGTGAGCCACTGTGCCTGGCCGGAAAGAAAAGTTTTAAGCCACAAAGACAAAAAGCTGGAGAGAGGGGGACAGCACGTAAGTGTCCACAAAATAGAAAGTAAAATAGTATGAGGGGGATGGTAAATTGTCTTAGCAGAAAGCTGATACATAGACATTTCATGGGGAGAATGGAGTTAAGAATCTCAAGACAGTTCACATACCATCAAACCTTAGAAAGTCGAGTTTGGAGGCCTCCATTATCTGTGAAGGCAGAAATATGGGGTGGTTTTAGAAAACAGAATTGGTTAAAAATTTTTAGATCCTGAAGATTCCTGGCTGTGGGTAGAGGAAGGGGAGTACCCAATGAAAGACTGGAGATTTACTCTCTAAAATGAGTATTTGAGGCCAGGCGCGGTGGCTCAGGCTGAGGCAGGAGAATGGCGTGAACCCGGGAGGCGGAACTTGCAGTGAGCCAAGATAGCGCCATTGCACTCCAGCCTGGGTGACAGAGCGAGACTCCGCCTCAAAAAAAAAAAAATGAGTATTTGAACCAGATTTAAACTTTAGCATAAATGATGGTACAGGAAACAACAGAGAGGAAAATTAAGTCAAATGATGAGGCTTCTAGTCCTCTACCCAAGAGCATTTTTCAAAGCACTGGCAGTCTTGATTATTATAATTTTCCAAAGTAGGAAATAAGGGACATCTTCCGGAAAACTGACTTGCCCAAAAGAAAAGACTTAAAGATAATGTCATTTGAGAGTCTTCTAATGAAGTAACCACATGTCTGCTTGATCACCCTACAGTGAAACACATTAGCTGAAAGGCTCTGACCACCCATCTACACCATTTTCAATCAATATTTTAGTGTCCCACAAACAATCAAGGATCTCCAGATGTTTGAGGGAAATCAACATAATAGAGATCAAAACAAAGACAAAAGCAACCTGATGGCACAGACCCAATGCTGGAAAATAGGGAATAACTTAAAAAAACTTAATATCCTCAAAGTCTGAAAGAAGGGATATTTTATCGATGATACAAGAAAAATAATATTTAAGAAAAAGCTTTTAGAAGTTAAAAATATTACAGCAAAAATACAAAAATTCAACAGGAGTAGAAGATAAGTTCGTAAGTCTCAGAAAGTAGGACTAAAAGTCAAAGAGATGATAGGATATTCATTTAAGAGATTCAATATCAAATAATACAATTTCAGAAAGGGAAAATGCAAAAATTTATTTTTAAAAAAGTAAGACAAAGGAAATTTTTCTGTAATAGTAGAGCACAGGTGTCCAGATATGAAGAAATAATATAATACCTAATAAATGCAAAAAGAATTATACCAAATACTTCATAAAGTTCTAGAAGTCTGAGGATGACAAGAGAGAGAGTAAAAACAGACCACATAGAGGATTGGGGTTACAGAGTGTCATCAACAATAGTTGGAGTAGTGAAGCAATGCCTCGAAAACTCTAGGGAAAATAATTACTAACCTAAACAATTCTGTAACCTATCAAACTATCCATCGTGCACTAACTCAGAATTCCCACCCTTTTCCACTTCTGCTGGAGGATGTATGTGTATACTTCACTAAACGAGATAGTAAATGGAAGAACAAAGAGGATTACTGGGATAATGACAAAGGACAATCCCAGAATGACTATTGAACAGCAGCTTTGAGAGTTACCAGTTCATATTGGACCAGGACAAAGAAAGAGTTTTGCCAGGAGAGTGGGGAACAAACTTTATGGATGAGTTGTTGTGTTTGAGTGTATTAAACTCAGATTTATACTTTTGTTGTAGTTAGCTAAATTAATGGTGGATAATAAGGAAGAAAGGGAAAAGAGAAAACAAAGCCATTATTAACCCTAGGAAAATACCTGAAGCTGGCTGGGCACGGTGGCTCACACCCGTAATCCCAGCATTTTGGGAGGCCAAAGTGGGTGGATCACCTGAGGTCAGGAGTTCAAGACCAGCCTGACCAATATGGTGAAACCCCATCTCTACTAAAAATACCAAAAGTAGCCAGGCATGGTGGCGTGCACCTGTAGTCCCAGCTACTCAGGAGGCCGAGACAGGAGAATTGCTTGAACCTGGGAGGCAGAGGTTGCAGTGAGCTGAGATTGTGGCACTGCACTCCAGCCTGGCCAACAAAGCGAGACACCGTCTCAAAAAAAAAAAAAAAAAGTAGAGTAGTATAAGGATGTTATTTAGAAATAAAGAAGTAAATGTTAGAAGAAACAGCCAAAGGATCTGATGAGTGCTTTAGGGAAGCAGAAATCAAGAGTGGGTATTTCCATAATTTTTCTTCATAAGTTTGGAAGTACTGTTTGACATCTTAAAGTAGATACTTGCATTACTTTGATAAAAAGTAAATGAAAAGGCGTATCACTGCCCACCAAAAACAGATAAGTAGGGTGGATTTGTGAAACAATCTTCAGGAAACCACAATTTAGACAAATTCACCAGTATTGAATACTTTAGAGATTGTCATTGAAGCTGCTCAGTAATTACCTGAGAATTACCCAGAAATATGTGAAATAGCTTTTGAACTGGATTTTCACATGTAGCATTGTCCAGAGAAAACTAACAATTCTTTCAGTAGAGAGCATTTTATCTAACGATGGCTTTCTGAGATAGGTTTCCAAATGAAAGAATGCTATGTAAACACTACATACTCATTAAGTGTTGAGTGAATGCAACCCGAAACAAAACAACTCAGCATCCTTAGGGCATAAAAGACACTATCTAGGTATAGCACAGCAATTCTATGTCTAGCTGAAGGAACGTCGTTATTTCTAAGAGTGTTATCTGTGTACCTACCACACATTTTTACTTCTTGGCTCTTAAGCCATTTAAAAAATCAGCATATCATCTTTTAGATATAGATTTTCAAAGGGATAAGGCAGTAAGTTCCGGAACTCAGCCTGTTCGCCTTCCACTAACATTGAAATTACATTTGTTACAGTAGTTCTGAGAGGGACTTGTGCAAAACCAAACAGCTGTTGTATAGTAACTAAAAAGGAAATTAGTATGCTATTAAGTAGAAAGTAGGCTGTTACCAACTGAACTAACAGAAGTAAACCAAAATACATACGATCTTGCAGTGCAGGAAACAAGCCTCCTAGTTAGTGTGATTTATTTTGAACAATGTCAATAGGCCCTTTGTGAGGCAAGCAAGGCGGAAAATTAAAAGGCAGTTGTCATATGCACTGTGGACAAGTCATAAGCAATGCAGCCACCAACATTGTTGTAACAGAAAGCTGTTTCAGTCAGCACATCTACTTTTCCTTCTTAGTATAAAATTTGAAGGAAAGAACATACCTGAAGTGGGTGCCAGTGGCTAAATGGTAATTTATGGTTAACAAAAGCTGATGGCCCCAGGCCCCCTAGTCAGCCTCTACTCGAGATAGCTAGCTGTTTTCTAGATGATAGCTGGAAAAGAAATGTTAAGTGTATTATTGATATTAAATAGCTTGACTTCTTGTGTATACCTTTTGTTACAAGATAGTTTAAGTTTGCATAAGGTAGCAGAAAATGTTGATTAGAATTTTAACTCACATGTTGTAAACATAGCAGCTTTGACATACTTCACCCAGCTTCTCTATTGTGGCCTTTTATATTTTACTTGTAGCTTAACAAGGTAAGATGAAATCAGCATTTGGGAAAATTGTGTAAAAAATTGTGTATTATTTGAAATGCAGCTTTTCTACATATTTCAACCCTTGCCAATGTGCTGGTATCAATGCTGGTTTATAGCCTTTTTAATAAAAATTAATACAAGGTAACCAAGTCCTTTTATGTCTTTGTACAGGAAACTCTTTATACAGTGAAACAGGAGGAAAGAAAAATGCAGCAATAAAGATAAATAAGGTTTGTTGAAACCAAGAAAAATCTTTTTCTTAGATAATATCACTTTAGGGTGATTTAGTCCATAAATAACCAGTGCTTCAGGTGTATCAAAATATTTAACTATTACTTACCTTTTAGAGATATTTTTATTTGCTGTTTCACTAACTACTTTTTACTTTTCTAGCCTCAGAGATCAAATTGGAGTACAAATCAGTGCTTCAGAAATTTTTTCTCCAATATGTTTTCTTCTGTTAGCCACTCTGGAGAATCTTCCTTTACCTATAGAGCTTATTGGTTAGTATTTTCTACTTTTAATTTATGCTGTTTATACTTGATGTTTAATAATTATTAACTTTTGCTAGAAATTTAAACTCTGGGCCCAATAAAAACTGAAAGGCACACCTTGGTTTTTTTGCTTTAGTTTTTTTTGGGGGGGGGAAGGTAAACTAGCCTAGTGAAGAGAAAACCGTTAATTTTGGGAGCTTCTCTATTGTGCAATGATTGCCTCTGCCAGTGTGCTTTGTTTTCGTTAGTAAGTTGTTCTATATAAGCTGTTTATATGATAGAGTAGTAGGTTATTTATTAGCTTGTGGGGATGTTACCTAAAGAAGAACGCTTTTACAGCTGATCCATTCATCTTTGAATCCTAGTGACTGGCATGTAGATACTAAGTTGATATTTATGGAATTTGAAGATTAAATTGAGGCTTTAAAATCACGTACAGTTAGTTGAGCCAGCGGCACAGAATAAGATTGTGTGATTTAATTTTAGAACTTGGCAAGGTACCAAGAAAAAAATTATATCTAAGTAGGCTTTTGAAAAGCTGAACTATACCCATTTTTGGTTGCAGTCATCTTACCCTCCTTTATTTTCTTCTTTTGTCTTAGGCTTAGTTTCAAGTAGGAAACTATTGCACCTAGAATTTCTTCCTTTCAATAATGAGGATATTACTCTAACTTGACTTTATTTAAAAAATTCTGTCACTTAAGATAGAAATTCAAGGGTTATTTTTAACAATCAAATAAATACAACTCTTGATTTGCAATATAAAAATTGTACTTATTTTAGGAATGAGTTTATTTTGAAAGTGTTTAAATAGAAAAGAGCTCGCATTCTTGTGTGATTCATAATGCCAGGTACAAAAACGGCTGCTATTCTTTTTACAACCTAATTGTTTTTTTGGACCTAAAATTGTGAGATTCTGATGAAGGTCTGAAATTTATCTTTTAGTACAGAATTTATAGAAGCCAGTGAAATCAGTGCATTGATTAGGCAGAAGAGACATGAACTGGAATTGTCATGGTTTCCTGATACATTACCTGGAATTGGAAGGTAAAAATAAAAAATTATTAACTCAAGTGTTTACATGCTAACATGAACAAGATAGCATTAGTACTTAAGTACAGGGGTACCTTATTCAATTGTTATTTTCCTAAGGAAGTTTTGTGCAAATTAAACTTTGGTGTTTCAAATGCCCAATGAAGATTGCTATATAAAGGACCCCTTAGAAAGTAAAGAATCCTTAATTTATCTGTTTAACAAGTATAGCTGTGTATATGCTAGATTTATTTAAAAGGGAGAGAACCTGAATATTAAGATTTATTATTAGTAATACATCTGTCATCATTCCTCGACTCTTCTCCTGTTCCAGTCTTAACTGCGTGCTGTCAGCTGAATCACGCTTTTTACCATATTCCTCTCCTCAAAAATGGTCTCCTAGTTTGATCAAGTGCCTGCTCTACCCTGACACTCATGACATTGTGTAATCTAGTTTTTTATTTCTTATTTTAGTCCTGAAGCTACTAAGATGGTGCTAGATATATAATATATACTTAAATCAAGCTCCTAAGTAAAGATTAGGGTCGCTGCCT
The DNA here is from genome assembly GCF_028878055.3 of Symphalangus syndactylus. Taxonomy (NCBI): domain Eukaryota; kingdom Metazoa; phylum Chordata; class Mammalia; order Primates; family Hylobatidae; genus Symphalangus; species Symphalangus syndactylus. The sequence goes on along the minus strand of NC_072439.2, from coordinate 47,048,550 downwards.
GAGTTTTATATTAATTCCTGTAACATATTATGACTTTATTTTATATGTCACTATAATATAGTTCTGTATAGGGCATTCACCCTCTAGGAATGATGGCAGAACATAATAGAAGTCAAATGAAGAAGTCCAGATGTATGTACTATGAAACCCTTCCCTATAGTTACATATTTTTATACATGTACAAGTTACATTTTTTTTTTTTCCATGCTTCTCCTACTCCAGAATCTCACCTTATACTGAATCAGATAGTCTTTTGTTAGGAGACCTAAATGAATAAGAAAAAGAAAGTCGAGAAGTGGTTTGGGTTTGAATGGAGAAAATTTGAAATGGGGGGGGCGGGTCTTAACAGGTCTCTAGGGACACTGAGAACTTTGAAGAGCCATCTCCAGGTGGAGGAATTTTAGAATATAACACAGTGGTATAAATCAGTTCCTTGGTTGCCTAGAAAGGAGGGAGAAGGATACAAAGGAGTATGAGGATACTTTCTGGGGTGGGGCAGAAATGTTCTCTTTCTTGATTGGGGTGGTGGTGAACACAGACATATATATGTATATATGCACACACTTTGGGCAAAAGTTAGCAAATGTACGCTTAAAATCTGTGCATTTTATGTTGAATTACGCCTCAAAGTTGATTTTATTTTTTTAGAGTAGTGAAGAACATGATGAAAACTGGAAAAATTCTTGACAAAATACTACATAAATTATTTCAAAGAGAAACGTCTGTGTTAAGTTGCTTTCATCTTTTCTTTGCCATGAATTTATGAGAAAAACATACTTTTAAAGGTTTTTTTCCTGAATTTTAGCCAGTTGTTAGCTATCTTTAGACAAGGAGTAACCTTGAATTTACATTTTTAGTTATTTGGGCAAAAAACATTTAAGCACTGTATTTTAATATTGCTAACCTGATTTAGAGAATTAATACTTTTAAATTGCTGGTTTAATTTTTTAAACCATTTAAACAAAAATGTCTTTATTATGTTTTCAGAATTGGTTTTATACCCTGGAATGTTGAAACAGAAGTCCTTCCTCTCGTTTCTTCTATGTTGCCAAGAACTATTTTTCCAACAAGTACCATATCTTTAGAACATTTTGGTAAAGTTTGTGAAATCATTTTCTATTTTAAAAATTATTATTAGTTTCTTCCAGTTTCATAAAAATGTGTGTTTGATGACTTAGAAAAGCTGTAAAGTAAGGCATAGTAACTTGTAAATACGTCTATAAATATTTGGACAATGACTTTAGAATTGCTTCAACTAGAGTGTATGTATATATATAGATAGTCTATATAGATAGATATATAGTCTCTATATCTATATATAGATATATAGTCTCTCCATATACCTATATACACACACAATGGAATATTATTCTGCCACAAAAAGAAGGAAATCTTGTTGTTTGTGCCAACATGGATGAACCTGGAGGACGACATTAGGCTAAGTGAATAAGGCAGGCACAGAAAGACAGATAACCACATGATCTCACTTATATGTGGAATCTAAAAAAGTTGATCTCATAGAACTAGACTGTAGATTAGGGGGTGGGGTAGTGGTGGTGGGGTGGAGGTTGTTGGTCAAAGGATACAGTTTCAGCTGGATAGAATAAGTTCTAAAGATCTATTGTGAAACGTGATGACTATAATAATACAGTTGACCCTTGAACAATACAGGTTTTAACTGGGTGGCGACATTTATGTATGAATTTTAAAAAATAAATATATCGGAAAATATTTGGAGATTTGCAACACTTTTGAAAAAACAGACAAATCGCATAGTCTATAAATAGTGAAAAAATTAAGAAAAAGGTATGTCATTAATGCATAAAATATATGTAGGTACTAGTCTATTTCATCATTTACTACCATAAAATATATACAAATCTATGATAAAAAGTTAAAATTTATCAAAACATATACACACTCAAACCACATGGTTGCACCATTTGCAGTCATAAGAAATGTAAACAGCTGTAAAGTTACAGTATTAAATCATAGCTGCGTAAAATTAAATATAGTACATATTTACCAGTGTAACAATTTTTGTGGCCACCACCTGTTGCTATTCTGGTGTACTCAAGTGTTGTGAATGTCTGGGAGGTTGAGGCTACAATGAGCCGTGACTGCACCACTGCACTCCAGCCTGTTCAACAGAACAAGAGCCTGTCTCAAAAAAAAAAAAACAAAAAAAACTCAAAACTTGGTTTAATGTAATCATCTCCATGTGAGCATTTGTCTTTCTAATAGATGGCATATCACAGTAAAAAGTGATCTCTTGCAGTGCTTGCGTATTTTTCATAGCGTTTAGTGCAATACTGTAAACCTTCAGTAACACCTTTGGGACCCACATGAAGTGCCATTAGTGATGTAGGAAGTGCTCCCAAGAAGCAAAAGTTATGGCTTTATAAGAAGAAGTTTAATTCCTGGGTAGGAACAGATTGAGCTCTATAGCTGCAGTTGCCTGCCATTTTAGACAGATGATTCATCTTGTAAACAAATGATATAAACTTAGGGTATCAATAAATACAGTACAGCATTATAATGTATTTTCTCATGATTTTTGTAATAACCTTTAACTTCTTTTATTGTAAAAATACAGTATATAACACATATAACATAAAAAATATGTTAAATCACTGTTATCGGTAAGGAGTTTGGTGATTAACAGTTAAGTTTTGGGGAGTAAAAACTATGCCAGTTTTTGACTGTGTTGGGGGTTGGTGCTCCTAATCCCTGTGTTGTTAAAGGGTCAACTATATTGTATTTTTGAAAATTGCTAGAGAGTAGATGTAAAGTGTTCTCACTAAACAAATTATAACTATGTGAGGTAGTGCATATATTAAGTAGCTAGATTTGGTCATTCCACAATGTATATGTACTTCAAAACATCATGTTGTACATGGTAAACACATACAGTTTTATCTGTCAGTAAGTTTTAAAAATAAAAAATATTCCAACTAGTCTACTCCGTTGTAGTTTTTAGAAATTACAACTTGGAGGCTTTGAGGAACTGATTAGAAGTCTCCTTTCTGTTTCAGGCTTTCATATCCAAACCATAGATCTTTAGAAGTAACATCTGTTAATTAACTATTAATAAATAGTTTGAGTCTTTATTAATTCATGGATGACTTGACCATTTTCTCTCTCCTTTTGCCTAGATAATCCCAGATCATGGCCGGGCACAATAGCTCACACCTGTATTCCCAGCAATTGGGGAGGCTGAGGCAGGCAGATCAGTTGAACTCAGGAGTTTGAGACCAGCTTGGGCAACATGGCGAAACCCTGTCTCTATTAAAAATACAAAAATTAGCTGGGCATGGTAGCGCATGCCTGTAGTCCCAGCTACCCGGGAGGCTGAGGTGGGAGGATCGCTTGAGCCTGGGAGGTTGAGGCTTCTGTGAGCGATGATAGCTCCAGTGATCACGCCATTGCACTCCAGCCTGGGTGACAGAGTGAGACCCTGTCTCCAAAAACAAAAAAAAAAATTAAGCAAGTAGCAGTTACAAGACCAAAAGTTATTTTCCTTTTTTTTCTCTATAAAATTGCCCACTTGGACCAAATCCAGTTATAACTTATTTCAGTGTCATTAAGAAAGTTGATGAATACCTCATATTACTCAGATGTTAGTAGCTATGCATTTATTAATAGTTTTATTTATAAATATTTTGTTTCACTCTGTTGCAGACTATTTTATGCTAAAATTAGCTAAAGCCAAATTACTATTTCTTAAAACATATTTTTTACCTTTTTTTTTTTTTAAAATATTATTAGGTACTTCTTGCAAGGGATATGCATTAGCACATACTCGAGAAGGGGAAGAAAAGAAGCAAACTTCTGGTACATCAAATACCAGAGGATCAAGACGAAAACCTGCAATGACAACTCCTACAAGGAGGTCTACACGTAACACAAGAGCTGAAACAGCCAGTCAGTCTCAGAGATCCCCAATATCAAACAATTCTGGGTGTGATGCCCCAGGTAACAGTAATCCATCTTTAAGTGTTCCCTCTTCAGCTGAGTCAGAAAAGCAAACAAGACAGGCTCCAAAACGGAAGTCTGTAAGGAGAGGAAGAAAACAACCTTTACTGAAAAAGAAACTTCGGAGCTCTGTAGCTGCCCCTGAAAAATCATCTTCCAATGATTCAGTAGATGAAGAAACAGCAGAATCTGACACATCACCTGTGTTAGAAAAAGAGCACCAATCAGATGTAGACAGTAGTAACATTTGTACTGTGCAGACTAATGTAGAAAACCAGTCTGCTAATTGCTTGAAAAGTTGCAATGAGCAAATAGAAGAAAGTGAGAAGCATACTGCAAATCATGATACAGAGGAAAGAGTAGAATCTTCATCTTCTGAGTCTTGTGCTCAAGATCCTCCTGTGCTAGTTGGTGAGGAAGGGGAAGTTAAAAAACTTGAGAATACAGGTATAGAGGCTAATGTTTTGTGTTTGGAAAGTGAGATTTCTGAAAATATTTTTGAAAAAGGAGGTGATCCATTGGAAAAGCAAGACCAGATATCTGGACTTTCACAATCAGAGGTAAAGACAGATGTATGTACAGTTCATCTTCCAAATGATTTTCCTGCATGTTTAACATCTGAAAGCAAAGTGTACCAACCTGTATCTTGTCACCTAAGTGAGTTATCTGAGAATGTAGAGTCAGTGGTTAATGAAGAAAAAATGACAGAGAGTTCCGTAGTAGAAATTACTGAACATAAAGATTCTACACTAAAAACAGAGAAGCTTATAGAGAGCCCCAAGTTAGAATCTTCTGAGGGTGAAATTATACAAACAGTGGACAGACAATCTGTTAAGAGCCCAGAGGTTCAATTGCTTGGGCATGTTGAAACTGAAGATGTAGAAATAATTGCAACATGTGATACTTATGGGAATGAAGATTTCAATAATATTCAAGACTCTGAAAATAACTTATTAAAAAATAATCTTCTGAACACCAAATTGGAAAAATCTTTAGAAGAAAAGAATGAATCGCTGACCGAACATCCTAGATCTACAGAGTTGCCTCAAACACACATTGAACAGATTCAGAAGCATTTTAGTGAGGACAACAATGAAATGATACCTATGGAGTGTGATTCATTTTGCAGTGACCAAAATGAATCTGAAGTTGAACCATCTGTAAATGCTGATCTTAAACAAATGAATGAAAATTCTGTGACACACTGTTCGGAAAATAATATGCCGTCTTCTGATCTTGCAGATGGAAAGGTTGAAACTCTTTCTCAACCATCTGAAAGCCCAAAAGATACCATAGATAAAGCCAAAAAGCCTCGTACTCGAAGATCTAGATTTCATTCTCCATCTACAACTTGGTCTCCCAACAAAGATGCTCCACAAGAAAAGAAGCGGCCCCAGTCTCCATCTCCCAGAAGAGAAACTGGGAAAGAAAGCAGGAAGTCTCAATCACCATCTCCTAAGAATGAGTCAGCCAGAGGCCGGAAAAAATCCCGTTCTCAGTCCCCAAAAAAAGATATTGCAAGAGAAAGGAGGCAATCTCAGTCTCAGTCTCCAAAAAGGGATACTACTAGGGAAAGCAGAAGATCTGAATCACTGTCACCAAGAAGAGAAACTTCTAGAGAGAACAAAAGATCTCAGCCAAGAGTGAAAGATTCCTCCCCGGGAGAAAAATCTAGGTCCCAGAGCAGAGAACGAGAAAGTGATAGAGATGGGCAGAGGAGAGAGAGAGAAAGGAGAACCAGAAAGTGGTCTAGGTCCAGATCTCATTCTAGGTCCCCCTCAAGATGTAGAACAAAAAGTAAGAGTTCATCGTTTGGTAGAATTGACAGAGATAGTTACTCTCCCCGGTGGAAGGGAAGATGGGCAAATGATGGTTGGAGATGTCCACGAGGAAATGATCGGTACAGAAAGAATGACCCAGAGAAACAGAATGAAAATACAAGAAAAGAAAAAAATGACATCCATCTAGATGCTGATGATCCAAATTCTGCTGACAAACATAGAAATGACTGTCCCAACTGGATAACAGAAAAAATAAACTCTGGGCCTGATCCAAGAACCAGAAATCCAGAAAAGTTGAAAGAGTCTCATTGGGAAGAAAACAGAAATGAAAATTCAGGAAATTCTTGGAAAAAAAATTTTGGTTCTGGTTGGGTATCTAACCGTGGTAGAGGCAGAGGCAACCGTGGCAGAGGCACTTACAGAAGTAGTTTCGCCTATAAAGATCAGAATGAAAATCGGTGGCAAAATCGAAAACCCCTCTCAGGGAATTCAAACAGTTCAGGGAGTGAATCTTTCAAGTTTGTGGAACAGCAATCCTATAAGCGGAAAAATGAACAGGAGTTCTCATTTGATACACCAGCAGATAGATCTGGATGGACATCTGCATCCAGCTGGGCCGTGAGAAAGACTTTGCCAGCAGATGTACAAAACTACTACTCGCGACGAGGCAGAAATTCTTCAGGTCCACAGTCTGGATGGATGAAACAAGAGGAGGAAACATCTGGACAGGGTAATGTATTCTTGTTGGTTTATTGATACTGTTTTATTTGAAGCATTATAAATTTAATATATTATTTGTATGAGTTGAAATGATCCTTATTTGTAGTTTTTATAATAAGCTGAACCTTAGTTGTTTACAAGTCACTTTGCATTATATAAATATATATACACATACGTTTATCTATATAAGTATATTATTAACGCTACCTCTGCTCCAAACCTTGCCAGAGACTTAAATATTTTCAACACTGTTTGCTACAATAGAAGAGAGTTTGGGATATTCCTATGCAGGATTTAACCTCTAACTTGTTTATTTCAGATATGTACACTTTTAATTTTTTTGATAATTGTTCTCATACAAATAAAATAAGCCATTGTTTTAATAGTAAAGATTTATATTTCCTTGTTTTTTTTTCTTGTTAAGAACATTGCAAGAAAAAGGCTGTTGAAGACATAAAAATTGAATAATCTTATAATTTAGTAATTAAATTTTATGTGAATTTTTTTAACCAGTCAGTTTCTTGAGCTACTGATGGTTGATATATGTTTTGCATGAACTTATTCTTAAAAATATTTTCAGGTGAATGTTTGTTTTGTTTTTTGAGATGGAGTTTCTCTGTTGTTGGCCAGGCTGGAGTGCAATGGCATGATCTCTGCTCACTGCAACCTCCACCTCCTGGGTTCAAGTGATTCTCCAGCCTCTCGAATACCTGGGATTATAGGCGCTCACCACCACGCCTGGCTAATTTTTGTATTTTTTTAGTAGAGACGGGGTTTCACCGTGTTGGCCAGGCTGCTCTCGAACACCTGACCTCAGGTGATCCGCCCACCTTGGCCTCCCAAAGTGCTGGGATTACAGGCTTGAACCACCGTGCCTTGCCAAATGTTTTCTTTCAGTTAGAAAATCAGTCCACGAGGCCGGGCGCGGTGGCTCACACTTGTAATCCCAGCACTTTGGGAGGCCGAGGCGGGCGGATCACGAGGTCAGGAGATCGAGACCACTGTGAAACCCCGTCTCTACTAAAAATACAAAAAAATTAGCCGAGCGTGGTGGCGGGCACCTGTAGTCCCAGCTACTTGGAGAGGCTGAGGCAGGAGAATGGCGTGAACCCGGGAGGCGGAGCTTGCAGTGAGCCGAGATTGCGCAACTGCACTCCAGCCTGGGTGACAGAGCGAGACTCTGTCTCAAAAAAAAAGAAAAAAGAAAAAATCAGTCCACGTTATTTAGAAATGACAGGATTAAATTAAGCAATTGGAGATTGGTATTGGTATACTAAGCCTATTAATTGCTATTTAATTTTACTGTAACCAGTGGTTGTTTCTCTGTCTAAAGAGATTTATAACATGATTTTTTTCACAAGCTTTTTTTCTTTTGATAGATTCTAGCCTAAAAGACCAAACAAACCAGCAAGTTGATGGTTCTCAACTACCTATAAATATGATGCAACCACAAATGAATGTAATGCAGCAACAAATGAATGCACAACACCAGCCTATGAATATCTTCCCATATCCAGTGGGTGTTCATGCTCCTTTGATGAACATCCAACGCAATCCATTTAACATTCATCCTCAGCTACCCTTGCATCTCCACACAGGAGTGCCCCTCATGCAGGTAGCCGCTCCTACCAGTGTATCTCAGGGACCACCACCACCACCACCACCTCCCCCACCATCCCAACAAGTCAACTACATTGCTTCACAACCAGATGGCAAGCAGTTGCAGGTATGTTTTTAGCAACTCAAGTTTAATCAATATAGCCATTGTAAACATTTAGCTGTTTATGACAGATGTTCAAAAAAAGGCATCGTGGCATTCAAAAACAATTGTTTATTTGATTTCAGTTATGGTAAACCGTCATAGTCCCTCTTTCACTATCCTTCTCAAAACCCCCCAACTCCCAAATTAGAAAATTAATTAAATACTTATTACCAAATCCAAGCTACATATATGCTGTTACTTATGTTGAACAGGATTTTTTTTTTTCATGTTAAACCAAATTATAAGCCAAATTAGAATCAAGTGGTGGGTGCTTTACATTTTTCCCCTGTTTTGCACTGTTTAGGGCATGTATGGGGACGGTGGGAACTAGTGATTAAGTACTGTGATGAAGCTTTTATTGTCTTGTTTTCAGACAAACACTAGATAAAGCTGTTTATTATCCATTACCATCTGTGTTTCATTTACATGAATTTATCATGCTAAAAAGAAAGAAGTGCCTCTGTGAGACATAGAAAATTTGAATAATTTGCGAACACTGTGTTGCTTATAATTTTATGACTGCCTTTTAAAAATTTTAGAATCCTAGGCTGGGCATGGTGGCTCACGCCTGTTATCCCAGCACTTTGTGAGGCCGAGGTGGGTGAATCATGAGGTCAGGATCAGCCTGGCCAACATGGTGAAACCCTTCCTCTACTAAAAATACAAAAATTAGCCGGGTGTGGTGGCGAGCGCCTGTAATCCCAGCTACTCAGGAGGTTGAGGCAGGAGAATTGCTTGAACCCAGGAGGTGGAGGTTGCAGTGAGCCGAGATTGCGTTACTGCACTCCAGCCTGGGTGACAGAGCAAGACTGTCTAGAAAAAAAAAAAAAAAAAAAAATACAAAAATTAGCCAGGCGTGGTGATGCATGCCTGTAATCCCAGCTACTCAGAGGCTGAGGCTCGAGCATCATTTGAACCCGGTAGTGGGAGATTGCAGTGAGCCAAGATCGCGCCACCGCACTCCAGCCTGGGAGACAGAGTGAGACTTGGTCTCTAAATAAATAATTAATTAATTAAAATAAAATAAATAGAATCCTGACAGTAAGATAGAGTTGAAGGAATAGGGAAATTGGATTTTAATATTTGGGATCTTAATCTTTTTCTCCTGTCAACTTACTGCAAGCCTTTTTTCTCCTGTCAACTTACTACAAGCCATTTGACTTTACTGCCTTATTTTTTCCAATCTTTAAAGTGGGGGCACTTATTTTCGTTAATATTCCTAAAGATCCTTGCAGGAAAGATACAGTTCTTTAAATGCTATTCTCCTTCTCCTTGTTTTTAGTGTTGCTGTCAGAATGTTACAATACATATATATATATATAATGTAAAAGTCATCTTGACATATCTAAATAAGGCCCCGTTTAAGAATGTTACTCATTTTTCTTTAAAGGGCCCTTTAGATATAATTACCTGAAATATGCATTTTTATTTAGTACTAAGGTTGGTTTGCTTTGTGTTTTTTAATGTTATTTCTAATACATCACTAAAAGACTTCTATCGAGTACAAGTAATTCATTAACTGATGATAACTCTTTAAAACAGGGTATTCCTAGTTCTTCTCATGTAAGTAATAACATGAGTACACCAGTTTTGCCTGCTCCGACAGCAGCCCCAGGAAATACGGGAACGGTTCAGGGACCAAGTTCTGGTAATACTTCATCATCCAGTCACAGCAAAGCCTCTAATGCTGCTGTAAAATTGGCAGAAAGCAAAGTAAGTGTTGCAGTGGAAGCCAGCGCAGATAGCTCGAAGACAGACAAGGCAAGTTCAAGGTTGAGAGCAACCTCCATAATTCTGTGTATGATAAAGGAGAAAAAAATATCAGCTTTTTATTGTATGAGTGGTGAAGGGAATTTCTTATTGGCCGTCTAAATGCCAGTATTATTTGAAGGATTCTCTCTAGATGTGTTGATGTCCAGTAAATTACTGGTAATATTTTATAATTGTTTTTAGAAATGTTTGATATGTTTTAGTAAATAAACTGTTTTGTATTTGTCACGTTAATAGTTGGAGAGTCTCTTATTGTAAATGTGAAGTATTTTCAATTTCTTGTTTGGAATTTTGTGAGAGCATATGACTGGTAAATAATAAATTACACATTTTCTTCTCATCAGAAATTGCAAATTCAAGAAAAAGCAGCACAAGAGGTAAAATTGGCCATCAAGCCATTTTACCAAAATAAAGATATCACCAAGGAAGAATATAAAGAAATTGTACGGAAAGCAGTAGATAAAGTAAGTTATGGCTTTAGTGGAGTATGTGCACGTTGTTTTGAACCACCTCTGTTTTAATAAATGAATGCTGAAGTTTAATTAAAATAATAAAAGCTGGCTCCTACTAATTCCTGTCTACTTTTTTGCCTTTTGATTAGTTTGTATGAGATAATGAAACATGAAAATAAGTCTGGTTATCTCTTTGGGGTTGTTTTTTCACAAAGCTTTCTATTTTGGCTTTAATCCCTTTAAGCATGAAAAAAGTTTACCCCCCACCCCTTTTTTCTTAGGTGTGTCATAGTAAGAGTGGAGAAGTAAATTCTACTAAAGTGGCAAATCTCGTTAAAGCCTATGTAGACAAATACAAATACTCACGGAAGGGGAGCCAAAAGAAAACTCTGGAAGAACCTGTGTCTACTGAAAAAAACATAGGCTGAAATGGGGAACGCTGTCAAGGACATTATCAGGATATCTGCAAAGTGCAATTTCAACATGTACCATTAACTGAAAATCATACGTAACTGTGATTGAAATTTGGTTTTGATAAAATTATTTTTTTAACATAGGATATGATGTTTTGTTCTAAATAAATATAGGTCTGCACAGCAACTTTATCCTTCCTTCCCCTCTACCGCCCCCCCCCCCCCACAAAATTCAAGGGAAAGTAAAGGGTTTAAAGGAATGTGCATCTTTACTAGGACTGTGTTATAGTGTGGATACTGGAAAATGTATAGCTTTTTGATTAGGGCAATGGAGTGCATAAATTAGAAACTTCTAAGTGCACTGGTTTTCAAAGAGATATATATAATGCATTTATTCTGTCAGGTTAAAATATAAAGTATGATCTTTATGATTCTTTTCCCTCTAATTATAGAAAGTTAAATAATGTATTACCATGAAAAATGTTTCTAATATTAAATAGAACATATCAGTTGCAAAGTTCCTAATGTGTATCTTTAAAGCACATATCTGAATAAATTGCCTAGATAGAAAAAAAAATTATCACATGAGTAAAATTTAGTGTTCAAAACATTGAGACACTCTTCACCTATTGTATGACCAAATAAAGGTTATGCTGCTTGTTTTTCTTTTGTGCCTTTTTTTTTACCCCTAATTGAGATAAGCAGTTTGACTTACTAAATTAGAACTTTGGCAGTTCAAAGTCTTTGTTGAAGACTTTGAGGAAAAAGATTTGGAAAAATTGTTGACTTTCGGCCGGGCATGATGGCTCACGCCTGTAATCCCAGCACTTTGGGAGGCCGAGGTGGGCGGATCACCTGAGGTCAGGAGTTCGAGACCAGCCTGGCCAACATGGTGAAATCCCGTTTCTACTAAAAATACAAAAATTAGCCAGGCGTCGTGGTGGGCACCTGTAATCCCAGCTACGGGAGGCTGAGGCTGGAGAATCAGTTGAACCCGGGAGGTGGGGGTTGCAGTGAGCCGAGACCATGCCATTGCACTCCAGCCTGGGCAACAGGAACAAATCTCTGTCTCAAAAAAAAAAAAAAGTGTTGACTTTGTAGAAATTATGTTCTTTCATAGTATCTTCTTCTACCCATTGCAGACGATAAATTATTTGTGCCAATTCGAGAACTGCTGTTAGGCTGTTATCCTCCCTTCCTTGGGGCTAAGAATTACAAGACTCATGGCACTGTTGTAAAGTTGTTGTTTATCTAATCACTGAAGAAATTATTTTCACACTTGAAAATCCCCAAATGCTTTACAATGAATGAAGTGTTAATTTGGTGACCAGGTGGTAGCCATTAGCCATGTTGCAAAATTCTAGACAATAAAACCTGTGTTTTAGAAACGGAGGGGAAATTTAAATAATGGAGTCTTCGTTAGGCTTTCAGGGACTAGGGATTTGGGTTTTGTTTTGTTTTTTTTCTCTTTTTAGTACTAGAATATCTCAGTTTTTATAAAAGGTAAGTTTAAAATGTTTATCGTGCCATTATTTTAACTGGCATCTTGAAAGAACAGTGGGTTTTCTCCATGATAAACTGATTCCAGTAAGAATTTTCAGTACATACCAAGTACCTGGAAAGTTCTTCAGATAAGTTAATAGATCCAAGGAGATACATGCCTCAGTGAGATAAACTGACCTTTTTACTAGCTAAACTATTTAGCCAGAGCAATACTCTGTAGAACTGTGCTTTTCTAAAGTAAAGATTATCTGTTTCTCAATTTTATGTGCATAATACTTTTCCTGGTGCTAGCTTTGATAGGCAAAATATTTTGAAATGTTGGCCCCATAATGATTGTGCTAGTTCGTAAGCTTTGTTAAGTTATGAGTGTAATCATAAAAATATTTCCAAGCAGTTTTTGACCTTTATTCTACATTTCTGGGCATTTGTAATATGGTATTCTACTGGTATATATTTTTAAAGTTTGCGTTTAGATTATGATAAAGAAATTTCAAGCATATTTCTTCTAATAAAGTATTAAGACTTTCAGAATATCAAGGCACACCTCCTTAGTTGTTTTAAGTTAGAACTCTAGAAACAATTTTGTGAACGTTCAAAGTATTTTGAGTTAAGCCTAAGCTGATTAATCACACAATACATAACTTTTCCTGCATTTTCTTTCAGTGACATTTGAGAATTGGATGACATTTTAAAATGTGCTGTATACCATTTAGCTTTTGCAAACAAGTTCTAAAGTTTTGGAGAAAAAGTGGTGTGGTCAAGAGTTGTAGTCTCATATATCTTTAGTAGCACTCCCATGAATTATTTCCATGACAATAACAAGTGTGTGTTCCATGTATGATTGGGGCACTGGTTAGACTGCATTAATAGCTACTTGATTAGAATTCAAACTTTTAAAATTTTGAAATATTTAAGAATGTATTGGAAAATGCATGCTTTATGTTGAAAAAATACATTGCTTTAACATTCCTCATTCTTGAGTTCTTTAAGAAATTTATGTTAATTTTGCATGGGCACAAACTTAATCAGAAACATTTTGTGGAGTTACATTTCCTCTTATTTTTTATCAAGGTTCATTACTGATCTTTGAAACCTTGGTCCCTTTAACTTACTAGTCACATTGACCAATGTTTTATAGAAATGCCTAGAATTTTGAGACTAATAGTAGTTATCCATTAACATTCCAAAAGTTTTGTGCTTTTTAAAATTTGTTTTGGTAGTTACCACATTTTTTTCTCTTATCTTCCTTTAAATGGCCACAGTGTGTGCTGCTTGAATGTTCCATCCAAAAGATGTAGCTTCAGAAGCACAGTGATTGCCCCAGGGTCCATGAGATATTGTTTGTATTATGAAGTTGGAGTGCTGTCTACTGAAATTATACTCTTAAATAAATATGTATGTAGTGTGTAATATTTTCTAATAAATTCTTTTGATAAACTAATGTCTTCAACATTTTATTATTAAGGTTCCAGGGCAATGGTGACTTTTTAATTATAATCCCTTACAAACGTGTTGAAGTGTTACTTGGATTTGTACCAAAGTCATTCGCATCATGGTTACATAATACCCAAGCTCTAAAGCAAGCTTAGAGCTAACTATAAGCATATATTTTAATGGCATTTTCCCCTAATTACGTAATTTTTGTAAGAAATTAGAAAAACTTTAGTAAATGTGTAAAAGAAGAGACTGAAAAAGGAGAAAAATCACTTGTAATCCTACCAAAGGTAACAACTAATGCCAAGCAAAGTGCACATAATTATGTTGTAACCTTTCATTTTCACTTGACGTACTGAGAATTTTCCATTTTAGTAAAAATTACAGCATGATTTATACTGGCTGTATAATATTCTTTTTTTTTCTTTTTTTGAGATGGAGTCTTGCTCTGTTGCCCAGGCTGGAATGCAGTGGCACCATCTCAGCTCACTGCACCCTCCACCTTCCGGGTTCAAGCAATTCTCCTGCCTCGGCCTCTTGAGTAGCTGGGATTACAGGCACCTGCCACCACACCTGGTTAATTTTTGTATTTTTAGTAGAGACGGGGTTTCACCATGTTGGTCTTGAATTCCTGACCTCAAGTGATTTGCCTGCCCAGCCTCCCAAAGTGCTTGAATTACAGGTGTGAGCCACCGCACCTGGCCCAGTGGCTGGCTGTATAGTAGTCTATAACGTGACTGTACCATTAAAACAATCCTCCACTGTTGGATATTAAGTTGCCTTTTTTTTTTTTTTTTTTTTTTTTGAGACTCGCTCTGTTGACCAGGCCGGACTGGAGTGGCGTTATCTCAGCTAACTGCAAGTTCCACCTCCCGGGTTCACGCCATTCTCCTGCCTCAGCCTTCTGAGTAGCTGGGACTACAAGCGCCTGCCACCACACCTGGCTAATGTTTTGTATTTTTAGTAGAGACGGGGTTTCACTTTGTGAGGATGGTCTCGATCTGACTTCGTGATCCGCCCGCCTCGGCCTCCCAGAGTGCTGGGATTACAGGCATGAGCCACTGTGCCTGGCCTAAGTTGCTTTTATGAATATAAATTAGTAAAATATAAATAAGACGTATAAATCTCTACCAATTTCAGATTTTCTTGGGATTGATTCTAGAATATCTCATTTTATCATAAAATTTTTAAATATACACACATGTTGCATACTTTCTAAAAATTGAATTACATATACTGTGAAACTTCATTTTCTTAAGCTGATTTTTCTATCCAGAGAACCACTACAAGGATTTGTTTGTATTTATTTCCAAACTCTTTAATCCATTTACAAATTTTTTTTTTAACTTGGCAGCAGGGTGGTTCCTGCCTGTAATCCCAGCACTTTGGGAGGCCAAGCCAGGAGGACTGCTTGAGCTCAGGAGTTGGAAACCAGTCTGGGTAACATAGCAAGACCCGGTCTCTACAAAAAACAAAAAAGTTGGCCAGGTGTGGTGGTGTATACCTGTGGTCTCAAGATACTTAGGAGGCTGAGGTGGGAGAATTGCTTGAGCCCAGGAGACAGAGGTTGCAGTGAGCCAAAATTGTGCCACTGCACTCCAGCCTGGGTGTCAGAGCAAGATACTGTCTCAACAACAAAATGTTTTGTTCGGTTGCAGGAAAGCAGGTTGCACAGATCGTTTTTCCCAGTATATGAATTATATTTTGTAAATTGTTCTGCATCTCTAGTTCCCTTAATAAATTGAAGATATATTCTAATGTCAGTACATATATATATATATAACAAATGTGCCATGTTCTTTGTGATGGTTACATCATGTTCCTCTATTGGTGGCCATTTAAGTTATGTGCAGGTTTTGGCTATTAGAACGCTTTAATGAACACCCTTCTTTGTGACTTAACCGCTGAACAATTTTTTTTTTTTTTTTTGAGACGAGTCTCACTTTGTTGCCCAGGCAAGAGTGCAGTGGCACAATCACTGCTCACTGCAGCCTCAACCTCCCAGGCTCAAGCAGTCCTCCCACCTCAGCCTCTTGAGTAGCTGGGACTACAGGTGTGCACCACCATGCCCGGCTAATTTTTTTATTTTTTGTAGAGATGGGGTTTTGCTGTGTTGCCCAGGCTGGTCTCAAACTCCTGGATTCAAGCAATCCATCTGCCTCAGCTTCCCAAAGTGCTGGGATTACAGGCACGAGCCACGGCGCCTGGCCTGTTCATAGGTCTTATTGAACATTCGGTTGTTCATCAAACAATGCATGCCTACTGTGTATAAGGAATTCTTAGATTCTTCATGTCTTGTCAGGTTTAATCTTGCCACAGTATTCTAAAAGGAATAGTACAGTAAATATTACCATATTAAGCTTTTAGTATGTGCTAGGCATTCTGTCGAGCGTTTCATATGTATTACCACATTTCATTTATAAAACCAATTGTAATTTGACGAAAAAATTGAGATGTAAAAAGGATTAACCGAGTTATCTGGTTGCACAGCTACTTAATGGAGCCAAGATTCACATCAAAGTCCATGCTAGACTTCGGGATGCTACATTGTTGAGTTCACATATATAAACTTAACATTTGTATAGTAACGCAGGAATGATAGCTGATAGAAGTGAAAACAGCATGGGGAAAGTGAGAGGAAGGGACATTTATCATGTGTCTAATCAGGTCCACTGTTTTTTTACTTTTTTTTTTTTTTTTGGCGACAGTCTCGCTTTGTTGCCCAGGCTGGAGTGCAGTGGCATGATCTTGGCTCACTGCAGCCTCAACCTCCTGGGCTCAAGTGATCTTTACACCTCAGCCTTCCAAGTAGCTGGGACTACAGGTATGGGCCACTCCGCCCGGCTGATTTTTTTTAATTTTGTAGAGACGGGATCTTGCTCTGGTGCCCAGGCTGGTCTCAAACTCCTGAGCTCAAGCAATTGTCCTGCCTTGGCCTCCCAAAGCGCTGGGATTATAGGCATGAGCCATGGTGCCTGGACTCATTTTTGACTTTTTAATAGCACTCCCATATTTCCTATTTTGGAGATATTAAACATTTAACCATGAAGCCATCTTTAGTGAATTCTTTGCTTTTCTTACCCTGTTTTCATTTTCTTAAACAGTTGCTGCTTCCTATGCATCAATTCCTCCTTTACAATAAGCTCCAGCTCCAGTATCCAGCCATGTTACCTTTGACTTTTTTCAATAGTTTTACTTAAATTCTGCAGAAACCAGTTTCATCTTAGAAACTATAGACTAATCATCCAATAGTACAGTTTTGGTCAAATTATCCCACATCATTTCTTCAAAGATAGTGCCAGCCTGTGTGTGTGACACAGTAGAGAAGAGGGAGCAAAACAGTATCATCATGGAGCCATCTACTTGATGGGGAAAACGGGTACATATATAACTGATGAGGGTGCAAATAGGACAACCAGATGCTCCAAGAATCTGATGGGTTTATAAAATCTAAGATTGGTCAGGGAGGACCCTTGGGGTGGGAAGGGGGTTGACACTTCAGCTAAGAGCCAAATGGTAACTAGGCAGGGAGAGGATGCGCTGGCAGAGGGAATGGGGCCAGAGTGGGTCTAGCCAGAGATAGCATGGCATCCCTAAACCTGGAATGGCTGGAATGAAGATTGGGAGGAGTTTTCCGGCAGCATATTTTGTAAGGAAAAGCTTTTAAACTGGAGGTGTTTGACATGATCAGATTTGCATTTTGAAATGAGTGGTCAAAATGTTTCAATGGCTCAATACAAGCGGTTAGAACATGAGAAGTGGGCCGGGCGCGGTGGCTCATGCTTGTAATCCCACCACTTTGGGATGCCACGGTGGGCAGGTCACCTGAGGTCAGGAGTTCCAGATCAGCCTGACCAACATGGAGAAATCCCGTTTCTATTAAAAATACAAAATTAGCCGGGCGTAGTGGCGCATGCCTGTAATCCCAGCTGCTTGGGAGGCTGAGGCAGGAGAATCACTGGAACCTGGGAGGCAGAGGTT
Organism: Symphalangus syndactylus; assembly: GCF_028878055.3. Lineage (NCBI taxonomy): Eukaryota > Metazoa > Chordata > Mammalia > Primates > Hylobatidae > Symphalangus > Symphalangus syndactylus. The sequence continues at coordinate 47,030,759 of NC_072439.2, read as the reverse complement.
GCGGTGAGCCAAGATCGAGCCATTGCATTCCAGCCTGGGCAACAAGAGCGAAATTCTGTCTCAAAACAAAAATAAAAAAAAGAAGTGTTCAACCAAAAACATTAACAGTGTTTTAAATTTTGTCAAATTGATAATTTCCAATTGTGGCAAGAGTGCCACGATCAAACACTACTGTGGGGGGGTGCAAATATGTACAATTTTTCTGAAAGGCAGTTTGAAAATCGGTACAAAGAACCTTAAAGGGATTATATATTCTTTTCATAATATAAACATCCTAGTCCACATATTTCTTTCCAGTATTAGTGGAAAACTGGAGGGGGATGGTTAACATAAACTATGGTTCATTCATATGAAAGTATTTTACAGCTATTTTAAATGTTTCCGGGGGGCAGGAAATGGAAGAATGTACTCCTTTAATATTAAATGGAGAAAAAATAGGACACAAATTATATACCATTATCCTAACTTTCTTTAAAAACTTTAAGGCAAAAAAAATACGTATTATTAATAGAAGTTGTTTCTGGGTAATAGAGGATTTTTTCTCCTGTATGCTTTTGTCTCCCAAATTTCACACAGTTAATAAAAATTACATGATCAGAAAAACTATCTTCAAAATTGCAGGCCTCACTGCTTGTGGTATGAGGGTGAGAGATGGGGTGAAGGCTTTGCTCTAGGCTGAAGAGCTGAAAGTTTCCCACACCGGAACTGGTCTGAGTTCTCAGATGCTTGAGCATCTGGCTGTGATGGGCAAGTGTCTGGTGGCTCCTCACACTCAGCTCCTCAGGGAGGAGCTTAACTTCTCTAGCAACTGATGAGTTCTAGTCTGTAAGTAGTCAGCACGCACTGGCTTTGTGGGGTAAGAAATGCTTTAGTCATGAGGCAGTGGACTTCCGAAACCATAACTAGTTGAGCATACTCCCCACCAATCCTGTGAGTACCACAGAAGATAATCCATTTCTGATGATAAGCAGGGGTATCACAGAGGGCCCAGTTTTGTGACCGGGAGTATGCTATCTCTGAACCTGAGTTGCCTATAAAAAGAGGTGCTGCCTATCTACCTTGCAGGGTTACTGAGGATTGAGATAATAGATGGGAATGTCTTGAAATGTCCTCCACATTTACTTGGGGAAATTCCTGCCTATATAACCAGGACTGTTTTCTCACTGCTTTCATCCCTGTTGGACAGTGATGGAAATGCAACTTAACTTGTCCAGTGGTTTGCAATCTAGCTGCATACTTAGGGTCATATGGAGAGTTTTATAAAAGGCCATGCACAAGCACAGGCCCACCCCAGACCAATTATATCTGTCTCTGGGGATGGGGTATTTAAAATCTCCCAGGTGGAGTCTAATGTGCAGCCAAGAAGCAAACCATGTAACTTTTTTAGAGCCCCTGTAGATCACAGCTGTTCGGTTAGAGTAACATAATTAATTAGATTACAACTTGTTCTCTTTTTGAGACAGAGTCTTGCTCTATCACTCAGGCTGGAGTGCAGCGGCATGATCACAGCTCACTGTAGGCTCAACCTCGTGGGCTCAAGGCTCAACCTCGTGGGCTCAAGTGATCCTCCCACCTCAGCCTCCCAAATAGCTGGAACTATAGGCATGTGCTGTCATGCTAATTTTTGTATTTTTTGTAGAAATGAGGTTTCACCATGTTGCCCAGGCTGGTCTCAAACTCCTGGGCTCAAGCAATCCACCTGACTCAGCCTCCCAAAATGCTGGGATTACAGGTGTGAGCCACTATGCCTGGCCAGATCACAGCTTGTTTGAAAACCATTTGGATTCTATCCCTGCTCTCAGAAACATCAACAGCACCTGATAGTTTGTACACACACGTAACTCTTTTTAACGTTTTCAAATTCGAATCTACCACATTATCTGGAATTTTGAGCCCACTAAGCACTAGGAAGATGGCAAAACAGCACCTTCAAAGACAAGATGTCAAACATTTCCAGGATGTTCACACAGTAGTTCACGGTGCAATCAACCTCTTGTAGGAACCCAGCTGTTGGAAAAGTTAGGATGAGTATACTTAATTTAACAAGATTTTTATTTACACTCTTGCCTAACGGAGTTACAGCTTCTAAAATTACCATTGTAGTATTGCGTTTTCAAATAATTTCCAGAATTCTTTTTCTTATACACTTTCAAAGCTGATAGCGGGTTCTTCTTACTGCTAGTGAAGTACAGTCCATCTTAATTACCAACAGCAGCGGCTAACACGGAGCACTTATTACTGGCTCTGTGCCAAGAGTTTTATTTGTATTATCTACTTCAGTTTTCCTAACAACCTTGAAAGGTAGGTTCCATTATTAACTTCATTTTGGAATGGAAAAAATGCTCCTAACCATCTTATAATATTCCTCTCAGCTCATTACATGGTCTGCCCAGCGATATTTCCTGTGTGAAGTATCCAGGTCCTAACACTGACCCTTCCTCCAACCTATCTAGCAGTTTGGGCACTAGAAATAACATCTGTATATTTCTGTTTCCATTATCCTGTGCTCCAAAGTGTGTGAAGTCCTCATAATCAGTCAAATATTATAACTATAATAAACTAAGTGGTCACCCTATTTAGTCTTTCAGATCATCCTGCTGACTTCTAAATTAATCACCTAATTCAACTAATATTAATTATGTACTTGTGATGAGCCATGTAATTCCTATATGCCATATTGCCAATAAACTTTACAGCAGAACTCCAAACAAAATCTTAATTACAGAGGAATGAGTCTGCCCAGGCTGAAGGTGAGGACTGCACACCTGCTCAGCCATCCTCCTGCCTATATGGCTCTCAATCTGACTTCCTTTGAGGCACCTCTGGTTAGTCCCATTCACCCTGAGAACCTAATTTGGATTGTATTTGTACTTGCCATTTGCACGCTTCCAGACTGCTCTGTGGAATTACCTTACTAGATAATAAGGGAAATTCCACTCCTAAGTTAATGTCCAACAGAAACACATGCCCCAGTGCATTAAGAGACAAGAGTAGAATGTTTATAGCATCATATGTAGTTGCCCCAAATTAGAAGCAATCTAAATGCCATCGGTATTGGGAATATTCAGCAATAAAAATAAGGGAACCATTGCTACATCCAACAATATAGGTGAATCTCACAACCAAGCTGAGTGAAAGATAGACACAAAATATAATCTAATACTGTATTTCTGTAATAGTTCAAAAATTGACAAAACTAAATTATAGTGTTTAGAGATCCATACTTACGTAGTAAAAGTAAAAAAACCATAAAGAATAGAAGCAATTGCCTTGAAAATTCAGATAGTGGTTACTGATGGGGGTTTAGGGGCTTTGATTGAGATGGGACATGAGAGGCTTCTGGGGGGACTATCAAGGTCTTTTCTTGATCTGGGCAATGGCTACATAGGGTTTGCTGTAAAATAATAAGCCAGGCACTGTGAGTCATGCCTGTAATCCCAGCTACTTGGGAGGTTGAGGCAGGAGGATTGCTTCAGGCCAGGAGTTCAAGACCAGCCTGAGCAACATAGCAAGAGCCTGTCTCCAAAAAAATAAAAATAAAGCTCTACTCTACATTTTACTCACTTTGCTATATGTGTTATATTTCATAATTTGAAAGTTTTTAATGAAAGTATCAAGGGGCTAGCAATTAACCCAAGGCCATTGTTTTAGATTTGATAGTCAAATCTACATTTTTCCCATTCTCTCAATCCAGTCCCAAAGGGAAAAGGAAAATCCATGAACTTGAAGGGGGAAAATAATCTCCATTCAAAGAATAATTTTGCATCACATAAGACATACATCTGTTCGGAACCAGAAATAAGTATAAAGCAACAAAAATTCAAGGGCCTACTCTGCACAAGATTGAAGTTGTGTGTTCATTTCAAATAGTGCTCAGCCAGGCATGGTGGCTCACGCCTGTAAATCCCAGCACTTTGGGATGCCAAGGCAGTAGGATTGCTTGAGCCCAGGAGTTGAGACCAGCCTGGGCGACATAGTGAGGCCTTGTCTCTATAGCCAATCAATCAATCAAAAACAATGCTTTCTGTATTAGATTAAACCGACTTTCAGGTCCTTTCTTTTTCTAAGTTACTTTAACCATGCCATTTTTTTACCTAAAGATGAAAAACAAACTCATTTTCAATGGTCGTACAATTTAGAAAATTGCCTGTCCCAGGCAGCTGCCTTGCAAAAGTGATTTTGTTTAAAAGGTCAACCTGAAAGCCAGTCTAGTTTTGTCTTTCACAGTTTAGCTATAAATAGGGCATCATATTTGATAATTCAAATCAATACATCTTCTCAAAAGCAAAGGCTAAACGTTTTCTCCAGTTTAGGGAAGTCATAAGGTATAGTCCAGAGATTCTGAAGCCCCTCTCAACCAAATGTGTTGGTTAAACTTATTACATTTGATTTCAAAACTACACTTTGTGGGGCCCTGTTAGTTCTGTTTACTAGGTGGCCAAGCCATTTCTATCATCTCACTCTGCTCCTCCCTGATATTGTCGAGTTTCATTTTTGTGCATTTTGTATGTAGAGAATGTTTATAGCTTTGACATCTTACTAGTTAACCCCTGCACTTGTCAATCTATAACCTCCTCTCATCCTCAACAAGACCTTTCCAAACTCAAACTCTCTTACTACCATTAGGTCTGTCCATTTCTATTTTATTATTATTTTGATACAGGGTCTCACTCTATTGCCCAGGCTGGAGTGGAATGGCACGAATGCAGTTCACTGTAGCTTCAACCTCCTGGGCTCAAATATCCACATGCTTCAGCCTCTCCAGTAGTTGGAACCACAGGCGTGCACCACCACACCCAGCTAATTTTCTTATTTTTTGTAGAGACAAAGTCTGGCCATGTTGACCAAGTTGGTCTCAAATTCCTGAGCTTGAGCAATCTTCCTGCCTCAGCCTCCCAATGTGCTGGAATTATAGGTGCGAACCACCATGCCTGGCTGAGGTCTGTCAAATTTCTACTAGCCCTTAGAATCTCTCATTAAAAGACATTTTCCCTTCTCAGGGGTTGGGCGCGGTGGCTCACACCTCTAATCCCGGCACCTTGGAAGGCCAAGGTGGGTGGATTGCTTGAGGTCAGGAGTTCAAGACCAGCATGGGCAACATGGCAAAACTCCATCTCTACAAAAAAAATAAATAAATAAATACAAAAATTAGCCAGGCATGGTGGCTCGCACCTGTAATCCCAGCTAACTCAGGAGGCTGAAGTGGGAGGACCGCTTGAGCCTGGGAGGCAGAGGTTGCAGTGGACCGAGATTGCACCACTGCACTTCAGTCTGGGTGACAGAGCCAGGCTCTGTCTTAAAAATAAAGAAATAAGATAAAAAAATAATACAAAGTACTTTAAAAAAAAGACATTTTGCCTTCTCCACAAAGCCCTTCCTACTTTCCCTTTCCAACTCAGCATCAAATGAAGCCTGCTACATGATTAAACTCCCCAAACTCTATAATTTCCTTATGGCACGTTTTTATCTTTTATCGTATTGGGTATTATTTGTAAGTTTGGCCTACCTTCAGAGCAGGATGTCTCCGCCTTCCAAAGCAGCAGCATAAGTACTCCAACAGTATTGTGCGTTGAAGGTGATTTAAAGGTGTACGCTGGGGAAAATCCTATTAACATCATACTATTGTTAAGGAGGAACAACTCTTTCCAAAGGAGTCAGCAGATGGTTGTTTGAACTAGGCACCAGACGGATAGTTGATTAGAAACTGTGGTTTCAACTTACTATAAATATTTGTCTAGAAATGGCCCTTTGTCAAGGGT